>NW_028258151.1:27500000-28750000 GCF_053883595.1 Heterocephalus glaber | reverse complement strand
TGTTTAAACATACTCTGTAGGGTACCTGGGCTTGTCCACAATCATTGAGGGCATTTAAAAGTTGTTTTTCTACTGCATCCTGTTTTTCCTAAAACCTTATTGTATACATGAATATCTAATGTATAACATTATAACCATCCTTGAGGGAATTAATTAAACTGAGATGCTATAATCATTTTTTAACATTATTGCCATTTCTGGATCACCTGTGTTGTGGGGAATATTTGGCATTTATTCTAAGTTAGTATCCAACACAGCAGAGCTAAGTAGCAATTATGATGATTTTGCTTATGAGAAAACTAAGGTACAAATATATTAATTGTCTTGTCTAATGCCATAGACATAAAAAGATAGGATTGTTATCAAGGTTTGCTAACACTGCAAACTAAATATTTCCCTTCTCATTGTATTTATTTTCATTATTAAAGTAAACAATATTTGCTTTGAAATTAATTTTAAAATTTATAAATGTTTGTAATTCAAACTATTATTCAGAAATTCAATTCATGTGGTGTTTTTATTGTCATACCATGCATAGACAATGGAATTGGTGTAGGAATAATGATGAACAAAATTGTATTTTTACTTTAGGTGTTACCTTTGGAAGGTACCTTAGAATTTATCTACTCCAATTCCTTTGTAGTGTGTTTTCCAAGTTTGTGGTTGAAAGAGGTTAATTAATTCATTGGCTTAATTCTGGCTGTTACTCTGCAAGCAACTGTGAAACCAAGACCCAAATATTGTGACTCATGGTATACAAAGGAAAAGCAAAATGCCTTCATTTTACAGTCTTTATTGGGTAGACTATATAACCACTCAAATAATTACACAAGATTAGATTTTCTGGGAGAAAGGATTAATAATTTAGATAAAGTGTATATTTTGTTAGCTTAAAATAAACTTTAGAGATACTAAAATGGTAGTACATTTTGATTATATGTACATTTTCTTACACCCTAAAATAAAAATTCAGAAATAATAATTTATAAATGAATGGTTTTTTTTTAAATATCACTTTTAAAATTTGAATCCAGTTTATAAAACAACAGCAATATTTTCTCTATGACTAAAAAAAGAAAAGATTATGCTAAGAATGGATGCCTAATTTCTGACCCACCTCAAAACAAGGAGGAAGCAAATATCAAAAGTATCTGTTTGAGTCTGGTGGGGTGTACTTTGATAATACCAGATGATAAGAGCACATGATTTTTGCTACGATAATTCCAGGTACCGAGAGCATAGAACAATTCTAGACAGAATCTGGTGTCAGTTATTACACAGGTAAAAGTTACACTGTCTTGGTTTTTCTTTCCACCCAAAATAAGCAGTAATAGAGTTTCTGACGAAATTTTCATTTCATGTAATATACAATAGGGACTTCACCGCCACATAATTAATGATGCCGTTTCTTTTCTATCCACCATTTTGAAATTCTTTATTTAGGTTACACAATTTTCGAAGGTCCCATCTTTTCCAGATGTGTAAGAAACTCATGGCTTAGTGAACAACATACAGTGGAGGCAACACATCGCTTTCATGATTGACAGCAGTGTTGGAGACATTGCCCCTTCTTTCCCCTCCCTTTCCCAATTTCACTTTCAAATCAAAGGTCTAAGAGTAAGAAGTGAACAGTGAACAGTTATTGAGAAGGAGGATGGTCTCTGAGAGCCCCGAGGAAACATCAAGATGCATGTAATTTTTAGCACTTTGTCTGTAGGACAATAGCCACCAGTTTCCAGAACACTGATCAAAAGTGTTTCCAAAACTGGTCAAAAGTAGAAATATAAGAATTGTCTAGCAAATTCAAAACAGAGATAAGAACATATGAACTTAGTTTCAATTACAATTTATCTTATCTGGGGTCACAGGGTGATTGAAAACCAGGAGCCCAGATTTTGCACAGAAAACACTCAGCCTCTCAGAGATTCTGGATACATTTCTATCTCATTAGCATAGAATCCTTCCAGTTTCTTTTTCTGTTCCTGATGAACATCCATATACCCTTCCCGTGTTTGAGGGTCCAGGAAAATGACTGGCAATTATATTGAGGTCTTTTGGCTTCTTCTGATACATTTTCCCTATGGATCTTAAGAAGAATCATCCATGTGAATTTGAATCTAGCTGTTCTTTCCACCCAGAATACTCAGCAAACATGAATATGAAAGAGATGGAGCCAGAATTGTTGTAAAATGTTAAAAACAATTAATATATGTCATCATGCAATACTTTACAAAAGCAAATTATGGATGTGATGGAGATATTAATGAGACTTGAGCTTCTTCTTAGGGAAAGAATTTAGCATGTTATGTTTTAATTACGGGGGGATTTCTTTTATCTTCCCAATGGTTTTTACTCTGTTTGTTTAATGAGTTACATATTTTGATAGAGACTGGTATATCATTCTACTTTGGATATGATATGACTTTCATATCATTTTCCAAAGATGTGGGGAAGGAAAGGTTTTTGGTCACAGTAAAAAAATAAACATTTTAGCCTATATAATGATTAATTTTTACTACCATGCACTGATTTTACATATAATGGGATTTGTGGGATAAAACTTTTGCACTGCAAAGAAAACAATCAAGAGTAAAGAGTCAGCATAATGAATGGGAGAAAATGTCTGCCAAGTTTTCACCTGACAAAGGGTTAATATTCAGAATATATAACACTAAAAAAGTTAAAAAATATTGATAAAGTTAAAAATAAGCAAATGATCTGAACAGACACTTCTCAAAAGAAATATAAATGGCCAATGAACATATAAAAAATGCCTATTCACTTTGATCCTCCTTAATTCACCCACACAAAAATGTGTATTTGAGAACCAGAATTAACCTTACTTTGAAATTTACATTCAGCTTTGATGTAAAGTACATATTAGTAATTCAAAGGGTATACTGAGTACAATAACCAGAAATTCCAGCACAAAAAAGCACAATTATCAATAACAACCCATCAAAGCCATTTATTATATTAATAATATTGATTAGCTCTCTCCTACGTACCATGCCAAACTCTATTCTAATCATCCCAGAAATCCTGTGAAGGTGATACTTTCACTTACCTTGGTATATAAAGGGAATTTTTGGAAGATTAACAGTATAATTAGTGTTTAAGCAAAAAAATTGGTATTTAAATGTAGGGACTGATTGCAAATTCCTTGTACTTATTTGTAGCACCAAACTGATTCATCCAATACTTTGCTGGACAATGAGATGTCCAAATCATGAAGCTGTGTAATATACCTGCTCAGCAACTACTTGCTATTTTAAAAGTACAAAGAATAGTTCAGATTCTACCAGAAAAGTAGAGACTAGTATTTCATGTATTATAAATCGACCATTTTCTTTACTGAATGATCCAATTTACCAACTGATTTTCTACATAATTCAATCTTAAACTATTGCTTCCACTTGCCTACTGGCTGTATAACAATCTTTGATTATGTCATTTGAAAAATAGAGGAATAGAATACCTTTCCATAAAAGATATAATATATACAATGTCCCTTATGTGGTGCCCAGTATATAAATGTCAAAATGCATAAATTTTTTCCCTTGACATAATCATTATTTTCTATTTTTTATTGCAAGTTTCTACAAATGGTCAGGAGGTAGGTTTTTTTGTTTGTGTGTTTGTTTTTGTATCAGGGATCGAACTGCGGACCTTGCACTTGTGAGACAGACGGCAGAACCACTGAGCTAAATCCCCGGCCCCAGGAGGTAGTTTCTTTAAAAAAATTGGAAAAATTATTTGTAGCTTTCTGAATTGAAAAATGTAGGTACTTGGTGGACTATTTAGAAATTATAGGATAGAAATAAACAATTTCAATTATCAATTTGTTAACTTTCAGACAAGAGATGATTTACTCAGTCCTAGTGATTTAGCAAGATTTAGAGAAATTCAGAAATTTGCTAGCAGATCACAATTGGGCCATTGGTCTTGGAAAAAGAAGTGGAAAGAATGGTTATGGAAACTGAGATAAGAGCTATAGATGAATATGGCTAAGTCACAATGGCTTAGCAGGGATAGAAGCAGGAATTCCCTGTTCAAAACATCCTGTTCCTTCTGAAATTCCTTCTAGTAACTTCCATTGACTGAACCAAAAAAACCCAAAAAAACAGAGATCAGGAAAAATTAGTAAAGGAAAACTTCAAAGTCAGCTGCCTAGCACTTGGGGTAGGACAGATGTGTGAAGAGTACGTTTAGGTTGGCTGACAGAAAAGAGTACTGGAATTATTTGGTCTATTGCACTGGTAATGCAGTATTCTATTTAAGCACATTTATTTAATAACTTTAGTTAATATTCCTGAGGATTAGAATAACAATTTATTACACTACCATCTCTTTCCATATTCTTGTAATTCGATAATTGTTAGGTATTTGATATTATTTATTAGCATAATATTAATTTATTGGCTTAGTATTTATTCACTGTAATAGTTCTAAAGATGTCTCTATATTTGAGAATTTTAGAAATTTTCTGATGTACTCAATCAAGTCTGAGTACACATTAGTCATGTGTGTTTGCTTCTTGATTCTTATGCATTCTGTCTGAGAAGTTCCCAACCATTCTTAAGAGCAAATCTTTAATTGCTTTAATTATGTGAGTTGCATTTTATATTCCTTCTTCTATTTCTTCAGATTTTTGTGTTCTAATGACCAATACATTGTGTAATTGTTGTATTAGTTCTTTGGTACAAATATGAAAAATGGAATCCAAACTACTTTAAGCAAAAAGACTCTATTGGCTTACAAATCTGTAGAATACACAAATACATTTGGAATTAGTGATAAATAAAGCTGGGTCTAGAGGCTTAAAATTTCAAGATACGAAGTCTTTATCTCATGTGAGATCTTCATAAAGTACCTATCTACTTCATTGCATTGTTACCTATCCATCATTGATTTGTCCTGAAATATATATGTTGTTTGTGTATTTATATGAATATATATCCATCCTTCTCATCTCACCACTGTTTTCCATTGGGTTAATTTTAGTCTCAGGTAGCCTGTTTTCATTAATAAAGATGGCCCTTGATCATTGTAGCTGACAGTATAGAATCTTAACAACCCAGCAAAAAGAAAAACCAACCCATATTTCTAAAAAAAATCTTCCAAGGTGATTCTTGGAGCATGTTTTCAGTCATTTCACCATTAATAAATAAATAACCACAGGTAGAGAAGGAGAGAAATATTTTTACAAGTGAAGTCCAGGTGAAAGCTACTGATGTTTTGCCCTTGGATTCTATTTCATGGAATTTTTTGGTCAGGAATATATCTAAAGATCAGGTTTCCGTGATACGGCTTTGCAACCTAGAAATATCTCTGAAAAGAGAAGCAAAGTGAGTCTAGGAGGAAATGGATAACTCATTTTATTTTATTTTATTTTTTGGTACCAGGGATCAAACTCGGGACCTTGAGCTTTCAAGGCAAGCAGCAGTACCACTGAGCTAAATCCCTGATTGGATAACTCATTTTAAATCAACCTCATTAATACTCCAGGTACAGGAAGAAGAGATAATGGTAATTTAGTAGAAAATGCACAGTAATTTGTAAGGTGTGTTAGTTACTAGGGAACATTAAGTAAGATTTCAAAGAAAGCTCAAAACACATCAGGAAATAATCTTTGAAATGAAATATTTATTCAAATTATCTTTAAAATTAAATGGAAAATAAATAAAACACATTCACTAGGGCAGCTAAAAGCAAAATGGTCTTTCATAATTGTACTTTGTATATCTGCAAAATCTACATAAAATGAATCTTAACCATGAAGCAATCATTAATGTAATAAAAGTACTAAAATATGATTCAAGGAATAGTCAGGCTCTGACACTGAATGATAAATATGCAAATGAAATTGCCATTCAGTCAAACAAATTTTTCACATCATCCCATTAAAAATATGGTCTTGTTTGGCAAACCCTTTGCTTTATGCACATAATAAATTGCTTCCTAACTCCTTCAAAATTTTGCCTGAACTCTTTGGTGCCATTTTTTTACAGAAGCTTTCTTAGTCGCTTTCTCATTTCTGGAACAAAATGTCCAATACCCTCAACTTAAAGGAGGAGAGTTTTATTTTTGCTCATGGCTTTTAGAGGATTCATTCCACTGTTGCCTGTTGATAAGGCATCCCAGCTATGGTGGAAGGGCCTGCCAGAGGAAAGCAACTCATGTCATGTTGATCTGAAAGCAGAGGGACAAGAGTCAGGGAAGGAGGTAGACCCTCCCAGGCCATGTCCCCAGTGGACGCCTCTTGGGATCAGACCACACCTGCTGATGGTACCTACCACATCTAGCTCTGAACTTCACCTTAACATCACTATAACAGAAGTTCTCTAGAAAATTGAAGTGCAGATGTGAGACACCATAACCTGTAAGCATGATAGGTTGTATTAATCCAAAATATAAATTTATGTGGTTTGAGTAGCATTGAAACAAGCCCTCTGAACTTTTAAGGGTTGAAATATGATGTGATGTGTTAGCCACAATAAGAAGAGGGCTTTCAAGATTCCTGCCTTATAATGTATTCTCCCTGGATAATCCCCTCTCCTTTAGAGAGGGTGGAACTGTAAATATAATGCTGCGCCATACTTGTGGTAGGATACATTATCCAATGTAGCACCAATGGGGAAGAGTTTTTAAATGTAACAAAAATCCCTAATCAGTTGATTCTGAGTTATTCAAAAGGAAACACAATGTCATGGTGCTTGACTTAATCACATGCACCTTTGAAAAGTAATCTAGAGGTAAGGAACAAGATGTAGCTACAGATGGGGTCATTAGGCTCAAAGAGGCAAATAGCTATGTTATACAGAGGGTTATGTGGCAACTTCAGGGAGCTGAGGGACCTTTTACAACTATAAGAAACTTATTTGTTAATTGGTCAAGAGATTAGAAGAGAACCCTCAAGGGAGATTGCACCCCTAGCCAACAACTGGATTGCAACCTTAAAAAACTCTGAGCAGCGAATGGAGATAAAGAATGCTCAGGATCCTTACCCAGTGAAATGGTGACATAGTAAGTGTGTGTGCTTTTTAAGCTACTAAATTTGTTGTAAGTTGTTACACAGAAACCAAGAACAACTAAACATAGCTTCTCCAAACTTTTATAATAGAAAGGTATAATAGAAAGGTTCATATGTAATTTTTCCTGTTTCTGAGGTAGTTTTAATGCCAGTAAGCAGTGTAGTCATTCAGAAAGAATGTGTAAGCTAAAACGAAGACACTATTCATCAATTTTCTTCTAGAAAATAAATATTCTTGTTTCAAGCTTATTTTGCATTTTCTAAGCAGGTTTATTCTGTACTCCTTAAAGTCATTTTGTTATAATTTATGTTTCCAGACTAAAGAACATCCCTGACTTAGAAAGTTTGAATTGAAGAGATAGGGGCTCCTCATCTTTCAGATTTCTCTCTTTGGCATCCTCACTGGTGGAAAAAGAGAAGCATTTTTATAAATAGTGCTATGAGGAGCTACAGAGCAATTCCTTCCTCAGGCCCAGTGTTATTAAGAACATAAGACAGGTTAGAAAATAAAATCCTTGGATTCTTTTCCTCTTAAATTCTCCTCCATTAATAATTTGACCCACTAATTATGGAGGAGGAGTTTGGAAGGAGATGTGTGCAACATGCATGCATTCACTACAAAGTCAAGTTAGAGGTCACATCAGAGACCTCCAGAATTTCATTAGAGAAGCAAGCTTGACATTGTGTCATGTCCAATGCCTACTAATATAAGGTAATATCCTTAGGTACAGAGCGAGGAAAAGGCAGATGAGTGCTTTATCTAATAATGACTCAAAGTTCAATGTAAGCTTACCCAAGTACCACTGAAAGGCAAAAGAAAAACAAAACATAACCTTCTCAATAAGCTCTAACCACCATGATTGAATATTTTATGTAGAATTATTACATACTCTTTTATTTATCAATTATTTATTCATACATTGTATTTATTCAACACATTTATCAATCAATTAGTACATGGAAGACAATGTTTAACTCAAAAATAACTTAATGATGAAGGGGAATTTCTTTTCTAGAAGTTAAACAAAGAGGGAAAATGAGCATACACAAACAATTCCAAGTGGACAATAAACCTTTGGACCTTTGTTTTATTCTGTTTTTGAACACATGGTTCTTTAACAAAGGTTCAGACATACAGCGAGTGGATTGTCAATGCACATTAAGTTGAAAAATGAATCACAAGTTCACTCGCCATGTATTTAGGCAAAAATTTACAAAGTCTAGACAAAAAATTACTGTAGTTTCTTGCCTTAAAATATGCTTTCAAGCATAATAAAATAGTAAAAAGAGCTGAAATTTTAAATTCTCATCGTTGGAGGAAAAAAAGGAATGTTAAAGAAGCACATGTTGCTGAAGCATAAGATAGAATTCCATTTCTCATTTGCTTCAGGGAGTAGCAGTGGTAGCTTCAACTCACGTATTTTGAGGATAGTTAATATGTTCCAGGTACTGTGGAATGAACTACAAGGAGAGAAATAAATCAGCTCCTGGCCTCAAGGATAACTTCACATATAAACGATAACAAAACAGTGTGAGGAGTGCAACATAAAGTGTTCTTCAGAGTTATGTAGGATTATATAAGAGGTCCACCTAACCTCGAGAATTAGTGAGTGTGTGGGTGGGAGAGGATGTCAAGAAATGGGTCATCTAAAGATTCCCAGAGACAGAAATGCTAAAGTGAGTTTTAAAATGCCCCCCACCCCCAAGTATTAGCATGTAGGAAAGAGAGAAAGCATTGCAGGAGAGTGTTACATAAAGACAAGATCGTGGATGCAGTGCAGAGAATGTTCTTTAGAAGAAGCAAAACTCAAGGCAAGTGGGCCTTTAACTATCTCTGTGATACAGAGGGGAAAAGCACCAGAGGCTGGGCTAAAGGAGTAGACTAGGATAGAATGAAGTTGATTTGACAGAATGTAAAGGGAAAAATAGACACAACCTGGTCACTGTAAGTATGGAGGAAAAAACTAACAGGAGAAAGAGACCCTTTCCAGGTGGCTTTCTCAATTGTAAAGTAAATAGTGCCAGGAATTTAAAGCACATCCAGGTCACCTCCAAACCTATTATGCTATTTTCTTTTATATCATAGTTTCAAAAAATAAAGAAAATCTTCATAACAGCACTGGGCAAACATAAGTGCAGTTACCAGAGAAAGCTTCTAATTATGGTTGAAGTAAAAGTGAAGAGTTCAAAACGCAAAGGTGAGCAGGTGGGCCAGTAAGAAGGAAGGTGGCATAGGGAGCTGTAGTTAAAGATTAGGATACAAGAAGAGAGAAACCCCTGGAATGCTAAGTCCAAAATGAGCAAAAGTCCAAGCCAAACCCCAGAGGACTCCATTGAGAGTCTCAGACATGGTGCCACCTGTCTGTAAACCCAGGTGCTCAAGTGCCTGAGGCAAGTGAATCAGTAGTTCAAGGCCAGACTGAGCAACTTAGCAAGACTCTTGTCTCAAAATAAAAACAAAAAGAGCTGGAGATGTAACTGTGTAAGTTTCTGGGTTCAGTTTCCAGGACCATGAACAAAGAAAACAAATGAAGTAATCCAAGCAGGTAGGCAGTACGGGGAGGGCACAGCAGCACAAAAAGAAGAGTCTGTTACTGGGAGTCAGAGGACCAAGGTGACCAGTTAACCACAGGAGACACAAAACACTTGCCAAGGACCAAAGCACCTCATAATAAGAACAAAACAAACATCCCTGGAGAACTAAAATACCATAGTCCAGGCAAAGTTGGAAGTCGGGATGGCTCACTGTTACCTTACAAATAAAGTGCTGACATAAAGACCCTTGCATTTCTCCTATGAGAATGTGTGGTCTTCTGATGTGGGTAAGGGTCAAATGATTAGAGAGATTTAGTGGATTCTGCTGTACCTATTACAGAGTTATAGGAAAGATGGCAGGACAATCATTTCATATATTTTCCTTTTCTTTTTGTAATTGTATATTGGGCTGTGATTTCAAATGACTTCAAATAAGCCAGAATAATTGGACTTACATCTGCCAAGTGCTTACAAACATGCAAATTTTGGTTGTCCTTTTCTAGTTACTATAATGTTCTGACCTTTGAGATTTTCTTGCAGTTTGCCAGAAGAAGGATGCAGCTAAAATTTTATACAGTTTTTGTAATCTGAACGACTTCTGTTTCAGGACCAACTTAACATTTAGTTGCTTTGTGACTAGAGATAGCTACTTAAAATCTTGATATTCACTTTACTCATCCCTAATGTGGGTGTGGATTATAATATTTACACTTTACAAAATTGTGACTTAGAAAATATGTAATTTATTAAAATGCATAGCAAAATATAAAATACTTAGGAAATGGTAGATATGATATAAAATATAAGTAAATAAAGTGCTAATATATATAATTGCTCTCTAAATAAAGATAAATCTGTTTTCTCCCTTATAGTAGAAATGTTTACATCTGAGAGCTCAAAGCAACTTTTAAAATAAACCAATAAAAAATTGCCAAATCTTTACAGTTTAGCTGTTGTTAAGAGATTTGGGGATAAATTGGCCATCCAACAATATTCTTGTTCTAATTTTTATTGAGCTCTATTGCTAATTTTTCCTTCCTCATAAAAATCAATCTCTCTCGATTGAGTAGGTAGGTTGTGTAATTTGTTTCACTAGCTGATAAGCCATCTATACAAGACTGGATGCTGCATAAATCTTAGATCTATTTCATTCTCTGGCTCTTCATGTGTCAGATTTTGGCTAACCTCATTGTTAACAGACCACTGACATTGCCTATGAGAAAACACTGCAATTACCAAATAATAGATCTTCAAAATTCTAAAATTTGATCATGCTGTAGGACCCGATACAATTGTAAACAACAAATATGTCTGATACTACCACCAAATTAGAACTGAACATCTATTTGACACTCTTTATGCCAGAGTTAGAAAAGGAAAATAATGAAAAATACCACATACCCTAAGGAGACTCAACACCAAAGTCAGTTCAGTTTCCAGAGATGTTGCGTCATTGTGGTTAAAAGCATAAGAACTAGAGTCACACACCTTTGCTTTTAAGTTGAACTCGGCCTCTATTGTGACCATGTACCTGCCCCTGTTTTGTCACCCTTAAATAGCAAAGTAGCAACTCCTCATGTCACTGGTTTCTCAGTTAGCGGCAGTGCATAAGCAAGCATCAGCAGGGAATAACCTAGGAAGTTTAGTTGTTATTGGTTTGATTGAATGTATACAAAATAAAGAGCTCTCTAATTCTGCTTTAGAACTTGCCTTCAATTCATCTTAATTTGGGCAGCTAACCAGGTCATAGAACACTACAATCCTACTGGGGTGCTATAAACATAGAACAAATATAAAACAAAGCTGGCTAATTGCTTTTCACATGTGGAAATGAATGTTGCATTACTTTTTTGTGACTTGTAAGAAATGATCACAGATTCATGTCTCATCATGATGGAATGTATTCTACCACAGTTCTGGATGCCATAAGTCCATTACCAGTTTCACAGGGCAGCTGTCAAAGTGCTGGCAAGGCGGGAAACCTTGGAGGCTCTCGGGGAGAATCCATCACTTGCCCTTTCCAGCTTCTGGATGGCAGCACTCTTTTCTCTGTGGCTAAATAACTCTGATCTCTGTCTCCATAGTCAGTTTTTCCTCTTTTTAAATCTTTTTCTGCCTCTTTTCTAAGAATAAACAAGATTGTTGTTAAGAAAATCTTATCTAGCCCAGGACTTATATAGACCCCCAAAATCACAATACCTTCACTTATTCTCCACAACTTGGCCCAATTTCTACACTTCCATTACTTCCCAATAAGGACACTAATTTATAATCTGATCAGTAGATGATTAATCCACTGGTGAAGCCAGAGCCCCCATGATCCAATCCCTTTCCAAGAGCTTCTAGCTCTGAACACATGAAACTTTGGAGGGCATCTTAGATCTAAAACCATCATAGACATTATTATATTATCTGCTGAAAGTTGGCTTGACTTTTAGTCTTTGTTATGAAAAGACTGGAGACATTATGTTTACAGTTTGCATCCTGGCAAGAAGCACATATTATCAGATTGTATCCATATTAGTAATGCTGTTTTATTGTTTTATTAATATATGGTTAGCTGATTGTCGGGTGAATATTTGGTTCTTGATGACTACATATTTACCATGGTTTTGCTGTCCCTTCTGAAACTTTGAGTTCATTGACATAGTGTTTGTGTATTAAATTTACTCTATGCATAAACTGGTTATAAACTCCATATATAAACTAGGTTTACAAAAATGTAACCCTAAAGTGAGCCTTGGTGAGAGGGAATAAAGTTTAATTATTACCCTTTTATCACTAATCTTTGTAATAATGTATTGGCATGCTGAGTCACTTTGACTGATTCTAAATATACATGAGTCCATACATGTATTTATCTCTTTCATTCTATCATCTGTATCTATTCAATAATTTTAAAATATAGTATCTTTTTCTTTTTTATGCTAAAATTATGTCAGATTTATCCAGGAACTGTTCTTTCATGTGGGCTTCTGCATCTTATTGAAGTGCTCCCATGTAGTTTTGAGAATTTCTTGTCATTAGGAACCATAATAAATAACAGGTTCAACTTCCCTTTTCCTTGCTTGAAGTCAGCCAAGGTCTAAATTCTGGATCCTCTGGGATGAGCCACCCTATACAGATTCTTCCAATTAAAAATGCTAACAAATCTGCTTGTTTTGTTGGACAGCAAATTTTTCCCTAATAATATTTAAATAATTGCTTATTGTACTCCATGATGTTCGAAGCTTAATTCCAGTTACACTGTATAGTATATTAAAATAAGCTTTCTAAGAATGGCTGGTATCAAGAAATCAACCAATAACAAGTGCTGGCGGGGATGTGGGGAGAAAGGAACCCTTCTCCATTGCTAATGGGTGTGCAGACTGGTGCAACCACTGTGGAAATCAGTATGGAGATACCTCAAAGAACTAGGACTAGAGGTCCCATTTGACCCAGCTATTCCCCTGCTGGGTATCTTCCCAAAAGAATTAAAAGAATCATACCACAGAGATATATGTGCACCCATGTTCATAGCTGCATAGTTTGTAATAGCTAAAGCTTGGAAGCAGCCCAAGTGCCCATCAACTGGAAACTGGATAAAGAAAATGTGGTTTTTTTAATAAAATAGAGTACTACTCAGCCATAAGGAATGAAAAACTAGAGTCATTTATAGCTAAATGGATGCATATCGAGGCCATACTCTTAAGTGAAATAAATAGGACACACACATTTGTAAATACTGAATAGTTTCTCTAGTGTGAGAAACTGATAGTGTAAACAAGGGTTAAAATGATTAAAATGAATAATTGATAATTTGAAATAGGAAAAAAGGTCCAAAGATGAAGGAGTGAAGGGAAGGAAAGGGGAAAGGAAAGAAGGGAAAGGAAAAACTATGAGAAAAGAAAAACAATGGAAATGATGTCTATGAATATAGGGAAGGGTGGAGGGGGTGAAGGACGTACAGGTAATGGGGAAAAAAAATAAGAACCAAGGTATATCATGTACAGGTACAAGCACCCAATGATAAATATAAACAAATTGTATACCTAAAATGTACCAATAAAAGAACTTAAGAAAAAAGCTTTCTAGATGAAGTTTATTATTTCTTAGCCATTTTGGGGAGAAGGGTCGTACTGTATGTGTCTGAGAAAAACAATATTCATTGTTTTCTCAATGAATATTAGAAACATAACATATATTTAGAATGGATTATTCGGCTTCATTTCATGGTCCAAGTTGTGCACTACTTTTAGTTTTTGATATATAAAGTATTTGAAGAAAGTGCTTTTTTCTTTTCTTACCTTCTCTCCTGTTTCCACCATCTCAACTGTTTTGCCTAATTATTATTAGTCTTCATTTATGTTTTCTATAATCTTTTTTCCCAAAATATCCTTATTTCCATTCATTTCTTATATTAAAAACCAATTACTAGTTGCATTAGTCATGTTGTTTTCTTTCTCTTGGAGATCAGTCCAAAACACAAGAAGGAAAATATCCTTGATTTGTTTGCATGTTTATATTTTAGTTTCCCATAATCAGCCTCAGTTTTCATATCCCCTACTAGTGAATATTAGGATTTTAAAAATATTTTGCAATTACGGTTAATGGTTAGTGAATAATTGTGTATCTATATTATTTTAAATATGTGGAAGTATATCTTAAAACTAGATTCCTAGATGTAAGACAATTACATCAAAGGACAGAATGTATCTTTTTAGATTTTAGAATACTTTCAAATATTGGTTTGCACATTTTGTACTTCTACCAAAAGTGTGAGAAAGTATCCATTTTTTTCCTTATCTTTCTAATAAAGTATATATCCAAAGAAAAACATTTGCCTATTGAATAGCTATGGCATGTTAGTATTATTTCCATGTAACAGATGACAGATGATAAAATTTATGTTTACCAAGTTAAAGGAATATCCATCTCTTTTAAGTATCTCATTTAGAATTCCTCATACTTTTTTTAACTTCTTCAATATCTTAACTCTTTCAAAATAGGAAAAGAAAAAAAAACAGCTCAAAGTAGCAAGAGCCTACCAAAAATGAGAGCATCAAGAAGGGGAATATTGTATTAAAAATGTAACATTTTGCTTCATTTATCTCAGGGATTTTTTTTTTGAAATTCAGACTAAAAAATGAATTGATGTTATGTAAGGCCTGTAAAAATAAATCCCTAAGAAAAACATATTACTAATATTCAACAGAAATTTAGAGGTATTTACTTCTTTTCTTCTTTGGAATATTCAGTATAACTATTCTTACGATGGCTGTTTTGAATTGTGAGTTAGACTCTTAAACCAAGGCACTATGGCAATAAAAATAGTAGATTTTAATATCTGTTATATGCATTAAGAAGTATAATAGTATTCCACTTGCTTATTATCTGTAAAAGCATAAAAATATTTGCAGATATCCCTAACCAGAAAATAAGGTGCTGATGACGGAGAGTATGACTGCAACATTTACAAAGAAGCATTGCGCTGAAAACCATAAAGAGTGGCGAGAATAGTTGGCTGTGATAAATAATAATGTACAAGAGAGTTAGCTCTTCCGTCCTCACTGGACATGCAATACAAAGTCAGCATTTCACACACAGCTAACCAAATTATGTCTGCGGGTAGCATTTACTGAACTGTGCTTTTGGGCGGCACTTATCACAGACACCTTGTCATTCGTTCCTAGCAACTGCTTCATGGATATGAGAAGAGAACACTGAGACCCAGTAGCTTTACAAAATAAAAGCATCAAATCTAGCATACGATTGCATAGCTTGTGAATGACAATTCCAGGATTTTAACTCAGATGTATTTGACAGGGAAGCCTGTTAGTATTTCCTCTCTATTTGGCAGCCTCAAACACACACACACACACACACACACACACACTCACACACTCACAAAAAATTTAAAGAAAATATTTAATGAACTTTATATCTCTATTTTTATTCAGGCTAGTTTCCTTTATGGTCCTTGAGTTTCCTTTAATCCTTGTCTTTGCTTTTGGCTTAATTACTTTTCTGACATAGGTTTAAATCTCTTCAAGGAAAAATGCTTTAAATAGAGCAACCATTTGTTTATACTGACTCATACATTCAGTAGAAGCAAAGGATAAGAGAGGTCATCTGTGAAAAAGCCTGTGTTATACAGATGCAGAAAATAAGATTTCCCAAGATCACAATGAATAAAGTTGCAGGCCTACACCTAGATCTTCAACATCCCAAACTTGGGTTTTTTTCCTAATATAGATAACTATGTAGGCATGTTTTCTTTCAGTCTCTCCACTGATTACTTTCATAAAATTTTGCAAGAAAAGAAATTTAGTGTTTTCTTTTTTTTGAGAAAGAGAATGACAGGCCAAGATCAGTTATATATGAACACATCCTTTATGGATTTGTCTGTATGATAAGAGCATGAGTGTGTTTGAAAGTGGACACCTCACCCAGCAGCTAAACCTGGCTCAACTTATGTGCTTCATTTTGTCATAGATGGATGTAATTAGATTCTTCCCTAACGCCTGTGTGCTAGCCACATTTGGTGCTGTCTGATCCCTCTCTGTCACATACCATCCTTCACCGTGCTCACAGAAATCTGTAACTGGCAGAGTTGCTTACCTGTAAGCTGACCTCTCCTCCCTGAAATATGGCCTTGGGGAGAACAAATACTCAGTCTGGCTTACGTTCAGTGTACCACATTCCTAAAAGAGAAGGGTACAGAGAAGGCCCTCTTAAAGATAACTTAAATGACTATAAGTTTTAAAGAAAAATGAATGACTGAATGAAAGACATTTGTATGTCATCCTCTATGAATGATGTCCAATAATATCACTAAATTAATAAAGTTATAACATAATGCTTTGAAGGAAAACTTCTGGGAACAACAATGTCTCCTATTTTTGTAACATCTATATTACTGAATGGTTTCACATTCATTGCCATTATTGATAGTTGTAATTGTTAACATAAAGCCCAATTCTGTCACATATATAACAGTAGATCAATAATATAACTTTAAGAAAAAATGTAGACTTAAGAATAACAATCATTCTTTGTAATAAAGACATGGAAAAAGAATTTAAAAGGTTACTAATTTCCTCTTCCCTCTACTAAGCAATGCAATTCCTCTTCCCTGAAGTCACCAACATTAACAGAAATTTGAAAGAATTTCAAAAGACTCATTATTCTATTTTCCTCTAATACTCCCACCTCACAATACTCAAGTCACAAGAACAGGTATTTCACAGCAAGGTGGAAGAAATGAAAAAAACAATTTTAATTAGTCCTTTGTTCGGGAAACTTGTTTTTGCCCAGTGGATTTTTCCTTTAGTCTTTTAAGTAAGTTCCCACCATATTCTCCTGTACTTCAAAGTAAAGAGTGAAATTACTGAATTCACACTGCTTCCTTGTAATCTCTCCAGCCTCATTTTGGGGGCCATACCTGACCCTAAGAACTTGACTGTGTGACTTACGAGCTCAACAGTATGGGAGCAGGTAGGACAGCCAGGACACCAACCAGGCCTCCTGAGACCTCCTTGTGAACCCACATTTGATGTTACAGAAGTTTCTTGCCAGAGCTACTAGGACAGCTTTCCTCAAATTTAAAGAGGAGTTCAAAGAAATTTACTCCTTCAGGCCAGATGAATCATTTTTTCCCTAAATTTTCATTTGGGCTAACAAGCAAAAATAAGAAAGTAATTTCTCAAAATGGAATGAAACAATTCAACCAGTAAGACAAGATAACATTTCTCAGTCTCACAGAAAAGACCAAATTCCATATTTCTAGTTAATTTTCAGAGATACTCTTCTGTCTGAGGCACTTCTGCTAAAGACGTGGATGCTGAGCACTTCACAAGGATGGATTCCATTTTGAGAGCTTTCAGACCTGCATGGGGTCTAAAATAACTAATGTGATGAGTAAAATGGCTGTCAATAAAAACATAAGAGGGGGAGGAAAAGAAAAGCATACTTTAAAGAAAAGCAATATGAAGAGTTGTTGTAAAGAAAATTATGCAAAGGACACCAACAATGAAACAATTGTATTTTTATGAAAGCAAAGTCAGGTGAGTAATACGTACCTTGATGCAACTCTGTTAAGGAATGAACACTGCTGAGAACAGAAAGGTTATCCCAAGGCTGGATCATTCCTCTCCTCACAGAGAAGAAGCAAATATTAAATAGGAAAGCAGCCAGCCTGTTCTTAGTCCAGTATTTCTTCACACCATCTTCCAAACTCAGTAAGGCCAGCCTCAAGCACAAAGATGGCGGCATTTTACGTACCATGTAAAAGTATACTGCTCACGGTAGTTATGAACGGTGAAGTTACCTTCAAGAATGAAAGTGGCCTTCAGTAGCATCTCACTCAAACTTCACCTTTAAAAAATGAAGCCCAGAAAATTAATGGAGCAAGCTGGGTACAATGAAATTCATGCCTGAGCAGAGTGCAAGGTTGGTTTTTTGACTGAGATACATCAGTCTACTCTGGTCTTAGAATCTCAAACAAGCTAAATTTTTGCTGAATGCTAAAGGATAGAGATGAAAACATTAATCCATTGTTTTTGCTTGGTGGCAAAGCTCACTGAACTTTTCTTGTGCAGATTAATAAAGTTAAGCTAAGGATAGGACAAATTAGAAGACAATTTTTAGGATATTTGTCAAAGGTAAGAAGAGTTCAAATAAACTGATACTTGTAGCCTCTCTTTTCTCTCCAAACACATAAGTGCTAATTTTTTTTTTGTATTCACTGCTTTTGTGGGGTAGACTGTCTAATTAGCATTGTACTATCATTCTCATTTTAGATATAGAAAAAGCATGTGACAGAAAAGGCGCATTGAAAACTGGTTAATAGCTTTAAAATTTCAACATTCTTCAGTGCAATTAGCCTAATGAACTATAGGTCTTTATAAAAATGGTTCCTCTGACAAATTGAAATGGAGTGTACTTGAAAATGCTCCCCTAGTATTCCGTGCTGTGTTACACAGTGTCATAAAATGTCCCCCAAAAGGCTCACATGTTCAGAGGTGACACTTCTGGAAGGTCATTGTATCCTGAGGGCACTAAACTCATCAGTGAATAAATTTATCAGTGAGTTCATGGCTGAATGTGCTCTTAGCAGCCAGAGCCTGGTTGGAGGTGACAGCTACTGGGGCAGTGGCGTGGAAGGATATATTTTGGCTCCTAGTCTCTCTCCCCACCCCGGCTCACCTGGTTTCTTTCTCCACTACCATGGACAAAGGAGTTTCTTCTGCCATGTCCCTTCTCTGTGTGGTTTCTACCTTGCAGCCAGCCAACCATTCTGTGAGCAAAAATAAACCTCTCCTCCTCTGAACTGTAGGTATCAGGGAATTTGTCTTAGTAATAGAAAACTGATGAATACATGCAAGTTTTTATTTTCACTTCTGTGAGCTTGCACCTTACTTCTGTCCCAACAGACTGAACACCAAAACTAGGCAATGGTTTGGGGTATGGTCTGCTATGGCACAGGGCCCTGTGTTCATTTTTCTTAATGCTTAGTTTGATGTGTGATTGAGTAATGATGTAAACATGTGTATCAAAATAGTAAATACACAGTTACATTTATACAGACAAACAGTCAAACTGATATAACTATATCATAACAGGAAAGAGCTCTTTTTTGTGTTTGTTCTTTTGAGACAGAGTCTCACTATGTAGTTTAGGCTGTCCTTGAACTCACTTTGTAGGCCAGAATGGCCTGGAAATACTGCCTCAGCCTCCTGAGTGTTGAGATGACAGGTGTGTGCCATGATGTCCAGTGGAAAGAATTCTCTTTCACACCACACACACACACATACACACACACACCCACACACACCCCTCAGCTATTGATTCCTGTGATAGAATTTTGCGTGTTAACCTTCCTAGGCTATGATGTTCAGCTGTTTAGTGAAACACCACTCTTGATGTTGTGGTGAAGGAATATATTTAGTTGAAGTTAGCATATAAATCAATAGGTTTAGTAAAGCAGTCCAGAGCCATATGTCAGTGACTTTCATCCAATCATTTGCAAATATATTCACTTCCTCTCCATGTCTCTCTCAATGTGTGTTGTTCTATGCAGGTGCACTACTGTTTCTGTTACTCTGCAGAGGTCTCATGTATTTCACGAGTTGCATAACCAGATACCAAAAAGTAAATAAGCAGGCAAAATCATATAATATGAGAGAAAGAGTCTTATTTCCTCCCAATTTCCTTGCCCATTAAACCTAGGATCTAAGTGACCAGGATATGCGAAAACTGGCACAAATGTCCACTCAAATGCCTTCTAATAACTGTGCACAGTTTTGTCCTATGTGTGCTTCTAGGAGTTCTTCTTTCCCCACAAGCCCATCGTATCCTAAAACAGCAGTGATATCCAAAGAGGAAAGTCTATGTTACAATATAGCATATCTCGGCCTTGTTTTTCATTGTCTCTATGTTTTCGATAAGGCATGTGGCTCAAAGAAACATTTTTCTCAGCACACTTCAAGTTCTACTAGTATTTGAAAGTAGGAAATTTCTCACTATGTCACTGTCCACTTATGCACAGTTTAATAATGTATTCCCTGTTTAAGGGTAAGTTTGCAAACACACAATTCTCTTAAAAACATTTATTATACAGAATATTGGCTATCAAACAATATTATCAGAAATGCATATAACATACTTTGAACATATCAGTGTCTCTACTACCCTCCCTTATGCTTCCCCTCCTTTTTCTCTAATAGTGAGTCTTCTAATTTTATGTCAACTTTTTTCTTCTTGATCAGAAATATAAGAGATAGGGGAGGAAGGAAGGGGACAACAAAAAAATTAAGGTGTGTTATGTACATTTACCAACTTCCCACCATAAGTGTAATCATTATGTACTGCAAGTGTGTACTAATAAATTGTTTTAAATGCAAAAAGATACTCAATACTTGTTTTTCTGTGTTTGATTTATTTCACTTAACGTGATTTCTAGTTTCATACATTTATCTATAAATGATGTGATTTTATTCCTCTTCATGATTAAATAATTCATACATATGTGTCATGTATATGTGTCACATTTCTTCATACATTCATCCACTGATGGTTATCTAAGCTGCATTTATAGCTTAGCTGTTTTGAATTACACTGTTATAAAACATTAATATGTCAATATCTCTCTATAATGGGTGGTCAAAATATACAGTAAAGATTTAAATCATTTTTTAAAACATTTTGGTGTCTCTTCATCTAATTTATTAAATAGATATGGTACCTTGTGACCTCTGTTTCTTTCCAAAGCCAAAAAGTTTTGAATTGATTCAGGACATGAGGCAACCATGACAATGCAAGTAAAAACACTCATGAAAAGGCACTACCAGAACTGCTTCAGACAATCGTAAGATTGATGGGATAAATGTACGGCGGCGGGGGGGGGGGATATATGAAGGAGTGGTATGGACATATCAAACTGTAGCCTTATTTATATTGTGTTGTGGATTCTCCATACTGACTTCCTTAATTGCCATACTAATTTACATTCTCCCCATAAGAATGTTCCTTTTTCTATGAACATCCTACCTAACATTTATTGGTTTTTGTATTCTTCATGACAGCTATCATGACTGGGGTGACATTGAATTTTAATGTAGATTTGTTTTTCATTTTCCCAAGGGCTAAATATGTTGAATTTTTTTTGTATATTTTTTGGCCATTTATTCTGCTTCTTTTGAGTAGCATCTGTTCAATTCAGTTGCTCATTTATTGTTTGGGTTGCTTGCTCTTTTTGTTAAGTTATTGTATTCTTTATATATTATGTATATTTATCCTGTGGTACAGCAGGAACTAGTAAAGCTTTTCTCTCATTCTGCAAGCTGTATCTTTACTTGGTTGTTTCCTTTGCTGTGCAGAAAATTCTTAGTGTGGTACAATCCCATTTGTTGACTCTTGCTATTATTTCTTGAGCTATGGAAGTCTAATTCAGCAGCAAGAAGTTGTTGTCTATGCTTTTATCTTGAAGTGTACACCCTATGTTTTCTTCTACTAGTTCTCTTTATTATTGAAATTACTAAGCCCTAGTACAACCACATTCTCTACTGGAAGATATAACGTGTCTATTTCCAGGCTACTATGTCTAGTTTCCAATGTCTTGAATGTTTTTTCTTCTTTCTTATCTGGCTCCCATCATATGTATGTACAAACATAGGTTATAGGTTTCCATTTGTGTATGACATTCTACAAGCACTAATGAAATAATTGTTCATAATTTTCATTCAGCAGATCCTCTTTTGTAGTGAAAATGGTATTTCATTGTACCTAAAATTAATATTGATGATTGAGAAGAAATAAATCTCAAAGGAATATACAAAAATGCTAAGGGAAATTGGAGAAAAAGAAGATATTTAGAATAGAGGAAGAAAAAGAAATAGGATTTTAAATTTGTTCCAAGAATTTTCACCTGTTATACAAGTATTCCAGATCTATTCTCAACCTCCTACCTAGCTATAGGAAGCCAGTATCAGAGTCCATATCCATAATAATGCAAATGTTGAGAGGTCCTAGGAATTTGGAAATCCCTTTCCCAATAATACATAAATGTTTTTTCCCCCGCTAATAGCACTGTAGCTACATCTTTTCCTTTTAAATCAACTAAGCTTGTATGAATTGACTCAAATAGTTATGCTTCATTAAACAGAAGTATAGTTTATAAACATGTAAATTATCATATATTCTTTTGTTAAATATGAAGCACTCAGACCTGTGACTTGAAAGCATTGTGGTTTAGACTAAAATGAACAGGGAAGAAAGGAGGAGGAAGCAAAAAGTATCAAGATGTGATATGTTTGTGGAAAATACCTCACAAAGAGTATATTTATTATTACAAATATATACTAATAATTTTAAAGGAAATGGAAAATAAATTAAGGAATATTATACAATTATAATTAGTTGTAGTAAAATTATTTAGGCTTTCTTATTGAATCCTTTATAGAAATATTCTTTCTTTGGCCTCATATCTTATTCTGATATTAAATTGGCATTCTCTTGTAGAAAAACAAACAATAGCTCATCAATAAGAGCTGGAGTCAAATTCTCATCATATGTATAATTCTCATGTTATCTTCATACTTATTTGATATCTCTAATACTTTGTAATATGTAAAGTGATAGTAATAATTTAAATGCACCAAATTATAGTAACTGAGTGAAAAAGCATGATAATATGCTTGCATTCTGTCTAAAGCACAGTATTTTAGTTTTCAGGAAATATGTTTTAAGAATATTTTCTCTTGTTAATACTTAAGACAGGGACTGTAAAGCTTACTGGGATGCCTAGAACCCTTCTCTATACCCTGTTTTAGATATTCTGAAAAGAGATTATGTGGTCAAATAAGTTTAGAAATGGTGAATTAAGTCCATTTCTTTGCCATAAGTCTTTTAAAAGCCTTTAATAGGCTAATTTCAAGTATTACTCTTCCAGAGAAGATATAGCATACAGTGGTTCTAATGGATTTGATCAAGCAACTCTTTGTTCATTGAGCATTTTGACGGTTTAATATTCCTTAGCATACATATTAGGAAATTCTCACAGCTGTTCTTGAAAAAAAATGGCCCAACTTTTTCAGTACTTCGACTTTTTTACAGTACTTTGGTGACAGTGATAGTACAAGTTCCCATTCATCCTTAGAAATACTACTCAAAGACCAATTTATCATTAACATTTGATGAACGACCAATTTTGAGATGACCACTTCCTCTTTTGCCACAAATTTAAACTGAACTCAGTAACTTCAGTCCACATTTGTCAGTTGTCTTCCCACCATCCATATGCCATCATGACACCATGCCACTAAACTCGGCATCTCCAGTACCCCCCCCACAATTACACCTGTATCTCTCCAACAGTATTCATAGACAACAGCAGGAATATGCCTCTCCTCCATTGTAATCAAGGAGGTTTGGAAGATTTACACATACCCAGCTCTAGAGGCTGATCAGCATGTCCTGTCTCCTCAACCATGGTTACCTGATCTGTGACAGGCACAAGAACCAATTAAACCAGTAAATCATAGGAGAGTAAATTAGAGGCCTCCTTGGTAACTACTGTATGAAGTAATTTATTTCTTTAATAAGAATGATATAAAACTTTCAGCAATGTCATCCTGCTTTATTTTTTATTTGTTTTATAAATATAGAGGTTGGGTACAACCAAAGTAGATCTCTGAAGGTAGAAATTTTTTTAAAAAGATAAACCTATCATTTAGTACTACTGATCAATCCCAGGGGACATAAACTCAACTATAGAGTTTTTTAGATACATGAATTAACCTCAGTCAATAGAGCATGAGACCGTTAGATATGTGAGTTAGTAAATTTTCCTTTCTGTTCCCATATATATATTTTTTGGTACCGGGGATCGAACTCGGGACCGTGTGCTTGTGAGGCAGGTGGTGACACCACTGAGCTAAATTCCCAGCCCCCCATATTTTTTAATGACTGGTAAAATAAAGTCTTCTATCCAAAATAATTTCTATTATTAGAAAAAATGTTTGTATTGTTTTTCTATTCTCATTTACTTTCATAAGGCTGTTGAGAGCAGAAATCGTATTATCTTTTTCTTCTCATATACTGATAAAGCACAGTGGCTGACCAATAAATAAGATTTACTACTATTTTGTTGAATTTAATTTATTAGTTTTTATGTGAACATTTATCAGAGCTTCAGATTACTTTAACATACTACATATGCTCTATAAATAAGTAATATAAGTTTATTTGTCAATTTTTAAAACTTAAATTGAGACAATAGCAAAGAAAATAATGAAAAATCTGAAATCCACAACTTTATCTTAGATAACATCAAGTAAACTGGACTATGAGATTTTTTTTGAACTTCAGAAGAAGTTGTCCCTAAATAATAGAGACTGAAGCCAAATACAGTGTTTTAGCCCCATTTCTTTTATTACCAGAAGTATCTTATGCCATTGTTTCTGCATCAGATTTTATTTTAACTCTCAAGGAGTTCAGTTTCAGCCCTCATTGGTATTACCAATATTTGATAATTAGAATTCAGAGGCTTGTATCATTCACCCAACCTAATATTAAACAGATGGCATTCTGGGACACTTAAACACACTTTACTAAAACACAGCATTCTCCTTATTTAGGAAGATTTCTTTGTCTGTTAAATTTGCAGAGAATATTCAGAGATATACGGACATGTACAAGAAAAGTTCACACTCTAAAATGTTGACCACCTTGTCTTCTATCTCAATTTTCCACCTTTTTCCTTTGTTTACCTCACTCTTTTCTTCAAAAATTTTTAGACTTTATGTGTATATATGCTTGTTTTGTACAATTCATATCCAATTTCTAGTCACTAGTCATTAACCTTTATTTCATAGATAATTTTTCAATTTATTTCTCATCTGTTATATACTTTGAAAGAGTTATCTCCACCCAATATAAGATTTTTGTGAGACCGTGAGCAGAGAATTTTTAGGAAGATTTTTATGGTATATGAGGTGGTTAAGAACTGGCGACAGTATTATACACTTTAGACATTGAGACACGGGTGACAACAGTTTTGACAATAAACCACATTATCTGTAGTTACTGAGCACTTTCTACGTGTCAGATACTGTTCTAAACACTTTAGGTGGGCTAATTTACTTCTTCTTGAAGGCAAATGTTTGCAGCAGTTTCTTATTATCCCCATTTGATACAGGAAACAAGGCTCTGGGAAGTAAAACATCTTGCTTGAGGTCACACAGCTATGAGTGGAAGAACTGAGAGTCAAAGAAGGCAGTTTGGCAAAGGACTATGCTAGGCTGCATCCCTTTCCTTTGTGGAAGTCTTTCAGCCCCAGACCGGCCTGCCTTTGAAGCCCACCCTCTTTCCATGTCCCCCACCAAAGCCCAGATGTTCAAAGGTTCTCATTGCTCCTTCTAGCTTAAGCACTAATGTATCTTTTTTTTCATTAAGTTTATTGGTACATTTTAGGTACAATATGATGATACTCATCATTGGGATTTTGTCCCTTTACATGATGTATCTTGGTTCTTATTTTTTCCCCTTCCCCTGCCCTCCCTTCCTCCCCTCTACCATTCCCTATTTATTTCCCTTTTCTCATATTTTTTTCTTTTCCTTTCAGTAAGAAGACACTTATCAGAAAAACTGTTTTCCTTTTTTCTTTTTTCTTTTTGGATTTTTTTAATGTATGCTCATCAATCCAAACTTTAGGGTTGGGTCTTTAATTACAGAAATACTGTTTTGGAAAACTGTATTTATCACAGGTATATGTGGCTGGGAAAAATTATTTGGATTTTGGGCCGGTGTGATGAATCTAGAAACAATTACCTCCTTATTTTTTTCATATTTTGAGAAAACACATGTGGCTCTTTCAGTGCCTGGTTATAATTATTGCCATAGTATTGCCTTCTCCATTCACTCACTCATTCATTCATTCATTCATTCAATCAGTCACCGATTGACTCTCTCACTTTCCAGACTCCAATATATACTTCATAGTGTTTTAGGTGCTCAGGACAGCGGGGGGAGAAAAGCAAAGCCTTTTCTTTCAAAAGGCATCTTTTAAGTGCTTATCTGTAGGAGAAGAGGTCTGGGAATTTTATTTCATTACACCCTTCAAAGATGACCCAATTTTAGTGAACTACTTGTTGCTTACCAAAGAACATTGCTACTTTATTTAAAACGTGCTCTGACTTTGAACTGAAGCATAGGTATTTTCTTTAGGCGTAGGTTGATTCAGAAGTTTAATAATATAAGAAAAACCCTTCAAATCACCCTGAATGCTTTATCAGTTGATACAGAGAGTCTTCCTCTGGATACTGCTTAAGAAATTTCACCACAGTGCTTTTTTCTCCACATCTGCCATTTTGTTATCTACGATCATAACATTTTTGTCCATACACCATTGTCATTTATTTAAATTCTTGTCTATCATATATTTTAATTTCCTTGCCTCCATTTTGTTTTATTCTGCTCTTCCCTTCAGATATTAGTTCTTGTAGTAAAGCAACCATATATGTAATATGCAGCATGGGGTTTTAAGTATAATATTTGCTCAAATAATAAAAGATGCAAAGAAACTCAACCATGGTGGCTGGAGTTGGTTCCACTAACTGCTTCCAGGACGAAAATGGCATTGAGATTTTTGAGGAAAGATAAAACACCAGGATATTGTAACTATTGAAATGACTGCTGCAATTGTCTTGCTGCTTGCCTTTTTAGCTTTTTATCCTCCCACGAAAGTTCATTGTTGCTGAAAGGAACTTGATTGTCAGCCAGAAATAGTGTAAGGCTTTTGTCTATCTTCAGTCTTCAACAGCCTTTGCAGGAATAATGCAAACTTGGTGCTGAGTCATGGATGTGATTCAACTTTCACCTGGTACAAAAAACTTGAGAGGTGAAAAGGTAGTCAGCACACAAAGCAGTGGCTGTTTTTGCTCTGTAGCAGCAAAAACAAGGACTCCTGGTTGTGTAGGCATTGTGTGTTAGACAGCATCTGACAGCAGTGAAATTGCCCCCAAACTCAGACTCCCAGGAGAGCTTGTGAGTCACCATTTTTCTTTCTCTGTGACTGCCTTTGCTTTGTCTCTAACGTGTCTGCTCCAGCTCTAAGAATGGAGAGAGGCAGCTGTTCTGCTCCGATGGGTTGGCTGTATAATGTAATCATTAAACGTCTTAAAACTGAGTCTGAATTTGAAGGTGTTAGAAAATTCGCAGGAGGCAGTTCTTTTTGTGATTTTGAAATTATTTTCAATTACAGATTAGACCACTGCAATGTCTGTAATATCAGTTAATGAGGCATAATGTTTCCTTTTGTCATTTTTCCCCTCTGATGGAGATAGGCACCCTTAAGCCACTGACAGATTCATGAGCACTGCCAATCACTGCTCCAACAGATGAGAAGCAGTACAATGAGGCTGCAAGTGAGGCCGGTGAAAGTGATAGATTTTTAAAATGAATTGCACAAAGCAGCTAAATTGGATGTAATTGGAAAGTATTTATCAAATTTGGGTTTGGACTCAATAGTAACAGGAAATTAGTACTGAAACACCGAATCAGAGAACATTTACAAAATAAGTCATTGATTGTGTATAGCCATACCAAGAGGACCATCACTGAAAATATTCAGTGGCTTATTTTTCCAGATCTAAGACAATTAACATAAAGAGTATAATCCATTGATATTTTCCTACCTGTGTTTTCTTGTGCATGTGTGTGACTATTAATCAGTGTATGTATATTTTCCTATCTAGGCTTATTTCTCCTAAAGAACTTACTGGTTAATATGTCCACTCTTAGGAGGAGATATTGTAGTACAAGGTACAAACAAAAACCATGGAAGTAAATTTACCTCTGATTTCCAACTCTTTTAAGAAGTAAAGATAAATATATCAGAATATAATAATTGTTAGGTGGAGTTGACATTCCATGAAATTGGAAGACTCTCAATGTGATTTGGAATACTAGATGAGAGAGAGAGAGAGAGAGAGAGAGAGAGAGAGAGAGAGAGAGAGAGAGAGAGAGAGACCAAGAGTTTATAGCCCCTGACCTCTTTCTTCTCTGACATTATTCCCCCATTCGGCCTTCTGGCCACCATGAACTAATGAGCATCTTTGATTCATCAAATCCTTCCCCTGTGATGTCTTTGCCTTGGCACCAGAAGAACATGGACTAAATCCCCTGAAAAATGAGCCAAATTGAACCTGTCCTGTAAGTTTTTGTTATTGTCTACTGTTTGGAGAAATTGGAAAGATGACTAATATAGGAAATTGGTACAAGAGAAGTAGAGTTGTTGCTGGGACTGTACTTGACCATATTTTTCAGAAGACTTGGAAACTGTCCAAAGAATTAAGGATTTGGGGAGGATTTGGAGATGCAGTCTATGGGTGAGCTGGAATGGTATAAGCAGAACTTGATGGGTAATACTGATCAGAACACAAGAGACTAGAATGCTCATAAGAATGAAAACAGTAAAGCCAGGCTAAGGAAATTTCAAATGTGAATGAGCACTCCATTGGAAAATGGACTGGAGGCCATGAGTGTTATATTCTGGCAAACAAATTGTCTTCATTTTGTCTGTTCTAAGATTTTGGATAGAATTGAATTTAAAAGTGACAGGGTAATTAATCTGGCAGAGGAAATTTCAAGACAGCTCAACATTCAGACCATGAGATGGGTAATGCTAGCTACTTTTAGCCAGATTATAATGAGAATTGAGGGCAAAAAGCAGAGCAGGGAAATTTCAATAATCTAAATTTTGCCCCAGCAGGAACCACATGCAAAATGGGACTGAAAAAGGTAGAGTTGCCGAAGAAATCCGTGCCATTGAAAGGAAACCATCTACTTTGTATAAAAATACAAAGAAAGAGACTTTAGGGTATCTCAGGAATCAGCAAGACATCAGACATCACATTTTCAGGTTGTAAAAGTGAAAATCCTTCATTTGAGGAGATGAGGAGATAATCCATGGGGCTTCTTTCTTAAAAAAAATACCCTCCTATGGAACTGGTTCCATGAGATTCAGTACACTGGGTTCAGCCATCCAGAAACTCAGAAGATGATGGTACCATTGTCAAAGAGGGCCTGGGTACTGTTTTTCCTGGTAGCAGAACTTGACATCAAATCCCAACCCCATGTTGCTGTATTTACTGCCAATGCAAATGTTCTGGATCCACAGCAACCTCCATGCAGATTTCAAAGGAAGGCCTGGAAATCTAAGAAAGGAGCTACTCAAAGAGTAATGCATGAAACTATGGGAATGAAGGGAAAGGCACAGTGAAGAACACAGGAAACCAGAGGTGTCAGGAATGTAGAACGTCTGTCAAAAAGTTACAGGCTACAAGTGAAGCCAGTCTAATACAGAGGCCTTGTGTGGTGCAACTAACAGGGACTTATAAGTAGGGTTATCTAAGCCCTCTGTAATTCACATCTCACCACCACATGCTAGGATGTAATGTTTGCCCTGCTGGTTTTCAACTTGCTTTGGTTTGATTCTTTTCTATCTCCTGTTACTCCCTTTTGAAATGTGAATGCTTACCCATTCTTTTTGGATTATATAACTTGCTTTTAATTTTTATATAAATTCACAGTAAGACTATGCCTTTAGTCTCAGAAGAGACTGTGACTTGAATTTTTGAAAAAGGCTGCAAATATTCCAACTCTGGGGAAAAGATTATTTTGCTTTCTGTACATGCAAGAGAGTTGTTTCATGTTGGGTACATTATTGTTGTGTCTACTTGGAAATTAAGTATGGTTTAAGGAAATATGTTTGGCTGTCCAATTGACAAAGGATGGATTTTGACTGTTAATTGTCATATGCTGAATTTATTGGATTAAAAGATTCCTACTTTTGAATGTATATGTGTCAGTCATTGAGACTTGAGTATTATATATGATTACTGGCCTCCATCTTTCTGCAATTGTTTCCCTACTTTGTTCTCTGACCACTATGAAGCATTTTACTTTGCCATGCCCTTTCATCATGAAGATTCTGCTTTGGAAAGAGCTGACCATGTTCTGAATGCCCCTAAACCATGAGATAAACTAAAGTTCTCTTCTTCTAAGGTGTGGATATTGGGTATTGTGTCTCAGCACTGAGAAAGGTGAGTAATGCGAACTCAAAATGAATTGAAGGAGAGTAAAGCTCTCTGAGAGCAGTTAGTTGGGTGCTAATTAGGGACCAAGCTAGGACAAGGGAGTTGGAATATTCAGTGAATTGAAGATTCATTGAAGAGTAAGGGAATAAAAATATTTGGTAATTCTCTGGAGAGAGAGTATGAAAGGAAGTTAATGTTTATTACATTCATGTATACTAAATATGTAGGCACTTAAGATACAAAGATGAATGATACAAGCACCTGGCCCTAAAGCAGATCCTGTATCTCATGGTAAGCGATATTCAGTTGAGTGTGAGAGTAATTTTTTAAAATATGATTTCATTATACAGTTAACCTTACAGCTCTTAATTTTATATTTATGGAATGGATACAATTTCTTGTTAAAATTATCTCTCTGTGCATCTGTAATTTTCTTTTATAATATTATGAATTGTTTTATGTTCCATATTTATCAATATGTGATTTATTTTATTGTAGTGTTACCTTTTAAATCATGAATAGTATATCCTCAAGTAATTTTTTTTTTTCAGAATGACACAAAAAGCTAAGCAGTCTGACCATTTGACTTTTTTTTTTTGGTACTGGAGATTGAACTCAAGATCTTGCGCTTTCAAGGCAGGCTAGGTGCCACTGAGCTAAATCCCCAGTCCTCACTTGACTTTTTAAAATGTCTATTCAGGGTAGCTTTAAGAATGCATGTTCTAACTTATATTTTCAACTTTGAAGGTAGTGCAGTGGATTCTAATGTAAAGAGTTTAAGTGTATTTAAACCAATCAAATGTTCTGTCTTCTTTGTTAGCTTTCTTCTTTCTTTCCTTCCCTCTTACATGGCCACAAGGACTTTTCATCTCCTCGATTCCACACTTCCACACTTTCTCCAAAAGCTTTTAAATTTATCTTTACAAATCTGAATTCTCCCCAACATAAGTCTGAGTGCAGATCTATTTTCATTGATAATATTAGACACCAAGAGAATATTCTAAAGATAGTATTTTCTTATTATAAATTTTCTTTTATTATTATTTCTTTCCTTTACTTTCCTTTGTTTTTTCTTAATACATCTGGTAATCCTGAAATTATGTTTTACATACTGATATAAAGGGAAAGAATAAGCTGGTTAAGATAGGTGGTGGATTTTAATTTCTTTTGCCACTGGCTAGACATTTTTCCTCAAGTATTCTCTCAATGAGAAGTCAATGTCAATAGAATTAAAGTAAAAAATATGCATCTCAAAACTGTCAAGTTAGGTAGTGAGAATATGGAGTTATTGAAAAGGTAGGTATTTCTACACATCCCATTTGGAGCATTTATCATACATTAATCTCAATGTTACCTTTACATACCGATATGGTTATTAATATTCATCTCAATTCAGTTTGAATTTTGCAGAGAATGTGAATTGGTCAGCATAGAGAAGACATATGCTCAGAATACAGTTCTGTCCTATTTATTTCAATTAAAACTCTGAGGTAAGAGTATCAATGTCACCAATAGAAAGGGCTGCAAAGGGGCATTGAAAGGAGAGATGCACACACAGTTTTGATATAATCTGGAGGCCATAATGTCTTCAAGAAGGGAATATACCCAGGGGAAAATGATCAAATGCACCTTTTTGTCTGTCATGGAAATATAAAATGAATTTAGGATTCAGGTTAAAGAGAATAAGGACTGATGAATGATTGCAGCATGGAATATCAAGTGCACAGGGAATAGGAACCTAACTGCTTCCCATTTCACCTTCTGTTCCTCTGTTGAGGAATCTCAAAGCTATCACTTAAGTAACTAATGTGGAAGCACACTTTGAGTGTGTTACATAAAGGCTGGACATGTTGCCCAGCTTCTTGCCTCTAGGCAGAAGCCTAGTTAAATAATTCTGGACAGATGGAGGCCTATCCTTTGAGAGCAGGAATAGTCCAAAATGAGGATGGACACAGAAGCTGTGTGCTAGCTGGCTTCCATATGGAGCTAGTGAATATCTTGTTATGCACACAGGCAGTAATCATGCCGTTCAAATGATACTCTGCCTGGTTCTGTTTCAGGATATGGGCTTCAGCAGCATTATAGCTCCCTTCTGATCCTGGTAAGTTTTATTTTAAAGCATGGATTTGTCACCTAGTGTCAACTGCTGTTTAAAAACTTACTTTTCTCAAGTATGGACAAGTGACTGAGCCAGTTAAGCTCTTTTTTGTTGCTGTGATACATATGACAGGTGACCTTCCCATGTACCAGACATTCAGCGCTCTGAGCTACTTCTGATTTGCTATTCCCTTTTAAAGATGATTCTGAATTACACCCACCTTTTCACTCTCATTTTAGAAACATTTAAGAATTGAAACAGGAATTAGGTATCAGCTTTATTACTGATAATGAGACATTGGAGGTAGGTAGTGACTTTTCAAATTCTCTCTATTCTGCTTTCATCTCAAGCCTAGTCTTTGGACCAGTTCACCCTGGTGCAAACTAGTCTTCATGTTAGATGTAAACCTGGAAAGGTAAAGAGAAAATATTTCATTCATTCCACTGAGCCCCAGTTATAGGAATAGAGGGGTATGAGCATTTAGAAATTCATATAGAGGATAAACTGAATTCTTAGGTATTTTTGCTACAATGAAAAGGATGAAATGAAATATGTACACTGTCAGTGTAGGCAAGCTCCACAAGGAGAACACAGAATGCACTAACTGGTTAATTGTACAACTTCCTTCTCCCATCGTTACCTTTCAGATTAGTCACTTTGGTCCTTTAAGGTAAATTAAGTGAGTTAGAAAGATGGAAGAGAATCCTTTAAAAAATTCTCAAGATGTGAGTTTGTCTTATTCTAACTGCAAAAGGACAAGTCATTTTTTTAATAATTAGTATCTATAATTTAACCTAGCCAATGATTCTCTCATATTTGAAAAGATGGTAGAGTACAAGGAGTGGGGGAGATTAGATTATAGGAATACCAGTAAATCTTACCTAAAACAGTATTTTAGTGATAGTTAGTTTTTCATTAGTAAGACCTTATAGCTAGTTGTTGGTGACAGGTCACTCATTGTTTGCAGTTCTCAGCTTTGGATCATGGTGGCAAAATACCTGAAATAACCAACTCATGAGGAAGAAAAAATATTTTGCCCACAGTTTCAGAAATTTTTGTCCATGGTCACTTGGCCGTGTTGTTTAGACATGTTTTGGTTCAGCACATCGTGGAAGGAGCATCAGACAGTGGAGGCCTGTTTATCTTATGGAGGACAGGAAGTAAAACGGAGACTGGAAGGGGCAGATTCCCAGCATCCCTTTTGACAGGACACTCCCATAGACCTCCCTTCCTTCTAGTAGGTCCCATTGCATAAAGGTTCCACGACTTTCAATAGTGCCATAGGATAGCAGGCTACCCTTCAACACATGGACCTTTGGGGGCATTCAAAATTCAAAGTATACTACTGTCTTAAGCAAAAATAACTCTGAGCAAATGGTCATTTTGTAATATTGGTAAAACACTGTGGGAAGATTCTTTGAAGACCACATAAGTGAGAGGAAAATGAAGTGTTAAACCATCCAAAACTCCCAGAAATCCCCTTTTTAAACAGCTCATTGACAGTCAATTTCCAATTAAAGATCTTTGCCCTTTATAGCTGTAACACTTTGGAGACTTGGTGGAATATAATTTATATATCATAAAATTCACCCACTTAAGATGTATATGTAATTCAATAGTTTTAGTACTTCACAGTTGTGCAGCCACCATGTACTTTATATTTTCCTCATTCCCCAAATAATTTTTGAACTAATTAGCAATAATTTCTAACCTAACCCACCAAACCCTAAACAACCACTAATCTCCTTTATACATTCCTATTCTGGATATTTTGTAAAATGTGAAGTCATATATTTTTTATATGTTACAAGATTTGGTTTGCTAGTCTTTTGATGAGGATTTTCACATCTTTATTCATAAAGGACATATGTCCCTTTTGATTTATTTTTGCACTGTTATGGCTTGTATCTAAATGTTCCCCACAAATCCTCAGGTGCTCATATGTGGGACTTTTCAGAGGTGCCTGAATCTAGAATGTGTGATATAGATTAAGGGAATAATACTGGTTTTATGGCAGTGTGGTATTGGATTAGTCCACTAATTGGTTTATCATACATCTGGGTGTGGATAATAGGAAGCCCCACCCTGGTTCTGGGTGGCACCACCCAAAAGGCTTGCAGCCTGGATGGGATAAAATTGAAAGAGAGGCTTCTTTGTGCTGTCTCCTGCCTACCCTACCATGGACTGTTTCTCTTCTGCCATGCTGCCCTGCCTTAAAGACAGCTGACTATGGACTGAATCCTCTACAATCTGTAAGCTGAAATAAACCTTTCCTCCTTTAACTTGTGGGTGTTGGGTATTTTGTCCCAGCAATGAAAAAGTAACCAAGACATTTCCATTGGGGTATCTTTTCCTGGTTTTGGTATCTGGGAAATGTGGCTAATGAAAAAACGAGAAATATTCTCCTCATTTATATTTTTCTAGAGTTTCAGGTATTGAGGTACTATTGATAAATAAGACTTGGCATTAATATTTCTTTCAATTTTTATTAAATTAACTAGCCATATTGTTTTTGGATTTTATTTATAGAAATTTTAAAATCATGAATTCAGTTATTTAGTGGTTATGGTCTAGTCACTCTTTCTACTTTAAAAAAAAATCCTGTCTAGTAGTTTTTGTATTTTCTACAAATTGATCCATTTTATCTAAGAATATTAATTTGTTGATGTAAAATTGTTCATGGTGTTTCCTCAAAATCTTTTATTTTCTCTTAGGCTAGTAGTAGTGTGACATTTATTTCCAATTTTCGTAATTTAACTTTTCTCTCTTAACAAAAAGTTTGCCAATTTTGTTGATCTTTTGAGTGAATCATAGCCCTTTGATTCATTCTTTCTATTATTTCTAACATCTACTTCATTTACTTCTGTTCCAATTATTAATATTTTAATAAAATTAATTAACATATTAATATATTAATAAAATTCTGCTTACTTTGGGTTTAAGTTGCTCTTCTATGTCAAGTTATTTTTCTTTTCCTCTTTTTTTAGGTTTAGGTTCAACTATTAATTTGAAATTTTTAAAAATATACTCCCTTATCCAATAACTTCCCTGAGAGTTCTGTTTATTTTTGATCACAGAAGTTGTTTTGGTATGTTGTACATTCATTATTACATATCCCAAAATATAATCTAATTTGTTCATCATTTCTTTTTGACCAATTTATTATTTAGAAGTGCATATCTAAACTACTGCATATTTGCATGTGAATTTCCCAAATTTTCTTCTGTTTTTGATTTCTTCTTTATTGTCACTATGCGTAAGGAGCATACTCTGTAGAATGCTGTACAATCCTAACTCTTTAAGTTTAATGAGGCTTTTTTAGAGGTGCTGGAGATTGAATCTAGACTTTGTGCATGACAGGCAGACACTGTACCACGGAGCCTCATCTCAAGCCCGATGCATATTTTAAGGCCTTCACACTATAATATTTTGAAATGTATAACGTATAAGATTTCCCGCCAGGCTCATGATAGCTGAGTCATGATAGCACTAAAGAAATATCATTGTATTCATTTACATATGAATCAGAGAAACCTATTCTCAACTCACTTTTGAGAAATAACTTTAGGAAAATCACTTACGGTCACTAGGTATTTATTTTTTTTCAGTATCTATAGGTTTTACCTATATTAATACTAGTAATGTAAATAATATTTATTTATATCAACACATCGACATATTTCCTTTTTACAGTTACTATATATATATATATATATATAGATAGATATATATACTTGTTTTTACATTCTAGGAGAAACACATACTTTATTTATATAATCATGATTAACAACCAAATTATTTAACATGTAAATACAAACGTTATGGCCTAGAAGTTCATTTACATCAACAACTTGTCTGTTACTACTGCTGAGCGTGAAGAATATGTATGCTATATTAATTAACCAGTCACAGATATAAACAAGAAGAGGTGGGACTTGGAAGGGCATATTTAATGAGTAGACCTTCGTGGTGACCTTTCTGTTACATATGCACACTTAATGATATTTCTATAATGGTAATGAATTGTTGGTATTATTTTCTTCCCGATGATAAATACAACTAGTGAAGGCTGTTTCAAAATACTACCCTCTCTATAAATTCTGATTCTAAGGACAATTAACTGGAGTCTATTGAACACCCAATTATCTTCCTTATGTCTTTCATCTGTCAGGGTGAGTTTTGACAGCTTTCCCCTTAGATGAAAACATATCTCTTCAAATAATAAACTTTCACTGAACTTCAGTGCTGCTTTGCTTTCTCTTTTCAAGAGTACCTACTATATTTATTTTGTTCAGATGTGTACATTCAAGATGGTACTGCTGCCTTTTCTTTAGTGAGATCACTGCAAAAATGATAAAACTATCAGAGTCATGATAGCCAAAAGCATAAGCCCTTAACCGTGGCTAGAGTGGAGAGTATCACTCCAATTAAATTAAAATATAGTGAACTGCTACTAAGTAATAAAGATTGTCTGTGTAAAACTTGTCTTCCTCCTCAGCGTACTGTACTGTGAGTGAACAGCTGGTAATGGGAAGAAGAATGCTTGGGAAGCTTAAGACATAGGGAGTGTGACTGAAAGTGCTGATGCCCAGTTTTGGAGCATTCTCCCAGATGACATAGGAATGAGTGGAATGTGAGTCTCACCAGTGGCAGCATTCTGCAAGACATGTTAAAGGTGGTATAGGAATTTGCCACTTCAAATCTCCAATGTTTCTTAATACAATTAATAATTGACTTCATGTGTCTGTGACTTTTAGTAAAAATTACTCCAATAAAGGTGTTTTAGGACCAGGGTTATGGTATCATCTTGTGTATCATCATAGTTTTATGATCTTTCCTGACCACTGAGAAAATTCCTATGATGCAAAATCACAAAGCTATAATTTCATGATAATATACGCAGTTACTATAGTTTCCCATCTGCAGAAGTACACAAAGCACAGCCTACAGCTCAAAGCCCATTTGCTTATCCGACTAATCCAGTCTCTCTTGTGAGTCTCTATCTACTAATCTTAAAATTAGCTGGAGAGAAATGAAACATACAAGAAATTAATTACAAATGGAATAATTTCAGAGCATATAGTAATTTGATATTCAAGGGTGTAATTGAAATCATTCTTTTATTAATGCATATTATACGAAAACGGTTTCATTTAGCATATTCATACATACATATATTTTGATCATGTCCACCCCCTTTAATCCTTTCTTGATCTTCACTCCCCTCTCCCATTTCTGTTCCCCTTCTCTAATAATCTTCTTTCTGCTCTGTTATCTTTTTCCCTTAAATTCCTCACAAAAGAAAATGTACAATACTTAACACGACGATCTCCAGTTCCATCCACTTGCCTCAAAAGATATGATTTTATTCTTTTTACAATTAAATAGTACTTAATTGTGTGTATATATATCATTCTTCTATTGATGGGCATCTAGGATGATTCCATAACTATACTATTGTGAGTTAAGCTATGATAACAATAGATAGGCAGGTATCTCTATAATATCCTGAGTTTAATTATTTCAGATATATAACAAGAAGTGGTACTGACTATATCAAATACTAGCTCTGTTTTAGTGTATAAGTCTTTTTTTCTAGCACATCATTGTTAGCATTGATTATTTTTTATAGTCTAGATAATACCCATTCTCATTAGGGTAAGATGGAATTATACTGTAGTTTTGGTTTGCATTTTCTTAAAGCCAAATATGTTGACCAATTTCATATAATTATTCGCCATTTGTAATTCATTTAAAGTAGTCTGTTCAGTACATTTGCCTTTAATTGGTTAGATTACCTTTGCTTTTCATGTTAAGTTTTTTGAAATCTTTATATATTCTGGATATTAGTCATCTGTCAGAGGAGTATCTGGTAAAATTTTCTCCCATTTTGTATTCTGCCTACTCACTCTGTTAAAGATTTACATTTCTGTCCAGAAGCATTTTAGTTTGATGCAATCCCACTTGTCAATTCTTGGTCTTATTTCCTGAGCTATGGGAGTTGCATGCAGAAAGTCATTGCTGTGCCAATATGTAAAATCATTCTTTGATACTTATATCCATTTCATGGGCTGCTTAGTTTGTGAATGTCAAAAGTTTAGAATCTGTAAAACTGTATTTCAGAGATAGTACAGACTATTTTAGCCCAAACACACATAGGTGGCCAGCCGTCTAATCTCTTCCATCCTAAATTTAGATGTAAGGCCAGAAAAATAAGAAAACCTTAGTGAACCACTTAGACCAGTTACTCAAAGCTTATTTGGTATCCACAGCTACTTTTCTTTCTAAAATTTGAAGAATGCACTTCACCTCTGTGTCCCTGAAGAAGTATATTTTATCTCCTGAGATAAATTTAAAGGTCAAGCTGTCGCCAAAACTTTCCCCATACTTTTTGAGCACTGAGAGTAGGTTCATTCTCTGTTTTGTGATACTTAATTCTTACTTGTATCATGTATCTGTCTTATTTTATTTTATTTCATATTTGTATGTATTACTCTGTTTCACTAACCACACTTCTAATGCTTTTGCTACCTAAATCCCTGGAGCCTTTATAAAATATCTAATTTGGTTATTGTTGCTCAAAATTTTTTTTTCTGAATCATTGAGTAAATAAGGCCCTCATCTGGGTCCGATACATTTCATGTAACAAAACTTATCTACTGATTTGTGGAGTTTTTTTTGAAACAGGGTCTCATTGTGCAGCCCAGGCTGTCAATTCTCCTGCCTCAGCCTCCTGAGAGCTGGGATTACAGGTGTGAGCCACCACACCTGGCTAATAATTTGTAATATAGATCAAACTCATAAACTCAGCAACACATAATGAGAAGCTTTTTTATTTTTGTAATGATTCTTCCAATGAAGAAATACTACATAATTAGTTTTGTTCATGAAACACATTGATCTTCTATATTTCTCAAAGAACTTTGATCTCCGCTTACTTTTACACAACACCTTGAATTTCTGTATAACTTTCATACTCACTGTCTAATTTGTTTTTCACAGAAACCTTATAATATAGATGGACACATATATCATTGTAGACTAGTTCGAGAAACTCAGAAAATTGAAAATATACAGTATTTAAATGAGATTTCCAAATTTAGTTCTTGTAAATCCTCAAATGAATCTGTGTGTCAAGACTCTTTGTGTTGCACATGGTAGACCCAGACCAATTTGCCTTAACTAAAGCAGGCAATTTATTGGATTACAAAAATAAGTAGTCCAGTGAAATAACTCAAGGCACATTTCAGATACAGTAGTTGAAATTAGATGACTAGAAAACATCTTTTTGTCTTCCTCATCCTTTGCAGCTCTTCTTTGATTTGGCTTTAGTTTCAAATGTATCACGCCTAAATTTCTAAAATGCCAGTGTACAGCTGAGAGTTATTACAAAACTTTGCAAGGTTCAAAGAATCCCATTGAACAATATATAAGAATTGTCATTCATTGTCCAGATGTAGTTCACGGTCACTGCTGATCATCAATGTAGTTATAAAAGTAGAATCCTGAGATGGATGTGCACTAGAGATGGACTGATTCCCAAAAGCTACTGTGGCATCAAGCCCCAAAGTATGGCCAGGACTAGGGAGAAGCATTTTCTCAACAAAAGCCAAAGTGTAATTCCAGAAAAGATAGGGATAAATCCTAGGTCACTGAAAACAAACATTTCCACTACAGATTGTTGAAGTCTTTAGAAATTATGAAATGAAATAGTGCTTATTTTTTGAGATGTCACCTTTTGATGGGCAACCCATTTCAAAATGCTTAGAAATAGTCCATTGAATAAGTTCAATACAGAGTTTTTTTTAAATCACCTTGTTTAAACAGCAGATTTGAGCAAGCCTATCTTATGGATTCGCTGCACTAATCAGAAAATAAAAAATCTAAAACAATTAAAAACAGAAATCCCTACTGGCTAAGAGATCGCAGCTGTGCATAAGAGGGACAGGCTCCCTTCAGCTTGCTGCATCATCAGCAGAACTTTTGGCTGAGTTGTACAACATCAATCGTTTCTAAGAATAAAGAAAGTGGAGAGAACACAGCTGGATTTTGAGATCACCACAAGAGCTCTGATACAATCACCATTTATTAATATCATTATTACTCCATAGGAATGAAGAGTACTATGCAATTGAAAAATCCTTCTGTCACTTGAAAAATGAAGTGGGTGGATTAGGACATCATCCACAGAGAATGAATATGAAAATCTTTCCCTACATTTCATCTTACCTTTCACAAGAACAATAGAATTATTAAAGTATGGGGGAGTATGAGAAATTCACTAAAAAGTATGAGAAATTCACTAAAGGTGGCACATTAACCTAGCCTTTTGTTAACTGTTACCAAGACTGGGGTTGAAGATGGAACAGCCACATACATGTCTATTTTTATCTGTATTTTGGTAGGAAGTTTCTCGATATGATGAGGTTTTTGTATAAGGGGATCCTTATAGAAAACAAATTTAAAACTAGGTACAAAGCCTATGGTGATGATTAGATCATTGATTTATTCATTCAAATGAAGTTGTTCAATTTCTATTCTATGCCAGACAATATTCTAGGAGCTGGGAATGTAGGAGAAAGGATAACACGCAGCTCCCCTCATATAACTTACAGTATAGTGCAGATTCATATATTGTTTTCTGTAAAGAACCATACAGTAATTTTTTTTGCAATATTGGGTATTTAATCCATAGTCCCTCATATGCTGTGTAAGTGTTCTACCATTGAACTACATTCCCAACCTTCAAATGGAAAATAATTTTGACTTTTCAGGACAGGCTATCTCTGTTACAACAATTCAACTCTGTCACTGTGGCCCCCAAAGCAGCCATCCATTACATGTAAACATTTGGATGGAGTTGTGTTAAAATAAACTGTATTTAAAATCATGGTTTTCAGGTCACATTTGGATCAAGGACTATAATTTGCCAACCTGTGCTATAGGAAGCTAAGGGATATTGAGGTTCATCATAACAACTTATGGGACATGTGTCACATTGTAGTTTATTCCAAATTTATTTTGATATTATAAATAGTCATAATAGATAATTCATAGAAGTATCACAAGAATAAAAGGAATAATTCATACAAAAGGCCTTCATACTACTGGTGAACATTTTACTATCTTTTAATCCTGAGCTTATTTCTCTTCTTTTGTAAATCAGAAAACCAGTAAACTAGAGTATCTTTGTACCTGGTATTCTTCCTCAACACTTTATCATTTCTGACAACTGGCTCTTTAAGTTCTGTCTGCAGTGGCATCTTATACAATAATCTAGTAGGTTTTAAAAACCAAGACCATTTTTCAAGGAGGATGTAAGAAAATGAAATATATTCCTTGTTCCTGGGTAGGAAGAACCAATATAGTGAAAATAGCCATACTTCCAAAACTGCTATACAGATTCAATGCAATTCTGATTGAAATAACAACAGTATATTTCTCAGAGCTAGAGAAAACCAAAAATACATTTGGAACCAGAAGAGATCTAGAATAACAAAAGAAATTCTAGGCAACAGAGACATGCCAGGGGGTATCACAATCCCCAACTTGAAACTATACTACAAAGCCACTGTGATAAAAAACAGCATGGTAATGGCAAAGGAATAGACCTGAGGATCAGTGGAATAGATTAGAAGATGCAGAAACACCTCCAGACATACTCAGCCATCTCATCTTTGACAAAGTAGCCAACCACCCTCACTGGAGGAAAGGTAGCCTATTTAATAACTGGTGTTGGAAAAACTGGATTTAACCTGCCAAAGATGAAAACCAGACCCATATCTATCACCATGCACTAAACTAAGATTGAAGTGGATTAAAGATCTAAGTATTAAAACAGAAACACTAAACTAGCTGGAACATAAGTTAGGTAGAACTCTGGAAGACATTGGCATAGGAAAAGACTTTATGAACAAAACCTAGGTAGCACAGGAACTAGCAAAAAGAATCAACAACTGGGATCTCATCTTATTAAAAAGCTTCTGCACTCCAAGAGAAACCACCAACAGAGCTAACTGAAAGCCTTCAATGTGGGAAAAATGTTTTAGCAGCTGTACTTCAGACAAAGGACTACCATCAAGAATAAATAAATAATTTTAAAAAATCAGACCCCCCAAATTCAAAGACCCAGTTCGAAAATAGACGTCTGAAATGAACAGACATTTTTCAGACAAAGAAGTAAAAGCAGCAAATGAACATATGAAAAAATGTTCAACATTGCTAATCATTTGAGAGATGCAGATGAAAACAACACTGAAATTCCACCTCACTCCAGAAAGAATGGCTGCTATCAGGAAATCAACCAATAACAAATGCTGGCGGGGGTGTGGGGAGAAAGGAACCCTTCTCCATTTTTGGTGGGAGTGTAGACTGGTGCAACCACTGTGCAAATCAGTATGGAGATACCTCAAACAACTAGGATTAGAAGTCCCATTTGACCCAGCTATTCCTCTGCTGGGTATCTTCCCAAAAGAATTAAAAGAATCATACCACAGTGATATATGCTCACCCATGTTTATAGTGGCACAGTTTATAATAGCTAAAACTTGGAAACAGCCCAAATTGTCCATCAACTGGAGACTGGATAAAGAAGATATGCTTCTTTTTATAAAATGGAGTACTATTCAGCCATAAAGAATGAGAAACTAGACACATTTATAGCTAAGTGGATGCTCATTTTTTTGTATTAAATTCTTTTATTGGTACATTGTAGGTATACAACACAATTACATTTCTCATTGGGAATTGTACCTTTACATAATTCATCTTGGTTCTTATTTTTTCCCCATTCCTAGCCCTCCCTTCATGCCCTCCACCCTTCCCTATTTACAAAGACTTTATTTCCATTTTTTCCATTTCTCATCATTTTTCCTTTCCCTTCTTTCCTTTCCCTGTCCCTCCCACTACCCCTACCCCTTTGGACCTTTTCTTCCTATTTTGCATTATCGATTATTCATTCTAATCATTGGTACATTTTAGGTATACAATATAATGACATTCATCATTGGAAATTTGCACCTTTACATAGTCTCTCTTGGTTCTTATTTTTCACCCTTGCCCAGCCCTCCCTTCAACCCCTCCAATCGTCCCTATTTACAAAGATTTTGTTCCTATTTTTCCATTTTCTCATATTAATCCCATTCCCTTCTATCCTTTCCCCTAGCCCTCCCACTTCCTTACCCTTTGCCCCTTTTCTTCCTATTTCACATTACCTATTATACATTTAGTCCTTATTTACACTTTCAGTTTCTCACATCAGAGAAACTATTCGGTATTTACACATGTGTGTCCTATTTATTTCAGAGGCCATGTCTTTAAGTGAAATAAATAAGACATACATGTGTAAATACTGAATAGTTTCTCTGGTATGAAAAACTAAAAGAGTAAATAAGGATCAAAATGTATAACTGATATTGTGAAATAGGAAGAAAAGGTCTAAAGGTGTAGGGGAAGTAGGAGTGATAGGGGAAAAGAAAGAAGAGAAAAGAAAAAATATGAGAAAAGTAGAAAGATGGAAACAAAGTCTTTGTAAATAGGGAAGGGTGGGGGGTGAAGGGAGGGCAGGGGAATGGGGAAAACATAAGAACCAAAATATGTCATGTAAAGGTACAGGATCTCAGTGATGAATGTTACTGTATTGTATACCTAAAATGTACCAATAAACTTAATGGAAAAAATAAAAAAATAAAAATAAAAACTAAGATCATTTTAACCCCAATTTGATTACAAAGTTATAGAAATAAATTCACTGTTAGGTAGCTATTTATTTAGATTATGAATACAACCTTGAGAAAAATAAAATAATTTCAGACATTTTTATTTTTTATTTGACAAATTGTGAATGGGGAGAACAGTGGTTTAAGTATATTGCCTGATCAGACAAAGAATATGTGGATTAAGGATGGGTCTGGATAGATATCTGTGTGAGAGTCCATGCAACATGGAGAGGGCATGTTTTTCTCACCTGCTGCAGTCTTCCCTTCTGGTCAAATAAAAAAGATGTTAGCTTATTTGCCAGGTTTCCTGAGTGGCCTCCATTACCAAGGTATTGTTTTTTAAACATTGAAGATGGAGCAGAGCAAAAGGAAGATAAATATTTCTGCCCTCCTGAAGTCTAAATTCCAATGGTGGGATACAGATGAAACAGAGATTACACAAGTTAATATGGAGCATGAATTTGGAGAAAATAGAAAAGAGGAAAATATTTTGCAGAACTTCTTTGAGAAGTAGTGGTAGCTTGTTGTGGTTATTATTTTTTTAAGGACTGTCAAGGTCACGTGTGAAAAGGGTCTGAGTGAAGCTCATACTGCTTGGGAAGCAGCCTCTCCAGTAAAGCCAACAGGAAGTGCGAAGGCCTGAAATGTGGCCCTCCCATGTTTTGAGAAGCAGGATGTCAATGTTTCAGGACTGGAGGGAGCTAAGTGGAGAGGTTGTAAAAGCAAAGACATAGGCGGCAAAGTCCGGCAATTGTGAGTGCTTGGGACCCACTGTTCTTGTACTAATGAAGTGAGAAGTCACTGGAGAAATTTGAATCACGGGGACGATAAGCTCTAATCTATGTATTATAATGGTCACCGTGGCTTCTCTATGGAAAATGGACTTCAGAGAGGTAAAACAGTCATGAGGTTTACACTTACAACGGTGTACGTGGAACAATCATGTAGATTCACCTAACCCTTGTGTGAGGCATTTTATTTAGTGGGGAGAAAGAAAAATTCTTTGATATTAAGAATCCACTTAGAGTTCACACCTTCATATTACTTGGAAAAAATGTGATTTGTTGGGCCAGGGATTTAGCTCAGTGGTGCTGCCACCTGCCTTGCAAGAACAAGGTCCCAAGTTTGATCCCCGGTACCAAAAAAAAAAAATTTGTTCTGATACCCAGAATTAAAAACAACTATCAGAAAAAATAAACAACAGAAAAATAATAAATAACAACAAAAAGATTTTAAAAAACAATTAAGAAAAAAATTAAACGACAGCAAAAAGTATAAAAAGGAATACTCTTCCTTGGATCTATAGCAGAAGTTCATCCTAGCCATCCTGAGAGAAAGCAGGCAGACTTCCCCTGAGCTCTGGAACTGCCAGTCTCTTCCCCTCAGAGGTCTGAGTCATTTTTCCCCTTCCTTTACATCCCCACAAGCCACTCAGAGAAGGTTTCAATCAGCAAGCATTTTGTTTGGAGCTGGGCAGCCAGGCCTCTCCAACCTCACTTGGGAACTCTGAATGTAGTCAACGTCTCCAACAGATCAGTAGCTGGCAGTACTGTCCTGCACTGCACTGGGTGTAGGAGTGGGAAATCTCTGCTGCCAGTCTCCCTAGCTCAGGGAGACTTTGGGTTAGGCTTGGGGCTGCCTCTGGGAGATGGTGTCTCAGCTTCTTCTCATTCAAGCGTTGAAGGCTCATGTCGGGCTTGCATTCTGGATGTAAAGGCTCTAGAGAGCCATGAACTTCTGGGCTATAGCTTTTCCTCCTGGACCTTCACACATGGCTTGCAAAGCAAGACTGTGGAGAGGCCAGTTTGATAGGTCCTTTCTAACCAACCCTTGTCACCCTTGTGTGCCTCGATTGGAGAATCTTCTGGAAAACTTTGCATCTTTTCTAGCCCCAAACCCCATCTCTAGTCTTTCTTCTATTCTTTTGGACAGGAGCTGTGTTTCAAGCATGCTTAACTCACCATTGCCCATCCCTATGCTCTCATTAAAAAGTCTAACTAATGCACAAGTGAATGCCTCAAACTAGCTGCAGAGCATTACCAGGGGCTTCTCAAGTCTTTCTGCTAATGGTTACTTCATATCATTTTTAAGCCCCTGAATAAGTGAGAATGTCCTGCTATCATTGATGTTGGTATTATAGGCTGGACTACAGTAACCCTTTAGTTTTGAGCAATCAACACAAAAGAAGTGGATATGATTAGGATATATTCCTGTATGGTAGGGAAGAAGAAAGATTTTTATTTTGTAGCAGGGATTGAGCTGGAAAAATTAAAGATAGACAGGGTTTTGCTAAGCAGAGCAAAGGATTTTTTAGGTTGGAAGAGTAAAAGGGACAAATTATTGGTGTAGGGATCGTAGGCTTGGTATTTTAAGAATAATGAGAGCAGTGAAAGACTCCATCTGATTGTAACTAACAATGAGGAGCAAAGGATGAATGGGCAAGATGAAACCAGAATATATACTAGTGTCTGGATATTTTCTCCCCTCTTCTCCCACAATCTCCTAATTCCCCTACGGCATCCCCATACTCACTGGTATGAACCCAGACAGTAGTTAGTTCAGCTGTTGCAAATGGTTTTGTATTTTCATATTGTAATTACGGATACCTTTCTCTATTCCCATGATGTCTGCCCCTACAACTTCTCTTCCCCTGAACAGCCAGAATGATCTTTGTAAATACTCAGTCAGAGACTGTCTCTGTCTCCTCTCCTCAAAAGCCACCAACCACTTTCAGTTTCATTTGACACAGGCCAAAGTCTTCGCTGTGACCTTTACAGGGAGGCGTGGTCTTTATCCTGCAAGTACTGAGGACTCATTAGGAGAGGACTCATTAGGAAATTCCTCACTGAGAATTTCCTAATAAATCAATGCACATGGAACAATCTGCACAAGCCTTCCATCACTTCTTCCCCTCTTTTCTTTGGACCTCTCTTACAGAACATCAATATCAATTCAAAAGTTTTACCTGTCTCTTTGTGAAGGAAGTACACTGAAAGTCTCAGGATTCAGGAGTGTGATGAAGTACCGGGTGCTGTAACAGCTTAGGTGTGTGTTGGAGGGGAGGGTTGTCTGCCCTGCACTGCCTGCAGAAATGGAAGCCAGGCAACCACAGTCTGAGCAGCATATGCTGCTAGTGGGCTGCCTGGTTACCCTGACGAGGTCCATTAATATGGAGCATAAACAAAACCTGGATGTGTGGGGCTGGCCATTTTGTTGCAGCATATGGTGGTGGCATCCTAGATATTTGTATCCTATTCTCACCCAGATGTTTAGCTCTCCTGACTCTCAGTTTATCTGGCAAGTAAGGTGGTTAACAATGCCCTTGTGATTTGGGGGAAAGCGTGTGGAGTTTTATAGAGCACCTGGCAAAAATGGGGTGGTGTTCAATTAACAAGGCTTCTAAGACCTTTTAAAACATTATTGCATTTAGGGTTGTGGGATGTTCCTCAGTGGAACAGCATGTGCTTAGCGCATGCCAGGCCTGGGTTCAGAATCATAAACATACACACACCAGTAAACCTCCATTAATTTATCATTCTTCTTCATATTTTCTTTTTGACACGCATAAATGTCAAGCAAAATAAAGCATGTCTTTTTTCTGAAAAGGTCGAGTTAATCGAAATGTAAAACTTCAGCCAAAAATGTTCAGATGATTTGCTTATTTTTCCTTTCAGTTACATGGTGCTGACTACAGAGCTCTATTATGTAGAACCAACAGTAATTCTGAAGTATGTGTGTGTGGGTCCTGTGGGTGTAGAAGAAAAAATAAGTGTAGGTCTGGCGTTCTTTCCCCAGCCCAATGAGTCTTTAGACCCATGTTAAAAATCATTGCTTCCCAGATGCCCTTGGAATTGTTGTTTCTAATTCTTAGTTTTTATCAAACAGTGTGTTTAGACCTCTCCACTTGCTCAGTGCTGAGAAGTTATGTACTTCACCTCTTTGGGAGCCCTCCAAGGAGATGAAAAGATCCCTTGACTTTGGCCATTTTTGCCTCATTGGCAAGGTTAGCAATCGTCATATTTACCAGATAGCAGTGGAAGGGAGCTGGCCCTGCAGAATCCACTGTGAGAGCTTAAGGGATGCTGAGAGATAAGCAACCTTCTAAAAGGAAAGAGAGCCGGTGCTGAGCATAATGATAACGTATCATGTCTGTGTGTAGCATTTCATCCTAAGGCTCCCAGTGCTTTGCCAACACTCTCTCCAGTAATGCTAAGTGGCAAGTATGATTATCAGCATTTATAGATGGGGAAGCAGGGGACTGCTACAAAGGGCAGAGCTCAAATAAATAAGATCATAGCTGATAGATTTGTGGAATCCCTAACTCAAATGCCAGATAAGGAAATATGAAAACATCTTGTTTAAACCTAAATGTTCATTTACTTTGAACACTATTATTCTTCCCATTGGAATTTTTAACTTTTAGAATTATTTAATGAAGCATTCATTCAAGTTTTGAAAATCTCTCAGCCCTCATAATCTCTACTCCAACTGTAAAATTCACAAAGCCGGTCATTCTTTCTGATCACGAATATTTTCTTCTCATGGTTCACAGTACAATGCACTGTCTTAGTGTTCTTCCTGTTTCACTAGTTGCCCTTTATCAATATGCTCATTTTCTAAGCCTTTATGTTCTTAAAATGTATCTGTAACAATACATATAATATTTCAGCAATTTTATAGATATCTTGGGATTACATGTCATATATGTATGTATCGATGTGTTTGTGTATGTGTGAGTATGAACCTGTGAGTGTACATGTGTGTGTTCCCTCTCTTATGCAGTATTTGCTGCTGAGGAGGAAATCCTGGGTAGAAACCTGTCACTACAAATCTAGCTCCAAAGCTAGTGGCTATCTCATTTTTTTCTCTCTCTTTCAACTTTTTTTCTCCTTTCCCACCTTGATTTTTGTGGGAAGTCAGAAAATTAAGATTTATGAGCCTTTATATTCTTCTACCTGAATTCTTGCTAGAGGCTCTGAAATTGTCTCCTTGGCACCTTTATTGTCCTTCCAAACAATCTCTCCTCCCAATCCCGTATATCATATCACCAATTCATAGTTTAAAATATTTCTTTGCTTCTCAATTTCAGAAGTATGACAGCCAACCAAGGCTACTCATTGCTGTTATTTACAATACATAATGATATTAAATGTAATGTATCATGATGTATAACATAAAACCTGTTGAAACAATATAATATCAAAATAGATTGTATTCATAATTCAAGCTTTAAGACAATTGTGCAATTATAGCTGTTTTTAACTTAAGTGCTATTTACATGTACGTGAAAAAGAATTTTAATTCATGTACCACAGTATAATACTATTTTGGCATCTGGGGTGTGTGTGTGCCTGTGTGTGTGTTGCATCTGTTTAGAGATACGTAGAGTATAGTCATTTATTTAATGACCTCTGACTTGTCATTTTTATTTTATTCATTGTTCAACCCTATGTTTTCTACAACAAGCCTTTATTACGTATTTTATAAAATCAAAACTTTATATTCACCTAAGCTGACAATGTATGAATTCATTGGTTTTACATTTAGTGCTAACATGTGCCCAACTATTGGCCTAATAGTCTTGCATCTCATCAGAAAATACCCTTTGGAAAGAACTCTTATTTATAGTTTTCATCATTTGAAGTTATCTGTCAGGGATTTTTCTGAGAAAATAAACATGAAGAGCACATTTCTTTTGTGAGTGGTTAAATCAACCGACAAGTAATGAAATTAAGATTTAGAGGTTCAGTCAGAAAGAAATGGTAAGAGTCTGACAAAGAGTGGAGATAGCCCTACCTTACATACCGTGGAGAAGGCCGATTCATGCAAAATGTCTTGCAGCCAGAATAAGAAGCATTTCAGAACTTGGAAAGCCTCTGTCTCTTTTCTGCAAGTTCCACCTTTTTTCAAATTTGAGTCATTTGTAGGAAAACGGATGCACCGTAAAACCATAAAGCTACATGAAATAAATCAGTCACACAAGCTTAAATATTACATGGTTTCCCTTATATAAGAAACCAAAAGTACAAATAAAGACCAAAATAAAAGATGGAAAATAGGAAACAGGGAGATAGGGAAAGGGACCAGGAGTCTGATGTGGGGCAGGGGGAGGGACAGAAGGGGATGAAAAATGAATTAAGATGTTATGTACATGCACCACCTCTCCATGGGGAGTGGAATCATTATGTACTGCAAACATGTACTAATAAAAATTTTAAAAATAATGGAGATTTTAGAAGGAAGACCTCAGTCTTGTTAAAAGTCTATGTTTTATGCATCATATTAAGAACCAAAGAAGACTAAAGTGTATAAAAATGATATCCTCAAGGCACTTACAATTTTTTCAAGGGAGCATTTTAATTGAATTGTGCCAAAGTGTGCTTTATAATACTATGTATCATGTGTCTTCAGTGGATGGAGGAAAGAATGGCATGAGCTGCGGCAGTCAGAGGAGATTTCAAGAAGATACTATAAATGCATCTCTCTCTTAAAAGGCAGACGCAGCAACCTAAAGGGACTCTTCCTGGGCAGGGTGAGCAGCAAGGGTATGTCAAGGAGGCTCACATCGAGTGGCACGTGTGGATGGACAGGGTCATAGAACATAAGCCTGACAAGGTATTAAAAATTGTGTGTATAAAGCAAGAGTTGTATCAACTGGTATGGAAACTTAGGAGGTCTGACTACTTACCTGGGTTTCATACTGGGCTGTGATAAAATCAGTGCCCTCACACAGGGCTCCATGCTTTGAAAGCAAACGGAGACCCAAGAGAGTGGGTTTCTTACCCTACCTCCCTGATCCTGGCCTACAGAAATAAGTGGTCTCTGTTCTTCCCTATTGCGAACTTTTCTCACAGCACAAGGCTGGGTTCAATCCCTGAGACAGGAAGATCCTAAATTTCAGGCACATTTCTGCAGGCATTCCATTTTGTAACACTGCCAAGCAGGCATTGCATGCCCAGAATTCAATTTCCCCCTCTGTAAGATGGAGATAATAAGATGGCGAGGATGATTTTGCTTCGAGAAGGTTGTATGTGTATCAAATATTCACACCTCTTGGGATAGTTAAAAGTTTTAATATGCAGTAGATGACAACATTTTTTTCAGATATTTAATAGGGGACATTTTACATCAAAGTTAAAAGGAGAGGAGAGAAAAAACAGATGAGGATTCAAAGGAGGTGGTAGGGGTGGAAAAGAAGAAAAGATTTAATGAAAAGAATACCACACCATAGCATGATTAAGTTCTGGCTGCCTAGCAAGGCAAAACTGACTCTCTTCTTAAAAAGCCTTAATGTGAAGAATGCCTGTTTGCTATTTATTGAAAGCAGTATTAGACACTATTTAGAGAAAAAAAGACAGAGCAAGAAGACAGGGAGACTTATGGTGAGTGGTGATGGAAGGGAAAATGACAGTAAGTTGGACTCCGATTTAAAAACAGAATGGTGAGAGGCAATTCCTGTGCTGACCAGGCCAATTCCAGTTGGACACTCTCTTTTACATGTATCAGAGGACTACAAGATTCTGCAATTGTTCAGGAAGACAAAAGGGCATTCCAGTAAGGAAAGCTCCAATGATTTCGTCTGACCATGTAAATCCTGAACTTTTACTCACTGGGCCCACTGACAGAGCTACTTCAAAGAGTGTACATTTTTATACATAACTCCACTATGCTTCAAATTGTGAGCCTTTTCCATCAGAAATTTTTTTTGAACATTGGTAGTCTTTCAGCAACCTTCTCCAAGAGCTTTCCTTTCCACACACTTTCTTCCCTTCTGAGATTCCTTATCAGTAGTTCCCCTCTACTAAGTAGTGATTTTTATGCAAACCTTTCTGATGTGAAAACTGAGAAAAAAATCTTTCGAAAATCTTTTGGAAGCCTTGATTATGTAAAGTGCAATAAAAGCACAGCTGGATTTGGAGATACCAAGCTTTGCCTTTTGGGTTAGCATCCAAGAGAAGGGGATGTGGGTAGCAAGCTTTGTTTGGCTTTGACTGTGAAAGCAGAGCCAAGAGTAAGCAGGGTGCCATTTGTTGAAATATTTTGTTGGAATGGTTGTGCTTTGAAACTAATGAGAATAATGTTTAGATTAATAGCTCTGGTCATATTTCATGTATTATATTTAACATGCAAGAAAAAAGGCAAAAAGAAAAAGTTGGCATGCTCTGTAAGAATCTACACACATCACTAATCAAAGAATATATTCTAATGTTCTTGCAAAAATGGAATAAATGCCACCTAAAATCTCCTATCATGCATCGCATTTCTTCTACAAAGTTTACATCATCTTGAAAAATTTGAGCAAAATGTCTTCTTCTAAATATCTCTTTCATAGAAATTCTCAAAAATTTTAACGGTGAAGAGTCATGGAGAATTTTGAGAATCTGAACAGCCTTATACATCCTCACTATTAGACCTTCACATACACTTACATATTTTTCTGCATCAGATTCAAAGGGGCTCAGAAATAGAGGATTAAAGCTCATTGAATACCCATCTAAGAAATTCTATTCTAGAGCAAATCCATGTCAAAGAAACTCAAATGTAAGTAACTATAAATACCTCTTAAAATGAATGTAAATAAAGATTAGATAAGTAAAACAGTTTAGAGTTCATCCCAATGGCAAAAACTCAAGAAATATTACAACTTGCTGTTTTGTTATTATTGTTTATGTGTCCTTAATATCTTTTAAATATTCAGAAAAACAGAATCTTGAAGGAGGATCTTCAATTTTATTAAAAAATCCACTTTTTTATATTTATTGAAAATCTTTACCAGTGAGTGTTTGTAGGTTTTTTTTGTAAAGTTAAAAATCATTTTATAAAATTATATTTTCAATAGGTCTTTTAAATGGAGTTTTAAAAATATTAACTTACTATAATTTCAACATCATATGTTAATTAAAACTTACCTTTTCAGGGCATATTTGTTGTCACTTAGAGGAAATGTCTTTTATACACACAAAACATGCAAGCAAGCAATAATCACAATGTATAAATAATACTAAACATGAATAGCTACAGTTATCCGGCCAATTGGAGGAAAAAAAAGTCTTGGAAATTGAATTCCAAGTTACGAATTTATACCTGAGATTCTTGATAAAAGGCAACCTTTAACAGTAACAGGGTTGATAAAGCCTCACTGTGCTCGACCTCAGGAGTGGAAATATCTTTACCTGGTAGGTATTCTATGGTTTTGATTCTATGACAACATCATGTGATGCAGGGACTTGTGTTTATGTGGGAGTGTCTTAGAGTTACAGGTGATATGAGATCATGCTTTATGCTGGCTCTTATCTTCTAGAGTCTCTCAATTCCATACATGCACCTTGGAATCCTGTTGTATAACACAATATATAGGTTGTATAGAGGTTAGACTATGTCATCTTTGCGCAACTTGGTTGTTGGCACCATACATCACTATTGCCTGCCTGAGAGTCAGAAAACGTGATCAAAACCCATTGAGTCTCCATATAAAGCTGTCTGGGAGCCAAGACATATTGGAGCATGCTCTTTCTCTTCATTCTTCTGTCTACTATTTATCTTCCCATACTTCTACTGGCAGTTTCATATATAAGCCTGAGCACATAGATACAGCGTGAACTATTCAGAATCTTCCTGCATTTTTACTGCCTTGCCCTGTAACCCATCAGGGCCTGCCCCACGTTCTTTTTCTTTTCAACAGCAACATACATCAAATTTCATCTCCAATAATGCAAAGGAATTTTCTGTAGTTTTATGGCAGTTGGATTTCCTTTAAATTTTTTCTAGGGATCTTCCTGATGAAGAGAGCACATCCATGTCTTACACTGAACCATTTTACTGTTTCCAAAATGTCCTTGCAATTACTTTTTCGCCCTCCTGTGATATCTCAGACATGATCTTCCTAGGACATTATTCCCTGTGCCATCAGCTGTTCATGGTGCTGGCCTCGTTTTCTATGCCCTGGAGATGGAAATTGTGGTGCACAGTGATGACTTCTGAATGTCACCCTCAGAGTTCACGATACAGAGCAAGCAAACCCAGGGAGAGGTAGAGTGGTGCTGATTCTCAAGGCTTCACAGAATCTCTACTTGACTGACCAAAATCTCTGAATTTTATGAAAGAAAAGACAGAATTTTTGGGGGGGGGCAGGCATGGAACCGAGGACCTTGTGCTTTCGAGGTAGGCGCTGGAACCACTGTGCTAAATCCCCGGCCCCAAAATCTCTGAATTTTAAACAGGAGCAAAGTAATGTTAAGGGAAATGAAGTTACCAAGAATCATGGAATGGGACAGCAGGAAAGGGCTTTTAGACATCATTTCATCCAAACTGTACTCTAAGCATTCATATTTCATGGAGTCTCCAAGGGGAATTTGGTTGTCCAAGGTCAACTTGGGTCTCACGTATCAGACTTTCTCTCAGGGTCTCATGCTTTGAGACAAAAGGCTATACAAAAAACAGAACTAACTTTAATTCTAAACTTTAGAAGTCTTTGGTCTCAGCAACTGGGGAGCTAGAAGAGAAACATTCAGGCTCATGCTGAGAACTTTCAACCTCCTTTCCACGAGGAAACCTCCTGCAAAGGCTATGTGACTGTCTTTCTAATTGCACTGGTTTGGCTTGCAGTACCCTTGGTCTAAGAAGACTGCCAACTCTTCACAGTTGAGGTCGTTCTTTCCACTCAGAATTGTATTAACTACAAGTAAGCAGCTTACCTAGAGGACATGTGTTCCTTTCTTCAAACCACTGATGAAATATAAAAATGAAAACACTTAGACTTGATTAAATGTGATATCCTTTTCTCCCACTTTCAAGTGGATTTTTTTCTTGTTAACTTTTTGATCTTTTCTCAATCACCGAGGCCACTGGACAACACTCTTTGCATATAACACTAAGAATCAGTAATTTGGGTAAGAGCTAGAAGCTCTGGTCCTATCATTCATTCCACTGAATGGCTTTATTGACATAATTTGTTCATTAAGGAAGGAAGTGTTCTGCACATATTACTACAGCTACAGAAGCAGGAGGAATGTTTCTTAACTCTCCAAGTAAGAAATATGAATAGGTTCCCCAAGGAAACATTTATGTGTCCACATATGTTTTCCACAAGATATTTTACCCTCACTGTTATCATAGTCACCTTCTCATTCCTGGGATAAAACACCCAACACCAATAACTTCTGAAGGAGAGGTTTATTTGGGCTCATATTTTCTCAGTCAGCTGGTTCCAAGGAAGGAAGGGCATGGTGGAAAGATCTGGCAGAGGAAACCTGCTTATGTCGTGATGGCCAGGAAGCAGAGAGAGAAGGGGGGCAGTTGGAGATGGAGCTAGACCCTTCCACACCACGCCCCCAGTGACCTGTCTCATCTGACCAGACCCCCACCTTCTAGAGGCAACTCAGCTACAGGGCCCTACCATCCAGTCGCCTTCCAAAGGCCCTACACATGAACACTTGAGCTTTTGGAGAGACACCCTAGATTTAAATCTTAACAAGTACCATGAGAAATCTTATCATCACTCATGCATTATTTTCAAAAATCATATGATATCAGAGATTAGAGATCTCAGTGATGAACTCCTCCAAATTAACTGAGACTCACTAAAGACCGCTTATTTGGTAAGGCTATATAACAAGTATATGGCGAAAATTAAATCTCTCTTCAGCATCCCAAGCCCACACATCAATACAGCCACTTCTCTATAATCAGAAAAGAACTATGTAGCAGCTCAAGAAATCAAGGTTATTTAAATCGACATCTTTGGGGCTGAATTATAACAGTACTTCAGAAGCAACTGATTTCAAGAGAATCTGAATACTCTATTCCTGGAGGCAGACAGGGTTGATGCTTATAGGACTCTTACCTATATTGATTTGAATTTTATTTTTTAATAAGGAACATTTCTTGGAAATAAAACCTTTCTTACTCAAAAAGCGTGGTAATGTATTTTAGAGATTTTTCACTCCTCCCAATATATTTGTCTGATTTTCTTTTAATAAGACAAACTTTGGGAGTAGAGACTTTACTAATTAATTTAAGAAAAGGCACTTTGTCTGGACTTTTGTGATTCAACTTTCCTTTAATTGTTGTTTCCTTCCTTTGTTTTCTCAATTCCAGATTTTCTGATCCTTTTCCCAAGCTCTGACTTTTCCTCTATATTATTATAAATATCAGACCTTGCTCATGTTTTCCCCAAGTATCTCTTGTGTGCCTCACCTTTGTGTAACATACTGCTGTGTTTTCACCTAAACATTTCAAAGGTAATGTGAATTTTAGTAGGTTAGTAGGGAGATGCAGCAGAGAGATCAATTCACTCAGTAGACAAAAAAAAAAATTAAAAAAAACTAGGCATAGATATTAGAAAATGTAGTGAATTAAAGGCATAAATTAAAGGCATAAAAGGAGAACCGGAGGGTAAGGTTTTATGCTGCTGATTTTCCTGGAAGAGCTCGCCTTGGCTGGGTTTCTTGATGTGAACTTGGCTGTTCTCATCCTCTGAGAAGCACTGGTCCTCACTGGCACTGGGATGGTGGCTGTTATCTTTTGGGGGAGCTCTTGTCTTTGTCTTGAGTGTCTCTTGTGGCTCAAGTTCAGATCCTTCAGCCTGGTGGCACAGATCCTTCAGCCTGCTGGTGCAAACTTCCTAGTTTCCACCACTGGCCTTAGGGCCTTCTCAGTGGAGATCCTTGATATGGACTTGCATGAGACATCACTGTGGGCTCTAGGCCTCTAGTCCCCCTCTATGAGGACACTCCTGTGGGATTCAGGCCCTTGGCTGAACTCTTTGCATCTCTAGCACATGGACAGATCTCTTGCAAACTTCCGCATTTGATTTTTGGATGAATATTATAAAATATTCCTATGGTAAATTTATTCCCTTTAACCACAGACTACAACAGAAAGGAAGAAAACAATGAGAAGAAAGATAACCTGATACTAGAAATAGACTTTGGAGTCCTTGCAAGTCAAAAATAGAAGGAAAGTCTTTCTGAATAGCAGGATATATAAAACATCCCTTGGGTTAGTCTTCATTCATTCAAAAATATTTATTGTATAACCACTGTGTACCAGGCCATAGAGTAGGGAGATCCACAAGAAATTACAAACTTAATAAATGAATGAAGTATGTAGTATGTATGTCAGTGTTTCACAAATGCTAAGGGAGAAGCATGCTAGGAGATCAGTTACTGCAGAACAAAATGAGATGATCAGAATTGGCATCACATATGAGCAAAAGCTTGGAGATTCAAGAGATGGCTATGTGATATCTAGGGGAAGGGCAGCCCCTGTGGAGCAAATCATCAGTGAAAATTCCTGAAAAGCCAAGAACAGATGGCATTGTGGAAAACATATTCTGCTGCATCAAAGTGTGGAAAGGGAGAGTTGCAGAATATGAGACCAATGGACTAATTTTGGCCCAAATTGCAGAACATATATCTGCTGTCCTCTTATTTTCCACACCATTAAGCCTGCTAACATGGCAAAGAGTTAATGCTCAGTGCACGCAAGAAAGACTGAAAAAGTATGAGTGGGGTTTAACAGCAGTCCCTACCTCTAAGTGGAAAGCTCAGGTAGAGTAGATTACATCTATCTAAGATTGTTAAGTATTTATACACATGTTCACATGATAGCCTATACGATATGGCTTACTTTTGTACAAAAAAGAGATCAGATGATAATATAGTTAGAGTGCTGTACATCATGACAGAAGGCAATCACTGTCACAATGCCTGAAATCCTCGAGTTATTTATTTCATGCTTGTTAAACTTTCCCCTTCGCTGTTTTCATTTCCCCTCCGATTACCTTTTTATTCACTCCAACTCCTGTTTCTCTTTCATTCTAACTTTTTGTCCAGTTGTGGTCTCATTTACAGAACTCACAGTGTGTAAAGATATTCCAGCTGGGTTTGGAGAGTCTGGATTCACAGCAACAGAATTCCCAGACACTGGTGAGATCAGAAGAGCTAAGTAGCAAGAGCTAAACTGCATCTGTAGCAACCATAGAACACTAAAATCCAGGATACTAGCGAACTTTCCTCCGCTCAAAAATACCCCATCCCTTTCTACTCGTCTCGGTGTTGATAGTAGAAAAGTGCAAATCGCCCCGCTGGCTAAAAATTAGAGGTTGATCCTTTTATCAGTTCTTAATTTATCTGCTATTAACTAACTTCATTAAGTTACTTCTAAAAAGGAAAGGTGATTGAATGATTGCACTGGTTGAATTTTACTAGATAGCTTGTCTTAAACTTACTGAAAGTGCCCCCCCCCGCCGCCGAAGGTGAAATGTCTCATTTCTTTTCTAAACATAGGGCTTGAATGACCTTGCAAGTAGTTGCAGGTTTTTCACACCTTTTTAAGCATTTCCCTTGATAGTATGTGGAGAGTGAATACATAATCACACCTTACCTTTCACCTGCAATTAGAAGCAGAAACCAAGATAGACTTGGAAAATTTGTTTGCTAAGATTAATTTTCAGTATTTGTCCTTATTAGTTTAGTTGATGCTCAGTGGGGCAAAAACAGATAAAGAATAAAATAAAACGCATAGCCCCCAAATGAAATGTCCCACTCTTCAGAAGTTTTCAGTATTGAATTTGAAGAGAATTTTTCAAAACTCATTCTATGCTTAGTCAAATGTACTTACAGTTTTTTAAAACAATTATTCGTTCAAACCAAGCAGACTAGTTTGACATCATTCTGTGTCTGATCCATGCTTCATTCTTTCCAATGGTTACATGTTATTGCTTGATTGGACTGGCTGTAAGGAATTAGCTGCTTCCTTTTTGATGTTCTTTCCTCTTTATCATGATTGCAAATGACGCCAAAATTCCTGTCTATACATATATGTGCATTGTATTCTAAAATCATTATTTCCTTAAAAATGAACTGTATAAGAAAGAAGGTCCAAAATACCCCTTATTTCATGTAATGCTAAAAATATAAACACTGACTAGAAGTCAGATGTGCTTGTTATTTGTTTCCTGGGAAAAGAAGGAACTTACAGTAGTCTAAAAGTATTTCAACTGTTTTAACATGCAGAAAGAAAACATGAAAATATAACTTTTCCTCCATTTGGAGTTACATTTACACCTTTACCTTCATCAGAAACCTTTGATAGTTCACATTTCACTCAGGTACTCGGTGGTGAAAGACAAAGTGAAATGCATTTCCAGGTTTCTCAGAGCAGATGTTCCATCTTTCGGGAAGGCTACTCAAGTTTCTTGACTCGATGTAAAGATTAATGAAGTAATTTTCATTCCTCTATATGGTGCATTTATCTCCCTGGTTGTAAGTTTAGCTTTTTATAATTTGATGTTTTCATGCTAATCCATTTTATTAAATGATTTGCTGCTAACTGTTTAACAACCAGGTTCCTTCCACTCACACATATATACACATTTATAAGTTCAGCATAAATTTTCCTGATGTAAGGGATATGAGGATATCCTGTAAAAGTTGTGACTATACCTTCATAGATCTTTTACTGTACAACAATAATTTATAATTATTAGTGAAATATGTAACTTACTTAATTCTGAATAACAAATTAATTTTCATACAATGCTTTTACTGATTATTTTTCTGAACTCTGTATGAATAGCCAATTTGCAAGGAAAAGAATGTATTTGTCACAGAAGTAGTGGTTAATATGTTAGTTATATTAAAAATAAAACAAGAGGGCAACAATGAAAATCCATATTTAGGTCATTGTGATCATGAATGACACATAAAACTGACTTCCTTATTAAATTAAAATAAACTTTTTATACTGGAAGATTATTTTCTTAATTATTTTTATGTGTTACTTACAACACAATGCCTGATAGTGCACACTTTGAAGTATAATCTCCGCTATCACTTTCTTCATCACTTTCTTAAATCTAGAAATAAACAAAACAAAAAGCAAAGCCTGACTTTTTGCATTGGGAAATGTTCACACCATGGTGGGTTTCAGGTCACCAAAGTGACCTCCCTGAAAAAAGAAGAAATCTACAGTAACATGCATTGTGTTACCTCTGCAAAATGGATACAATAGACATACACAACAGAAGAAGTTGTTAAAATAATTAGGAAATGATGAGTTTTGAATATGTATTATCAGTGCTTTTATACCACACATTTAAATTTGTATAATTTAACTTTAACTATTTTCTCTTTAAAGCTGACTCACAAAACTCCTGCACATTTAAGTTGCAATCGTGATCCTGTGTAAGCAGCACCAGCTCAGGGCTGATTTATGCTTCATCACTTTCCAAACAGTAAAACCCACTCCTTTCAATACTGTCCCTCGAAAGTGCTAAAGGTTTTAAGTTCCAGGCATTTAAATGTTGGTTCAGTTTGCATTTTTGGTAAAATGAATCTGACAAGCTGAAGTTTCTTTTCTTTTTTTTTAAAGTTATAGGAAAAGGTTGACCCATTATGTGTTGATTATGAGATGCTAGCAAAATTCTGTGATTTAACTTCCCAATCTATAGAAAATTAGGTTGAAATGACCAGGATGGAAAGTTGCATTTTATATTCTAACAAGAAAAAAACTGAATCTGGTGTGTCCAGATAAAAAATGTACTTTTTATTTTAATTTAAAAATTACTTCCAATTTTTACCTTTTTGTTCCAGCATTAGCGAAATGAAAAAGAATAAACTGCTCTTTCCAACAAATAAATAATTAGTGATGGAATCATGGCGAGATCAACCCCCAGTGTTGTCGTGCTGGAATTTCAATCACATCTGACCAGTATCCCTTTGCTTACTGAGTTGTGCTTCTTGTGTCTTCAGTCCAGTGGAAGACAAGGAGCCCACTTTATCCAGGGCTGTGTCCTTGCAATTCTCCATTTCTTCTTCTTCTTCTTTTTTTTTGGATCGGGGATCGAACTCGGGTCCTTGAGCTTGCACAGCAGGCGGCGAAACCACTGAGCTAAATCCCCGGCCCTGATTCTCCATTTCTTTCTGTGGTGTTTATTACTACGTACTTGTTACTTCCTTTATTTCTCATGCTACTTTCAGCGAATGGCATTCTTTTTTCCAACCAGAATTTCAGGAACTAAACTCGCTTTATGATTCTGCCCTGAATATCCATTTGAAAGCAAGTCAGGTGAACTGGGCAGAATTTACATGGCCAGAGACCAGGGAGGTGTGCACTGCAGAGCCTGGGCCATCGCTGAAACAGTGGCCTTGCTTTGCAAGAACGTGGTTTCACCTCGACAAGGAGGATGACTTTGCAGCTTCTCCGCAACATTTTGCTTTTTATGTTTCCATTTAATGGTGTGACATCCTATGACAATTATCATTATTTTTGGTTCAATTTTCCCTCTGCAGCAGCTTTGACACAGATCAATGCATCTCAGTGTCATTTTTATGGAGCTGCAACATCAGAAACTGACAGCTGAAAATCTTAATTGGTCCAGTGACAGGAAATATAATGAATACTCACAGTGACTTATTTTATCTGACCTTGTGTTTAATTCAAAGGTAAATTTGAATCTCACTACTGGAAACGAGAGAGTTGTGGTGCTCCAAGTGGGGTAGGTGGCACAGAGAAAATGCCTTTGTTTGAAAGGAAATCGCTACTGGCTGTAGGACCGTTATTAAATTAGGGTTTAAGTGCTGGCCTTGCATGATGGGTACCAAGGGTCCTCATGCCAATTGGAACTGCCACCCTTTCCACTGTGCCTGTCATTACACATGGCAGCAGGTGCGGAATGCAGCATGGAAAGTTGCTGACAAGTGACTGGCTTGAGGCCTTTTCACTAAGGCCAGCAGACAGCTGTCAGGCAGACTGGCATCTGATCATTACTGACTTGGTCCACAGCCCAGCAACTTTGACCCCTGGGCCACAGGTTTCCTATCATAGCCCCCAATTCGGCCAGTCTGCCTGGTCCTGCCGAGAAAACTACGTCTAAGCTAAGATCATCAGGTTTGTCCTTCTGAATCCAGCTATTACAGATTTCGAGTGTCCTGGTGGTAGCTTACAGTGTGTTGAATAATCCCCAACATCTTTAGTTGATCTAGGACGACGTACAATACAGAAAGAGCCCACATGATGGTGTGAAAATAAATCCTGGACTTAGATTAAAAATGTATCTCTGAGCTTCATTTCCAAGATTCACCTAATTTACTGGATATCAAAGGCAGAATATACACGTAAATGTCTGAGTAACTTGATGATGAAGATGAGAAGGATGACAATGATGCCGCTAGTAATGTTGATGCTGAAAAATGAAACTTTTTTCATGACACAAATGCATTATTAGTTTTTTGTTACTGTATAAAAACATACCAAGAAGGGAAACCCAGTTTTCAGACCCATTTCTGTTTTTCTCAGACAGAAGTTATCTTTCTCTCAATAAATTCTTCCTATTTTTAAAAAATATATAAATACCAGGGCCGGGGATTTAGCTCAGTGGTTCTGCTGCCTGCCTTGCAAGCACCTTCAAGGTCCTGAGTTTGATCCCCAGTATATATATATATAATATATATATAATGTATGTAATGTATATATATTATATAATATGTAATGTATATATATTATATATAATATATAATATATAATGTGTATATATTGTATATTCTATATTCTATAATATATAATGTCTATAATGTATATATTGTATATATTATATATATTATATTATATATAATGTATACATTATATATGTAATTTTGTAGTTTAATATAATAGTTAAAAGCATAGACATAAAGTTGAAAAGGAAGTAAAAACATAAAAACAACTGGCTTTAATTTTGATTCCAATACCTCTGAACTGATAAGCCTCATTTTCTTTGTCAATAAAGAGCCTACGACAAAGAAGATACTAGTGAGCCTTAAAAAAAGAGGAAATCCTGTCATTTCCAACAATATGGAGGGAATTAGAGAGCATTATGCTAAGTAATAGAAATTGTTGCGGCTCAGATCTAGCTATCTATCCCCTAGAGTCTTAAGTCTCGAGAGGCGGGGCTTTTGGAAGGTGACTGAATTATGGGGATGCTGCACCTGGCTTGCTGTGAGGAGATGGAACCTAACGGGAAATGGTCATGACCTGGAGGGGTTGATCCTTTGTCTTGCTCCTCCCCTCTTTCTGCTTCCTGATGGCCATGGATCAGCTTTCCTCTGCCAGGCCCTTTCACCATACCTCAGATCCAACAGACTATGGGCTGAAAATGTGAGCCAAAGCAAACCTCTCCTCCTTTAATATGTGGGTATTGCATCCTGGATCTCAGCAATGAGGAAATGATTAAGATATAAACCACAGACAGATACGAGAAAAGGAGAAACATGGAAACAAAGTCTTTGCAAATAGGGAAGGGTGGAGGGGGTGAAGGGAGGGTAGGGGAATGGGGAAAAAATAAGACCCAAGATGCATCATGTACAGGTCCAAGATCCCAATGATGAATGTAACTGCACTGTATACCTAAAATGTACCAGTAAACTTAATAGCAAAAAACAAAACAAAACACAGACTTGTACAAAACCAAGTGCTCTCACTTTTACGTTGATTCTAAAATGCCTGAACTGATAGGAGCAGAGAGTGGAATAGTCATTACCTAAGGCTGGGGTATGGGAGGAATGGAGAGGTGACTAATCAAAAAAAAACAACAAAAAAAACCCCACAAATCCCGGGGTAGATAGGAAGAAGCCTGATTTTTTTCCAAATTAATTGTACAACACAGTGAATAACGTTAATAATTGAGAACTGCACACTTCAGTATTGCTAAATATAAATTGCTAATGTTTGCATCTTAAAATATTTTAGAATATATGTATGCTAATTTGTTTAACTCAGTTTTATTATCACACATAAAAATCCCAACACCTGTTCGTGTGCCATAAATACATTCATATATGCAATACGAGAATCAATTGTGTATTTGTCAATATATAATACAAGAATCAATTAGTAGAAGGGGAACCTGCAACATAGTATTGTTGAAATGAGAGAAGGTGTAAGAAGCGTTTAATGTAACGTCCAATGTGTAAGTCCAACGTATACTCAGTACTCAATATATTTCAGCCTGTTTGTGTTACTTTTAATCCAGTAAGTGGTGCAGTTTGGAAATGCTTTGTACACCAAAAGTTTGCCGCTGGAACCCTGGTCCCTGTGCAGTGGGGCTGAGGTGATGAAACCATTGAGGGTGAGATCCAGGGCTAGGTGATTGGACCATGCAGTCACAAAAAGGATTAATGTTGATCTCTTGGAATGGGCAGGTCTGGTAAGAGTAGGTTAGGTGCCCTGAGATCAGAATGTAACAAAAAGAACCACTCCAGCTCTTCATCAACTTCTTATTTCTTTGCTCACACATGTGCTCCTTCTGCATGTGGTCAGTTCCTTTTCCACTTCTCTACTTGGTTATGATGTGGCCAGGGTTACTCACTCAGCAAGACACTATTGCAGTGCCTTATGGACATTCCAGCCACCAGAATTGTGAGCCACAGGACTTTATTTTCTTTATAAACTCCTAGTCTGCAAAAGCAGACTAATTCAGTAAATTATGAGCTAGCCTGTTCTTCAGTAACTCACTCACCCAAGTGATACCTAGCACTTCACTCTGCACATTTCTTTGCTGGATGAATCTTTGTGTTAGTCTTAGTCTCACATGAAACAGATACCAAGGCTGGATATTTAAAAAAATAAAGGCTTTTGACAAAAGATGAAGGTTGGTGAAATATAGAACTACCAGGCTAATATGCAAGACTAACTTAGAGTGAAGGATAGATAGGGAAATGTTGTTTGTTAGATTTCTTTGCTCCGACGAAGGGACAGTGAGACCATCAGCGAGTCATTGTAACAAAGCTGGCTGTCTGAGGCACCTCTTGCCTTCCAGAGAAAGGCTGCTGTGCTCAATCAGTAACTTCAAGCAGCCTAAGGGGAAGCATGGCCTTGGTAGCAAGGTGGCGATTTCACAGCAGACCAGCTGAGTCTTTTGGCCCAGTAAGCTCTCTAAAGTTGAGATCTGTGAACCATTCCTATTGCCATCACCATCCCTTTGCCTTTGAATACTGTGATGCTTTAACACCTTAATTCATCCCACTGTTCAATTTAAAAATAAATCTATTAATCACATTGGCTAGACTGCTCCAGGTGCTGGCTTCTGTTTACTCTGTATTTATTTGCATCCTTCGGGTGTTTTCAGCTTTTTGTAAGCAATTAATAAATAAAATTTACCTCCATTTATCTTCCCTAAACATTAAACTCAGCAGAAGTTCATCCAATATCCAGACTTGATACTTGATTCTTCAGTCCTTTGAGTTGCATATGTGTTGTGAGGAATTCTGCCCACAGGCAAGTCAGGCATTGCTACAGGAGCACTGTGTCTCTCTAGTCTGCACCAGCTCTGCCTCTTGGGGCTCGTGTGATGTTTAAGACCTGCATCAGGCCCATCGGTATTCTCGTCTTTCTCCTCTCGATCACATGCTCACCTCTGTGTCAATGGGACTGGCTTTTACTAGTGGAAGGCACAGATCTTGTTTTATGCAGAAAGTTTTACAGCTGTCTGCCTTTGCTCTTTTGCCAAGGAAAAGTCAAAGTGAGGAAAGTAATCAAATGAGTCACACGTCGGAATTTATTCTGAAGTGTGCTGGCATTATTACTCCACATTACAGCAGCACTGGCTCTGCTTGATACCTGAGTCATGATTCAAAGTAGAAATAGATTTGTCTTTTACCATCTTGGAGTAGCAGATAAACTCTAAGCCATGTTTTACTGCCTCGAGGTCTTCCTGTTTCCAGACGTAGAGGCCATTTCATCATTTTAGCAGCAAGCTTCTTGCAGGCACGTAGTACACATCTCAGAAAAGCTTGTCACAAAAAATGAGAAAGTGAACAAGCTTCTTTGAGGACTTTGATTCTTCAGAGTTGTGTGTGTCACATTTTGTGTTTCCTCCCTGTTACAAAAGAGAAGCTTTATATACAGCCCATTCACTGTCAAACAATTCCCAGAGTTTGAATCAAATCATAGTATGTAAGAATGGGAAATAACCTCACATATTACCTTTTCTTATGCCAGCAAACAGAAAAATAGGAAAACTAAAGGAAATTCACAGGTCCAAGGCTATATAAATAAAAAAGGCAAAGTCTATTTCCCTCCTATTTATTTTTTAAATTAAAACACATTGCTGTATTTTTCACTTCTTATAGTTCATGTAAAAAGCAACATTTAATGGTTCTCAAATTACACAAAAGTCTCCTCTGAATATTTAATAATACATTCAAAATCATTAAGACAGGGTGAATTTTCTAATTCATTCATTCATTCATTCATTCAGCAAGTTGTAAGAACTTGTTATGAAGTCTATCGCACTTTGCTTTGTTATTAGACCAAAAAGTTAATGTTGGTGTAACTTGGTACAGGGTGAATTTGGTTGTCACTAAGTCTAAGTGTCTCTCATGTGCTCATTTCAGCTCTATCATTTCTCCTCTCTCAAGAGAAGAAACAGGATGTAAACATAAATTCTACCCTGTACAATCTACTCCTGCTTACTAAGTTGCAACTACACTGTCTTTCTGTTTCACAGCATCCTTGGTTCCTTCCTCTAATACCTTTAACATCTTTGTGTCTGGCCTTCTGCTTGGAACTCCTCACCCTCTCAACACCACTTTTATCCTCTATTACTCTCTCATCTTCCTCCCCTCTTGCTTATCTTTCTGTCTCAGTTGGATTGTCACTTAGCAGAATGTTCTTCTCTAATTTCCTGAGCTAAATTTGATCCTGTCCTACAGATTCTTAAAGTCAGGGACAGATACATAAGTTGCAGAGTTAAGTGCAAAGTGAAAATACTGGAACCCTTTTTTTTTTTTGCAAAATGAAACAAAAGAATTGTCATGAGTATTAAATTTAAAAGGTTTTTCCCTTTATTTCCACTATATCTTTCTAAAACTATCTTGTGTTTTGGTTTGTTATTTAATGTTGTTCCAAATTAAAAGTTAAAAATTTTTCAATTAGTAGCATGGACTTTTACCTTTCATATTCACACTGTGCAATGCTAGTTTTAATGCAAAAGTAAAAAATCACCTAACACGTATGTAGGAACGGGAATTCCAACTCTTATCTCATAGCTCCTACATGTATATGCATTTCATTGTGCATGCTGCACAATGCTAACAGGTGTTTTAATTTCACTTCTCGGTATGCACACGTTCAATTGAATTTCTATATCTTCTCCTTACTAAATGGTAAGGGAGCATTGAAAGGAAAATGAACTATTGGTTTTTCTATCTTCACCCTTTGCTTCATTGTCATTTTTGGCATAAGTGGCTGTTACAGGGAAGTAACTGGAGTAAGAAAAAATATGATAGAGCTCCTTGATCACTCATGTGTCTTTCAAAACCCTTACTTTCTTTCCACTCAATGTTCTTGTTGGAGCAGCACATGTTGCCTCTAGGGTCTGTCAGTACCACCACTTCCACAATCACTGATGTAACATGCTCAACATGAACTCATTTTAAATCTTACCGAACATTCACACTGTAGGTCCATAGGTATTCTGTGCTACATATGAATAAGGTAGGAAAGAATGATAGGCAATTCTCTTTTACTATCTCCCCTGCTGTGCACATATTGTGTTGCATTAGTGTATGTCATATACCAAACACAATTGCAATGTAAAAATTATTAGGAATATCAAGACAGAAAGAAAGGGCAATAAACCAGGGTCTCAGCCCTTCTGGACATGATCACCACATAACTGTATGTTCTTCTATTTGTGAAGCTGGCCATACTGTTTCCACCCCACACTTTTTACACTACAGGCTGTATAACAATTGTAATTGTATATTTGAGAAGGCGTGTTTATTGTTCACCCTTCTCAGTAAATGTTTTCAGCATGTGAATTAAGAGATAGATATATGGATGGACAGTCACAAACAAAGCTGTGAGTAATGACTTCATAGTAATGACTAAAGTTAATAGTTTTGTATATAACTGGAATGTTTAGTATTTTATCAACCTCATGGCTGTTTAGTCCTTTCCTCTCTGGAGCTCTACTTCACCTGTTAATTCTATACTCTCTGCTTCATCAAACCATAATCATGAAAAGCATCAATGAGATTGCCATCAATTCCAAGGGAAAATTCCTGCTTTTACCACATTGTATGTATGCTAATGAATGTTCAACTCACATGCATAAAAAGAGAAGCTGCCCATTTCATTAATAATAGATTTTTACATTGCTCAAGTTACAAAAGGGAAAGCCTTTTCTGTTTTTACTGGTCTTATTTTATTAGCCACACAAAAAGAAATAACCATTCATTTAACTATGTCAAAACCAATAGAGACTCATTGCTATTTACTTCTTTTGTATAAAGTTTAATACAATTTTAATTCCAACCCTCTAGTTGGTAAACCAACCATTACAGATACTGCTGCCCTATAATGCATTGCAGTCATTTCCAATAAACCCAGTCTTTAAGCTGGCCTATCATTATCTCTATAAGCTACCAGAAGTGGAGTTTCCTTCCCCAAACTGCTGGGTCCTGCTGCACTCTAGCTAATGAAAGTGGATTTGAAAACATTAGTCAAATAAACAAAACTGCCCAGCTTTTTTAGCTCAATGTAGTGTTCAGAAAAATCTGTAATCTCACATCCTGACTTTCTTTGCAGAAGTTATTCATCTAAATACCTGTACCCTGGTCCCTACTTACTGTGTATCGTTTCTTTTAAAACATGATTTCAAGGAAAATGATTCATTCATGTAAGTTTGGAGTTCCTTTGAACTTTATATCGAAGAAAGATGTTTAAACACAAATATGTTTTCATTATGCTTTAGCCATCAAATAACCAAAGCCTATTTTGTGTATAGATTGGTCCACCATCATCATCTGTATAGTTTGAAAGAAGTAGGTGATTTGGATCCAATTATCATACAGTAAATTATAAGATAATGCAGAATGATAGGAACTTCAGATAATTCTTAGATTTCAAAATGTTGTAAGACCTATCCACATGCTAGAGACTCGAAGAATCCAGCCGAGGGCCCGGATCCCAAGGCAGTGTGCTCCACAAGTCCAGTCAGAGACCTAGAGCCCACGGCAGTGTCTCCTGCAAGTCTGTATTGAGGATCTGCACCGGGAAGGCCCAAAGGCCAGTGGTGGAAGCCAGAAAGTCTGTGCTGATGGGGTGAAGGATCTGTGCACCAGGCTGAGGGATCCAAACTGGAGCCAGGTAGCAACACTCAAGCTGAGGATCAGATCTCCCCTGAAAAGAACAGCAGCCATTCCCAGCAACATTGAGGACCCGAGCTCCTCTGATGATGAGAGCAGCCAAGTTTGTATCAGGAAAACCAATCGCAGCAAGCTTCTCCAGGAAAATCAGCAGCACACGATCTTCCCCTCCAGTTCTACTTTGATACCATTTGTAACAGTTCTCAGGTGGGTCTTCCACACCCAGAACCAAGCTGATTCAGTTCAGCTGGGCGGTCTAAGTTGACCATTAGTTAATCCACCACCCAAATAATAGTAAAATTCATTATTTAAAGAGTAGAATAATGACCTTGAATTTGCGAAGTTTGCATTTTGCTTATTGATTGTGGTGCCATATGACTGATTAATGTTTCAAAAATATTTTGGCATATTTATCAGACATATGGTAATAAGACTAACACAATTTCTGTCTTTGGAGAACATATAGATAAGGTCAGTCACTGGAGAAAAGCACTTTTCTGTCATAAGGTTTTGTACCTTTAAAACATTTACTTAATCACATATACACCGTTCACATAACACTTGCTAGAGATTCCCACAAGTTAGAGTATACACAAAAATAAATGATATATAGTTCCTAATTAGAAGGAACTTATATTCTCAACAATATACTTACAAAATCATGCTTCATTGGGGAGGGGATGTTTGAATTAGGATTTGGAGGATGTAAAAAAATGTATAAATATTGAGGGAAAATGGGAATTTTCAAGAGAAATAAGAATATGACAAGTAGAGAAAACCCGGTTCAAGCAAATGGTACAGTTCCCTCTGGCTGAGTGTAAGGTGTATGAGGGATTTGTTCTTTTCTTTCTTTTAATGGCATGGTCTGGTCAACTCCTCATTGACTGCCTTCTTGGAGAAGCTTTCTCTATCTTTTAAAAATGCTTTTTCATGAAGAAACCAATCACTTTCTGCTATAGGCCGATGCATGGCATGTGTTATACCATTACATGGATATTCCTTTATGATTCTATTAGTCTTCCTACATTTCAGTTTCCTGCAGGGCAAGTACTATATACTTTTTTAAAAATCCCATCCACCATCTAGATGAGATCTGTCTCAGTAAATGTTAAACTGAATTGATTTGGAGACAAGAGAAAAATGTGAAGGCAAAAATGGATTAAAAATAGATACCAAGAATCTTAGATGTCATGTTTAGAAATTTAGAACCAATGAAACCCTTTCCCCAGAAGATAATAATAATAATTTTTGTTTCAGGCCCTAAATAAAAGAATGTATATGTTTATTTTATAAAGTCTAGTCTTAACAAAATCCCCAAAACATAGGCAATATGATTACATTAGCCCCACATTAAAATAAAGAAACTGAGTCCTGGTGTTTCAGGGACTTCTCCAAAATGACAGTGACTCACTGAATTCAGACCTTCCTAGGTTAATGCCAGATGAATCTCGTAACTGCTAAGCTCAACCATGTTTTAACAGAAAGAACTAGTGTGGTAGAAATATCTGAGACAAACCACAGAGTGGGGAGCCCCACTCAAGCCCTTCAATTTGGAAGTAATTGAAACAAGAAAAACAAAAAGAGTTCCTGTATGAAGGGGATAGAAATTAGAAAGAAGGCCACATTTCTTGGGCTTTCAGAATTAAGAGTTAGTGAGTTGTTACATGTCTTAATGAAAAAGCACTAGAGGCAAAAGACTGAAAATTTGAGCACATACAACTCAGAGAAGGACAGTCTCTCTCTCTCTCTCTCTCTCTCTCTCTCTCTCTCTCTCTCTCTCTCACACACACACACACACACACACACACACACACACACACACACAGCCAGGAAAGAAGCAAGTAGAATAAGGAAGAAGACAGAAATCCAAATGTGCCATCCTTTTGTAATCTGTATTCCATAGCAAAAAGGAACTATTTACAATAAAGCTTATAATATGCACCATTATCATTTGTATTGTTTTTTCAGACTTTTTTTCAAGGCAAAATTGATTTACTTTTTAAAGATAAGCACCATATTTAAAAGACATTTTGTGTGGTTTAGAAAGACGTCCAAAATTCCCTCCAAAATACACTTTTAAAATGAGTCCACCATCCTGGCCAAATAAAGGTTTTTTCAGCAGGCAACCTTCCTCTAAATATATATTATTTCAGAGATCAATATTTTTATGTATTTTTAATCTTGAGAGATTAACACAAATTCAATAAATATGTAAACTACAAGCAGTATTGAGACTAACCTTACAGAGTTGTTGAAAAGATTAAATGAGATATTATATATAAAATATTTAGCATATCATGGAACCCACGGGTCCCTAGCCACCAAGCTACAGACTCTTCCTGGTCCTGCCTGGAGCCTTTTGGGAATCAGGCCACACAGCAGGAGTGAGCAATGGTTCATCTTCTATACAGAAGCTCCTTATAGCTGCCATCACCACCTGAGCTCCACATCTGGTCAAATTAGCCATATCAGTCGATTCGCATAGGAGCATGGGCCTTACTCTGAACTGTACACGAGCATGTGAAGGACACAGGTTGAACGATCCTTATGAGAATCTAATCCCAAGTCCATCCTCCACCCCCATCTGTCTACGAAAAGTTGTCTTCCACAAAACCCTGGTGCTGAAAGTGTTGGGACCACTGATAAAACCCATAGAATACCCATCAAAAGATTAGCTGCCATTATTATTATTACTCCTCCCAGTTTTTATTTTTACTGAATTTTCTGATCATCATTGTCTCACTGGAGAACTAATCATAAGAGTGGCTAATATTTATTACAAGATAGATCATAAGCAGAATTTAAAGCAATCTTAATTCCTTCTTAAATCCTGCAGCAGTAAAGATGTGCTTAACTTGTGGCTTCAGATGAAGAACAATAGGAACTAATTTGTTCACTTTTTACAATCAGGATTTATTCCATTGTATCCATTCAGCACTCTGGAAATAGTAAAGGAAGAATAGGTGATATTGAAAAAGAAGAAAAAATGCATTGTAGAGAGATGGATCTCCAACATGTTCAGATAATGGAGTACAAGCAAATGTGATGCCATTATCTGAAACATTCAAATGGAATTTTTTAATGGCATACATTTTTGTTGTGTTTAATTCTGTCTTGAAACCTAGGAACAATTTTACTACATTAAAACATTACTGTGCAAATCAAAAAAGCTCTAAAATCACAGCTCTGTGAACACAAGTCCACAAAAGCAAGTGAACCAAAATAAACACAACTGAGTTTTCCTGAGTTCTTCCAGTGACAGTTTTTGCTACAGCATTATCTCTTGATGCTCAAGGTCTTCAACAACGATGAAAATCAAAAGCATGTGTAAAATGATATGAATTCGAGTCGAGATGATCCATGAATTTATTTTTTCCCCTACAAAATGCGAATACTGGCAGAGTTATATTTTAACTGGAGAACACAGTCCCGATTATCCTTCTGAATCACAACACAAAAGTAACAAGGCAAGGGCTGGGGATTTAGCTCAGTGGTTTCACTGCCTGCTGCCTAAGCTCAAGGACCCGAGTTCGATCCCTGGTACCAAAAAAAAAAAAAGTAAGAAAGCAGAGAAAGAGCCCTACTTAAATAAGATTGGCTTATGTGGCTTTAATGGCAACCTTTAAAAAAAAAGACACAGATGTGATATTTTCTCATCCTGTAATAATAATCCATAGTCAGATGGAATTGTTGAGAATGCTACTGGACTTAGACTGCATTAACAATAAAATTATCTCTGAAGCAAACGAGATGACATTTCTCCCTACTCTAAAATGGAAATGCAAGAACTAGATTACAGGATTCAGTTCAGAACTTGAAGATTTAGTTTGTGTAGAAATAAACTACACACTTTGAAGATGTTGTCACCAGTACCCTGAACAGCTACCATGCTATGAAGTGACTTACCCTGGCACTCTGGCCACCCACAGACCTACCTCAGCAAACCGTGCTTGGACCAGGCTTTCAGCCATCAGAAAAGGGTGCTATCAAGGATCACAGGGCAGAGAGTATAAACACAATAAGGTGGAAATGTGCTACTTCCTGGCCAGAATCTGAATTGAACCTGAGAATACCTATCGCTGAGATATACAGAGTTCCTTATGATAACTGGAGGTACAGGTAGTTATGGAAAACTTGAAACATAACCTGAATGGAGTGGAACTGAAAATGTAAAGCCCACACAGTAAATTTTGGAGTTGTTCTGTGAAAAGGGGGAATTTAGAGTAGTTCACTTTAATATTTATATTAACTATATGTTGAGATGATAATGCGTTAGGTATTTTGTGTTAAGTAAGATGTATTATTTTAATCAGTTTTACTTACTTTTATTTACAGGTTTACAATATGGATACTAAAACTTCAAAATACCTTCATTTCTTATGTTGTATTTCTTGTCTAGAGAAAGAAAAGTAGCCAGCAAATTATCTCTGTCAGAAGCTACATATTCAATATTTTAGGCTTTGTTCTTGTCACATATAGTCAACTCTTTGCAGCTTGATAGCAGCTATAGGCAATGTGTAAACAAATGTGCTGTTCTGTGTTCTGATAAAACTTTATTTATGGGCATTTAAATTTATATTCCTTTCTAATTTACAAATGAGAAATAAAAATGTCACATTTATCTTGTAACACAGGATGTTTGAAATATGTACATACTGTGAAATGGTTAAATTTAAGTTATAGACATATTGTTTCTGCATTATTAATTTTTGTGAGAATACTTACTATTATTCTCTGTACTTTTCAAGATTATGTAATATTGTTATCATGTTATACAATAATTCTCTGGAACTGATTCTTCTTGAATCCTTGGACCAACTGCTCCCTAATTCTACTCCCTTTTAGCCCCTGGTAACCATATTCTGCTCTCTAATTCCATGAGTTCAACCTTTTAAGATTCCATATATAGGTGAGATCCTGAAATATTTGTTTTTGTGTCGCTGGCTTATCTCTCTTAATTTTTCAGTGGCTGGTTTATTTCTCTGAATAGACTTCCTCCAGGTTCCTCTATTTAATGTTATATGATGGATTTCATTCTGTTCGGAGGCTGACTAATGTTTCATGGTGTATAAACCACATTTGCTTTATCCATTCATGCACTGAATGGACATGTATTGATTTCCTATGTTGGCTAGTGTGAACAGTGCTGCATTAAACAGCAAACTGAAGGCATGTCTTTGACATACTGGTTTCATTTCCTTTGAATATATACCCAGTAGTGGGATTTCTGGAACATATGGTAGTTCTATTTGAATTTTTTTAGGAAACACCATCCTGTTCTCCATAATGCTTCTACTAATCTACATCGCCACCGGCAGTGTGCAAAGATTTCCTTTTCTCAATATCCTTGCCAATACTTCTTAATTTTCCTCTTTATGATAATAATTGTTCTAACAAACTTGAAGTCATACCTCATTTTAGGTGGACTTTTCTTTTCCTTCTTGATTAGTGATGTTGAGTATGTTTCTATTTATCTGTTGGCCATTTGTATGCCTTATTTTGAAGAACCTATTAAAGTCCTTTGTTCATTTTTAGTTGAATTATTTGTCTTCTTGATATTGAGATATTTTGTGTTCCTTATATATTTTTGATACTAACCCTTCAGTGAATCTATGGTTTGTACACATTCTTATTCTATTTTATAGATTTTCTCTTCATTCTGCTCATTGTTTCTTTGGTTGTGAAGAAGTTTTTTAGTTTGATAAAATCTCTTTGTCATGATTTTAGGGGTTATATCTAAATCTTACTGCCCAAACCTATGTAGTAAAGCTTTTGCTGTTTTATTCTTATAGTTTTGTAGTTTCACGTCTTACATGTAAGTGTTAAATCCATCTGAGTTGATTTTTTGTATTCATTAAGTTTATTGGTACATTTTAGGTATACAATATGATGATATACATCACTGGGTTTTTTACTTTTACATGATATATCTTGGTTCTTATTTTTTCCCCTTTCCCCTTTTCCTCCCTTCAACCCCTCTATGCCTCCTTATTTACAAAGACTTTGTTTCCATATTTTTTTCTCATATTTTTTCCTTTCCTTTCTTTAATTTCCCCTAGCCCTTCTCTTCCACTTCCCTTTGGACCTTTTCTTCCTATTTGAGGAATAAGATCCAATTTCCAAACATAGATACTTGTTTAGATACCATTTATTAAAGACATTCTCCCTAACCCATTTTCTGTTCTTGGCAACTTTGTCAAAAATCAATTGACAGTAAATGTGTGTACTTACTGTATTTCTGGATCCACTATTCTGGTCTATTATTTAATGTGTTATTTTTGTGCCAGTACAATATTATTTTGATTACTATAGGTTAGTAACATTTTAAAGTCAGACTCTGTGATACCTCCTGTGTTGTTCTTTTTCTCCAGACTGCTTTGGTCATTCCAGGTCTTTTGTGCCTCCGTAAGAATTTTAGGAATGTTTTATCAGTTTGTGTGAGAAATGTGAAAGCAAACGTATTCAATCAGAGAAGTTAGACAGATTTGTTTGTTTGTTTGCTTGTTTGTTTCAGAAAGGCCAATACTCAAAGACCTCTTAGTAAGAAATTCTTTGGAAAAAGTGGGGAGTGAATTCAGCAAGGGAACTAAAGAAATGATATATGCTGTTTTGATTATATTACAATTGTCTGGATTCTTTTATTCCTGGTAAAACCTTAAAAAATATGATTTTATTATTGACTTAGAATTCTGCAGTATAAATACCCTGGACCGTATTATTTGGTAAATTTCGTCTCCTAAAAAGTGTTGAAGTCTAAGAAAGAGCTTGTTATTCTCAGGTCTAGCACGTTATTTGGTGAAGCTGAAGTTTAAGACTATTAAGGAAAAGTAAAACTAATAATTCTGGTCTAAATATAAAAGAAGTTTGAATGTAATTGAATTCAACTTGTAGATAGCTTTAGATAGAATGGACATTTTATCAATGTTGATTTTTTTCCAGTCCCTGTATATAAGATATTTTTCCATTTATTTGTGCCTTCCTCAATTTCTTTCATCAATGTTTAATATTTTTAAGGCCACAGAGGTTTATATGTCATTAGTTTGTGCATGTCATAGAATATTTTTTAAATGTATTTTCAATGATGCAAAATGGAGAAAGGCATTCTTTGTTATACAAAAACAGGCTGTTCATAGAAATGGTTTCCCACCTCTGTTGCTTCCATGGTTCTGTGTCTATGGACTTTCGTTTTTAGTGAAATGATTTAAAATATTCCCACTTGTAACAATGTGTTATGTATGGTATTCTTATAGAGGTGTTTCACTTCTGGAAGTTTCAAGTGAGACAGCATGTAAATAGCTTTATAATGTAATGAAAAGAAAAATTAAATTTGGCCAAGGATAAAGTAGGCTGCTTCAAAATAATAAGTTCCTTGCTACTGAAGGTGTCTATATATAGGTGACATTCTAGACAAAATTTTGGTTGTATAAAAGTAAAGAGAGATATGCGGTTTGATTAAATGTGTAACTCCCTTCCATGTCCTAAACAAATGCTTTTGTTATATGTTAAATCAGTTTCAATTGAAATGTAAGGGGAAAATCAACAAAAGTTCTCAGAATAAATCTTGTAACTTCTAACAGAAATGGTTTATTATATTGAAAATTATCAATTCTTTGAAGAGTCCTAACAGAAACTTCAAACCATATTTTCTTGCTTATTGTGCAGTAGGATTTTAACACGAATTGAGATCATGGGAACACTGGTGTAATTTTTCCCTTTAGTTATCAACATACTAATAATGAATTTTCTATTATCTGAGCACCTAACCAGTGATTTGCAATAAGTTCATAATTAATATTTTAAAAATACTTTAAATAAATCCTTCTCCAAAATTTTCATCCTGTTTGCCAATTCCTTTCATATTCTTCAGGCGAGTTATAACTGTGCAATATGTGATCCAGTTACACTGAGTTTACATTTCTTTCTTTAACAAATTGATCTCAATTGCTAATGGATTCTTTATACTGATTGAGTTTGTGTGTTGAATAGGTTTAAATTGTGCAACCATATTTCAAGGTTAAATACAAAAGTATGTCAAGCTATTAATTTGGTGTTGCTGCTGTTTCTTGAAGGATGGAGGTAGCTGAAGCTAGAGCAGGAGATTAAATTTATTTCTGCCATTGCCTTAGCCCAGCTTTGCTCTATGTTTAATGAATCTGTAACACTTGTCCTCATTCCAGAAGATGAGGAAAGCTCATCGGAATGAAAGACCAGTCCTCATTAAACTGATGACTTGCAGGGAAGCTTCCTTTGAAGCATGGATACATGCTTCGAAACATTACCTTCCTAAGGAAGGAGTTTAGCAATGAGAAATCCGTAACTGAATACACACTAACTAAATCAATCAAATCAACCTAACTATGTCAAGGGATAAAAGAAGACAAGTAGAGAATAGCTTTGAGTTTCTAACAGAGAGATCAGTGTGCCTGCACCACAGTTTGACTCGTGTGTAAGGAGCCAATTCTTCCAAAAGATGTCTTGCTTTCTCAAATCCACATGGCCTGCATGGTGACAACTCTGTTCTGGAGGACAGGAGAATTTTTCAAAATCTAGACTATAAAATTCAATCCTATGTAAATCTCATTTGGGACTAGACCATCAATCCCCCCCTGCAATCTCCCCAGAAGACGAAATTTCAATTGCAAATAACCATAACCCTAAAGCTGTTATGAAAACCTCAGTGGAAGGCAGGACAAAAAGGCCACTGTGAACCGGACTCCAGGAAATACATGGAGTCCACGTCCTTCATTCTCAGTGTATCTTTTATTACACTTAAATTTATCTTCAAGAGTGAGAGGGAACAGTCGTATTGATTTCCTCTGTCTGGCAATAGAACTTCAGAATTGGTCAATTACAGTATTTCATATTTCCTTGCAGCTAGACTGGGCATGCAATAGTTGTCATAATTAGTAGGTATGGATATTTTATTCCAGTTAATGCTTATGTTCCTGGCTGCATTTAAAATCAAATTCATAAGTAAAATTTTATTTGTAATACATAGTAGTTTAGAAAATGTATCTGACATTGTGCTCTTCAATTTACAAAAGTAACAGACATATGCTCCAGAGACAGACAGTATTAAAAACCAATAAAGTAAAATAAGTGTTTGTAGTCCCACTATCCAGAGGTTAATATTATTTTAAAAATATATTTTCTTCCATTTTTTTTCATATTTTTGGATTAACTTTTTAATTATTATATATGGTAAATAATACATATAAGGCTTTACATGATAATTAAAGGGAAGGAATATAACTGTGAATGAAAGTGATGTTCTTTTTCATTCACAGAATTTATCATTTAGTCCAAGAGACAAACAACTAGTGCAAAATAATGCGCTTTGATAGAATGAGTCATAACAGCCAGTCATGAGGGAAAAAATAAAACAGGGAAGGAAGATTGGGGGACAGCAGGGAAGGCTTTGTAAGAGAAATATTGTTTAAGCTTAAGTTGAAGGCTGAGTAACATTTAGTGAGGTGAACAGGGAGAAAGGAAATGAAAAATCGTGGACCCAGAGGAAAGGCTAAAGTAAAAGGCCTGGTGGATGTTCTAAGAAATGGACAGTGGTGTGTTACAGCTTTAGAAAATAAGCAGAATGTGTGAAAAGAGGGTGACTAAGCCCTTTCCTTGGCCCTGCCCTGTAGTCCGTGGAAGTAATGTACGCTAATTGGGCAAGAGGACAAGATGGTGACAAAGAGATCTTATAAACTGCATTGCAAAAAGATACAAGAGGAAGGTGAGTGACTCGCTGTAGGTGGGAGTTCAGTCCAACCTGATCACCCAGGAGCCAGGTTCCCTCTTTCTTGGGATTCTGCTTCCTGGAGTATTGTCGTATTATTTACATGGTTTAAGATGGGTCACCTGCATGACAGCTAGGTTCCAACTTATAGGAAAAGTGAGGATGAAGACAACACACAATTTGCTTTGAGAAGCTAGTATAATGTTATATACATTCTGGTGTCCGTAACTTGGTCAGACTGTTCACTTCGGGAAATAGTACCTCTGTTTGAGCACATGACCATTTAACTTGAATTTGGGGAGGTTTTTTTGTCTGTTTGTTTGTTTGTTTGTTTGTCTTTTGTTTTGTTTGTATATGGTACTAAGGCTTCAACCCAGGGCCTTGGCACTGAGCTTAATCCCCATCCCTTTTTATTTTTTTAAATTTTGAAGCAGGGCTTTGCTAATTCACTAAGTTGCCCAGGCTGGGCTTGAACTTGTATCCTCCTGCCTCAGTCTCCCAGAGTGCTGAGATTACAGGCGTGCACAACCACATCCATCTCAGAAGGGATATTCTTTATAAAAAGAAAAATAGGAGAATATTTGCTTCATCGTGATGTGAAATATGAATTGTGTTTTAAGCATAATGAAAGCCTACTGAAAACGTTAAACGTTAAACAAAGGAATGTTATCATCAGAGATGCATTGAAGAACATTCCTTTGGCTGACGAGGATGAGTGGTAATCTAGCGGAAGATGAAGGAGGACTACCAGGTAGGAGGCTGTTGCAAAGATTCAGAGGGTACAGGCATCATGGGCTAAGATTGAGCAGAGCAGTTATGAAAAAAATGACTATTTTATAAAGGAAAACGAATCACCATATGCTGGAATTGCAGGACTAGATACATAATTTAATATGGATGGTGATTATGAAAGAGACAGAAGAGTCAAGATGTCTTGCTTGGCAACTGGTTGGATGGTGACATTCTATGACTATGCTCACAGATTTTGGCTGTTTTAGAGATCACTACAAGATCTAGTGGCTTAAAATAACAACTCATTACTTAGCTCTTCTTTGTGTGATCAGTTGCCCAGGGCCTGGCTGGCTTGTATCTTGCTGGTCTCAGCTGGGCTCATACACCTTAGGCCATCTGTGGATCAGCTAGGGTTCTAGGACTAAGTGTTTGTGAAGTTGGCATGACAAGGGCACCTTGGCCAGAACTCTCTCATCAGCCAGCAGGGCAGCTTGGGCTTATCAGCCTAGTGGAGCAGGATCCAAGAGTAGGAAAAACAAAAACACATCTCCGTACAAAGAACTGTAAAACCTCACCCTGTGTCCTTCATTCCTTGGCCTCATTACATGTGATAAGGCAATGCATGTGGCCTTTACTTCTCAGTGGAGAAGGGATCTATGAAGACCTTGAAGGCCACCATGGAGAAACTGTTGCCTCAATTAGGAAGCAATGCACAAAAGACACTAAAGAGATTACACAGGACTTGCATTTTGGAGAGGGGGAGTATGACATTTCTTTCAAGCAGCGAGTCTGTATAATTTTAAGCCTCAATTCACTTCCCTGAACTTCATTTTCTGCACCCGTAGACATTGAACCTGATGAGCTCCATGTCCTTTTCTTCTTTAAGATTTATTATGCAAATTGATTAGTAGTTTGTTTCCAGTGGTATAAAGAAAAAGCCATTTAGAAATTCTGGCTGTCGTACGTGGTTTCTTTGAAGAAGAAGGAGAAAAAATTGGAGTGGCTAAGGTATCTATTTTGTTTCGATTTTCTGTTCCATTGACCTGTGATTCCTGAATTTGGCACTGATAAGTCAAATTGCAATATGTCGCATTGCCCTTATGTTAAAGTTTGCTATAAAAAGTAATGCGTCAGCATTAGTCAGCACATAAACGATTTTATTCTGTGTTGCTTTACATTTTTTTAAAAAACTAAATAAATGACAGTGTCAGAAACATATGCTCTTTGCTGTTCAGCATGACTTCAGAAGCATATTAAAAAGGGTTGTTTTTTCACTTATAATTTTGTTGGCTGTTTAGTAACTTTTACTATAAACCTTTTTCTAGTTTACATGTTTTGCCTAAAGTTTGGCATTTAATTCCTGCATAATAATGATACCAGCTTCTATGGAAACACATGTACTATAACAACTCAGCTGATACTGTTGTGTGTAGGTTAAAAACTGTAATAGAATCACAGAATATGACATAATAGCTAAAAGGAACAGTGCAGACAATGTTATTCACATTACTCATTTTGTTAAAAGAAGACAACACCCAGAATATGGAGGTATCTTGGTCATGGTTTTGAGTGGGAAGGTCATATATATTATAATACACATTCACTTTTTTCTTTAAAAAAACCTGTCTCAGAGCTATCTAGTTCCTAATTGAAGCATAGATTATCTGTGCTAGGCAAAATGTTTGCATAAATGCTTTCTGTCAAGGCCATTTCAAGGAGACTGGAAGTAAGGGAGTAGTGGAGTTGGATTTGTTACTACAGAATCACTATCTACTAGATTTTGGACAATTTATTTAATGTCTAAATACTTTTATTTCTTTGTATAGTGAATTTATTTAATGTCCAAATAGCTTTTCTTCCCTGTATGTAAATAAAAGGAAATAATTTCTGCCACCAAAGATTTTTATAAAGATTAAATAAGTTAACATTTAGAAAACACTTGGCATTGAATTCACTTAATGAAAACTTCTCAAAAAAGGTGATTTCTTTAAATTCTTATATTTTTAATTATATATCAACTCTCTAACTCAATGGAATGGTCTGGGATTATAGTTTTGGGTATAGTATATAGAAATAAACAACCACTTCTCGGCCTTTTGGCTAAGATCAGGTGTAGAAATAAACTATTTGTACTTGATACATGAGGATTTTTGCTCCTAATTTGACAGTTGTCCATGTAATAACTCTAAGTGCTTTATGTATTTGCTAGAAAAATTAATAGTTCAGGGAATGAACCAGGTCTAGGGCTATGAACTCTAGTTTCTTTTTGGCATGTAAAACAACTTATAGACATAAATTTCAGCTTCTACCTCTGCAATGAGAATAAAATATATTTGCCCATACAATTTTATAGGATTGTTATGAGTGTCAAATAAATTACTTTGAAAAAACAAATACCAGATACTCAACAAAACTATGAACTTATTGTTAAAAATATGTGTAATGAATACTTTTCAAGCAATTAGAGAATTATGTAATACCAAGTTGTGCTTACATTAACAAATGGGGACAAAAATATAGTGAAATACAGTTTACTATTAAGGACATGAAAGATAATGATCTTTCATTTTGGATGTATCTTTTAGCATTTTTATTCTCTATTCAGTCTTCTCTTCCCAAACACTTATCTATATGTCTAGGAAGAAAAATGATTGTAAGTTCTACGCACACTGAACCTCTAGCAGCTAGTGCTTAAATGACTATATTTTTCACCCTTCAATCTCCATTCTATATTTTCAATATTTTCTTTGATAGTCACATCAATTTATTTCAGAAGGAATATTATATTTAAAATATATACAGAATGATACAGATAAACATAATAAAAATCACACACATAACACAAAACAGTTTTGGAGGTAGTTCCAAATGAATTATTGAACTATGTATTAACAAACAGCATCTTCATAAACTGAAGCATATTTCACATCCTTTTCCTTTCATTATTTTTTCTCTTCCTGCTGGTAAATATGCACATGCACTGGGCTACAGCGGGTGAAACACACCCAGTTAGAAGAAACTTGTCTGTTTTGTTTTAGGCTTGATGTGCTACCAATTTGTGATAGTTTCATTTCAATTTCATTACTGGACAACCAGAATGAATTGACAGAGAAAGCAATCAATGCATGATACACCTACTGGAATCTCTAATACGAAGTGTTGGCTGTATCTGCCAACATGGCCAATTACCAGAGGTACTCAAAGTGGTTCTGTGGTCCACAGCCTGCATACCTAGTAGTGAATTTGGAGTCAATACAGGATGAGAGTGCTCTGTCAATATAACATTTCAGGTAAATGCCCTGTCTCCTCTGCATGCCCAAAGCTGCGTGCCCAAAGCAGATCCAGATGTTTGTGGGAAGATAAGAACTTCTTGTGAATATGTGTTTGTGTTATGTGTGTGAATATGTCTGAGAGAGAGAGAGAGAGAGAGAGAGAGAGAGAGAGAGAGAGAGAGAGAGAGAGAGAGAACTAGGGAAACAGAGTTAGGAGGAGTTTGAAAAAAATATCAGTTGACTCTACACTAATACCAGGCTACAAAGATCCATCAGGAAAAACAAAAAATAATTCCATTTAATTGTGTTCACCATGTGCATTGCCTCCTGTGCTAGAGAATGAGGTTTAAGAAGCCAACACAGTCTCAGACGCCTAAGAGCTCGTTGATTCATGTTTTGCAAACAGCAAACAGCCATGCATTTAACAAATATTTACTGAGCATTTGGTACATGTAGGCACACTTTGCTAATTAATGGAGATTATAAAATTAAAGAAGACAGATATGACACTTACCCTCAGAGAATTTATGCTTAGGTAAGGGAGAAAGAAAATTTTGAATCTGAACTATTGTAGTGTGGGATAGGGTAAGAAAAGGATACTATTAACACTCCTAATCCAGATTTTATAATCAGTAACTATTTTTTCTCTCTTTTTAAGATTTGATTAAAAAGTGATATGTAAAGTAAGACATAAACTATGGGTAGGAATTGGCCAGAGAAACTGAAAAAGTAATGCTTACCCCTCCTAGTTAATATAAGAGCTATAAAGGCATGATATGACAGCCTGGAATGATTTAACAAGGGACAGGTATTTAGAATATCTGGAGGTTTATAGCATTACAGGGTGGGGTTTGGGGAAAGATAGGAAGAAAAGAAGCTGAAGATATAAATACAGGACCTAGGCCACATGATCATGCAATTAGCTTTTGTCTAGGGATTAGTCAGGAGATATTGAAGGATTTTGACCTGCAATTGCCTTTCTCAGAAAAGCTACCTACACTAAAATCTAATAACAATTCCTGTTAAGTAGGTAGACACTAGATATTTAGAAGATAGAGATGCAAAAACACCTGTAATTTAAATATATTGTATTTTAAGTTAAGTAAAAGGAATACATAAGTGAGAGCAAATAACTATTTAGAGATGGCGAAGAACTGTGTACAGAAAATGAAATTTAAATTTTAATATAGATCTTGAAGGAAGAATCCCTCGCTAGTTTGGCACTGAATGACTTTGTCTCAGAATCTTAGGCAGCGTCCCAGTGAGGAGAAACCTGTGCCCACGCTATGAGTAATGCATGTGTTTACAAGACGCTAGGTCCGCTGTTAGCCAAGTGAAGGCCAAGGCAAATAGATGCATTTTCCCCCTCTATGTGTTTCCTTTCTACCTACAAAGTAAGACATACCAGTATTGTCTTGCTTTCTGTGAAGATGTAGGAAAGTTAGACACATAACTTCTGTAGACAACTTCCAGCATGAGTAATTGTTCTTCAGGATAAAGTTAGAGGTTTCTTTGGGACTTCCACTCCTATTGGGTATTTGCTAGTTGTCCTATAGACTAAATTGTCCCAGTTCTTCCAGCTCTTTTTCATGTGACATGAAATTTTGTGCATTCATTTCACTTTCATTCTTTGTGGAAAGTTGACAGAGAATGCTATTAGCACATGGTGTTACCACTGTAATTCTCATTGAAATTATTGGTCCTTTCCGTTAATCTCCCTAACATCCTGGCTATTGTGCTCTGAACACATTCTTATCCTTCTCCGTGCATGATTCTAATTCAAAAATCTCATTCTTTAAAATGCTTTACTAACATGTAATTTCAATAAGGATGATGGCTCTTTTCCTCATTATGTTAATCAGAGGGTTATCTAAAAAAGTAATGTTTTGATCTGCAAAGAGAATTGGTTTAGAAAATGTTATTTTGTACATCGATGAAATATTAACAACCAGTGACAGAGTTGTTTTTGATTTGCTAGAATGGCTAGTTGGTTAGAATAAAATTTCTAAATTTTATTTCTCTACTGCTATTCATTTATTTTCTTATCTTTGATTTAATAGAGTAATGCCTAGATCCAAGTTCCTAGGTGCTTCTAGCTCCCTTCATCTGAGTCCTGACCTGAAAATTGAAGCTTGATGTTTCCATCTGTAGCTAGTCCTTGCCTTGACACTGACCACATTTTCTCCATAACATTTGATTACTGTATGAAGTCATTCTCATGTATCATTGTTAAAGAAGTCAGATGATAAAAGCGATTTAGAAGAAGAAAACCTATCATCAGTTAGAGCCTTAGGGTTCCAATTTTGGATATAATGTGATTGGTTGATTCATTTTTAATATAGGTTTAATAAGCATTTAATCAAAACAACAAACTTACTTAATTTATTGGTATGTACAATACCAGCCACTGAAGTATACAGTGGTACTATCATCATAGAACTCACAGAGCTTATCTTCTAATCATCGAGATAGAAAATATGGACCAAAACCAATAACATTTTCCACAGCTAATGACAGGTACTATAAACAAAATAGAAATTTGTATGACAACTTATATGTCTGAATAATTTCCTATGCAGATTTTTAATTTATTTACCTTCGTATCATATTCTTCATATCAATCTGCCCTCTTTTTTCTCCAATTGCCAAAATAATATAAATGTCTTCTAAGTAAAACATAAATTTCTACAAACACACTGTAATTACTTCATAGTGTATAGTGGCATAACCCTAAAATAGTCAGAAGATCCTGTCTTTTGAAAAATTCAGATGATTCCTACCTGCTAATATTATATTTTTGATAGCCATCCTTACAATTAAATCTATATTCATATCTTAATATTGGATTGTATGTATTCCAAAAGAAAAAATTACACTACCATAAGTTATTTCACTGCAAACTACAACATTATCTTCTAGAATAATTATTTTTCCACCAGAACTTTATAGAAGTTCTTAACAAACTGGCCCACATCACTATATGAATTTTATTTTTAATTTTAATTTTTAAAAATTCTTTCTGTTTTGTCCAACATTTTGGGCTGTTTGAGTTTTCACAATCCTTTCTCCATGTTTATTTTCATCCCGATGCTTTCAGCTTTGCTCATTGGTCCAAACATACATAATTGATCACTGGTCCAATCAGATGCAGTTGCCCATCAGCCCACACAGGATCAGAGTTGGTCCCAACTTTCAGTCATCCTGCATGGAGCTTCTCTGACTGATACATGCCATTTTACACCCCCATTCATGATCTTCCCACTCGTCAACAGTCACCCTTGAACACAAAGGGGGCAAAGAGTATTTCATTTTAAACTCTGTTTAATTACCATGGAAACATGATGACATTGTACAAAGGTTTTATTTTCCAGATCTGTAAATATCAGTCTCTAACTTCTTAAAACTTTTTTTCCCTTTTTACAGCAGAGCTCTTTCACTTATTTTGCTTTTACTTAACTTCAAAATTGATATCTAGGATGACTGCCAATGATATTATATCATCCCATATGTTTTGCTTAATTACACTATTTCCTGAATTCATTTTTTGAAGTTAAAATTTATCTCCACCTCGTCATCAAAACATTATGAACACTCTTTGTCACACTGAGATTAGAGGATAAAACATCTTTTAAATTGTATCTGTTTGAAATGTTTCCAGAATATGGGTAGAGACTGATGTAACACTGATCATTTAATTCCATGTTATAAATCTCAGGATATCAAAATCTTATGGTACATGGGATTTAGTTAATCTAGAAGGCAAATCTAATGAAACCTTAGCAAGGTTTACATTTTAATGTACAGTACATTAAAGCCCTATCTTGTTTTTTTCATAATCAAATGATGTTGATTCCATACATGATTGGAAGCAACGTGTCCATATGAGAAAAACACCTGCATCTTATTAATGTTTGGATTATATAGAACATTAAGATGCATTACAACACAAATGGAAAGCCCTCTAAGAAATATAATTTTTATATCTTTGACAAATCATAAATGATCTTGAGGTCATTGGAATGTGTTTGCATACAGATATTTAAAATTCTGTTTTGAAAGGCAACTGAAAAGTTTGTTAATAAAATCATTCAAATTTTTTCTTCAATTTTTCTTATTTCTTTTATCATTTTCAAGAAAAAGATAAGCACCTACTAAATATCACCAATCTGTCATATGAAAAATCTATGACCCCATTTTACTACAATTTCTCCACTAATTATTCTACACCTTATCTAATATTTTAGCATAAATCCTACTTTTATCTTTATAATATCCCTTTAATTCCTCTCTGGCACCATTTTATCCACTCCAAACTCTATTTGAGTTATGATAAGAACACCACTGAGAGAAGTATAAGGATAGTGGTACAACTATAAACAAATCTTTTGTTTGTATATAGAAGTAAAAGACATTACATACCAAGAGAGTAATGGCATTACAATTTCTTAGCAATAAATTATATGATAAAAGGAATGGATATGGAAAGTAAATTGATTACTCACATTTAAAGCATTCAGAGACTCTAGAACTAAAGACTCTGAAGATAAGTGTTATTATCGATGTGGAAATATTGCAAGTAGAATCAGGAACAATTCTGAGGCTTTAGGATGATCAAATCCTACATGGATCTTCATGAGTTTTAGAACAACTCTATAAATAATGTGTGAACAAGAGCTTCCTAGCCCAGAACATGGCATAGGACCTTTACACATGAGGCCTAAGAATAGTTAAGCAAAATATCTGAGAAATTTGTATTTTAACAAGTACTTGAGAGAATTGTGGAAAAATACAAACCTATATTTGGAATGCAATGTTTTTAAAACATTGATTCAAAAGTGTTAAGCAATTCTTTAATGTCATATATCTACATAATCTGAAGAAATCTGAAAGCAGCAGGTCTTTGATTCCTAGTTCATTGATATTTCTACAATGCCACACTGCCTACACATTCAGGTTTTCTTGGCTTTGACTTTGAAAGCCAGTTCCTCTAATTTATAACATCTAATTGTAAAAGGTGATATGTGTGAAAGAAAGCACCTGATACCAGAAGATGGTGTGAAAGTAGCAGGCAAAACCGAGCCTCTGAGCAGACCTTGACCTCGGTAGCACAAGACTTCATAAAGTTGGGTCCGAAGAGTTAGTTTCGCAGCTTAGATTGGTAATTTTAAGCAAGCAATGTTAAAATTCTATTATCTACCTGTGCACAAAAGGTTTGGCTTAGAGTTTAAGATACTTGAATGAAATACAGAAAGATTCCATGACCACACACAGTTAAGCCTTAGAACACGTCTGATTTTAAAGTGTATGTGGAACATGGCATCTTTAAAGTCATCTGTGGATCTTGTCCATTTACTTCCTATCATTATAGACCTCTAATAAGTGGATGAGGAAAACAAAAATCAATCTGTTTATACCAAAACTTAATTTGCAAGGGTTTAAATTTATTGGTTTGGGGGTTTTGTTTTGTTTTGTTTTTGTACCAGAGATCAAACTCAGATCCCTGCGCTTGCGAAGCAGGCAGTGGAACCACTGAGCTAAATCCCCAGCCTGAGTTTACTGTTGAGATCATTGAAGTTAACAGATGTATTGAAAAGAGAAATAGATACAGAATAATCTTACATTTCCCAAGACCACACTTGCATATAAGGTACAGACTGCTCCGACCTCGGGATTATAGTGAGGCATATTTGAGAAGATGAAATACGTCCAAGTCTTAGTAAAACACTTCTTGCTTCTGCCTCCCCCACTCTTTCTTCCTATCTCTCTCTTCTGTCTCTAATTTTATGCGCTCTACATTGCTTAGTCAAAGGCCAAAAGGGGGGATCATGAACCACAGAGTATCTTTGAGTTTGTTGGAGGTGGCAGATGGGACAAGATTTAGGGTAGATCGATGGATCACCTTATAGTTTGGTCCAGTTATTTTTTCTGAAAGTGTCGAAGAAAACACAAGCAAGTATCTGAGATTAGCTGTTGACAGACTGTATAGGAAAGCATCTATGACAGAGAACAAAAAGCTCTCAAAGGAGAGTTTTGTCCCTAATTCAGCAGGTCTTCAGGTCCTGCCCCTCTCAAGGTAACTCATTTGTCGTAACCCATTGAACATAATTCTGTCCTGAAGGTCAATGACTTACCTTGTTCCCCTAGGAGGAAAAGGTTATTCTCGAGGAGGATTCATTACTTGTACATAAACAAGAGCTGTGTTCTTCCTCTAGCTGACTGGTACTTGCCCTGGAACTTGATTTTCTAACACTTTCATTTTTTTCTGGTACCAGGGATCAAACTCAGGACCCCGCGCTTGCTAGGCAAGCATGGTGTCACTGAGCTATTTTCCCATCCCCAACACTGTCATTTTTCATGGGCTTCTTCCTCCAGAAGGCTGGAGAAGCAGAGCTCTGAACTCCCTATTGCTGTAAGTCTATTTGCTACTATAGACATTCCCAGCCTTCTCCATATAGGGTCACCTACTCATTCTCATTTCCATTTTTATTTCTTCTGTCCTTCCAATTTGCCCTAATTTTATATCTTCCAAACATTTCTGGTCTTTTGTACTCCTGAAAAATATTAAATACAGCTCCAAATTAGATCTTTGAGTCAGTTCTTCCTCTTCACTGAGAGAGGTGTGTGAACCTAGCTCCTCCTGCTATATGTCTGTACAGAAATAAAATTCATTTTAGTTTCCTTCTGAGTTGTTAGGAGAATCCCTAATCAAATCCCATAAAGTCCCTTGTTCTGAAAACTTTGGTTTGGAGAACAGAAAGCATAGCCCTGATCTCATGTAATTCCAATCGTATGTGACAGACACGATGTAGAATTCATTAAAGGGCCATTGCATCCTGCTATATTAATGAATTTTTCAATTCTCACTTTTCTTGAGTTACATTGTTATTCTCTGGACCTTGATTTTGTTGCTCAAAGTTTAGACTCAATGTTCACATATTTGGAAATTAAATACTCTGCTGTCTTCTACCACTGCTTTGTTATTACATGGGTTTTGTACATGTATTTCCTTTTCCTTTTTCTTGACTTAGACTCTATTAAATCATTCATTCCGAAGTGAGCAAGAGCTGAAAGATTTGTAGCAGAATAAAAACAGAATGAATTCTTTCTAGTTCAATATTCATTTCAGGTTCCTCATAAATCTTCAATGTCTCTTGAGAATGTCTATTTTCTTACCTGGATATTTTAAGCAAAATGGTGTTGAATTAACTACCTAAGTCTCACCTAAAAGTATTAGTTCAAGACAAGAATCAGAGGTAGAATATTACATGAAAGGTGGGAAAATATCCATCTTATTTATAAAGTTTAAGCTTTCATTTATTCCTAGAATATTTCCATCCCTATTGAACCAATTATGTATAGGATGGCTGCATAATGTAACAGTGGATTACACTCAGTCTTGTCATTATTTTCTGAATCCTGTCTGTTTTAACTTCCTAAAGAGGCTACATGTTCTCTGAAGGCTCTTTCTCTCTACTGTTACAACTCTTTATAAATATCATTATTTAAATCAAGTGCTTACAGTCTACAGTGGGTTACTTATTGATACAATTTTTTCATTTGCGATATGATGTTTAGATTCTGTAGGACAAAAACTGAACCTTTGTCCTTTATCCCAGCACTAAGCACTGAGCTTGACATTTTGTGAGTACCCTTCAAATAATTCTTATCCTAGAGCTATGTTAATGAAAGCAAGCAATCATTAATATTTTATCGTTCAGTAGAGCATAGCCCACAATAGATATCAAACAATACCACAATAAGTATTGAACAAATATTAGTGTTTTGTTTTTTACCTTTTGTATTTGTTTTTCGGGACACTAAATCTAGATGCTACATTTTTTTTTCTTTTTAGTATTTAAAAGTGGAAATTTCAATAAGAAATTATAACTAAACATTTAAAATAAGAGCTATTTAAAATCCTTCTATAGCATTATCAAACAAAAGTCCCATGTGTTCAAGAACACCTGAACAGGTTGTGTTTTCCGTGTCTTAATTATTTATTTATCTTTAAATTGGAATTGACTTATTTTAGTGCAATTTTAGGTGTACAGAAAAATTATGCAAAATGTACAGAGATCTCATATTCCTTCTCCCCCACCATGTAAGAGTTTTCTCCATTATTCATGCCTTGCATTAGTGTAATACATTTTTTATGATGGATAAACATTGGTGAAATAATACTGATACATGAAAATTAACTAAAGTCCATAGTTCGCAATGGGGTTCACTCTTTGTGTCAAATACAGTGGGTTTTATGCTATGTATCCACCCATAGAGTATCAGAACAAAATAATCTCATTGGCCAAAATGCCCCTGTCCTCCTGTGATCCGAGCATCCATCCCTCCTTCTCTATTTCTACTCTACCCCAACCTCTTAGCAAACATTGATTTTTTTATTGTTGCTATAATTTTGTCTTTTCTACGTTTTCAAGTAAATACTCATAATCTAGCATGTAGCATTTTCATGCTAGCTTTTTCCCTTTATCAACGTCAGTTAAGTTCCCTACATGCACTATCATGGCTTTATGGCTCATCTCCTTTCACTGATTTTTAAACATTCCTTCTATGGATGTACCAAAATATGTATGTCCTTCCATCCTAAGATGGACAGCTTGATCATTTTCAAGTTATGATAATTATAAATAAAACTGATACAAACCTTCATGGACAGATTTTGGTGTGGGCGGATTTTTTACTCTTTTAGATTAACTTTTTATCATTTATTTACTTTTTTGTATTGCTCCTCTTAGTATACAGTCAGTGGTGGTAGGGTCTGTGACTTTAAATATAACAATTTATATTTGACAAATGAAAACAGAGAGATTGCAATAATGGCAAAAATTGTTAACTGTAGATTTGACTTAGAGGGAAAGTAGCTTGCAGCAATTGAATATATAGGCTCAAAATATAGATGCATTGAATTCAAATACTGTGTTTTTATCTTCCCATTCCGTGATTTTGGAAAGCGTGCTTAACTTTTCCTCTACTTCTGCGTTTCATCTCGGAATGGGCATGATAGTGATATATTGCTTAAGATAAAATGAGCTAAAATGTTTCAAGTGTTTATAAAAGTATGTGATAAAATTCAGTTGTTACTATAGGGATTACAATGTAGGTGTGAATCTTCCTGCACAAATCAAATTTGTGAATGGCTAGAAAGCCAAAGAGTATCAATCTTGTGAGCAAAAAGAAGCAAAATGTGTCATCTGGACATGCCTTCTCATCAGCTACTTATTCATTGTTAATTTAGGCCAGAAATTGTGTTGATATTTGAGGTATTAAGAGAAAATACTGAACTCCTATCACCAATGAACAAATGTCTCCAAAAAAGAAGGAGAGCTATTTCCATATAGCATGAAGGGACCTGACTTTTCATAGGGAGCAGAGACACTTTCAGGACACCTGGAACACATTGATTTGTTTTGCCGGCCAGGGAGCAGGGTGATAAATTTAGGGACTCAAATCTCAGTCAGATCCCCAATTTCTACCTTACTGTGAAAACTTCTCAAATTTCCTTATCCATTTCCAACCTCAATTCAATATTTCAAGCTATAGAGTGGCATTTTTCTCCCAATGAAGATGTAAAGATTACTTGACACAACTTAACAGAAAATAGCTTAATCACTTATCACTTACCACACAGTGGGTGGGTACTAAACACAGTTTAGCTATTTATTACTAATCCATGGATTTTCGTCAGGTAGTCTAGATAGATCTGGGGGTGTGAGAAGCAACTGATTTTTCAAGTTTCATTTACACAAGGATCCTAGCTTCAGAGGCTAGGTTTAAAATACTGTGAGTAATTGTGAGCTGGGGATCAATAGATCAGGAGTCTACTCTGGATTCGGTTAATTCAGTTTAACACTCAAGACTTAGCTGAATTTCTTGCTTTATTTAAAGAGACTTGTTTGATGCTTCAGTAACTGTCTTGTACAGCTAAACAGTGACAGAAGTGTGATGTCTAAATTAATGCCAGCCATACTAATCAAAGGTTATTTGCTTTACTGTTTAAACAGAGATTATTTGTGGCATGAGCTGATGTGTTTTGATTTTTCAACATGTCAGCTATAAGATCAGAGTGGGTATTTTAACCTTATGATAATTCTCTATAAATAGAGACCTAAATTATAAATGCTCTTGATGCAATTATAAATTGTCAGCTAGGATCCTTTGATCCTGGTAAAATATAATAACCCTGAGTTAGAATGATGTGCTAGGGGTGACTTCTACGTCTATGAGCCTAGAAGTTTTGGTGCTAGGAACACCTTATTTCTTTCATTACATCCAGTTTCGTGGTCACCTGCCTATCTCATGACTCATTCTCCTCCTAACTACATTTGGTCCAGCTGCTTCTAACAGGTTTCTGCCCGGCCCTATCTGCTAGCTTTTATCAAATGATCCTGTACACTACTCCTTGGAAATCTATACTTAGCAAAGGAGATTAAACAATGCTTATTAACAAATCCTTGGGCCTTTACTTTTGCTAGATTAAAATCCCATCAGAGTTTTTTACAAGGTAAAAGCTTGGAGAAGTAAACAAATATCCTACTTTCTAGGTATTTAAAGTGGTGATAACAGTGATATAAAATTAAAGGTGTTTTAGTTTTATTTTTCTTTTTGCTTTTTTAACGAGGATTCAATAGATGAGAAAAGAATCTTTTCTTCTCATGATAATTGCATGTGAGTTCTTGTTGAATCACCCACCCTCAGTACACTAAGCTAGGCAGGAAAATGCAGCTGTGGGGTCCAGTATGAAACTAAGGATCTCCTGTTCTTACCTCAATGGCAAAAATTCTTTTCCGCTATCCCTAGGACACCTCTATCCTTTTGGATTTTTGGTGGTCCTGGTTTAGCATGTGTGCTGGGATATCTGATTTATACCCTTTTTCAGAAATCCTCCTGCCACTCCAAATTCCCCGTGTACCTTCTGTTCACTAAACAATAAATGGCCCAGTTTTTCTTTCCCCTTAATTAACCATCCAGTAAGCAGTGCTCAATGTCTATGTCAAGAACAAGAAGAAAAAAAAGCCCTGCAGCTCTCTTCCTTCCTTGGTCCCTATGAACTTGAAAGATAGTACTATAATGAAGTGAACATATGAATAAAAATATAGAATAAATATAATGAGCCACTCTTGGTCCCTTGAAAAATAGAGAGAAGCTAAAATTTGCATCTTGTACTACACTGTTCCCTGAACTTCAGGAAATGTTTCAATATAGTGTTCCCAAAACAAAAAACAAAGAAATGGAATTGGTGGCAGAACTAAGAGTCACTATGTTGAGTCAATATTCAGTGTGCACACTATATTTATTTGGCCAACTTTAACCATTCTCTACCAGCAACTCAGGTGGCTTCCCAGCTGGTATAGTTAGCACAATGTTACGAGTGTGTTCATAAAATGCATACAGGCAGGGGAATTTGGTATCTCAATGCTCCTTGAGTGATCCCTTCTACCAGAATGATTTTGTCTTACTTGACCACAAAATTCCCAGTCAGAACATTGGAATCCCAATGAATCATCTTGTTCACAATATACTTGGCCTCCCTTGTAATTCTGAATGAGAACGTGTTAGAGTGGGGGTGAGACCTATCAAGAAGAATGTGTCAAAGTTGTCGTTCCTTCAAGCATCCCCTGAAAGTCCAGCGTTTTGGCCCAAGTAATAGTCACCGTAAGCTTAATAAAACCAGAAGAAACAAAATTTCTTCTTTGAAAGAGGTGTCACGTTGTGAAAGGCTCTATGAGATTACCAGTGGATTAAGAGGCAAGCAGCCTGGTAATACATTTTATCTACCCCTCCCTTAAAAGAGGAATGCACCTAATTGAGAAAATATTTCTCTTTTAAAAACTCAGCAACACTTGGAGAGAAGCAGATATCCTGTAGTCTCAATGCACATTTTACTATACATATAAAATCAGATGAAGGGTTGAGAAGGTTTATTGGGGATAAAAAATACCTTTACGAGATGCCATATTTCATTGTTGAGTCAATCATGCTGTAATGAGCACCAAGCATAGGCAGCAAAATGAGATGGAATGTTTGAGGCAAAAGGAGATCTCAGTGAATATTAGGCTGGCCTCAAAAGAGCCCTTAGAAAAGAAAATGTTGTCAGCCTCCAGCAAGTGCACTGCATATTTGAAGGTCAGCATTCAAAAAAGACAACAAATGCAAATATTACTGCAACCATTTACAAAGTTGCTGAGGTGAAAAGTAAATTTATTCATTCTACTCACTCTAGTCCTGCTGCTACAAGTTAAAGTCACTGATTTCCTTCTCCATCTCTTTGTTGGACATAGGAAATATTGCTTTTGATTCAAATATGATCATAGCGCCTAGAAAACTGTCACCTTCCTAGAAATAAATAGTTTGAGTTTGCTTCTGTGTCTACAGCAATCAGCACAGTGTGTGAGCCCCTATTAAAGAGTGAATAAAGAGTTAGAAATTGAAACAACATAAGGAGAATCTGAGCCACCCCTTACAAACTATTTCCTTTTCTCTTCAGTGTGAGTACTGTGAGTACAAGGAAAAAGGGTACAGGAATGCATCTGTACTCAGGTTGTTGTTGTATAATCCCTGTCTAGAAAATGGCAGGAGAAAATGAAAATTACCCCCCCAAAACTGTAGGTATCTGACCCAAATTCTTTATTCTTTAAATGAATAACCATATCAGAAAATGGTACTATTTGATGGGGATTAATGACCCATTCAACCTTAGTCCAGAACCCTTTGTTCTTTGAAGTATTATTAGAGGCATGCACAATGTATATCTGTAAAAACTGACAAACTTAGAAAAATAGAAATGATGAAATTCAGGAAGGAGAGTAAAAATGAAAAGGGCCAATTTTATATACTCTTTTTTTTCCAGCTCTCCGCTTCATTTTTCAGTCAAGTGCAAAATTATGTTTTGAAATAAAAAGGGATCTAAATAACAATATTCAAGATGTCTTGAATGCCAAGAAAGTGCATCAATATTAATTGCATATTAAATCAAATCAGTGAGTCAACAGACACAGATATATATATATGACACAATGTAGAAGAGTTTAATTAACCCCAGTGGAACTTAAGGGCTTTATAGAATGATTAGCCCAAATTAAAATTATATATGTGGGCTTTCCAATTAAAGGAAAGCTGAAAAGCCCCATCTGCTAAAAGACACTTTGCTATTATTACCACATCTTTGTGTATTGCATTTACATAGTATTTTTACTCCAAAGAGCCTAGAGTTGTACTGAGGATAAGGTCATAAAAATAAAAAGAAGAAATCTAGGAGAGAAAAGGAAAAAGGAAAAGGAAGGAAGGAATATATGATGGACAGGTTCAGAACAGCAAACAAGTGCTAATTCAGATTTTCTTCTGGGTAACTTTTGTATCTTGGAGACCACCAAAAGTTCTAATGGAAGAGTGAATAACAATGTATTTGAACAGACTCAGTAAGTTATTTTAGAGCTTTCTCTATTAATCTTCATAATATTCCTCTGATGCGGGGATTCTTCTTTCCGTATTGTAGGTAAAGAGCAGATTCAGTGATAATTAATAGAGTTAGTGGAAGTCAAATAACTACTCGGTGGAGGCCTGTGAATTGGACCCTGTGTCAGTTTGATTTGATCTTAACAACTTCTATTCTATCCTCCTTGCTCCCCAAAAAAGTAGACTATTCATGATTTTGTCAAGTGAAAGATCTAAATACTGAGAACATTTTAGCATCCATTTGCATATGCTTATTTGCTGCCTTATGACATATTTCACTCATGTGGCTTTAATTTTTGAAGTGTTCCTTCATCATAATCCATTGACATATGTTTAGCATCACCTGTGTTAGCTATATGGGGCTCCAAACCTCCAATGAGAATTCCTTGCTAAGCAGATGAAAAAATGTTCTGTAGTCAGTGTTTGATTATTAATGCAGTTCTCCTTGAGATGACTTAATTTTTACCTCGGTAAGAAAAATGAAATACTGTCCACTTAGATTTCCTTCTCAGTGTCAGAAGACTTTAGTCATCATTACCAAATGGCAGGAGCACACATTTGCTACCCACATGAGTACATACTAGAAATTCATCTGAGGAAGCCCACCTCTGCCTTGTAGGATGAGTAAGTGTGCAACTGAAGGTGTTTATACTAAAGTATTGTTGGCCAGACAACATAAGTCAATGTATTTATCTGCATTATGCTGCCAGTTCTTGAAATTATTCCTACTTAGTATACAAAACTAATACACAAATACACCAAAGGTATGCAGTAAAAAATAGTTGAAAATAATATCCCAATATTCTTGGAGAATTTACCACTAATGTTTTTCCTTGGTGAGTGAATGTCCAGAATTTATTAAAAGGTGCCCAGTGGAAATATTTTAGGCAATGATTTATCCAAAAAGTCCTATTATTTATAGAAAAATATAATAAATCTGTCAGAAGTGGATATCTTTTTTTTTTGTTAAATTCTTTTATGGGTACATTTTAGGTATATAACACAATTACATTTCTCATTGGGAATTGTACCTTTACATAATGCATCTTGGTTCTTATTTTTTCCCCATTCCTAGCCCTCCCTTCACCCCCTCCACCCTTCCCTATTTACAAAGACTTTATTTCCATTTTTTCCATTTCTCAGCATTGTTCCTTTCCCTTCTTTCCTTTCCCCTGCCCCTCCCACTACCCCTACCTCTTTGGACCTTTCCTTCTTATTTGGCATTATCAATTATTCATTCTAACCATGGGTACATTTTAGGTATACAATATAATGACATTCATCATTGGAAATTTGCACCTTTACATAGTCTCTCTTGGTTCTTATTTTTCACCCTTGCCCAGCCCTTCCTTCAACCCCTCCATTCCTCCCTATTTACAAAGATTTTGTTCCTATTTTTCCATTTTCTCATATTGATCCCATTCCCTTCTATCCTTTCCCCTAGCCCTCCCACTTCCTTCCCCTTTGCCCCTTTTCTTCCTATTTCACATTACCTATTATAGATTTTAGTCCTTATTTACACTTTCAGTTTCTCACACCAGAGAAACTGTTCGATATCTATACATGTGTGTTCTATTTATTTCACTTAAGAGTATCATCTCGATGTGCATCCACTTAGCTATAAATGTCTCTAATTTCTCATTTTTATGGCTGAGTAGTACTCCATTTTATTAAAAAAAACATATTTTCTTTATCCAGTCTCCAGTTGATGGGCATTTGGGCTGTTTCCAAGTCTTAGCTATCACAAACTGTGCTGCTGTGAACATGGGTGCACATATATCACTGTGGTATGATTCTTTTAATTCTTTGGGGAAGATCCCAGCAGTGGAATAGCTGGATCAAATGGGACTTCCAGTCCTAGTTCTTTGAGTTATCTCTATACTGATTTCCACAGTGGTTGCACCAGTCTACACTCCCACCAGCAGTGGAGCAGGGTTCCTCTTTCCTCACAGCCCTGCCAGCATTTGTTGTTGGTTGATTTCATGATAGCAGCCATTCCCTCTGGAGTGAGGTGGAATCTCAGCATTGTTTTCATTTGCATCTCTCAAATGACAAGTGATGTTGAACATTTTTTCATGTATTTATTTGCTGTTTCTACTTCTTTGTGTGAGAAATGTCTGTTCATTTCAGATGCCCATTTTTGGATTGGGTCTTAAATTTGGGAGGTCTGATCTTTTTAAGTTCTTTATACATTCGAGATAGTAGACCTTTGTCTGAGGAAGAGCAGGTGAAGACTTTTTCCCACATTGTGGGTTGTCTCTTCACACTGCTGGTGGTTTCTCTTGCTGTGCAGAAGCTTTTAATAAGAAGAGATCCCACTTGTTGATTGTTTGTGTTAGTTCATGGGCAACTGAGGTTTTGTTCATAAAATCTTTTCTCACACCGATGTCTTCAAGAGTTCTGCCTAACCTCTGTTCCAACTGGTTCAGAGTTTCTATTTTAATATTTAGATCTTTAATCCATTTTGATTTTAGTTTAGTGTATGGCGAGAGATATAGGTCTAGTTTTAATTTTTGGCAAGTTGAAAGCCAATTTTTCCAGCACCGTTTATTAAAGAGGCTATCTTTCCTCCAGTGAAGATGTTTGGCTCCTTTATCAAAGATGAGATGGCTGAGTGTGTCTGGCGTTGTTTCTGCATCTTCTAATCTGTTCCACTGGTCCTCAGGTCTGTTTCTTTGCCAGTACCATGCTGTTTTTATCACAGTAGCTTTGTAGTAGAGTTGCAGGTTGGGGATTGTGATACCCCCTGCCATGTCTCTGTTACCTAGAATTGCTTTTGCTATTCTGGGTCTCTTCTTGTTCCAAATGAATTTTTGGATTGTTTTCTCAAGGTCCATGAAGTATGCTGCTGGGATATCAATTGGAATTGCATTAAGTCTATATAGCAGTTTTGGAAGTATGGCCATTTTCACTATATTAATCCTTCCTACCCAGGAGCAGGGGATATCTGTCCATTTTCTGATATCATCTTCAATCTCTCTTTTCAGAGTGCTATACTTTTCAGAGAAGAGGTCTTTGACTTCTTCCGTTAGGTTGATTCCTAGGTATTTCAGCTTTATGGATGCTATTGTAAAAGGAATTATTTGCCCTATTTCTCTCTTGGTGAGTCTGTCACTCATGTAGAGGAAAGCTATTGATTTTTGTGTGTTGACCTTGTAACCAGCTACTTGACTGAATTTGGTTATTAAGTCTAGAAGACTTGTGGTGGAGTTCTTGGGGTCTTCTATATAGAGTATCATGTCATCTGCAAATAATGACAATTTGACTTCTTCATTTCCTATCTTTATTCCTTTTATTTCTTTCTCTTGTCTAATTACCATGGTTAATGTTTCCAGAACTATATTGAACAAGAGTGCTGATAGTGGACATCCTTGTCTTGTTCCTGATTTTGGTGTGAAGAATTTCAGTTTTTAACCATTTAATATGATATTGGCTGCTGGTTTTTCATAGATGGCTTTTATCAGATTGATGTAGAGACTGTCTATTCCAATTTTTTGTAGGGTTTTTATCATAAATGTATGTTAGATTTTGTCAAATATTTTTCTGTGTCTATGGAGAGAATCATATGGTTTTTGTCCTTGGCTTTATTGATATAGTGTATTACATTGTTTGATTTGCATATGTTGAAACATCCCTGCATCCCTGGGTTGAATCCCACTTGGTCAGGTTGTGTGATCTTCTTGATGATCTTCTGCATTCTATTTGCCAGTATCTTAGTAAGGATTTTTGCATCTATGTTCATTAGTAAGATTGGCCTATAGTTCTCTTTTTTGGTTGGGTCTTTCTCTGCTTTGGGGATCAAAGTGATTCTTGCTTCCAGGAATGAATTCAGGAGTATTGCTTCCCTTTCAGTTTCATTGAAGAGTTTAAACAGTAGTGGCAGTAGTTCCTCTCTAAATGTATTGAAGAATTCAGCAGTGAAGCCATCAGGACCTGGGCTTTTCTTAGTTAGTAAGTTTGTCATTACATTTTCAATTTCATTCTTTGATATTGGGTTGTTTAGAATTTTTAGGTCTTCATCATTCCACTTTGGTAATTCATGCATATTTAGGAATCTGTCCATTTCTTCTGTATTTTCCATCTTATTGGTGTATAGGTTCTCAAAGAAGGTATTAATGATCCTCTGGATTTCTGCAGAGTCTGTTGTAATTTCACCCTTTCCATTCCTAATTGCATGGATTGGGCCTTCTCTTTCCTTTTTTTGATAAGGTTTGCTAAGGGTATTTCAATTTTGTTTATTCTTTCATAGAACTATCTCTTTGCTTCATTAATTTTTTGTATCGTTCTCTTAGTCTCCATTAAATTGATTTCTACTCTGATCTTTATAATTTCCTCCCTTGTATGAGCTTTGAGTTTGTCTTGCTCTTCTTTTTCTAGAAGTTTGAGGTTCAGTGTCAGGTTAAGTGGACTCACTCGGTTTTCCTAATCTGTGTATTCACTGCTATAAATTTCCCTCATAAGACTACTTTCATTGTGTCCCATAGATTCCGATATGTTGTATTGTCACTCTCATTTAATTGAAGCAATTGTCTGATTTCTTCTTTAATTTCCACTGTGACCCATTGGTTATTCAGAAGTGTGTTGTTCAATTTCCATGTGTTTATGAAATTTTTGTGGTTTCTTTTGTTATTGATCTCTAATTTCATCTCACTATGGTCGGATAGTATAGAGGGGATAACTTCAATTCCTTTGCACTTACTTAAACATGTTCTACAAGCGAGTATGTGGTCTATTTTGGAGAACCACCCATGTGCAGCTGAAAGAATATGTATTCTGATTTTGTGGGTTGGAACACACTGTAAACCTCTGTTAAGTTTATTTGTTCAAGAGTTCAATTGAGTTCTAGTATTCCTTTACTCATTTTTTGTCTAGTTGATCTATCTATTTGTGACTCTGGGGTATTGAGGTTCCCCACTACTATTGTATTAGTGCGTATATGACCTTTCATGTCCATTATTATTTGTTTTATATAGTTGGGTGCACTAGTGTTTGGTGCATGTATATTTATGATTGTCATCTCTTCCTATTGGATTGTTCCCTTCACAAGGATGTAATGTCCTTCTTTGTCTCTCTTAATCAGTGTTGGTTTGAAATCCACTTGATCTGCAAATAGGATAGCTACTGCTGCTTTTTTGTGTGTTCCTGTTGCATGGACTATTGTTTTCCACCTTTTAACTTTCAGTCTATGAATTTCATTTTGAATTAAGTGTGTTTCTTGTATGCAGCATATTGTTGGATTTTGCTTCTTGACCTGTTCTGCCAGTCTATTTCTTTTGATTGGTGAATTTAGTCCATTAACATTGATGGTTATAACTGATATGTATTGAGTTTTCTTTGTTGTGACTTTTTGTTTTTGTTGGATTCTCCCCATTTACATTTAATTTCTTGTTACACCCAATGGATTCATTCTGCTGTGCTTCCCGGGGTTGTGACCCTCATTGTCTATTCCTGGGATATTATCTAAAATTTTTTGGAGTGCTGGCTTGGTATTCATGCAGTTCCTAAGGTGCTCTTTGTCATGAAAGTATCTTATTTCTCCATCAACTTTGAAAGATAGTTTTTCAGGGTACATCAGTCTGGGTTGGAGGCTGTTTTCCTTTAAGGCTTGGAATACATCACTCCAAGCTCTTCTTGCCTTGAGGATTTGCATTGAGAAATCTGCTGTGATTCTGATGGGCTTTACTTTGTATGTGATTTGTTTCTTTTCTCTCACTGCTTGTAGACTTTTATTCTTCTGTTGAGTTTCTGGAATCTTAACAATCATATGCCTATGTATAGTTTTTTTGATCAAGTCTATTTGGAGGTTATGTCAAGTACTTTTCCCCTGCTTGGGAAGTTTTCTTCCATCACTTCTGTGAACAGTTTTTTATGTCATTTGCACTCCTATTTCTTCATTGACTGCAATCAGTCTTATGTTATTCTTCTTTGCATCATCTAGCAGCTGCTGGATTGATTTCTCGTGTTCCCTTATAATTTTAATTTTGAAGCAATTTTTCTTTTCCTGGTCACTAATTACAATCTTATCTTCTATATCTGAAATTCTGTCCTCACATTGGCTCATTCTGCTGTGTAGGCTTCCAATGGAATTTTTAATCTCCTGGAAATCTGTTTTATGGATTCCATTTGTTTCCTATATTGGGATTCCATCATGTTCCTCAGCTCTTCTATTTTTTTATCTGTGTCCTCTCTAGTTTGATTAATCATGTCTTGCACTATGGGCACAATCTCTGCTGTTACCTGAGAAATTATTTCTGGTTTCATTTTTTCCAGATCCTCTTTTGTTGCCATTTGAGGGAGTCCAGGTGCTTGAGTATTAGAGTGTTCCATCTCTTTTCCCTTTGGGGTTGCTGTAGGTGATCCAGAAGTCTGTTTTTGAGGCTTGTTTAAGTGTCTTCTCATTTCGATGGTGGGAGGCAGGGGGTGTTGGTGCCTCTGCTGCTCACCTCCTCTGGGCTATGAGCAGTGGAACAGTGGCCCAGAAGCCCCTAACTCTGGGCTGAGAGCAGTGCAAGTGCGACACAGAAACCCCTTTCTCTGGGCTCTCATTCTAATTTTAATCCTAAATTTTCCTGTTTGCTTAGTTATCATCTCCATTTTCTCACCGTCACTGCATAGCAAAGATATCCATAGGAGATTCTCCTTTTGTATAACATAACTTTATGATATAAGCACACAATATAATGATTTCTTTCATGAGGCATCAAAATCACAAGCAATAAAAGCAAAAATGTACACTTGGGAGTACATAAAACTAAAAATTTTCTTCATAGCAAAAAGAAAAGGAAAAGACAACCTTCTGAATACATCTATAGGAGATATATTTGAAAACCATAGTTATGAATGGTTAATATCTAAAATACAGAAGGCACTCATAAAACTCTAATTCAAAAAATGAATAATCTGATTTATAAATGAATAAATGATCTAAACAGACATTTTTCTGAAGACTAGCAACTCTCCAGTATGCATATGAAGGAAATTTAATATAACTAATCACCTGGGAAATAAAAAACACAATGAAATATCACCTTATACCAGTTAGGATGAATATTATATTTTTTAAAAAAATAAGTGTTGGCAAAAATGTAGTGAAAAGGAAATATTTATGCACTGTTGGTAGGAATGTACATTTTTCCTATATCCCCTATAAAAAAACAGTATGGAGCTTCCTCAAAAAGTAAAAGCAGGATTAATATATGATCCAGTGACCTCCCTTCTTGGTATATATCCAAAGGAATTCAAATCAATGTCTCAATGAAGTATCTGTGTTCCCATGTTCATTGCAATCTTATCACAAAGGCCATGGTAGGGAAATAGCTCACCTCTTGGTCAGTGAATGAGCACATAAAGCTTATTATACATACACACACACACACACACACACACACACAATACATTCATAGTTAAAAAAGAAGGAAATCTTGCTATTTGTGATAACACAGATGAACCTGAAGGACAGTATGCCAAGTGAAATAAGTCAGACACAGAAGAGCAAACACAAAGTGATATCACTTATATAAAGAATCTATAATAGTCAGACCCAAAAGCAGAGAGGAGAATGGTGCTTTTCAGGTAAAAGGAGAAAGGAAGGATGGAAAATTGTTGGTTAAAGAATATTAACCACTTCTGTAAGACGAACACTTCCCAGAGATCTTCCAATCTTCCATACAATTTAGTACCTCTAGTAAACCATACTATACTAAATTTACATACTTAAATGTTTTCTAGGAAAGGAGAACTTATGTTAAGTATGTTTATCATGTAACAATAATATTGCGATTATGAGTATGAGAGGAATCTTTTTGGTGGTGACAGATAATTTCATGCCATAGACTACAGTGATGGTATCAAGCACATTTTCTTCTCTCCCAGCCCAACACACTGTATGCATTAAATGTGGATAGCTTTTGTATGTTGATTATATCTCAAGGAAATGAATTTTCCAAAGGCCATCCATAACTAGATGTTGAAAATAAATAACAAACACAATTTTAAAATAAAACAGAACATTTGGCAATCATTTTGTTCCTATTATGATATTCTTTTGGGGGGTGTCAATTATTTTTCCCTAAAATCAAAGCAGAAGTCTCAGGACCTACCGTTTGCATTATAAATGGTCTACAGTCATGTATATTTGCAAACAGGTAGCACTTTCAGCAAGTGACCCAATAACCAAATGAATTTCTGTACAGCAGCTAGATTCACTATGTTGCCTGAAGGGATAGAGCAGTAGAAACTGCACTGAGAGAGAGTTATCCATGACATATAAGTGACTTCATCATCAGCAAATGAGGACAAACTCAGGTTCCCAGGCTCAGAGACAACAGTTTACTCCACACACAGCATCTTCCTGTGAACTCCAGATGATCAGTTTATGCCCAAAAGACTGAGATCGGCTTCTCTTTCATTATTTGCTCTCATGAAAACTTTGCTATGACAAATTTTTCCAACCAACTTTTAAGACCAGAGACAATTGTTTTGGACAGTGATAAGAAATGCTAAAGTTTGACGACAAATCTCAATGTGCAATAGCAACATGGCAATAGCAATAAAGATAGCATTGATTTAAACATACTGAAGTATTAAATAACACCTGGGCTGCAGTTCTTCTACATAGGGCTTAGGAAATAGAATTTAAAGACATAGACAACTGGCTAATGGCAAGTTTATGAGTTGTATTTGCCAAATCAATTATATATCTTAGATTGGCCACACTGTTGCTTTTTACTACCTATTACTCAGGCTCCTTTTGTTCTTCTTAAAATAAAATTCAAATATGGGAGCACATCACCAAATGGCTAACGCCTTCCTCTGCAGAGACTAATTCCTCCCCCGAACCAAATTAATCCATTGATTCAGGAATATGGGTGTTTGCTCTTTTAACCATGGCATTAAATGTGTATTGCACAACCATACAGAGCCACGAGGTGCCTAAACAGTGCAAGAGTGATTGTCAAGGAAATGAGGTGCATATCTAGTCTGCTGCAATACTGAGCCAAGTTTTTTGCACTCAAATATGCAAAGTAGCTGTCAATCAGCTTATTAAACATGTGTCAGGTAGAAGAGAACTTTTTTCTCTTCAAGGACACTACTAATTATGTAAGTGTGGGTATATATTACTGTCTGCCCCCAAATATATATGTTGGGCTGTGTAAGGCAAATCTGATAAACACACTCACATATATATATTTATTTTCAATTCCATATATTTATGAACCCATAATTGTTCTCCTGCTATGAATTTTTTATCTTGCACCTGGCTCCATTGAAACATAAATGTTTCCACAAAAATAGATCATATGAGGAGTATGTTAGGCAGTTTAATCATTCCTGGTATAAAATACCTGATATCACAACTGAAAGGAGAGGCTTAATTTGTCTCACTTTCAGAGGTTTCTGTCCATATTTGACAGCTCCAAGGCAGAAGGCCATCGTGCTTGTTTTTTTTTTTTTCCATTAAGTTTATTGGTACATTTTCGGTATAAAATAGTTACATTCATCACTGGGATCTTGTACCTTTACATGAGTATCTTGGTTCTTATTTTTTTCCCCTTCCCTTACCCTTCCTTCACCCCCTCCACCCTTCCCTATTTGCAAAGAGTTTGTTTCCCTTTTTTTCCTTTTCTCATATTTTTTCTTTTCGCTTTTCTCCTTTCCCCTACCCCTCCCACTTCCCCTGCTCCTTTAGATCATTTCTTCCTGTTACACAATATCAATTATACATTTTTTAAATTACAATATCAAGATCTAGGAGAGATTACCACAGATTTTACAGAATTTAAAAGGATATAGAAAGCATATTACAAAAATCTTTTTTGAAATAAATTTGACAACTTCTAAGAAGTACCTTGGAAGACAAATTAATGAAACTAACTCTGGAGGATATATAAAATTTGAATAGCACCTATTAAAGAAAGTATATTCCTAGCTTGAAAACCTACCTATATGACAACAGCAGGCTCATACACATTAGATTTTGCTTCTACCTTGCCAATCCTACTTTTTGTCTTTCTTGCAAGGCAGGCGCGGCACCACTGAGTGAAATCCCTGGCCCCTCATGGTGCTTTAAAGCAACTGAGAAGCAGAGCATGGAGAAAAACACCTGCACAGGGATAGCCATACAAATTCATGTCCCCAGTGAGCCACCTACACAGGATCCCCACATTCAGCTATGGACATCAGCAGATTAATCCCCTGCTGAAGATAGGACCCTCCTGGCCAAATCACCTCTCTGGAATCTCTTAATTCACTCAAATGGATAGTTAAAATTAACCGGCATAAGCAGTGTGAGATGTCACTTTTCAATCTCCATATCATAGCAGTTCTAAAATCTCTGCTCACATCAGAAACATCTGAAGGACTCATTAAAACACAGATTTCTAAGTGCTGCCTTCAGAGAGTCTGATGCAGTAGGTTTGGAACAGGAGCTACAAGTTTGCATTTTCAAGGACTTCTTAGTTGGTGTCGATCCTGCTGGCCTGGAACCATTGCTTGTGAACCACTTGTATATCAGCTACAGCATAAAAATATACCTTACTCTAAGAGGGACTTTGTTTCTTAGAACAATGTATGATAGATAAACATTTTCAGGATTAAGAGTGATAAGCTATTAATCATCAGTTATGACACTGATTCCTTTAGGCAGAGAAAGGGAACATCAGCAGAGATTAGGGAAATGTACCTCAGGTTTTGTTTTTGTTTCCAATCTTCCTAATCCATTATTTAGAACCAGGAGTGAAGACTAGAAAAGCAGACTTTCAGCTCTGAAAGAAAAAAAGATCCTCAGATTTCTGTATTATCTTCCGGTTTGAGTCTTCAGGCACTTTCACATATTTATCAAAAGGCAAAAACTGGCATCTATTTTGATTATTTTGATATGGGTAGATATCACAACAGAACTTTGACATGAATTGTAACCTTTTTATATAAACATTAAATTTAAATCACCTCTGTCCTATATAAAATTTAATTAAATAATTGGTAATCTTTCTAAAATAATTTTATTTATAATTCCACTGGTATTTTACTTAAGTACTCAAAAGGACTGATTGGATAGATACTATTTAGAGTCAATAGGAATTATCCTTCTTAAACCTTGTGTTAGTGTCTCCTATAACTTGCACCCCTACCACCTTATATCTTTGAATTACCTTGGTTCTTCATACTTTTATCTCCTCTCTGTCCAGAAAAATTTTTATAGACAATCCTTATTTTAGTCATTTTCACTCTGATACAATTTTAAGTCATATTGATTCCCTTAGTATTTAGTTGAAGTTCACTTAACCATTTAAAATATTTGAATGAATCAATGACCTACCAAATGTCTGTCAATGAAGAGTAGGACACACACACACACACACACACACACACACACACATTTTATTTCTAATTCCTTGTATATAAGACACACAAGCCTACATCAGACTTGCTTTTGATTCTACTAAGGCAAGTATGAAGGAAGATCTATAATCAGGTATCCTATAAGGATGGATTTTATGCCTTATGGTTATTCCATGTCCTTTCTCAGTGAACCCAGAGTCACTAACTCCAGCGTGGAAACATTTTTGACTATATAAAGCAAACCTGAAACCAAGAAGGATGGATGAGAGTGGACAATGCATGCAATGAAACACTCAGCACTCCACAAGGTGACAATCTACAGCCAGTCATTACTTCTAGCAATAAATTTGTTTAAATATTTTAAAATTTATCCTGCCATCAATGTTAGTTCTGCATCACAGAAATATATTTAACATCTATGCCCCAAACACTGCATTTTAAAAGAGTCAATATTAATAAATCATTTTTGAATGAACCTACACTGTTCTAATAGAGCTACAAGGCAAAAAGTCATAATTTAATTATTCATGGAAGTGAGAATTTTTAATCAGGTGCTTAAATTTTTCTTACGATGATTCTGTCATTACTCCTAGGAGTTTTTAACCAAAGAAACTAAGCACACGTTAAACAAGTGAAATAAGCAATTAAACACACACACACACACACACAAACACAAATCAAAATTTAATGTCTTCATCTGTCATTCAGTTTATGATCCATGGTCTCAATTGGCATGATTAATAATGGGTTATCTGTCTTTAAAGTGTAGTGTCCTATGAGTGAATCAGTAGTATAATTCTCAAGAATTTAACAGGTCTAGATTAACAAGAATTCTCGTTCTTATTTCTTATGAAGTTCATTATATGACATAGAAACTCTAAATTACTCCAAATGCAAAAACTAAAAAAATGTTTCCAAACATTGAGGAAGTTTCCTGAGAAGGCAAAAGTGCTACTACATGAGAACTAGTATGTTAAAGAACGAGGTGTCCTCATTTTCTTTCCTGTCAAAACTTCTCTTTATAATTATGCATTCTCTCAAGAACCTTAAGAATGTATAATAAAATTTTCTCCTAGAATTTTAAAAAATCCAACTATAGGTTATTTTATTGCAGAAAAGAATAGAAAGCTAGAGTCAAATAACCAAACTAAGAAGTAACAATTTGAAAATAATCAAACAGCCTTCCTCCTTATTCCTTATCTATCCCACAATGTAACATTTTAAAGCTAATATAATTTAAGAGAAATATTATGTGGTGCATAGAGAAATATGGGTCGTCATTATATAGTAGGCAAATAACCCAAAAGTCAGTTGCAAAAATATTGCGGGTGGTATAATTTTTTTTTAATTCTTGTATTGGTACATTTTAGGTACACAATATGTTTACATTTATCATTGGGTGCTTGTTCCTGTACATGATGTATCTTGGTTCTTATTTTTTTCCCCATTACCTGTGCGCCCTTCACCCCCTCCACTCTTCCCTATTTACGTAGATTTTGTTTCCATTTTTTTTCTTTTCTCATAATTTTTCCGTTTCCTTCTTTTCTTTCCCCTTCCCCTCCCACTTCCCCTACCCCTTTGGAACTTTTCCTATTTCAAATTCTCAATTATTCGTTTTAATCATTTTAATCCTTATTTACACTTTCAGTTTCTCACACTAGAGAAACTATTCGGTATTTACACATGTGTGTCCTATTTATTTCACCTAAGAGTATGGCCTCAGTATGCATCCATTTAGCTATAAATGTCTCTAGTTTCTCATTCTTTATGGCTGAATAGTACTTCGTTTTATAAAAAAAAAAAAACCCCTATCTTCTTTATCCAGTTTCCTGTTGATAGGCACTTAGACTGTTTCCAAGCTTTAGCCATTACAAACTGTGCCACTATAAATATGAGTGCACATATATCACTGTAGTATGATTCTTTTATTTCTTTGGCAAAGATAGCCAGTAGGGGAATAGCTGGGTCAAATGGGACCTCTAGCCCTAGTTCTTTGTGACATCTCCATACTGATTTCCACAGTGGTTGCACCAGTCTGCACTGCGGGTGTTATAAATTAGTCAACAGCAAAGAAAGTGCCAATAATCAGTTTATTTATAAGAATGTGTACTATATAATATATACACCATTGCCTTGCACATTATGAAATAGTGAGCTACATGTTTTGGGCATGGAGAGACAAAAGGAAAATCAGAGCCTCCAATGGACAATCACTATGATTTATTAGACTCTGTTCAGAATTCTCAAATAAATTTTGCATTACTCAACTCACAGACCATCATCTAGTCCAAAGGCATGATCAAATGAGTTTTAATGTTTGCCATTCTTAGGCCTTCTCTTTGGCTTCCATTCTCATTGGTGTCTCTCATGCTACGTTATTCATGGGACATTAGGTATAAGATGAGGGTTTTTTAATGTCATTTTGGAAGTAAGATCCATTACTGAATATAAGTTACAATATGTCCACCAGCTATAGTCACATTTTTTAAAGAAAAGAAAATATCATGAGCAAAGCATAATCAAGCATGAGAAGGGAACCCTTTCTAACCATGACCTTTCCAGGAATGCATTTATTCTCTTCCCCGGGGAGTCTTTTTTTTATCCTGTGGCTCCTTTTTCAGCGACCAGTTTATATTACTGGTTAGGGTAAGGATACAGAACACTGTCTAGGTAGAAGACCCTTACCATCCCAGATCAATGTACGCACATATTTAAATGCTCAACCTGTCCTTGGATTTTTTTGTCTCTCGGTGCTAAGAAATGCTTACAAATTCCTCTGCTCACTTCCAAGTTGGTAACTTTATCAAGTCCATATATGCCAACACCAGGCTACAGCATCTGGATGCAGAGCTGTTTAATCTATCTCTTTGGGAGTTTATTGGTTTAAACCCATGACTAACTGCCATATAAAAATATGGCAAATCAGATGTCTTTAAACTCCCATTGTTATTTGAAGCTGGAGTACATTTCTCCACTGTTTCTCAAGTTTTCTTACACTGCAAAGAAAATCATAGATTTTCTCTCTGTTCTACTCCACTCTTTTCTCCGTTTCTCTATAAAAGCACCAGGGAATAAGATCTGTAAGGAAAGTACTCAGGTTCTCGATCTGAAAAACTTTTAAAAAGTTATTGTGCTGGAGGTGGTGAACTGCAGCTCCATTTCAACCTGAGAAGGTATCTTAGTTACATTCTCATCATTGAGACACAATACCCAACACCCACAATTTAAAAGGAGAAAGGTTTATTTTTCCTCACAGTTTGTAAAAGATTCGATCCTTAGTCAGCTGGCTCCAAGCAGGGCAGCATGGCTGAGAGGCATGGCAGAGAGGCATGGCAGAGGACAATTGTTCATGGCATAGAAGGCAGGAAGTAGAGAGCACTCATTAGAGGAGGCAAGGAGATAGACCCTTTCAGGCCATGGCTCTGGGGACCCACTCCTCCAACAAATCTTCACCTGCCAACATCACATTTAGCTATAAGCTCATCAGTGGATTAATGTCCATGACCCAATCACTTCCCCAAAACCTCATCTATTAGCACATGAACTTTGGGGTGCTCTCTAGCTATAAACCATAACCTTCCACCCCTGGCTCATATACATCTCTTTGTGTGAAATGTATTTACCCTAACTCTAACAGTTGCCAAGTTTCTGTTTCAGCATTGCTGAAAACTCCAAGTCCAAAATTTCCTCTGAGATTTAAGCAAAATCGTAGTTGTGAGCCCTATAAAAATGCGATGAAAATTAAATACCTCTGACATACAGAGACACAGGTTAAGCATTCCCGTTCCAAAAGGGAGGAATGGGGGGATAGAAAGGCCTAGAAGCATCACCAAAACCCAATAGGGCAAACATGAAATCCTGTAGTTCCATTTCCAACACCCTAGGGAAATTGTGGTGAAAGGCTAACTCCAAAGGATTTGGGTGGCCCTGGCCCTATGGCACTGCTGTGGTTATAGCCCTCACAGCCTCTCTCCATGGCTGAGTTTGCTCACTCCCTGCAGGTTTCTTCAGACATTCCATGTTCCTGCCTTTTCCAACACCCTAGGGTCTCCACTGCTCTTTCAGCTTCATTCACACACTTTCATGCACGGTCACTCAGGGGCACACTGCCTGGACTCCTAAGCCTTCTTCTGAACTCTGTGTAGACATCTGCTTGATGTTACAATTCTGACATTCTTTTGCACATAAAATCAGTGCCATGTGGATAATCCCAAGGTCTGCCACCACCTAGAGAGATAGCTAAGCCCTCTTTCCTCAAGGCTGCGCAGGCATCCAAGTACCTGGGTTGCTAAGCATGGTGAATTGAATCCAAGAGAATCAACTCCCTAAGTGGCCCTTCTTAAACAGAGCCCTTCCCTGGGCTCTCTTCTCAAAGCAAAGTCTGATATCTTTGCAATGTGAGCTTGTAAATGATGGTGCCTTGCTAGTTCCTCACATTTCCTCAAGGCATTGTTTTTCTATGGTCCTGGTATAAAGTACTTGGTTTCTTTTTAATGCTAATCTATTCTGCAACCAAGATCTCTTCTGCTCCGTGCATTTAGGACCTAACTTTACCAGAGCTTCCTTTCTGGCCACACTCAAAATTCTGTTAAATCATTCAACGGTGCCTATTGTTCTTGATTCTCAACATAGAGTTGTCTAAAAGCTCCCAATAGTGATCACTGCACAGCCTCTTGACTGCCTTGAAATTTCCTCTGTCAGATTATGTTGCTCCTGTTAATCTCAGTCTCCCTCAAAATGTCAGGAGAGGATCAAAATGTAGACAAATTTTCTGCCAGAGTATAGCATACGTGGTCTAGAGTCCAACTGCCAATGGCAGTGTCCTTGTTCCCAAGTGGCACCTCCTAAGCCTGATCTTGGCCAACTGCTTTTTTATCAGTGTGCTTTCTGGTCATTTGATCTCCAATCAGAATCTCCCCTCAAAGATAAAACTCACTTTCCAGTATTCCATGGCTGCTTCTCCAGCCAACATCTTCTAATGAACATCTTCAAACCTGTCCAAAATTCCTCCCATTAACCAGTTCCAAAGGCTTCTGAGCCAAAAGTCTGTGCTGGAAATCTGGAGATGGACTTCCAAAGGCAACAGTAAAGACTGTAGCTCCACTGAAGAAGGAAAGGGATAGACACCCTTCATCTTTCCCTTTTTATTCTATCCAAGCTAAAAGGCTCCTGGCTCCTGCCACCCACATCCAGGGTGAGTCTTCCCTCTTCAATAAGTCAATCATCTGAGCACACCCAGAACTGTGCTAACCTGATCAGCCTAACTAATTCTCATTCAACTTTACACCACAATTAACTGTTATAGAATGGGCTAGCAAGAGAGGTTCTCCCACGTGGATTTTGCATTATTTCACTCTTGGTTTTTAAAAATATTTTAAACTTTACAGACACAGGATATTCATGCGGCTAAAGGAAAACCAAATATGGCAAAACATACCCTTAATTTCCCTTACTATGTTATTATTGCTTGGTTTATATTTCTCATTTCTGCATCAGCGTATTGGTTGGTAACAGTAACAGAACTAAGGTAGCTATACTCAACAAATATCCAAGATTGACTTAAAATTATTAAATATATTAAATTCCTCTATTATAGAAAATATAACTCACAGTGTTGTAGCTCTAGATGGTATAATAGTCAGGCCGAGAAGAACCGAGTACACACCCTGGAAGTAGGAGGCAGATTAATTTCACTAGCAGACTGATCATGGGACTTCTCCAAAAATTGATCAGCTCTGTCTGGGCAGTGAATAGGGTTTTTTTTTTTTTCTTTTGGTGCCGGGGATCGAACTTGGGTCCTTGTGCTTGCACAGCAGGCGGCGAAATCACTGAGCTAAATCCCGGGCCCTAGGGTTATATAGATTTGGGAAAGGAGGGGTGAAGATACAGCAGCAAGACACTTAACATTAGTTCATTGGTTGAGGTAGATACATTCAGCTTATACAACGGGATAGAAAGGCACACTAGGATTCACCTTATTTACATATGGAGGGAAGCAGGGTCACAGAAATTCTACTGAGAACAAAGGACAATGGAGGAAAACATGCTCAGGCAAGTCTGAGTGATACCCAGACATGTTTTAGGCACAGCAGTGGTCGGAGCTTAGAGGAGCCTTGTGCTTGGTACCTGGTTAGCTGCAGCACAGGCTTCTGGTCAGAAATCATTTTCCCTGTTCACTTCAAGCTTTAAAAGAACTCTTAGATAATAACTTACATTGCCCCCATATTAAAATCAACTGAGGATCCTAGAGATTAAGTGACTGGACAATTCTTCATGTGTAGGTAATGAAGACTGGGTTTTGAAACCAAGCTTCCTGGTTGTAGAGATCATACATCCAATTTCCATGTTATTCTGTTAATCTAGGCTCAATAGTTGTATGTATTTGTGGGTCTATGTGATCTGTCTCTGTGTTGTTATGTATGGTCACAACAAGTAAGAGATGAAAGTATTCCAAAATCTTTATGTCACCGTGGTGGAGTCATGATAAAATATTTTGTCTTAAGTACTGAAAGTGCATTGGAATCTGGCACTTTCAAAGCTTAACTATTCATATGCACCTGGTTCTAATTTAGTGGTATGCCTCAGCATGTCATATTTTGGCAAAAATATTGCATTTTACTGATAGTAAAGCTGGAATTTCTTAAAAGGAAAAGAATTAGTCATTAAGCTAACTTTGTGGCTGTACTTTTTCGTCCAAATTTTATCAAGTATCAGGGAAGTTGTTTTGATTTATATTTTGTCATCATTCCTCTCCAGCTGTTAAATAAAACTACATTTCGTCCTTGGATAAAACTCAAAAACTACTCAAGACTTTCTGTAATTGGAGTTGTACGACCTCTATTTTATTTGTAGAGAACATTTTGGTGTAATTACTGATGTCGAGAAAGGGATAATGGGATCTGTTTGTCAGTGCTATTTTTCTCCTTCTAAGATGATATGTTGGTAATAAAATGGAAAGTGTGTTACCATGTATAACTACAGAGTCTTAAAGTTTTATTTCGTTTTTTTGTTTGTTTGTTTGTTTGTTTGTTTTGGTACTGGGGATTGAACTTGGGTCCTTGCTCTTGCGCAGCAGGCAGCAAAACCGCTGAGCTAAATCCCTGGCCCCCAGAGTCTTAAAGTTAATATTTAAAAAACTCAGCTTAGAAACCAATATGTTACCTTGATTCTATTACTAAAAAATCTGTACAACTAGAAAAATATTTTTAACACTTCAGGAGATTCGTTGGGATACACAACCTACCATTGTCACAGCTTAACATAAAAATAGTGTAAAGATTTCACAGTTGTTTGCCAGTTTTGTGACTTCAGACTTTTCCTCTATCTCCATGGCACTTCAGGTTCTTCTCAGTGGGAAAATGAGGGATTTAAAGAAGTCAACTACGAGTCACTGAGGCTTTATTTTCCCCATCATATGTTTTGGAAATAGGCCTAATGACAAAAGAGACCCCTTTATTGATCACCAAATCTTCAGCTCAGTATCTTTTCTGCTAGCAACATATACCCTCTCTGCAGAAGGGAGATAACCCAATTTCCTGTCCATGAATGACATCAAGCACAAAGTACAGGATCACTTCCTCTCTCCTGGGTCATTCCTCTCTCCTGACCATGTAGGCCTCTACCTTAAGCTCTGGAACCTGTGAATGAAATAGTTACATGGTAAAATACAATCTATAACTATAATTGAGATTACAATCCAGTCTCCTTATAATGCAAGATCATCTGCAATGATCTAATGGGACGAAACTAATCTCAGAAGCTCTTAAAAGCTAAGAAGCATGGTGATTGCAATGTTTTTGTGGTTTTTTGGCAAGTGTTCAGGTCCCAGCAAGGATTCTTAAAATCTCACTAGACAGACAGTGAGAGGCCCTCTACTGTCCTTTGTTATCCCAACATTGTTCTACTAGGTTGGGTTCCTTAACTCTGCAGTTCAGACAAGTCTTCCTTCTATGTTGTCTTGCAAGTCCATATTAGAAATAATGATTCAAGAATTTTAACTAATTTGGAATGAGCAGTTCTTCATCCTGTTTCCCACTTGTTGAGCCATAAGTTATTTTTGTCTCAATCACAGATATTTTTAGTGTAAATTGGTAGTTTCCTCAATAGTACATAATCTATTTAATCCTACATTTAATATTCTAAGCCAGAATCTACAACCCCAAACCATAGGTCTTTTTAGTATATGATTCCTAGATTTTTCAGCTATGCTTCTAAAGTATATTTGCACCTTCTTTGTTTCCTAATTCTAGATCTCCAGCATCACTCTAATTGTGAAGTCTGTAAGCCTACCAAGTATATGTAGAAGAACAACTTTTTCCAAGCCACATTGTCTATGGGCAACCTCATCCTCCCTTGTATTTTTGTTCTGGTCCATTTGTGTTTTAATATTCTCATAGCATTTTGCATGTATATCTAACATAGCACTGATTATATATTTTATATTTATCTGCAAAATTTTTCTGAAGTTGTCTCTGAAGCTTTCTTTGACTCATCTCATAGGTGCATCTTCCAGCATGTAGCTTGGCAGATAGTTGTTGGCTCACTAAGGATTTATTAAACCCAAGATTTTATCTGAAAGGGTTAAACTGCCCAAGTACTTATTTTACTCAGAAGGGCTTCTGTTGCAAAACCAAAAGAATCCACTGTGGTCTATAATCATTTACACTGTGATTAGAGATTTAGGCCATTTTGCGAGTATAATAAGTGAATAATCATTAAACTAATATATGTTTACTTGGGCCAGATCTCCAAAGTCCACACCTCTGGATCTGAAAGAAATATTATCTTGCCAGCAGAACTGACAGAAACCTTCAAATTGTAGTCTCAGTCTATTCCTTATTTGCAAAGAACCATCTCCTCAATTTTGCAGAACAGACAAGTCAAAATTATGTGTTAATTTCATTTGAAAGTCTCACACAGAAATAAATCCAGCTTCTAATATTAATTAATTGCTCATAATTTTTAAAAAAAATTATCAAGTTTAAATGTAATTGTCTATGGGATTTTTAAATTAGAAAGGGAGAAGTATGGAAACAAATAGTCCTCTGTTCTATGTTTGATGGAAAAGTGCTTATAATGTGAGTGGCTTTCATTGATATCTTTGTGATCAAGCAGCCAACACTTATGAAAAAATGAATGTCTCTGTATGAAAGTTGTATTTAGAAAAGATGCTTCAAGAAGTCAGTGTACAGTGGCGTTAAGTATGGTTCATTCCATGTTAAAACTTTGCAAGGATTTGCTAAAGTGAGCTTACAAAGGACTCATTTTGAAAGATAGGCCTGTAAAAATCTTGTGTAACTGCAATATATTGAAAAACAAATTTTAATTTTCTTTTTATTATTTAGAAATATTTTATATAGTGGTATTTTATTTTGGAGATTGCTTCCCATCTCTTGAAAAATAAAGTCTTAAACTACGGACTTTCTTCCTGTCTTTCAAATCCATACTAAATATTTCTGTTGCAGAGAGAGGCCTGGCAAATCTCTCTTGATATGTTTGTTTCTTTGATTTTCTGCTCTTCATTCTGTGATTCACAGCTTGATGACCCTGAATCTTGATAGGATGGTTCTGAGGGTTATGCTATTCCTAATCGTACTCCTTACTCAGATAAGGGTGTGTTTACAATACGTATGAAATAAATGCATTTTTGTTGTTGCTATATTTTTTTGCTTTATTCCTCCATCTTGCTGATCTAAATTTGGAGGTTTGGCTTAACTATAAAACTTGTTCAAATAACACCTCTGACCACTCATCTTGAAATGAAAAGAACCAGCTGTACCACATGTATTCGCAGTTTGGGTCAAGGTTTTAGATGTTGCAAACACTGTTTAGATCTCTGCCCACGACATTAGGTTAGCATTTTGCATGTTATACGTGCAGATTTCCAGCTGGCCAGCGTTAGTGAGAGTGTCAGAGCCCTAGGTTGGTTCTCAGCTTATTCTTCAGAGATTCTGGCTTCCAGGAGTCCTTTATACTTTCCTGGATTAAGTTCAGCAAGCCAATAAAATCCCCACTTCCTCACTCAGATTTAAGAATTATCAAGGAAATCTCTTTTGTTACTTCCTCTTGCAAAGGCAAGTATTCTTGGGATCTACAAACTGCTACTTTAGCTTAAAATAATTTCTCCAGTTTTTCTATCAAAAAAACCCCCTGATATGCAAATAGCTTGATCAATGTGGAGTGCCCATAAAAGACTCAACAACTCTACCACTTTCTTTCTTTTTCTACTTGATGTGTATATCTTGCTTGAAATTAAAATTTTAGAAATTCTGCCATATTTGTATCCTCTATTCAAGCACTCTGTTATCTACTTGAAAGCTAGTAGATTTTGCATGTTCTCCCAACAAAAATGGGTATGTAAGAAAATTCATATATTAATTAGCTTAATCTAGTCATTCCTATATAAACATATGTGTATATATATATGTCAAAATAATATGTTGTGCATGATACTTACATACAGTTTTCTTTGTCCATGTAGATATTAATTAATTTAAAAATTACTGAGTAAAATGGGATCGTGAGAGGAATAAAAAAATATTGTCCATTTCTCCCTGGCAGCTGAAGAGAAATGCCGGCAATTCAAACCTGGGAGTCAGACTTGATTCCATCCTCTATCTTCATGCAATTCTGCTTTACATTTAGCAGCTTCTCACTTTGCTGGCAGCCTGTGCTCAGTCTGCCACTGTTCTCACTGTACATACAGATCTACACTTGTATATAATAGTTGCTCGATGGGTGTATATGGAATGACTGTAGTATATACCAACTCTGCCCTTTACCTTCTTATCAAATTATCTTGTTATTTCATTAATCATTTTATGAGCCTCATCTATTTTCTAAGTCTTGCACATACTTTAGTTACAACAGGAAATCAGTCTCACAATATCCCTTGAAATAGACATTATTGTAACGCTTGGTGATTAGAAAATTGTAGCTCAGAGAAATTTCAAGACATGCCCAAGGTGATATAACCATTAAATGATAGAACACAAATTTACAACCTGGTTGTTTCTATGCACAGCCTATGAAACAACTCACTATACCATTCAGACTAGCTTTACTAAAAACAGACTTATCTTTGTACAGAAAACTATTATCTTCTAGAAATCTCTTATTTGCACAGAACAAAAATTTGCTTGGGCTAGCTTAGGAAAGCAAATGAACCAGCAGGAATTACATTATAAAAATGCAGAATTCACTTTTATAGCGGTTACTAGAGACAAGGATGGGTAAGGAGTCGGTAGATAAAGAGAGGTCAATAATATTTTCCAAATTACACTTGGATAGAAAGAATTAGTACTTGTTTTCTATAATACAGGAAGTTAACTAGAGGCTACAAGTAATCACATATTTCAAACTAACTACAAGGAAGGAATTCAAATTAACAAATATATATAAATGAGAAATAAGATTAAAATGCTCTTTATTCTGCTTTGATCATTACACTTTGTGTGCATGTGTTAATTATCACCTTGTATCACATAAATATATACAAATATTATGTATCCATCAAATTTTTTCTTAAAAACTTTAAAATAATATAGAATTATATCCTAAATCACAGCTGGAGATATCATGAAGACTCAAATAAAATCGGGAATTTGGAAATTTCAAGAATTGAAATCCTTGTTATATAAAGCTTTCAGTCTAGTGGGAATGAAGAAATTAGTTGCATATGTTTATTTGCTATTTCTACTTCTTTGTCTGAAAAATGTCTGTTCATTTTAGATGCCCGTTTTCAGACTGGGTCTTTAAATTTGGGAGGTCTGATTTTTTAAAGTTCTTTATAGATTCGAGAGAGTAGACTTTTGAGCAACAACACGTGAAGATTTTTACCCACATTGTGGGTTGTCTCTTCACATTATTGGTGGTTTCTTTTGCTGTGCAGAAGCTTTTTAATAAGAAGAGATCCCACTTGTTGATTTTCTGTGCTAGCTCATGGGCAACTGAGGTTTTGTTCATAAAATGTTTTCCTACACCAGTGTCTTCGAATAGTTTCTCTAGTGTGAGAAACTGAAAGTGTAACTAAGGACTAAAAGGTATAATAGATAATGTGAAATAGGAAGCAAAGGGGCAAAAGGGAGGGGGAAGTGGGAGGGCTAGGGGAAAGGAAAGAAGGGAATGGAATTAATATGAGAAAATGAAAAAATAGAAACAAAGTCTTTATAAATAGGGAGGGGTTGATGGCAGGGCAAGAGGAGGGGGAAAAATAAGAACCAAGAGAGATTATGTAAAGGTGCAAATTTCCAATGATGAATGTCATTATATTGTATTCCTAAAATGTACCAATAAAATAAAATTTTTTAAAAAAGAAATTAGTTGCATAACCACACAAACACACGTATAAGTGTCTCCATATTTAGTGCATTATGGGAGGTTTGAGCCTGAGAACAATTTGATTCATGAAAAATTTCATGTCCCTTTGCCTGAACTCTGAAGTATCTTTCACTTCGATTACAAGAAAGCATCCTGTGATAAAATCCTCTACCATTCAGGACTCTATCAAGTTACTACATCCAAGACATCTTCTTAGATCTTCCCAAAGAAAATTATATTCCCACCATTATTCTTCCATAATCTCTATATTTACTTGATCAATTTTTAGTGCAATTTGAAGTTTTTATGTGTTCATTTTTTAAGATATCTATTTCTTTCACTCTGTAGTTACTATAAATATATGGGACACCTGTCTTAAGCATGTTAGCTCAGACAACAGGAGGGAATCACAAAAATAGCTGTCAACATATTCAAGGTATGCAGGGGTGGAGGGAGCAGCTTAGTGAATACTGAAATTTTCAATATTTGCTGATATTTGACTATGCAGAAGTCTTTATACTAAAGGCTACAGATAGATTTTTTTAAGGCAAAATTCTGTCCCTATGAAGCTTACAATCTAGTAGGAGAAATCGGATAGTAACCAAATGTACTTACAAATCATATAATATCCTACCAGATACGTGCTATGGGGATAAAGGAAATTAAAAATGGAAAATGAAAAAATATAATGAATGCATAATGTTAAATAATAAATGTATATTAATTTAAAATAAATGTAAACTAAGGGAAGACTTCCTTGGGAACATATTTCACCAGTGGACGAAAGCAGGTGGAGACACAAGATACAATCTAAGTTTCCAGAAACGTGAAGCTCATGACTTCAGAGATACTCAAAGATCATTACCTACAATATTTTGCCTTCTACCATCCCTTCTTCTCATTCTTCTCCTTCTAGCTCTTATCTCTGCCCCACATTGTCAGTGAGGCCCCATTACATTTTACTGTAATAAAATAAGAAGGAAACAATGATCACAATTTCTCAAGAAATACTAAAGCAGTATCAAAATGTTGAAAATTATGCATTTCCAAAGGAGTTCTTCTAGTAAAATCCATATGTGGATTAACAATTCAAAATGTTTTCATCAAATGAATTAGACAAGATGGGCAAATGGATGTATTTGAACTGCTACACCTCTATGTTAAAAGAACACTGTCAATAGCTTATTGAAATATGGTGCTGGTTAACCTGCATTCTTTCATGTATTTATCCATTCATCATTTAAGAATTTCAGTAGAGATCTCTAATGTGCTTGGCTCTGTGCTAGGCATTGCAAATGCAGTAGCAAAGAAGGCCGGCATGGTAACAACATAAATGGTGGTAAAAAATTTAGTGAGAATGAATGCATTAAATCAACATCTACTGTTGCAATATTATAACTGTGTCTTGGTTGATAAGGCAGAACTGAATTTCCTTCCAAAAGGAGCTGTGTTTTCCTATATCTTAGAAACAGGCATAAGGCGACTGCTGGCATCTAGATTTGCCATTACAAGACAAAAGAATTCATACTGCTATTAAAACTAAGGGGTCTACCTATGTGCCACTGTATGTGTAGCTAACTGAGAAATATAAAGAAACTCAGCTAAGAGAATTATTTTACAATATTTGGACTTACATCTGGGTGCTATTTCTACCACATCATATCATTGCATCTATCTGCCTTTTCTTTCTTCTCGTTAAAATCGTTTAGTCAAAAATGTGTGGATGTACATAAATAATATATTTGTGAGTGTGTGTATGTGCGTGTCATTCCAATTTGTATCATTACATGAGAAAACATATATCTTTGTATGTTATATATAAAAACACATAATGCTCTATGTTCCATATATTTGTATATGCATATGCATGTATTGTATATGCACATATATACACAGAAACATAACATATTTATGTGAGCCATATCAATTTCCATGCATAGTAGGGTAAATATTCATTACGGTTTTTCTCTGAAATCTTGCCATCTTCTTCATACATACCCTAACAATATCCTCAGTACAATATTATCTATCCAATAAATTATACCCTGAACCTCAACTTATTTATAAAACTATCTTGAAATCCTAGTTAACCACAGATCTCCAGAAATTTAAGCCTATTCTGTTTCAAGGGGCATGAAGCTTTGTCCCTTGCACATAATAAGCATTCAGAGCAAGGAGAGAAGGAAAGACGAAAGGAAAATAAATAGAATTAAGATATACCATGTCCAGGAAATTAAGGACTTCAGTGAATGTAAAGATTATATGCCATAAGCATGAGCTATGAATAATAATAAGCATGAAAATGGGGAAGGGGATTTAGAGGCAGAGGGAGGGAGGTGGGTGGGAAAGGACAGAGACTAAAAAAAGAAACAAGCTGTATTATTTTGTCAACATCATCTACTGCAAACATATACTAATGCTAAAGAAATGTGTGCATAATTACCCCCCAGTACACTACTTTTTCCTTCTAAATAAGAATCTTAGGTTATACTGGCTTATTTGCTCCACAGTTTCTGGTACAGTTTTGAGTATTTAGACACATACAGGAGTTTATAACTGAAAATGACCTTAAAAATAGTCTGATTTAGACCCTATCTTACAGAATATAAAACATTTGAAAAATGATGTGAGACTTTTTCTATATAATGGAGCTAGTTGGTGGTATTTTGATTAAAATCCCTTTCTTATAAGACACCGTCATGAATCCCTCAATTTATTCTCAAGAAACATTTGCTGAACTGATTTGCATATTTGTAGTGCATGCATGAAAGTATGTATAACATGTATTCTCATATATTATGATGCATCTAAAATATTACTGATAGTATATACCAGTGTGCAAAGTCTGATACAATAAGTAAAACGAGATTGGTCTATGTCTCTTACAACCCACTCAGGTACTTTAAATAGAATAAATATTTGAAAAAAATCACAAATGACAATGAAGTTAATTGTTCTCACCATGTCAAGACTGGCATTTTTGTTCTGCATCATGAATATCTGACAATCATCAGCTTGAATCACCACCATGACATTTACTTCTCCTCTTAACATACTATGGTTAAAAATGTTTATCCCTCACTCTTTCATTAATTAATATATCCTCCTGCTTACAAACATCCTGAGGCCCCTCTGGCTTTCCTTTATTTTCCCTTAAAACCTAAGTGACAAGAATTTGTCAAAAAAATTCGTTAAGGATAATGTAGGATGAAAGAACTGCAGAATGTAATAAAGGCCAATGTCTTTCTTTTCTGGGTGAGAAATGGAAGCACACAATGAAGAAGCAATATCTTTAAAGAAACACAGTGGGAAATAGAAAAGAACTCAGGCTGCTGATTTCATGGTTTTCATATATATGCTCATCTGAGATGAAATCAGGAAAAACGCAGAATGACTACACTACAGTTAAAATCTGTGTATTTTAAATTATGCGTTAAATATGCATAATTGACAAAGCACAATACTTCAAAAGAGACATTCTCATGAGCTTACATAAACAGTCTTTTACATTCCCCCACATATTACCCATTTCCTGTAGATTTTATTCCTTTTATTTAATTCCTTTGTGTTCATCCATATTTCCTTCTGTTTCAAATGCTTCTTTTAACATTTCTTGTGGTTCCTGTCTGATAGTGATGAATACTCTCAGATTGTGTATTTCTGAAAATGATGTATTTTACCCTCATTTTGAAAAGATAGTTTGCTGGACATACAATTTTAGGTTAACAGGTCTTTTACGTATGTGTTTTTGTAACAGTACCAGGACATTTAAAGATATTGCTCTATTTTCTTCTGACTTATATTTCTCCTGCTCTCTTGTATTTTTTATCTTTTGTTTCTCTAGAGGAAATGGATCACTTATTGTTCTTTTGGCTATATGAGGTTCATCACAAGCTTTCATAGCCATATAATTATGATGCATCTGTGTTATTTTCTTTATATTTCCCTAGGTTTTTTGAGTTTCTTCAATCAGTGGGCTTATAATTCTTATTAAATTAAAAACTGGTCATTGTTTCTACAAAGATCTTTTTCCACCCATTCTGAGACATTATCACATATGCACTTTAAGCTGTCTCTAAACTAATTTATTCTCTGTTCAACACTCTTGCTTCTTTGTTTGTTCTGTTCTTTATTCTTTGTGATCTGGGTCCCCTTCAGTTTAGTCTGTATGTCTTCAAGTTATATTTACTTCTATGACGTCTAGTCTATTTTTAATACTACCCACTTTTTGTCATGTGATTTAAATGCATTTTCTTTCTTTAGAAAATTTGGTTGGGTAACTTCATATCTTCTGCATTGTTTAACAATTTCATATTTCTCTAACTTCTTGAACATAATAAATAAACTTACAATAGTAATTTAGTGCCTTCATTTCATCTAGATCAACTTAGGTTCTATTTCTATTTTCTGATTTTTTTCCATTACAGTTTGCCTTTTTTGGTTTCTTGGCATGCTCAGTATTCCTTTATTGGATATTAAGCATAAAATTTGTGTTAGTGGGTACTGGATTTTTTTTTCTGTTGTTTCTCCCAAGAGTCTGTTTTGGTAAATAATTAAGTTCCATGGTGCTATTTTATTTCTTTCGAAGCTTTCCAATCAGTTTTGCCAATGGTTATAGAGCATTCATTTGTCTCAGTTCCTCTGACCTCACTGGTAATCTGAGACCCTCTGAGCTTCCTTGTCCATACTCAGTTTGCTTGGAAATCTTTCCATCTGTCTGGCAGAATCAAGAACTTTTGCTGTTCCTGTCTGAGTGACAGGGATTTTCCACCTGCATCTTTGTGCTGGTCCGAACCTGGTAGTTTCCTCTGACTCCTCAGTGATCAGTACTCATCAAGTGGAATGTAGGGAAAACGCAAAGCTCTTGTTCTCTCTGTCCTACTCTTACTTATCTGGTATTCTGCCTTTAAAAATCTAATCTTAGCCTCTAAAAATTTCAAACCCTGTCTTGTCAACTCAGGGAACAGGCTTCGCTTGGATTCCTTCTTCCTGCTCTGTGGTCCGTGTCCCTCTCCGAGCGGTCAAGTAGAACTGACACAGAATTGACTCGTTTGTTCAACTTCATTCAGAGTGGCCCATAGTGTCTGCTCTCCCATGTCTGAAAGCCATTGTTTCATATGATTTCTTCATTTTTATTTGCTAAATTATTTTAAACCCTTTATAGACACATGACATTTTAAGACTGAATCATGCTATTAATATTTTTTGTTTACATCTAGAAAGCAGACAGCTTAATCATCATCAGTCACTGCTTTAGCTTTAAAAAACTTCATCCAATAGGCCCTGAAAAATGTGTCCTAGTAGGTAGAGGTAGACATGAATTTCATTTGTTTGTTTTCCCTGGATCTCATTATCATAGTATCAACTTGGGAGAGATTATTTCAAGGCTACTAGTCAAATGTTCATTTAACTCTCTAATTTTCAACTAGACAAGTTCTGGATTGCATAAAAGGTTTGGAAATGAAGTGGAAGAGGTAAGCTTGATCAGGGTGTTCCTATTGTTCCAATGTTCCTATTGTTTGCAGCTTTTAGTGCAATGTTAGAAAACATTTAGGGTGTATGTTTAGGGAATCCAAGAGATCTTGTACTAGGCAGATGTTCCCATCATAAGTACGGGTTAAGAGCTATAATCTGACCACAGAATAAATTGAGATGAGGAAAATGGAGGCAAAAAGGCTCAAACAGGATAGTTTTTTTCTTGCCATGACCTGAGGACAAGATTCATTATGATGTTTGGTATACAAATACCAACTAAATTAAGACATGATTTTATTTGACAAGCAGTGAAATTAACACTGAGTTTCCATCACAAATAAATGAGCTTGAGAAAAACGCTCCCTTACTCAGGAAGCTGGGCTCGTGCTATGAAATTTCGACCATTATGTGATGATTTATTTCCCAGGCAACTGGGATATGCCATGTGCTCTGTCACATGATCATTTCCCCAGAGCAGAGGGTTTTTGCTCTCTGGCATGGAAGGTAGTTTGTGATTCTAATGATAGTCATTTAGTTGTGCTGAGCTTTTAAGATGAATGCACATATCTCTATTATGTTTTAGCAATAAATTACTCCTCTCTATCACTTGCCTGCCCTTTTTCTTAAACCTACCTGGCACGTTACCTAGGACTGCACTAGTATCCTTCCTTTGTTGCCTTTGTTATCATTCTGACTCTTTTTATAGTGTTTTGGGGAAATTTTTAAATTTTATTTTTAAAACTTGTTCTAATTGATACCAACTGGGCATATTTATCAGACACAATGTGATGTTTTTATGTATATATACATTGTATAAAGACTCATGCTAATTAACATAGCTATCGTCCCTCGAACTTTGTAGTGTTTAATGGTGAGAAAGTTCATTAGTTCAGTGGAACACAGAATAGGAAATATATGTATAATTAGGCAAGATTTATTAGGAAGGCTTGCAGGATCAGAGGTGAGAGACTCCACAGTAACCACCTGTACTCTGGAGCTGCAGAGAATCCAATAGTGCCTCAACCCAATCAGAGGGAAGCCACAGAGCAAAGAGGACAAAGATGGAGCACAAATGCAAGGTCAAATGTCAAGAAGCTCACTAAAGAGTCGCTGATGAGTCAGCTCCAGAATATTTAAGAAACTCCAGAGCGATGTGCAAAAGCCATAGCAACAAAGTGCACACCTGCTCAGGAAGACGGAGGCTCCTCAAATTGGGTACATTTCCTTCTTTCCTTTTTTATTTCATCCAGGCTACCTACTACCCATGACCATGGTGGATCTTCCCTCTCAGTTTGCTGGGCAACATCTCAGTCATCCAGACACATCCAGAACTCTATTTTACTAATTTATTCTTATCCAGTCAATGTATTTCTTAATCCATTCAAGTTAGTATAGCATGATTAACTGTCTCAGAATACTAAAAATCTCTTCTTTTAGAAGTTTTGAAACATCTAATAGATTAACTGTGGTCACTATGCAGTGCAGTAGCTCGCTGAGGCTCATTTCTACAACCCAGCTGAAACTTTTCACTCTATTAGCATCTTCTCTTTCTCCATTTCTTCTCCCTGAAGCCTCTGGTAACCACAGTTCTATGGTTTGTTTCTGTGAGACACATTGTTTTTGCTAAACATAAGATGATAATTAATCTAGCCCTTGAAGCTGATGACAATCATTAGCACAAGGCAGGTAGACTACTTAGAGTTGTCTGAGAAGAAGAATGAACAGGACAATCAGTAGACACCCAAAAGAGCCACCAGCTCATATTTGCTAGGTAGCTTACCAAAAAATAAATAAATCCCTTCCTTGGTATTTTTATAAGGTCAGGTTTTAAAGGATGATCACTATTAAAATGAGACCACAAGGTATTTTCTGAAAGGCAAAGAGGAATATTCGTGCTGAGAAAGAGAAAGATGCTCAGTGCATGTATAGGTGCATAAGCATTTATGGAAAGGTTTAGATGGTAGGCATAGAAGGAGAGAAGCCTTGGTAGGTATCAATATTAAGGAAAGACAGTAGCAAAGAAAGAGAAGGTTATACTGAGTTTGAATAGGGAGGCTGAATTTAATTTCTAAAATAATCACTGACTAAAGAAATGACACCAAGCTAATCACTTACCCCCTGAAGGCTTATTTCTCTTACCTATAAAATAGGAAGTCTGGACTTAATTGGAGCTAAGGTCCTTTCTTCTTCTGAGTTAGTGTGATTCTTATTTCCTGCCCAAATATTCTGGGAGGCATTTGTAGAACTCAGTGGGCAAGCTTACTGTGTGTGATACTGTAAACTGTGCGTCCATTACTGAGAGAAAGTTGAGGGGATGGGCTTTCCATTTTTGGTACAATATACTTTGCTAAGAAACTAGTTTTTTTGCCAGTTAATGGAGTTTTACAGAAGAAAATAAATTATTTGTGTCTATTAAAGAAACAAGAGCAACAATTGCACATTTTCAAAAGCCCCATTAAATGAATTCTGCTCCCTGCACTGACTCTGTTCATTTGGATGCACACTGGAGGATACAGTAAAGGACTGAATTATGTGAAGGGCTAAATGAACCAATTGATTCTTTCTTTCTCCAATACAATGAGGGTGCTAGACAGAATACAGAGCAGCCTGAAGTTGACCCTTGAAAGTTGCCTAATGTGACTTCGCCAACAGATACACAATGCACCTTAATTCTCCTTTCCAGTCTCAAAAAAATGTACATGCTCAAAAGTAAAGTGAGTTTTGCACTAAAATATAATGGAAAGTAAGTCACATTGAATAAAATGATTTCTCCTAGCCTTGTCTTTAACCAAATTTGGCTGTTAAAATCCCCTCCAACAAGTGACCATGTTAACCTTGTATGTCTTAATATTTTTATCTCCAAAGAATATAATGTGGTTCTGAATTTCCTGACATTTGTTACTGAATTTAGCTTGTAACACACCCATAGACACTGAACTAAAATACAACAAATGTTTAACAGCCATTCTGTGATTTTGAACAGGTTACTTAACATTTCTGAGCCTGTTTCCTCATCTATACAATGGAACAATTATAGTCTATAACTGTGTAAAGTAATTCACATCAAGTGATTAACAAAATGTCAAGCATATTCTAAACATGCTGAGATGTAAGGGGTCATTAATATGTGCCTCATGCTTGAAAATGCATAATGGCATGGTTTCTCCATGGTATAATGTGATAGATGATTTACCTTCAAAGCAATAGAAAAATCCCTGGTATCATGGGACCATGGAAAGAAGATACTGGCACTGTGTTTCCTTGTTTTACCAAGCTTATCTATCCTTTGTTCTGTAATCACTCACAACCACATTTTCAGGCACAAAAGGATGATCTGGTAATGAGTAAGACAATAAAACAATATGTTGTGGCATAGTGTTCAGGTTCCACGTTTACTTAGAGCAGTCAGACTCAGAAGTTTTCTCTACACTAACGTCCTTTGAAATAGAAATTATAATGATACTAACCTCCTAGGACATTATGAGGAATAGTTGACTTAATGTAAGTATCTTTCTAAAAATGCTTAATATAGCATATGCTATGTCTCCCTGGTTCCTCTATGTGATTAGGATGAAATCTAGATAATCATCATTACAAACAGGATACACTAGAGTTGGCTCATAACGGCCAATTATTAAACATTCAAGAACTTTGTGAGCTGATAGCAAATTGTTGATACCTTGCAATGAGCATTAGTAGGAGTGTTTACACCTATTGAAGTGGCAGGCACCACACCACTGAGCAACACGTTAAGGGAGGTACTACTATCATCAACCCCATTTTGCAGCTGAGGACAATGAAAGAATGAGCAACCTGCCCAAGATTCTTTAATGAGTGCCAGAGTTGAGATTCAAACATGGTTTCTAAGCTTATGCATTAAACCACTATACTCTGATGCTGTGTGTTTAGTATACACTAGCTAGTATGTGCTCAATAAAGATTAGCTCTTAGTAGCATTGAAAAAGGCATTATTTTAACTGCTTGTTTATCTTCCTCTGTTCTTTTTCCCCTCTCTCATCTCTCACGCAATCATAGTTCTTGACTCTGTGTGGAGAAAGAAACTTTTTCAGTGCTTATTATTTCTTGAAATTATTTGGAGCTACAGATATGAGTAATCATCTATTAGGATACAGAGCTAATAGTGGAGGACACAATGGAGTTGCATGCTAGCTATTGTCTGAGCTGCTTGGAGCTGGAGTGGGTGTGCTGCTTTTGAGACTGTCCCCATCCATGCTTCAAATAAAAAGAAATCCATAAAAAGGAAGAGTGACAATGGTCGAGGAATAATGTAGAGGTGTAATTTCTTCCGTGAGTTTACATTATTAGCTGAGATTTGAGATTTCAATGGCATGCAAGCAAACCTCAGCTCTAACACTTGTGAGACGAGGGACCTGAAGGAATAGAACTCTACCATCTATCTCTTCAACAGTAAAATGTAAGTGGTGGTGATACTTCTTTGCCACAATAAAGAGAGGCTTGGAGACAATGCAGTGGAAAACTTATAAAGTAGAGAGTGATACACAAACAGCAAAGAGTGCTCTTAGCAGATTATACATGATACACTCCTCTAGATGTCTTCGCTGTCTTGCTAACGTCAAGAATCAGACAAAATCTCAACAATTACTGAACACTTGTGTACCAGAATTTTCAAGGATCTAGGAATTTCAAGATGGCACTCACGAAGTCCTTGACTTCAAGTTACTCAGACTTTATAAAGCTAAATAGTCTCACATGGATAACTTTAACAAGTGCTGTAGTAATCCAGAGTATGGAAGGAGTGAGCAGCTCTTCCCTGAAGTGTTCGGGAGGATGTTTTCTGAGAGGAAGAAACTCCAGAGTGCCCAGTGTAATAGGTAGTGTGAACATTCTAGATTCTAGCTGAGCATAAGCTCAGAGAATTAAAAGACCTTACTTTATTTAGAGGAGTGATCTCATATGAGCAGACTGGATGATTCTGGCTGAAAATATAAAATGAATAATTTTGAACTTCTGACCCTTACACCTCATTTAATTTTTATCTTTTAAATTCACTTTACCTTATTAAGGATGCTCTTTTTTTCCCTCAAATGTAAGTAGGTAAATACATTCAGAATATGCTAATGCTGTTTTTATTAGACTTTAATTTCCTTCCTTCACAATTTCTTAATTACAAATTTAGACATGACTACATCCTTCCATCTTCACTATTAAAATATTCAAGCCTACATGAGTTAGAGAAAACATGAAAATCTCCTGTCAGCTTCACTTATAATTTAGTTTTTAAAAATTAACTATGGTTAAGTCTTAATAGACTTTTTTTCTCTAGTAACTCTTTACTTTGGCAGATATCCACAGAGAGAGACATAAAACTTGTGTGTGTTCTTTCTTTTAATTTTCTACCTCCTTTTTCTTAACTATATTTTCCTAAAGCATCATTCTTTTAGCTAAATAAGCAGAGAGATATCTTTTGAACAGCACACATAGATCAAGCATGTACAGTTCTGTATCATGTCTTTTCATGTATTTTTATCATCAGGATCATCATTAGCAAAACACCACATATATGTATTAATACTTTCAAATGTTACCCAAAATGCCTACAATGCAAACAAAGTTCGTCTCTTTTTTCACCTCTCATTCAGCTTTATGTTTTCAAATGTAGTTATTGTGTTTTTTCTACCAGAAATTTCAAATTACCATGCATATATTTATGTATCTATGTATGTATACATAAAATAATATCTACATATAGAAATGTTTTAAACATGTAGGAAGATTTTGGGCAAATTGGTATATCCTCCCTTTAAAAAAATTTAACAATAGAACTTTAAGACCTTTAGGTATCATTCCTTCTTAAGAACCATATTATTTTATTGCTAAATAATGTATTTGTCATATGGATGATAATTAATTTAAGTATCTTACAAGTTTGTATTCTTGTCTGAATATATCCAAATATAATCAGTCCTACTACCCAGGGAGTCTGGATACATAAATTCAACCAACCACAGATCCAAAATATTAGAAAAATAAATTTAATCTATGCTCCACATGTACACATTTTTTCTTGTCATTATTCTATACATAATACAGTATAACCACTATTTACCTAGCATTTACATTGTATTAGTTATTATATACTATTATTATAAGTAATCTAAAGATCACTTAAAGTGTATGGGAACATATGCATAATTAATATGTAAATACAAATAATTCAAGATCCGTGGACCTTGCTTTTCTTAGGTATCCAGAAGCCAGTCCCTCACAGACATGGAATAATGACTGAGTATATAAATTAAATTCTAGTAATATGAATTTCCAACAGTAGCAAGCCAATTTATCTCTGTTATCCATTCCATGGCATGCATTCCTTCATTAAATGACCGTTTTATGGTTGCCTATTAAAGGCTCAGCTGTATATTAAGTAAAAAAGTGTATTAGTGAATAAGAGTAGCACTGTGATGAACTTATAAAGTTCATATTCTAATTGGAGAAAGATAAACAATAAAGAAAAATAGGTGGGCCCATGGAAAACTGGGTGTGTCACAAGATATATAGGCATATAGATAGAAGACAGATAAATAAAAAAGAAATTATATCATACAATTAGCAGTATTAATATATAGAATTATGATAGGATAGAAAGTAACTGAGAAATGGGAGCCACTAAATACAGGAATCTGTCTGAAGAGATGCTTTCAACTGAAGTTTTAATAATTAAGTCAAGCAAAAATTATAGAATTTATAAATTGAGTCAGTGTTTTGTTATTTTTTTCTTTAATTATTTTCCGTAATTTTTTACATTTCTGAGCAACTTGTCTTCAACTTGCTATCCAATGGCTGTCCATTTCCCCTGTGTTTTGGTTGAATTATAGATATTGATTTACACAGTATGAGCCTTTACATTCTGAAAAGCAAGAATTAAATTGTCAAGATTTAAACTTGCTCCAAATTTATGTATTAATATGTTGGGAAAAACTGAAGATAATTAATTTTGCATAATAATGACCTTTAATTTAACAGCCATATGGCTTCCATACAGACATACTTTGCTATATTTTCTTTACAGTGATTTAATCATCTTGCTTTTCACAAAGGGCCAGTAACTACCAGAATCTAATGCATAACATTGAGCTATAATTTACAAGGAAAACCTAAGAAAAGCCTGAATATGAAAGATCAGATATTAAATGTCATCCCTAGTATTTCAAGCACCAGGAACATCAATTTATATTTCTTTTTACAGTTGAACCCCCACTTTGCCACTCAGACAAAGACGAGATATGAAGAGTGATGAATCAACTGTGATAACTCTCTTTGCTTCTGTCTTTCGAACTCTGCAAGAAGTTAAGGCTAAGAAATGAGTATAAATTTAAAAGTTTTTTAGGGTTCATATATTTTAAGTGAGGAAAGAAATAAGAAACATCAGGCATCAGTTGGTTTTAGGGTTTCTGACAGTGGAAGCTCCCTACAGCAGCCTTTGGTATTGTTATGCCAGCAGACAACAAGTTCAAGGTTTTCCTAGTTTCTGTTGTGTGATATCCATGACCAGAATGTTAAATCAAACAGCAGTACATGAACTAGGAGGTCACCCTTATACATGCCATCTTGACTTTCAGGCCATTTCCTGTCATCAATAATCATCATATATTTTTAATTTTGTTTTTTGTAAGTTAAAATCCATTTCCTTGGTCACATGTATTTAGGAGAGAGAAATCACATTTATGCTTAGTAAAAGGGACTACAAATAAACAGATCTGAGAGTTGGCCTCACCTCTACTATTAATAATATTATTACATTGGACATTTTGGTTAACTTTTGTAATCTACAATTTCTTTTTTGAAATTGAGATAAAATTCTTATATTGTGTCATTGTGAGAAGTAGAAGAAATATTAATATACCCATCATAATACTCTCATATAAGTAATCAATAAAGGTTACCATTAATACTTTGATGGTGTATATTATATTTCATTGTATATGTTATATTATAATGGAACTATGTAATCAGAGAGATTTAGTCTTCCAAAAAAATTTTATATCCTCAGTCCCTCTCTATTACCACCCCTCACCATCACTACACAAATAGTCCTCACAGGGTAGATACAAAACAGTTTTCAACAACTTTAGTTTTATAAAAGTAGATATTTGAAGCCATTATAATCTAACTGCTTCCTATTTTCACCCTGATTCCTCCATGAATTGTGGGCAAACAAAAGAAACCAACTCTTGAACTCTATTGGCCCAGTGGTGAACATCTTGAATTTCTGGCCATGGGAATAAAAGAGAAAGCAGAATTCCATATGTGCTTCACTTGATGGGTTGTTATTGTTGTGGTTGTTGTTGCTGATGTTGGCTATGATTTTTAGTTATCAGTTTTGTATGTGAAAAAAATTAGATATGAAGTGAAATAACCAGGTGCTTTGGGAGGATGGAAGGCAGGATGAAGTAGACAATTACTTAGGGGAACTAGAATATTCTACAGCACTGGAAGATATAATTTTAATGAAATTGTTTCTCAATTAAAACTTCCAGTTACTCATTTTAAAACACCATAAGGAGAAATGATAAGAGACAGACACCCATTCAAACCTTAAATTTTAAGTATCTTGGAACCACATATGTCAAATTTCTGACTAAATGTCAGTTTCTTTTACTCAATATATTAAAGTCATCTTTACATTTTATAATGATCCAAACACCGTAGCTATGCTTCCCAATTGCTCTCTGAAGAAAGTTCACCAAATAAGGTAGAGAAGAATTTAATACCATAACTATTGATATTTTATTGATATTTATTTTTCAACAGTCCAGCTATTTACATAAAACAAGTCCATTATTAAAGGCCAATGTTTAATGCTAATTTTTTTTTTTTTGCAAAAACCATGTTTTATCACTTGTGACTTTGTTCTCATTGACACCTGTGATGAGAAGAGCTGAACATCGTCCTCCATCTCAATAAGTACAACTAAATATACATTGTCACTTGCTTTGTGTAAGGTGTTGCTCAAGCCATTAGGGTAGAATTGAGGACAATGTGATTGAAGGTATTGCTCTCCTGAAGTCATATTCTAAAATCTCACAAATTTTAAATCACATTAATTCACACATCAGCCCCATGCATTAGGTTGATAACAATTATGATGATTCTATTTCCCATTTCAAAGATAAAAAAAAACAAAACAGGGCAACATGAATAAAGCAATTTTTCCAACTAACAAATGTGGAGTTTGAGGTGATTCTTACTTTGAAATGAATTGTTTTCTTTGTATTGTAGAATGATAAAACACTGTTTATTTTGGGATAACTACTCTCTTTCCTGCCCAAAGGAAATATAAGGCATCTGACTTCAACTTCTTCTCTGGGAACAAAAATTTTGCTGATGCCAAAGTGGTATCTACCAATCCTGAGCCAATTTAAAATCTCCAGCTCCTATAGAATTAGATAAAATGTTCCTGGGAGGGTTCTCGTGTGCTAAAGCACTACGTGTAGTACTTGGGCTGTGCAGTCTACCTTAATGAAGAGGAGGAAGAAGTGTGAATATACGTTTGGTCTTCTGTATCTGGTACTCGTGTTGAGACAGGAATAGGAAAAGGACAACACACACACAGAAAACAGGATTCATCTACAGCTACCTGGAGGCCCCTCAGTGATGGGATGAGTTCGCCTTGTCTCTGCCCTATAAAACATCTCTAACAACAGCAGCCCCTTGCTTCATTTTCAGTGGTCAAAAACAGTACCGAGTTTTGTTTTGTTTTTTCTTTCATCACCGTCCTCCATTTTATTTATAGTGAAAAGAACTATACCTACATGAGATTCTTGTGCTTCCAGTTTACATTTCTGGAGCAAGTTTAAGTAATATTAATTGATCACTTCCTCAGTGTCATTTCCATTTTTAAAAAAAATCACTTTCCAACTGTTTTTTTAATAAACATATTACCAAAAAAAAAAAAATTTCTGAGGAATGAAATTGCTGTCAGTAATACAACCCAGTAGGTAGTTCTCACACCCGTTTCAATGTTGAGTTACCATTTTGGTCAGATAGGTTACTACTTATAGGTTATATCAGATTAACCTTGATTTAAAAATATCGTCCTCTGGGGCTGGGGATTTAGCTCAGTGCTTTTGCCGCCTGCTGCACAAGCACAAGGATCCAAATTCAATCCCCGGTACCAAAAAACAAAAACAAACCAACCAGAAAAAACGTCATTCGCCAAATTTTAGGATCTTGAAATGTTCTATTTACAAAAAAGGAGGAGAGACTTCTTTTAGTCAAGTAAGTGTGATAAATGTTCCAAATATTATCTCACTTTATTGAGAATTATAGTATATAAAAGTGTACTAAATTCTCTGAATTGTCCTGTAGAAGTGGGATCTAATTATTTAGTTCAATGATTTTAAAACACATTTGTATATAAGAACTCTTTTTCACATGAAAGTGATTTTGTAATAATTGTTTATAATTTTTAAGCATTCACTGTATATTCCAATTCCCCCTTGTAGGAACCAAAACTGTTGGCATGAGAAGACTGTAATAAATTTATATATGTACCAACTTCCATTGCACCTTAAATCTATTCTCCATATAGGAGCTAGTGATTGTTTTAAAATTTAAGTTACATTGTTTCGTTTTTTTGGTGAAAAATCTTCCAGTAAAATCCTCTGTCCTTACTGTAGTCTATGAAGTCCTTGGATTTCTTTTCTGATTGCCCCTGAACTTATTTCCTACTGAGCTCCAGCCCACACTGGCTTTCTCATGGCACTGAAAATTCCAAGCACATTCCCACATGCGGCTCTTGGTTCCGGGTTTCTCCTGGAAGACCTTTTCAATGGCTATATAGTGTTTCTCTATCACATTTTCTTCAAGGCTCACTCCTCAAGGAGAACTTTCCTATCCACCGTCCTCCTTTTCTAACTTGTTTTCACTGCTTCACTTTTCTACATAGCACTTAACCTTACTTGGTGCTAAGTAGTTTGACATATCATCACTTACTTATTTTCTCTATATTAGTGGAAAAGTGCTAAATAATACAAGAGATAAGCCTTGAAATTAACAATATTATATAGTAGTTGATAGTTTTCTTATTTGTATTTCTGTGAATGTTAGGACGGAAAGGATTTTGAGCAGGGGTATACACCATACACTTATTCAGAAACCAAGGTCAGTATCTGCAGTCTCTATCTTTCAAGTTTATCCTTACATGGAAACAGGCAAGCAAAGAGAAGAAAGATGGCACGAGGAAAAGATTTATGATCCAGGCCAATAAATAGCACACATCACTTCCTTTAATAAACCGCAGGGAAAGCTGGGATATGTAGTTCAGCTATCCATTAATAAGGAAGAAGAAAGGCTGGTGGGGTAGCTCACTGGTGGAGAGCTTGTCTAGCATGATTGAGACCCTGCATTCGATCCCCAGCACCACAAAGAAATGAGAAAAAGAAAGAAAAAATGAATAAAATATAGAAAGGGAGAAAAGAAGGAAGGGAGGAAAGAAAAGTAAGAGAAAAGAAAATACAAGAAAAAAGAAAAGAAAGGAAAGTGAAAGAGAAAAGTTAGGTATATAGCTACCTTGGTTTTCTCAGTGTCACCCAAATTGGAAGATAAGAATTTTGATCACTATTATATCTTATCACAACAGTTCCTGTTATATACACATATATGCAATATGTACTAGGCAGCTTTTTCCTTGCAAGATACAATACCCAACACTCATAAATAAATGAAAGAAAGATTTAATCTAGCTCACACTTTTGTGGGATTCAGTCCATGGTTGGCAGCCCCAACGCAGGAACATCCAGTGGAAGGGCATGGCAGAGAAAGAGGGTTAGTTCATGACAGCTAGGAGCAGAGCAAGGGAAGAGCAAGATAGAGCAAGGAGCAAGGGACCAAACATAGACCCCAAGGCTATGCCTCTGTGAACCACCTAGGCACACCCAGAAGTGTACTCCACCATTTCCCCCAGGCAGATCCTAGAGGCAAACAAGTTAACCCTCCACACTAATCACCACAGCTTATATATAAAACTAGAAAGAAAGAAATCCAAAAACCTCATACACATACAATATTTCATTTGAGTCAGGGACTAGGCTGTGTACTCAAAAGTTTCAATAATCTGTTCTCTTTGAGATGCTTATATTCACAAAGAATTAATGCTTCCTTGTTGCCTTTGTGCAATAAGAAGCAGGATGCTACCTTACAAGCTAAGTACAGAAAAATTATCTCCTTTGGATGCACATCTAAACTACGCATATCCAGTAACTATCTTAACTACAATTTTAAGAGTTTGCAGCTTTTCTATCCCAGCCACTTAATATATTTTTCATGCTATAGCATGAAAATGCTACAGGATCCTGAAATTAGGATCAATTTCATTTTTATTAAAAAGCCTTATTTTTATTTTCTATTGTTTTGGCTATTCCATTTGGAATGATGCTTGGGAAGCCCTTTAATAAGAAGGTTCACCTTCTGTTTTACATCCCAATAAAATCGGGCTTATGTGTAGGGCTTATAGATGGAAGGAGAAATGTTAAGGCTAAATTCTAATTCAGAAATCTATTTGTGTGATGTGCCTTTAAATGTCATCCACAAAAACCCGCCTCCTTCTTGATATAATACAAATATGGGTAAATTAAACGTTTTCCAGCATAGACACAGGTCTTGTCCTGACTTTCAAGTATTCGATACTGGTTTCTCCCTCAAATAAAAGCAATATCAAAAAAAGAGGGCTAGCATCAGACACTTAAATATATAAAACTCTTCAGTTTAGAAAGACCTTGGGTTTTTGTTCGTATATTTTAAGAAATAATATGAAACCTATTTTACATGTAAAAAATTTGTTATTGCCTAGTTATTTTAAAAGTTATAAATACTTGGGCTGGGGATTTAGCTCAGTGGCACCGCACCTGCCTTGCAAGCCCAAGGTCCTGAGTTTGATGCCTGGTACCAGAAAAAAAAAAGTTATGAATACTTGAAACTTTGTAGATCAGATACTAGTTTACTGACTATAGTAAATGAGAAACAGTTGCCAATGAGTCTTGATGACCAAGTAAATGACTTTAGTGATACCAACTAATATCTAGTAGGGAAATTAATGACTTTAGTGATACCAATTAATATCTACTAGGCAAATTACTGCTGCCTTCCATTTTGTTTTGTTTTGTTTTGTTTTTTCAGAGCTGGTGATCAAACCAGGGTCTCAGATAGGCATAGCAGATGCTCTACCACTGTGGCATACAGCCAGCCCTCCTGTATGTTCTTGTCACTACTTTTTCTCATATTTTTGCTAGACACTTAGGGTGTAGAAATAATTTGGGATACTGAAATATAGTCACAAGATTGAGACTTTTGAAAATTTTGAGTCTTTAAACCAATCCGGTTCTTTCAAAACTGGAGGGAAAGGAAAAATACTTTCAATACTAAAGCCAAGGAGTTACTGATAATGTGGATGAGTAAGCCCAGAGTAACTGAAGGAAGAAAGGAGGAAAAGAGGGAAGGAAAAAAGGAATAAACTAAAAATGTGCTATAGAGTCTTCTAATATCATAATTGTTATACCTCATGCTCTATTGATGTGTTAATTAGCTTGCTTATTGATTCATATGTATGCATGTGTGTGTGTTTGTATGTATGTACATTTGTCTGGTGACTTCAGCATTCTGCTTAATACTTTGTTCATGAATGTGCTTATTATTGCTGGAAACTTGCAAGTAACCACAACACAATTATGAGTGCACACTCCCAGTGAGACAATATGTAGATAGCAGAATAAAATGTAATTATCCTCCTCTTCTACTCATGCTCAGTGGTGTATTACTGTGAAGGACTGATATAAACTGCTCTTAAAATGGTTTATTATGTCCTCAACTTATTTTCCTAAACTCTAACCTATTGTCCTCATGGATAATAGTACCCAGTGGTGTACTTTTCTTGTTGGTGTCTTCTCAAATCATTATTAAAAGTTTCACTAAAATGTATTAACTGTGTCCTTGGTAATAAGAAAATGTTTCCAATGGCCATAGCCTTCATATTTAGAAATCATGTAATAGTCTTACTGAAGACATTTAAAATCATGATAGGTAACCCTCAATATGAAAGGAAATAGGGTCCCCAGTGTCCTTCTCTGCATTTACTAAAACAAAACACCATAAATGCCAGGATAAACTTTTCCATCTTGAACACCAAGGACTCCAGTAATTCTATTCTTGGTTTATTTATAATTGTATATGCTTATGTTTACATATGTATTGTAATTAAATGTCATGATGGATATTTAATAGGATTTATCAGAATAATTATCTTTACTTACTAAAAGTAAATGACCCTATCGAGTAAAGATTGTGTTATAAATTATTTCCCTATATTAAGAGGAGGATGCCATTAATATTATTATTTTCCAGGTGAAATACTTCGGGGAATCTTCACCATCTAATTGTTTTTTCATTTTAAATTCAGCACTTCTCATTCAACAGATTCCTTTGGACTTTAGCAACAGTTATCAGTTCCCTTATTTATTTGATCAATTAATCCATAGATTATTCATCAGTGATAAATACTATCAGAATCAATTAATATTTATGTGTGATAAATCTTGTCCTTGCTTTTAAATAACTTACAGTTTCATAGAAAAAGAGAAATATAATGAATAAATGCCAGTAATGTGATTTAATGATTAGCTTAGTGGGGATATATGTATACTGTACTGTGAGAACAGATGGTGAATGGTATTAAATTTTAACCTTTAAATATAAGAAAGCCATGAGGAAGATAAAATTTAAAGAGTGACCAAAGAGTGCTCAGACAGACAAAGGACAGATGTACAGTCCAATATCAACCATATGCTGGACAATGATGTCTTCAGGGAATCAAGTGTACCTTAGTTTTCTTAGACTGGAAAGCAAGGGGGACAAAATGTTAAATGTTAAGGTTCAGGAAAGAACATCGAAAAGAAAAGTCAGATACTTTATCTCACACTTCATTGCTGTTGGTTAAGTGAATTTTGTGAGCAAAATTTTCTTTTGGAAAAAATATATACTGAAGTCCTATCCTTTAGCAGTCATGAATGTCAACTTATATAGTGCATTAGTCAGCTTTCTGACACTGTAACAAATACCTGAGAGAATAAACTTATAAAGACAAAAGGTTTATTTTGACACACACCTTTAAGGGTTTCAGTCCCTTCTCTCAGCTCCTTTTCTTTAGAGCCTGTGGAAATTAGCATATCTTTGCTGAAGAATATGGTGGAGAAGAACTTCTCACACCAGCGCCTTCAAGTAAAAAAGAGAAAAGGAAGGAACTAGGGTGACACAATACACTCTGAGAACAAGCCTTCAATAACCTGAAGACACCCCACTATGCCCTACCTCTAAAATTAGGAATCACTTCCCAATTACACCTTGCTGATGGCCAAGCCTATATCACACTGGCCTTTGGGACATAATTATGAGCCCTACTACAGCATTTAAAATAGAGTCTTTCCAGATGAACTCTAGTTGAAATGAGTTTAGTGGTCCCTAAATTCAAGGACTAGCGCTGCTATTATGATAGAGAAATGTGGGAATACAGGGAAGACACCCACAGAGAGCAGACAACTCCATGATGGTGGAGACGTGGATTGAAGTTATGCTACCATAAACCAAGGAACACATGGTGACATTAAAACCTGGAAGAGACAAGAACAGATGGTCCATAGAAGCTTCAGAAGATTGTGGACTGGGCATGTTTTTGTTTAAAACTTCTGCCCTCCTCCAGAGCTGTAAGAGAATGAAACCCCCTTTATTTTACTTATACTTTTTTTAGAATAAATTTCTGTTGCTTAAAGGCAGTGTCTATGAAGCTTTCTAATGGCAGCTCTGGGTAACTAATAGACTATTAAAGTGTAGTCAATATTTAAAGGCTGCATATTATATAAAAACCTGTATCAGAGAATCTACTTTTTTTTTTTTTGGTACCGGGGATCGAACTTGGGTCCTTGTACTTTTGAGGCAGGCAGAAGAACCACTGAACTAAATCTCAGGCAAGAATCTACTTCTTAAAGTGTTAATTTATGTATTATGGTCAATTCTGGTAATACCAACTGTATTGAGGTTCTCTAAAATGTGTGGGGTGTGTGTGTGTGTGTGTGATTATGCACCCTGTTCCAGCTCAAAAAGAGTGACAGAGAGAGAAAGAGAGAGAGAGAGAGAGACTTAGTTCACCCAATATTTGCCTTTCTTTTTTGTTCTATTCCACCCTATAAGAGATCCGATGATGTTCATACACATTACTGAAGGCAGATCTTTATTCAGTCCACTAACTGAAGTGCTAATCTCTCCCAGAAACACTTTTTAGAAGCCACATAGAAAGAATGTTTTAATAACTTTCTGGGCATCCCTTAATGCAGGTAAATTAATAACCAACATACCACCTCAAACTCTACCATATAATCAACTACAGTTCAAATGTATTCAAACTCCCTCTTCTTCATTAAATTTAATTAGAATGGCCAAACTCAGTGAATAAGCTGAGAATAGGATTCAGAGAATAACCAAGTTAGAATGTAAATGCCAAGTATCTGCATAGCCTATACTTAATTACCATATGTGATAATAAGGTCACTATCCTTACAGGCCGTCTAGTCTACCTGTGGATGTTATTGAGGACTAGAGATTATTGTTATGTGGAACTGTAATTGCATTTCCTGTTGTTACTATCTTTGATTCTTGTTCTATGCCTTGAGGCACACAAAAGAACTTTAATCACACTTTACAGAGCAACCCAGAAACTCTCATTCCTGCCCAACATCCACAACGTCTGCTTGCTTATTGCAGAATCAACACCCTCACATCCTTTCTGCGTGGCTCAGGTGACTGCTTCCATTCATGGCACTGAAACCATTCCCATTGCTCCCTCATCTTGTTTTCTTTAACCACGTATACCGGCATTTCAGCCTCACATATACTGGCATTTCAGCCTCACGTCTTTTTGCTTCTAGTTCTCAATGTGTCAAGCTCTGTTCTCCCATGACATCCCTGCATGACTAGCTTGCCCAAGTAAAACAATGTTTAATTAAATCTTAATGTTGTTCCCACTCCTTACAGAACTGTTATTTTCACTTCCTTGTGCTATTAGCAGAATCCATAATGAGAGTGTTTCAAGTGCCGAGTCAACCCCACTCACAAAGGGTAACATTTTGTTACTCACTGAAGTTCTTCTGGCACTGAGCTCCCTGTGGAAGTCCCATTTCCACCCACCTCTCAAATAAATCGATGTTTCATTGCATCAGTATTTATTCTTCGTGAGTTATAAGGTGGTATCATGGAAATATTACAATATATTAGTATAGCTAAATAAAAGAAGGCATAATTAGTGCAGAAAGTTGTGGTGGTTCCCTAATCATCTGGTTACCTTTACTCTATTCGTGAGTTCTCTAAATTGAAATCATTTGTTTTCTGAGCATTCTAAAAGTAAATAACTCAGAAAATATTCTGTACATAAATTGATATTATTTTGTCTTATTTTTAAGTATGAACAAAAATGCTCATTCATATTATTATTCTGTGATGGAAAGAAAAACCATAAAGTGACACCACCCTTTCTCTTCTAGGATTATTAATTTCTCCAACCTGGTCATACATCATCTGGAATTGTACTATTCCTCAATTATTAAATGTTGAGCCAATAAGAGTTATTATAGCGATTGACTATTAAAAGTAGTCATACTAAAATACAACAGAATATACAGATTCACGGTTTGATATATATGTGCAACTTGGCAACAACTTCAGTTGTTTCCAACAGCTAAAGGCAAATACGAAAAAAAGTCACAATATGTGGATTATTTATTTTGGTATTTTATTGAATTAAGAATGATATAAATATATTTTTCTGAATAATTCATCTCTTGCTTCCTTTACTTTGCATTTTAGGTAAAAGTAATGATATACTCTGTTCATTTAAGATAAAAATGGAAGGGCCTAGAAGGCTTCTTGGGTAACTGGCTTCTCCTTCCCATATTAAATAAGAATGGTTTATAGTGACTGCATAAAATTACCTTCACTGTAGATGAAAATACTATGACATACACTGTTGAGCTTTCTCTTTTCAAAGCACGTAGGTCATGAAACTATAAAATATCAAGTTTGCATGTAAATATTCTCATTTTAGTTATTTCAATACAAAGCAAATTCTTTTAAAATATATGTGAAAAGAGTTCAGTTTGAATAGTGTCTATCTACCAAGGTCGTATGTATTACATACTCATTGGCATGTGTAAAGATGATGACATTATTTTTACATAATGATTGATCCCATTCTTTGTTGAAAATTGTTTAAATGAATTTCAATTGATGTAGGACCTCAAATGATAAAAGGAAAATAATATAACTCTCAACCTGATAACTGTCAGATACACTGAGCTCACGTTCCCCAAAACTGAAGAATGAATTCTAAGAAACAACAGAGTTTAAGAGCAGGAAATATTTATGCAGTGGGAGAGATTTTATAGCTCCTGGGAGACAGGAGGGGGCCCAAGTGAGTTGTCTGGGACCTCGCTTCACAGGGGAGATTTTATGGAGCAAAATCACAAAGTGGGTACAACGTGGGACAAAATTATGAACAATCAATAACATTACAAGTATAGCCTTATTGTAGTCAGCTGAATTTGGCAAGGGAATACATTAAATACAGGACACATAATTTCTAAGGTTATTTTATGATAATTACCCAAAAAAGTCAAATGCAAAGGAGGGCAAGAGATTAACCACACACTAGAGGCCCAAAGGATTCAGCTGAGGGCCTGGATCCCAGAAATTTCCCACATAAGTCCAGCTAAAGGCTTAGAGTCCAAGGCAATGTCCTCCTTGAGTCCAGCCAGTGGCCTAGAGCCTACAGCAATGTCCCATGATTGTCTGTACAGGATCTGCACCTGGAAGGCCCAAAGGCCAGTGGTGGAATCCAGAAACCCTACGCCAGTGAGATGAAGGATTTGTGTCACCAAGCTGAGGGATTCACAGTGCAGCAAGGAAGTGATGCTCATGGTGAAGATCAGAGCTCTCTTAAGGAAAACGGCAGCCATTCCCAGTGACAGCGAAGTCCTGAGTTCCTCCTCTGATGAGAACAGCCACGTTCGCATCAGGAAAACCATCCACAGAAAGCTTCTCCTAGAAAAATCACCAGGCCAAGATATTCCCCTCCAATTCTCTTTTTATGGCTATTGGTAACAACCCTCAGGTGGATTCTCCACACCCAGACCATACTGATCAGTTCAGATGGGTGTTACAAGTTGACCATTAGTCAATCCACCACAAGCCACTTAGGTAATATTGATCCAATGGAGAAGCAAGTCAAGTAGCAAGTGTACATGGAAAGAACAAAGAATGTTTTTAGGAAAGGATGAATCTGGAGGGGTAACTGATGTCCATCTACATTTTATTGGGCCAGATGGTGCCACATGTCTTATCCTTTGGGGAAGTATATAGGCCTGGTCATTCTGTCTTTATCTTGAGGCCTGGCCACCAACAGATGTACCTTCAGCCACAGTTGTAATGTGTTTTCATCCTCTGCACTGAGTCTCTCGAGGGTCCAGCCCTATCTGACTTCTACCTAACTTAGCTGTCTAAAATAAAGTATACCCACAATTAGAATCTGGAAAGATAAAATGAAAAGTTATTTCTTTTATTTATTCTTTTTAATTAAAAAAATTTTTTTTCTCTTTTGGTGCCAGGAATTGAACTCAGAACCTTGCGCTTGGGAGGCAGGCAGCAGAACCACTGAGTTAAATCCCTGGCCTATTTCTTTTAATTTTTCAAAAGATGTAAACCTTTTATACATCAGACAAAAATGTGATTGACTTTATTATTTAATTAATCTTTAATTTTTGCAGTAGTCCCAGAGTTGATGTAAGATGGGGTGAAGACAGACGGTGTTTTGAATTGCACTTGAAACTATTTTGTTGGTGATAAACAATTGAGTATCTAGGAAATGGGCAGTTAGAAGAGCAATTGCAGGAGATGCGTGACAAATGCATAGGCCAGTCCAATGGCTAACTCACAGTAGTTAATGTTTACTGACTGAATGTCTACTGTACAGACTTACATATGGACTGACTGACTAAATCAATGAGTCTGTATTCTGAGCCAAGGATGATTGGAAAGCTCCATAACATTGTGCATAAGTCATCTTCTCTATGGTGGCAGATAATGATAAAACCCCCTTTCTTGCTCTTTCATTTCTTTACTAGAGCAGCATAGCAAGGCTTCATGAATTTGAAAGGACGCTGAAACACTGAAACTTCCCAATTGGGTCTTCTTTTTGATTCATGAGAAGTAGCCTCCTTGGGTGAAGGAGGCATCTCACATGACGCCAAAGGGAACTCGTACATGCAGAGGCAGTCTCTTCTGCAAGCCCCGTTGAAATCAGAAGCTTTGTGAATGGCTCCATTGAGAAGTCAAAGGTTCACCATTTCATCTTCTGCACTTTGAAGCATATCCCTCAGTAGAATCAATGAACCTCTGCCCTCAAACACAGACCACACCTGCTCATCACATCCAGCTTCAAGATTCCCCAGAAGCTGTTCCAAGTGTAGGAAGTTTCCATATGGTAATTTTCATTTCTATTTCACAAGCACGTCTTAATGAGATTGCTTTGAAAATACGTCATCTCAGAAACCACCTACAGTTCTGTGTCCATTTCTCTTACTGTGGTTGAAGCCTTGATCATTCTTGCCTAAATCTCTCCAACAATCCTAAACTTCTTTCCTTGTACTAAATCTTACTTTTTTTGAGCAAATATATTAGTAATATATATTATCAACTATTAAAAATATATAATAGATCAGTGGTACTCTCTGTTTATATTTTAGATTTCCATTAAAAGAGAATGAAATCGGGCTGAGGACTTAGCTGAGTGGTTCCACTGTCTGCCTCCAAGTGCAAGGTCCAGGGTTCAATCCCCAGTACCAAAAAAAAAAGAATGAAATCCAATATTGTTATCTGGAGTTGGGAGCCCTTCATTGTTCTGTTCCTGTCTATCTCATCAATTTTAATTTTTAGCTCTATCTTCCTTACCACAAGCATGCAATGGTTTCCAGTTGCTCCTTTGATCCATTGAGAACGGCAAACTTATGTGAGCTCTTTTAGTCCTATACAAGACATAGGAAACTCTTTCTTAATAAATAATGATTACCAAAGAACCCCGAGGTGGGTAAGGATTACCTATGCCCTCAGTACCACGCTATTGTAAAACAACACCACTGACCCAGTTTTACCAAAGTCGGAGATGTTTACTACACAAACGTGTGCAATGGCAAATATGTGCAAAACAGTTTCTATAGCTTGTTCTGAAAGTGCAACATAGTTTCACATTTTTTTCTTTTAGGTGCCCAGAATGCTATCTTTTGGTAGTCAGCCTTCCAAAGGGAAAATTCATATCTTATACTCATAGTTGGATCTGCTTCCGGCCCATGGCTGGAGAGAGAACGCACTATGGATCAGCCCTCAGATGTCATCTCCAAATTAATAGTAAACCCTTCTGGCCTCACGAGATTTCTAAACTGTGTCAGCGTAAATGTGAGAAGTGTCTCAAATATATGTAGGTCAGTCCACATATTATTGAATACCAGTAATTTCACCAATGAAAGCTGATAATTTATAGTGCCAATTATATACCCATTTATTTGATAGAAAGAAACATTTCTGATGGTTAATGATGATTGGTTAGCTAACTGATTGGCACTGAACAAAAGTTGAAAAAGTTTGGGAGCTATTTCCAGAATGTGCTTTGCTTACATAGTTTCAGAAGGTGACTTGGTGTCTCATTTAATTCTCAGATTGACAGAAGTGACACCTCCTATCCTGGAGCCAAATGTTCAAAAGTTGGAATTTATATATGACACCATTTACTCTGAAGTTGTTTCAAGTAAGATGAAGGCATTTTAATATTAAGGTCGCTTTAGAAATTTTACACTGACATGGCCTTTGTCTAGGAAATGGTATGCAGGTTCTTCCTAAAACCTTTCTGGCCCTTCCTTCTTTTCAGGTTTAATCCCAATTATTAGCCTTTGAAAAAGGTTTTCCATGGCCATGCTACCTAGAGAATAGTAATAGGAATGTGGTAATAATGGTAACCAAAAGTGCAATAATTTTGAGCATTTCTGTGTATCAGGCAGCAGGCTAAGCATTGGTAATGTATTAATTCGTTTAATCCTCACAGGAAGACTATAAAGAGAAATATTTATCTTCATTTTACAGAGAAGGAAACTGAGGCACAGGCCCTTAACAACACAACATAACAGGGAAATGGCAAATTTGGAATTTGATTTTAGATAATTCCAGTCCAAAGTCCACCCTCTTCACAGTTAAGTACACCTGTGTAACCTCATCTTACTTATTATTGTAACATAATGATCCCGTAACCTATAAAAACTTTTGCTTACCTGATAGCTCTTTCTCATTCTCACAGACATGGATAGTTCTTGAGAGCAGGGCCCATGCCTGTCTTGTCCATCACTACATCACCAGATCTCATATGATCACTGTCATGTAGTTGGTGCTCAATCTGCAACTTTTGCAAAATGTGAGGGTGACAGAACTTTGTACAATATCAATAATTCTAGACGCTCATTGCCCATTTTACTCCACATTCAAAAAGAAAGCCATGAGAGTTGAAATTGCTCAGTTTCTTAGATGCCCTCCGCTGTCTGAATTTCCCCTCTGGTATCATATGCACTCAAGAACAGGTTTAAGAAGACCTATATTGACCTCTGACAATGATACAGAGAAGGAAGTGCTCGCTCTCAGTTTATGCTCTGCACTATTTGCAAGAGTGATCTCTAAAAATCAAACCTACCTGAAGCCCATCAGCACCTCTGCAATTGAATAATGTTAAAAATTCCAGCCCAACTCCTGAGTGTGCCACATTGGATTGTCCATGATTTAGTCCCTGGCTAAACATACATGTGATATTTTACATCCTCACTCTTATGTGTGTGCATATATAATATATAGTTTATATGTATAAGGAGAGAGAGACACACACGTGCACATAAACATCTACAAATACATTTGCCACCTCTCACAGTAATAATTCTGACTTCCTAGTTCAGTGAAGGGAAGGTATCTAGCTCTCTTACAGCATCTCTCTTCACTGCTGAGAGATTCTGCTCTTTTTGATTTGACTAATGCCTACTTTACTTTTAGGTCTTATTTTTCAGAAAATTTTTCTTAGTTTTCTTTGAGCCTCAGTTACATAGCACCTAGTGAAAACTTTTTTTTTTATCATAGACTCTGTTGTATTAGTATATGCTTGTATGTACATATATACACACAATTCATACATGTGTAATATCTATCATACAATAGAAAGTGAGTTTCTTGAAGTAAGATCTATGATATTTTAGCACAGTGCATTTCCCAGATTAGCTGCTTCACAAATATTTCATGAATGAAATTAATGAGGAAGAAACAGAATAAGACCTGATCCTAAACCATGCCCTGACCTGACAATAATCTATGGCAAACTGCCCTTCAGGGAAAGTATGTGCTGTTGCTAGGAGCAATTCCCATCTTGACTGGATAGGGCCAGGTTTGTTCTCGGTGACATCAATATGGCACCTTTCCTCGGCCTAAAAATCCTCTGGCACTGAAAATACATGAAGTCTGGAAGCTGTTTATAAGACTAAGATGGTGAGTCAATAGATTCTGTTCCCATTTGGCAAGAAGGGACATAGTCCTAAACATCTGAAGCTCTGTAATTCACACTAAACTTCTCATTAATTTAAATGTTAACGTAAATTTAAAACACATCATCTTGATTTGGAATTCTTTGTATGTGAATATCGCAAAGCCAGGCTCTCTTATCAGCAATATTAAAATGGACATTCTTCCATATCAAGTTATTATGAGTAAGAAAAAAGTGAAGTTTTCCCTTTTTTCATTCTTGTCATAGAAAATATCTGTTTTAATTAAAATGTTTATGTATGAGAAGCTATGAGAACCTCTTCCTTGAGTCCAATTATCTTGAACATTTTGAATAGAATGATCAATTTCTTAATCTGTGTTTCCAGAGGACTGACCATTCAATTTCAAATATATAGAAAGATGAACATCTTTTCCATTTCACTGGTAAGAAATAATAGAGTCACCATAAATACACTGGTAAATTGAGCTCTCGTTTTTGTTAGTACTTGAACCATAACTTTCTAATATTGAGTTTTTATATATTGTTTTTAATTTGAAGGAAAATGTAATTACAGAGAATATATGATTTCATTAGACCCACATAGAAGAAATTGTTACAGTGATGATTGATGATGATGATGATGATAAACATGGACATTTATGTGTGTGTTTACTCTGAGCCAGACACTGATACAAAGTGCTCCCTAAAAACTTCAGGATGTAGTCCCTACAGCAGCACAGAAGGCAACAGCTCTCTTTATCCTGTCTTACAAAATATGATACTGACCCATTGAAATATTAATCCAATTTCAAAAAGTTCTACAACCAAGTAGTCAGGTTGGGGGCCCTGGGTTGTTCTGATTCCAGTGCCTTTTTTGTAACCACTATGGTACCTGGGTATTAAACAATGCAAATAAACTAACACATGAAATGCTAGAGTAGTGAATTTCATTGAGTATTAATGCATACAAACGTGCAGTTAGGAATCCAATGCTACTATGGAGAAGCTGGGTGGATGGACGAACATCATGTATCTTATTCCTCTCCTTGCACAGTGTAAATTTTGAATAAATTAAGTAGAAAAGCCTCATCCAGCCCCACATTTCGTGAGTCTGGAGAAGGAGATGATCCACTTTGTTTGATGGACCAAGCCCTCTGCCTCGTCCTTCTCTGGGCGGCTGCCCATCACAGTGCTTCTTCACTTCAGTGTCTATGCCCCTGCGGGCATCACCATCTCAGTTCTCTGACCTACAACTCTGACAAAGTAGGCATTCTGCTGTCAATAGATGCCTTTGAAATATGAGAAACACCAGGTAGAAGACTCAGACTGAAGCATGGAAGAAACATCACTTTGTTCCCTGAACATGAAAACAAAATATAAAAATGGTAGTCCTGAGAGAAATTGGACAATATGAATATTCACTAATATATTCAGAGACACAGAACCCGAAAGAACCTACTGAAATTGAATATAATCTGGGCTTAGGGCACCAGGTGCAGCCTGGCACAGCTGTATGCCCTGTAACTTGGTTTTGGACTGCTAGGACAGACTACGTTGGGTATAGTACGAGGCATGGACTTTGCAGTCAGACTGTCAGCTCTGTCCTTTATCATTTCTGGGTAACTGATCTAGACACTTATGCAGTAGAGTTTTCTTTAACTATATAATGGGAGTCCTAAGTAAATATTTGTATAGAGCAGTTTTGATCGTTAATTTTTTCAATAATATAGAGTCGGTTCATCGTCAGAAATATAATAAAGGTTTAAAATTAGTTTTCTTTATTCAAGTTACATCAGTAAACAAATAGCAAATCTAGTGTATCGGTTTTTAAATTATCCTCTGAAGTAATGATTTAAATTATCAGTCAACAGGGCTGGGGATTTAGCTCAGTGGTTTCACTGCCAGTTGCTCAAGCGCAAGAACCCGAGTTCGATCCCCGGTACCAAAAAAAAAAAAACATTATCAGTCAACATTCAACTTTGTGAATTATTGTTGTCTCAAAACAGTGACATATGAATTTAAAAAGGAATAATTTATCTAGAAATATTTGCCGGAAAATGCATGAGCAAAAATATCATGTTATCATACTAAAATTCTGTACTTTTTTTTTTTTCAAGACTCTTGTAATTTCTTCCCTTGCGAATTTCAGCTTCTCAACAGCAAGGTAGCTAGAGGTTAGACAGCTGAAAAACTGGTAATCGGGTCCCAAAATACAAGTTTAAAAATATCAAATTTTACCAGTATCCATCAGGTAGACAGTTGAATTTTTTCAAATCAAGAGGTGAACCTCAAATTGTTTATAATGAGCTTAATACCATTTGTCTATAAGTGACCATAGCTAAGCAGAACTAGAAACCAATAATTGGAAGCACGTAAGTCTACAAAATTTGATCTTTTTCTATATATGGGGATTTTTTTCACATAAATTCTTCATGCTAATTATACTTATATAAAACCATATTATTGAAAGGGAAATTATCACTCAACTTGAGAAAAAGAAGGTTCTTCAGGCAATTTCATACAAAGGCTTTCATTTTACATATAGAGAAGATGCAGACTCAGTGATATTTTGTTACTTGCCCAAGTTTGCCTATTTGTGGTAGGTTTATGAATTGAATCCATGTCTAATTCTCAATCCAATGCCTACATTTGCTTTTTTCTGTGTGATATCAAACTGAGAATTTGTAAGTACAATGTATATTTTCTAGTTTCTTCTGTCTGGTTTTTAAAATTGAAATAAATTGATAATTATTTCTATTGTTTTGAATTCATGCCAGTGTGATGCAATAAAAATAAGAAATTGTTCAAACTTTTGTATAAAAACCTATTTGCAGACAAAAATCTTCTCCAATAAAATTCATATGACACATTTGAATAACAAAACACAATGAACATTGACAAAGAAATGAAAAACTACGCGATCTAGAAATGGATAAACTAAAGTAAAAAATACACACATAAATATATTGTTTTATGAATAATTTATGTATATATGTATACATGTATATATGTATATATTTCTTTGTTTTACCCACCTCTAGATTTTGTGCTCATAACACACATGCACACACACACACACACACACACATACACAGAGATAAGTACAGTATTATGACATCTCAAGTTACAAAATTCTGTGGGATGACTATAGCAGGCTGGAGTGCAGAAGTTAGTGTAATCCTAACTTTATCATCACTTTGAAGTATAATTTAAAAACATATTTATGTTTTGTTCTTGCAGGTGTAAATAATATTTTCTGCAGAAATCCAGAGCATTCGTTTAAATTCTTTGACTTTTCTCAGGAAGATAAGGACCTGTGGATAAATTTCGATAAGGTAAGTTCCAAATATCACTAATATTCTCAGAGTTTCCATTCTAGTTGGTCCAGTTAAGGAAAAGGTGAGGTTCAGTAACTCAAAAGAACAGACAAATGGAGAGGCAGCTAATACTTTTCTTAACGATGCAGTCGATATTTGACAGTGTTTCAGTATATAGCAAAAATGAGCTTACTAATATATAACCTTAGCCTTAGGTAGAACTTTTTCACCTGTTTCCAAGAAATATTGGTCAGCTAGAGGTTCTTGCACACAGCAGCCTGCTCTCTTGTGAAGTGCCAGGCTCCTGTGTTTCTTCCTGTAAGCAGCCTTCTCTAAAGATGAAGAGAAGGAGTAAAACTAGGTAACCAGATCTTGCTCCAAAGTTCACTAAAGAGGCAACTTTACTGACCAGTAAGAAGAGAAAGGGAAGAAAGTAAAGGACTGGAATAACACAATAGAGTTACTCACACATGAAAAAATTAAAGATGAAGAATGTGTAATATTCCGTGTCATGCTTGAAAAATAGGAGAGATATGACGAGAGACAGTGCTCTTCAGTGGTTAAATTGGGATTTTCATAACTTAGTAGCACATTAAGAAAATTTCTCTTGGGTGACAGAGACAGCCGCCGCCCTGACATATCCCCTCCCTTAAGAAGAAAGCCAGAACGCATCCCATATGTCCATAACGAATGAATGGATAAAGAAAGAGTATAATTTGAACACAATGCCATGTTACTGTGCTGTAAAGAAAGGTAAACATGAGTCATTTGTAGTAAAATGGAAGCATCTTGAGATCATAATGTTAAGTTAATTAAACCAGACACATAAGCTTAAATATTGCATGGTTGCTCTTTTTTTTTTTTTTTTTTTAGTACCGGGGATCGAACTCGGGTCCTTGCGCTTGCGCAGCAGGCGGCAAAACCACTGAGCTAAATCCCCGGCCCTGCATGGTTGCACTTATGAGAAACCAAAGTATAAGTAAACAGAGAAAAAAAAGATGGATAATAGTAAATAAGTGGTTAGAACTTTTGCAAAAGAGAAAGGGACAAAGAAATGGAGGGAGAGGGGAGGAAAGGAAAGGAATGAAAAAAGAATTAAAATATGTTATGTACATGTACCCACTGATCATGAGGAATGCCATCATTAAATATTGCAAACGTGTACTAAGAAAAATAAAAATTTTAAAAAGAAGCAAGACAGATTCTAGCCAGACTTTTGCCAACTTCCTGTTAGAAGTCTTGTATTTTCAAAATTCAATGTGCGTGTTTTCTGTATTATTGCACAATTGCTGACTATATGGTAGTCCACTACCCATTTGTGATCTTGGCTATTTTTCAAAGAAACAAAAGCTCATTCTGTATAGTAATTTTTAAAGTTTGAGGTATACTATTACATTTTCATTTAAAGAGGGTGTGGAAGGAAAATACTAGATAAGTCAACTTAGCTTGTTGTTCAGTGTACTGGTTTCAAGGGAAATTTGAGACCAAAGTTTAAGGAATCATTTATGTAGTGGAATTTTATATATTGGTAAAAAAGAAAACAAGGATGAAAAATTTATGGAAAAGCATAGAAAAGAAATCATACACTCAAAAAAAAGCAAAATACAATGGGTTTAGTATCATATTACGAACCAAAACAAATATGCATAGAAGGCACCAGGACACACAATATTTTCAACCTGATACTTCCTCTAGAATGTTAAAATCCTGTTTCTTTTGTATTTGTTTTTCTTCATCTGAGATTTCAGGTCATTTTAAAAAAAGCTTGGTGCATTTCAGTCATTTGATTTGGTCAAATTTTGGTAACTTGTCCTATAGGTTAGACACATGTAGCAAAAGAGAAAATCCAATGTATTGGACCTAGATCAGTAGATGCTCCAGAAAGAAACAAATGCAGTTCCTCATTTAGTACCTTAATATTAAGATCCCAGAATTTCCGCAGAACACATACCACCAGACATGCTCATTGTTAACATTTAGTAAGTAAATATTATTAAATAAATGATTGAATTAATAGGTTAATTATGAATATATGAAATTATTTTCAAAAAATACATATTTCCCCATGTAATTTGAAAAACAGGACTTCTTTCTCTCTTTTCCTTATATTCAGAAAGTGTTTATAACATTTCCTGAAGCATTTAAAGAAACCAAAATAATGATTAAACAAAACTAGTAACTTAAGAGAAAGCTGAATGTATCCCCAATAGATGGATCCTAAATGATTCATCTCAGAAGTTTAAGGCTATCTGGTTTCAGTACCATAATAACATTAATTAGATCATAATGTGAGCATTGTTACTTTTAATTTTACTTTGAGATTTATGAAATTAGTAATCATATTTAGAATATGCTAGATAAACCCATAATAAATTCTATGTTTGGGCATTAAGATAAATTTTCCAAGAATCTTTTCTAAGCACTTATTACAAATCAGAAGAGATTAGAAAACGCAAATACTTATTTGATTAATTCTGATAGCTCTTCCTCTGCTGGTTTAAGAATTGGCATGCAGAATTTTCACCCATTTACAATTGTTATCCTAGTAGGAATTGGCCTTATCTTTACTCAAATTTATTCTTTGCTAATAGAAGGACTGAGAATTATTGAGCTCTGAATGGTTGTTAAATGGACAGTGCAACAGATTGGAACATGTAAAGTTTTAAATAGACTTGTCAGGTTCCTGGGTCATATAGAAAAAGGAGACATCTACGTGAGCAAGTTGCAGGAGCCCTTACTTTATGATTGACATTTTTATTCAGAAACAAATGGAGTTCCACTTATTTCTGGAAACATATCTATAAATTAGATCCTCTGATGTCTAAAATGAGATAATGTAATTGCAAGTGAAACAATATTATTGCTTCAATCTAAAGAGAACTAAAAAGATATTTACCATTATCACATCCATGGGAATAATTCTGATAAGAAAATATAGTTTTTTTTCCCATTTGGGTTGGCTCTGAAATGTGGCTGTATTGGTAGTGATTAAAGTGGTTACTGGATCTGATTCATACAGTTCTTGGTAATGGAACAGATTTGCCCGTATTCCCATGACTCTGGCTGTGGTTAAAAATCTTTCATCGTAAATCTAATATTGCTTTACTCAGGGAGCTCTCAGGACCTGTGGGATGCTACCTTTTTGCTCTATAAATTAAAAACCGAATTAAAACACCCAGTGGTGCCAAGTGTGTGGAGAAAGAGCACTTTTATAAACTGCTGTTGAGACTGTAATTTGATAGAACCCTTCTGAAAACCAATATGGCACGTGTATGAACATGTGCCTGCCATTGACCTAATATTTCCTTTTCAAAGATTTATCTAGAAGACCCCAGTGGACAGGGCTAGGGTATAGATCAAGGACAGGATGCATTCCAAGCATGCCTGGGCCCCAGCACACACGTACACACACACACACAAACACACACAGAAAATGTCATTGAACAAATGACTGAAGATATATATATATATAGATAGATAGATAGATAGATAGATAGATAGATAGATAGATATGCATGATCACTGGGGCATTGTAAATAGCTGAAATATATTTACACAACCTAAATATCTCAAAAAGGAACATTTTAAAATATGGGCCATGAACATACTAAAACTCTAGACAGTCACTTTGGATGGTGCTGCTGCTCTGAATGTACAGACACAGGACTATATTGAAATAATATTAATTTTTAAAATCTGATTAAAATAAAGCATTCAAATATATCAATAACTTTATATATTTTATGCTACATATACACTATACCTTCATATGTACAAAATATCTAAGTAATTGTATTCAGCTTGCTTTTAGATTGTCTATTTTTAGTCAGTAACTAGATAGACATGTAGGTTCACAAGGTGAGTAAGCAGATTACAAACTAATGAAAAGCTTTTCAAACAGTAAAATATGAATTCTTCTTGTGTATACACACACACATACACACACACACACATACACACACCATCTCTTCACAATCTACATGATTTCCACTCCACAATGACGGCTCGGTAGAAGTGAGTCCTCTGAAGCTGATGTGTTTTCTTGGGAATGGGCTGACCTGTGATCCTATGACTCAATCTATGACAGTGATAATAAATCCCACCTGTTGTTTTAAGTTGTATTATTGAAGGGGGCTCTACCTGCTAGAAATTGATAAAAGGCATGGGGGACAGGGAATAAAAAATAATAGAAATAAACTTATTATATCAATTGTAAATGAGATTAAATAAAAAGACTGTGGAAAGTAATGTCCAAAAAATAGGAATTAAAAAGAGACTTTCAGGGCTGGGGACTTAGCTCAGTGATTTCGTCGCCTGCTGTGCAAGCGCAAGGACCCAAGTTCAATCCCCGGTACCAGAAAAAAAAAAAAAAAAAAAAAAGAGACTTTCAGGATGGTGAAGGGAAGAAAATTACGGGTGCATCTTTTACCAAGCAGATATTTATCTTTTACCAGGAAGATATTTGAGTGTCAGGGAAAGTAGATAGGTAACAGAGTTGCTAAAAGGATCCCCTTACAATTCATCAAGCCTCTAAGATACAAAGAAGCTCAGTGAAAGTGCCCATGTATCGCTTGGCACACATGGAGTCCTCATGTAACTCCGGTTGAATTTCTGGAAACAAATAGTTGCTCAAATAAACACACTTAAGTTGACACTTTTCTCTTTGCATCCGGATTGTTAACACTACACCTTCTTCTAGAAAACTGCAAGCACAACCACACCAGATTTATGGGACAGCTAGCATCTCTGGGGTAAAGAAAGAGTCCTGGATGGAAGTAGCGCAACCACATCAGGTCCTCTGAAAAGCCCTGTTTCATGTAGCATTTTTGTGTCCATCTATGTTGGTGCTAGGACACTTTAGGAATCCAATCTTTTAAGAGATTTTGAATGTCTGTTCATGGAGGAGTCTGCTGGTCCCAGTCTACTTATCATCACAAATAAATAATGGCAGTAGGGTAAAGAGAGGAGGGCTTTGTATGCAGGAATGAAGCTGCCTAACATGAATTCTCTTGTGCAATCACAGCAGCTCTTTAAACTTAATTTCAAGGATAAAGACACTGAGGCAGACTAAAGGTAAATGACTCATTTGCTTAAGATCATTCAAACAGGAAAATTATAGAAGTGAGATTAAAATCTACTCAGTGTGACTCAAACCTTTAGTATGTGTGGCTCTTCTGAGTCCATATAGAGCAGAACATATTGTAATTATGTATGGATGGTCATTTTTCTTAATTAAAGTAACAATATTAATTTGAATACACTGATAACCAGGTGTAACCGAAGAAGAGTCCCAGAATTTCAATTTTTCAAAAAGAGAAATGTCATATAACAAGAGGGTAGGATGGTGTGTTAAGACCTCAATGTTCATCTTCAATTCTTTTGCTATAACCCGAGAAATACAGCCATGGTAAACCAATATGATAGCTTTAAGAAAGAAAGACATACAAAAGTATATCATACCTGGAGGATAAAACAAATCACACCTTATATGTGGTGTATTTGTTCGGTGGTAATCATTTGGAAAACAGAGGTGAAATGAAAATTATCTGTGAAGATTCAGCTATTCCACAGCACATTTTAGCTGAGACTGCTTAAAAATAAAATTCCTGAGAAGTCAAGCTATTTGCAGTTATATTTGTATGTGAACTTATTTTCTCTGTATGTGAGGAGAGATTTCCCATCAAAGTTGTCACTGTCATGGGTTAGCAGTCATTCACTCTCTGGTTCAGTAAATATTTATTGAACACATCAAACCATGAGCTAGGCACTGGGGTTACCCAGGTGAATAAACACTGTCTTCTACAGTAGGAAACAAGGACAGACCCTAGGAGCTTAATATCTTAATAGTATATGGTAGCAATGAAAGGAACAGATGCACATTAACATAAAGATATATATGCTTGCCCACATATATGCATATGCTATCTTGCCACACGGCAGGAGAGAAATATCAATCACACTGAGGATATTAACAGAATGTCTGGGTGGCTTCCGCCTTGATCACAGAAGATTTTATGGATGAGTTGGGTTTTGAAAAGTTTTTAAAAAATGACAGGATAAAATATGGTGGCCCAGAAGATGAGAGACATTTTTCTGTTTTTGCAAAAATAATGACAAAGAATCCAAGGAGTCCTCGGCATATTTAAAGACTGTCACTGGTGTTAAGAGTTGGCTTTGGTGATCTGTTCAATGGAATGTCAAATTCAGAATTGATGCCTATGATTTTCAAAGTATTTTCAAATGGCACCTAAACAAAACGAATGATTCAGCCCCACCCAAATCTTTCTTTAGAACCTAAAGTCCTTGAATTTGAGTCACTGTGTAACTATTACATGTAGTCCTAATAAATGAAAGCAAACCAAAAATCCTTTTTGAAAGCTTTGACTTTAAATCAAAGTGGCTTAAAGTCCCAGCTTAATGAGTTACTTATTAAACTTGAAAAAGTGTCTGACTTCTCTTGGCCTTGTATTCAGTATAAACTAGAGAAGGTTGTGATTTAATTCATGTGAAGAGCTGTCTTCCACATAATTTATATGCATTCTATATAAGCTAGGTTATTATCAATAACACGTGGTTTTGGTTTTTTAGTAAACAGGAGTAAAGAACACAGCATACAAATCATAGCACACTGATTGCTACAATATAGTACAAATGTCAATTTTTGTACCAACCAAGTGGGTTCATTGAAGTGTTCTTACACCCTGTAAACTGCAGCAAGTGATGCGGTACCTGGATGAATAAAATAACCTTCATCTAGAAAAGTAGAAGCCTGTTAGGATCTATTTTCAACTAAGCGTGATATTTACTTGAGGGTCCTGGTTTGTTCCTTATTTACCCTTCAGTTGCTAAGAAATTTAGGGATCCATATGGCATTTATCTGTCAGGAGAAAAGATATTAAAATGCCTCTTGCACATTGTACTATTGGATCGTTGGTAGAGTTTAAAAATGCATTTAGTTTTATTAAGCTGTGATCCTCACACAGACTTTACCGGTAACCATGGGGCTGGCGAGGGTGAATGGGGAGGTAGAGGGTGATTGGTGGAAACTGACACCTGGAGGAGCTTAATGACTTCCCCAAGCTAGCAAGACAGATGAGAAGGCAGGACCTTATTCTGCATTAAGTTGCCTGTGTAGAGAATGTACACTGGCCTCTCACTCCAGGAAGGATGAGCTTTAGGGAAGTACAGGAGGCTCTTGCACACTTCTACAAAAGTCCCAACTTTCATTCTTAAATACTCATCCTTTTCTAGTCAAGCTGATCTCCTTGGTACTCTTGGGCATTTGAGTACCATTAGTTACTATTACCACTAGTCTGTCTCTCTCCCTCCATGTCACCCAAAATTGTTCCATCCTACAGTAATAATGCTGAAATAAAATGCAATATATCTGTAGGATGAGATGTTATTTGCAATGAAAAGAAATGAAGTACTGACACAGGCTTTGATGTAGATGAACCTTGAAAACATTATGATGAGTGAAAGAAGCCAGACACAAAAGACCACATATGGTACGATTCCATTTATATGAAATGTTGAATATGAATAGGATATGAATATAGATCTATTTAAATTTGAATGTAGAATGAGCAAATCTATAAAAATAGAAAGTAGATTAGTAGATGCTGAGGGCAGAGTGAGAGATTGTGGGATGACCATTAATGACCATAGGATTTCTTTTAGGGCTGAAAAAATATTCTCAAATTAGATGGTGGTGATGATTGTACATCTGTGAATATGCTTAAAGTTGGGATATACATATAAAGAATGATAACATGGTATATGGATTTTATCTCAATCAAATTTTAGAGCATTAATAATAACTAGGAAAACCAAAAATTTTATATTAGCTATGTCAATTTGCTTGTGGCATAATTGCATGTACCAAGTTTATATGTTGATTAATTTTGTATATATATATTTAAACACTTGGAAGTTGCTACTATTTTTATTTCTATCTTATGTATGAGGAAACTAAGAAGAAAAGTTAATTGTTTGACCTTTCTTTAATTAGTGTTTGGTGCAGTACTTGGTTTACCTTCATCTTGGGGAGTAGATACATATATATAAAACAGCCTTTTCCTTTTTATTCCCCTCCCCTCCCACTCCCTTCCCATAATAGTAGCAACAAGCATAAACATGGGGAAAAGGGATTTACAGAAGTTAATTTTATAAGATTACACAGCTCGTAAATGACAGAGTTAAGATTATGAACTCAGGAAGTCTTAGCTTCAGAACTATTGCTGAACTACTTTGTTACTGACATGTTGTCCACAGCCTTATTCCAATTTTCTTTCTGCGCTGGGCACAAGGAAGTAGATACTATGCTCAGAACTCACCCTCCCATGCTCTTTCATACATATATTAAGACATTGCTGTGGTCAGAATGCTAGTGTTCCCTCAAATACCTCAGCTGGAATTCTAGCACTCAAAGTGATAACATTACTGAAAAGTCAGGTTCTTACACTGCAGGAATCAGAGACTCCCCTTTCTCATTTCTTGTGTCTTCAGGTGAAAGAACTCAGACAAGACACATGAACAGTAGTACAGAATACAGGCAGAGTTTATTGTAAAGCTAAAGTGCAAAGCAAGAGGACACCCTTAAGAGAAGGGGGGGAAAGCTGGGTGTGGTGTTGCACACCTGTAATCCCAGAACTTGAGAGACTGAGGCAGGAGGATCACCAGGAGTTCAAGACTAGCCTGAATTACACAGAGAGACTCTGTTGCTCGAATTAAGGCTCAGAGTATATTTAAATGGGCCTCAAGGGATATCATTTGCTTCCTCCAAATTCATTGTTCTGTTACAAGGATAAATGGGGTGCTTTGATTAACTTCAAAGGAAAGAAGGCTCCTGACTATACTCTTTGGTGAATGTTTCTGTTGAGATCATGGGGCTTTTTCCGAGGCTTCATCCAGGTCTGGACTTTGACAGGGCCCTGGGCCTTATCAGCACACTCAAAGAAAGTTACTTTCTTTTTTTTTTTTGGTACTGGGGATTGAACTCGGGTCATTGCGCTTGCGCAGCAGGCAATGAAACCACTGAGCTAAATCCTCGGCCTGAAAGTTACTTTCTTTGGGCCAAAGCTTCAGCTCATAAGCTTGTTTGGATTTTAGTCATAGCTAATGATTAAGAAAATGGTAGAAAGACACATTACATCTACTTGCTTCTCAAATAGCCTCTTCATGTAGGACCCATCCGCCTATCTCCAGAACTGCTAATTTCTGACTTCCGGTCTAATATTAGCATCTGGACTTTTGTTTTAATTTGTAAAGGAAAGAAGTTTATTTTGGCTCAAAGTACTCAAGGAGAGGAAGTTCTCTAAGAGTGTGATGATGACATCTGATTGGCTTTATTGAGGGCCCTGAGTAACAAAATCAAAGCAGGGGGCATCACAATCTCAGACTCATACTCTATAAAGCTACCGTGACTAAAACAGTTTCTTACTGGCACAGAAAAGGGCATATGTATCAATAGAACAGAATAGAGGAAGCAGAAACAACTCTAGGTTCACACCAATATTTGATTTTTGACAAAGGAGCCAAAAACATTCACTGGAGGAAAGATAGCCTCTTTCAAAATGGTGACGCGAAAATTGGACATGCACACACAGAAGACTGAATCTAGACCCGTATATTTCACCATGTACTAAACGAACGTCAGTCAGAATCTGGGCTCTGCGAGGAGGTGACTAAAACATGAGAGATGACCTTCTTGAATTGAAATAGTATCTTTATACCTAGGCGAGCTCATTTTCTCCTTCCGCCATGTAAGGACAGAACAAGAAGTCGCCATTTTCGAACCAGAAAGTAAGCCCTCACTGGACACCAAATCATCTAAAGCACCTCAGAGGGTGAGGTTGCCTCTCCTATCCACAGTGGTAGGGACTCTGTGTCAGTATGATTTCCAGAAAAGGGGCCCAGCCTCACATTATGAGCTCCATACCTTGTACTCTAGCAAGAAACTTCCTACTACAGATGGAGCTGAAGAGGCAGGAGGACAACCTTAGATCAGTAGAGCCACGAGGACAGGATTGAGCTACCCTCAGAGAAGCTGTGGAGACAGGAATATCCAGAACCTTTGGGGTCCAGCCATCGTGATCTTAAGATCACAAAGATTTTCTCTGATTTTTTTTTCCTGGAAGCTGTATCATTTTACATGTTACAATTAGATTTATGATCCATTTTGAATTAGTTGTCCCATATGGCATGTGGTATGAACCAAAGTTCACAGTGTTACATATTGACATTTCATTGTTTTGATATCCTTTGTTGAAAAGGCTATTCTTTCTTCAATTAACTGTCTTTGCATTTTGGTCAAAAATCAAAGGCACTTTGCCAAGCCTGCTTAAAGGATTTCTGGGTTAATTTCTCAGCAATAACAAAAAACCAACAAAACAAATCAATTGCTTATATATGTGTAGGACTTTGCCTATTAGATTTTTATTTATCTATCAAGATGGGGTTTAGATGCCTCTAAAAATTTGCCCCTAATTCTCCTACTTACTCTAATTTACATTCATGGTCATTTTTTTTAAAGCACTCATATATTAGCAGTGATTATCTCCAGATGTATAATTATTTAGGCCAATGTATTTATCAGTAATAGCTAAATTTTGTATTACAGGAATGCATACTTCTGAATGAAAAAATACTGTTATTTTGTACATTTATTATATACTCTATTGGCAAAAAGTTTCACATATATATTGTGACTTTTTCTGTTTTGAGTGAATAAAATCCAATCAAAGTAGCTTATCAATATCCTATATGAGAGCACCGAGGAGGTGAGCCTCTTGAGCCCCTGTACCACTGCCCCAGAGCACCGAGGTGAGCCTCTCAAGCTTCCCTACCACCATCCCAGAATGCTGAGAAGATGAGCCACATGGGTGCCAACACACACCCCCTCCCTCCAGCTGTGCCGAGCGAGCCATAACCTAGATCCACAAGCAGAGTTGCAGGGGTCATAAAGGACATTGCTCTGAGCTTCAGAAGATAGAGTAGAAGTGAAGAGCAGAAAGAGGGCCTCTCTGAGGCCCCTTGATGAAAATTGAAGCCCACCAGAAAAGTGAAGAAAATCTCTGCAATAAAGGCACATGAGACAACCTCCATTGGGGGAGCAGCAGTGTGGACCAGAGCAGCGCAGCTGTAAGCAGATCCGAGCCAGGGCTCCACCCTGACTCCAGAAGCTAGGGCACACCAGACCAAGCCAATGGCCTGCCTGGAAAAGAGCTGCACAGGCACACAAGCAACAGCCAGAGGTTCACCCCAATACCATCAGTAAGTGCGTGAGACCCTAGCTAGTAGCTTGCTCACATAACAAGAACTGGGTGCATTGCCCCCAGGCAAAGACCCTCCCAGAAAACAGCTACATAGGGGGCCTAACCAGTGGTACACCTAGGTACCATCCCAAGTGTGCACAGACCCCAGCTAGAAGCCCACCCAGACAACAGGTCAGCTCAGGGATCAAGAAGGCCACCACTCTGAACCCAGGAATTAGTGTACTGGTGAGCAGTAGAGAAAAGGAAGCTCAGTGGCTTGCTGGGAATTCAAGACCACTGGGTGAGCAAATATTTGCCTCAACAAAGGCACAGCAGGCTGCATCTATTGAAATGAGAAGACAAATAAACAAGCCTCAACACCAGACTTCCAGATCACTTAAGGCAACCCCAAAGGGAAATGAGATGGAACACTCTAATGCTCAACCACCTGGACTCCTTAAACTAGCAACAAAAGAGGATCTGGAAAAAATGAAATCAGAAATAATTTCTCAGATAACAGCAGAGATTGTGCCCATAGTGCAAGACATATTTAACAAATCTAGAGTGGACACATATAAAAAAAATAGAGGAGCTGAGGAACATGATAGAATCCCAACATATGAAACAAATAGAATCCATAAAACACATGCAAACAGATTTCTAGGAGATTAAAAACTCCATTGAGAGTTTACAGAGCAGAATGAGCCAATGTGAGGACAGAATTTCAGATACAGAAGATAAGACTGCAATTAGTGATCAGGAAAAGAAAAATTGCTTTAAAATCATAAGGAACCATGAGAAATCAGTCCAGCAGCTGTTGGATGATGCAAAAAAGAATAACATAAGACTGATTGGAGTCAATGAAGAAACAGGAGAGAGTACAGGTGACATTAAAAAAAAAAAAAACTGTTCACAGAAGTGATGGAAGAAAACTTCCCAAGCAGGGGAAAAGAACTTGACATACAGATAAGGGAGGCATATAGGACTCCAAATAGCCATAATCAAAAACAAACAAACAAACAAACAAACCAAAAAAAAAACTACACATAGGCATATAACAGTTAAGATTCCAGAACCCAACAGAGGAAAAATATTCTACAAGCAGTTAAAGAAAAGAAACAAATCACATACAAAGGAAAGCTCATCAGAATCACAGCAGACTTCTCAACCCAAACCCTCAAGGCAAAAAGAGCTTGGAGTGACGTATTCCAAGCCCTAAAGGAAAACACCCTCCAACCCAGATTGATGTACCCTGAAAAACTATCTTTCAAAATTGATGGAGAAATAAGATATTTTCATGGCAAAGAGCACATGAGGAACTTCATGAATACCAAACCAGCACTCCTAAACATTTTACAGAATATCCTAGGAAAAGACAATGAAGATCACAACCCCAGGAAGCCCAGCAGAATGAATCCATTGGGCAGGACAAGAAATTAAATGCAAAGGGAGAGAATCCAACAAAAAGAAATGTCATGACAAGGATAAGTCAATATGTATCAGTTATAACTATCAGTGCTAATAGTCTCAATTCACCAATCAAAAGAAATGGACTGGCAGAATGGATCTAGAAGCAAGATCCAACAATATGCTGCACACAAGAAGCATATTTAATTTAAAAAGAAACTCATAGTCTGAAAGTTAAAGGGTGAAAAACAATACTCCATGGGACAGGAACCCGAAAAAAACCAGCAGGAGTAGCTATCCTCTTTGCAGACCAAGTGGATTTCATATGAAAATCTGAATCACTCTATCTCCAAGAATTTCAGATAAGGGATACTCAACTTGTATGTACAAATCTATTGTGAACATGTGTTTTCATTCCTCTCAAGTTAAACCTTAAGAACAGGACTGTTGGTTCTTAGCAGTAATACAAGAAATTTCTATATTGTTTTCCAAAATGGTTTTATCATTTTACATTCACATTAGCATTATTAGAAAGTTCTAACTGGTTCACAACTAAACTGACATTTGTTCTTTCAAAACCTTTAACTTAATCTCCCAAATGAGTGCATAACATGATCTTGTTATTGTACTGATTAGTATTTTCCTGATTCTAGTGTTACACACCTTTCCTTGTGCTGTACTGGCTATTTGTTATCTTCTTGTGTCTACTTTTTAATTGGGTTGTCTATTAATGAGCTGACTTCTAATAGTTTGTTTTGTCAAACAAATTTTTATTTATGTTCATAGTTTTCTCTTCTATTATCTTTATCCAGTTTTAGTATTAGCACAATGTTGATTTCCTAAAATGAGGGGGGATGTGTTCCTTCTTTTTTTGTGCTTTAAATATTTGATATAGTTTATCAGTTAAAATGTATATGAGCCTGTTGTTGTCATATAGGTAGGTTTTCAAGCTAGGAATATACTTTCTTTAATAGGTGCTATTCAAATTTTATATTTCCTTCAGAGTTAGTTTCATTAAATTGTCTTCCAAGATACTTCTTAGAAGTTTTCAAATTTATTTCAAAAAAGATTTTTGTAATATGCTTTCTATATCTTATTAAATTCTGTAAAATCTGTGGTAATGACTTCTAAATCTTGATATTTTAATTTAAAAATATGTATAATTGATACTGTGTAATAGGAAGAAAAGGTCTAAAGGAATAGGGGAAGTGGGAGGGGTAGGGGAAAAGAAAGAAAAGAAAAGAAAAAATATGAGAAAATGAAAAAAATTAAAATAAAATCTTTGTAAATAGGGAAAGGTGGAGGGCAGGGGAATGGGGGAAAAAAAAGAACCAATATATGTCATGTAAAGGTACAAGATCCCATTGAAGAATGTAACTGTATTTTATACCTAAAATGTACCAGTAAACTTAATGGAAAAATATATATCATATATATCAATACATAACATGTATGCAAACTTATGAAAATATTTTATTGTTTCATATAAACAAAAAATCTCAGAACAGGATAGCTTCTGTCATGGTGAGATGTAGATGCAGAATGGCTATTATAGCAGCTATAGATGCTGAATGGACTCATGGAATCTATTGCTCCTAGTCCCCTAGTTTTACTCTTCTCATAGCTGAAATCTTTCTCCTATAGACTTCCATTTGTGATGGCAAAAAAGTCCCCACACAACTTTAGGCTTACATTCTATCACCTTGGCAAGCTCAGCGACTTAAGGGTTATGATGGTCTTTCAAAGATCAGTGGGCCATGTATGTGTGGTTCTATTTCTAGATTCTCTGTTTTATTCCATTGATCTATATGTCTTTCCTTATGCCAACATTGCCTTGATTACTGTAACTTTATAAGAAGTCTTAAAATTAGGTAATAAATGTCTTCCAACGCTGTTATTTTTTTTCTTTTTACTTTTCCAGGTCCTTTCTACTGCTACATAACTTTTAAATTTCAATATTCAATTCTTCACTTATAGCAAGTATACATAGATCTGAATATATATATATATATATATATATATATATATATATATATATATATCTTGTGTTTTCTAATCCTGCCAAATTCAAATACAAGTTCTAGGGGCTCCTAAATTTCTTAATATTTTCTCTGTAGATGATCATTTCATCTACATAAAAAGATTTTACTTCTACCTTGCCAATCCTATCCTATTTGTTTCTTTTTATTGCCAGACTATTTTGGTTTGGGCCTACGTTTCAAAGTTTAATGGACAGATGAAAAGTAGGCCTCTCTGCCCTTGTTCCCCACCTTAGGGAGAAAGCATTGTATCTTTTCTATTCATATAAGGCATTTTTCGTGAAGTACAGAGTACATGTCTTTTATCTGTTGAGAAGGTTCTGTTCTACTTCTAGTCTCCTGATAGCTTTTACCATGAACAGCTGTAGAATTTAGTTCAATAGTTTTTCTGCAACTACTAATAGGATCATATAGCTTTTTCCTTTCCTTTGTTAAAATGATGACTTATGTGGGTGGATCATCCAATGCTGAACCAATACTGCCATCCCTATAATAAAACCACTTACTACATACTGCCTTGGGTCACTTGCCCTCTTATAACCAGTGATGTTGACTGCAAGGCCAAGTTATTTGTCACCTTGCTGAGCTCTTATAAGGACCCTCATGATTACATTGGACATACCTTATAATCTGAGAGTCTCTCCTCATCTCAAAACCATTGATTGAGTGACAACTGCAAGGCTCCTCTTGCCATGTGAAGTGACATATCCACAAATTTCTGAGCTTGAAATATGAACATTGTTGGGGAGGATCATTATTCAACCTGACAGAGTACAAGTACTATTATTAAGTATTAATTCTGTCAGTTTTGTTTATTCTTCTTTGGAACAACTGTGTCACGTGACAGTGGCTGTATAAAACTAAACTTCAAACTCTTGAAGAACAGGGAATTTCACCTACCATAGCAAACAAGTGTGTGAGGGGGCTGGAGTCAATTTTTTTTGCAATACTACAGAGAGAAATTGGAACATTTTTTTTATAGGCATTTTCTTCCTTGTCCCTTCTTGATTAATAAAGATAATAATGTAGATTTGTTTGTGCCTCCTTTGATAAATTCTGGTTCTAATAAAACAATACAAATTCCATCAGTGGGCAAATCAGTAAACAGTTTTTAAATGACAACTATAATTCTTTCTCAGCTGTCCCTACATATGCAAAGAGAAAGCATGAACCAAGGCAGTTGCATGAATAGTTCAAACAATAAACTTCCATTGGCTCAATTATCTATTTCAACAAGCATCTGTATACAATTTTAACTTTTATTCTCTAATTGTTTTTCCATTCATTTAGCGTTGGTTGTCACTGCCTTGTAATAAGCCATTTATTTCTTTGTGTCTTAAATTTAATTTAGCAAATATTTCATGAGCAGATAATACAGGCCTGAAAATGTGCTTGCCCTTTTTTGTGGTTACAAAGACAGAAAGCAAAGAAGAATCTCATTCTCAAGGAGTTTTCTGTTCCAAAAGGAGAAATTATAAAGTTACACAAGTCACTATCCAATATGACAAGATGTAAAGGTCACAATCACAGTGCAAAAATGATGCATGTAGCAGTGTTCAGTGGGAAAAATATCATGCATTTGGAAAGAATTTAGGGAAAACTTCCTATAGGAAAACAACTCTGGATAACAAGTAGGAATTTTCAAAGCAGAACTGGAATAGGAGAATGGAACAGTGACAAAAGATAGACAAATAGAAAGAAAAACCTGGGACTCATGATGGGACCCATGTCCTCTGTCTGTGCTCTGGAACAGTGGGTGCACAGTTTGCTCAAAAGAACTTAGAGAGAAAGGAACATTTTATGTCCAGTGTCCAAAAGTATCTTCTTTTGAGTCCAATAACCTAGAAGTTTGGAAAGGGAGAATTAGGCAGCGTCTATTGACACTAGGATTTCCAAGTGGAGGGGAGGAGGTGGGGGAGGGGAGAAGAGAGGATGTTCTACTGCCACCTAGTGGGAAAGGACAGCGATGTTCACCTACAATCCACTGAGCATCCTCCCCAAATAGAGTATTTCACCTCAAGGGCCAAATGTGCCACAGGTAGGAAGCCCTAGAAAGAAAGTCAGGGGCATAGCTTAGTGACAGAGCTTTTTGCTTTCCATGCTGAAGGTCATGGGTTCAATTACACCACAATAAAAAGAAACCCTATATACCCTTATGAGGTTATCCAGTTCTATTAGTATTTTCCTTATTTTATATATATAAGGAAATTGAGGTCTCTTGAGATTGCCTATCTCATGCAAAATCACTAACAAGTAAAAATTGCAGTGCAAGGTTATGGCCATGTTGTAAAGGGTCATGATGTGACTATAACCAAATAGTTCATTAGAGACTCTGAATGTGGACATGGCAATCACTGGAGCTATAATTAAATGATAATGTGTGTGCACTGCTTAGCACAGTACTTGGCAAACAGTAAGCACCTAATAAATGTGCCTTGCTGCTTTGCATGGTAGCTGGTGCTTCCAGCTCTGTGTAAGCTGTGAGATGACTGAGCTGCAGGAGTAGAGGGCAACTAGAGAAGCTGGCGAAGGAGTGAACATGTAGGTGTTTGTTGGGGAATTTCGAAAAAGAATCTGCTTGTGAACATAGAAAGTAATTTTCACCCAGCTACCAGGAAGTGAGCAGTTGCTGCATCGAGAATGACTATGGTTACTTAAAACAGACAAACTGACACCCAGAAAGGAAAAGCAATTTGTTCAAGGTCATGCCACTTTGTAAGATACTATTTAACACTTGAGAAAAGGAAAAAGCTGACCTTTCTAAAGATACAGTAACTAAATCTTTATTGGAAAGATAAGGGAAATGACATTTTCCTTAATATGCTTCCAATAAACAGTTTTAACATTCAATTTGCTGTATATTTATATAGGTGGAAATAATTTTAACTTCTAGTCAGACATTCGGGCTGAGTAAGATAGGTGGAGATATGGAAGAAGAGATGTCCAAAGAACACAGGCAAGTTCTGTCCTCATGGACTCTTTCATTTTATTGTTAAAGGAAAACTCAAAAGTGAGCTGGCTAGTCAAGTACCAACATGCGAAACAGAACACAGAGAGGTATGACATCATGGTATGACATTTAACGTAGTAGTTACCAGTAATACATGACCTCTCTCACAGGCAAACAGCTATGCTACCTCTCTTATCTGCATTCTTTATTTTAACCCCTGAGACCCTGTGGGATAAATGTAGCTGGTTATACTTGAGCTATTTGAAGCTTAAAGAGATTATGTAACTTAGTCAAGGTAAGAAGCTAAACTAACAGGTAGCCTAGTGATGGATATGAGCTCCAAACTTGTGTCCAAAATTATATAGGTATGGTATAAGTTAGGAACATACATTCTTCTTGTTTTTATTTTTGTCTCTGTTAGAAACTAAAGTCCAGATACATAGTCACCATTCAATTAATCCCTAATTAAGAGTGACCAGGTAATTGCTAAAGGAACAACATGCTTGCTTCACTCTCAGCTCCATACTTACGCCTGTCTCAAAACCATACAATTGAATTCCCGATCTAAGTTTTATCATTTTACCCATTCTTTCAAAAATTGTATTCAACACCTGCTCTGTGCCAGACACCATTCCATACAGAGGAGACATAGTTAAGAACAAGAAAGTGAAGGTCCCATGCCAGGTCCCAGGGGACAATACCTTCAGCAGAGGCAGGGAAACAATTCTATAAGGCAGACATCAAATAAACACTCTACAGAAAATTAAAGCACGGTTATGTAAATAGATATTGGAGGAATATTTCCATTGACTGGAAGAATTGGTACCTTTTAAGAATCCAAAAGATCCCTGCATCTAGGAAGAACAGATAGGGAAATATGCTAGGCAGGGGCAGTGGGTCCTTCCACAGGCCCTATGTGAGCACAGAAAGGGGCTCATATGCCTGGAGAGGCCCAAGTACAGGAGCATGTGATGTGCCCTGAGATTGAAGAAAGGCGAATAGGAGATTGGAGGCAGTTAAAAAAAATTTACACATTGATGTAAGAATTAAATTACAGTTTTATTCCTGATATGATGAGAGGCCTTTAGATGGATCTTATCTTCTTTCACAAGGGACTATTGTTCTAAAGAGTAGATTTTGCAATAGAGAAGAAGCTAAAGATACCAAGAAAAACTAATTTTACCTTGACTTCATCAGCTAATATTTCATGTGAATAAGGCAGAGCACAAGAGCCCCCAACCTCTTTGGGTGCCTTCCTTTATATCTGAAAGGTATGTTTTTGACACTTCAATCAATCAGTGGGGGCCTTTCATCTGAGTATTGTGTTACAAGGAGCTGCAGTTCTTCTTGGATTTTCTTTTTGTTCTTCTTGGGAAATTAATTCATGTCATTTCCATTTGAAATCCTGTGGCATTTTACTGCACTGGCACTGAGAGGCCCTCTTCTAAGACTGTAAGCTTAGTTTAATTGCGTTGCTTCTCAGCAGCACCTCCAGGAAAGGAGTCAGAGCTGCAGGAAGAGGGGGAGGGGTGGGATCTTGAAGTTGTGGAGGGAAAGTGGCTTGACACAGTTTGGATTGGACGGCCTGGGTGGAGGGGCTACTGAAATAGTTGGCTTTGCTGAGTGCTGCTAGTAGTTTCGTTCTTAACATTTTTCCAACATTGCATTTTGCTGTGAAAGGAACATTTGAAAGAGTGTTTGTAAGATGTCATCAATTTCAGTTTAGAATTTTTTGTTTGTTTGTTTGTTTAAGCTGTGCTTGGAAACTTTGGAAGAGTATTCTGTAGTTCTAGTTAGAGGCAACTGAGTCGTTGTATGAAAGGTTGAATACTGTGTCATACCGCTCAGTTGGTCTACAGGAAAGCCCTTCTTCAGGAAGAAATATTCTGATAAATACCTAAAAATCTGAGTTCAGAAGATTCTCAGAGACAAGCAGTTGAACTGGAACATGTCTCAGAGTCTGGCTCCTTCTCTGTCATTTAAATGAATAATAGTTCCAGGCACAGTAGTTTACACCTGTAATCCCAGCACTCTTAGACTCTGATGCAGGAGGCTCACAAATTTCAGCTCAGGCTGGACAACTGTGCAACTTAGCAAGACCCTGTCTCAAAAATTTAAAAAATAAGTAATTAAATGTCAATAAGGACTGGGAGCATAGCTCAGCATGAAAGCCCTGCAATTAAGCCCCTATACCCCAATAAATAAGTGAATAAATAAAGTCCCAATACATTGTTTCCAGCTTTGCAATTTGCCAGATATTTATATTTTAAAATAAAACCAGCTAAAAATAAGAAGAAAAACAATGTCATAATTGTAAAAATATTGGGAAAAATTAACCTCCAATTGAAGATGTTTTGCTCAAAATGCTCCTCATTAATAAGCCAGTCCTCTATTTTACTTTGAACAGACTTCTCTTAATTTGCTCTAGAAGGTCAGTGGATATTTAATCAGAGACAATTTTAGAAACTGTAGATTTAATTGAAACTTGCCGCTTGCCGCAGCTGGCAGCCGATGTGTGACCAAGTTGAATGGCAGGTAAAGGGCCACCTTGCCAGGCAACCCATTGCATGTCCAGAGAGCTAGATTTTTAGAAGACAATTCATTATATTGAATTGGAAGTATGCGTTGCCTAAATTGCTATCACCCATGTGCAATTTGCTTCTTCAAAATCCATCTTCCCGAAGAATGCCTAAAGTTGAAGTCTTGGAAAAGAAAGGTGGGCCACTTCAGAGATAATCTACTTCAGTGTCATAATTTTGCCATTTTCTAACCACACACATAAAATATATAAGGTCGAGAATCAGTAGAATGGAGACATCCCTGTGGTATTTTTATGTAGCCCCTAAAATAAATAAGAAATGCAGCACAAAAAAGTGACATCATTTCTAAGAACTAACTAAAGTAAGATGTTGAATTTCAGTGTGGCATAATTGTTATCCCAATCAAAATCTGAACTTTCATAAAAGTTCTAAAACATTCATTAAAAATCCTTCTCAGGATGATTGTCAACTGAAGAACGTCACAAAATGTCAAACACTGAATCACTTCACAGCCACCCAGCATTTAGTCTGCACGGTGATTTCAGAGTCAGCCACACACCCCATTGTCCATACTGGATACAAGTATGAATATTTTCTCTTTCATTAATCCTAAAATACATAGTTGTTAATGTACTGAATCTATCAAATATCTATGTCATGAGTCAAGGGATTCCCCTTCCACCTTTATTCCCATTTTGAAAACCCATACTTCTTTACATAAACTACACTTATTTATTGGAGAATCATTTCATTCACATGATAAAGGTGTATTTATTTTCAGTGTAGATAAAACACACTATTTTTTCTTTCAAAAATCTGCAGCATCTCCTGTACTCTCATTTTCTCGTATCAAAAATCTTATGCTTGCTAACAACCTGGACATTGAAAAACGCAGATCATTTTTCATTACTTGAATCGTACTACTAAATCAGCTGAAAGCCTGAAATCACAGATGTGCTAACGAATCTTCGATGTGAAGAGAACTGAATTTTGTAATCTCTGCACTTCATTTTCAGAAAAAAAATACAAAAACAATAGTAGTTCGATGAGGAAAACAAGGCTATCATTTCTTGAATCTGCACTGCGTGGCTAAAGCTGAAATAAAGTGACATTCTGAAGGAATTGTTTAGTATCAAGTGCTGATTTAGCTGAATAAAACACAGCTGTCTTCTCAAATTACACAACTGGATTCACACCATCTACTAATTCCTGGTGGAGTTATAAAGATACCTTTATGGCCAATTTTCTTCCCGGTGTAAGGATTCCTAATTTAAATGGTGCAAAAATACCACAGTCTATTCTCTGTACATACATACCATCTCCTTTGGAAACGTTTGACAAAAGAGGTTCCATTTTACCAGTTTGGGGTTGTCCTTTTAAAATAATTATTAAAATAATTGGGCCTAAATCAATTCAGAAATGGTTGCCAAATGGTCCAGCAGCTGTTTCTTAAATCTTCCTTATTTTAAGTCATTCCTAGAATTTGTCATGTTGCCTACTTTAGTCTGGTAAAGGATCGTTGTTTTACTGTTGCCCATTCTTTCCGGGTCCCTTTTGCTGATTGCTGTCTTCTTAAAAGATATTTTTAACCGTCTTTCAAAATCTGGATTCTCTGGATCTCTATGTAGCAGCTAGTAATTGATCATCTCTCCCCTAGCTGAGTATGTAAGTGAGTTGCGTTTTAATTTAAGCAAGTTGAATTGACCTTTTGGTATTTATTCTTTAATAGAGCATCGTGTTCTCTGTCCTCCGGATGCAAAATTAACAATTCTGCCTCCATTAACTGTGCATGAACACAGGTTATCTACTTGTGAGGTCCTCTTGTTCCCCTGTTACACTGAGGTAGCTACTACTTCCTCTGCTCCCTCACTCCTAGCTATCACATTTACTTCATATTATGTCATCATAACTTGAACCTATTTTCATCCCCCACCAAACAGACATTCCATTCGCCCAGCCAATCAAAATTTACTACATGCCCAAAGGGTTAGGCTCTGTGCTCAGCAATGTTGGTACTAATGTTTTTAAGTAGCTAGTTATTAAAAAAACTATTCTTCAAATGGACTAGTGTTGTATTTTCCTCATTCATCTTAGCTATTTTTAAGAACTATTTATATATTGAGAATGTCAGTCTCCTTTTTTTTTTTCTATATTTGCAAATAGTTTTCCCAGTGTGGTGGTTTCTTGGCAACCCATAGAAAATGGAGTTTTGCCTTATCATTTCTTCATTTAGACTTTGTGGGCTGCTTTCTCTTTCCCAAGCCAACAGGTATTAGAGATTAAATCGAATACGTAAGAATCATTAGTCCTTTGTGGACAGGAATCTAAGAGAGCTCCCTGTAGTTAATAAAGGAAACTGAGTAAATGTGCCAGCTATTCTTCAAATAGCATCAATAAATGTCATCAAAAAACTGAGGTTGACCAGGAAGTCATTGGTGCCCTCCATAATACCTGTATATAATTGGAGATTGTTATGCATCTGTTGGAATAAGTGATCGATTGACTGATCTCTAACATGGAGAATTTTCTTTCCAGTCAATCCCAGTAACTACCAAGGAAATTTGTTATTTGTAAGGGATGGCAGTTGTGACTGCTGACAATGATCACCCTACTTCTTCACTCTTAGTTTATAACTTTTGCAGTAACCTCTCATTGCGAGTTGGATGACCTTCCTCATTCCTTCACAGTGGGCTCAACCAAGTGATTTGCTTTACTCAGTGGCAGGCTAGCCAATTTAATTCACACTATGGTGTATGGTTGAAAAAAATACTTGTCCTTCTCTGTTTTTTTCTCTTGAACTTCTACCATTGCCAAGAAAAATACTAGGGCCAACTGGTGAAGGCTGAGCTAGTGGAGTTTAATTGCCCCAGTGACCTCTGCTAAGACCATCCTAGATCAGCAAACATTTATTAACCCATCTCTAACTGGCCTTCAGACTCATGAGAAATAACAAACTATTACTATTTTCAACTACCAAATATGTAATAGTTTATTATGCATCGATTGCTAACTGATTCAAAAGTCGTACACTCTGATGGAATCATGTTCTGGGTAGAATTTTCTCTTCATTTTTCAATTTGAATGATTGTGATATGTATCTCATCTGTGTAGCATTTTATATACCACAGTTAAAAGAATGTTAGGAAAGAAAAAACAAACATAGGTCCTTCCATTTCTTAATGTCAAAGTCTCAGACATTTATCCTCTTGGCAAGGTGCTAAATATTAAAATACAAACATTGTCTTTTCAAGTCAATCATGGAGGGGAATAGATATAGGAATTAATTTTTACCATCCACTGTATATATGTTTTAGCAATCACAATTTCTGAAACCAAATAATCTGAGATAAAATTTAGCCTTTTTCACTTCCTAAGTGGGTGTTCTTCCTCCAGTGTCAACATTTTCAAAATAGAATTGTAACAGTATCTATTCCTCCATAAGATTGTCAGTAAGATAGCCTGAAGTGAAATTGTAACATACTTAGAATCATGCTTGGCATTTGTGAGCTGTCATTAGATGTTAGTTATTGCGACAGTTTTTTGAAGGCTGAAAGCTCAGAAAAGAAAGATTAAGAGGGGTAAGGACTGAGTAGTGGGACAGCCATCATAAACTGAATACGTTGGTAAAAAAGCAGACATTTGCTTGGAATATCGAATCCACATCTGTATTTTCAAAGAATAAAGAATTGATGGCTAACAGGATATCCTCTGGTTTTGAAATATAGTATCTGTGGAATACTGTCTAGCACCTCACATGTTGTAAATTTCCAATGAATTTGGTATTTTAATATCACAGTAGTTTTCAAAAATTTTTAATTTAATAAAGATGATTTGTGCCATTATGTGTGACAATAGAGGCAAACCTGATAGGGTTATTCCACAGGACCTTCTAGTCCCTGTGTAATAATATTGGGAATAAAAAGAGGAACATTTATTCCAAGAATTTATAACAAGGAATAAAGAGTCAAGCCTTAAGAATGTATTGTGCTTCGGTAGATAGCCTAAACGTATTAAATCTCATTAATAAGCACAATATACACATCTATATTTTCCTTATTTTTAAGCAAAGTTAGTGAATTCATTCTATTTGCTATTTTGTATTTCTGATTACAAGATGCTGTCCCCTGCTGTTTGCTGAAGATTACACCAGCTAGTCACACAGAGAAATAATACAATTTTGTTTCACTACTAAAATGTCTCAAATTTAGAGGAGAATCAATGCAGAACTCTGTATGACCATAAAACAAACTTGCTGTGCTAGCACTATGCTCCCTCTACTCCAGTGTCATTTCAATCCAATAATATTTTGTCCTGTCACATAATGTTTTCATATAGGCAGACTGAGAATGTGAAGATGTGACCAATTACTTATCAAACAATTATGCTTTCTAGAAGATTTTTAAATAAGAATTTTACATGAAAAATGCCCTATCATTTTTGACAATACCTAGCAACCTCTTGTTATTCACAACCATTAAATTTGCATGCATTAGCTTGTTTACTACTTTGAGTCAAGTCCTTTAGGGACAAATGAAATCCCATTTCCCAATAGGGTTGGTTACACATTCACCTCTGGGAATTGATACTGAAGAGGACACCCTGCATGGAGACGATGGTCTTAGAGGTGTCACCCATGTTACCATAGCCTAGAGACCAAAAGAAAACTGGAAAAATCGGAACTGAGCAGTTCTAGGTTCAAAACCTGGACCAAGTATGTGACTTTAAGCTTCACTTTCCCCAGACTCAAAATGTTTCAGGAGTGTAAATATTTAACAGGGTAATGAATACGAGGAGCTTAGCAAAAGATCATACACATAGATGCAATAATTACTGCTTCAATCTGAGTCTAAAAAGGAAAATCAAATGACTAATTTAATATCTTATAGTATGTATGTATACCAAATGGGAAAAAAGATATTGGAGCTGCTGAGTGGGAAGGGAAAGAGAAGTAGGAAATCTTTCATTTTTCTTTTAGGTTAACAAGCACAGATCTTGCCCTGCTCTTTTGTTTGGTAGATTAATTCATTCTGAAAGGTGTTAAAAATGTCTAGGAGGTTGCTAATAATCAGTTTTGAAAAAAGAAATTCCTTTTTGCTGTCAAATTCCCTAAAAAGAAAATTTTCATTTTAGATTGCTTCCAGCTTATTGAAGAAACAGAGGGTAGACTCTTCGGAAGCCATGTAGAGTAGCTACTGAATGTACTTTAAATGATTTATTAGTTGGTAAACTCTAAGTGGAAACACAAATTTAAGTTATCATCTACTTCCTACCGGTGTTTTGAATCTGTGAATACATTATTCATTAAAAAGAACCAGTGCCAGCACCTCTCAACAAACTGTCATTCTGACATTATTCATAGCTATGCTCAGACTGTACAAAAAATGCTGGAGAAAGTATACTTTACATTAGAGCATATCCTTAGCCCCCTAAAGAATTAAAGATGCTAATTATGCAAAGCTAGGTAGGGAAATACGTATTGTGCTAGAAAGGTAACAGAAAAGGAAAAGAAAAGATCATTTGATGTGAGCTTGGATATGCTTCTGATGTTCCTTAGTAAGAATGTTCTTTTTCTTTTTTTTTTTTTTCATACCACCTCTCATTTTGGTTTACTCACTTTGTTTAAAATTATCTTTGAACCAAGAACATAATTCTGATCTCTCAAAAATAAAACCACCACAGAGATCATTACTTAGAAAAGGCGAAATAGAAAAAAAATGTTTATTTATCCTCCACCTCCTCCCACAGATATAATTTTATTATTGGTTCAATCGCAGTTCCTAACTTTTTGCATTTCACACCTGAGGGTCACGTAGCAGAGAGACATAACGTGAATAACCATGGCCCACGGGAAGGGCCCCGGGACCGTGCTGTAGTGCAAAAAGAAAGGAACATAAGTACAGTATTAATATCACTGTTCCTGGCCCTGGTCCCCCCTTCTCAGGAGACTTAGCGCAGCTGAAATGTACCAACAGCTCCCCTAACACGAGTTGATGGAAAAGCCAACATCCAGGAGCGAGGGATGGAGAATTGAGTTGTCAAGCTGTCTTGCATGTCTCGTACAAACTGAACAGGCCAATTTACTGCAACGCTGCCTACGCTGAAGGCGCCTATCTCGCCTTTACAGTTGCTTCCTTCTAGCGAGATGATCCTGCTGGACCGCCGGCTCCCACCCCGGTGGCTTAGGCGCTGCTCGGTCTTTCTGAGGCTGGGGAGAGGCCCTCACCTTGCGATCTGAAAGCAACAGCTTTGTGTGCTTGGGGATGATTTTGAATCCTAGTGGTGATTTGATTTCCATATTTTCCTCTTTGTAGCTCAAAACTCTTGGCTTTCCGGATGAAAAACTGGCAGGCTTTTCGGGGGGTGGGGCGGGGGGAGGAGAAAATTGACAACTTCTCCCACACAGCCTGAATTTCTCTACCTAATACTGACCTCCCGGAGTGGGGGTTGCCGCGCGACTGCGCGGTTCCGACTCTGCCCTCCAGGGGGCAGCCGTGCCACACCTGAGAGGCTCCCGTCCCCTCGTCCCTGACTTCAAGTGTTAATGCAATCGACCAATCACTGCTAAGATGATGGGAGGTAATTGGGTAATTGTGTTTTACTGATCACTAGCAGAGAAAGGGAAAGGGGAAAGCTAGAGGGCCGAGGAGATAGTGGGCTGCGTCCTAGAGGAGCCTTGGGGAGCTGGGACCCTAAAGGCCCGGACAGAGCTTTGGTGGGGACGAAGCCTGGTTGGAGAAGCGGCCGCCGGCGCGGGGAGCGCGCTGGTTCTTCTGGGGGCGAGCGGGGAGCGAAGGGGCCGGGAGGAGGAGTTCAGAGCCCAGGAGGCAGCGCAGGGGCCGGGGCAGCTGCCCGGCGCGTCCCAGGCCCGCGTCTCCGCGCGGGGACCAAGTGGTGGCGCCCCAGTGTGTCCGCCGCAGCTGGAAAGGAGCGCAAAGCTGCAGTTTCCTTCCCGGAGGATGAGAGGAGCCGGCGATTAGGGATTTGTGGGGTTTTTTGTTTTTTTTTTTTAAACCCGCTTCGTTCCTATTTCTTTTCTTTTTCTTCATCTTCTTCTTCTTCTTCTTTTTTGTTTTAAAAAATTTGTTTTTCCTCCACTCCAGCGGTCCCATCACTTTCCCTTCCCTGTTGGAAATAAAAGCCCCGTGTGAACTCCCCCTCGCCGAGGCGCCCCCGGATCCGAGCCGCCGAGGGAGGAGGAGGGGTCCCCCGGGATCGGGGCTCCCGCAGGACCTGGACCGCCGCTGGGGCTGGGGGCGGGGACAGCCAGAGCCCTGGGAGCCTTGAGGACGGAAAAGAGTGAGCGGCTCTTGGCCGCTGCCGGAGCCTCAGAGTCGCTCCCCCGCCCGCCAGGCCCGCGCTCCGCTTAACGTGAGATTATGAAATTGCAGGGGCGGCCGAGGGAGGCAGCCGGGGTCCTACCCGGAGTTTGGAGGGGAGAGGCGAAGGTGGCTGGCTGGCCCGGGTGGCTGAAATCAAAAATCCAATTGCGCACTGGGTTGTGATAAGAAATCTAATCAGATCTTTGGCAAAGGGGCCGGCCGGAAGGAGAGCGGCGAGTGGGGGAGCTGATCCCCCAAAATCTTGGGGTGGGGGGAGCAGCTGAGGAAAGGAATCGACGACGTAAAAGGGGACTTTTTTTTTTTTTTTTTTTGGTGGCGGTGGCTGTCGGGGCTTGGCGAACATGAAGGATGCGGGACGCGGCTCTGTCTTGGAGCCCAACGCAGCGGCTAAACTGCTTGTGCAGGAGAGAAGGAAGAACGAAGCTTTTTCTGGATCTTAACACAAATGTGTGTGTGTGTGCACCGAGGGAGCATTGGAAAATGAAATAAAGCCGTGTCCCAGCTGCGGGGTTTGGTGTCTTCCGACCGAAGTAAATAATAATAAAATAGCTGGCCCCCACCTCCCCCGAAGGATGATTGCAAATGGAGAAGCTCGGATCCATAAAGGAAAAGTATGCTTATTTTTCTCTGTAAAGGAAAAAGTACACCAAGGAGATGTTTTTGGCGTGAAAAGTTTGGGGCTTTTTTTAGGAAAGTGAAAGACCTGATATGGTGTTGTTGTTTTTTTTCTTTTTGTGAATTTCCCACAAGCGGAGAGGAAATTAATAATACATCTGCAAAGAAATTTCAGAGAAGAAAAGTTGACCGCGGCAGAATGAGGCATTGATGGGGGAGAGAAGGCGGCAGAGAACACTTGGATTTGTGCGTATGCCTTGACTAAAACTGACGGATAATTGCAGCTGGATTTTTCTTCATCAATCTCCTTTTCCCCTCTTTTCTTTCTTCCTTTTTTTTTTTTTCTTTTTTCTTGTTTGGTGTCAAGATCCTGCGTTTTCTCTTATACGTAACCACCTGGATTTCCATGTGGATGTTGCTGTGAGGGGTCTGAAATGCAGTGAGTGATCTTTATTTTCTTATTTAGTAATGAAGAAAAAGGTTCCTTAATGTACCGTGCTTATGCTCTTTATCCGCTCTCCCCCGCTTTCTGTGCTTCTCAAAGACCTGACTCTTTGGGCCAGCAATTGAGGGACAGGGCGGCCCACTCGTTTCTTGCACCAGGCTGGGTTCGCCCAGAAGCCTGTTTGCTCTCACCCAGGCAGCTTGCTGCATCCTGGGCAAATGCCTTTGCAAATGTTGGGCAGGAACAATAAAAACTCCCCAAGAAAGCCGCTGCAGTGTGGGGTCCTGGGGCTGTGTGGTACACACTGTGGGGTGCACTGAAGTTACATGGAAGCCCAGGAGGTAGAAGCATGAATGTTTAGGGACTGGAAATCTGAGGGACCCGATTTGAATTTCATTCTGCATACTGAGACTGCAGATCAACAGAATGGATTAGCATGGAAGTGTGGTGGGAAGATGGGCAGGTAAGGGGTGCTGGCTGCTGAGTGTGTTCTGGGAGGGAGCGTGTCATAGTGGTCCACCCTGGTGGAGAATCTCTTCTGAATAAATGTGCCCAGATGTGGTCCCCATATCGCCAGGGTTCTCACCAATGAAATGAGGCGATCCCGCTTCTCCACCCCACCCCCTTTCTAACTTGTGACTTCTTGGATGACAGAGAGGCTCCACTTAGGTCGTAGAGGGTGTGGGCCATGGGGATTGGTCAGAAACCTTCCCAGCATCAGGACCCAGCTCCTGAGACAGGGGCTGAGATGCCTTGGTCCTGTGGGCACATAGGAGCCACAGCGTAGGGCTGTGTGTTGAGTAGCCGTGCTCCTGCTGGGCCAGTCTCATGGAGGGAAAGAGAAATAAAGAAAAATAAAACAGAAAAATGCAAATACTTAGGGAGACCAGGGTCCTACAGAAGCACTTCCTTCTCCTGCACAGTTGTCAGAGTCAGCAAACTGAACTGTTGTACAGAACTCTTCACCTTTACCCTTCTCTAGTCCTCTCTGGAGCCTTCTGTGATTGCATAGCAAGAAAAGAGAAACTGAGGGCTAGAGAAACTGTAGCTCTTCGGTTAATGGCCAAACAGTATGAGACAGGTGACACACACAACCCTCAGAGGAGCAGACAACATTTATATCCAAATTGAATAGGAATTGGACATGAATAGCATGGTTGACCCTGTCACCATAGTTGCCATTTTTGCTAGGAGGAGTCAGAGGAAGGCACACTAGTCCCGAGAGTATAAAACAAACTTCTGCCATTTTAGACCTAAAGGGCTGTAAACTCCAACATTCTCTTCCTTCTTTCTTTCTTTTTTTTTTCCTTTCTCCCAATTCTCCCCACACACACACACATAACTCTGATTTTCATCTTGTTTAGAAATCCACAGCTCTGCCATATCCCAAAGGAGATGAGAAAGGCTGCTGTCTGTCTCTTGGGTCCCTTCTTAGTACTGGATGCATTTAATCCTGTGAGTGGTGGACCCTAGAGAGCCATTAAAGTACTCTGGAGTTAGATTTATGTTGGAGAAGTGATAATAGAAACCAGAAACATCCCGCTAAAAGCATCTGAGTCTGTTCTTTGCCTCACATCATCTATTCTTATCCTTTTCATTACTCCTTAACTAAACTAGCCTACAGCTGAGCACTTCTCTAATTTATTTTCCTGGCCACATGTTTCCTGTTGGGACACAGATCAGGCAATAAATTTCCCAGTCTATGAAAATAATTATTGCAGGATTTTCCCCCTAAGCCCCCTGAAGCCTTCTGCATATCTTACTATGATTTGCTGCACTTTGTTTGTTTGCTTGTTGACTTTATTGTATATGACCACTGTGAATTTATCATTCCTTGTCATAGAATAACTCAAGTTGTAGTAAATTTCTAATCAGCTGCAACTTAGGCCAGCTGAGGAAAAAGGAAGAAGAAAAACTATAGACTGTGATACTTTTACTTTGTACTTCAGGTCCAAGCTTCATGTGGGGAACCAGGCTTACACTTAGGTCGGGTCTTCCATTTGAGGGAAGTTTTGCTTTGCTTATCTTTTTTGACATCAAGGTCTTCCTAACCCTACTCCAGTTGGATCTCCAAGTACAATTAGCTCAATGACATCACCCCCTCCCTGTTCCCTCCACACTTACACAGGCAAAGATTCCTGAGAGAAGAGGGAGGAAAGGATGGAGGCAAAGATGAGGAGGAGAGAGGAGATAACAGAATATATCTGTTTAAAATTGTAAACTGAATGTGTCCTCTCATCCACCTCCACTAAGAGAGATCCTAAGGGTGCTTTTCCTGGGACGAATCACTTCAGTGATTACAGTGAGAAATGCAGGCTCAACCACCTCGGAGTTAGCTCCTTTGGCCTGGCAATCAGACTTGGCATTGCATTTTGGGCAAATTGTTCATGGGCTCACAGTTGTGGCCATGGTATAGCTGGAAATTTACCTGATGAGTTTACTTCAGGGCTGAAGTTGCTGCCCACGGGGTAACATTTTTGAGCCACTTTAGTTGTACACAGGGATCTACTGAGGACACAGCTGGAGGGCTGCCAGGTTTTGTAAGTTTTGAAGCCACCATTTTAAATGTTCTTCTCTATTTGAGTAGCTGTGCCCTTTGGGCAATACTTGAATTTCCCTGGTCCTCAATTTTGTCATTTGTGGGATGAGAATGATAAGATCTGATTTGTTGGATTGTTTCGTGTATTAAAAGTAATGTTATGTAAAGCCCAAGTATAATGGGCCCTCTAAGGGTGGCTGTTTGTTATGATTATTCTTGGATTAATTAATTTGGATTAGCTTCCTGTGAATGAATACAGGCTAAGAGAGCTCTTTGAAAGCTCTAGTGGTTACAATTGAGAAGGAGGGATTGTGCAGTTGACGTTACAGTAGTTATCAGGTGGCTCTTCTGAGGTCTTATCAGGACAGATTGTCTATGCCATCTCATGTTAGATGTGGAATGCTGTTCAGATGTAAAACTGTAAATTACAAATTTCTGCTAAAAGTATAAAGAAATTTTTGCAAAAATGTCATGAGAATGTGGAGGAAAACAATGCTATTATTGTGTTTTGTGTACTTTTAGTCCAAAAGTATAATATAGCTCTTGGATTTTAAATGTATCCTTTTGGCTACCCAATGACATTCTGTATTTGGAATGCATAAAATGAAGTCTATGTGATTCTATTCGTTACATCAAATAATGTAAAATTCTATTACTGCTCTTAAGGCCCCTCAGTCCACAATTTGGATTCACAGTTCTCCTAGATATAATGAATCCCCTGTTAGCTAAAAGTGGTACATTAAAGATGAGTAGACTGCGTGGGGTCAAGATTTAATGCAGATATATAATTCTTATGGTTTCCTACTACCAACTTGCCAGTGGTTTTTCTGAAGCAGCCAATCCTGGTTATTGTTTTCTAATTTCACTCTCCATAATAGTCTGAATACTGTCCATTTCCTCCATACACTGCCAGGGAACTTTTCTCCTTTTAAGATGAGAGAGAGAGAGAGAGAGAGAGAGAGAGAGAGAGAGAGAGAATCCTGCTATTGTGATGACTCCTATTTTGATGTCATGCCTGTGGATAATATTATAGTCAGGATGGAGAGTTACTTTCAGATTTTTTTCTTTTTTTTACTATTTTATGAATGAAAGAATGAAGACAATTCAAAGTCTTTTTCAATTTTGGAAAAGTATCTTAAAGTTGACCATTTTTACTTATCTAAAAAGAGATGAGAGCTGTGTATGGAAGTTCTCACATTTTGATAAATTTTACTTTGTTGTGTACTTTCTAAAGGTGGCAAAAATTATGCAAACCTCAGGCTCTAGTATTCCGGATGCATATGAATACTCAGAAGCTCTTCACTGGACAGCGTGTGCTCCATGCAGCCCCGACCCTCTCTGAGCTTGTTTGCTTGTGTGTGAAATAGGTTATAACAACACCATGGAACTGGTTGCTGTGAGGCTGAAATCAGATTTTATGTGTCATGCACTGCAAGCATTCAATAAAAGCACATTTAAATTGATCATTTCTGATTTTAGTCTAGGTGATGCACCATTTACCCAAAAAACAGGTATGGTCTCTGTTGATAGGAAGCTGTTAATTCAAGTGCTCACTGGTGTTGATAAAACCAGAGACTCATAGGGACAGGATTGAGTTTGGAGTCAAACATAAATGCAACCTTTATGGCAAGGCCCTACAGATTAAAACATGTTTGGAATTGTCTTCGTGTATGTCATTTCTTTGACAGAAGTTGGGAAACATGCGTTGCAAATTGTGTACAATGTACTCTGTATCCATGTAAACTTTTATTAGATTGTCAAGTATTGTGTAATATAAGCAAAAAAAATTAATGATTTGTAAATAATGTCTAAGAGGATCAAGAATAACCCACACCTTTCTTTTCTTCAAAATGCTATCTCTGGGGAAATGCCAATTTCCCTGAATCTGAAATTTAGGCAGAGTTTGTGACTGAGACTTAGAATACTTTCTGAGGGCAAAGACTTTATTTTGTTCTCTCACCTGGCCTCAGTGCCTCAGAGGTATACGTGCCAAAGAGTAGACATGTGTAAGTATTTCTTGAATGGCTAAATTCAAAGAACCACCCTTCTGAAGGACTCAAGGCACGCACATCCCCATGACTACACACACTGCCCCACTCAATGATTCCCTTATTTAGAAACGCTTAGTTCTGAAAATTCAGTGATTAATATTCTTCTTATTTTGAGTGTTGTTAGTGGTGAAATGTCATATTTTGTACCAGCCTCTTCATTCCTTAGAGTTTACATTCTTGTATGTTAAATAAAGATAAAAAGTATGATTTCTTGAAGCACTAAAATTCTAGGATTCTGAGTGCATAATTGACTACCTAGAAATTCACAATTCCTGGGAATTAAAAATACAGACTCTCAGGAAACTAGTTCTGATAATGGAGAGAGGAATCCCCCAGTAATTCAGGAAGTGAGATTATCGGTGCAATGGCAAATATGTGAGCAAAAAAGTGAAGGCAATGACTAGGGACTGGTATGTGACCCACTACAATGTTTGCAATAGGCAAGCACCACATTGCAGCTTCATTTTACTACCTACTAGCTAGTAGATCCTAAATGGGTTAATTCAACTTACTACAGCTCAGTTTCCTCAACTGTAAAGTTAGAGATTTTTAATTTTCTATTGAATAGGGAATATTTATTTGATAGTCAATGTTTTGCATTATATTCACCAAGAAAATGAAGAAAGATTTTTTTTGCCTATTTTGCTATCAAACAGGTAATATTGTTCTTGATATTGTATCCAGTGTTAGTAAATTCATAATAAAGTCTAAAAATGATTGAGGGAACTTATGTAAGGTTAGTATATTATTATTATAACTTCTGTGTAGTGGTATGGCAATTTCCTATACTTATAGAAGTTTTTAACACATACAGAGGTTACAAGCATAACTTAGTGATAACAATAGTAAGGACTATTTATTGCCCACTTGATATGCGCCAGTGTATTGAGAATATAACATATATTTTTCTCCCTAATCTTCACTTAAAAGCAGAAACAAAAAGTGGCTAACTAATTTGTCTAAAATCATACACCAACTAAATTGTAGTTACAGAAAATGGAAACTACTTATCTCTTGAATTTAAGACCAAAGTTTAGAATCGAATAAACTCAAACTTGTTGACTGGTGTACAAATACATATGTCAATTCACTTTTCTCTAAACAACTACTCAGTGTGAGGATGTTCGTTTTTCAGTTTCCTTTTTGTTCAGTTTGAATATTTTAATTGGGATTCAGATGTCTTTAGTTTCCTTCCATTCTATTTCCTGAAGTGAAATTTCTCTGGCTACTTAGGTCCCATTCTTGGCATGCTGTTGGCAGTCCTCAGGAATAGTCAACTGTTTCCTAAGTAAGAAGGAAGATCCTCTAAGGAAGTCCCAGGGAAAATTGTCCTAACTCAACAAACATACCTAATGGAGAGAAACACATGGTGAATTGCTATTCCTTTATCTTAAAATTCAGAATTGTATGAGAAATAAGGTCAATGCTAATATGAAGTCTGGACTTGAGGTGTGAAACCCTATATAACACATGGGTTCCTTATTGGGTATACCCAAGCCCTGCTTCATGTCCTCCTCATGCTTGATCTCATTGTGGCATTTGACATTATTGTCCACTTCTGGGCTCCAGAACCTCTTCCAGAAGTTTGAGATATTGCTAACTGATCCCTTCCTTTATTAATGTTATTTCATCTTTCTGGGATGCTGCTTTGGTCCTTAAAGAATGAAAACTTTCTCTTTGATTCTCTTTTATTACTGTCTCTACATTTTTGAGAGATGTCAGCCAGGTCTGAGAGATGAAACTCAAGCTTCCCTGTGTATGTTTCCAGGAATCAAAAACCTCAATCACTAAAAATTCTACTTACTCTCCTGAGTCTTCTGCAGGCCTCCCAGATTTCATATACCAACCGTGATTATTGTCCCTTCAGGAGCCTATATATTTATGGTTTCCAATGATATCGCTATCTCTTTAACCTCCTTCCTATCCACTCTACTCCTCTACTTATCAAATAGTGTTAAACTCAGCTTTTTTTCTGTCTCATGCCTGCCTCCATCCTAATTCCACCATTTCTCTCCTCCATATGTCTAGCCTTTCTGATAATACAAACTTTTCTGCAGTATAATCCATTATTCATTCTTCCTTCAGAACTATCATCAGATGTTCAGAAGACTGAACATCCCTGTCTCTATGGTGTGTAAATGTATTTATAGATGAAAATCCATACTCTCCTGACATTACGTTCTGGCCAGCCTCTTCATGCCTTCTCTTATTTGCTTGCTATACTAAATGTTTCATTCCTCTAGAGACATGCCAGGCTAGGTTTTTACTCCAACTGTGTGAAAGTTGCCCCACTTCCTGGGAATAAACTTTATTTGTGGGGACTCAGAGATAATTGCCTCATTCAGGAGAATCTTCCATATCTAACATAGGAGGTAACAATATATTTTGGTAGAACCAATATGATCCAACATCTCTTTTGGGTGAAGAGATCCTTTCCATTCTGTTTATGATGTAGACCATTATTTTTCACCATAATTTTAACAATAACATCGACTTCTGTTATTTTTCCTTTAAGAATCCACGTCTGAAGTCTACTTTGCATAATAAATACTTTGCAATTTGTCTCTCCATTTTTTCTAATAGAAAATATATACCTCCCAATCATCATTTCTTAAAATCTACTAAATGAGTGTTGGTACAATAAGGTAAGGTAAAGTGAGCCAAAAGCAAATTACCCTGGGCAATTATGTAAGTGCATGCCTGCAGGAGTTCTTGCTGGGGTTTTGAAATATTGGTAATAGATATACTTAAGGATGCTATTTTTAAAAAATAGTCTTTATTCATCCTCTTATGTACATGTAACCAACTCCCCATGAGGAATGTAATCACTATGTACTACAGATACGTACTAACAACAAATAAAAAAAACTTTAAAAAAAATGAATTCTTGGGATGACTCAAAAAAAATTGTTCTTTAAATGTACTGCAGTGCTAGTTTTATGTTCTACTTTATAGCTGCTAACAGGCTCACTACAGGTTTTGCAGTGCATAATCCTCACTGGAATTGCTCACAAAGCCTCCGCTCCCAGAAATCAAGGTGGCCCTGAGTGTACTGCATACACTGCCTTCACAGCTACATGCAGTAGGCCTCCTATTTATCAATGACTATCACTATCAGAAAGAGACTACTATTTGCAAAATTGTAGGAATGCTCATAAATAAACCTCACAAGGAGAAACTGAGGGAAAAAAATCTCCCAATTCAAAGTCCTTTATTCAAAAAAATTTTAAATTTAAAAATCATGATCTGAAGTCATTTTTTTGCACCATAAAAACACCTGGTTTTATGGGTTCCAACCACACACATGCAGTTATGTTACTTTGGCATCATGCCTTGGAAGGATGCTTCATCCTTTCAGAAAACCCTGAATTAGATGGAGGAAGGGGCTACGTGGTAAGATGCTATTTAGTTGAGGTTTAATTTTACTCTGCAGTCTGTGAAGATAAATGGCTTGACTGTGTTGGAGTATTTGGTTTTCAATTAATTGCATTTTTAAAGTTTTATTTTTTGCTAATTTTAGATGATCTATTTCCAGGTGAAGATTACTATTATTATGCTCTATTAATAGTAATAATAGATGATAAAGCATCAATAGGGATGCTTCAGAGCACTTCTAAAATCTACCTGTCCCTTTTAGCCTTCTCAATAAGTTTTAGTCCCAGAACTTCCAAACCAATTATATTTTTACTAATATGTTCCATATGATAAAGCTGGAGGAGCTGGGCAGATGTGTGAGGGAAATTTATCTAGCAGAGCTGTTGATGAGTTAGGTTCTTGTACCTTACCAGACTACAAACTACAAACTGCTGAGGCAAAATTGTTTCCCATTTGCCTAGCTCATGGACTTGATCAAATCAAAAAAGGAAATGTAAGAAAATTTAGCCCTTAGCCCTCTTACTATAGTGGTTTTTTTTTTCTTTTTTAATGTATTAAAAAAGTAGGTACAAGGCTGGGGACATGTGGATGTTCACAGAATAAAATGAGAAGATATTTTTCTTTTGACAAATAATACTATCCCTTCATTACTTCAAACATCTGTTACTAGAGATGAGGCGCTGCCTAGAACAAGTTGATTGATTTATTTGTGATGCTTTTGTAGATATCCTGCTGTCAATTCAGCTGATCATTCTTTATGTTGTTTGTTCATTAGCCCAAGAACTGCAGTACTAAGGCAATTGTTTTCAGGACAGGAAATATGTTTTCTTTGAACCAATGGTTTGATAATGATGGTAGAAACTTCAATAATTAATATGTGGAATTCCTAAAAAGGTGCTTGATATTTGAAAATGTAAAGATGTGTTTCTCCCGAAAGGTTTACAGTTGAGTCTGAGACAGACCTCTGTTGATTTTTACAACCTTGGGATTGAGGGCAGTGAAGATAGGGGAGAGAGAGAGAGAGAGAGAGAGAGAGAGAGAGAGAGAGAGATTTTCTATCCCAGATGTTCTTATCTGGGCAGAAAGGATGAGGATAGCTTATTAAGCTGAGTTTTGGAGAAAATTACCCCAGCAAGGGCCAAAGCATGTGTGTGGTAAATGAATGCAAGTGAGCAAAGTTCCAGAGGATTCTGATTTCTACTAACTGAAAAGGCTGAAAATCAGAAGCCACTCTAAAAGAGTTAACATCTCCACAGTCGAGTTCAGGGAGGCAAGAATGGAGCTATGAAGGCTTTCTCTGTATTGTTTGAATGTTGCCATGGCAATAGTTTCCAGCAGAAGTTACATGTTTTCCAATTCCCCAAAGCAGTGAGCAACCTTTCTCTCTCCTTCTCACCCTCCTTATCTGCCTGAGGCCCTAGTCCTTTCCTTCCCTTTCTTTCCCTCCTTCCCCTGTCATTTCTTTTGTTCTTACTTCCTTAAACTCCTTCTCCATTAACAAAACTATCCCAACTCCTGGAGGTCGATTTTAGACACCAAGTGAGTCAGACCCAAAGTCTTCCATCCTGGTTTCTGTTTTCCTTCATCTGTTTACATATTAAAGATCTAATTAGAAGGAAGCTGGGGATGGAGGCAGATTCGGGGCTCTCCCTTGTTGATAGGACACAGAACTTATTATAGTGGTTGGTGTTGTTGGTATGCTAATCGGATCGCTGTAGGCAAGTGCAGGGCAGCAGTCTCTGACAATTAGAGAGAACAATGACTTCACTATGATGGACCTCACTCTCTTCAGCAGAGGAGGGATTAGCATGCATTGTGAGTCTCTGGAAGGTTCCTGTAGACCCTGGGAGAGATCTGCAGTTGGAAACCCCTCCTGTCTCTTTAAAGCTTGAGGGCTGCTTCTCACTGAACTTCTTTCACTGCCAAGGAAAACAGAGTGTCTTCCAGGGGGAGTGGGGCAGGGGCTCCTGTCGCAGACCTGGGCCATAGGATATATCGCAAGGATGTTAGGAAGGAACCTTTGCCTGCTTAATGCACGCGGCCAGTGAATTGTGAAATGGGCCTCATTAGAGCCTTTCAAATCCTGGCGTGTGCCAAAGTGCTTGGCCGGCACCGCGCCATCACTTCAGGTCCAGCCCTGCTGCTGCTCACTGTGGCCAAGAAGGGACAGAGGCTACATCTGTCTTAAGGTCTTCGGTCCCACTGCTCCCTGTCTACTGTTCATTGTGAAGCAGCCCTGGGCCTTTCAGGCCATCCCAGAGGAGGAGGCATAGGACATCCCTTAGATGTCTGTGGAGAGGAAATGCGAGCGATTTGGAGCCATCGATGCGTTTTAGGCAGCCAGTGGGTGCCAGTGGGCGCTGCTGACTCTGTATGATCTTTTTCCCAGGGCTGGCACTAAAGCTCTACCTGTAGATACTGGCCTGGAAGACAGGATGGAGAGTTCAGGGCCAAATTATTCACCAGGGACTTTTGTGCTATTAGATACAGAGGATCCCTTTACTTTTTCTTGTAATCACTTTCAAAGATTTTAAGATGAAATTGTATTTCCCACAGCGTAGCCCCTTTAGTTGTCATATAGTGGGAACTGTGGGTCAGAACAAACCGTAGACCATAGACATAGGAGTCGGACTGATGTGAACCTCTTCCCATCTTAGATCTACAGTTTGGGGGAATTTACTTAACCCTTCTGAACCTCATCTCATGTCATAAGACATGACTAACACAAGATTGTGGTGATTTGTAATGCATTGAAGGCTTTTAAGAGAGTGCTTGGTACATGAAAATACTCAAGCTATTATTTGTGAAACAAACATTTTCTTACCAAAGTACAGTGAAATAATCTGTAGACATGTGCCTTAGGAAGCAGGGATTGAAATGTAATTAAATGCAGGTTTATTAAAATAAAAACAGGAAAAATAGCATTACAAAATGAATTTCTGAGTTTGGAAAGGTGAAATTGCTGATATTCCCTGTATAGCTGTATAATTTGGAAATCGGAGTCAGTAGGACCAATAAAATAAACATTTTGTTGTCTTCATTTGAGATACATGATTTTCATTGGTGTTTCCTTATGAGACTGATTTAACTTGGACCTGTTTCAGTACTGATGCCATAAAGTAGAAATGAGAGAGAAAAATATCTTAACTAGTATAAAGAAAAGACTGATAGAAGTATTTGAAGAGGCTGACAGGACAAATTGTTCTAGTGTCGATTGATCCAAATATTCACAGTGACACAAGGACTCAAATCTCTTTTCTGTTACTAATTTGGATTTGTCTTTTACCATGTATGTCATTTTTTATCACACAATTGTTTTCCGTTTCTTTAACCATTTACTGAAGAAAGGTCTACCACAGGTTCAGCCTTGCACTTCCAGAGAACTCCCTGAGACCTAAGATGACTGGAAAATCTTAGGTCTTATGCCATGCATTTACCATCACTAATGAACAAATGAATCTTCGGATGGGATTTAGGGCTACTGAAAGACAAGGGGAATTAAGTACTGGGGAGATAAATCCCAAGAAACTTCTATTTGTCTGGTGGCGAAGAATGAGAAAGAACAAGTTGCTTTTGCTCCACAGTTGTGACAAGGGTTAACGATGCTTGTACTTCTTTGAAATACTACATTTCTATGTAGGCGTTGAAGTTTTTATAACGACCTCAGCAGTTTTGTTCTTCCTGCAGACCGTCCAGTTTTAACTGTCAATCTTTCTGTGGAACACCTTCATTTACATACAGGTTAGTTTTGCATTGTTCCTCTCATCTCTCAGGAGCAGCTCCTTGTTTCTGAAAAGCATCTTAAAGTGATGTCTGACAGGAGGAAACAAAAGCAAGAACAAAGCAGCCTTCCTCAGTCCCCAGCAGGTCCCTGGTAGAGGTTGTTGAAGACACCCAGAAAACCCACATTTCTGTCCCCATGCTGGCCAGGGTGAGCTTCTCTCCAGCTTTATTGAATCTGTCACTGGAGAAGTGTCTATAGTGCCACAGTCTCTCCCTGATCTATTTGCCCCTCCTAGCAACTTCATCCTGCCAGTGCTGAACCAGAGACGTTGGCTCCTTCAGTGGTAAAGCAGAGGAAATAGCTATCTGGACTCTGAAGTTCAATATTTATTAAGAAATTCTGTTCAAAACACATGTCTGCTCACCAAGTTCAAAGAGTAGGAATTACCTCTTTTGTAGTCTTAATGTGATTGTGTTTCATACTGAGGACACTGTAGATGCTGGATTCATATTTATGTGATCACAAGCTCAGAATTGATAATTAAACCAACTTTATATGCTTCTCCAAAAAACCACTGGATAGCAATAACTGGCAGGGTAAGTTTCTCCTGAAAAGTCAAAACAATAAAGAAGACTGCGTGACCATCTGTAATGTGTTTGGAATGGTAGTCGGTTATTTTATGCATTTCAAGTCATTGTGCCCTTTAAAAGAATTCAATAACAAAACAGTAAGAGAAGAAATCATGAGTAGGTAACATTTACTGAGTGATTACTTTGGTTAGGCACCATTCTAAGTGCTTTACCTCTTACAAGGACTGAATCCACAAGCAAATAAGTGTGATTTTTTTTTAAGGAGAGGAAAGGAAAGCTTGGGTAGGCTCAATGCCTGGCTTGATCACAGAGCCAATAAATGGCAGCACTGTGCTTTGAATCTCTGGTCTGATCGTGGAGTTTCTACTGCCTTGTGCTGCCTCGCACATGGGACTACTTAATAAAATTATTAAGATGTAATTTTGTTAAGGTTAAAGGAACCAAAACACAGATTAGTTGGTGTTTCTTTTAAACTTACTGCTTTTTATTTTTCCTCTCTTTTATCTCATCTTCTTTTTTCTACTGTTCTGAAGAGTATACATTACTCTGTGTGTGTGTGTGTGTGTGTATGTGTGTGTGTGTGTGTGTGTAGATAACTGGGAATTGAACCCAGGGCTTTCAGACTGAGCTACATCCCCAATCATTTTTTTAAATTTGAAGACAATAAGCTTAATTTTAAGCCAATGTCTTGGGGTTGATCTTGGAATCTTCCTACCTTAGCCTCTCAGAGTGCTGGGATTACAGGCGAGTACCACCACAGGCAGGTTGCTATGGCAGTTTGCTGCCTCTGCTTTGGCCAGGGCAGCTGCTTGGCCATAACTCTAAATATTTGGGAGTGTATTTTAAATATATCGACCATGTGAGATTGCCGCAAATAAATTACAGTGGTCATTCAGGAGGCTCTGTTGCTTGCCCTGTATTTTGGGTACAGTAACTAAAAGTTTCATTGTCCAGTGGTCCAAGACAACAAAAATTTCAATACCTGTTTGCATATTAGGCAGCCCTTCTCCCTTAAGATGACATACTAATAATAGTCACAGTCTCAGCTAAATAAGTCTGTCTTACAAATTTCTTGTATTAGTTTAACCATCACAAGACATCCTCTTCTGAGAGTAGAAAATGCAGATAGGGTCCTTTCCTCCATAGGTTTTGAGACTTTTTTTTTTCCCAGGATTGAAGAGGGGTGAGCAGAAGGATGAGACAAAAGGCGATGTAGCTTTGGGACAATATATTTACTTTCCTTACCAAGAAAATACTAAACAAATTTACCATTGTCAAACATTCCAAATACTGGGCCAGTTAGGAGGCAATATGCCTATCAGTGCTGACTCCTTTAGCTTCCAGTATAGCCTTTTATTTTGCATGGGATACACGCAGACAACAGCAGGGGAGCCAGGCGAGCATGGTGTGGTTGAAGAATCTGTAGACAGAAGCTCATGCTCACCTGCTTACACATAGACCTTGCTTCTACGTATTGATCCCAGTTTCCTGAATTGCCCCACGACTCCTCCTAAGTGCCTTCTAGAGACATATGCTGCTTGCTATTCAAGGTACAAGAGGAAGAACTGTACATTGGGGTGATTGGCGATGGATTCAGGGCCCAGTGTGACCTCAGAGAATTATTCTCATTGCCTACTATGCACTTACCCGCCCCTGTACAAAGAACATAAAGTGACTTTCATATCAGTTGTGGCTTCTTATCCTCAAATCTACAGCTTTAAAAAATTGAAGAGGCTTGCTGCTGCTTACTATTTTATGATATCTGAACCACTGCTTCCCGTCCCTTGAGGCTGGGAAGGCAGAATAAATTCCTGGTTCTTACTGCCTCTAGAATAAGCCCTTTTTCTTACCCTAATTCGGGCTTTTAGCGCTTATCAAGCCCAGATAACTACTATCACATCCAGATTTGCCCTTTTCCTTCCACCCTATATTTATCACCCATTATTTATCTTTCCAAGGCACCGCTTCTGCACTGTTCCCACGAACAAACCCTCACTTGTGAAATAGATGCCAGACGCTGCAACGTGGCAGCATTCCAGGGATCTTCCGTGTCTCTGTCCTTCTTCCCCCTCAGTTGCAGTACAGATTTCTTGGCTGTGCCGTATTATTTCCCATTTCCTCTCTCCTGCTCTGTTTGGATTATTGTTCTATGTATTTATTATTTGTTTCTTCACTTATTAGTAAGGGTCTTCAAAGTCAGCCGTTTGGCTTACACTTCTGGTCATTTTCACCATATGCTTTCAAAGTATATGCTCAGTTAGGGCTTTATAATTAAAAAAATGCTCTACCTCACTAACTTCCAACTGCTGGTCTTAACCAAAACTAATTTAAAATTAAAGCATTGCTTTGGTTTTCATTAGACTTTTATTAATTTTTCTGATATCGCAGCTCCACTTGGGGCTGTGCAACCTTCTGAATTAAGAACATTCACTTAATGGTGTGATTTCTTTGAAATTAAAGGAACTTTCTTTTGCCTAGTTCTTATAGGGCCCATTTAGGAAGGTGCCACTCAAAAAACAGTAAAATTTGGATTTCTAGGTGTCTTTTGGCTTTTGGGCTACCAGAGATATGGAGCTCTATTTCCAAAGTACAGTGGACTCTCACGTTACAACCAGCCTGACATACGAACAACTTGGATTAATTAGATTAATGGACGATTCATCTCCCTCTTGTTACCTATAGCATGTACCAAGGGAAACATCCAGATTTCAGCTGAATTGATTTACAACCAGCTCTCCAAAACTAGTTTGTAAGTCAAGGGTTCACTGTAACATCTTTCTGAGTGTCAGGGTGTGCTTATCTTTTTTGGAGGGCTATCTGTTTTCATTGTTCTGCAGTGGTGACACATCAGTGAATTTCCCTAAACAAATGTTCCTGTAAAAGATTCCTTCTTCCAACTTCCTATTCAAGTTTTCAGAAGTATGATGAAGCCTTAACTCTTAATGTTTTAAATCTCCTGCTCCAGTTTGCATATTATTCTGATAGGTAACATTGGTTCCTGATGAAATAACCCACCAAGTGGGTGGATAAAATTTTCCATAACAAGTAGGGTCGGGGGAGCAGAATTCAGTGAGTTTCCCACAAAATGAAATGTATACGGTTTAAAAAAGGACTCTTCTTCTTTTTTATTACCTTGTCATTTTCGTTAGGGTAAAAAATTCTTTTTCTTATAAGTGAATTACTATGACAGTAAATTGTCAATTTTAAAAATTTCTCCTGATGTTATGACTTGGCGATATATATATACTTATGATATATAGAAACCTCATAAGTCTATGACAAGGGGCCACAATGATGTCTGACATTCGCTTGTCTACCCTAACACACCACCAGAAATAAAAAGAACGTCGCAGCCCTTGGGGTAGACTTTGAGGAGGTGGTTACAAGAAACACAGGAAAGGTGGGCTCCCGTGACTCTGGCTTTGCCAGCAGCGGCTTTGCAATTGCTGTTTCCCACAGCTGCATGCACGGGTAACATTGCAGTGCTGCTGCCCTCTGGCCACAGGGTTCTTACCAAGTTGCCTCTCTTCTCTAAGCCTTCCACTTCTGTAAAATGAAGGGTCTGCTGTAGGTGCTTTCCAATGTTCCTTTTAGCAATGTAAGGCTCTGGGGCATTTCTTAGACAATAAGTCTCACTTTGCCACAGAGAATTGAGATGCATTTTCCTTATACCCCATCTCAGGTACTCTGGATGGCTTATTTCTTACCTTTGCATCCTCTGGCCCTCTTTCTGTCCCTTTTTCTTCATACTTATCAAAGGTATTCTCTCCTTTTGCACATATGTCTGTCCCATCCTTATCCATATTGCAATTGCCTTTTTTTGTGCATGTGTGGCTATTCTGCAGGGTAAGCACTTCATTTCAGTCTTGCTTCCACTAATTAACTATCCAATTAAGTAGGTGAATTCATTGAATCAGCACTTGGTTTGATGTTTATATTAGCTTATTGAAAGGGAAGCCCTGGATGTGGCCAGAGGCTTGATGGGAATCTCTCCTTCCCCTGACATCTCCCCTGGCTTTCCACACTACGTATCTCGCATGCTATTTCTCAGAATTATTCATGCATCTGGGTAGCAGCCAAATGTCCTAAGGTGCATCTGATAGGAATTCTGTTCTTCATGACCTCGGAAATGATGCTTTCTTGTTCTTCTCCTTCCTCAGCTTACTGGACACATCTCCGGTTTTTCTTTCCATACACCTGGAGAATTCTCTTTGGAGGCCGAAAATTAGAGTGATAGGTTTTCAATATCAGATCCCCCACAACCTCTCCCTGCCACCTTCCTGCCTTGTGAAGATGCACTTTTCAGCTTTTTTGTGTGAGAAATAAATTAGGTAGAAAGCTGTCTTATGGTTCTATAACCCACATCAGAGCCATAAGCTAGTTTTCAGGAAAAGGATTGCTAGAAAATCTAATTTTCTTTTTGTTTCCAATAATCATATCTTATTACATTCTTTTCTGCTTTACCAAATAAATGAAGGACAGGAATGGTGGCCATTTGTCACAGAATTGTGTTTATATTTTTGGATGTTTCTTCCATATTCACGTAGGGATTTATGGCTTCTTTCAAACCCTGCAAACACTATCCAGCTTATGAAATTGGTTTATAGTAAAGTACAGTAGAACATGGTTTGTAATAGAATAGCAATGTTTTAAAGAGCCCTTTGCTCGGCATCCATCCAAGCAGTTGAGTTACTTGTCCAAAGTGATTGGATTAAAAGAAAAGTGTTGTGTTAAATATATGTTCTCTGATTTTCCATAAATTCTGTACTTTGTGGCCCTGTTAAATGTCTTTTATTAAGGCACTGAGCTAAGATAATTTATTTTATGTGTTCCATTTATTGGATTGTACAGACTGATTGTTGGGATAAATTGTCCTCATCTTTCTATTGCAGCATTAGTCATTACCTGGCCCCTTCTCCACCAGCATGTCCGCCCTGTCTTGTCACTTACCACACATTTAGTTATTACATATATTTATTACCTAGTATCCTCCTGTGATTCTGATCTTTGTCTATCCAGGAAGTCAAGTTATACTTCCTGGTTTATTACCTTGATATGCAATAGGTATTCAGTGTTGGAAGAAATTAAATTAACTAATGAATACTTAATATTAATACTTAATACTTAATGAAACTTATATTTTGCAAGATGTCATTGATCTGATGACACAATACAAACTTAACCTTTCTTTTGCAGAATTAATGTCACATGTTTTGAACTCTTGTGCCTTATAATGCCATTAAACTTCTTCTATGAATTTTTTGTTTTAAGATACTCTTGAGTTTTAATAATAATTACACATGGTTTCTAACATATGGTTATGTCAGTATAACTCAAGAAACTACTTATTTTCAACAAAGTTAATAATTTATATTAAATTACTTATTTTCCCAAATTAACCAGTGAGCTCTACTTTTTATACCTTAATAATTTTGTGTTTGTAAATCTATTCTAAGAAAAAGAGACAGACAGACAGACAGAAGTAGAGCAAGAAACAGGGTCATTTGGCTTGTCTTGGATGAAATTAAATTGATAATTGTCAAAACTCTCTAATTCATAGTATATATGTAAGCATTCAAATACTTCTTAATAATTTGAATTCAAATTAAAAAATCTCTCTTTTAATAACATTTAAAATGTATTTAGATCTACTCATGTATATCTACACATCATGCCTATCTCACATGCAAATAAGAGGTATGATCAAAAGTACAGTGAATGTTTAAATTTACAAATTTATTTCAGTAAAAGACACATGGCCATTAATCCCCTTCAAAATACTCCATCTTGCTTCTAATATACTTATTCTGTCATTCTTAACAATAAATCTTTTATTTTAATAAGTTTCTTTTTTAAACAATTTAAACATGTACCTATTCACTTTATCTTTTGATCACCAATTGCATGCACACAGGAACATACATACACACACAAAGATATACTATATATCTTTGATAGGTAAAAATTTAAAAGTTCTGGACACAACTTCTAGTTTTGTCTTAAATAAGATATTATATTGCTATCAAAATATAAATAGAATAGGGGAGAAAAGTCTGTGAAGGTTTTTTTTGCATTTGTGAGAGAATGACTTGTTTTTATTATAAAAGGAATACATATATATAGTTGCAGTTAAATATAATAATTCTATAATTTGTATAATTCAATAATTTGTATAGAAAATGTTCTTTCAAAATCACATTTTGTTGAAAGTGGGATGCTATTGTTTTGCTTCTTATAAGATTATAGCCCATAGCCCCTAAGTTAAGAAAAACATAGAAATGTTCACTTTACTTTACATTTCATAATTTATTTGGAGATAAATTTTAGTTCCTGACATATTTCTGCAGTTGGAATATAATAACTGATCAAAACAAAATGGATTTTGCAAAGTAATACTGGGCACTTGAGCAGTTCTGAGACAATGGTAAAATTGCGAATTCAAAGGAAACTGGAGAATTCCTCAGAGTAGGACCTGTGTTTCAGAGCAGAAAAGAGGTAAGATACATAGCTACCAATTTTGAGTCAAGGAATATGAATTTTCACACTCAGAACCCTTTTTTGAGACAGATTGTCTTCCAGGGGTCTTTTTCCTGCTATTCAGGCATAATGTACTTGTCATGTTTGGAGGGACAGAAAACAAGAACGAATCCTAGCTTTATACTCTAAACCTGAAGTCTGAATGATTTAATTAATGCTTCTATAATGATTTGCTTTCCTCTAAAGTGATTATTGGTTGAAACTTTGAAGCAAAAGGAAATGTTTCATCAAAATTATGATTTCTTACCAGCAGATATTGTATTATTCTTTTTTATGTATTAAGAGTGGGGTAGTTTTGAGGGCAATTTTTCTTTCTTTTGTGTTCTCATACACTTAAAATATAATAAAATCCACAGGACATTTACTCTTATCCCTCCACACATGTAACTTTTTAACTGTTTCAAAGAGTTTACAGAATCATTTCCATCCACCTTGATTAAAAAATAGGAGATTCTTGAGATGGGTTTATTTGAACCATCTACAAAGCCAGAGGTCACAGCTATTTTATACAGAATCTTCCATAAGAGTGAATTTATGAGTCAGGCCTTTAGATAGTAAACCTTGAGTCAATTATACCCTCAGACATTCATTTTGTCTCATTCCTTGACCATACATGATTGGATCATAGTGTTCCACAGTTTGTAAATGAGTTTTACTTTATGTTTTAGGCCATTGGAGAAAATTGTTAACCATAAATGGCCACCAAATAGCTATTTTCTCATGGAGATCTCAGTATATCTTCCCCTTATTCTTTATTTTTAATGCAACTTCTACCCAGTGAAACTCAGCTTTCTGAAATACTGAGTACATCTGTATTTAATTTTTGTTCCATTTGAACAGAATGAGACACTATTCACTGTAATGTGCAACAAGTGCTAAGGTGTCCTGCCAAGGGTTTTCATGGTATTTTATGGCACTGAACTTCAGGTGGAACTTCTTTGAACAGTGATGAATGCTACCCTGATTGAAATTATACTAATAAGTGATTGAGCAAGAGATAATGCAAGTTGCCTGCTCACTGTGGTATTTTTTTCTCTTTTGTCAAATCATCAGATGTGATAGAATAAAATGTTTCAGGTTGGTTCCCTGATCCTATAATACAGTTATCAAATGAATTCACTGATGTCCCCTGAGGATATGTCCACCATGAAGAGTCCATCTTTGAGATATATTTGTGTGTCCTCAACCACAGTTGCAAATGAGGATCTACATGTGGAGCTGATGGAAGTGAATAGCAAGTACGTCATACCCCAGCGAAGGGCTTAAGTTTGGGAATAAATACTGCTTCAGAAGCTCTAGTTGGCAGGAAAAATCCAAAGCTCACGTTCATTGGGTCTGTTTCTGGCAGGACAGGATCTGAGCATATTTGACACAATTTAGTTCAGCAAAAGTTATTAAATGTTTACTATGTGGTATGCCAGCCAATATCAAAGTATACCAGGTTTTGAAGCCATCTCTACTACATAAAGTTTTAATATTTATAATGGAAGAAATTTAATATTCATTCCCAGAATTTGTATTTAGTAATTTTTAAAAATTCTTTTAGTGGTACATTTTAGGTATACAGTACATTTACATTTATCATTGGGTGCTTGTACCTGTACATGATGTATCTTAGTTCTTATTTTTTCCCCCATTACCTGTGCACCCTTCACGCCTCCACCCTTCCCTATTTACATAGATTTCGTTTCCATTTATTTCTTTTCTCATAATTTTCCTTTCCCCTCTTTCCTTTCCCCTTCCCCTTCTACCACCCCTACACGTTTGGACCTTTTAATGTTTAAAATTATCATTTATTCATTTTAATCATTTTAATCTTTATTTACACTTTCAGTTTCTCACACTAGAGAAATTATTTGGTATTTACACATGTGTGTCCTGTTTATTTCACTTAAGAGTATGGCCTCACTATGCATCCATTTAGCTCTAAATATCTATAGTTTCTCATTCACTATGGCTGAGTAGTACTCCATTTTATAATAAAAAAAACCACATCCTCTTTATCCAATTTCCAGTTGATGGGCACTTGGGCTGTTTCCATCCTTTAGCTATTACAAACTGTGCCTTTATAAACATGGTTGCACATATATCACTGTGGTATGATTCTTTTAATTCTTTGGGGAAGATACCCACCAGGAGAATAAATAGCTGAGTCAAATGGGACCTCTAGTCCTAGTTCTTTGAGGTATCTCCACACTGATTTCCACAGTGGTTGCACCAGTCTACACTCGCACCAACAATGGAGAAGGGTTCCTTTCTCTCCACACCCCACCAGCATTTGCTATTGGTTGATTTCTTGATAGCAGCCATTCTTTCTGGGGTGAGGTGGAATCTCAGTGTTGTTTTCATCTGCATCTCTCAAATGACCAGTGAGGTTGAACATTTTGTCATATGTTTATTTTCTGCTTTTACTTCTTTGTCTGAGAAATGTCTGTTCATTTCAGATGCCCATTTTTGAATTGGGTCTTTGAATTGGGGAGGTCTGATTTTTTTCAGTTCTTTATAAATTCTAGATAGAAGACCTTTTTCTGAGGTACAGCTGCTAAAAAACTTTTCCCACATGGTAGATTGTCTCAGCTCTGTTGGTGGTTTCTCGTGCAGTGCAGAACCTTTTTAATACAATGAGATCCCAGTTGTTGATTCTTTGTGCTAGTTCCCGTGCTACTGAGTTTTTGTTCATAAAGTCTTTTCCTATGTCAATGTCTTCAAAAGTTCTACCTAACTTATCTTGCAGCAAGTTTAGAGTTTCTGTCTTAATATTTAGATCTTTAATCCACTTTGATCTTAGTTTAGTGCATGGTGATAGGTATGGTTCTAGTTTTAGTCTTTGGCAGGTTGAAATCCAGTTTTTCCAACACCATTTATTAAATAGGCTATCTTTCCCCCAGTGATGGTGGTTGGCTCCTTTGTCAAAGATGAGATGACTGGGTATGTCTGGAATTGTTTCCCCATCTTCTAATCTATTCCACTGATCCTCAAGTCTGTTTCTTTGCCAGTACCAAGCTGTTTTTGTCACAGTAGCTTTGTAGTATAGTTTCAAGTTGGGGATTGTGATACCCCCAGCCATGTCTCTGTTGCCTAGAATTACCTTAGCTATTCTAGGTCTCTTCTGGTTCCAAATGAATTTTTGGATTGTTTTCTCTAGTTCTGTGAGTATATTGTTGGAATTACAATCGGCATTGCATTAAATCTATATAGTAGTTTTGAAAGTGTGGCCATTTTCACTATATTGGTTCTTCCTACTCAGTTACAAGGGATGTCTTTCCATTTTCTTATATCCTCCTTGATCTCCTTTTTCAGAGTGCTATAGTTTTCAGTGTAGAGGTCTTTTGCTTCCTTTGTTAAGTTGATTCCTAGATATTTCATTTTTTTCATGCTGTTGTAAAAGGAATTGTTTCCCCAATTTATTTCTCAGTGAGTCTGCTATTTGTGTATAAGAAGGCTATTGTTTTTTGAGTTGACCTTATATCCAGCTACTCTACTGAATCTGTCAATTAGTCTAGAAGTCTTTTGGTGGAGTGTTTTGGGTCTTCTATGTAAAGTATCATATCATCAGCAAATAATGACGGTTTCACTTCTTCCTTTCCTATCTTTATTCCTTTTTTTTCTTTCTCTTTTCTAATTGCTGTGGCTAACGTTTCCAGAACTCTATTGAACAGGAGTGGTGATAGTGGGCATCCTTGTCTTGTTCCTGGTTTTAGCATGAAAGTTTTCAGTTTTTGACCATTTAGTATGATGTTGGCTGTTGGTTTTTCATAGATAGCCTTAATCCGGTTGAGATAAAGACCTTCTATTCCAATTTTCTGTAGCGTTTTTATCATGAATCGGTGTTGCATTTTGTGAAATGCCTTTTCTGCATCTATTGAGATGATCATATGGCTTTTGTCCTTGACTCTGTTAATATAGTGAATTACATTTATTGAATTACGAATGTTGAACCATCCTTGCATCCATGTGATTAATCCGACTTGGTCAGGGTCTATGATGTTCTTGATGACCCTCTGTATTCTGTTTGCTGGTATCTTGTTGAGGATTTTTGCATCTATGTTCGTTAGGGAGATTGGTCTGTAGTTCTCTTTTTGGGTTGGGTCTTTCCCTGGTTTTGAAATCAAAGTAACACTTGCTTCCAGGAATGAATTTGAAAGCCTTGCTTCCCTTTCAATTTCCTTGATGAATTTAAAGAGTAATGGCAGTAGTTCTTTAAATGTCTTGTAGAATTCAGCAGTGAAGCCATCAGGACCTGGGCTTTTCTTTGTTAGTGAATTTTTTATTGTGTTTTTGATTTCACTCATTGTAATTGGGGTGTTTAGAATTTCTATGTCTTCTTCACTTAACTTTGGCAATTCATATGTATCTAGGAATCTGTCCATTTCTTCTGTGTTTTCCATTTTATTAGAGTACAGGTTCTTGAAGTAGGTATTGATTATGCTCTAGATTTCTGCTGGGTCTGTTGTGACTTCACCTTTTTTGTTCTTAATTGCATGGATTTGAGCCTTTTCTTTCCATTTTTTGATAAGGTTGGCTAAAGGTTTATCGATTTCATTTATTCTTTCAAAAGACCAAGTCTTTGATTCATTAATTTTTTGTATCATTCTCTTAGTTTCCATTGCACTGATTTCTGCTCTGATCTTTATAATTTCCTTTCTTGTATGAGCTTTGGTTTGTTATGCTCTTCTTTTTCTAGGAGCTTGAGTTTCTGCATTAGGTTATCTGAGTTCTCTCTCTTTTCCTAATATGGGCATTCACTGCTATGAATTTTACTGCGTAGAACTGCTTTCATTGTGTCCCATGTATTTAGTAATTTAAAAATAGTCATTTAATCCTTCCAGTGTTCTTTCTTAATCTGTAAAATGTAGCTTTCCTGTGGTCTAACCCACATTTAGGACTGTTAAAAAGGAGGGAAACAGGGAAAAGTGGGGTTTAGCTCAAGTGGTTCAGCCACGGATCCCCAGTACCAAAAAAAAGAGGGAAACTGATGGCAATGAAGAGGAAACTAGAGGCTTTTATATATGAGAGTCTTGGGGTTTATGGTCTGCTGGAAGGGAAGAGAGCCTTGGGGGTGGATTAGGGGAGAGCAGGTAGTTGCTTTTCCTTAAGTAGAATATATGTCTGGTTATTTGGGGTAGGACTCTTGCCGAGCATGATTTTGGGACACCTAAAGTGCATCTAACCCTTCAGTGTAGGAAAGTCTGTTATGATTTTTAAGAAGCTGCTCAAATTAGGGGTTCACAAAATCTTGTGACAACCCCTGCCTCATCGTAGCTGCTCAAATGTCAGCATGCCCAGTACCTTCGCACTAGCCACACTGTTGAGGAAGGAAAAGTGGAACAGAAGTGCAGCTGGCTTTCCCAGATTGCCTGTACACATGACTGTGATCAGAAGCATCATGTATGCATGAGAACTCTCAACTTTGATCTGGCAATGAACAATGATGTAGTTAGTTGCAGCTGTAGACCCAATGGTAGAGGAAATCTTCAGTGAATTTCCAGCTTCCAATCAACTATGCAAAGGGCAACATTGAAAATAAGATCAATAGCTTTTCTTTTCTTTTCAACTGTACCTCATTTTAAAGGGAATTTGTCTACTTTGGGTGGTTAAAAATTGGGGTTGCATGACTTAAATGTAAGGAAATATTTCCCTATTCAGAGAAAGTATGTGTATGTTGAAGACTGAGTTGCATCTCACAATATTCATATTTTGAGGTCTCGATTCCCCAGTCCCCCAGAGTGTGACTGCTCTTGGAGATGATATGTTTAAAGATATAATTGATTAAAAGAATTCATTAGAATAGGTGCTAAATGAAAATGACTGCTATTTTTATAAAAAGAACTTGGGATAGAGTCATGAAGACACACAGACAGAATATTATGTGAGAAGAGGTGATTAGCTTCAAGCCAAGGAGAGAGGCCTCTATGGAAAGCAAATCTGCCCTCACCTTGATCTTAGACCTCAGCCTCCAATACTGCAAGAAATTCATCTCTGTCATTTAAGCTGCCCCAGACTTCAGGGTTTTGTTATGACGGGCCCTGGTCCATCAATACAATGATATACTATTTCCTGTAATTGGATAGGAGATCTGTGACTGTTAGGACAGAAGAAATGTTCTGATTTATGTGTCCACCTGAAGGAAAGCCTTCTGTCCTCATTTTCAGGCAATGTGACCCATCGGTGCATCTGTCTACCAGAACTGAGGGTGTAGGACACATTGTTCTTCAGAAGAAGCCTTGATCAATGCCAGCAGTCTCCCACACGGGCTAGGTTCACGTCCTGAGTAATCTAAGTTCCTGCCATCCTACTCATCTTTTGGTAGGTAGTTTCTAAGATGGTATTTCAAGTTCTAGAAAGGGAGTTATGAACCATGTATTTCAGGATCTACCTCAAATATAAGGATTGTTCCTACCCCTTCTGAGTCCCTAAAGTTTGCTACTCAAAGGCTTTTTACTCTTGGAGAAAAGCAGGGATAAGAAATTTGAATCCCTGTCATCACACAAAAACTAGACTATATCACCAATTAGTGTTTTCTACAACATTAACATTTCTGCTATAATATTTACTGAAACAGGCTTCAAGTTGAGTGCAGAAGAAAGGAAAAGGGAGATGTTTTCTTCATGTATTTCTGTTGAGTTGTGGTGATTGTTGGTTTGGAGTGGCAAACTGAGGCAATGGAGAGCCTGTCTGGAGATGTAAGACTTTTGAATCTACTCATGGTTTGGTGTTACCAACACAGCCTGCTTTAGGACTTCAATTTCTTCTATGTTGCTTCTTCATCATAAGGAGAGAAAATGGTAAATAAACGTACTAATATTCTTCTCGAGTAGGAATAATGACACCCATTTCATTCTGCCATTACATAAAAATTAATGCAAGTGTCTGGCACATAGTAAGATTTCAATGAATTCTATCATTCATGGAAATGTTCTTTGTGGTGGAACACTATAGCCTAAACAGAGATGTTATGTTGACTCTGTCCCTGGGCACCATTACTATTGCTTCTTGCCTGTGTAGCAATGAGAAGCATACAGCTGTGTTCAGACTCTGCCAGCTCTCTAAGACAGCAGCATCTGCTGTAGATTTTAAATCCAAAATAATCCTATTTGAGGCCCATAAACTAAGGTTCTATCTAAAACATAGAGCCTTTAAGTACCGATATTAGCTTCTTCTTTCAGTAAGTAGATGCTGACAAGTACAGAATTCAAACAGCTTTAAAAAGAAGTGATCATGTTAAGCAAAACAAAGTTTACCAGCAATGCTTTTTTTCATATGTGAAACTGAAAATATCAATATATAAATAAAATAAAGGTGAGATGTTGGGAAACTGGTAGACAGGCTTTTGGAAATAGGGAAGGAGATGAGGGGTGGGAAGAAGGAAAGGAAAGGAGGTTAAATGAATTGAAAATGAAGGGTGTTAGGGGTGAAGGGCACATAGGTAATGGGGGAAAAATAAGAACTAAGATACATCATGTTCAGGTACAAACACCCAATGATAAATGTAAATGTATTGTATGCCTAAAATGTAACAATTAATATGTAAATTAAAAAAAGAAAATGATGAAGATACATTATATGCATGTCCCAATTCCTCCAAATGAACATCACTGTTCTATATTTCTAATATGCACTAATAAAGACACGAGATTCTACCTAGAGGCTCTAAATCGGTGGTTATCAATCCTGGCTATGTATCAGGATCTCCTGAAGGAATTTAAAATTATCAGTATGGGACCCCACCTGCTGGTTCAGCCTTTCCAGGGATGGAGCCTGTATATGAGCATGGTTTCAAGGGCACTACACGTGTGTAGGAAGTATATACAATCGGTGTTGAGGATCATGAATCTAAATACATTCTCCAGAAGGGTTCCAAAATGTCATGTGTTAAAGCCATGCTTTTTAGCCTATTGTTGTTAGTTTCTGCTGATTTTCTTTTTAACCAGCATCAAGTTTGATGTTATATAAATTCTATTCTCAAAAAATTCCTGAAATTTTCATAAAGAATGCCTTTTATATTTTCAATATTTCTCTATATTCTCTTCTTCTCTGTACACAATACAATTAGAGCACTAAAATTCCATGATTAATTTTAGAGTCTTCTATAACGTTATACAGTAGGAAGTTGTGTACAGTCATATGCAATGATTTCTTCACGTAAGCTTAGAATCACAAAAGACTTCTGTGTATTAAATTTATGACACATTACCATTTTTTCAAGTGTTCTTAAAGTAAAAATCTGGGATATAATGTGATGATATGACCTTCTTGTATCTCACATTGAAATGTATTTGGCCACAATAGTTAATCTCAAAGTTTCTTGTTGTTAAAAAAAAGGCATGAATTAGGAAATTTGGCCAGTTTATAACTGGAGAGAAGGCAGAGCTTTTGTTTTATGAACCTTATTATCTAGAAGGATTGCACTTAAGACAATGACTCCGTCCCATTCCCAAAACAATATTGTTACTCTTTCCTGGACTCTGTGGGAAATTTGTGATACAACAAGGACTCAAGTTGTTTTTCATAGTAGGGAACTCTATGCCATTTTTATAAAAGATTGAATTTTCCTTTCCTTCCTCCTACTCACTAATCTTTTATACCTAGTTTCATCTCCAGAGGAAAAAAATGAGGATCACAGTGCAAATTTGAAGTAGGGACTTGATGAAGGAGAAAGCCAGTACTTGCAGAATATTAAATATGTTCCTGTGAACATCAGTGAGCCTATCATACTTGCTAGTATATGAACCTAACATTATCTTCATTGAACTTTATTCTGTACTTCCTTAACCCCTTTTTAGGTTTACAGGTACGCCCTTCTTTCAAATAAAGGTAATATCTGAAAAGTCAGACTGGAACATATCTAAGGTACTATGAGTTTTACATTTAAAAAGTTCTCCACAAGGTCCTGCTAAGCACTTCACTTAAACACATGGTTCATAAAATAGCTATAATTTTACCCAACTTCACTGAAGCAGCACTAATGTGTGAAATGAAGTACTGCTCACTAATATCAAATAGTAATTCAGTTGTAGCTAAGTCAATTAACATGTTTTCATTAAACACTTATTAAGGCCCCAAATCATGTACATCATGGAAGATAAAAATGAAGCTTTACTTATTTCTTAGGTTGCGAATGATTTTATTCTCTCCGAGAATAAAAAAAATTTCCAAGAATATAATAGTTCCTCACTCCCAGCTTTCCCAATGATAATATATTCTTAAGATGAGAATCCTATGATGGAAGCCATTTATGCCACTGGAGACCCAGAAAGGAAAGGTTTTAGGATGAGGAAAAATTTTCAACTGGACATTGACAGAGAAGAAAACATGTGTGTGTGTGTGTGTGTGTGTGTGTGTGTGTGCACATGCTTGAGGATTCTTGCATATGTGTACGTATATGTATATGTACATGTTAAATAGAAAAGACCTATTCAGGATTTGAAATACAAAATTCTGAAACTGAATTAACCAGCATGAAGCAATGGAAAGAACATAAATGTTAGAGCCAAAGCAAACTTGGGCTGAATATTATTTTTGTTGTTCAACTATGTTTCACTGGGCAAGATCAAAATCATTTGTTAGTTTACTCACTTTTAAATTAAGATAATAAACCTGCTTCAGCCAGCTGTTGTAAGGTTTTCATAAGATACTCATGTGGCGGATTCAGTATAGGCTGATCACTTCTTCATAGTACATTATATATTTGCCATCTAATTTAGGCAATTCTTTGATGGAACCTGTTAGAACAGAATTGGACTATAGCAATTTAATTCTTTTCCATTTTTTTAAACAGCAAAGACCCATTGGAAAATGTGATGTACATTTTTACTGAAATACTGTATTAGCCATTTTATACGTGTAGAAATGGACTGTCTTTATATGTATAAAATCTGTCAAATTCTTCCTTTTCATCTTGCAAACAAACAAATTATGTTTAGATTTGCTGTTGCCCCTGCAGCAACTCAAATCACCATGAATTGAGCCGACTCCTAGTGGGTGAATTTTAATGATTTATTTATGTATGCGTATAATCCCTCCATCAAATGCGGACCACATACTTGTCTGCCTGCGCTGAATTTTATTGATAGAATTTTTTTCTTCTTGCTCCTAACTCTATTGTTCAGATTTAATTGCCAACAATGCTTTAGTGCCAAATGGCACCATTAGTGCCTTTAGGAGTTAAATTTTGCTGAAATAGTCAATACCTGCTGTGTCTGTCCTCCAGAAAAGAGGGCAATCCAATCTCCCTCACTGGCTGTGACTTCAGCTGAAGTGTGGTGTTTAATTTGAGACACTTTGGGGTTGCAGAAGAGATAACAGACTATTTAGGCTATGGGGGATTTAGAAACAAGGGCAAAATTAAAGTCTTTTTATTAATGTTTAAAGCTGTGGCGTTCACATTGAAGAATAAGCTTCCCAACATTATGTATATTCTCCGAACGCATTTAAATTACTTCAACGGTGCCATAATGAAATGACACTGGAAAGTACCAACAGGAAATATATGAGGCAAAGTAAAAGGGCAAAGTAATGAGATCAATCATGCCAAGAGGATAATGAAAGACAGAACTCTCAAGCCTACTCAGGGAAAAAGACACAGGAACAGATATTTATAGCACAATGGAAGAAATGTTGATACAATTTTGCACTAGGAGCTATGGGAAAATGGAAGGAGGAACATTAATTCTGGAAGAGATAGAAGGCAGATAAGAAGGCTTTATTTAAATCTTTTTTCCTGTCAAGACAACAGATTTCCTAGTAGAACAAAAAATACTTGGACTTTTTGAAATGCCTGGCATGAGACTCTGACCTTCTGCCATTTAAACAGTGTTGTAAAGAGATGCTAAACAATATTTTCCTCTATTTCCCTCAAGTGGCTTAATCATCATGCCCTGTACTTAGAAATGGATGGTGTGTGTGATACCAATCTATGAAATTCTAAAGAGATGGACACACGAGGACAGTGGATAGCTAGAAAATGTGAGAAGTGTCCCCATTCTTCCCCAGGATTGGGTGGAGAATGATGATAGAGTCCAAAATATAAAGCACAATTTATCCTGATGATGAAATTCTTCTTTTTGGCAGCTTTGCCCAGGGTAAGTGCTGAGTGGAGAAAAAGAAAAGTAGTATAGAAATTCCTACCTCAATCAGGTTGCAGACTTGGCTCTTCAGAAAGAACCTAGCTATTTCCATCAGCACAGAAAGAAAAAAATCTTTTATGACTTAAAGGATACTACTCCCTTATATCTAAGAGTCACAGCATTCAGCTAAAGAATAAACAGGTAGTTCTTTTTGTCCCTCATTTTTTCTCACTGCATTATGTTTTATAGGGTAACTAAAATGAGTGAGTCAGAAGTACAATGCCAAGGAATTTAAAGTTTTCACGAAGATGTCTTGAAACTCATATTCAAAATTATGATTTAAAATTGAGAATAATTTTTAAATAATGGAGGATAAGAGAAAAACTTAGCAAGTATCAGGAATTTTAAGATGCACTTCTAGATGTCTCCTTCTATGGACTAGATGCAGCTCCCTCTCCTGGATAGGAAAAGAATGGGATACTAGGAGAACAGAGTGTAGTTTATTTCCAAATACTGACTCTTTCACATGTTGAGTTGGTAGCTAATATTTAATGAGAGCTTACTATGTGCTGAGGATAGTTCTAAGTTTTTTACATGCAAGTATTGGAACATATTAAGCTATTATAATGCAGACATCTAAAGTGTGATAGAGTCAAGGAAGATCTAGAATTGCCTTCTGGTCATATACTAAAACAGAGATCTGTGGATTGCCAAAGGGCAGATGGGGATGGGGGATGAACTTCTGCACATACTCCTCTAAGGATCTGTCTCTTCTTCCTGTTGTCATTCTTCATTCTAATTTGATCATGATTGGTGTAATGTTGGCTTCGCAAAACCATTGTCAGATGGAAGCTTTATTTAAGGCTGTGAACTTGGAGCAACACATCTCATTTACACTCACGTTCAGTCATCCAGAAATTAGTCATGTGAATGGCCTTCCCTGAAGGAGAGCAGTAGGGGACCCAGTCTCTATTTGAGTAACCATGGTCTCTGCTAAAATATGGGGGATGTGATCCCCACATGGCATCATCTTGGGACATCCAATACCAAGGTTACAATGGTTACAACGTGAATGGTGACTCGGAAGTCGATCAACAGAACAGCCCAGCTTGGAAGGCACCAAAAGGAAGAAGTAGGGGATGGGTCTGGGGAAACACATCATGACTTTTTATCTATTTGATCCTCAAAGTGTCTATCAATTTCATTTTCCCTTCTACAGGCAATTCAGTCACATTGTTGTGAAAAAATCATGGCACCCATGTCCTTTTACATCATGCAATTCAGTAGTCTGTAACCTCACTTATGTACTAAAAATCTGCTCTCTTTCCCCTCCAACTCAACCACAATATTGTAGCTGCTCCTGCAGGATTTAGGTCTAGTCAATACATGGATTGTATTTTTTAAGCTTCTAAAATGTGCAGGAGGCAGTGTAGTTTGTTTTTTTTTTTTGATAGTTTTGTTTCTTTCAATTATGGATTGAGGTGGATCTTAATTTATAGAGTATATGTTGGAGATTCCAAACTGTGGCCCCAAAGCCCCTGTCTTTAGCTTCATCACGTTATGGAATTTTCATTTCCAGCACTACATGGTGATGCTCTGTTTTCAGAATGTTTCCCGTAAGTGAATCTGTCTACTTGTATTAGATCTTCCTCGTATTTTATAACTTCTGAAACTCATTTTTATCATCCGAATGTATAATCTCACTAAATTTTGATTAGGCAAGATGAAAACACTTTCTGTAATCTTCCTGTAAAATCATACACATTTGTTACCCAGTAAAGAATGCCCCTTATCACCTTCTCTGCACCTGAAAATATATCAGCCATAATGAATGATCTTCTTTTCTGATAAAACATAATCCACATGTAGGTATTTTTTGGAGTACTTTATTATGAGAGAAGAAAAAAAATCTCAGTAAACTATAATTGGTTTTTGCCAGTTACCCTTAGTATTTCTTTTCATTCCTTTCAAATTGACTATATATTTTAAAACTGATTGTTTCCTCTATGTGTTCTGATAACCATCTTCTTAATGTATGTTTTTTGAATTTGTTCTGGTTTTCTTTTGGAAAAAGAATTAATTTAAAACATAATAGTATATGGGGATAAAAAGGATGATTAATGGAAATTTTTGATTATTAGTGGACTATTCCCTGCCTATAAATTATACTCAGATGATAATTTTGTTATACAGATTGATGTCTGATGCTGGTCTTTGTCTTCTCTCAGGGAAGCTCCCGCTCCCTGGACAGCTATTCCTTTTATTTCTATAGTTCTTTACCTTTGTAGAAAACAGGAGACTTTTTCAGGATGGCAGTGTCAGGGTACAGGCTGACATACAGGTATTTCTGGCGTACAATTCAGGTAGTCTGTAACAGCACTTGTGCATTAAACAACTGCTCTTATTCTCCTCTAACCCAACCACATACTGGTTGTGTAAGCTAGGAGACCTCATGTGAGTCCATGCACTGTCTTTGTTACCTTATTTGCAAGATAGGGCTGATAACTGGATTCAACTTTAAGAGTTGTGATGATGACAAAAGTTAAGGAACATTTTGCCTGGAGCACGGCAAGCATCTGTTACAGTTTGACTCCTTCTCATTGATTTTGTCATCTTCATGTGGAGTTGGTTAATAATAATTGTACTCTTCCTTATGATGATATATCAGTTTTTACGTGTATCGATTTGTTGATATATAGAAGTTCAACTGACCAAGTGAGCTGTTCCTTTCTGAATTTTGCTTTATCCATTTAGGTGCGATCTGGACAGGAGGTAAAGAAGTAAAGAATAGTTAGGAGAATCCAGAAATTTTCACTCCTATTCAAAACAGCTTTAGGTTAGAGACAATCTAGCAGTGAACTTAATGAAAGACAAGCTTAAAGGCTCAGGATAGAATGAAAAATGTCCTGAGACTTTTGCTATATTCCATCTCTTCATAATAAGTTAATCAGTCATGAAATGTGATTGGATATTTTCTCTATAGGTTGTTTTCTTATAGAGCTTAACATGGTGTAATATTAATACAAGAGTTTCTTCTAGAAATCTTAAATTCTAGTTAGTGAAAAAAACTACTAACATAGAAATGACATATATTATTCCAATATGTGTATATGTAGTATTGGAATCAGATAGCTCAAATAATTACTACTCTACAACTTTCATATTAGGAAAATTGAGTGCAAAAAGATGTTGGAGGAATTGGAGATTCTAGACAGAATTTGTTTTTCAGGTGTTTATTTTTTTTAATTTCCCAAACTTCCAAACATGCCTGACACAGGTACAGACAGGTATCTGAATGCTTCAAATGGGTCCATGTCCAAGCCTCAGGACCAAAGACTTGGGAGCATCTGTTTAATAAGTTTCCCCTACCCAGTTGTACATGGGAATAAAAGATTCATTTAGATATGTTGAAGCATGAGACACATAACACATTGGGCTTGATTTTGTTATTTTAAAAGGTAGGCATATCACTGTAATATTTAACTACAGAGAACAGTGCACTTTGTAGATACTGAGCAATTGAAGGGCTAATCATCTATTCTGATGTAACCTGAACATCTGCCCAAGCATTATGGGTGTCCCTCCCTGGGCCTACTACAGCCTTTAGCAATAAGTATCTTATTAGCTTTTAAAAAGTAAGGACATCTGTTTTCACGTGGAACAAAAAGCTGAGGGAGAGAGTACTTCTGATTTACCTTACCACTTCAAAAGGAGCATCAAGGACAGATATCTTTCCACCATTTTGCTCTGCTGCACTCACTTTGTCACCTTTGTCTTTAGGCCACCCCAACATTTTGGTCAAAGTGGTTTTAGTGATTACAGGTGTTATAGCCAAACATACTACAGGTAAAAAATGTCTCTCTCGTCCTTAAGTGTTATCTAGTAAAGAAAACGGCCACAGAAATCCATACTAAGCCTTCCCTTATATTTTATGCCCAAACTGATCATCAGGAAAGAAAATGACACAACAGGGATTTTATCAGATGAGTAAGGTCCAACCCTTTGGGCTGTATCAAGAGCTTTCTCCAAAGAAAAATGACCACATGCAGGGGAGATGCTTGAAAACGACTAAGGTTTATTCAGAAAGGGGATAAGAATACCTACTTTTATGAGCAGTATTGTCTATTTCACTTGATATGTGGTAAATATTCCTTTGTGCTTACATTTTCATTATATTTGACACAGTTAATGTGTTTATAGTCTTATTTTTATGGAAGGAAGGAATTTAAGAAACAAAGGATAGTACAAAAAGAGAAGAGAGAGGGAGAGAGAGACAAAAAGAGAGAGGAAGGGAGAGAGACAGTTAATTCTTACTTGGTATGTTTGCCTAGTCTTTTCTACTCAAACAATAGAATTGTTTCTTATTCATTTCTATCTATTCCTGGTAGATCACAATAAACCTATCTTTGGGCCAAGCATTAAAAACATAATGTCACAAACTGGTTAGAATTGGGTGACTAGTGCTTCTTTCTTGGCAAGGTATCAACTTATTGCAGTAATGTATTAAATAGGCCTCAAACAAAAGCCAAGAAACAATGTCCTTTGGAACTAACACCTTTAAACAGTTTCCAAATTAATGGAAAGTACCTGCACTAATGAAATAAAACATCAAGACTTTGGCAGGAGGTGATTGGCAGGAGCACCCAATGGCTGGATACATCGGTCTCCTGAAGACATAAATGGATTTCTCCTTGTAAAAGAGAATGAATAACTGGCTGGAGCTGAAGCACCAGGATAAAGAAAATTATGTCCACCTTCTGTTGCAAGACTTGTAAACCTACTTCTAAGCTTGGTATATTTGTGGGTTCTAAATAAGATTATGGGTACAAGATAAAGAGATTTTACACCTGTAGTCATGAACACTACACTTAATATTCAGCAAGGGAGGATATAATAAAGATATATAATGTCTTCCTTCTTGATGTGTAAGGATTCTGGAGCTATGGTTGTGTAGCTTAATGGATAGGCTGATTTATAAAGTTCTTTATTTGTTCATTCATCGGTTCATCTATTGATTCATTCATTCATATGTTCATGCAGCTTCTTAAGAGTCTGTTTTTTGCCACACACAATTATGTGATTGGAAGTGTGTGGAGGCCCAAACCCTGGGTGTGAGTTACGTATGGAGCTGTAAAGGCAGCTGTGTACGCACTGTGCCAGGGTCTCCTCCACAGCCTTCCTTCCTAGCACTCCCTCCAACCTGTGGAACTGTTATTAAACCTCCAGTCCCAAGAACAGAATAGGGAGACTCAAAGATTGTATAACCTGTTCCATGTGACTCATGTTGCTCTTGGCTTTTAAACTTGGGGTTATGTTATTTCAAAACTGATCTTTCCATCATGAAGTGGATTGTCCTGTACCTGAATCACAGATTTATTCTCTCTCTAAATACTCCCAGAGCTTTGCTATCAAATTTCTATTGTCAGTTTTTACATCTGGGTCTCCTGGATATATGAGCACATCCAAACCAATTCAACGCCTTAAGAGCATCATACATTTCAAAGCCAGAATCAACCTATAGTGGTACTAGAAAACTCCATACTCAAGAATATTAAGATTGTACTTACAAAATAAAGAAATGGACTCTGAAGGGAAACTTTTAGCTCTGGTAGAAGTAAAATACATAAATTTGGTTTACTGATGACAATCACTTAAACTTGTACAACAGGATTCATGACAAAGGTGGGGTTATTTTTGTTTTTTGTTTTAAAGAGATTTGCTCTTGGTATTAGCTGTCGCGCTCATGGTTAGGAACAGCAGCCAAGACCCAAGTGTCCCTGCAAGGGTACAGAAGAGGTAGGCAAAGTTTGAGACTTGGAATTAAGGTTGCTGAACAGACAGCTGTTTGCACTCTTTACTCTAAAGATAAGATACGGAGGAAATGAGTCCATCCCATGGTTTGATAATCTGCTTTCAGGATTCATGTGAGAGAGAAAGGGCATGATTCTTTAGTACAAAAATTTATATCATGAAAGTCAACACTTTCAATGTAATGTATACCTTAAATTTGTAATGCAGCATGATATGCACTTTACAGACGTTAACTCATTTAATTCTTCAAACAGAACAATGCACTGTCTCATTATTATCCCATTTTGATGGATGAAAAAAGGTGACATATAAAAGGTGGGGATGTGTAGCCCAGCAAGACAGCATTTACCTAGCAAGTGCAAGGCCCTGGGCTCCGTCCCCAGCACCACAAAAGCAAGCAAAACGGAGGCAGAGAAAGGTTAAATGACTCACATGAGATGTTGCAGAGGGTTTGTGTCAGAACCAGGATTAGGCCCATGGGAATGAGTAGCAAGTGGAACGATGGTGCCTCTTGAGGGTTGAGATTAATAACAGATAAATCAGTGTATTTCTTTTACTGTTCTTACTGAGAACAAACCATGTTTTCCTGATCTTTTGAAGAAAAATGAAGACATTCATGCTTAGGAATAATTTACCATGATTATCTCATTGAATCAACCCAAGAAAGTTTGAGAAATGTGCTGTTATTCTCACTATAGAGACAGGATACATGAGACTTATTAAGATTGAGTTCTACATCAGCTTGATAGGCCACCTGCTCTTTTGCTTGGTGGTTAGCCAAAAATACCAAATAAATAAAAAACTAAGATTATTTTTGATAGTGTCATGGTAGATACTCTGTTTTCTTAGAGTGTCATTGTAAAATGAAACATATTGCAGAGGCTTAAACTCTTCTACAACCCTTAAATTCCTCTTTCAGAATTGTGGATTTTAAGCAAAGGAGAAAAGTAAAGATTGACAACCTCTTTGACAACTCAGAAAGCAAACATAGAATGCTTTTGTAGTTTTAATAAACATTAATAAACATACATATGTATAAATGTCAAATGGAAAAATTATTTGAGGATTCAGTGAAATTTCTTCTGATCCAAGTTTCTTCTTTCTGCCATCACTGATATCTCTAAAATTTCACCTAGACATCATTGATATTCTTTACAAACATTTCATTTCATAGTGAGAGAAGACTTCACTTCTGAAAAATTGAGTCCAAGGTATTTGTCTCAAAAAATTTATTAATGTAATGGTATATCTGTATAAAAGTGCTTTTATAAAGCATATTCTTTAGGTGAATAAACATAAAATATACCACATAAATTATACCATTTCGATATATGGACTCCTTAAAGTGTTTCATTGCTTTACTTTCATTTCTCGTATTTTCCTTATTGCAACTATATAGGAATTTTTCCATTTTGTGTATCAAAGGTCAGAGGAACAAGTAAAATCGATCTTAGGACCGCATTTATAAGCCGGGACATTTTATCTCTGCCATCCCGTCGGTTTCAAATCATCTGTGCTCCACACAGAAACTCTGAATGAAAGCAAAACGTAGTAAATATTTTCTGAAAGAGCTTTTTCTGTTTTGGCTTCTCTTGCAACTTAAATCAATACTTGACCTTTTTACACCCTTATCAAGATAAAATGGAGTCTGCTGGTGCTGACTTAGAACTCTAAAGTGTGTGGTAATATCTATTTATCTTGAGGATTTTCTGTTCTCTGGGGCACTCTGTGTGTGTGTGTGTGTGTGTGTGTGTGTGTGAGAGAGAGAGAGAGAGAGAGAGAGAGAGAGAGAGAGAGAGATACACCACCGCTTTACAGCTTTACACGATCAGCTCATTCCTGGTGAGCAATATCATTGCTATCACTAAATGTGAAGAGCATTGTGTGGTTTACAATGCCTCCACCCGTACCATGTAATCGTAAAATATATATGTCTAGGTAGATAAGTGCATAGAATCTCAAAGGACTACACTGTTTACATTTTTAAAATATTATAGTAGAAGACATTGGCATTAATCCGCCTCAAAATCCTCCCCTTGCCCATTGTTCCTTCACTTTCTGAAGCCGTTTTGGAGGTCTTCTTTTGTGAATGTCTTCCTGAGTTGTGATAAATAATGTGGTGATATAAGCAAGGTAAAGAGAGAAATGAAAGCGATATTAAGAAACAGAAAGGTAGACTCCGAAGATGGTTGGGCATCTGGGGAGGAGGGAGAGGGAAGGTCGGGAGGGGAGTGGACAAGTACAAATCCTGAACAGGAGAAATGTGTATGTACCAAGCCTTGAAGATGAAAGTAATTGCTATATATTACAAACTTATCCTAATGTATTTTTTTAAAATATGGTGAATGCTGCTGCCAAATGCCATCAAAGGAAAAGGTAGGCTAGCCAGGGATTAGGCTCAGTCATGCTGTGCCTGCCTCCCAAGCACAAGGTCCTGAGTTCGATCCCCAGTACCAAAAGAAAAGAAAAGATAACCTTGTATAAACAATACTGTACCCTCATTCACCTTATTCACCAAATCTGGTACCTTGTGAGTTCTTGCTCTTCCTTAAAATCAAAATGACCATGAAAGGTAAATGTTTTGAATGGAGTTGGGATATCAAGGCAGCCATGACAGTGCAAATAAAGATACCCAGGGAAAAGCAGAACTGCTTCAGAAGGTAGCAAGAAAAATGGCATATGTGTATTTGAAGCAAAGGAGATTATTCTGAAGGAGATTAATAGCAATGTCTTTTACTATAATTTTTTATTTAAACATACAACATATTTTCAATGATATCTCATGAGTACAAATAATTCACTAAAGCCCAAAGAAATTCAGCCTATGTAGCTGGTTACAGGCAGATTTCTGGTGCTAAACATACTTCCCAACACTGACCTCCAAAGAGAACCTTCCTAGATGCACCTGAAAAGCAAAGACCCAGCTGGACTTGAGGTTTTTGTTGGATCACAATAGGAAAGGACTTGCTTATCTGTGCATCCTAAGCATTACCATTTGTGTCAGGCACCCTATAAGCTCTTTTAAATTAAAGTAACATTGGAGCCAATGAGTTTCTTTCCTGTAATCAAAGAAAAGAAGATGCTGATGCAAAATAAGCAGGTGAAGCCCCTTTTCTTTTCTTTGTTTGCTTCTTATCTCAGGTATGCAGGCCCCTTGACCTCTAAATCCAACTGTTGTCCAAATGCAATTGCACTTCAGTTATTTTTACTTTCTTTTGAGCAAATTTTTGGGGCACAGGGTGGGGGTGAGGGGGGAATGTCAGAAAGTGTGGATGTTTGGAAATATCCCTGTAGGATTCCATGGAAAAGTGGCTGATATTTTTAGGAGTGGATGCAAAACTAACTGCTGTGTGTCCTGAGACACCTTTAATTAGCATAGAAGTCACAGGACGAATTTTGTCTTGCTCACATTTGTTACTTCCTCTTTATGGCAGCAAGAATAATCCCAAGTTCATAGCATTAGAGTGAAAAGTATAATTAATGTATCTAAAGCTGAAAAGATGCAACCAATAAAAAGTGATTGTTGAAATAATGGTCCTTTATAAATTGTAAGAGATGATGCGCACTTGCTCTACGTGACCTCGTTGCTTTCTTCTAAGGGGGAGCTGGATATGTTTTTTAAACTTCTTTCTTGCACAAGGACTTGCTCTTACCCAATGCACCACTTATTACTTGTAGCATCCGAAAGACACTAAAAGATTTTCATGGATTTGAAACCTCCTAAGCATGAAAAGACAAACCCATCTCACTTTTAGAATTTTAATTAAAAACCTCAGCTCAGGGAATAAATAGCAATATTCAAGGTGAGTTGATTTTTGAGGTAAATAAAACTTCTCATTAGAAGGTGCCATTAAGATTCCAGTGGTTAAGGTTTTTAGTTCACATAATTTGTTAGATACAGTACAAAAATCACAGGCTTAAATGACTGTAAACTAGTTTGCACAGAACTGGAAAGAGATAAATACAATATCAAGAAAAAGACAAGAACATAGAATCTGCTCCTTTAATCACCTCCCTCTGAATTAGAAACTTCAAAATGAGCATCACTATGTTCATAAATGAGTCTTTGAGGAAAAATGTTAACACATTCACAATACATTTTTTAATGAGCAGAGACTTTAGATATGTGTTTAGAGATAGAGACATCTGAAGTTCAGCTTTTCTCCCTCCCTCCCGCCCTTCCTTTCATTCCTCTTTCCTCCCCCCTCTTTTCTTTGTTTGCTTTGGCCTGCACAGTATAGAGTCATTCAAGAACTCTGCCCCTGAGCTACTCCACCATCTATGGATTAATTGTATTTGATATTCTGAATACAGTTTCCCAGTAAAAGTCACTACTTGTCTGTATGTGCCTGTGTCTATATCTATATGAATATTCAAATGAATATATGCAATATATTTTATAAATACTTATGTTAACTATGCCATTCTTTCATTTTTTTAAATGTAGAAGAACACATCCACTAACTTTTCAACTCATTTTTTTTCCATGCAGTACTATAACTTAATAGGCTCCTTTTTTATTTTTGAATGAGGTGTGAATTCAGTATGTTTTATAGCACCGTATAAGTGAGAAATGAGGCTAACTCCAATGGAAAGATTATAACTGACTGTTTGTTTTGGGTCCAATTTTTGTAGGTGAATAGAATGAAAACAACAACAACAATAGCAACAATAGTACTCATCTTTGTGGTTAGGCTAGTTTCAAACAATGGTTCTATTGTTTGCTTGTTTATTTTTTAAGTTTAATTTTTATCAGTACACATTTGATATATATAATGATTATATTCCTCGTGGGGAGTTGCTACATGTACATAACAGCTGAATGTTTCATGCCCTCTCTTCCCCCTCTCCTTCCTCCATTACTTAGTTCTCTTCCCATTTATAAATGTCTTATCTCCCTATTTGCTATTATCTATCTTTGAGTTTGTTTCTATTCATTTATACTATTCAGTTTCTCATATAAGCAAAACCATGTGATAGTTAAGCCAGTGAATCTGACTTATTTCACTTAATATTATAGTTTCAAGGTGCATCCACATTCCTACAGATGACTCAAGTTTGTCCTTGTTTAACTCCATCCTACATACATAACACATTTTCTTTACCCACTCTAAGTCTCCATCTATCGATGGACAGATAGGCCACTTCCAAGATTTAGCTATTGTGAATTATGCCGCTATAAACATGGATATACAAGTGTCACTATAATATGATGTTTTTAATTCTTTTGGGAAGATATCTAGAAGGGGAATAGGTGGGTCAAATGGATTTTCTGTGTTTGGTTTTTTGAGGAATCTCCCAATACCTTGCTATGAAGTCCAATCTGGCCTCAAATTTGTGATCCTTCTACCTCAGCCTCTCAAGAGTTGATATGATAAGCATGTGCCACTGCACCAAGCTCAATCAATGGTTCTTAACAAGGGACAATTTTGCTCGCCCTCAATGGATAACATCTAGAAGCATATTTCATTGTCACAATCAAAGAGGAATTGTTACTATTACCAAGTGAAAAAAAGACTAGGCATGCTGCTAAGCAGCCTATAACACACAGCTCTGCTAAAAGATAAAATATTACATAACCTGGAAAGTCAGCAGTACTGAGGCTGGAAATGTGGTTTATAAGGTGACAAGTATATATTACATTGTAGTAAATGGTATCCTGGAAACGTGAATGAAGTGCTGGGGATTACAAATATAGTCACTTTGCTAATAATGCTCCAATAGGGAAGTAAGTCATGTAGCAAGGTTACATTGAAAGAGTAAAAGCGTATTTGGAAAGAGATGGATCCAGATGTCCTGGTCACTCACCTATGCATCTTACACCTATCTAGGCCCATGGACCAGGGGGCGCTAATTACAGTATAATTTCAAGCTGCTGCTTATCTCCAGGGAGGCCTGCAGACCTGGCTATTGAGACTACATCTCAAAGAGTGGCTGGCTCTCTTTCGATTCACTTCTAGCCATATCTTTGGGTGTTTCATCTTTTGTGCTGACTTCCTCGAGAGCCGGTCCCTCTCTGACTGCATATTAATTTCTAACTTAGCTGTCCATAATCCTACAAGATGATTGTATTTAGCTATCATGAAAGTAGGTACTTGACTTGGGTTCCACACAAATCAGGTTAATTTAACTCTGGAGAGGAGTTTTTCTTCATGTGCATTTTACATTACATATGTAAAATCTCCCTGGAGACAGAAAGTCAGTGTCTTCTGGGAGGAGGAAACTTTCCACGCTCCCTGGTTTGGATGCCCTACAATCATATCGGTGTGTCCACAGACAGACTGATTCCTCCAAAGTTTTCTTGAATAGGAACTCAAGTAAAGGACTTAAACAGCTGAGACCATCTAGGAGATAACATAATTCCTGTACCCGGATTATGAGGTGAATATATCAAGACCTTCAAGGGCTTCCCTGAAAAGGAAAGACAAAACCAAGATAAAAGAGAGAGCAAGCCAGCATTCCCTTCACTTGCTCACCGTGACACCAGGCAGTGGTGTCAAGCAGGTGCTGTGGGAATCCCATGTCAGGAACTTACACTTATGCAATTTTTGATAAGTGATAAAATCTCATTTTGCCCTCATTTTTTTCTTCATTAAATTTGTGTTATGATATCTGTCTCATAGAAATCCTACGAAAGTTCACTTCATACCATTCATAGCCTGGTATGCAGTAGGCACCGGGTGTGAGTTCCTTTCACTTTCCTCCTTGAGGCCTGAAACCTGTGCATGTGCTTATGACCAGTTGAGCAGTCTGTGTTTGGCCAGACACTTATGACCAGGATGGTAGCATTGCTGATTGCCAGGGAAGATGGTGGGAAGGAAAGCTTTTCAGTGGGAAAATGCTAAGTGTTGTGAGCAGATACTGAGGTGACTTAAGAACCATTCAGTGAAGAAAATGAAACCAGTGTGGCACACTCAGTGGGCACACTGAAGATGCCTTTGGAAATGTTGATGCCTCTGGCAGACATGGTAATTTTAAATGAGGAAAGGAAAAGATTATAGGCTCAGGATGGATAAGACTGAAAGCAAGGCACATTACTTTAGACTGAAAAACATCTCAGTATCTTACATGATTAAAAGACAACTGTGAACTGCACCTGGGGAAACAGCATCACTTTATTGCCCACAGAGCAGTGAGTATTACATTGTTTGGCTGTTATGTTAGAATATGTTCAGATTCCTGATAATTCCTGGCAGAAACAGTAAACAGATTATTTTCTGTATCCTGTGAGCATACACATTGGAAGAATATTAATACACAGCTCACAAACATGTATCTTTTTATTTCTAATAGTATTTTTTCTAGTTTAGAATTGTATTGTCATAGAATGGGACCCATCAATGCCCCTGCAAATTGGAAATGGAGACCCCAACTCACCCCTACTCATGCGGTAGGCTCTTGACATGTCATAGAAAAATAATTCAGGGCCCATCAATGGGAAAGATTTCATTAGGCAGAGGTAAATATGTACACACTCAGGGAATATAGAGTCTGAGTCGTCAACAAAGAGGTGCAGTATGCTCTGAGATCGTGTTCTGGAGGATGTCAGTCGAGATGTATGATCTAGCACTTGTATTCCTTGTGTTTGTCAGGTTACCATTAGTAGACTAGGCTAGAATGCCAGCCCTGTGCAGTTGTTTGGAGGTTGGAGTTATGCTACTCAATTCCTAGTGCTATTTCCTTAGGGATGAAAGTCTAGGATTTGTGAATCTGTAGTGCTGGGTGAGACCTTGTATGTGAGAGGCTGGGGCCGTGGGTAGTAAAAGAAAATTATCGATAGTCAAGGACTGTGGAATAGGTAAGAGTTTATTGATACAGCAGGCACATTCCAAGAGAGGAATGCACTGGCCAGGAGAAAAGTAGGGACTTTATTTGATTGTAATGTGAGGAGAAGTACGGGAACATCATCTCAGGAATGCATTCATCAGTTCATGGTGGTTCCATTGTTCATCCATCTCAGTTCTGAGGATATTCAAGTATAGTTTGCAGACGGAGTGATGTTTTCTTCCAGATAGTTCATTGTTCTTGGCATGGTTAAAAATAAGCTGTTCTTCCAAGCAGGATTAATTAACAAATATGGACAGGCTAATTAGAATTAGTGATGAAAGGAGTCAGAATTATATATGTACATAGTGCTTAAAGGGACTTTTGCATTGTATTGGGATAGGGAAGAAACGTTATTAAGACATGATAAGTGGTTAGATTATCTAGTGATATATATGTAGTTCTTATAGCTTGAAGGTTGAAAGTTAATATTTGACTACAGACTCACCACTCAGCTGCAATGTGGCCTTAAAGAAACAATGGTAAAATAACCATGATTTCCCACATATAGCATCAGAAGAAAAGTAAAGTTCAATAGACAGGTGAAAAGCACAGGCCCAATTTATAGGCTTATTATATCTTTAAGACTCTTGGGAATCATATGTGTATGTACTTGTGTGTGTGTGTGCAGTCAGATCTGGGGGTGCTCTACCATTGAGCTACACCCTGAACCTCTTTTATTTGATTTGATTTTTTTTTTTTGAGAGAGGGTCTTGTTAAATTGCCCGGGAAGAACTTGAAGTCGAGATCTTCCTTAGACCCCCAAAGTGCTAGAATTACAGTCCTGTGCTACCTGGCCTGAATTTATGACAGGAATTTTTGGAGTGGGTATCCTAGAAGAAGGAAAAAAAAACAGGCTCGGGTGGGGAAATAAAAGGATTGTAAACTTGAGTAACTTTTTCCCAAAGCTGCAATTTTAGAATATATAATTTTTAAATTATGACTTTTCCTTGCCTCTTTTCTACCTCTCTTAATCTCTTTGATTCTGTCTCTGTATTTATAGTGAAGTATATCATGAGGGAAATGTTTGCTTCTATAATCTAACAACATGGAAACAAAACAAAGTACTTTTGGTTTTGCTTTTATGTAAACAGTGATCTAAGAGTTCAACCCAGAGTTATTTTAAAAGTCAGAAGATATATTTTAGTTTACTTTAGTTACTATCTTTCTTTTTGGTACAAATGTTGGGGATGAGGGAAAACACATACTTCATTTCATATTTTCTTCCTGAAAGAAGATGAGGTGACTTTCATTACAGTTAAGTTAGAATGAACCTGTCATGTATATCACCTTGCAGAAGCATCTAAATGAAATGCCAATGTTAACATTTTCTACATCCCTTAATCACTACTGAGATTAAGAAACTGCAGAGTAAGCAAAGATAAAAAAATACTGAATATTTGAATGCAGTGGACCCTCAGATTACTACCAGCTTGACATACAAACAACTTGGGTTTTAACCCGAATTTTAGTTTTAACTTATGAACAAAGTCTTGAGTTATGACCCAAATGCCAGCCACTTGTGCTTAGAGATGGTCTCAGATACAGATTTAATCCTTAAAGAGTTCAGGAAGAAACATTACAACATCTTTCCTGTGTGAGGTTCATTGAGAAATCCTGGGCCAATGTCTCTCTAAGGACACTGAGATCTGCCTGTGTATAGGACAGAGACATTGAAGGCCTAAGATTTCATTGACCAACTTGAGTTACAACCATCCCTCAGGAATGAACTGAGTTCATAAGTCAAGTGTTCGCTGTATTTGGGAAAAGTATTGACACAGTACATGCATGGAAACTTGCTCCAGTGATCCTGGAAATTAAAACTAAAAATGCAACACATGAGTTTACAGGCAAAAGTTCTGAGAAGGAAAAAGAGAATAGGGAAGGGGCTTCAGCTCAAGGGAGAAAAGAGATGAAGGAGACACAGGTCTGACAGAGCTCAGAGAGGTTAGTTCATGAAAGTCCTCGAGTAGCTTTCATGGCTCTGCTGAACTGGGCTGGGAGCTGATAATTTTCCACTGGGTCATGAGTAAAGATGTTATTTTGAGACTTTTTCCTTATGTTTTTGGACAAGGGTTTCCAACCCCGGGGCCAGGGACCAGTGCTCGGCGAAGACCAGTTAGGAGCTGGGCCACACAGCCCCAGGTGAGCTGCAAGTGGCCAAGGGAAGCTTTGTCTGTACTTAGGCCACTCCCTTTGCTTAGGTCTCCCCTGGAGCTCCTCCTCCCACCAGATCAGCAGAGGCATTAGATTATCCAAGGAGTGGGGACTTTGGAGGGAACTGCAAACGTGGGGGACCAAGGTGCTGTGCTCCTTATGAGAATCTAATGCTGAAACCACCCTCCCTTCCGGTTCAGTGGAATAACTGTCTTCCAGTAAACTGATTCCTGGTGCCAGAAAGGTTGGGATCTGCTGGCTTAGGGGATCTGCTCTTTGGATATGATGTAGATCTGGGAGTATTTTCATCCTCGGAGACATGATGGCATGTCCCTGCTGTCACAGCACACTGTCCTTGAGAGAGTAAAAGTAGAGGTGAGGGAGGCAGAAGGTGCACTGCGCACAGCGTTAGCGAGGGAAGACTGAAAAAAGGACTTCACCTTCAGTGAGTAACAGCCTAGGGTCTGAGAATCCCATGTCTTGTCCAAGGAGTATACTCATCCAATTTCAGCATGGAGCATTCTCTTCCCTACTTTGTTTTTCCTTTTCCCATGGCTATTGATACAAAGTCAGGAATTGCGTGGCATGCACGTTAGAATTTTAACATAACTTAATAATTTCCAAATACCTCGAGTGATAGAATAATGAAAACAGTTAAAATAGTAACTACTATACTCAGTATAGAACACCAAGCCCTAAACGCAGCACTAACTCTACTATTTTACTTAATTCCACAAAAGAATACCCACAAAAGAGACAATATTATTATCCATATCCTGCAAGTGAGGAAAATAGTCCTCAGACTGGATTAATAATGTGATTGAAATAATGCTGCCAGCAGCATTGTTGATGAAATTGATTTGATTGTTCAGCAAACTTGAAGTTATTTTAATGAAATGAAATGGAATTGAGCAGAACAGAAAACTATTAAAGTGCATTACATATTGTAAAGTTTTATTAGTGAAGTTTTTCTTATAGTTTTTAGGAGGTAGGGGGAGTTGTGTTGTACTCTAAAATGAATTTCTTACTAGAAGATAAAATACAAAAAAACTACAAATCTCAAGGCAGCTAGTCTAAAAAATATTCAGCCCAGTATATTCAATATTTCGGTTACACAGTCTAAACCATATAAATATAATTTTCTTATTTTGTTTGTTCTCAGTTGGCTCAGAAATTGTGAAGGCCAGGAAGTATGACTCTTGCTTAGTATTTAAGCCAATTCCTTTGAATTTGAAGAATGGATAAGCTTTCTATGTAATCCTTGATGGCACATCTTCTTAGTGCCTATCATAGAGTAGAACATAAGTAGCCTACTCATTTGAGTTGTTTTGTTTTCCAGTCTTTAGGTTTCTTTCTTTCTTTTGTTTCCCAGAGGAGTCAAAGGTCATATTAATAATCACACATAATAAGTTTCAGGCTGTCGACACCTACTCATCCCATCTGTAATATGTGGACCTTTTATTACAATCAAATTATAAGAGTGTCCATGTACTGAGTGTTTCTTTGGTGAGACACCATGTTCAGGCATACACCCTACTTTTTATTGGCTTGGGTGTCTAAGATACATGATAAAAAGGTATTTTTTCACACATAAAGTAGCAACATATAAAAATACCAGGTAAGAAAACTAACAGGATTTTCAGCTGAAATGTACATAGTTCAAAGGGATGAAGCCAATATTGACTTAAATGAGAGTTAAAGAGGAGACTTGTGGAAAATGAATCTTAGTACACCTCCTGAGCCATCCCAGGGTATGGGTAAGATTGGTGCAATCTGGAGAATTTTGATATGCTTACTGGGTTAATGCATTTGAAAAATCAAAGTTGTCTTAACAAAGTAGTTGAGGAATGAAGTATTTAATTGCTGCATGATTCTCTAGAGGCCTATTGATATCATGCACATTGTCCTACTTGAGGATGGGTTACTAATTGGAAAGAGTCTATTTATGTAGTTATTCCAAAGAGCATATATTATGGAATGCAGGTGCAGTGGAACATGTCCATGTCTCTAGTATGGTATGAATGCTAATAATAAACCTTTGAAAGGCAAATTCTACCTTTTCCTTGAAGCCCATTTAGATACTTAGTGTCAGTTCACAAAATACTCTCTTTTTGCAAATCTGTGTAACATGCACATTGCTACATTATACTTAGCACTTACATATTATCTGATGTCTAAAAACATATTTCTGTTTGTGCATCTCACTATATAAACAGATTATAAATGTCTAGCTCCTCTTGGATTTTTCTAATCACATTCTTAATTCTTTGCACATGTTACATGATGAATACAGATTTGATAATTGGTTAACAGATATTAGATTTTTATGTGTGTCTAGAAAATAATTACCTATTGTCATATTTTCTTGCTTTCCTATGATACTCATTATAATCTACCAATTACTATGGCTATTTCTATACTTGGTACATTTACAGCTATAATTTTTAAAGTGTTTCTGGCAGATAGCGAGTTTTACTTCTACTTACACAACTCAGAATACTGTACCATGCACATTTTCTATGCCTAATAGATATTAAATATTTGTCCAATGTAAACTAAAGAGGCTTTTAAAAGTTAGCTTTATATTTATGCATGGAAATTTATTACAAAAGTAGTACATGGCTGAGTTCGGAGGGTTGGCATGAATTTGAGGCTATCCTGTGTTACAATAGTGAGTTCAAGGCCAGCCTGAACAACACAGTGAGGTCCTGTCTCAAACAAACAAACAACAAACAAAAAAGTAACACATGGACTGTTGGAAATTAAAGAAAACAAGAAACAGAGGAGAAGTCTTGTTATTCTGGAATCCTCATTCAAATAAATCAGCATTAATTAATTATAAAAGTTTATAACAGTGTAGTAAAAGAGATATGTATATCCAGTTGTCCTTCAAAGAGTAATTTTTTCAAACTCAAATAAAACTTTTTACATTTTTATCCTCTCATTCCCATATTCTCTTTCTAGTTAAAAGAGAATCATGCTAAAAATATTTTATTAATTATTTCTTAAATCAGTTATTGGATGGTTTGGACTTGCATATGTGTGGTTTAGTAATAATCACAATAGTACTAGTGGTAAAAATAATAATGATGAAGAGCTATAATTAGTTATATTTGCACATGCCTGTTATTTCCGCACTCTGTGTGGCTGAGGCAGGAGGATTGCAAGTTTGTACTCAGTTTGGATAATGTAACCACTTAACAAGAACCTGAGTCAAAATAAAAAATAAAATAAAAGGCTAGGAATGTAGCTTAGTTGAGGTCCTGTGTTCAATTTCCAGTCCTTAAAAAACAAAATTATTATAAGCTCTAATCATTTTTGTTTGTTGCTGGTTGTGTGCCAGACAGTGGCACAAATTTAGAATTCATCTAAAAACGCAATCCAATTTATTTCTCATGAACCTGTCCTGTGTGACAAGTTGCATTATTATAAAACAGAAAGATGAACACTTTTCCCAAGGTTAATACTTACTATGTGGTGATTTGAGATTCCATTAATTTACAGACTAATAGGAAAGAAAATAAAAGGACACAGATAGGTTTCTTACAAAATGGAATATGGCCAAGTGCTGTCAGAGAGATGCACGCATATATAATACTCTCAGGGCATTCATTCGCTTACTGGCTCATTTCATTTCTTTGTGTTGCTGTCTTCTTAATGTTCACAGTGCTGCTTTGGTTTTCAGAGCTTCAGGGTTGGCGGGTCCTTGGACCTGCTTCCGTGCCTTCAGCCAGTCCTAGTGTCAGTACCTTTCGATGACATGCTTGACAGCAGCTCACAGTGGTCTGTGGCTGAGACCCTTGCAGCGATAAATAGAGCTCCCTACAGGCACAGAGTATCTGGTGTTTGGTTCCTGTAAATGGAAAGTGAGCAAAAATTCAGTTTTCCTGTACCATCTGTTCTTGGTTTTACTTAATGTAATCAATTAAAATTTATGATCACTCTTTTTTTAAGAAGTTGGTGTATCTCTTAGACCATTATTCAGTGGCTGCCCATTTTTATGTCTTCTTTGAGCTTTAACAATACAGGTTGTTTTTTTCATAGTACTGGGGATGGACGGCAAGGCCTTCAGACTGAGCTCCATCCTCAGCCTTTTTAATTTATTTTATTTTATTATTTTTCTATGTTGTGACAAGGTCTTGCTAAGTCACTGGGTTGCTCAAGGTGGGCTTAAACGTGTGACCCTCCTGCCTCCTGCTCCAAGAATACTGAGATTGCAGATGTGCCCCACCACATGCAGATGCTTCTGAGGTTAGATGAATGTAACCATGTTAAGTGTTTAGGACAATGCACAATATATAAAACTCAATATAAATAGCACATCACAAAAATAATGGTACTAATAAAGTCATTCTTGTTTACTAGATGATGTAGTTTTTCTAGAATTCTTATTCTCCTGTTTGATCTGATTTTGTATACATAGTTTAGGTTTAGATAATGCCTTTCTTTATAATATATTATGGCTTATAGTACATAGTGAGTTAGGTTCACTTGTGTATATCACAAAATGAGTCCAATCAATTAAACTTTGCTTTAATTAGTAGGAACATTACGAGCATCCACTTCTGAATATGCAATCTCTGAGTTGTTCCTTGTTGCATTGTTAATCTAAATTTCCTTTTAAAAATCTAAACCATAGCTTCACTTTCTGATTTCCCGATAGGAAAGTGTAATAATGAAAAGAAGAAAGGGGATAGATGGAACTCATTTTTAAAAGAAGCCATTTCAAAGATATCACCCTATAAAATGATGAGAAATGAAAGGTAAGTAAATGTAGTTAACGCAAAACCAATGATCACGACAGAGCCCCCAAAGGCTGAATTTGTCATTTTTATTATGCATACACGCTCTTTGTTTGTTAACATAATAAAATTGTAATAAAATTTAAAAAGCTTTCACACAAAGGTCAGGAAAAGACAGACAGCTGATTCAGGGATGCTAAAACATGAAGCTCTCTGGAGTCTGGAGTCTCTTTTAAAGTAGATTTTGAACCACTGGTCCAGGCAGGGAGTCTTGCAGGAGGAAATGCATCTTTGTTTCTGGACAGGTTAAGATTGGACTCCCAGGATTCCAGTGAACCTTGAGGAGAAATCCCTGAGGCAGGACCCAGGCAGAGAGACTCACTGGACCCTGAGAAAGAAGAGGAAAAAACTTACCACCACCCTGGCTTGACTTTCAGTTGCTTTTCCCAGGCTGAGTAGGCCCGCAAATTTTCTCTTCTGGTTTTGCTTCCCAGAGGTTTCTACCAGCAGCCTCTGTGGTTCTGAAGTATTTTGATGAGATTCTAGTATCAACAAGGTGGAATACCAGGGGTACCAAGTGTTATTTAAAAATTTTCTCATCTTCTTGTGTGTTGCTTTCGGAGTGGCGATCTTCTAGCATGCAGTTTCAAGTCTTGCAGAATAATGACATTTTCATGCTGTGTGGAACCTTATGTTATCCAGTACATGCACCTCATTTTGGAGATCTAGAAACTCAGACTCTCAGAGGGAGGATTTGCCCCAAGTTACTCAGCTACTCAATGACAGACAACAGTAGACGTTCTGGTAACTTGTGTGGATGCTCTGGGTTTTTCTTTCCACCACTATAGACAGACATTGGGATAGGTCTTGAATGTAAAAATCATTCTTGTTCTAATATTTTAACTCTGGGATTTTTAAAGTTTCAGACACTTTTCCATTATACAAACACAAAGAGACATTTTACAAAAATGATTCATGTTTATGCCTAAGCAGCACTGTGAAGTATTTTGGTGTAGGCTGAAGTTCTGGTTAATATTCTAACTTGTGTACAGAGACTTATTTCAAAATGTGACCTAGATTTGGATGAAATCTTCTGAAAAATGCATCCTGATTTTCAACATGGCTGCCAATTGACTGTATTGTATCTTAACACTATAAATTCTTCCTAATGACAGTATAATACATGTTTAACATTATTATCTCTGTTGTTTTATTCATTGCTGAAAAATTCAGATCACATGTGTGAATCAAGCCACTAAAGAAGTCATGCTATAAAGGACTGAAATGCTGAAGTACGTTTTAGTTGGAAACTATTGCATGCATTTGATTTTGTTTTTTACTTCTTCAGAGCACACATTTTTGACAAATTGACAGTGATTCTTTTATGTAATCGCTGTTATAAAAGCTTTCATCAAGAGTATGCATGTTTAGTGTCACTGTGTAAGATAAGCTAGTATATGGCAGTCAAAAGATTCAAAAATAAGATAGACCTGAGCTTTTAAGTTCTTGGCTGCATGGATAAATCAACTATAATCCTATAATTCCTAATTTGGACAGTTGGTCAGTTATAAAGAAAAGCCTCTCATATTCGAATTACTGAGTGTGTGGAGTCTTGAATATTTATCACATAACCGATATGTGACAATTAGGCGTTGTGATATTCACAGGAATATCAGACAAATGAAGTAACATAAAGTTTATGAAAGAAATCTCTTTTTGCACTATGTATTGAAATAGATGGCCAGGGATTTAGCTCAGTGACACCATGCCTGCCTCTCAAGCTCAAGGCCTTGGGTTTGATTTCTGGTACCAAAAAACAAACAAACAAACATAGATGGATGCATTAAAAGACATTGATGTGTAAAGGATGAGAGGATGTAGGTAGCAGTCACTTTTTTTTCCAATAAAATTATAGCTTAGATCAAGAGGCTACCAGAAAGCAAGTAAAATATTGTAGCTAGAATATCCAATGCCCATGCTTCTTTAAATATTATCCCCATATAACTTACTTGGGGGTATTGTTAAAATGTAAATTGTCATTCAAGATGTCTGAGATGAGTTCTATGATTCTGGATTTCCTAAAAACTCACAAGTGATGCTAGTACCTCTCTTCTCTAGCACTTGACTAATCAGGTATTATGCCTTCGAGTTAATAGGTACGATCAATGGTCAGGTAAGTATCTTACCAAGAAACACACATTTGTTGAGGGTTTTAAATCAATGGAGTACCATCCAGCCTCCTAGTCAACCACCTTGCCACATCATGAAAGAGCTTTAGTACATTTCCTGGTTTTATTATTTAGTGTTGAGAAAGCACTCAGCTTCTACTGCATAGCTGAGCTTTCTGGCTGACAGAAAGAAGGAAAGTGGGGGTTATATACATCAGAATTAGGAATAAACAGGATGCAGAGAGCCTACACATTGACTAGGCAGGAGAGTTACTACTTGTTTCTTTACAAGGACTTATTTAATAGCGTGCCCGTTAAATAAGGCAATGGATTGAATTCTGAATGCTGCTTTAAGAATTTTGGATATGTGACCAATTATCTTAACTCCTCTCTCTGCACGGTGCATATTTACATTGAGTTAGGTCACTCACTTTTCTATAATAAATGTGAATACGATGAAGCCATGTGAGATTTTCTTTTCTTTTGTATATATTAAATTAAATTCAGTAAGTATCCACTGGTTATGGGCTTACAAAGTAATGAATTAGGCATCGTGAGGGTCATCGTTACCAAGTGTTCTCAGTTTGCCTATAGAGGATACAGACATAAATACATTGTATATCTAGGAAATATATATATATATATATATATATATATATATATATATATATGAGCTTAAAAAACACTAGATAAAAAATAATATGCTTGGAGATCTAAAAATCTGAAAGAAATTGAAATCAGTTCTGCCAGGGAATTAGGAAGACTTCGTGAAGGAAGAAGAATTTTAATAGGGATTTGGAATATGGCCATTTATCTAGAGACAGAAAAATAGCTTTAGAGAAAGTCTTTTTCAGGGTGTATGTATATAAATGGAGAGCTAAATGGAGAGACATGTTGGTAAATTTCACTGAGCTCCATGCTGGGATTAAAATGTCATTCTTTGGAATTTGGCCTGAAGCCAGGTCTTGGTGTGAGACAATTGGAGGGAAAGGGTGCATCTTAGGGTGGCATTTCAGCTGGGCATTCTCTCCAACTTTATTATTATTGTTTTCAATGGGTCTAGTTCCCTGGACTCTGCAGAAAGACCAGTTTTATACAAACATTTCCCTTTAGCGTATGACTCACAGCACGTCAGTAGGTACATGAGTAGGTAAAAGGGAGAAATAATTCCAAATCTTAAAAACGAGTGTTCATATTGTCTCATTTACTCATTATGTGTTCTTTGCAATGTTGACACTCAGACATGAGAAGGATTTTCATTTTTCTAACTTCAGTGAATTTAAAATTTTTCCAATAAATTTTTATCACAATAGTTGCTTTGGAGTATTGATCAGTCATAAACGATCAGCTCTACTTTGATAGGGTGGTACTTAGCCATTAAAATAAGTGATTCTGCAGTCCTTCTGATTCCTCATCATCCCATATGGTGCTGTTTCCTTGACAGGATGGGGCAGGAGTGTTATCCAGCATCTCCAGAATCAATGCAATTTCAAGATCAAGTGTCCTACATTGAAGATAATCAAAGAGCACTAACCATTATTAAAGCCAGATCCATGTCAGGTATCTGGGTAGAGGAGGGATTACAGTTGAGGAACCAGGGTGTGAGGTGTTTATTCTTTCTGGAGATTGACCATGTTGGCTGAGACTGCCTTAAAGATGCAATAAACGATGTGAAAATACCACTCCATCTCCTTTATCACCCACCCTTGGAAGATAATATCTTAAAAACACAAATGAACAACACAAAACAAATGCTGCTTTATAAACTTTGGATCTTTTTGAGCTCCACTGAGCAAAACAATGTACCATTGATGCTAAATTTTTTCTAAATTTATCTGAGTTAATTAAAATCCAGGAAATACTTTTGAGTCTGTATGGCAGTTAGGATGGAGTGTCTAATTGGATTGGCTTTGTGCTCTGGGCTGGGGATTGAGGGAGCACACTTCTGGGTGCCTGGATGGGACACCAAGACACGGATTGGGGCCTAGCTCTGGCCCCTAGCTCTTTCCTCTCTGGTGCAGTTTCCCTGCTCTGCTTTCTTGCCCTGGAGAACTAAGTGGCTTTGCTCCTGCTGCCATCATGGTCCCACTTTGGAGTCACTCCACTCAGAATGAAAAACTTCTGCAACACCGAGCTAAATGAAATTGTTCTTCCTTCAAATTGTGTGTGTTGGCTTTTGTGACCCAGCAAGGGGAAGCTGAGTAATATATGATGAAGCTAATTTTTTTGTAAACGCCATTCAGCCAGGGCTGTTCCCAGTTCACTTCTCATCCTTTGCCATTGTGTCTGCCATTGCTTACCTTCTGAACTTCCCTCCCCTTCACATTCCGTCTTTGGCAGTACAGTATATTGGTAAATGCTGATTATTTGTAAATGATGCTGTTGATACCAAACTATGAGTAAAAATCTAAATTTCATGGGCATAGATACTTCATGCTGTTAGAGGTTTTGATGATTATCTAGCATTCAGTTTCTGTTCTGTCTTTTTCAGTTTAAAACAAACAAACAAACAAACAAACAAACAAAGAATTAAGGGCCGGGGATTCAGCTCAGTGGTTCCACCGCCTGCCTCGCAAGCAGAAGGTCCCAAGTTCGAGGCCCAGTACCAAAAAATAAAAAATAAAAAAATAAAATAAATAAACAAGACATTGAAAAGAAATACGAGGAGAGTAGCAAGGAGTGTTAGAATAAGAGAAAGGGAATGAAGAAATGAAACCAACATTTACTGAGTGAAGTTACACACTAGATACTTCCCTAGGTTCTATAAACATGTAAAGCTACTTAATCTTTGCTACCGAAAGTGGTGGTAGGTCCCATGAAAGTACCATGCTGTCTTTTTCAAAGCACCTTGAACTATCCCAAGATAAGCGATTTAGATTAAAGGCAGAAGAAATATGGGAATTGATTAAAAGTTACAGATCCACTACCTTCCAAACAGATTGATTGTTTTTTCCATTCACCTTGAACCTAACATATATAGGCTGCTTGATGGTGGTAATAATGTTTTTACATGGATATGACCTGTCTATGCATAGTCAGCAATACAGAATTGTGCTCAATATTGCCTAAGCTGCTTAGAGGGCTGATATATGGCTTGTACATGCTAAATAAGCATTCATTGCTTTTTAAAATAAATCAAATGAATGGTTGTTTCTTTTTCTTTGTAATCTATATCCATGGGTGTTCCCAGGAAGTGTTTTCAGCTCTGCACGTTTGCTTTTTAAAAAACTACATGTTAAACACTAACTGGGTACAAGACACTGGGTGCAGAGTTGTATTAGTTAGGATTTGCTGAAATCTGCCACAATAACAAACCCACCCTGAAGTTTCAGCAGACTAACACAAACAAAACACAAGAGGTTTTTTGCAATTAAAGTCAACTGTGGCCTTTGCTGTTCCCCAGGGCAGCCCGTTCTTGAGGGATACAGCAGGTAGCCAGTCTGCTTCAGTGTTAAGGCTGTTCCTTCTCCATATGTGCCTTCTAAATACTTTGCTAGCATATGGGAAAGAGACCTGAAGGTGTCTTTGGGGATTGTGACTTCCATAGCCTACAACTGGCAGGCTTTTATTCTCCTCAGAATCCATTCATTCACAATATCTGGCCCAACCTAACCATCACAGTTGTCATGGAAACAGAGGGGTCAGGGAGGTATACTCTGTGCCTATGGAAGAATCAGCAGATACCAGTTAATACTTCTGATATATCACAAGTTCTTGGAAGAATAAAAATTAAGTTCAAAGAGTTATCTCCTATGAGAGCTACACACTCATAGGAGGAAAACAAGAATTATACAGTAGTATTAGTTTGGTGGTCCAACTGGACAGGGCCTTTAGCTCCTTATGTCAGCAGCTGCTGTTGTCTTTAGAGAGCTCCTTTCTCATCTGAAATAATTAAGTTGAGGTTTAAATATGCCTACCTTCTCTCATGCTCATGATGCTTGCTTTATCCTTAAATGGAGGTCAAAATGTGTTTCAAAACCAAACCTAGGTCTTACAGCCTTTCTTTTTCTTTTTCTTGAGGCCTTGGCCTTATAGCAGCTGTTTTCTCAGAGAATGAAGACAATTTTCCTTGCTCACTGTGTCCCTGGAGTCCTGAAGGGCAGACTGAAACCGTGCACCCTAGCAGCCCATTCTTGGCTGGGCACTAGTTCTTACAGTGTTTCAGCCTGGATGACTGGCAAGGGCAAATATTGAGACAATTTTCTGGTATGAGCAATACAAAACAACAAAGCATAGGCAATTGGAGAGAACTACATTTCAAGGGGACTTAAGTATAAATAAAGTAAGGAGGCTGTGCAAATTCTTTAGGCTTGAGAGACTGAACAGGTCCAACGAGTTGGGTTGTGGATTACATAATGTCAGAATCTAGAGATATTTTTCTTGTATTTAGTACATATCTTTCTATAAGGAGTATTGTGTTGATGAGCAAGGGATGGGAGAACAAAAGCCTATACCCATTTTTGAATGCTGTTCACATAGTACAAAGAATTTTCACTATTTGCATCTTGTTTATAACTGTAAAGTGCCTTATCTAAAACTGTTTGGGTTTTAACTGTCAGTTGTTTCTTTTCAACAATTTGTCACCCTGTCTTAATCTTCAAAGTCCATTGACTTTAATGTTATTTAACATTATGTGCACATCATGGATTTAGTTTGGCATTTAAACATATTATGATGTTAATGAATGTTTTCAGTGAATCTCGAGAAGTAGTATAATAGTTTTAGGAATTTAAAAATAAAATATAATACAAAACTGGGTGAATTACACAAATAATCCTCATGAGAATAGTGATAGGAATATTAACATTAATTGGGCATTATTTTAATCCAGATAACTAGCTAAGAAATTTAGAGGCATATTTTTTTTCTTTTGATACTGAGGATTGAACTCAGGACCTTGTGCTTGCAAGGCAGGTGTGGTGCCACTGAGCTAAATCCCCGGCCCTAGAGGCATATTTTAATTTAATGTCTATAATTATGAGAATAGACTATTATTAACCCAATCTAATAATTCGGGCTTAGGTGGAAATTAAATAAATTATCAAATCACATATGATAATAAAACCTTTTTCTGACCTATTTAGAGTTAGCCTACACTTGTCCTGCTCAACTATATATTCTAACTTGGATTTTTTTTTTTTTTTTTCTTTTTTGGTACCAGGGATCGAACTCAGGTCCTTGCGCTTGTGCAACAGGCAGCTGAACCACTGAGCTAAATCCCCGGCCTAACTTGTACTTTAAAAGTATATTTTCACAGAAGTGGTATAGTCAGTAAAATTTGGAAATTACTGTCAAACAGTGAGAAGGTGTTCAGCTTTTATGCAGAAGTCTCCAATGGAAGAATCCACTACTTCTTGCCATGTTTCTCAGCTGAGAGAAATCTCGCCAGACCCTCCAGGGGATGTTTGGTAAAGTGCGCAGACTAGCAGGTTGGTTGTCAAGTGTGAGAGGTGAGGCTTCCGGCGCCCCTTGGTTGGACAGGCATCAGTGATGTGCTAAACACCCGCATTGCACAGGGCAGCCCCCAAAGCTGTCTTAGTCCCTACAGATTGTCAAAAGTGCTGGGTCTACATGTGCGTCAAAGATTTTTCTCTTACCATATAGGTGAGCTCTTGTGTAAGTAGGAGCTTCGTCTTTGGAATGAGTGGATCTGGGGCTCAGGGGTTTTTGTCTACAACTTAACACTGTCAGCTAACCTCTCCAAGTCTCAATTTAAAGACTTATTAATTAAAAATAAGGATAACACTTACCAACATCTTCTGTAAAGATTAAACGAGAGAATATGTACAATAGTCCGTGGTAATGCCCCGAGGAACAATAATTCGATCTGAGAAAATCATAAACATTGGTTAAACATAATTGGTAATTCTCTTGGGACCCTTAAAGTTCAGGGAGTGTTAAAGAGTTGCTTCCAACCTGGGTGCCTTTGCCCATGGCTGTCATCACAGCTACTCGTAAGCCTGAAGAAGGAGAATCTCAAATTCAAGGTCAGCCTGTGCAACTAAATGACATCTTTTCTCATAGTAGATGAATCTGGATATGGTGGTGCACACCTGTAATCTCAGCACGCTGGGAGGCTGAGGCAGGAGGGTTGCAATTTCCAATCCAACCTGGGCAACTTCAGTGACTTAATAAAGTCTTGTCCGAAAAATAAAAAAAATAAAATAAAATAATAAAAATAAAGGGTTAGGAATGTAGATCAGTGTGAAGACTCTAGGAGCCCAGTACCACGAAACAAATCAAAACCAAAAACTAATTATTTAATTAATTAAAACAAATAAATGAAAATGTCTAGAGAGGAAGCTCAGTGATAGCCCGTAGGTTCAATCTTCAGTACCACAGTGTCGGGGGGGGAGCTGCCTCCAGATCACCTGGTGTTTTGCATCTTGTTTCCACTACTTCCTGTACCCAACAAATGCCTGACTTTGGACGAAGGCCTCAGAATTATTTTTAAACTGAGGGCAACAGTTAAAATGTATCTTCTGTTTTTGTGAACTTTAAATGAGCAAATATATTTAGAACAGTGTCAACTACTTAGAAGCATATAATGTTCCCACTTATTATTTATATACTTAATATTGTTAGATAAGGCATAACATAAATTAAATTTTCTAAGGAACTGAAAACCAAACCTTGAAATACCAGTGTTTTATTTTAACAATTACAATAATGAAAATACTTTTCTTTATTTATTTTAATGAGCTCTTGCTTATTCAAAAGTAAAAACCAAATATGATTTAAAATTTTAGTATTAACTTAAGATCTTTGTAATAATACTGTTTTCCGTATTGGACTAAGGTACATGAAGCTTTCAGAACTATTGAAGTCTGAGAATTTTCCTATCTTTAGACTACTGGGTTTTCTCATTCTTTTGCCTGTTCTTCTTCTCTTAAATTTTGCTTTTGATTAATTTTTTATCAAAACCAGCTTGTTAGTCTAATACCTTCTATCTTGCCTTTTCTAAATACCTGCATTTTATCAAGTGATCAACACTGTTTATTAAGCATCTGTGCTGTGTTCTCTAAGGTGCATTAGTGGACAAATTAAAATGATGCTATCTTAGGGTTTCTATTTAACAGAGTAAATATTAAAGAAAGAATCCCTATTAAATAATCATTCATTCAAATGTGAAATATGCTACAACTGAGTAAAATCAGTTGTTATATTTAGGGACAAATCCTTCTTATGTGGGATGTATGGCATGGGAAGGTGATCAAAACTGATTTGTTCCCACCTTCATAGAAAACTGATCATTAAGTGGCAACCTAAAAACTGAGGGCATTAGGAGGTCAAAGGGAATGTGCACTACAAGCACAGTGTGTAATGTCCTGATTCTGGACAGGAAGACACTAAACAAAGGAACTCTTTAGAGTTCAGTGTTGCAGTGTGTGACCATGGTAGTGTGGAGGATGAAAAGATTACTTGGAGATGAGACTTGGTCCAAACATGGAGAGGCCCACAGTGACTGTGCTCACAAGAGCAGCCAGTGTGAGGGTTTCTCCAGGGAACAGCCATGAACCTAGAACTCTCTGGCTTTTGTTGCAAGGATGTATAAAAGAAAAACAGCAATGATCAAAGAGGTCTACTACGTGACATTCTTTAAGTTAAACTAAGCAATTTATTGGGCAGAGGGAACAACAATGGCCAAACCTAGCATGCTTCGCTAATCTGAATCCCTGTTGTTTTCAGCACTTTGGTTTCATGGGCTGCGTACATTTGTCCCATACGTCTTTCCGTAATCTTTAACCATACACTCCAGGGCCTACATGCTTTTGCCTCATAGGCCCCTTCATAACTTGTAATCATTCATTCCTCGAACCCAGGCCTCCGCAGTTCAGTGTGGTGAGAGACAGAGAAAACACCCGACCTGATGGTGGCACCTCCAACATTCATGGTCATCTCAGGTATGTAGAATACTACATTCCAAGCTTTATCCAGTCAGTAGACAGTGGCAATGCATAGAAAGTCTAGGCATTCTGAGTGATGTTATAGATTTTCAGGCACAGAATGACTTTGGAATTAGGAAAGAATAGAAGCAGAGATACCATTTAGCTACTGCAGGAGTCTAGGCAAGATATAATAAATTCAGTTAAAATTGGGTCTCTGTTAAAAGTAACCAGTCATTGGGATAAAAGACTTGAAACTTCTTCATAAGAGGAGGCTTGATATTTAGCTAATGAATTTAGAAAGATGGAATGCTTTTTGCTTTTTTATCTTCTACCTTGTTCTTGTCCACATTCTAGAGGATTCCAATTGATGAATAAACATCTCTTCTGAAAGAGGGAAAATACAAATATAAAGTAATAATAACAATCAAATTATATTTATATTGTACATTAAAATAATATATCATTGCATTTGATCAGCAAATTTCCCTAACAAGTAATTCTTGCTCCCATTGTCCCTAGCAAGAATATGGTCCAAGTTGATGTTTCTTAATTTATTGGCAGTAGGCAATTTCTGCCTCATTAAGTTTTTATGCATAACAGAGATTTTCATTTGTTCTTAAGAGAAAGTTGAAATTGAGCAGAGATAGTCTTCCAGTTTGTTCTTTTGCATTTTTGAAGGGGATATATGAAAATGTTCCCTCCTCTGTTCCTGTTTTAACACTCTTCTCTTAATTAAAAGTTCAAAACTTTACATGTTTAAATAAAGAGGTTAGCTATATGTAGGCATGCAAACTATAGGCTATGCAAAATATGAATTGCATAAATACTAAATATATATGTACATGCAGCCACGCCCCATAGGATCTTGAATACCACACTTAGGAAATTGAACTTTTTCTATTTTGAACATCTATAATACCTGTTTACATGTCTACTTCTAAAATGTGCATGTGTATCTAATCCACTTACGAAAGAGATATAAAACTGATTTCTCATAGTGTGAATAGGTCATTCAAATGAGATAATGTATACAAGGTATTTGATTTAGCAATTGGCTCATAGTAAGCATTTAATAAATTTTAAATGTGTAAATTTTATTTCAAAAGAATTTTCTTTATTACAGATTGACTAAATAATATAAGAACATACATTGATAATATAAGGTTATATATATATATATATATATATATATATGTATGTGTTTGTGCATACACTGTATTAGCTATGGACTATTTTAACAATGATACCGTCATAGTGCTATTCAAAATAGCAAGTAGTTCTACAGCTACCTTTGGAGAAATAAGTTTGAGTTCATATTTTATTAGGATTACTTATCGAAGAGTAGTAGCTACGAAGATATGACTTCACCTTAGCTGAGAGTCTCAACCAGATTTTACATCCTGCTTTTCCTTATGAATGCATTCATTCTGTTTCTCATGATATTTAGCGAATAGTATCTACATCTTCTCTATTCTGTACCACCCACCATAATCTACTGTCAGAATTTTATAATCTAGAGGGGAACAAACACAAAAGCAAATAAGTTCAATAAAATGATGTAACCAGTATGCAAGACAGTGTCCTTTCAAAGTAAGAGGGCATGTACTCTTTTAGAAGAGATACAGTTTATTATACTGGATATATATACAGTTTATTATACTGGATATATAAACTAAATAGAGAAAAACAGAAAGTAAAGGAACAAACTTAAAGCAGCATTTCTTTCTGGAGATCTTTATTTTATCCATTTTCTTGCTTTCATCTACCACCTACATGCTGCTAAAGATGTTCAAATGAGGCTGAAGATTTCACTCAGTGGTTCCGAAGCCTTCCTCACAAGTGCAAGGACCCGAGTTCGATCCCCGGTATAAAAAAAAAAAAAGAAAGAAAGAAAGAAAGAAAGAAAGAAAGAAAGAAAGAAAGAAAGAAAGAAAGAAAGAAAGAAAGAAAGATGTTCAAATGATTATCAGTAATTGCTATTACTTTCTCTTACCCCAGAATCTTATTTCCATCTGACTTTTTGGTAATCTGTAGGTAGATGTTCCATAGATATTTCGGATTCATTCCACTTAAAATAAATCCATTGTATTCCTTCCTCTCATGAAAATTGTATTCTGTCCTATGTTTCTAATATTGGCCAAATGTATCAGCAACCCAAAAAAATCACCGTACGTAGAAACTGGGAGTCGCTGTCAATGTTCAGTGTCTGCCTACACCCCACAACTAATTGGTCATCAAATCCTATTCAACTTTTGCAAAATTTCTTTTTTATCTCCTGGGTAAACACATTCACACACCCCTCATGCCCCAAATTAGTAGGATAAGAAAGTGATTTCAAGTTGCTAAGCAGCAACAGTGGCAAAGAGAGCTCAGAATATTAATCATTACTTGGTTGTCAAGTTTGAACACTACATTTTCTCTCTTTCTGTGAGTGCAAAATGACTCAAACATGGAATAATAGTTTTAAATATTATTGATTTGTAAACTTCAAAAAGATTCTCATTTCCATCTCCACCCTGACATACTTGCTGAATATTTTTTCTTCCCATTACTGATACTCTTCCAATAGTAGTTCCACCTATGAATTTAAGTCTTTTCAAATGTTCAGCAGCTCAGAACATGGATAAAAGATTTGTACTGCAGTTCATGCTTAGAGAAACATACAGAATTTTTAATTTTTTATCATTGAACAGAAATATTGATATCCCAGCCATCATAATAATAAAAGACACCACAAATTGGCACTGATCATTTTTTGTTTCTCAATACTCTTAAAATTTTCTTCTTAAATAGTCACTTGTTAAGTCAGAAGTCAAAACCCTGTGAAGTATTCCATTCTATTCTCTCTTGTATGATATAAAGAAATGTGTCGTATAGATATCAGTGTACATCTAGGTCTTTAAGTCTACGAAAATGTTCTAAATTCCTAAGTTAAATACCATAAAATAAGAAATATGGTAGCTCTTTTCTTTCTTTAATGTTTGATGTGTCTTTTAAATGGTTTGATATTAACAAATATGTTGGTAGGATTAACCTGTAATATTAATATTACAGATTAAAATGAAAGCTTGTAAATGTCTTTTAAAGTGAGTTTTATGTGGTACAAAGCAATAGCTACAGAGGAAAAGGCTGCAAGGAGGGGAAGGAATAGATAAATGAGACAATTGTTCTTTGAATAGGTAGTAAAAAAGGGAAAGTTAAATTTACTTTGAATATTTCTTAGGTAAAAGGGTTGTTCATTTCTGAGTTCACAAGTGACTGTTTTTCTCTCTTTTTGAAAGAATTAATACTTCTAAGGTGGGTTAATATTTTACACCATTTTTCGTCCTGCACATACAATGTCATAGCGATATGGGTATTTATTGGTCCTCAGCTCAAATGAGGTTTGCTGAGGAAATAGATTTAGTGCAGCCAAGCATCGTAAACTGGTCATTTCCCATAATATCAAGGGAAAATGCTGGAAATGGAACTTGCTGTCATCTTTATCAATATGTTTTCATATTTAAAATTTAGAGAAAAACAATGGAACCAGAGGAATGTCTTGTGATTTGCAAATCTAAAGCTCTTGAGTATACACAAAAGTTATAATATTTTTAAAAAGATGATTTGTGAGCAACATCTTACAAGCCAAGAATTATTGTTAGTGATTGCTTATAATTCATGGTGAAGCAATTTGCAAAAACATGACTGCTCGCCATTATGTTACATTTATTCTGCTTTCTGTAAAGTATATGAGCATAGAATTGTTTTTATAGTATAATGGCTTTCAACATGGAAGTATAGGGAAAGTTTATGACCTGTTCCCCCTCTTCCTCTAAGAGAGATTTGTTTCATTTTGAAGATTTTTTACAAAAAGGCTACTATCTTAGTATATGTTGTAGTTTCCTTGGAATGAAGTTCAAACTGTAGTTTGTTCATCTTTGCCAATTTATCTGGAAGCCATGGAAACATGGGCACATATGGGAATCAAAATTGAGATACTTTACCCCCTCTGGAAGAATGCCCTGCTTTAAATGTGGAAGTTGCTAGGTAAATGTCATAATCTGCCTGATAATGTTTAGTTGAGAGTAGCTAATAGGACTCTATTTGGAAGAGATGATTAAAGGAAATGGGAAAAGAATGAGCAATGAGATAGACATGAATTAATGGAAAGAGAAAGGTCATTTGGCAAGAATATGAAGGCTAGAGTCAGAAGGACCTGGGTTTGAATCCTCCGTATTATTGGCCATCACTTATCTCAGATTGTTTCCTGGAAAACAGCAGTCATAAACCTAACATGAGGTACACACAAATTCTATCTGGATTGTGTGGGTTAACATACAGCTCATCATACTCATTAAAGGACAGGAAAAACAGGACTGCCCTGAGTGGTGGACCTTGTCCCCTTGGTAACAAATTGTTTTTAAGTAAATTTATATCAGCCTTCTTATTCCTCAAATAAGGTGTTTAGAAATCTGTGGTATTGTGTGGTGCCTCCCCTCCCCCATCTTCTATTCTTTCCTTCCCTTTTTAGTACCTATTGTTTCCAAAGTTTATATAACTGCAACCCTCTGCTCTCCACAAGGAATAATTGACTCAAGAATGCAGAGGCGTGCTCCTGCATTCAAATGAGAAGTTGCAAACCTTCATCAACCTAAGGCTTTGTTCCTCTCTCCTCCCTCGCCCTCCTCTCCTTTCTGAAAACAAACAAACTTGAGATTCAGTTCTGTAACCTTCTGAACCAGATACATACCTTAATATTTGGAAGGGGAACAGTGTCAATGGTAAACTCACTGACCTAATTCTGACTTCACAAAACAGTTGTGTTTGAAGGAAGAGAGAATGGAGGTGCAGGTAGGCAGAAAGCTGTCATCCTCATAATCATCGCCTTCAACGGAGCATTGCCTACCAATACAGAACTAGAGTTAAAGATGAGTTTTACATGGCACCAATCATCTATGAGTAGGAGGAGAAGAAATATTTGACTTAATTTTCAAACTGGTTTCATTTTCTAAAGATTTTTGCCCTAACAAATTATGTACCTTACCTGTCCACTGTATCTTCTGATCCAGTTCATTTGCATGTTGTACTTTCCCTAAATCTTTTTTTTTTTTTTTCCTTTGCAAACTGAGCAATCTTCTTGGGAGTGCTTGGATTCTTAGTGGTCTAAGTTTCAAAGTTTGTATCTTTTCTTGGCAACTTATGTATAATGACAAGAGAATAACAGCCTTTGGGGGTCTCAACCTTTTTGGGAGGTGAGATTTAATTAATGCATGCTGTAAGATCTTCCAGCATCCTAAGAGAAAAGCCTGTAAATCAGAGAACTGCCATTTCCCTAATCTTAAATGAATTTCTACTGAGCTAATTGACATTTAAAGGCATATCGAAATACAAAATGTGCAGCATGTGTATATAGGACGTGTGATCACAAAGTACCGTGAATGTTTAAATTTTAAAAATTATCACGGTAAAAGACAGTACCCCTCTCATAATACTCTCCCTTGTTTCAGAACACATTGTCACATTACTCTTGCCACTTTCTGAAGCAGTTCTGGAAGTCCTCTTTCCTGAGTGTCTTTAGTTGTGCTGTTCTGGCTGCTTTGATGTCTTGGATCAATTCAAAATATTTACCTTTCATGATGGTCATTTTGACTTTGGAGAAGAGCCAGAAGTTTCACAATCATGTGCCAGATCAAGTGAAAAAGTGGAAGAAGACCCTATAAGGCTTTTATAAGCCTGCTTTTCTGTTGGATGGCACTGGGCATCCGCATTCACCATATTTGTTATCATACCTTCTAAACACATTCACAATAGGAGACTTCCAGAACTGCTTCAGAAAGTGGCAAGAAAGATGTGTAAATGACTGGGAGGATTCCTAGGGGAATTCATGACAATAGGTCTTTAATCGCAACAATTTTTATTTACACACAGAGTGTACATTTTAGTCAGCCATTGTACATTATGTATGTACTGGTTATACACTGCATTTTAAACCTGTATGGTAAATTAACCTTTCCCTCCATGTGACACCTTTAAAAACTGAGGCTCAGAAAGAATCTTCCAAAATCACAGTGCTTATTAGGGCAAAATACTAGTGTAGAATTCAGATTTGTTAGGTACTGTGCTGTGTGTATTATGCAAAATACGCATACTACAGATGTTCTCTCTCTTTCTTTTCTTTCTTTCTTTCTTTCTTTCTTCCTTCCTTCCTTCCTTCCTTTCTTTCTTTTTGGTCCTGGGAATCGAACTCAGGGCCTTGCATTTGCCAGTCAGTCACTGCACTGCTGAGCTACATCCCTGACCCTACACTATAAATGTTCTATGTAAAAATCTATGGAATTTTACCAAAAACTGAAGGAGAAATGGTTTGTGAATAGACTGAAACCACTTTTAAAAATAAACAGTCTTATGACTATGTAAAAAGGTTGTAAATAGCTTTTCATTCCACTGGACACAGGAGAAGTTATGGACTTGATTTTAAGGCTATCCTAGGAAATGTTACTGGCAAAAGTCCATGTTCTTTGTCAGACAGCAACAACCATCCATGATTGGAGTTGGATTTATTATTGTAGTGGTATTGAGGCATTGTTGAACATTCTTCATGTAAACTACATAGAGCTTTTCCACTGTGGCAGGCCAGAGGAAAACACCAACAATGAATTTACTGGCCTAAAGTTGATCATGCCTGAAGTTGTTGCTGATAGAATAGTACTCTGAGTCATAATGGAATGAGTTCTAACTTACAAATCAGATAACTTGCAATTGAAGAGCCTTACTAACTGCATGACTTTTGTCAAATCACTGAACTTCTATGGGCTTTGATGTGCTCTTTTGTCAAACTGAAGTCATTATTTCTCGATCATGTGGTTTGAGGAAGAATTATACGAGCTAGTTTAGGTAAAGTTGCATTGCATAGTGCTCACAAAATGTTTATAGTATGCAAGTACAGTAAATCATTAGTTACATAGGTAAATAGTCTAAACCTAAATCCAATGAAAGATTTCAGAAAGGATTAATAAATGTATTTGGTATTTGTTAGAAAGCAAACAATCCTGCAGAAATGGAGAGGAGGTATTTATAGAACTAGTCAGAGCATCTTTATCCTCCACTAATTATCTAACCTCACTCAAATATTATAGGCTCTCTTCTAGATGCTTCCATCCATGACTTCGCATATGGGAAGTTAAAGTTTTTTTTAAATTTTCATTAAGTTTATTGGTACACTTTAGGTATACAATACAGTTACATTCATCATTGGGATCTTGTACCTTTACATAATGTATCTTGGTTTTTATTTTTTCCCCATTCCCCTGTCCTTGCTTCATCCCCTCCTCCCTTCCCTATTTACAAAGACTTTATTTCCTTTTTTTACTTTTCTCATAGTTTTTCTTTTCCCTTCTTTTCTTTCCCCTTCCCCTCCCATTTCCCCTACTCCTTTATAAAAGTTTTTTAAAAAGATGAGACAATAACAACAAAACCTAAAATGTTGAAATTTCATTTTCATAGGGGAAGTTCATCTTCCCTAGTTTAGTTTACTTTACTTTTTAAATTAGTACATGTTAATGATGTTCATTTTGGGGAATGGATACATTCATGTAACATATTTTAATCATTTTCAATCTATTTAGCTTATCTTCCTTTTCTCCACCCTCTTGATCCATTTCCTTACCAAGTGTCTATCTTCTAATTTCCTATCAACTCTGCTTTATTTTATTGATGTATTTACCTATTTATTTATAGTTTGGACTTCTTTATTCTTGAGTCTGGATTGTTTGGATTAGCAGGATGGTCTCTAGTTGCATCCATTTTCTTTCCATGGCATAATTTTAATTTTTCTTTATGACTAATACTACCATGTGCATATATAAAACATTTTTATTCATTCATCTGTAGATGAGGATCTTGGCTGTTTCTACAGCTTAACTATTGTGAATCATGCCAATATAAAAATGGGTATGAAGGCCCTGGATTTAGCTCAGTGGTTTCACCACCTGCTGTGCAAGCGAGTTCGATTCCTGGTACCAAAAAAATAAAAAATTAAAAATAAAAATAATTAAAAAATAAACATGGGTATGCATGTACCACTGTAGTATGATGTCTTTCATTCTTTTGGAAATATACATGGGAAAAGCTATAGCTAGGTGTTAGTTTTTTGAGTAATCCACATACAGATTTCCATAGAGGCTGTACATTCCCACCAGCAATTTCTAAGGGCTCCGATTTTTCCTGCAGCTTTCATTCATTATTTTTCGTATTCTTGATGATAACCATTCTGAGTGGGGTGTGTGGAATCTCAAAGTGGTTTTGATCTGCATCTTTCATGGAGAACATTGTTGGACATTTTTTTCATATTCTTACTAACGATTTGTATGTCTTCTTGTGAGAGGAGTTTAGTCACGTTACTTTACCATTTTTGATAGGGTCCTTTGTTTTGGGCAGGTTAGCTGTTTTGAGCTCTTTCTGTATTCCAGATATTAGTCTTTTCACAGAAGAGAAGTTGGCAAAAATTTTCTCCCTTCCATAGGTTGTGTCTGTACTCTGTTGTTTCCTTTGTGGAGGGAAAACTTTAAATTTTTTGCAATTTAACTTCGGCATCAGTCAGTTTAATCAATTAAACCCAAAGTGACCAAGAAGCCACACTTGCCTCTGTCTTCTGCTTTTGTTGTTTTGGTGTTCCCCCCACCCCTCTCCTGCTCTCAGTGGAGCTTACATTATTCGTGACAAAAGTTTTCACTTTTCAAATAGCTCACATCCTTTTCTTGAGAATTAATGGATTTCAACCATTGATTTGGATAGAGCTTAACTATCTAAAAATATTCATTCTTTAATGCAGGCAGCTTATAGTGACTTCTTGCCATGATAGTCTGTATTATTCTCTTCTTCTTTTACAATAACTGCAATTCTAGTCAATAATAGTGGACTACAGACTGAATCTTGAGGGTTTCAGCCTGTATCTATCCAAATTTATCTGAATGGGATTTTGGCTGATCACAGATGAGAGATAGTAAACAAAATGACACTTAGGGAAACTTTAACTATTTGAAGCTGTGATAATAAAATCAGTAGATGAATGAATATAAGAAACCTGGGTTATTCATGACTTCTACCCCTAATAATTTTTAAAATTTAGTGTTGGCCTTGTATGACACTGTTCACATACGATAGAGAGACAAATGGGTTAAAGTATGCTTCTCTTTTGAAGCAACTTTGAGTCTTTTGCATAGAACCTGGAGAGTTAATTACGTTATGGTGCAGTAGGCACAAGGCAAATCATGATGGATCTATTAGTTTCTCCTAACTGAACTTAGGCTGAAATAGTTTCTGAGAATGTTGAGAATGTTAACTTTTTCTTTCCCAAAAGAGTTAATGCTTAAACTAAGGATTAAAGGAGCAGAAATTAAACAAGAAAAGAATACTAAGGAATAATATGAGTTCCTAGTTTCTGTTCATAGGAAATTTTATCATTCACTCCAGTACTGAGGAACTGTGAAATATTATGCTTTTTTTGTGGTTTACATGAGTCAAAAGATCATGATCTTTAGGCTATATTGCATTGTCTTTGTGTTAAATTGCATTTTTCGTATTGCATTTATCATGAGCACAAGTCGTGAAAGGTATGAATTGGAGAAAGCTAAAAAAGCAAGGCAAATACTGAAAGAATTGGAAATGGGGCATATACAAATATAATAAAGGTTATTAAATAAAGCTCAAGTTGTGGGGAAGGGATTCAAGCATACATGATATATATATATATATATATATATAGAGAGAGAGAGAGAGAGAGAGAGAGAGAGAGAGAGAGAAATGTATGCACCAGGAAAAGAAAAACTTGTATAAATATTGTAATATTAAATTTATTGACATTTTATGTGATTAATATGAGTTACCTTTGGCCTCTACAATTAAAAGAGGTGCTGAAAGTGATGGTCTCTAGATTCTAGACATTTATTAATAAAGTGAACTCCTGAAGTGTGTATATAGTTTTTGGCAGACCCCCCATATATAGAGAGAGATATATAGATACATAGATATCACATATATATATGATCAACATAATGTATATATATGCATAATATGTATATATGTGATAAAAATTATATAATGTATTTAATGCATGTGGAGGCTATTGACTATTTGACAGCCTCTGTAGAATAAAAAGCTATTAGATTTGAAAGTAATCTCAGGGGAATATTGGCAGCTCCAACCCTTGAGGTTTGTAAAGCTAAATTGGATAAAATGTATGTCTGATTTCCAAATGATCTCTCTGTGTACAATGCTTGCACAAGCACACATATCATCCAAAGCTACTTTTAATTTTTGCAAACTACGTATCTCAGTGTATTTAAATAATGGTGTTAGTCAAAATAAATAAAACAGAAGAGAAACCCTTTTGAAAACTTAATTTGCAGGAGAGGCTAAACTACAGCTTGAATGTAGAATATATTTTAGAAACTGAAGAGTCCTTACTGTTGGATGGGAAATATGTAGCCATTTAAATACAGTTAGTTTTGTGAAGGGATATGTGAATAGGAGATCTCAGAAAGGAGGAAAAGAATTAATTTCCCAAAAGGCACTGCAGATAAAATTGGGGCTGGCACATTTTTGTGCTGCAGATACACCTCTCATTGGTACCCTGGCTGTTCTCTTGGGTGATATTTTGACCGAGTGTGGCCCTTAGTGATTGCCTGGTAACAGATGAGAAAGGCAGCTTTCAGATATTCCACCCTGGACAGGCACTCTCAGCCCCAGCTTGGCTGGTCCCTTCTTAAGCAAATCCCAAAAGAAACAGCAAAAATAGTTTCCCAGATCTCTAACTAGAAGTTTCCAGTTCCACAGTGGCTCTGTGCCCTCCCTCACCTCCCTGGATGCTCCTCCAGGACTTAAGAGAAGATCACGATACAGAGAAGGAGCATGACACTAACCCGACACTTTTCTGTGTTTGTTCTGCTTCCCTAGGTCAGACAACACTTCCTGTCCGCTTGCCTTATCCCATGTAGGTTCCAATGTCTTTCTCCCTTTGCTTTCCAAAGGTTTCTCTATTTTCATCCGTTGAGCCTTAGGTCTCCATGGCTTCTCTGATGATATGCTCAGATGCCATGCTGTTTTTGCTATATGAACTGCTAACCAGTGGTCTCAATAAAATCTGTCATCCTTTACTCACTGTACATGTACTATGCAATAGAGTTGTTACCCTGTCCTTCAAATTGCTTTATAATATGAATCCAGTCTATATTTCTAAACTTTTCTCATATTTCTTATATTTTCTCTTCTTTATTTCTGAAACTTTTTTTTTTTGCTTCAATCAGACTGATGACTCCACAGTGTTCCTAACCTGTTGAAACTTTGCTATCACCTTCTAAAAATAGATCTGATCTTCCCCACTAAGTGAAATCCCTTTCCATATTGAGCCTGCTGGATGTTTACAGGTTTTGTCCCTGTGAACTCATCCTAACTCACTGTGGGCACTCACTGTGTTACTTGAAGTTTCTACCACAGAGATTTTTAACACAGGAGTTGAAGGATGAGTGTTTATTGAGTGTAGAGGAATTATTTATTTGAAATCCATTGCTTTAAGTGAAAATTGAAATCAGAAACAATAAAAATATCCACACATAGCAGAAAAGGATACTGTGTTATATGCATTCATATCTGGATTTTGCTGCAATCGTTAAAATTAAATTTACCAAAAAAATTTAACACATGGGAATATGATTATAAGGTAAATTCTTAACATATACCAGGATTTTTTTCCTGTTTCCTTTAGAAGTCCCTCCCTGATTTTTCTTTTCTGGTACTGGGCACTGAACCCAAGGACTTCACACTTAATGTATACCCGCCTCAGCTTTTAAAATTTTTTAAATTTTTGAAACAGGGTCTCCCTAAGTTGCTAAATTATCCAGGCTGAGCCCAAATCCTCCTGCTTTGGCCTCCCAGACTGCTGGGATTATAGGCATCCACTCTGAATTTTTAATATTCATAGAAGAGTTCAATCTTCCTGGATATTTATAATGGGCAGAGCATCTTTAGTTGTACTGCACCTCATTTAATGCAAGAAAGTAAGTGGAATCTCCAAATAGATAAATAAGTTCCCCAAGATAAAATACTTCAAGTGAAGTAATGAAGCATTTTTTTTTTAATGAAGCACTTTTATTAGGGAGGCAGAAGTTAGGATACCTGGAACTGAGTCATTGCTCCATCCCTTGCAAATTATTTTCACTCAGCTAATTAGTTTTATAACTAAAAGGGTAAAAATATTTGTGATGGTCAAATAACATAGGTCAAGGGCTGGGGATTTAGCTGAGTGGCACCGTGCCTGCCTAGCAAGCTCAAGGTCCTGAGTTAGATCGCCGGTACCAAAAAAATAAAAAAAAAATAGGTCAAGTACTTAGCGTAGCACCTGGAATAGAGAAAGCTTCAGTAAACTCTATTTGTATAATGAGATACAAGTGGTTCACACGTGGGTAACTAAATACCTGAACATTTAATGAAGAAAAGGCAGTGGCGCCTGAACCCCAATCTGACCAGTGTTCTCTATGGAGGTCTTCTGCTTCCTCCCAGGGGCAATCCTCACTATTAGCCTGAATTTCCATGCGCACAGTAGTGAGTACCACACAGAGCCTCATGTTGAGGGCCCAGTTAAAAGCAAGCAAATAGATTCATTCGTCAGCTTAAACTACGTTCATTCTCTGCATGATTCAAATTTGTTTTTTAGAAAAATACAATTCCTTGTAGATCAGGAACATTTGGAGTGAGTAAAAGCTATTAAATGTGTGAGTGCCATAGACTACGGTCCTGATAAGGGAGAGAGCTGGAAGCACATCAGAGATACATGAGATCCTAATTCTGTGCTCAAAAAATAAAAAAGTTGAACTCATACAGAGTAGAATAGCAGTCACTAGAGGCTAGAAAGGACAGTAGGGAAGGGGATAAAAAGGTGACCTAATGGGTAGGAAAGCAGAGCGAGGGAGAAAGAATCAGCTATAGTGGTCTATGGGACAGCATAGTAACTGTAGTGCTCGACAATTTATTATACATTTAAATATACCTAGAAAAGAATATGAAGAAATAATAAATACTTAAGGCTATCAAAATTGTAATTACCCTAATTTCATTATTACACATTGTATACATATATTCAATTGCCCCATAAATATGGACAACTATGTATGTGTCAATAGAAAAACAAATTAAAACTTGTATAATAAGGATAGAAATAGGCAGGGAAGAACTAAGAAATGCACCAAAATGTTAAAAGGGCTTGTATTTTCTCCCTAAAGCTATGTGTAACTTCTCTTTTGAAGAGTTCCAAATATCTCTGTGTACTTTTTGATATTCTAACTTCTATTTGCTTTATGGTAACTAAAAATATGATGAAAATCTCAGGTTTTCAAATCTAAAACATTTTAATTCATTAGCTATGAATCTTGGACTTCTTAAGCATAGAGATAGCTTGAAAGCTGCTGCTTTGAATCTTAATTGATATCAAATGATCCTGGAGAGTGTCTACAATGTTGCATTCACACCTCAGGAGCACTGTGTTCCTTGCCAGTTTACACAGGGAAGGAAGTGATCACTCATATTTAAGCCTGCACTGTAATTAATACGATTAGAAATAAAAAGTAATTTTTACCAGACAAATGCATATCTAAGCTCATAAGACCGAGGAGATTGATGGACCCCTTTTGGTCTACCAGTAGTCTGTGCTAACCTGTAATCATGTGGTACAGAAAGCCCATTCAACCCTAAAACCTTCTGAGGGTGAACAATCTTTGGCAGGCTTGGGACTTGACAGACTTTTCTGCCATAAACCTTGACACATTTCAGTGATTCTCACTCCTGCTCAGAAGACAAATGATTATGGGAACCATAGTTTTAAAAGATTTACCAGTGAGAAATATTTGGACAATTACAACCAACAAATAAGTAGATTTAGTGAAATGCAGCTGAGGGTAATTTGGCATGTTGCAGTTCTAGGAATGGAGGAATGAACGATGCAATGGTTCCCTTATTTCTGCTTTGTTTGTTTAAGGGAATAATGAATGGTTCCATTTTAATCTATTTACACATTCAGTGGATATTTATTGAATCTCCTGTAGGCCAAGAATTGTTAGAAGTAGTGATAATAAAGCAAGGCACAAACCACAAAATTTCTGGCCTTTTCAGTTTTTGCAATGTAGGGCATAAGTGAATAGGTTGGTGGAAGAATGTGTGAAAGAAAAATACACTGAGTAGGTACACAGCAGGAGTGGCACTCTCAAATGGAAATTCCCTCAGGAACGGAAGCAGTGGCTGTGCCATGCAGTATGATAGGCAAAGGTCACAGGTGGCTACTGAATACTTGAAATAAGCTAAATACAACTAAAGAACTGAGTTACACTTGGCTTCATTTTAATTAATTTAAATTTAAATAGTCACACAGGACTAATGGATACCATGTTGAAGGGGAAGGATCTACACAGTTGTGAGTGTAGACATGTATCTGAGGAGGAAGGCCAGGTGTGGAGAAGTGGTGGTGGGTATAAATAAAGTCATCAAAATAGGCATCTTGAGGAGACATTTGGGTGAACATCAAAAAAGGTAAAAGACCAAGTGTCATAGATTTGAGAAAAAAAAAAAAAAAAAACATGGTGAGCCAAAAGACTGTGAAGTACAGGTATTGAGGTCAATCAGTACCTCCTGGCTTGGAAGGCGAATCTTAGGGAGGCCAGTATGGATTCAGAGGAATGGATATTGGACTGGACAGGCCGGGTGTCCTAGTTACTTTCTCACTACTGGGACATAATACCCACCCCACAATTTAAAGAAGGAAAGGTTTATTTTGGCTCCCACGTTGTAAAGGTTTCAGTACATAGTTCACTGGCTCCATGCAGGCTATCAAGGCAGAGGAGAAACAGCTCATAGCATGGTGAACAGGAAGTAACTGGAGATCCAAGGAGGAGAAAGGAAGATGGACCTTTCCAGGCCATGCCCCCAGGCTTCCTCCTTCCACCAAGATTTACCTCCCAACATCACATTTAGCTATAAATTCATCAGTGGGCTAATCCACTGTTGTGTATCAACACCTCCATGATCCAGTCACTTCCTAAAAGCCTCACCTATGAGCACGTGAGGCTTTGGGGGGAATAGCTAGTATAAACTATAACACCATGCTACTCTAGATTTAATGGTCATGTATTCATTTTCAATGTCAAGGTTTATAATTTAGAATTTGCAAGAGCTTCACTTCCTCTAAAGCCCTTTGTTGACTTGCAGGTTAGCTAGCTAGAATATTTATCAGACCATATATTAATTTCAGATTGATTGAGTTTTTAATGTTAATTTTTCTATGATTATTTAAGCCCCTCTTGGACTTGGTTTGCCCTGCCATACTGTGTAACATTTATGATTCAGCTGTCCTTAGGCCTCTCCTTGCCTTCACTAAGTTGTTCTTTTCCTTTCTTGAGATTTAGAGCATCTTTAAAATTTAAATGTCCTGGAATCATGTCACTGAAGAAAATATACCAGTTTGTATAGGCAGATAAATCTGTAAAGTTAATGAGAATTACAGGTCATAGTGCTGAAAATGATCTGAAAGCTAAACGTTTCAGAATAAAAAAAAATTAGTTACGTAAAACTTCACAGGATGTTAAAGACATTTCACTTATTCAGATTTCTTTTGAACTTTATCTCAGTGAAATATACCTGTCAAATTTTCAACCTTCTCTACTCATAAGTGATACTTAGTCACCATCTAATAGACTTTTATCTTACATTTTGGCTTTATCTGTGGCTTCATCTTTAAAAGGAATCTGATTGCTTTGTAAGGATATTATAATAATGCCATCTTTCCAAAGTTTACTTTTAATCAAGAAAATGTTCAAGCAGGACCATCCTTTCTTCAATTAAACTTCAATATTCTAGAATTGCTATCTTTTTAATTCCCTTTATACTATTTATTTAATTAGCTAGTCAGGTGAGTAGTGACTATCCTTTATATAAACAGAGATGGAGAAGGATGAAAAGAAGCCAAGTATATGACAGAGTCAGAAAGTGTTGTCTGTCGCTTATGAATGGCAATCATTACATTTATTGAGTGAGCTAAATAGTTAATGACTATTAATATTATTGCTTTATACATATGTATCACTCCACATATGCATTACCTCATTTGGTTTGCATACCAGAATTGCAAGATAGATAATAGTGCTTTTATTTTCAAGACAAAGAAATTAATGAGATGCAAAAATGTTCCCTAACACAACTAGTCCGTAATATGACCAGGATTCAATCAATAAAGCTTTTTTAAATTATAAAATCCGTTTCTGTTGTTACATTCTATTGAATTACAATTTACTAATACCTGCAAAATAATATTACATCATAGCTTTGCCATTTACTGGGTGTATTTGCTATTTTTAAGTGAAGTTACTTCAATCTTGCAAGACCTTGGTTTCCTTGTCAATCATTTAGGACTATTAATTATGCTATCATTTTAGGAAAAGTGTATAATAGTGAGACAGATATCATTATGTGTAAGGTTACTGTATTACGCGAGATAATTCCTGTAAAACTCATATAAAATACACATAAAATGCTTCAGTTTACGCACTTATTAAATAGTATTTGTTATTAATCACTTCATACAAGTTTCTGCATATATATATATATAGAACAGAAAAATTTTGTTAATTCCACGCGGCTTAGAAGAACACATTTTTAGAACTCATGTTCTTTAGATTTTCTAGCCACACATAATTTACAGATTTTATGCAACCAGATACTATTATTAATGAGCATAAAGGAAAATTGATTAACATCCTAATGACTTCCTTCCACAGAACTGAAAATGGTCCTGGATTTCCTCAGTTGCTGTGAGATTGCTGCTTGCTGCCTGTAATCAGTGTTTTCAGAGACTCTGGCTTTCACTTTCTGTTCTGCACCCCTGCCCTGCCCACGCCCTGTGGAACATATGATCTTCCCATTTCTCCCATGTCTTGTTAGCCAGCTCTGTTCCTTCGTGGTGTAGCAGATCAGAGTCATGCTGGTAATGCCATTTGTTTTCACTTTCATTTTTTGTTACAAAATGGGGGGAATTCCTGGTTCCTCCTTTTTCTGGGCATCTCCTGGGCCTGTGTCTTTTAACGCTGTGTTCTGTTTGAGTTATTTTTCCTCTCAAGCCTCCCATCTTGAGCATCTTGGTGTAGAAAAGAACTAGCCTGTTCTATCCCAATGATCCATGTGGTCACATGAAAAAGCTTGGCTTCCACCTGGAAGAATTTGGCCAGTAGGACAGAACTACAAATTGAGTTGGCATCATCTTGTGCTGCCTCCTTTGTCAAATTCTACCTCAGAGTATTCAGGGACAATCGGGAAGGAAAGGGGAAATTGATGTTTGGGTAATACTCGAGGAAATTGATGTTTTATCAGTGACTGGGTCTTTTTGACTGGCTAACTGGAAGACAGATGTGAGCCATTTTATTCCTAAGGAGGTGGAAGAGTGTTGCAAGGATAACCAAATTCTATTTTCCATTCCTTGCCACAAATGAAATGATAAAACTAATTTTGATTATGTAAATATTAGTAGCATATCACTGCCACAGTATAGATGGAATTCTAGTCACCATGGAACATATAGCTTTAGCAGTTACATGCCCTAATTAAAACTTAAAGGAAATGCAAGTATTTGTCTGATACCTATGTTAAAGTTTTATGCAAGACATTGGCTGATGAGAATAGTAATTGAGATAATACCCAAAAAGAATCAATGTTTGAATAGCAGTATTTTAACTAGGGGAATTTCCCTTCTTATTTGCTCCATTTGTTTGCAAAAAAAATCCAGATTGCTCTCATTACCAGTTTTAAACAAAGAAGGCCATGTTTCTAGACTCACAGACCTTTTCTCTCTGAGTTTCCTTGAATACTTTGCAAATTTCTCCTCAGCTCTTTAGCCTTTGGGCCTGCCAAACAGTGCGTGTTCTTTGAGCTCTGTTTAGGCTTTTTGCCTTCCTAGCAGTTCTTAATTCTTGTCTTTGTTTCTTTCTTGAACCCGTCCTGAGCTTGGTCCTTTCCCAGGCTGTCTTTGTGTTTGGATTCCGTGGGGAAATTTCCATGGACACCCTCATATTTATGCAGGCAAGGCCAGGGGCATGGCTTTTATTTATTTCTTGGACCCAGCAGGAGTTTCCTGCCTGTTTTTGTATGTCAGTTTCTGAGTTAATTGGACTAATCAATCTAATGAATTTTTTCTGAAGTTGCTCAACTGTTGTAGCTCCAAGAGCTAGCTGGACAACAGTTATTGTAGCTAATTGGTGGCACCCCCAGGGTTGAATTTGATTGTGCTAGGCATGTACCTAGAGGCAACTTTCCTCATTGGAAATAATCCCTGCCATTTTGCAACTTAATAGATTCCTGGGAAATACACACTTTTAAAAGTGACAAAATAGGGGCAGACACAATTCAGTTAATAGCATGCAATGAGGCAAATCTGAGGCTAAATTCCCTTTATTCCAGTTTACTGTCGTAGTAAGGATTAAGTAAAAATGTAGCATACATCACCTGGGTGTGGGGGCAGATACCTGTAATCCCAGTACTGTGAGAGTCTGCAGCAAGAAGATTGCAAATTCAAGCCAAACCTGGGCACCTTAGTCCCCGGTTCTGCGCCCCCCGCCTCCAAAAAAAGACAGAGAACTTGGGATATTTGAGATCCTCAAAAACAAAAAGAGTAATAAATGAAAAATAAAGGAAACATTCTTTATCTCTTAAAAGACTTCACTCTGTTACTTGAAATCTAATCTCTCCGAGTGGAAAGATTAAATTATTTTTCTCATTATGATTTTATGAAAAGATGCAGATCTTGGGGTTTAGCTTATGCATACAACACCCCTTTGTTTGGACTGCTAGGAAAGTTAGGCTCTTATAATTTGACAAAATCTACATGACGTTATTTAGCTACCGAATAGCACAGACATGACTCTACTGTATTTGAGACTTGCTGGTAGTTCCCAACTGTTTGCCACCCCAACACAAACTTCGGGTGCCAAATTCTTTCGTTCTTACTCAAAGAATGTCAAAATGCAAGTGACTAAGAAACCCTACTAAGAGACATACCCTTGACTATCCTTTCATAATAAGAGTGAGTATATTCTTTTCAAACTTTGTTGCTCTCATGGTTGTTACAACAAATTGCTTGAGCCATTCTTCCCAATGTTGGTCCACATTTTTTGTGAAATGGGTGGAGAATTGTCACTGAGAGGTGCCTTTAGTTCTTAGGCATTATCATGCGTTGACTTTTTGGTACAAGTGCAGGACAAGAAATCTCTTCCAGATGACACTGGCATTATGGTTCCAAGGTGATTGGTCTATACTTTGGTATTTAAATTCCATTTTCTCTAGGCTGGACACCATTTTTTTAGTTACTTTTAATGCAGACATTTCAGTAAAACTTCTTGGTGATTCAAGCCATCTTGCAGTGGGTGGAAAGCATGAGGAATGGCTAGGTATGCGGAATCTAGAGCACCCCGACTTGGATTCTAATCCTGGCCCCAGCATTTACTGGATGTGGTACTTCGAACAAGTTACTTGAAAAGTGAAGATCCACCTCAAAGTATCCACCTCAAAGTATCCACCTCAAAGGATGGCTGTGATATTAATGTAATTTAGGATATATAAAGATCTTTATATAAAGCCATGCATATTGGACATTGGCAGAAGGATTATGTATACTATTATCTTTTCAATGGGCACAAAGCCCAGATCTAATTGTTTGCACAAACTAGAAGACAATACCCATTCATTTATATTTCCCAAATATTTAGCTTTCTGGTAATCTCTGAGATTTTTTGTTAACTTTCTTACAGTTAATTGTATTTATCTTGCCTGGGCTCTTGTAAAAGTTGTACATTTTTCCTAACTATTGAAAGTTTGCAATCTGATCATGTAATTACCCTGAGTGTTTTGCTCCTAATCCTTAACAACCAGCATTTAGTCTGTTTTCAGAGCTATTGTGCTTAATTGATATTTATGCAAGACTTAGGGAAATCATGAAAATTAACAGATGTCCTTACCTAAAGCAGGTGGTGCCTATATCAACAATAGCAATCAAAACAGTGATGCTGTAATAGTGTTTCTTTAAATCTCAGACTCAGTTCTGAGTCTGACAAATATGATTTTCATGTTTACTCCCAATCTGGAAAACACACTGTCAGGCAAATAAACATAAGTCTAAGATATTCACATGAAGTATGAACTCTATTTCAATGCATATTACAGACAACTAAAATTATTTGTCATATTAGATATGCTAGCATAAAGGTTATGCTGTCTCATAGAAAAGTCTGGAAATAGTCTGGGAATAGTACAGAATGGACATGTTGGGTATATACATTACCAGGAATCCCAGATTCTTTTATGTTTCTCCTCTAGCATTCTAGCACAAAGTTTTCAACTTCAAATCAAAACATGACCCACAGTGGCTGCTGAATCCACAGCCATCGTATACAAATTCTGACACAGAAAAAAATGAATGAAACTTTTATGAAGTCATCTATAAATCTAAATTTACTTCTTTAAAGCATTGTTCTTGGACTTCCTATAAGACACTGTTGTTTCTATCTCATTCTGTTATAACTTAGTTATATAACTACACCTTGGAATAAGAGATTCTTGTAATGCAATGTTTTATTTGGGGATCATTTTAAGTCTCAAACTAAAAGTCTTTAAGAAAAGGAAATGACTATTGTGTGAGCCACCACCAAACTTAAAATCAGCTTTTTATTTCAAATCTATTATTTTAAAATTATTGAATTTTTAGTACTTAATTTTAAGTGATATTTCCTATAAAGTACTTTTCTATAACCTCGGAAATCTATTTATAGTTAACATTATTTTTGTTTCATTCAAGTTTATTTGTACATAGCACTTGCTTTCAAAAGGATCTGAAAAAAAAATCCTCCAAATCACATCAAAGATGAAATTTTCTTCATTTTTGAAAAAATATACCTTCTATGAGCCAAGCCTTGATTCAGATGCTGGGTGTAAGAAAAATTAACAGCACAAAGGATAAATTAATATGAGGTTACATATCTGATGGAAAGATGAAAAAGAAACCTGTAGTATAATGTCAGGTTGTGTCAATAAAGTGTAATAAAAGGCTGGGGAGTTGGATGATGAGTAGTCCTATTTTTAAGAAGGTAAAAATGTAGCAATGTAGATACCCATCCCTGAGTGTTCTTGAAGGATCTTGTCCTTATTGGGTAAAAAGTAAAGCCAGAGGGCAAGAAGTTGCCGCTCAAGTATAGAAAATGAGACTTTGTAGGAAAAGAATTTACCAGGGAGAGGGATAGGAGTCAGGTTGACATAGAGGTAAGATGATTTCAGCACTTTGAAGAATTCACCTCCCCTACCAAGTCTTTCTAAATAGGGAAGGGAGCACAGGAAATGGGCAAAAAATAAAACCAAGATATCTCATGTACAGGTACAAGCACCCAATGATAAATGTAAATGTATTGTATACCTAAAATGTACCATAAAAGAATTTAAGCAAAAAAAAAAAAAGAAGAATTTGCCTAACGTTCTACAATAGCCCAAGTGCTATATGAAGTGAAAATGGTCATTTAAATTTTTTTTGGTTTATTTTTCTCTTCTTCAGTTCACCAATGGTTTAATGATTGATTGCATGAGACTCTTTATTAGTTAACAAAGATAAAATATAAATAAATGTTCTTTACACTCAAAACTCAATGTGCTTCCTGGAGATTTGAGATCAGCTCAAAAAACATATAAACCCAAAACTTCATACCTGTATATGGAAGGAGACTTTTGTTTTTTGGTATTCACTTCTGATTAGTAGAATCATTATATAAATAGTAAGCCTTGAAAATTATACTGGAACTCTTAAGTTCATTTGTCTTCCTTGTTTAAGACATGGGAATCGTAATACCCCCGCTGCATTCTTGGACCTGCCAATACCTCTTGCTAAAGAGCCCTGCATGATGTGTGTGGCCTGGGGACACTTAGCTCCCACTGTAGCATTCTCTTCTTCTATTCTCTGACAAAGTTCTATTATCTGTTCACGTATCTCCTTTAAGACAATTTTCCCTAGCTCTTTCTCACAGAGTTAATTACTTCTGTCTGTGTTCTGCTCAGTACTTCTGTTATATTAGGCATCATAGTGTATGATCATGATTTTATGGTAACGTTTTTATTTCCCACTAGAATGAAAGTGCTTTGTAAATAGACTGCAAAGCTTATTTGATATTGAAACTCTGGTACCTAGCAGAGTGTCTGGAACATGGAGTGTTTGCAACTTTTTTTGTTGGTGTTAGATTAAAAAAAAAAAGCCCTATTAAAGAGGAGGCTAATGTTCACAGCATGTTGTAAATAGAAAATTCACAAATTGTGTCTTGATTATGTAGTCTCTTCTTTTCAAAATTCATTATTTGAAGGGAAGCTTTTTGCCTTTGTCACAAGTTATTTCTAAGTAAAATGTATGTGTTTTCATATTCCAATTAAGTCTTCTATGTAGTCTACAGGTTAGGCTCTTTAAAATATCTTCTAAAGAAACTCACACTTCTGAATATTTCTTAAATTAAAATTATGTGGACTTATTTCATGTTATAATGATCAGTAGTCACAGGCTTTCATGAAACAGCTGTCTGGGGTAATGCAGAAACCTAGAACAAGCTTATGTTTCTAATATGTAAATTTATTATTTTACCACAAACTCTTCCCTAGATTGTGAATTTCTTAAGGATTGAGAATATAGTTCATACATTTCCACATCCCCTGTGTAAGTTGCTGTGGTACATATTCATAATTACTTATCTGAAACCCTTAGGAGTAGTGGTATGCAGACAAATGTTTAACAGTTAGCTGTAAGAAAGGAACGTGCAAAAGCACACACAGATAACATAGCCCTGATGATAACGTTTGATTATTCCATGTCTAAATGCCTCTGGTCTTGGCTCATTGAAGGTACCTGGTTGAAGTCACTGAATGTGAAGTTGAGCTGACATACACAATTGGTAAGGGCTGTAGGGCACACTATCGATATGGATCTAAATGAATTTTAGAACTCAAGATTTCTGATTTGAAGATAGTCATCTGTTCATAAATTATATGGTATCTAGGGCAATGGGTGTAATAAAATCAATTAATATTTTACTGCAAAATGAATGACTATTCCACTAAAAAGGATATATAAGCTCCAAACAGGAAAAGGATGGTTTTTAGTTTTAGAGCTTTTTCTCCTTTTGTTGCAATATAGAATTGCGTACTTGGTGTCAGCATTGAATTTTTTTTTAAAACATTACTTCAGAAGAAAAAAATTCATTAGTGTCACATACCCATCCTGGCCGTCACTTCTAGGCCTGTTCATTGTCTTTGAGCTATCTCACCCTGTCTGTAAATTGTAGGTATGTGATAGTGTCTTAATTACTTTTCTCTCATTGCTGAGACAAAATACCCAGCACTCAAAGTTAAAGGGGCAAAGGTTTATTTGGCTCACAGTTCATAGAGATTTCTGTCCATAAGCAGCTGGCTCCGAGGCAGGGTGGCAAAGGGGCGAGAGTTCATGGCAGCTGAAGCAGCAAAAGCAACAACAGATTTTAACAGCACCTTTCTGCCCCTTTTATCCCATCCAGACTAGCAGGACTAGGGCGGTGCTGAACCAATTGCGCACGTGTAGAGGTTTAGTAATCACACGCCCTTAAGCCCAGCATTGCACATTCCAGATTCAGCCACCTCAGAAAACCATGAGGCTTCAGGGGACACCTTAACACAAGCTCTAACAGATACTCAAATTCTTTCTCTTTAGCAGAATTTCAGTTGCCTTTCTTCTCCCCTAGTGAAAAAAGTCAATTTTTCTTCACCTAGAATTTAGCTCGACATTCCTTTACTCCATGTAATTTTGTAATGTTTTGTCTTTTCCTGTAAGTCTGTTTGATTCTCTCACATTGTATGAGAAAAAGAAATCCTTTAACATGTTTGTTTTTTATGTTCATGGACTTATGGTTTTAATTTTTTCTGATATTTTAAGTAGAATACAGGAGAAAGTTTAGACATATTCTAGAAAGCTTCTGGGGATAGAACAGACTGATGTTGCGGTGTAGAAGAGGCGGTTTTCCTCGGCATCAGACATGGACAGCTGCTGACTATGGTATGGAAATCTAATCTCTTCGCGGGGAGTGGCCTATAGACTTGGGCTTCTGGCTGCTTGAAGTAGAGGATGTTGTGCAACTGGATGAAATACCACCTTTAAAGTTTAATTTAAGGCCAAGTATAATTCTTTTTTTATAGTTTTCACTCTTCATTGAACATGAATGAACTAACATAGGAACATTTGATGAATCATTAAAGGACCTAAGAAGACAAGGAGCTTGGATGAATCCTTGGTTACCTACTCAGCTGATGGAATCAGGCCTTATATGTATCCAGTAGGACTAACAGATTCTTATAAATCTTTAAAATTAAAGTTCTTTAGGAAGGTAAATACGTTTTAATTATTAGAGAAGTAGATTTTGCAAAACTCTTGGCTGTTTTCTTTTTTTATATGACAAGTACAGTTTTCCTTTTTTAATAGCAAAACATTTATTGGTACATTTTAGGAATACATAAAGATAGCACTCATCATAGGGAATTTGCACCTGTACATGATACATCCCAACTCTTTTTAAAAAATTCTTTTATTGGTACATTTTAGGTATACAATACATTTACATTTGTCATTGGGTGCTTGTACCTGTACATGATGAATCTCGGTTCTTATTTTTTTCCTCCATTACCTGTGCGCCCTTCACCCCCTCCACCCTTCCCTATTTACAAAGATTTTGTTTCCTTTTTTTTTTTCTTTTCTCATAATTTTTCCTTTCCCTTCTTCCCTTTCCCCTTCCCCTCCCACCACCCCTACACCTTTGGACCTTTTCCCATTTCAAATTATCAATTATTCATTTTAATCATTTTAATCCTTATTTACATTTTCAGTTTTTTCACACCAGAGAAACTATTTGGTATTTACACATGTGTGTTCTATTTATTTCACCTGACTTTTTTAAACTATGGTGTCTTGTGTGCTAGATTCACAATTTCTCAGAGCCTGGAAAGCTGTATATGCTCTGAATTCCCTCATCCAAACTTCTCATTTCTACCTCCAAATGAACCCATTTGTAAGAGTACCAAGGAGGAAGAAATTATTTCAGCTCCAGTGACAATTTTATAAAATGTATTAAGATCCATCAAGGTTTCATTGGCTATATGGACAGCTCTCAAGCTTCTTATAAGGAAAGGACATGTTCGGGGTTTTTGTTTGATTATTTGCTTGTTTATTATTGAGTAAAGGCAATTTCCCCTTTCCTACAGGCTCATGTCTATTCTCTCTGCCTATTATAGAGAGTCATCCCCTCCAGACATGAGAGGAACCTGCAAAATTATCATTCCAGAAATTCTTATTTCCAGGAATTTCTCATTCCTGCAAAATTCTCATTATAGGTTTAATCTGTTCTAAAGGGAACTAAGGAAATGCTAAGGTGACTCCCATATGCCTAGACAGACTTGTGGATGTGCGTGCAGCAGGAGTTAGGCTTCTTTGAGTGCATCCCTCCAGGTAACCAGAACTGACATACCACTTCCAAGAACAGACTGTGGGACTACCTTGAGTGCACTCACAAGGCTGTCCTAATCGGAAGCACGTTCACCACTCAGAAGGCATGACCTTTCACCTTGAGCACTGGGAAATCTCTTAACCCTCCCCCAGAAGTGCCAGTAAATATTAATTCCGTTCTCTGCCATATATGACTGTCCGGATAATCACCCTAATTAATCTTCTCAATTTTTATACCTTTAAATGTATTTACTGAGTATAGTATGATTTATTAACATAACAATAACCAACCACTATGCTGGTTATTATGGGCCAATAAGATAAATAGCTTTGTCCTTGCAGAGCTCAAAGCCTAGAAGAGAAGGAAATTATACTACATAGCACGATGTAATTTTCTTGAAAGCATATTCCAAAGAAGATACAAAGAAAATGTCACACATTTTTCAGAAATATAAAGAATACTTTTGGGCCTGAAGAGGAAAAGGGAGGGAACAACAGAGATTTTGTGTGTATGAACTTTTTAAAAGGAAAAGGCAGCAGATGCTTCTGTGATTTCCAGTCTTCCATCCTTCCTTGTGGTACCAAGTATGAATCTCAGAATCAACTATTAACATACTTGTAAGTTATATTATTTTTCTTGAATGAAAACCTACTTAATCAAATAATAAAAGAACTTGACTGATTGGTCATGCATTGATTTTAAGATATACCATGACAAAATAGGACAATAGATGAATACGTTTTAATGAGAATAAGAATAAAGGAGAACACATGAAATAGGTAAATATCTGCACCCTAAAATGAGATAGTACAAAATAATGAAGAAGATGGGCGGGGGACTTGACTCAGTGGTGCTGCCGCCTGCCTCACAAGCACAAAGTCCTGAGTTTGATCCCCAGTACCAAACAAACAAAATACTGAAGAAGAGACTGTAAATATATATAATTTACTTAATGAGGATGTATAGCAGACACTCTAGGTGAGGAACAAAATAAAATAACAAATGTTATGAACATCACAAATATTTTCATTATTGTAGTCTAAGAAAGAATTTAGTCATTATTACCATTTTCACTCCCCAAATGAATCTGTGATACTTGTCTCAAGCTTTTCACACAGCAGATAGTTGGCTTTTAATTATGTAATAAAGAAAACATTACTGAAAGGGGAGTGCATTTGTAATTTATTCTGGTGACACCTGATCTATGATATCTTATTTTGTCATGCCATAACTTTTTAATTTTCCTGGGGTAAAACAAAATCTCTACAATTGCTTCATTAGTCCTGGAAGTATTATATAATCACATGTTCTTTTAGGGAGGTATTTTTCAAAGGCAGTCTAGGGGCTAGGAGGGCTTACCTTGTAGAGAAGCTTTCTTTAGATATTTAAAAGATGTATAAAATGATAGAGTTGTTCTATATAGACTTGGGGGCAGAACCAGGGTTGGTGGATGGATTCTCATTGAGATCAATTTTGGCTTCTTGTACAGGAGAATTGCCCAAGGTCAGAGCTGATTGGGGAGGAAATGGTTATTTAAGGAAGAAGAGATGAGACCCCTGCACATCATCAGAAAGCTTCAAGCAGGACAGATACATCAAACCAAAAATGACACTAGCCAAGGCTAAGCAAGCAAGGAAGTTTTCTTCAATTTATTTCACTAGGAGACAGACAAACACAACTAACTCTAAATTCTGCTGAAGAAGAGAGGGGAGGAATATAAGGAGGTTGCCATAGGGCATCTGTGTTTGATAGGTATCTTTATCCAAAGGGGGAAAATAACCCTCCTATCAACATAGGTGTGTTTGTAACTCAGAGAAAGGTGCCCACAGGAAGGTAAACTCCCACCTTCTCACAGAAAGTAGTCAGTCCACCTGCTTTGTTGATTGCATTTCAAAGAGATGATTCTTGGGTTTCTAAGGAAGGTTGTAAAACTGGATAGGAGCTCTAAACAAGTTTAACATACCAAAGAGCAATGAAGGGTGATAATGACAGGACTAGGCCTGTAATTGCTCTGAAAAACAAACAAACAAAAAATAGGATAGGGACCTAGAGTTAAGAAAACTGGCCAAGATTTATGCAAGTTAAGGAAAAGGAAGCAGCTCACAGGTCAAACACAAAATAAGGATATTGTAGCTGGAAATCAAATATAGAATGAATGGTTAGAAAGCATCCCTAACATCTCTTCAAATGTCTGATTTTTTTCTTTTCTCATGGTAGCTAAAAAGGCGAGGAAATGATTTCAGTCAATTAAAAAAAAAATCGAAGAGTTGAGTAGTTTATCAGGCATTCTGCTTACATGGATCAGTGACATCCAGCCAGCCCCTGCACGTGCTTTAAGCAAAATATCAGTGAGGGAAGTTCAACTGGTGTAAAATTAAGCATCAGATCTTTATTTACACGTTCAGTTTCTCACACCAGAGAAACGATTTGGTATTTACACGTGTGTCCTATTTATTTCACTTAAGAGTATCGCCTCAATGTGCATCCATTTAGCTATAAATGTCTCTACTTTCTCATTCTTTATGGCTCAGTATACCTAAAATGTACCAATAAAATTAATTAAAAAATTAAACTTCAGAGTAGTGTTACCATTTTCAAATGAGATACTGTTAATTTCATAATTTCTTTTACCTTCCTTATAGTTTTTTTTTTTTAGACGCTCCAGTTAATTCTCTTTTAGTATGTATAGATTTAAGGGGCTGAATATTTCATCTCTTTGTAGTTATATTCATCAACACTGGGTAAAATATTTGGTGGTAACTCTAACAAAAATCATGAATTCCTGCTTTCAGTAACAAACTCTGTACATCACCCAGGGAAACCTGGGCATTACGGAGCTAAGTCACGCAGGGAGCGCGGTTCCTTTTATTCACCCATGAATGGAAGAAGAAAGCGTTATGATCAGCAAAGCCTGTCCTACACTATTGTTTAGGGATCTTGGTGATAAGAGGACAGGAGCACATCACTAGAGCATTTATTCTGCTCTTCAAAGGCTTTTCATATACTGTTTAGGGCTTCCATTTTTATTGCACAGTGTGGTTCTTTGTTGCATATTAATATTGATGGAGTTACCACCGCCAAACTCACAGAATATTCATATCATTTTGGATGACTGAAATGGAAAGTTGGTGAATTCCAGTTCTTCAAGGGAGCCATAGCCAGCAGTACCCGATGGAAGAGGAATGATTGAATTTACCAATTGCGTCTCTGTTAGGCTTGCTAATTTACACGGGGAATTTCAAATATTATAGCGGCTAGGGTTTCCCTGGAGATTTCACGTGGGTACAGCAAATGAATCAGGGTTTAAATAATATTATTTTTGGAATCATCCGTGAAGATGGATGCAAAAATAAGCAGATGATTTCATAATTAATACTGGAAATGTAAACCACGCAGGGCCCATTTGTCTTTGTAGGAGAGGCAACTTCTGTGGTCCAGGCTGCAGCCAGCTAGGGCCTGGGAAATGGCCCTGGAGAAACGCAGTGAATTTGCCTAATGGCTTTTGCCTTAAATGGTCAAGCTTTGATTATTAACCTTAATAGCTTTGCCCCCTCCCTTCAGACACAGATCCCTCAGGGCTGGTTTCCTACTGTTCCTCCACTGATCCCATAATTGGAATTTATGACTGACCACGACAGAGGAACTGGGGACATTTGTCAAATGCTGTCACTCTTATGAGGTAGGATAGAAAAAATAAAGATCGCCAAAAAAGGAGGCAAAGAAATTCATCATTGTAAAGGGGTACTTTTAAGATTTCCTTCAGGACAGGAAATCTTACTGAAATTTTCTTTTCCCCCTTTCCGGGAAAATTTCTTAGGGGTCTTTAAGGCTATATCGTGGGCACTTGCCTGTGCCTTTCACCTGTAACCCACGCTCCTTCCTTCAGCCTCCACCTTCCTCCTCCAGAAAGTGCACCTTAGACAGCATATCTCAGCTTCAAATTCATGTAAAGGGTTTGCATTTTTAACATAGCCCACAATGCAAAAATCCATGAGATGCTAGAATATACAACTGAAAAGTAACCCATCTTAACACCATCAGGTCCAAATAAGAAGCCCACCCTGATTATGAGCTCTCTGGCGTGTGTATTTCTCTCTCCCTCTGTCTCTCCTTCCTTCCCACACACTTTATTCATTACTTCCTTTTGAGTGTGTTCTTTTAAAATTTCCCCTGATAAACTTCATCTTGAAAATTCTTTTTTTGTGACAAAAGTCAGCAATCTGCAACTTCCCCCATGGGCAGGGTGAGAAGGACTCAATGTCCCCCAACCCCACTGAGGGGACCCTCCTCTGACCGACCATGTGTGGGCACACATACCGAAGCGGTCCCCCTTACTGAGAAAATTAAGCTCATAAATATTTTTAGACTTTGGAGCCTCCAAGTTCTCCCTAGCCCAATTCATTCATTTTACACAAATGGGAATGAGGTCCAGAAAGGCTGTGGGAACTGCCTGGGGAAGTTTAATTTGTTGGGCACAAAGGGAGAATTGTAACTGCCTGGTTTTGCCTCCAACTAACGTAATTTCTTTGTGACTGAAAAATTTTCTCAAGGTTAGGGGACAGGTTATGGATATGTGAGTGATAACACACTTGTTAATCATCCACTCTTTCAGAGACACTGCCTCCCTCTGGCCAGTGTGCTGTGGAGTTCTTTGGTTGTCAGCAAACAGGTGGCCTCAGAATGAGCCTGAGCTGCTGTACTGAAGAACTCTTCATCACAGTTTTTCCTTATTAAACCCAACTGTTCTGATTCCTTCTTGCTCTTATTCAGAGGACAGAATGAGGGTGTTAGAGATCCTGGCCCAAATCACACAGCTCCTAACCTTCGGAACAGAGGTTTGAACAAAGATCTTTATGATTCGAACACCTGAGAATTTAGCTAGGATTCTATGCTCATGTGGATTCAGGTTTGCCCTCACTTAAATAGCTGACCTAACTAAAGGCAAGGAATGGTAAACGTTGTTTAGTTTGCTTTGGGGCCCCAAGGAGGTTGTCTTTGCTGCCTGGTAACTTTCCCTCTCTCTTTTTACCCCACCCTACAAATGAAATTTGCTTCTTCTACTCCTTCCCCAGGTTGACATGGAGAAAGGCACTTGTTTTACAATGACTCTTCTCTCCAGAACGGATTTGCCTCAGTATTTCAGTGTTAATCCTCACAGCAGTTATTGTTCACAATGGAAGTCCGAGTGCTTATTGGAGTTCTTCTGGTCACTTTTTTATCTGCATGTCATGGGTCTATGGACTCAACTGATGCTTTGTAAAGGAAGCTATCAGCAGTGCCTGGGTGAAGTAAATGAATGAAAGGTTTTCATTCTCCTTGCTGAGGTGACAAACAAAAACCCTTTCTCCTTAGCTTGGGAAATAAAGGTGGAAGTCTACATTTCTTTGGAGGAAAAGGAAAGATCTGTTTATGACTGTATCAAGTAAGAACAATACCTTTCCTTCGCTCTGTTTTTGAAAGAAAATGGCATAAAATATAGCAAATCACAGAAAGAATGAGATAAGTAGGAGAAAAGGTAACTCCATGGTTTGATGTTTAGAAAGATATCATTTGCTAACTGAACTCTAAGAAAAACCATGGTGGTCCCAGTATGGATTTCCTCCTGGCAAGTGGGAGTTCCAGCAGTGAGTGTGGGTAGTACGGGTGGGTGTGGGATTTCTGCCTTCCAAACCTATGGGATGGGCTGCATTTGAGCATAGCTGTAACCAAGCAGATGCCTCATTCTCTCTCCCTGTCTTTCTCTCTCTTCTTTTCTCTGTAAACATGTTCATGTGAGCATGCATCTTACAAATCCACACTACACTCCTACCCAACTAATCGCATAAAAGTGTGTTCAACTGGCTACTTCGGAGTGTACATTTTCGTGAGTGGTGCAAGACAGAAATTTGGTGGAAGAGTCACAGAAAAAATATCAGACCATCCTGTGTACAGTCTTAGCGATTCCCCTTCCTCTGACCAACGAAGGGTCCTATGGTATTGATTTATGCTTATCAAAATTGTGAACATCTGCTTTCAAAATTAGAATTTTGACTTTCAAATTGAAAGGGGCATGGCTGACAGCCCTTTAACAAGAAACAGATTAGCAAGAGGTAGTCCTACGAAGTTATTTATTTATCCAAAGTGTTATAGGAGAGCCTTCAGAAATGTTGCCCAGAAGACCCAGAATAAACTGCATCTCTGGGCTTCGTTACAATGAAGAAATATGAAAAATCAGGAATGATCTGATGGTAGTAAATTCTGCTTGGTCTCTTTGTATAGTATTCCTTCTCTGCAGGTAAAGGACAGGACATGAGATCCTGAGGGTCTTATGTCCAACTTTCGGGGAATGTGGGTCACTCTCACACAGAATGTTCAGAAGCCTCAGAGAATGACCTCTCTGCTTCTGCTATTCTCTCAGTTTCCAAGGCGCCATATCCTGGAGTCAGGATTATACTGAAAGATTGGTTTAGCTGACAGACAGGGAAATCTGTGTCACTGTAGAATGATCAGGCGCTCAGACAGGCTCAGTGCTGAGTGCAGATTTCAACACCAGCACCTTCATTTGTGTGGAGCTTAGGCCCAGACTCACTTACTTCCTCATCTCTAGAAAAATAATACTATTTCACAAGTCTCTTTGAAGGTTTAAGTGAGAGGACATCCCTGGGGATGTCTGGCAGCATGTATGAGAGCCTGACTCTCATAGTCTATAGTTCCTTGTGCTCTCTTCCAGATAATTTCCCAGTAGGTAAACTATTTGGAAGGAAAAATTAATAACAGAATAAAAATCAGATATATTTCAGCAATCTTAAAGGAATATTATATAATTAAACTCTAGAAGCTTAACATCTTTGTAAAATAACCAATCATTTCTATTCCATGAGGCAAAGTATTCTCTTGGTTGTTCATTCTGAAGCAATCTAATCACTTACTCGAGTTAAGGAAGGAAAAAAAAAGAATCCCTTAAAAATTAGTCCATGGAACATTTCTCAGCTCAAAACTCAATGACTCCTTTCTAAGTTAGAGTAAAAACCAGATGCAAGACCCTATGCAATTAGATCCCTCTTCCCCCCAACAATCACAACGAAAGTTACCCTTCGCCCCAGGGTTTCCTTTCTCTTTCTCTGTTACTGTTCGTCCAACATGCCAGGCGTGCATCTGACTTAGGATCCTTGGACTTACTTTTCTACTCCCTGGGGTAATTATCTCTCTATATCTATAATGTACATCCCCTCACTTTTTCAGGGGAAATTTGTGCAGAAGGCAATCTTGTCTTTGGTTGGTATTTTTTAACTCTTTATCTACTTTAGTGCCTGTAACTGATCTTGTTCCCTGATTCTGAGATCCCCTTTAGGACCAAGTTTACTCGGTTCGCTACCACAGCACAAACCAGTATCGTTGTAGGGAGCTTGATGAATAAGTAGGCTGGAAGAATGTAAATACATGTAGAATGATTCCATATTTCAGACTCGGAAAGGTCTATGTACGTGCATGGCCACCTATGCTAAATAACAGCTGGCATAAATCTTAATCTAGAAGTGGAATTTGAAACTGAACTTTATTTGAGCTTTGAAAAGGACATAGGAAGAAAAGGGGCAAAGGGGAAGGGGAAATGGGAGGGGTAGGGGTAATGAAAGAAGGGAATGGAATTAATGTGAGGAAAAGAAAAAATAGAAACAAAGTCTTTGTAGATAGGGAGGGATGGAGGGGTTGAAAGGAGGGCAAGGGAATGGGGAAAAAATAAGAACCAAGATGGATTATGTAAAGATGCAAATTTCCAATGATGAATGTCATTATATTGTATACCTTCAATGTACCAATAAAATTAATTAAAAATTTTTTAAATAAAATGGACCTACTTTTATTTCCTCAAAGGAATAAATAACTAAGTATAAAAACCGATTACATGCTATGATGCATCTTGACATAAAGATTTGAGACATTTGCATTGATATTATAAGAGAATATTTGTGGCAAATATGTGTATATGTCTTAACAATTGTCAATTGAATAAGAGGAGTAATTGAATTATTGGACTTAGAGTTCCATTAATTAAAGTATGAGGTGACCCTCACCTGAAAACCGGTGACTGACTTTATGGCAGAACCAGATCTCATTATTCTACAGTGAGTATGTAGATACCTAGTTGTGATAATGTTTGTGCTTTATCTCTCTGTTTCTCTTCATCCAGATAAAACTGGAATTCAGGGGCAGGACACACCAACCCTTTAACATCTACCACTCTGGCTTCTTTCCTCCTTTTATTCCTTTTTTATTTATTTATTTTTTTCAGACAAAGTCTTGCTATGTACTTCAAGTTGGGTTTGAACTCACTATTAGCTCAGGTTGGCCTTGAACTCATGGCGATCCTCCTACCTCTGCCTCCTGAGTGCTGGGATTTACAGGCCTGCGCCACCACAGCTGGCTTTCTACTTTCTTTGTATACCCAATAAGTACATGATACTTCCTCTAAAAAGAACTTCCTGACTCTTTCCCCATCTCCACTGTTGCCATGTTCTTCTAGCATATGTGCACACTCTGTCTTCACACTTACCCTATGTTACTGGAAGAGCTGAATGATAATCTCCTTAATAAACATAAGTTATGTAAGAACAATGATCGTTTTTATCTTGTACAGTATTTTATTTTGAAGTAAGGATTCTACCTGGCATATAGTAAGTCTTGAATAACACTAGCCTAATAAATGAACAGATTAATCCAATGCTAACAAGATGTAAAGAATTTTGCTGGGTTCCAAGAGACATTTATTTTCAGAAATAAATTGTACTCCCTCAAGCTTGAACTATTGTAATGGGAAGTAAACACCCTTTCCTAGCATAATGTAATGCAATAGATTATAAGATGATTGCTATAATCAATATTTCTGGAAATCAGAGATGAGCCCAGTTCTGTGGGCTGTGTCATGAGGCACAAGAGAGTCTTAGAATCTGAATACAAAGAAGAGAAAGCATGATGAAGAACATATGCTATGTGCAGCTCAAAATTGTCAGAGGACTGGGTTCCTGTACAGAATTAGTGATAGGAAAATTTTCACTAGAATGTAGATCCATTGAATGGAAGATCCTTTGTGTGAGCTGGACAAGGGGACCCTCAACTTGTATCTGCTAGGAAGCTTTGGCTAATTCTGAGCAGGAAAGGGACATGATGTGATCATCCTTTCAAGAAGATTAATAAGCAGGGGCGGAGTGCAGCATGCATTATCTGTTGACAAATAAAGTTCATGTTGTGTGAACATGCAAATTGATATGATAGGTGAATACCAGTCTGATTAATTAGAAACTCCCATGGGTCAGATAAGCAGGGTAAATGAAGGGGACTGATCTTGAAGTTAGCACAATTTATGGAAGCTCAATCTCAAATGTTATACTTCAGAGAATTATTAGTCTGGGCAACTGCATTATACACAACCCTACTCTTTCAAACAGCAATAAACTTCACCACCAACTCTATAGCTTGTGTTTCTGGCTGAGGCTAATAGAATATAAAAGAGTGCCTTATTCTGGGTTAGGTTAGTTATTTTGTTATGTTTTTGAATTTTTTTGGGGGGGGAGCATTTGGGATATGGGGAATACTTTGTATTTCTTTCAATATTCCAATGGTGTTTGGATATCCTATTGTAATACAGTTTGATGCAGTAGAATATAATATAGGGTCCATGGTAGGACAGTTCTGGATAATAATTACAAGGCTATTCCTAGTAGTAATCTTGAGTAAGTCATTATTTGAGTCTATGCTATCACAATACTTCATAGGGTCATGAAAAGAATTATAATTAAATTCATATATGTAAAATAATAGTCCTTTTAATATTATAATAATAGTTAATATTTAGCTGTCCTTCAGCCAACATCATGCTTGCAGGCAAAATTCATTATTTCAATTAACTGAGTCAATACTTCAGTCAATCTTAAATCTATTCCCCCCCAACGAAAAAGGTACCCCGCAATGAAAGCCAGATGTTCTTTGTTTTATGCACCAGGGTTCATGCTTGCTCATGTTTGTAAATGAACAAGTGTATGTGTACTTTTGTGTCTGGGGAGAGTCAGATGTATATAAAGGCTGAAAGATAAGTTACAGGTTATGGTGACAATGAAGAGTCTCATTTTCAAAGAATCCAGTCTTTAAGATTTACATGACAGCAGGTTTTGCTTTTGGTTTTTCCATTTATTTCCTTGCCTAGCCCAGAATGCTAGTGGCTGATTTTCCTTTCTTGTACACCTAGTTTGGGTCAGAATTCATAAGTCCTATAGGATTAGTGCATCTGTTCCCCAGGTTTTCATTATATTTTGAAGTTCATTCTTCTCCCCACCCCCTGAGGCCTCTATCCTAAATCTTTCCTAAACTTTCCCTATTAAAGCCCAAGTTAACTTGGCTATTCAGGCTTTATTCACAAGGAGCAAAACCTGCTACTAGACATAGTTTAGTTTGCAATGCATTCCAAAAATCCTTGGTGTAAAAGACAAATTGCTTTCTGAGAAGCTTTGGGATTCTTTAAACTTTATGATACCTATGGTTCCGATAAGGTGTCTTTGGCAACTAGAAAATAAATTCACCTCTATCTAAGACACTATATAGATTTTTACTGAAGTATATCAAGAATTTCATTTATGGTGATTTTTGACAAACTACTTAAAAATGCTTCATGTTTCTATATTCTAGACCTGTTCTTTGTCTCTCAGAAAAGTTGGCTTTCCCAATCAAATATTCGTTGGCCTCTGGAAATCGAGAAAATCTTATGAGTCTATTTCATTATCCTTGGAATATGATATGGCCTTATACTGATATGGTAGATGTCATCCAGGTTAGAAATGAAGTGTCCATACAGTGCTATCATAATCCAAATTCAAATATGAACCAATTCACAGAATTTTGCAACTCAGTTTGGAATTTTAGAGCACAGAAATATTAATAACTTTAGGGAATATGCAAACTCTGAATGGCAAATAGGCCTCACTCTAAATGCCAGTTCTGGCTGATAAGATGCAATGCTTTATTTTGAGGGGGATTTTTGATTGCATTAACTCACCTGAAAAAAGGCCACAACCAGTGATGTATTTGATGGAAGACAAATAGGGATTTTGGTGATCATTCAAGGGATTTTACACAGTTTATTAAGTAAACAAAAACAAAAAACTGAGTCAGAGAATTGTGAGATAAATGTATGCTTAAAACATGGACTGGAAAAAGTGAACATTTACTTTAAAAGTTGAATACAATTTGTTTGCGTGAAACAGGAATGCAATTTCCTCATTCATATAAACTGGAGTCGGCGCATGCTCAACATTGTGAGTGGCTGTTTAGGAGTGGCCAGCAGCTGCCTTTGGTGTCCTGTTAACCTAGTTTCAAAATCTAGTTCCCACCACTTTAGGCAAGTTTTTGCAGGTTCTATTGCCTTGGCTCCAAAATTAAATATTAGGTTAATTGAAGTGATGTATATGAAGTGCTTAGTATAATACTAAGTGCACAAGTAACAAACACATTCAGTAGTAGCAGCCTTTGTTCTCTGCTACTAGACCAGTAAGCTAAATAAACACATTTCAACCAAATGAAAGAGCTTTTAAATCAGCAAACATTGCAAGCTCCTTCTCTTTGATGTAAGCCTTTCTTCATGGAAATTGAAGGTGAAGGGTGAAAGGTGATTTTTTAAAAATGCTTTTGTGGAAAATGAGAAGAGAAATGCAACATAGCTATCTTATCATTATCATCATCATTTTCCTTATTGTGTCTTATCCAGATTCTCTGATTAAAGCCATATATATATACATATACATATATATATATATATACACACACATTTGCTTATTCAAGGGATCCTTACTTTCTTTCCCCAGCTAAAACCTTTTCATGTTTCAATGACTTCATTAGAATCTCCCTGTTCTTGTCCCTGTTTCTTCAGGAATTGTCACTTGTATTAAAATTCACATTTAAAGCACATCTAAGCAAGAAGGTGACTTTTTGGGTTCATGTTCTAATTGATGACAGAAATTACTAATTAAATGCATCTGTGTCTAATCAAAACATAACTGGAATTCAGTGGTGCAGCTGTGTGCAGGGGAACGACATGGCAGATTGGATGGGTGATGGCATAAGGAAACCATTTGTCCTTCAGCTAGCAATTCCCAAATCTAGCAGGACCACAGAATCTCCTGAAGGAGCTTTTTAAAAGTCAACACAGTATTTTTTCTCAGTTCTGGCTCCCTAGAATTTGATTGTTTTTAATCTCCCAAAGAAATTGCTGGTGATCACTCAGGATTAGAAACTCTATAGCATTCCAGACCCGCAGCATGTTGATGAAGCAGAAATGATGGCTGGCATGATTGAGGGCTTTAAATTTCATTTGCCTTTTCTTTAAAACACCAGTTTAGTCCTTCTTATGTTATTATTGCCCTCTTTTTGCCATTCTAATGGTGTTTCATACCTTGCTGGAAAATGAAACTGTTTTTACTTTAAAAGAAATGGCAGGTAAGTCTTTGGCTTTACTTCAATGTTAGTAAATGTGAAGGTTCTATTAATAATAGCCTGCTTTTTAGCAATGTCACTTATTGTCATTCTTTGAGTCATCAAGAAAAAATTTTCCTGGATAATTGTAGCCTATACCCATGTAGAACAAAGACTAGTGTTTACCAGTGACAGTAATGATGTTCACAACATGATGTATTTTAAATATGATGGATTTTTGAAAAGTTAAACTGTGTTGCTTAGTTTTATCATCTGCCTTAGTTACTTTTGTCATTGCTGAGACAAAATAACTGACACCCACAAGTTAAGAGAGGAAAGGTTTATTTAGCTCACAGCTTGTAGAGGTTTCAGTTCATAATCAGCTGGCTCTAAGGCAGGATGGCATAGCAGATGGACATCACAGAGGAGAAACTGTTCATGGTGTGCAGAAGACTGCAAAGCAACAAGGGATGATCACAGCTCTTTCTATCTCTTCTCTCTTATCCAGGCTACATAGGGTGAGTAGCATTCACAGCCTTAATCCTAGTGCCCTTGATCCTACCATTTCACCATGAGTCAATCCCAACATCACACATTCTAGACCCAACTACCTCTGAAAAAGCCCTACCTATGACTGCATGAGGCTGGGGGTGGGGGATCTAGACACAAGCCACAACATGATCATATGTTATGTTTGGTTGCAAAAAATTTCCATCATGTTCATACTTAAAAGTCCTACCCTTCTTCAAAGATTAATCTGCTCTGAAATTGGCATAAATATGCAAATTGTCACAGAGAGGCCTTGTGTAAATTAAATAAAATGAATACTCTGTTCTTCATCTCTTCTTTCTATCACTATTTTTTTTAAGCAATGGTTTGATCTTTCAACCCATTTATTTTCTGGTTGCTACTGGAACCTGGCTATGTCAAATAGTATGTGTTGTGTCAAACTCATTATGTTTCTACATTTCTTCACTTATTTCTATAGAAGGGTATAAAAAGGTATTACGATGCCTCCTTTTGTACAATTAGTAAAACTAAGGCCCACCATGACAAGCAGTGTGTAGAACTGAATAGCAGTTTGAACCTAGCTCTAACTCTGAAAACCATGACAATGTGTTATGCTTTGTGTGTTTGGGAAATGGTGTCAGAGAAAATCACAGCAACATGATAAATTATGCTAGTAGGTAAAGAGTCAGGATTTTAGAATCACGTGAATTATATATATATAAAAAAAGAGGGACCAAGAAGTAGCTTTTTAAAAAAAAATCTTGCCAAAGCCTATAGAAAGGAAGAAAGGATGAGAAGCAAAGATATTTCATCTTTTTTTTTTTTTCTTAGTCATTATGACCTCACAACAGAAATGAAAAGAACTATGACTACAAGGTCAAGTTAAAGTTTCAGGTGGCTGACCTAAATTTTAGGTCCCAGCCACATTAACAAAGGCCTGGCCCAGACCCAAAAGGGGAGCAGCAGACAAATTGGTTTTGTTGACACATAGTCACATTTGCCTATTACACAATAAATATTCCCTGACGCAAGAGCATTTAAGAAATTGAAAGAGAGACTTCATGATGGTTTGACTTAATTTAAGGCCAAACCTTATTCCTTGGAGTAGTTATCATTCAAGAGAATATCAAAGACTTGGACTGGTATGCACAATGGAAGCATTCATTTCAACTATTTTTGCATTCTTTTTATATAGTGGTATCGGGGCCCACTTTGAAGCTGCTTTCCAGGAATGAGAACCACAATTTGTATTTGGCATTGGATGGAGATATATTTCTTCCTCCTTTGGAGTTAGTAGCTGCCTGGTTTTTGGAGCACACACACACACAGAAAAATAAAATAAAAAAATCTTGCTACTTTCTGTGCCAATTTTGAGTAAAGCAAATCCTGCTCTGATTTAAACCTGCTTTTAAAAATTCAGATCTTTTTAAACTATAAAAGTGATAACAATAAAAGCATACCTGAAAGGAAATATGCAAGGAAGAATAGTGAGGCAAACTCAATACAGTAAGATATCTGAAAACGAAATACTAAAAGCAGCTTGCAATTCTTTTGATATTTTTGATAATAGGTGTTCTATGGACAAATATTCATCCTGGTTTTTACTACAAATTCCATTACTTGATACCAAATATATTATGTTCACACAGGTCCTTTCCAGTCAAATACTATATAAGGATAGTCATTGAAATGTGGAAAGAGCTAAAGAATAAATCTTTGCAAGTACAATTTAAGGCTGTTGGACCAAAAGGAAATCAGAATTTCAATGTATTCTTTTTATCCAAGACCTTCCCATTTAGAAAATAATTCAAGGTTCAACTGGAGAAATGATGCCATTTTATCTCTGGTAGTCATTCATCTTCATTATTTTAATAATAATGAGATGGGCTTCTTGGAGCTTTAGGCTATGTTTTTTCTATCTTTTTTCAATATTCTTCACTTCAAAAGAGAGACATCTAATTACTTATTTTATATTATACTGTGGCCGAAAGATCTTTAAATCTAAGCAACCTAGAGTAAGATCCTGTATATTATTCTCACTTCTCTGTTGGGCTCCCTTGCTGTTTTCTTCCTGTCTTTCTTACAAATGATCTCTCTCCCCAGCCCTTCCCTTCTGCACTTTCCCCCCTAAGGGTTGATTTCTGGAGTGATAGTTGGAATGGTGTATCTGTTCTTTATGGAGTATTATTTGTAAAAGTTTCTCATGTATGCAAGTCATTTTGAAAGTCTCCTTTCCACCCAGGGAGGGAGGAACTGGTTTTACAGTCCAGTAAATGGCATCTTGTGGCAAGGAAGGCAAAGGAAGTAAATAGTCCATCCAAACATCTAACATAACCATGTCCCTTTGCTTTAGTTTGTTTCATTAGCCCACGTGTGTGACACAGATAGCCAGGCTGGTTGATCCCCAGTGTCCTTCTGAGTGGTGCCAGAATCTTGTGGTGCTGGGAACTAGGTTATTCCTTTCCAAGAGGAAAACAGAGGCAGATCTTTGGGCAGAGGAGGGATAGGAGGTGGCATTGACGTGGCCCCTTTCTGATAACAAAGAAGCTGAATAGGCCTTCTGAAGGCTGTCACTGCAAACATTTCCCCACGCAGGATCTGAAACTTGTATCCAAAAACATTGAATTGGCAAATCAAAAAAAAAAAAAAAAAATCTCCTCCCAAAAGGCATTTCACCTTGAAGTATTCTCATCTTCAGCAAAGTGTGCCTCTGCTACTCTGCAGCGCTGCTGAGGGTTTAGATGGAATTTTGCATTTGGCAGAATGCCAGTTGTTAAAGCCAAGAGAGAAGTCAGGGTTCAAGCTTCCTTAAGCTTTCCTCCCCACCCTCATTGCTGAGTGGCTGGGATTTATTTTTTCTCAGACAGAGAGACATGGTCTGATTTGAGCCCCAGGCAGTCGCTGCAGCTCCTTTGTTGGTTCCCTGCTTGGCAGAGACCTGCCATGGCCTGACTGAAATGTGTCAGTGGCAGCTGTTGCTGCCACCCCCCTGGTACAGCCCTGCCACTCTGAAGCCATGGAGGGCATCCTGCTCAAAATGCTTCCTGACAGTGGGATCCTAGCCACACAGAGAGATCAAGTGGCAAGATGCAGAGGTGAAAGGATTTGTTTAAAAAGGGAAGTGAAATCTGTCCATCAGCATCTTTCCCTTATGGAGCTGGGAACTTCAGGAATGTCAGAGGAAGATAGGTTTAGGGACAACCTACCTTCCCCCTGCAGTGATATGCTTCCATTGTGCAGAGTTCAAGGGAACTCTTATAAGCTTACACAGAGCCCAGCAGCCCAGGAAAGATTACGTAACCTGTGCCTTCGGAAGAATAAAATTTAAGGTTGATGGTGATTCACAGATTCTGGCATTCTAGCATCCCATACAGAAAGGGATTTCCCAGTTTCTCAGGCTTTCAGCTGCAATAGAGAATGTAAGAAAAAGTTTTGTGTTTTTTTTTTTTTGTTTGTTTTGGTTTGGTTTGGTTTTTTTTTGCATCCCATTCAGGGATCTTTGGTCTGGGGAGGAGATGGGAGGAGGTATGAAGAACATCTTAGCCATGTCTTATTTTCACTCATCCAATGTGTCTCTTTTACTCTTCTCCCTGGCACTCTTGCAGGAGGGGAAGGGGAGTGGGAAAGCTTAAATTGGGAAGACAGAAGATCCAGGAGAATTTCCAGATTCTCAAGGAAATAACAGCATTAACTAAAATGGTGAAACAGGGTAAATAAATCTTGCCTTGTAACTTTCTGGACTCTGTTTTGTGCTTTGGGTTGCTCGTTTATTCATTCGTTTATTTATTCTAACATCTACTAATTCACTGAATAAATGATTTTTTAGCATCCACTGTGGACAAGACCCCGAGGTCAGTCCTTAGGCTATAACAGTGTAAAAGAAGTGACAAGGTTGCTACCTTCCTGGAGATAATTACAAACATGTAAATAAAGAGGTTAGCCAAATACAGATGGTTGGAAAGTGTTTCATGAGAAATAAATAGTTTGAGATGATAACGGGGCAGGGAAGCAAGAATTGAGAAGGATTCCGTAGCACAAAAAATGACTGAAATATGGAAACCCCTGGAAAGGAGGGGAGGGGAAGACTATTTCACACTCCTGGCAGTCTCAGTTGCTCAGGAACCCTGGACTTCTGCAGTTCCTGTTTCTCCATCCATGACCAAGTATCCAGTTTTGTCTCCATTTCTTTTTAACACATTATCTTGGGCCAGTTTCTTCATCCCTCTCATCCTTTCTTTCCTTGTGTAACAAACGTGGATGACAGAAGCTATAAACCTCACATTGCAAATCATTTCAGGATAAAATCAAGATCAGCACTTCAACAACTCTTAATTCCCTATCTCACATTTCTCATTTAGTTTGTTTCATAAGGCTTTGTTTTAAATTCCTAGGTACATTATAATTAGCAAGCCTTCTTAGGGACAGGAATTTTTTTTAAGGTGGATCAAATGGTGCCATGTTGGTCCTCTGGGAAAGGTTGTGGGTGAGGGTAGTGTGAGGTGAAGGAGTTTATGGAGCTCTTGAAGTCAGACCTTACTAACAGCTGCCTGCAACTTATCTGGAACCCTGGAGCCCGGGAAGAATGACGTTTTATCCCTGTATTTCTTTGTTTTGGAGAAGGGAAGGTCAAGGTGGCTCATGCTTGCTTGGGAAACTGGAGATGTTGAAAGAGAATCAGAATTTCTGTCCAGCTTCTGAGCATCCTACCTCATCTCCTTAATTGCTCTCCCTTGAAAAAGGGCACTGTCCATTGTCCACTGTCTACACTGTCCACTCTCTGTCCTTACCTGGCTCTCAAGCTGTTGCTGACAATGGTTTCTTACTGATGATCCCCCCTTTGTTGTGAAATTTCTTTAACACTCACTTTATGTGCACCTTATTTAAATATTATTGTGTGAAAGATTCTGTGGTAGGATGAATGGGGATTTAGGAGAGGATGTGCTACGGGAAACAAGCCTGTGAGTACAATCTGTCCCAATTGAAGGACAGTGGAGATAACTGATGCATTCTGGAAGTGGAGGTGGAGAATCCTTTTATTCTAATTGGAGACTTTCAGCCATGGAGTTGCATTTCCTCTCTCTAGCCATGCATAGAGGTTTTTGTCTGTCATTCTTGCTCTGCTTTCCTTCTGAGCCAAGGAAGAAATGGTTCTATGTGGTGAGTGTGGATTTCTTAACAAAGCTCTGATACCTGCTGAGCTCAACCTCTTTCTTAAAATCCAGACTTCTTTCATAGACTCTACCAATCTGAACACTGATGGGAGCCCAAGGCACCTCCCAAGGCTGTCATGAACTTTTGTGGAATTTACCTTTCTATGAGTTTCCTGGCTCTCTATTTCCAACTTGTTGGTATTTTTTTATTCTATGTTTTTTCATAATTATTTTGTTTCTTTTGGTAGCAACCTAAATTTCAGCACAGACTCTTCTTAATTCCATTATCTTCCCTCTACTACCTCTCAAAAGAAAGAGCCAATACAGATGATTTTATTGGTCTCCGGTATGAGAAAAAGGCACATCTGGAATCTCAATTACCAATTTGACTTGTCCTAACCAGCCCCTCAGCCACTTCCACCTAAAATGGACAACTTTTTTCTTTATTTTGCGAGTCGATTCAAATCACCTGCACAGAAATATGTGTTTCCTACTGTGTCTTCTAATTCAGGACAATTGCAAGTGAGTGGCTGTCATGAATTAGAACTGTCTCAGGGAAACTGGGATGTACTATCACCCTAGGATCTAATTTTTGCCACCTAAAAACCTTACTTGTTTCTGATATGCTCTGTGATTCCCTTTGTATTTCACACTTTAAACTCTGTCTTATTGATCTTCACCATTGTCTTTTGTAAAACTCTACCATTCACCCATCGAATCCTCTGAAGGATTTTGGCTTGCACTGCTCATAGTAAAAATTTATGTTACTTTCAGAACAATGTACAGGCTCAAGCTTGACCACATATTCTGACACCTTTTCCAGACTAAGGATGGGGTTGTAGAAGGTGAGAATTGCAGAATGATATGGAGTCAAGTTGGTCTTTCCTGAGATTCACATTTTCAAAATGCAAATTCTAGAAACGGTATTTTTCTTTTCTTCCTCTTGTTATTTCAACCTTTCAATGAACAACAACAAAAGGCTGCTTAAAGTTTTTGATTGGTTTTATAATGAGATCATTATCCTAGCTTGATCATGTTGTAGAAGCTGCTTTCCAGGCCATAAATTGCAATGTGGAGCTGAAGGTCTTGAAAGAACAACCTGAAAAGTGGCAGGCCTACAAATAATTGACTCTACTCTCCTGACCCACTTGGTGGCAGGTGGTGTGAGGGACTATTACAAAAAGAGCAATCCAATCTCCAAGCTCAGCTCTTTAGTATATTCTGGGAATGTAACAAAGAAAAAGAAGCCCAGACTTTTGGTTATGGGACTCTATGATAATTTCTTTTTGATAATTACAAAAAAGAGAGACTTGAATGCAAAGATTAATGCCCAATTTGCCTTTTAATGACCCAAAGCAAAGCTGACACCTATTGCAACCCAATGAAATTATGATTTTAAAAGCTTAAAAAAAGCCTTGATTAAATTCATTCTGCCCTCACCCACCTGTATGCATCCTTGCTTCTCCTTAGTTGTTACCAAGTTTTCACATTGCATTAGAGGATTAAAGAATCTTTAAGGGTTTTTTTTTGCCAATTATAAAGTTGTCATTCTTTTTATTCGGTAGTAGTGTGCAATGGTTGGGAGCTCAGACATGGAAATTCGGCCATCTGAATGAACAAATTTGCTGGGCCACCTACTACCTGACTAAGTCTCCTGACCTCTTGCTTACAAAATGAGTGTATCAGTAGTATCTACATCCTACCATTGTTATGTAAAAAATAAATTAGTCGGCATATGTAAAATTCTTAAAATAGTGCATGGGATGTAATAAATGTTAGAAATGAAATTGCAGAAACTTGAAAATACAAGAGAGCTAAAGATTAAAAAATAATCACACAGACAAAACCAATCACCTATCATCCTAGAGCTAAATATGATTAATATTTCTGATGTGTTCTTTTTGCCTTTTGTGTATTTAGTATTTGTGTTCAGGTATATTTATGTGTGAGTTCTACAACATACTGCATCTGCAACGTGCTGGGTCACACAGTATTATACATTCATCAGGCTAGAAACATATCTGCTCATATTTTTTAACAACATTGCCTTGAAGCATTTTGTATATATAGTTAGAATTATTGTTATACCTTTTTAGGGGCTGGATAAAAGTCTGAAATAATATTGTTTTTGAAAATTGGGTCATTGTGTGCTCTTGAGTTCCAGAGAATAATGAACAGGGGCAGAATGCCCTGAGTTGGGAGGACATAGAGACATGGAGATTTGGTAGAGTTATTTTAGTAAGTTTCTATGTACAAGGAAGAAAGCCAGAGGTGATTTCTTAATTCCTCTTCTTTTTTTTTCTTAATTTGTTTCCTCTAGTGCTAAGAGCCAGGATACTATTCGAGAATGTCAGCCAGGACGGATGAGGTACTGGAAAAAAAAAGGGAGAGAGTTTCATGTTAGGAGGATTAAATTAAATGAGAGTGGTGTGTAATATGCTTAGCATTATGAGTGTTTAGTAAATTGTAATTCATATTGTTAATATTAATAATTTTTACTTATTACTTCAGAGATTATATTTAAGTGTCTCCAAATTAATAGGCAGAAATAAATTTCAATATTTGTGTTTACCTCAGTCTGACTCAGTGAGCCTTCTAATGAGAGAGAGAATCGAGGAATGCAATCTCCTGATGATTACATTTCCACACATGAATGAATGTTTCAATCATTCCTGTGCATTCTCCACAACTTGGAGGTATGAGAGGAGAAGGGAATGGCCACACAGGGCATCTCTGGGACATCTCTGAGTCCAGTGGTGGCCTTAATTGAGTGACCAGTTCCGGGAACCTCTGGGCCCAACAGACATTGATTTCCCTTCCCTGTCTTCCCCACTGTTCATTTACGTGCCGCCCTAGTTGTCTTGTTGTTGTCTTACTCTCCAGTAAGCTCTTCCCTCATGGTTGGGTAAGAATGGACCAGAACAGGATTTCGGATGTTCACTTACTTACCTTATCCTGTTTGCTCACTGTGAAATGAAGCAGAATCAGCCTAGCTCTCTGAGAACAAGGAGCAAGATAACAAATTCTGTTTTCTTTGGCTCTATATGATATGAGATCCACAATTGTCATCTATATGAAAAGTCCAACACAAAACACACTGAATACACAAAACCTTAACCTTATGATGACCTTATTCTCTTATGTGTCTAGGTGGCCCCAAAGGCCTGGAGAATAGATGCAAATGCAAGAAAAGCTAGAGCAAGGAATCATTAGCAAAACCTGATCTTCAAGTGAAGTGTAGGTAAAGTGTAGAATTTTAACCTCAAACTTACTGGAGATGAAGTAGGAACATTTCACAGTAACTTTTTATCTCTTTCTTTTTCTCTTCCTACCTCTTCTTTCTCTTCAGAATTTTTCTATGTCATGTCATATGTGCAACTCTAAAATAGAAGAGAGGGAGAGAGGGAATGAGGGAGAGAAGAAGAGAGGGAAAGGAGGAAAGAAAAAGAATGAAAGATGAAAAGATGGAGGAAGTAAGCCTTGTATTTTAACTCCATCTTAGAGAGAATAATGTATTAATAGTAGTGAGCGATTTTAATTTGAAGCACAAAATGAATACTTTTTCAGGCTTACATTACACTAAAATGAGTCTTAAAGTATTGCTCAAGAGTATTATTTTCCATGTTGATACTGTCAGCACTACTGCTTCAGAATGTGGAGAGATAAAACTAATTGGTCAAATGGTTTGTAAGTGTGACATGTGTATATCCGTTTGTGGGACTATTAACAGAAGTACTACCTTAATAGCTGTGCAAAATTCATTTCATGGTGAAGGGGCTGAACTTCCTTTGTCTGCATAGCCAAAGCTTATTTCCCATGAATTCTCTGCTTTCTCCCCTTTTTTTTCCTTCCCCTTTCCTTCTTTCTTTCCTCCCTCCCTCCCCCCTCCCTCGCTCCCTCCCTCCCTCCCTCCCTCCCTCCCTTCCTTCCTTCCTTCCTTCCTTCCTTCCTTCCTCATAATGCACCCATTTTCTATTGTATAAACCAGTAAATCAGGGACCTTTGCTGAGCCCCCTTACTATCCCCCACTTTCCATCAATCCCTGGTCCCAGCAGCAGATGGCTTTGCTCCTCACATGTGCAGTACCTTAAGACACCCTGCTGCATGCATCATGGAGGGCAGAAGTGCATAAATCTCATCTGAGAATTATAGATAAAGGACTACATGTATTGAGAAAACAAGGACGGTTTTCTCGCCATTTCATTGTCTGTAACTACCAAGTAATTATTAAAGGAAAATTATAATTAGATTTCTCTGGTATGGGCAAGGCCGGAACTATTAAAGGACTTGTGCTATGTGCTCTGTTTGATGACTTTTTGGTTGAGTAGAAGGTTCTGTCCTTTTCTAGTCTCTCTTCTTCTCTTGCTCCCTCCTTCCCTGCTTCCCTCTCTGCATTCACCCTTTTGCCTCTTCTCAACTTTTGGCTCTTCTAATATTTCATTGCTTCTTTTTTCTCCCCTCTGTTTGTCTTTTCTTTTACATTCTATTCTCTCTCACACTTACTGGATCCCTGGCACACTAAATGCACCATCTTATGTGCTCTTCAAAATAACACTATTGTCCTGAAAAACGAGGAGCCAGTGAAACACCAAAGGTACTCAAAGAGGTGATGAAAACAACAAGTATTGGCAGCAGGCTCAGAGCAGCTGGACACTCCGAATTGAGCCCAGAAAATTGGGGATGGGAAGGTTATATAAGGTAGTTTAAGTTGGGATGGGTCAAGGTGTGAATGAGAGGAAATTTACAGTAGCTAAAAGTTTAGCAGGTGTCATTAAGGGGGGTTGGGGTGGAAGGCAGAAGTCAGCAGGAACATTCTGTTGCTCTATACATACATTGTGGTTACAAGGCAAGAACAAAGTAAGAACAAAACATCACTTGTTGGAGGGGTTGTGGGGGCTCTGAGTCTTAGGGTGGAAGTAGGTTAAAATGAGTTGCAGGGTATAAAAGGTAAATTTTTCTGCATTATTATGAATAAGGATTTTAATTATATGGGATGTGTTTTTAAAAGGATGGATGTTTGAGCGAGGACTGGTGACTTGCCCAAAGCTCTATGGAGAATGATCCATGTCCATTGGATGAAAATTTTTACTTTTTTTGTTTTTGCTTTGCAAGAAGAAAATATTTAGGGGCTCGGCGATTGAGAACTTCATGGACAGGATCTGCTGGCTCCATTGTCTCTGGGCCCCATAGAAAGTCAGTGGATCATGGCAGAGGGCATCTGGGAACAAACCTGCCCTCTTATGTTGTCCAGGGAGCCGAGGGAAAGAGCCACAGAGGAAAGGCTCAGGAAAGATGCAATGCCAAGGTCATGGTCCCATGAACCGCTCCTCTCAATCTGTTCCGCCTTCTGAATTGTCATCGCCTCCCAATAACTGATCGCATTATAAATCCATCAGTGGCTTCCCACCCTAATGATGTGAGGGACTTCATGATCCGATCACCCTTCAAAAGCCCCTCAGCGGGAGCCTTTGGGGGACCGGCCCCTGTCTCCAGTGAGGTCATGCCTGGTCTGGTTATAAGTAACGGACTACACACAGCCTTTGACCTCATTCAACTCCTCAGCTGCTGAAGCCATAAAATTAAAATCTGTGGGGATTTTATGAAAAATAAAAAGCAAAAATGGCAGAATGTTGTTTCCACTGAAATGTGTACACTAGTATGTAAATGCACACACACACACACACGCACACACACACAGCAGTACCAGTGATTGAACCCAGGGCCTTCACACTGATGAGATTACAGGTGTGCACCACTATGCCTGCCATGTACTGATATTCTATACCAAACATAAGCACATGAACACACAAGCAACCCACTACTGCCACAGATGCAGCTGTTGATCAGTGTGGTGATACTCATGAAAGAGAGGGCTGCTGTAGGTCAAAGAAAAGAGAAAACCAGCAGAGGCATGAGATCAAGTTAGGGGCTGGCTGCAGTCCAGCAGGAAATCATTCCCAGAAACATGTTCTGTTATGTAGTCCATCAGTTCTGCTGAACTGGTTCATGAAACACAGAACAGACTTCTGGTTATGCTGCCAGATTTCTTCCCACTCAGCATATGCCCCCTTTTACTACAGATCGGTGGATTTCAAGGAGAGAGGATGCAGTGAGAGTTTTTCAAAATATATGGATACTGCTCCTAAAAGGTGGAAACTGCTGCACTCAACAGGAGTTTGTCACTTGGGCTCTTCTTTTCAAATTAAAATTATTTGGTTTCCATTTTCCCACATTTACAGAGGTGAACGAATACGTGTTTTTTAGTTGCTTGGAATTCTCTAAGAAATAGCAGTTTAGCAGATTTGATACTTAGGTCATTTCAGTCATATATACAAAGCCGAGTTGCCATTTGTAAAAGTTCTTCCTATTTCCTAGTATCTATCTTCTATTTTGCTCAAATGAGAAGGGGAACAAAAGATGGGGGGGGGGGGAGAAAGGAAGGGGAAATAGATTAAAATGAAAAAAGGGAATTGAGGAAATAATGGAAACACCACTTCTGCACCCGGGAAGGGAGAGAAGGGTTGGAGAAAAGGGAGAGGAAAGAGATTAAAAAAAAAAGAACTGAGATGTGTTATGTACTTGTGCAAATGTCCTATGAATGTGTCCATTATGCACTACAAACATGTCTTAATAAAAAAGTCAGATTTTATTGTGTTTTAGAAATCATACACTCTTTTTCTTTGATCTAATCACCCTTTCAGTGGTTGACTGTTTCCAGATTTGGACCAGTTGACAAAGGATTGGTGTAGTCATACATTTAATCTGCTCCAGTTGATTTCTGAGCTGTCATTCTTGAGGGAAACATGGCGCCTGACTGAGTGTGATACCCCTGTTTATCTCTTTCTCTGCCCATGCGTCTCTCTACCTCCCTATTCATCAATGTACCCATCTCTCGTGTATCCGTACTTGTACACACAGACACACATAGTCATAGGGTGGGGAGAGGCAAAACTTCTCAAAGATCAAAGTAATCTTTCCTGTTTGTCTCCAACATCTAATTATCACATCTTCATCTTCAAAGTAGGTTTTATGTTCTGGTTTCACCTGAGAAGGCCATGTTCTGGACCCCTGCCTGTCTTCTCTCTGCTACCACTGCACCATACTCTCTCAGTGATCATTTAACAGACAATTCCATGTCACCTGCTGGTTGCACAGGTCTTGATCTATCTGCCTGTGGCCCTGCCCTTGAGGAGCACTCATCCTCCTGGGAGGAGAAAACAAATAAGCAGGTGCTGATTTTGCACTGTGGTAAGCTGCAGACAGAGCAAGCGAGGAAATTTGTATTATTGAAACATTTCCTTCCAGGTCAGGTACTGTGCTGTGTGTTTTACAGGAGATTTCTTTTCAACTTAATGGCCACTATGGTGCTGGGTAGTAGATATTATTTTTATTTTACTAATGTGAAAATTAAACTACAAAGAATTTATTGTTTCACTGAGCCTTCAATGACTGGCACTTTCAAATTATTATAATTAAAATAAAGCTCTTTTAAAGTGAAGGTGGCTTGGTGAAATATGTTTGATATCTTTAGTAACCCAGGGCTAGGAAGAATCCTATTCGTAGGATTGGAGAGACAGAAGAAAGAACAGAGAGTGTGAATTCACAAGAAGTTAACTTAAGAGCAATGACACTTATTTGGAGGTCACAGAAAGCCTAGCCAACCCCACAGGGTGGGAACTTGGAGAAAATATGACCCGTCTTTCCACCATTCCCTTTCTTCCACCACCTGCATGCACATGTTCCTTATGGGATGAAACTGATCTCAAGGTAGAGAGCAAAATGAACCCATTGATTTCTTAGTATAAGACTTTGTCTTACCAGAGTTAAGAAACAGGAAGAATAGATGGGAATGGGAGACATAAAACATGTAGAATATTTCAATATTTGCAGAAAGCTACATAGCAGTTTCAAATTGCAATAATGAATACTGGATATAGCTCTTTAGCAGATGGGGCATGTTTACCCTTGTTGGTTCCAGCAGCTGTAATTTTACCAGATTAACCAACACTGAGTACTATGCATACTTCCGTCACCTCCAGTGGCTTAAAGTGTCCTCTCCACTCTGCTTATTTCAAAACTGCTCATTTGTCTGTCTACTCTAAATATCCAGCCATGGTGAGCAGAATTGCCACAACCTATACTTTTGTCCACACGTTTACCAGTTCTGACCACATGTTTACCAAGTGCATGCATTTCCATTTCTAGGCAATATAGAACCTTAGTCTATTCTTTCATGCCTTGTCTCTCTCTGATAGCAATAACAAAATGTAAACTTATAAGCATGTAGAACCTTATGCTTTGATTAGTATTTTCATTTTTGACAACCACTTTGCAAGCCATGTAAGCCCTAAATACCTAGTGTTGCTTTACATTTGACAAAAACTTAAATCTTTAAATAAATAGCTCAGCATGCTAAATTTTACACATGCGCATCATGGAATGTACCAGTGGAGAAAGGACAAAGATTTCTGTTCTTGTGAATAGAGGGGAAAATGGAAAGCGATATACAAAAGAATATGAATTGTAGAGCATAGTTGAGTGAGGTGAGTGTTCTGTAACAAGGAATAGTGAAGAGAGTTAGGAGGGAATGGTGATGGGTGAAGGTAAAGCATGACATGTTGCATGAGGCTTTATTCGAATATGGCATTTGAGCAAAGATGTGAGGAGCTGAGGACAAGAACCCCGTGGACGTTCAGAGGAAGGTGCTTCCACATAGACTGGAGAATAAGCAAGAGCACATATAGAGTATTCATGAAGTACCTGGGGTCCGGGTTGGCTGCAAGGGGATAGTGAAACAGAGCAGTTAGGACAGAAGATAAACTAAGTTGGAGGTAGGAATGACACAAAGTACTTCAGGGCAACAGAAGAACTTGTTTATTTGTTTAGCCTAAGCAAGATGCCAATGGTGATATTTGATCAAAGTTTTGATTCATCTTTTAAATGTGTGTTCTTGTTTTGTTGGAAAAGACAGCAGCTTAACAAGAGTAAAAACTGGGAGATTTGTGCTGAATAATAAACTGTGTATTATAAAAAGAGCACTTTAAAAAAATGGCAGGACAGAATCAAGAAAGGACATAAGTTGTCTTTTTAAAACACCAGTCTAATCATGTAATTCCTTTACTTGAATATAGTATAAGGGTCTGTGTATCTCCGTTATTCACTTGATTATTCATATAGCTATTTTTAAGTTTACTAAATAGCTGTGAGATACCAAACACTGTTCTAGATGATGGCAGTAAAACTGGGAAAAAACGCACTGGCCCTGGACTCGATGAGCTTCCATGATAAGGCTGATTATTTGAAAGCATTTAGGTCCTTGAGCTATGTATTGTCACTCTTTCTCATCTTCACTCTTTAGGTGCAGTCCTCTTGTACCACTTGACATTCTCAAACTATTTCAGACCTACTTTTTGAATGTTCCTGAATTTGGTCATTTTTCCATGCCTGAAATATGTGTCCCATGCAATCCTCCTCTCCACCAGGAAATGTCATGTTGATTATTATGTCATGTGATTCTCCTAAAACTCTCCAAACAACATATTTATAATTTTGACATTGCTCTTAGGTCATACTGATGACAACTGCAAATGTGTGGGTCTCCATTCCCACCTTGGGAACCTAGGAATGGCCGGCAGCCTTTTTGATTCATTGCCAAGAGAGCCCCAGAGTCTAACCCAGGACACATGGTATAGGAGATGAATTCATGTTCATAATGGTGGTTCAAAGTGAACTAAATAACTTGGAAATGTGTTTCAGAAACAAGAGAGCCACATGTAAAAGAATTAGAGGGTACAAGATAACATAACCGAGGGCTCAAAATTCTATATAATGTGTAGATATCTGGAGGTGATCTTGTGTTCTAGAAGATTTAAGAGAGGGTTATTTCGTTTCCTGAAGGTCATCCGTCACAAGCCAAGGCCTGTAGCAATGTTAAAGGCTCAGAATCTGTACTCAGGTGGTGAAAAATGGTGAAAAAACCTTGGCTTCAAGTATGAAGCTGCTTTGGTGAGACTTTCTCTAATATTCCTTCAAAGATGAAGTTCTGATTCTTTTCCATTAAGTTTATTGGCATATTTTAGGTATACAATACAGTTACATTCATCATTGAGATCTTGTACTTTTACATGATGTATCTTGGTTCTTATTGTTCCCCATTCCCCTGCCCTTCCTTCACTCCCTACATTTCTGATTTGGATATTTCTTTCTGTAGCATGTTGGTCTGGGTTGGACAGTGTTTTGTCTTAGAATTCAGCTGTGACTAAATGGAGGATTTCCTAGAGACAAGCCAGTTTGGTCTTCCTAGCTCATGCCTGGATATTGAGTTAAGGCAGAAAAACAACTATTTTGAGAACATTTAGATTATGTAGACAATTTTCTGAATTTTCATACAATGGTGAATTTAGTCAGGAACATTAAGTACTTTGTTTATGGTTAAACAGCATCAGATAAGCTTAACACAATCAACTCTCTTATGCAACCACTCATGATGTTCATACTGGAGGTGGGAAAGAGGCAATGTTTTGGAAACTGAAACACTGAAATTATTTTACACGGAAATAGTAGAACTAGCTGTATTCATGCAGTCACTCTAACTATATTCTAGATCACCAATCTGTCTCACTTGTACATAATTACTGCAAAAAGTTATAAAGGAAGGAAAGGAGATTTGAGGTTGAAACGGACAGATTTTGCACTACCTGTATTACAGAGTTAGCTCTGTGACTTTAATTTAAGCATTTGATCTCAGTTCCTTCTACTTTGAAATGGAAATATGATTTATAATTATTTGACCTGTCTTCTGGGAGGTTCAAGTGGATAAAATATGGGAAAATATTTTTAAAACTGTAATGCACGAAAAAATCCATTGGTTATTGTTATTAGTCTTTTACTTTTTCCTTTGTGTCTGTATACCATATTATCTCTTAGGATTATCACTGCTTCAGAAATATGGTTCATGCAGGAAAACACATACATACAAACACACACATATGTATGCATACGAACATGCACATTTACAACTTTGAGACATTACCTCCTCAGATTTATGATGAATTGTAGTTAGTCTTAACATTTTTACAGCCTTCCTTGGGTAATTTTGAGAAGACATTTCTCATGATTCTTTAGGGTTCTAAGATATTGGGCTTAAATCACTGTGGATATGACTTGTACTAGTCGAATTAATTTTATCTTCAATTTAGTTTAAATCAATAAATTCTAGTTGCATAGTCAAAGTTAATAGATGTAAAAATAGGCATACATTATGCATCTCCAATATTTTTATGTATGAGTTAAATATATTTGAAGTTTGTATTCTCCCTATACCTCAATTCATCAAACTTTTCAGTGCATCCTGTGAACAGAGAACTCTTAAAATAATAAAATATTTATGACAGGATCTAACATTTCATTTTTATTTCATGCCAAGCAATGTGCTAACACCATGCAGAAATCATTTCTTAATTTTCTCATCAATATTTTAGAGTACGTGCCGTTGTTCCTTGTTTTTTGTGGGGGTTGAGCAATATAAGCCTTAAGAAGAATGTAACGTGTATGAAGTCACTAAATTTAAGGGAATTTGAACTTGATTTTTGCCTGCTTCAAGGACATATGCTTTTGACTGAAATGCATATCTGCTTCCCAATTTAAGGAAGGCCTATGTGTCCTCACGCAGCGAAAGAGCTCGCAAACGCAATGTTTTCAACCCTCTTAGAAGGCACCATTCCATGAGACCTTTCCCTCATGACTTTACTTTGAAAAAGGCCCCACCTCTTAATAACACCAGGAGTGTGATTAACTTTTCACAGGAACTTGGAAAGAGATACATTCATACCATGGTATCCTAGATGACGATACTTATTCAAGAAAGATAGCTAGTTAGTAGTACCAGAAAGGTCTAGATACTGAATGCCTGGCGTCCAGTGGAGAAAAAGGTATTTCAGCCAATTTTCTGATATATGGTGGTATAGAAAAATGATTTTGATAAGTATGTGTGGACCCAATGGTGAACCTGGCTGAATAATACTGAGCTGCTTCAGTTAATTAGGTCAGTTTAGGTTAGATTGGAGTTAGATTGTGGTGGATTGGAGTAGATTCTATTAAATCAAGTGCAAGGTCATTCTGCCACCTGCACTGAGTGGATCACTCATTATAGGAAATTACTTGTTAGTTTCCATAACTTATTTCTAGGAGGTCATTGTCATGGTAAAAAATAATATATACTTATATGTTATATATATATGAAAATAACAATATTTCGCACTATCAATAACACAAGAAAATTATTAGTATTAATGGGTGCTTACCATGTAACAAACACAGTGGAAATTGTATACATTGTTTCATTTAATTAGTAAGTCCAGAAAACAAGGAGTTTCTGTTTCAATCCACATGAGTTTCTGGAAGGTCCCAGTTATTGCTAGTGCTTTTGTTCATAATATGTTGACTTCCCTCTAGCATCTTAATTTTCTAAATCCAAATTTAATGCTGGACTTCTGAGTGATTTTATTTCATGTATTAATAAAGGATACCAACATGCAGAAAAGACAAAATTCAAGGCTGTAGAAATTAGTTTCTGGTCCAATCTGATTGCTTAAATTATTAAATTCTAGTAAATAATATCGAAATTTCTATCAGTAGTTGTTTATAAGTGACTTTTAAAAATAACCTTTTGTTTTAATTACAGTATGAAATTTTTACATATATAATTTTAAATGGAAGTCCAGTATAAATTTTAGATATATTCACTCAAAATCTAATTTGGTCTTTGCCAAAATCAGATTTAGGGAGCATGATTTTCCTCAAGGTCTATGCTCTGGACATATATCTTACATTTATCTACTTTCTCAGTATATATCGCATGCCTTCTCTACTTTAGAAGCAAGATGGTTTTTATTAGCATGTGAAAAGCTCTGAAAAGACCTGCAGGGATATGGTCTATTTTACTTTAAGGTATAATTCCCCCAAAGTTTGCAATCCTGCCGTGCTCATTGGACAATCTCCTATTGCATCATAAATAAAAGGAAATACTGTCCCTTTGTTACTCATTTGTCTGGAAGATTTGGTGAGCCTGAAATTTCCAGAGACAGAAAAGTAAAGTCACAGGTAAACTCTCATGTGGAAGACAATTAATCTCTCTTTTCTCATACCTCAGATTTCCAATTTCTTTATAAAAAATATTTAAGAGTAGAGCTTGGATTTCCAATAACACCTGTGTAACCCGGGGGTCATTACAATTTGTTCTTGTGGACCCCAGGTATATTTGTGGAATGCCTTCCATTTTTTGTCTCACTTCTGATTTTACCTTCTCTTGTTTACTTTTGTTGTTGTTGTTGGTTTTTTGTTTTGTATTTTTGAGACAGGGTCTCACTAGGTAGTTCAAACTGTCCTTGAACTCCTTATGTAGCTCAGGGTGGCCTTGAACTCACAGCAATCCTCCTGCCTCTGCCTCCAGAGCTGAGATTACAGGCGTGCACCACCATGCCCAGGGTTCTCTTCCTTTCTTAGCTGCTTATTTCTGTTTTATTTTCTCTTCTCTTCCTTTCTTAATGCAGCTTCACTGAGACTTTCGTTCACTGCAATGAGTAGCTTTCTTTCCCTGAAGATATAATTTGAGGCCTTGATTTAAAATAGGGCCTGCAGATGTTTGTACTCAGTGTGCTCTTTGAAGCATCTCTCGTTGGGGGCACAAGGTCCCTTGCCTTTGTGTTCACCACTGGCACATAGTTAGCATCCAAATTAACGTGCAGCTATGACTACACTGGAACAAAGCAGCGAGTGTGTGATGACTCATTGCGTAGATGGTTTTCACATTCTTTCAGCAATGGATACACACAGGGATTTATAAGCAGCCGCTCTCTCTCTCACATGGACAGCCCTAGTTAGCACTCTAGCACTGTTATTACCCACAGCCAAAACGGAATTCTGTGTTTAATAATTCTGCAAATTCCCACTTCGTCCGGGACTGCTACATATATCATGTGATCATAAAACTATATTAGTATTATCATCGTTTCCTTTGCATAAAAGAAATTAAATGTGTCTCCTAACTAAAATTTCTGACATTAGCTTGTTTATGCAAAGGGAAGAACAATCAGGAAGTTACTAAATTAATATTCTAGCAATATAGCAGTAACCAATGCTAGCCAAGGGATTGCTTGGTGAATAACTGATCTGCATTTATACCCAACTAGTACCCACAAGAAACTGGAAAGTTTTAAAGCAATGCTGCATTTCTATACACAACACACACAAGTACAAACACACAAAGTCTGATCAAACATGCAGCATGTCGCTGCCTGCTGCGCAAGCGCAAGGACCCGAGTTCGATCCCTGGTACCAAAAAGAAAACATGCAGCAAATGTATAAATTTTAAAAATCACAGTAAAAGACACACTGCCATTAACCCCCTCACAATACTCCTTCCTGCTTTGAACATACTTATGCTCTCATTCTTGCCACTTTGTCAAGCAGTTCTTTTGTATTTGGACAGTCATTGCTGAATCGATGCCCTAAATGGATTCCAAATGTTCACCTTTTATGGTCATTTTGACCAGAGAATTTTCATAGGGCCAAATCAGGTGAATAGAGTAGATGTTATTAAAATATTAAAACCATAATGTTTTTGTGAGCCTGCCTTTTTTATTGCATGGCACTAGGTATCAGCATTCACTGTGTTTTTTATTTTAAATTGTAAGACAGTCATGACAGAGGACTTTCAGAACTGCTTCAGAAAGTGGCAAAATGATGGGATAAGATGTTTGAAGTGAGTGGCATTATTTTGAAGAGGATTAATAGCAATGTGTTCTGCTGTAATAAATTTTTCAAATTTAAGCATTCACCATCTATTTTGATCACATAGTATATATACGTATTAGGATATATATAGTATAGTATATATATGTGTGTGTGTGTGTGTGTATATATATATATATATATATATATATATATATATATGGATAATAGACTTGGTCAAGAGTATTAGAGTAAGATTCATGATACATACCAGATTATTACTCTTCAGAACAGAAACATTTTGACTGACAAACATATACCTTGTTTTTACAAACTATAAATATAGCACATTAAGCAGGGTTTATCAAATCAAAGTATTATATCACAAATACATGTCTACATATATGAGCTTTAGATGCATATGTATTTCTGTGGCTACTAAAATACATCTATATAGCAAAACTTGCTAAATAAATAAATTTGTGTCAGGTCCTTTAGATAATTTAGAACCAATACCCTTCCCACCCACCAAATATTGCTAAATCGAAAATTTCAGGTTCTGTAAGAATTGATCACCTTGGCAGAGTTTTAAAGTAAGATTTCCAAGCATATAAATGCCTTGCGTCCTCTTCTGGGACAGAGTTTCACCCTTATGAAATAACATTGAAATTATATTCTATGGAGAAGATTATCCACGCTATGCCCAGCGAAAGAGCTAGCTAAAAATCTCTATGAAGTATTTCATAACACTACGGTCCTGTTTAGAGATTGTAGTGTTCCAGAAAAGTAAATCTCAATAGTATATAGTCTTACAGTCATAGATATATGTGTGTGTATGTACATATATATATATATATATATATATATATATATATATATATGTCTATGAATGTATGGAAATCCACAGAAATACATACTCACTAGTTTTTATAGCTATTAGGTTTTGAAGTGCCCCAATTACAAAGTTATAATAAAATGGTCAAGGTTAGGGTTGTTCATGGAATAATCAAAAGGGAAAAAACTGAAGTAAAGACCAAGACGGGCTGGTTTCCGTCTCTGCCTCTTTAAGAAGGGATCTGAAGGAAGAGGCTTTTAATTAAAATGGAACCGCTGTGTCATGGCAGCAGCGATTTGATTTTTGCTTACCGGCCCTGCTCAGAAATTATAGATTTAAAAGATGTAATTAACAGAAAAATTAAAGATTCTCCTTCTTCTTAGTCACGTAAAGGATACCGTGCTTCTTTCTTTGCCCACCTCAACTGCTTTCCCGCAGGCAGACGTGGAGCCTTTTAACTTGCGAGTTCACACCCCATGACTCAGTGGCACTGATTAGCAAAGCGGGGCAATGATCATTAACTCTCATATGAGGTTTGTTTTCCCCACCTGACCCTCCCCAGGGCAGGAGTTGAAGGCAGAAAGCCCTAAGCAATGGCCCAGCACACTGGGAAGACTTTCCTTTCTTCTACTTAACGTGACCAACCCACAATAATCTAAAGTGGATTCATTGACTTGAAGCATCAGGTGGTATTTAGCCAACAAGGAACAAATCTGAAAGGTCTCTTATTTCCTTGACTCAAAACCACTTCTATTCTTGGTCAGTGTAGACCCTACACTGAATGACTTTTCAATCTTTGGAACACAAATCTGATCAAAATGGCGTTTGAAAAATTCTAGTTATTTTCCAGGCATCTTCCACTGGACACCACAGTTGATTCCATATCTTGGATTTTGTGTGTACTGCTTCAAGAAACGTGGGGTGGCCATATCTCTTTTGTACTCCAGTGAAATTTCCTTGGGATAAATACACAGTTGTAGGATAGCTGGATGATATGGTTGTTTGTTTTTTAATTTTTGAAAAACCCCCATACTGTTTTCAACAATGGCTACCTTAATTTATATTACTGTTAACAGTATGTGAATTCTTCTTTCTTGACAGCCTGGAATTTTATTCAGCCATGAAAATAATGAAATAATGCCATTTGTAGCAATATGGATGGATTGTGTTAAGTGAAATAAGCCAGTCACAAAAAGCCAAATATTGCATTTTCGCACTTATGCGCAGAATCTATAGCAGCTGATTTCATAAAAGTAGCGAGAACAGAATAGTTATTACTAGAGATTGGAGAAGATAGAATGGATAAAGAGAAGTTGAATAGCAGGTAGTAAAACACATTTAGACGGGAGAAATACATTCCAGTGTACCATAGCATAATAGGATGCCTGGAGTTTAGTTAATTTAGTATATATTTTATAAGGAACTAGAAGAGAGGAGTTTGAAGGTTCCTCACAAAATGTAAATGTTGAATGTTTAAGGAGATGAAATGCTAATGACCCAGATTTGGTCACTACAATTTATATGCATGTATCGAATGATCGCAACCTGTCTCATAGATATGTACCACCAAAAGACTTTCATTTGGTCAGTCACATTACTTGCGCATATTGTCTTTCTTTGCAGCATTTGCTCATTATTTGGTCTACATTAAATTTCCCCAAAGACTTCAAGTGACTTGTATCTCTTATACAAAAGTTTCATCTACAATCATGTTCCCTCTTTGGCTTACTTATTCCTTTGTAAAATATGTCAAGGATCGCTTCCTGTCCTTTTGGCTAAGGTCAAGGATGAGTGGGGTTGACGTAAAATGAGTCCAGCTCAAGAAAGTGTCTCTTGGACCCTGCATTAATCTGACTTTGAATCGGATCCCTGTACTGAGCCTCACACTACCTGCAGCCCATCCTTTTATTTTGTGTTTACTCCTCCCCCTCCACTGGCTCCAGAGCTCCTTCTCCCACAAAATAGCACTAGTGATTTCTGTGGGCAAAATGTCCCAAAGTGAAAAAGTGACAATTACCTAGTTCCCTGCCTTTTGCTGGTGGCCTCTTTATTTTTCCTCAGTGCTTGAATTAGTGACTAATTTTCACATTGACACATTTACCCAAACATAAAATCACATGTTTACAAACATCTTCGCTGGAATTAATTAAATCAAGGGGTATAAATATAGCTAGTAATTATTATCTCTCCTTCCCATTATTTTGGGAATATGCAAATGAGCAATATTTTCCATTCCTTGACTTCACTGCTACACAGTGCTAGCGCTTGCTACATCTGCTGTAATGTTCTGAGGAAAAAGGTTGAAGCAGTCTGTGCACTTTAAAGAAACTCTGATTTCGGTGACCAGCTCTTCTGATAGTGCAAGCACTTTTGAGAATTCTAAGCATTATGGTGTGGGAAGAGCCGTTGGTCTCTTGGATAATGGTCTGAAGTGACCAATGGTTGGTATTACCAATAAATATAACCTGAGACAGCTTTATGTGCTGCCCTGTTGAAATGCTTTCTCATTGAAATTATGAAGAGTCAAGGCTGGTCTCTGGTGTGTGGAGCAGCAATGTGTTGGCAGGACATATGAACCTGTCTCATAGCCCCCCATGGCAATCACTTTGGTCTTTTTTACCTGTGATGCTTAATAAAATATATGTTTTACATCTCAATCGATATAAACATGTCTATGTGTTTTATATCACCAAAAATATATAGTATATCCACCATGATATTTTCTGTTCTGTTCTCTTTCATTTTATTTAAAATAGATCATGATTCATAAGTTAATTTCAGGACTAACTAGTGGTCATTAACTATAGTTTAAAAATCATTTCATCATAGACTTGAAGTGCTGAACTTGTTAAAATCATGCTTATTTGCATTATCCTATTTGATTATTATATAGTGTGAAAAATATGGCAAACGTTTAATTTTTTTTTAAAGTTGTACACTATTCCATTAACCTTCCTTGATATTTTTCTCCTTGCTTTAAACACACTTATCCCATCATTGTTGCCAATTTCTGAAGAAGTTCTGGAAGTCCTTTATCGTGAGGGTCTTTAAGCACTGTCATGGCTGCCTTGATGTCCTGAACTAGTTCAAAATGTTTACATTTTGTGGTCATTTTGACTTAAAGATAGAGCCAGAAAAGCACATGGCACTGCGTCTGGTGAATACAATCGACGAGGACACACAATAATGTGTTAGGAGCCTGCCTTTCTCTTGGATGTCATCACAGGTGTGACCTCCTATCACCCTTGCTATACAGCCTAATCAAGGGAGTGATTATTTCACTCTTTTGTCATTTTGCTTTGGTTACAAGCAAATTCCAAGTTCTACTCATGCTCACAGTGTGAGAGGATTATAGGAGGGTGTGTCTTGGGGTCATCTTAGAATTCTGCCTACCACAGTTGGCTTGGGAATTCTATTTCTTGCAGGACTTCTAAGAAGGTATTATGGTAATATACTCAACCTCTACCCCAAATATATTGTCTCCAGAAACCACTTATAGTGCAACTCGCATCTGATAATATACTGAATTTCAGACTCTACACAAACATGTGCATATTTGTATTAGACAGTGCTCACTAGTGTCAGGTGTGGAAGAATGCAAATGTCTGTCTGTGTGCTGGAGATCTGAAGGATCCAGCCAAGGGCTTGGAGCCCAGGGCAGTGTCCTGTGCAAGTCCATATCAAGGAAAGGCCCAAGGTTCAGTGGTGGAGCTGGACAGCCTTTGCTGGGCTGGTGAGGGATTTGGGGCAGAAGGCTGAGACATCTGCACTGGAAGCCAGGGGATGATGTCCAAGGTGAAGTTGAGCATTGAAGCTCTCCCTAAGGAGACAGCAGCCAAGCTCCTTGGAAGAAAAACCACCCAAAAGCAGCTTCTTCAGGAAAATCAGCAGCATGCAACCTTCTCTTCCCATGCTCCTTTTATGCTATTCCAGCAACAATCCAGAAATGGGTCTTCCATGACTCAGTTCAGCTGGGTGTTCCCACTCATGTTGACCATTAACTAGTTCACTGCAATATCATTTTTATAGACAAAGTCATTTTTTTATTTTTGTACCGGGGATCGAACTCGGGACCTTCCACTTGCAAGGCAGGCGGTGGAACCACTGAGCTAAATCCCTGGCCCTGCAATATCATTTTTAATTTCATGTCTATCATAGAACTAGAATCAGCCAAAGTTCAATTTATACTAATACCTTGTCAGCGAAAGTCTTTAAAGTACAGATATTTTACAACCTTGTGATTCTGTTAAGAGGGAGTTTATATTACTCTCACCTGCAGTATAAGTAAGAAGAGACTCCGAAGATCAAAGGTGGTGGCAACTTCTTTTAAAATTCAGCACATTTTGTTATCTCCTCTAAAAAAGCAGCCTGTCCTTACTAACATCAAGCCTTCAAGATAATGTGAAACTATCATTCTCTCTGGGCTGTACTATAAAATTCAGTTGAAAATTCATGTGAAACTTCTAGTGTGTATAAATGCTCTTATACATGGCCTGGTGGACAGAATATGGATAGCATGTGCTGCACTGTCTGGGCAAAGTGCCAGGCTCTGGTTTGGGGGCCACTGTGAGGACTTCTCTCGCTTGGCTCTGTGACAAATGGTTTGCCTGCTTAATCAAGACTAGGTGCAATATGGTTGCTACCCTTTAACAGAACTGTAATAGAAGACAAAAGACAAAAGGTACAGGTAGTGGACGTGATTAGAGGGATAATGGAGCTTGTAGATGTGGTGAGACAGCAAGGAAAGCATTTCATCCAGAAAGGCGAAGAGGAAGTTAGGGTTAATACTGTGTCATGAAAATGATTACATTAAAATCTGTTTCAGGCTTTTTAATTTTTTCCCCCAGCAAATAGGTGTTTAGAAGTCCAAGCTAAAGTGCCTTATTTTTGGACATGAACAGCCTTAACAAGAAATCCAGCTATGTGACTTACCTACCCACTATGCTGGCTTTGTTTGAGTTAGTTAACCTCACTGAGTCTTGTCACGGAGGCGGCTATAAATGGCATGTTTATACAAAGAATCTGTTATGCTACTTGGCCCTAAGACAGGCAGTACAAGGAAATAAGCAGATGAGCTTTGGCTACAAAGATGAAAAACATTTGTAGGTTTCTTCAATGAGTTCACTATTTAAAGGTGTATGGAGGTGGTACCACACACACAAAGGAACACTAGAGTAATCTGCTAAATTCTACAATCATAACAAGGAATTTCACCCTTCTAGAGAGGTCAGAGATATCCAAATAGGTACTTTCTTGCTTTCTTTTACTCTGAGTCTGGGGGAAGCAATTTCTTTATCTATCTGTTTGATTTGTGTCTCTCGAATGAATTCCGTATCAAAAATCATTAGACTCTATTTTTCTTTAACCTTTCCACCAAAAGAAAATAAAATACCAAAAGGAAAGCGAAGGTGATGAAATTTTGCAGCTGTGATGCTCGTGAGCTAATAAAGGTCAAACAGACTAAGTCTTTGGAGAAAAGACAACAGAGCAGGCACCGGAAATGATGTCTGGTATAATATAATGGTCAGTCTTCTTTATTTTTTTCTGGAATCAGTTTTCCAGACAATGCGAAGATGATGATAATGAGTGAGAAGTAAATCATTGAAACTATGAATGCATTTCATTGCCTGCCTTGTGCTTGTTCAGGAATATTTAAAATACTGAGTTCACAGTTAAACCAAAGGGGTTTTGATTGGGGGGGAGGTCTTCTGGGGACAAAATGTTAGTGGAAAAATACCACCTTTTTCTGCCTCTGATTTCCATTTCTTGTCCTCATCACCAAGAATGATTTCTAGGATTCCAAAGTAATAATGAGAAAAGAGAGAAAACCTCATTAATTATGTCTGGATTGCTTCTCTCTTCCTCTGTGGCTCTGGGCAGAGCACAGAATGTGTAGTGATATTTTCAAATGGACCAAAAACTCTCTTAGGTTCAGATTTGTCCACATAACTTAAGCAATTAGTAAGTGTTTTTATTAATTAAAATGCTTCTAAATTGCATTTTCTCAGCCTACTAGCTTTAAAAGCCACCCAAGAGCTTCCATTTCTTTTCGGAAACATTAAGTTGGGGTGGACACACAAACTGAGTACTTCTTCAGCTTATTTACTTGACTGATCAGCTGACTATTCTTTATTACAGTGGAATGATATTTCAGTTTCAAAGACTCCTGTAAAAACAATGAGGAAAAGGAAGATATAAGGCACACACAAGAAAACTAACAGCTGAAGAGCAGGGCCAAAATCAAAGTGTGGTCTCTATGAATGGCAAAATCATTACATAATTCTTTGTGCTTTCATAATTTGTGAACAAAATGAGAATTCAGAAAGACCCATTGAAGGCTAATTCATAGTGCTCTACTGAAGTGAGAGAAATTCTTTTGCATTCCTTATTTTTCACCAATAATGTCTTACTATTTTCAACTGTCCTAAGCTCTATGTGTTATCATGTACTCTGTAGGTGGTGACCTTACTGTAAAAGTTTTCTCTCAAAATTCCTGTATGGGAACCCAAGATCCATTGTAATAGTATTATGAAGTGGGGCTTTTAGGAAGTAAGTGAAGAAGGCAGAGCCCTTAAGAATGTATGGGTTAGAGGGAACTAGCTAGGCTGGCATTTTGTTTTGCTTTACATTTTTTTTTCCTTCTACTTGTTGCCATGTGAGGGCATAGCACAAATTCACCAACTTGGAAACAGAGAGTAGGCCTCTGCTGGTGCCTTAACCTTGGACATCTCAACTTTGAGAACTATGAGAAATAAATGTCCATTATTCATAAATTACTTAGTCCCATGTATAATTTCTAGCCTCATGAAAGGACACTGTATCTTCTCAGCTTTACATGCACACATAACTATACATTTTATCTTATCCTAGATTCTGTAAATTACTAGCACAGAATTATATTCTTTGAAGCATAATATATGACTGGATTTACTTGCTCTAATTTTCAGTGACTCTCAAATGTGCCCTTTCTTGATGAGCACTTTGGATAAAAAAGCAGATACTTATAAAATATTTAAGCATTGGAAGTTATTTGTTGCTGATTTAAAAAGTAATCTATACTGTCATATATATGACAGTACGTTATTATATATATATATAATATATTATAAAAATATATAACACCATATTATATATATATGAGAAATTATTCTTATCCAGAGTTTCAAATTCTGGAACCCATGAATTTGAAAATCATGAAAAATTGTTGTCATTATTATATCGATTGAACTAATACAACCTGTAGGTATAATCCTAAGGCTTTTTTTTTTGGTACCGGGATCGAACTCGGGACCTTGTGTTGAGAGCCGGGTGGCAGAACCCCTGAGCTAAATCCTAGCCCCCAAGGCATTTTGTTATCTACTCAAAAGTTTATTTCTTGAACCTAATTTTACCTCTGTCATTCGATGAAAAGTTTCTGGGAACAGGTAATATGAGGACACACAATCAATAATTAAAATACTCACATTATGTAATATGCTAAACTTTTAGCTTACTTTAATATTAAATCTCCTGCTCTCCCCAGCACAGACCTGATGGTGGTGGGTACCCAGAATTTCCATCCTGGGCTACAGGCATGGCTAGAAGATTCTCCATATGGATTCGTTGGGTGGGACTTCTCCTCTCCTGTGTTCCTACTCTTATTTTCAACTTTCCTTTCACAGGTGTGGGTTAGGGGAAGTGGATGAAAGGTGAGCAGAATAGCTGCTACTTGACTGTTGGTATCTTGAACTGACACCAGCATCTTGGAGTCTGGTGGCCATTTGAAGCTGAGTTTCTTACTGTGTTTTTCATGTGTCCTTGCCCTATTCTCTTCCTCCCACTTCCCTCTAAATTTGCCTCGATTAGAGTGATGGTTTCTTCCCTGATACATCAGGTCTTCTTCAGCCCCTAGGTATCTAAAAAACTTGGAAACTTCTGCTGGTAAGTTACTTATTCATACAGTCAGCTCTTTTAGGTAGGATCCAACATATCTCCCAGGCCTTCCTGATATCTTGCCTGAATGTGTGATCAACATTTGCTCTCTTGCTTCTAAACTTTTTCAGATGAGATTTACATACCATTCTTCTTTGTGTACCCTACTGTGCCATTTCCACCCTACCTTTAGTCCACAAATGAGAGACAGGATTTTCTTTTGCATGGGTTTGGGAACAGTGAGTGACAGCTTACTGGCCATTGAAACAAAAACTCTTAATTAATAATCTTCTTGAAGCTCCTTTGTACTAAGATGAGTGTCAGAATGTAACAGCTCCCACCACTTCTCTTAGAGTTTGGACTCATAGTATATCTCTATCTAAAGTAATTCCCTAAATAAACCTTCCTTTGTCTATTTATGCCTTTGTTGTATTTATAAAAGTTAGAAGCAACCACTTATGACTACATCCGTGTCCATTTATACCTCCTTTGTAATGTATAATTTACTGCGTCTTAGTTCATTGCGGAAAATTCCTCATCAGCATTCTGTTATCCCTATATTGACCCATGAGGTATAGTTTTGGTAGTGATTTTAAGAACACACGAAAGTGTTTCTTCTTATAAATGTTTGAGAGACTTATGTGTTAAACATTTGCTAGACTCAGGACATAAGATAGCAAACAAACAAACTACATCATGTCCTTCCACTTATGAAACTTACACTATTCTGAAGATAGGGATCTAAGGTTAAATGGGGACAAATATATAAATAATGCTATTTGAAAGAAAGGAGATGAAGGTGACTGTGAGGGTGAGTAGGGGTCTTACTAGCAAAGATCTTTGAGAAAAATATTTGTACAGAAGCTCTTCAAATTAATCGAGGATGATTTAATCAACATAGTGGAAAATGTTCTGTATACATTTTAATATGTATAAGTACATCTAGAGAACTATGAATAATATGCCATCATCACTTCAAATATATTTCTGGTTCACCTTCCTTAGAAAATTGGGAAGAAACTCTCACCTCTTCTCAGTAGTTTTTCTTGATCTGCTCCGGTGAGGTTCCTCCGGTGGTTTTCGGTGGGTTCCACACAGCTGACCTGCACTAGGATGTTTGTGACCTTGTATCAGGCCTCTTATTACATTTGTAGACTATTCTTAGTATCTGCTAATGAGATCGCTCAGAGTTCGCTTTGAGTATCACATCTTAATCACTTGATTTCTGCCGACGTTTCCTTTCTCCAAATAAACTCTTTAAAATGCCTGCTGCTTTGTGCTCATTAACCTGGGAACGGCTTCTCTAACTCCAATTTGAAAATTATCTCCAGCATCAGATGCTTCTGTCCTGATCAGGATTCCCCATGCAGTAACCATGGGAGGAAGATTTTAGACTCTCTGTGATGTGAAAAAAAAAAAAAATCAATGGCTTATTTCTCACCTGCAAAGGAATTTTTCCTTTTTTGTAGAAATATGGACTGTGCCTTTTCACAGCATAGCCTAATTAAAATCTATCTCCAACTCGACTAGCTGCTCAGTTCTCAATCATTCAGCCTCAAAATGACTTAAATGACTTCAATATAAAAGAATGTGTATACTTTATGAATAAATGAGTTAGTGAACAGGTGAATACTTATCTACTAAGTCTTTAAAATTTGTTCTTATAATGTTTTCCTACTTCTAACTCTTGATTGACTTGATATGGATCCATGATGAAGATATCAGATCCCTTTTAACCAATCCAATGTAAGATCAGAGCCAAATGTTGGTTAGAAATCTACAACTCTTTTGCATTTGCTAATGGACATTATAGTCCTAACCTGTGTCTCTAAGCAGTTGCCACTTTGATAGAGTTCACTGAAAATCTTCCAGTTGCCAGAAAAGTAGCATTCCCCTCTTCATACATGCTTCCAGAATTTCACCTGCTAGGAAATGTATTTTCTTGATAAGTAGATTTTCAGCCCTAATAGTGCTGTTTTTCAGTACTGTAGGTTTGGGAATACCACATTTTGAAATGTAATTTGCTCTTATGGACAAAAGAACCAATTACTTCTGTAATTGATAAGTATGAGATATAGCCACAGGTAAGTGTATTTTTAATTTTGATTTTCTTCTGATGAATTGAGCTTGTTTAAAAATGTACTAGATGCCCACTTATCAGAAGGAAGGCTTTGGTGAATCTCTGGAATCTTATAGAAGAAAGTCTGAGGGGAACAAGAGCCTAATGTGAGAGAATCATGACAAAGAATTCTTGTTAACTTGTTCTTCTCCTAGAATCCAGAAGTATATTATAGGATATCAGCTGGACTCTCATGTAATGGCTTATACAATAGGAAAGTATAGGCTTCATCAAGGGCTCTTCACTCCACATATTATATATATTTCTCTAGCAACATTTAAAATCATTGAGAGAGAAAAATTATACTTGTCTTAAAATCCTCATTTCTTCAAAAGAGGAGACTATGAGAAATGGTATTATTTTATTGGTCAAATCACTTTTCATGTTCACAAGAAATCCCTGAAGTAGAAAGCTAGTCCAGAAAGTCATTCTCTAGAGATTTAAGTGGGGGGTACATGAGGGCCTTTGAGACGGTAATTGTAAAATTAGTTCCTGAAACTTTTCCAGCCCCATTCCCGGAGAGATCTCAGTCACTTTGAGCAGAAGAAAATGCAGAAATCTATGACATCTCAGGATTTATCATCTGGATTCTATTTGGGATGCCCCAGAGAACTGCAGAGGAATGTGAGAGAATTTAGTCAGCTTTGTTTTAAAGAGCTGTCACTAGATAGGACAAAGTTTGGGGGCAAAGTAAAGATAGCACAACACAGCTATAGGAGCTAAGAAGAGAGCCAGACTAACACAGAAGAAACATTTTCAAAGGTCTGAGGACACCTAGTGAAGTGGAGGTACTCCCCTGACACTAATACTCTTGTTGGGGTATGGAGCACGGCAGCAGGGCATCCTGGAGCCGATGATATTTAGACAGCTGCATTGGTGGCAGATGACAGGGTTTTTTGGTGTTTGTTTCTCTCACCACCGCCCCCATATATTTAATCCCTAAGTAGATCTTCTTGAAACTATCTGAACATTTTTTTTTTTTCTGGCTCTCTCTACCTACTACTGGCACCAAAGAGCAAACCATCTCTTGCATGTACAACTGATCTACCATTGCTCCCTGCAGGCAGTTTTCAAACCTGGCCAGTGTTGTAACTTAAAATTCTAAAGCAGGCTACATTATTTTCCAATGTAAAGTTCTTTAAGAGCTTCCCATCATAAAGAAAATATAAAGAAATTATTTTCTCTGGCCTGTAAGTTCTAAGTTTGTAGTAGGTTGAATGGTGCCCTCCCCAAATATCTTCATCCTAAATTTTGGAAGCTATGGATATACATTGTGCCTGGAAAGGGGTCTTTGTATACATAATTAAGTTGAAGAAACTGAGATGAGATCATCGTAGATGATCCAGCGGAACCCTAAAATGTTGAGAAGCATCATCATAACAAGGCATAGGACAGACACACAGGAAAGAATCCCATCAGAAGATGATGAGATCAAGAATGGAGTCAAGCAGCCAAGAAATACTGAGCCACAAGAGTTGGAAAAAGAAGGATTCTTTACTAGAGCCTTCAGTACAAATATAGCTCAGTCAACATCACAACTTTAGACTTCTGCCTTCCAGGCTTCAGAGAAAATTAATTTCTGTTGTATTTTCCCCACATTTTAATAATTTGTTACAGAGACCACAGAAAAAGTAATATTTCTTCCAGCTACATTTACTATTTTGCTTGCTTGCTTGCTTTTTTTCCTATTAGACTAACGTATTTCTTTACCTTATTATTCTTTAAGTACAACATGCTTCTTCAATTTAGGAACCTTTACATTGGTTATTCTGTATTTCTAGAATATTTTTCTCCCAGATAATTTTGTATCTGAATATTTTCTTTTTGTTCTTGTAGTAATATGTCCTTTATTTCTGAGAATTTTCCCAGATGACTTGTGCTAATATTTCTTCTTAGTAATTCCCTTTCCTCAATCTTTAATTTTCAATTCTTATGTCTGCCTAATCTTTTAATATTTGTTTATTTATTATCTTTCTAAACCATAAAAGTTAAGCTCCATGAAAGAAGTGAGAGATCTTGGTGTCTTAATTGATGCTGAATGATCTGCATATCAGGAAGGCTAGCAATGCTAGAGATTGGTCAGTTAACATTAGAGATTTAGGAAAAAATTATGATTCAGTATAGGGTCTTAAATATCCTAGGCAAGTGCTCTATCATTCAGCTGCCTCCTCATCCCAAGATATAGAAATTTAAAGAGCAGGCCAGATTCTTAATTGTTGAGGACCAAGGATGTTGGATTATATTATAATAAGAAGTCATGGACTTATAGAATAGTAAAGGAATCAAGTAACATACCCAAAATAAATATGGTGGTATAATCTTGGAAGAAAACTAGAGATATTTTCCATACTAGTATAGCTAGAGTATGAACTCTTGGAAGATAAGGTCATAGTTAAATCTGAAGCAATGATATTTTGAGACTGAATGCAAGAGTTAAGTTAGATAAAATGGCCAGGATTTCTTCTCCTCCAGGTGGAAATCAGAGGCCACCATTAAATGGAGAGAAATGCTAAGGAAAAAGTTAGGCAGAGATTATATGAAGCAAAGACTACAACATTTTGCTCTGGAAAAGAGAAGCCTTGGTTCTACCATTCTTTAGTGGATTCCATCTAGAAAACTAAATCCTTCCCAGAAGGACTAACTTGATCAAGTTTAGGTTTGAATGCAGTGATGCATTTGATCCTGTGATCTCTCAGCACTGTCTGTATCTAATGGTAGGATGATCCAGAGCACACCCATCATCCAGTTATGGGGACAGGAAGGGTATTGTCCATGATGAAAGCATTATTCAACTTTTTGTACTTTCTTCAACTTACCAGTTAGTTAAGAAGCTTTATGAATGCATCCTTGCCTTGCTTAGAAATTAAGGAGTATACATCATCTAAGGTTAATGAATATCATTAGCAAATAAAATAAATCAGAAGTACTGAATGTTAGATGACTGCAAGATCTTAGAAACTTTTGTTAGAAAAAACATTTTAGTAAATTTTCTACAGGTTGAAAAGTGTTCTAGTGCAGCATCCTTCTGGACAATTTGTGATTGTCTTGCAACATTGGCTTGAAGACAACAGCTAGACACACACGAAAATCCAATTCTGAGGCTCATAGCCATTTTAGAGTTCCCATAGATGGGGTCTGGATGGTATCCTCTCACAGGGTAGCACTTGTCTCACAGAAGGAGTTTCAGCATTTTTCACCCCTTCTGACTTTTCTGTAGGTTATCTGTTGTTATTACTAGGCGTTTTCAAAATGAAGGAATCAAACTGGAGAAAAGGTATACCGTGTCTTTGTAGCTATGAGCACAAATTTGGAACAATTATATATAATGCACCGTGGTTTTTGTCATTTATCTTCAGTTATAAAGAAAGATAGGATAAGTCAAGTATGATGACATGTTAGTCCCAATCCATCTTTCGTCACTACACTTATGAAGATAAACATCACATTTAAAGATACCACAGCTATCATGTACTGTTTCAGAGTAGAGACTCAGGTAGGTTAGAGCAGGAGTTGTCTCTGGTTTTATTATTTAAAAATCAAGAACACTTTGTATGTACTGTCTCCTCCACTCATACCTTGATCTCCCATGTCAAAATAACACCAACAGAGAGGACTGGGAGGAATGTGATTTCATCTGTGTGTATAGATGCTCTCTTCATTTTAAATCAAAAAATAATTTTGTAGTAAATGCCAGGCACCAAGCTCTGCAGTGGTAAAGCACTAATTAACAGGATGGGTTCTTAGTCATCACAGTGATAAGTGGAATAAGGAAGAGAATGCCACGGACAAACTAATAAGCAAGTGGTTAATGCTTCTGAGAGCAAGTCAGATGCAAAAGGAGTAAGTCAGATTAGAAGCACGGAGAAGTGGTAGTAATTGAGCTGCTACACTGGAGAAAGCCATATGGATGAGTGTCTTAGCTTTCTATATGTACAGATGGCAAAATTGGATTTTAAAGCTATGGCAGAGAAAAGATGGATTTTTCTGCTTTGGGCCTATGGACCTTGCTATAAGTAATTAATAGATAAGATCTCTTTATAACTCAGAAATTGAATGTACTTATTCTCATGCTACTTCTAATTACCCTTCCACAAACTGAAAGTTTAAAATTGGAAAACTTTTCATTCGAATCAAAGTACTGTCTCCTTTTCCCTTGGTGGCTACATAAAACTTTATAGAAAGAGAAGTAAACTGATAGGGATTTCCACAAATCTGACAAATTTGATTGACAAAGTAGACATTTCCAAAATCATTATCTGTCTTTGGAAGCTTAGTTTAAACCATAAAAAAACAAACTGTCAATTTCTCTGGGACGTGGTAATTATACTGGGTTCTCTCTTTGTACTAACTGTATAGTTCAAATTTAGGGTGTGTTTTCATTGTTTTTTCATCTATATAAACTTATTTTACCAAACAAGCTATTTGATTCATTCTTCAAGAAATATTTATTGAACAAATACTACACGGCAGTCACTGGTCTGTGCTGGCACATAAAGTGAAATGCATTACCTGCCCTGAGGGCCACGTAGTGCAATGAGGACGAAAGACATATGAGGATGACTAGCACAGGTGTTGGTGTTGATATTGGTGTTGATATTTGATCAACAAATACTGTTTTCATCCTTCCTACATTGAAAGTAATAGTGTATTGTATTAAGAGAGCAGAAAAGTGTAAATTCCTATAAATTTAGAGAACCTTGAAAGGATGTGTTGCAGAAGTGCCTCTTTGCCTTTTCAGCATATTCCTATTAACACATGGGTGGTAGAATAAGGGGATAGAAAAGGAAGAGGGTCAGGAGCGGTTATAGTGTAAGTAGCATAGCCAGGTGCTTCCTTGAGCAGGTGAAATTTAGCAAAGTCCTGGAAGAAGTAAAATAGCCAGGTCTACAGGTTATTTGGATGGAAGCTGGTGTGATGTCACAAAGTGCGTGCAGAGCTATGGGCCCACCTGGGTCAAAATATTTCAAGCAGAGGGAAAATCAAGTGTGAAGTTTAGGAGGAAGCAGTGTGCTTGGTTTGTTGGAGAACAGCAAGGAGCCAGTGTGGCCATAGTGGAGTAAGAGCTGTAGTAGGATAGGGGTCAAATAAGGAGGGATAAAAGCACAAATACGAATTTTATAGGCCAGTGGAAAAGATTAATATTACTCTGAGCTCAAGAGAAGCCATTGGACATTAACAAGAAGAGATATATGATCTGATTTTCATTTTGATTGTGTCTCTGCACTGTTTGGTGGAAAGACTAAATAGGGACAAAGGTAGAAATGCAGAGAATATATTTTAAACACAGGTAAGGAATAGTTCAGTTATCTAAAGAAAGAAATCAATCAGAAGACAGAATTGGAGATATCTACAAATGACCAGAACCTTGAAATAGAAGATTTCTCTTGTGTAGGCATTGAAACGTCAAACTTATAAGGTGGAGAAGTGATAGGGTGCAAAGCTCAGTGGTATGAGACCAAATCAGAAGTTTCAAAGGTGGCTTTGACCTGAGCTACTAGGATAATGGCCGCTGGAATAGTGTTTACAAGATGTTAAGATCTTAAAATAATTTGTGAAAATCAATGAATGGATTTCCATTATAAAAAGTTTTTCTAGGGGTGAACCTTGAGTTGGAATCAAGAGTTTTATTATGGACAGGTTAATTTTTAGCACCTCAAAGTGAAGATCTGGCATCAATAACTATTACCTATAAGTCTGCAAGCCAGCTGGAGATTTAGGTCTGTCCATATTCAGTTTGTAGATGCCCTTGAAAGCCATTCTAGGAGCACGTAGAAGGTAAAGATAAAGAGCTCCACTGACAGACACTGGGGCCACTATAAGACTCAGTGGCTTGTAAGGCAAGGCAGAACCAGCAATAGAAGTGGCTCAGTGTACACTGAGGTAGGAGGAAAGTCACCAGAGTGGTTTCTTTCTTTCTTTTTTTTTTTTTTTTTTTTTTTTTTTTTGGTACCAGGGATCGAACTCCGGTCCTTGCGCTTGCAAGGCAAGCGATGGAACCACTAAGCTAAATCCCCATCCCACCAGAATGGTTTCTTAGACATCAAGTATAGAGAGTCGTTTTCAGAAAGTAGAGAGTGTTACTATGCAAGACGCTTCTAAACTGTGCCAATATGAGAACTGAGAATTGCTTCCTTGATTTAGCAATAAGCCTAAATTTCACCTCAACTTTTCTTTACCTTCTCTACATCCACTGATTATCAACCACCCCCTTTCTATCAAGTTGCCTCAAATCCCACTTATATCAACTGATATCTCAGTTTTCTTTTTTGTATTTATCTTTTTAATAAATTTTATTAATACAATTTAGATATATAATATAATAGCACTTATCATTGGAAATTTGTACTTTTACATAATCTCTCTTGGTTATGTTTTCCCCCAACACCCTGCCCTCCCTTCAACCCCTCCACCCATTCCTATGCACACTGAGGTGATACTCTTAAGTGAAATAAAAAGGACACACATGTGTAAATACCAAATAGTTTTTCTGGTGTGATAAACTGAAAGTGTAAATAAGGACTAAAATGTGTAATAGGTAATGTGAAATAGGAAGAAAAGGGGCAAAGGGGAAGGGGAAGTGGGAAAGATTGAGGAAAGGAAAGAAGGGAATGGAATTAATATGAGGAAATGAAAAAATGGAAACAAAATCTAAGTTTTCTTTTGTCTTGCTGAAGGATAGTGTTTCTTCAAACTATGACATTTGGAGGAACATTTTTGCAAGACCGTGTTACACATTTGTAAAGCCAGTGACAGAAAACCCACAGATGGTCTCTAAAATACCTTTTCATTGTATTCAGTTTTACTTGCATAACTATATATATATATATATATATATATATATATATATATATATAGTTTTCTTTAATCAGGTACTGGGGATTGAAATCAGGACCTTGAGCTTGCCAGGCAGTGCCACTGAGGTACATCCCCAGCCCAACTTGTATAATAATATTTACTAGTAATGTATTTCTTTGAAGCTTAAAAACCACTTTTATTTACATTACTTCTTCCAAACAAACCATCTAACCCACGAAAATATCCAGCTTTAAAACTTGAACACCAGACCACGCCACGGGCTACCACCTCCTTGCTCAAGGCAGCCACGGGCCCCGGCTTCACACCTCCCCTTCCTTGAAGATTGTAACACCTGCCTCCTTCTTGTTCCCTCCAAGCCTACTCCTGATTGAACCTTGGTGATTTCAGAGACTGTGTCTGTCCTTTGATCTTGGATACTGCTTGTGAGGGGTCTTTCCACCTGCAGTTACTTTGGGCTTCCTCTTTACAGTCTGCGCTAACTTGAGATGTAACGTTTTGTAATTTTGGAATTAAAGAATATTTATTTTACTTTCATTATGCTTTGTAAAATGTGAGCCGGTCTCTCAGTGCCTCTTTGCTCCAAGTTTTACGTTGCCTTCAGTGTTTAGTTCGAATTTTTACCCTGCTAGCACCACAAGAGTGATGGGGTAAAGTGGGGGATGGGAGGGGGAATGGAAGATTATGGATTTCTCTAGTTTGGGGTGTGGGGGAAACCCCAAGCAGAGTTTGCAGCAGATGCCTACGTCATACTCTTCACATGTCATTGGACTTTAATGATTGAGTGTTCTGTTTAACTCTTTCCTATTCATCCTCATAAGGCGCTGCCTGTTTTGATCTCATGAGGCGCTACTGATCAGGATACTAGATCAGAAAGCAAATGTGACTTGCTTAAGCTCATGAATCCAGTAAGTGAGAACCAAGTGTGAACTACAAATCTTCTGGCTCTAAATGAATTTTTTTATTGGCATTCAAAAATGCATTGTTCAGAGTGGCCAGTGGTTAAAATAGCAGCCTGGGCTTTCTGCCCAGAACAGTGCAAAATACAGTGGGGATTTACTAAACGTTGCCACCAGCGGTGACTGTGTGGTGATGGTGGTGGTGGTGGTGAAAGACCCAGAAGTGTGCTAAAGTGTTCTCATGGATATCTGTTTTTTGGTTTCTTTTTTAGATTGTCAAACACATTGCCTATTTACAGCATCGAGACCCCAGTGGAGTACTAGGTGGGTGATGATTCATGCTAAACCGTTCCCACAATGTGCTGAGCCCCACAACAGCAGTGAATGTGAAGTGGCTCATTATATGCTGTCAAGTCCAATAGCAGCAGTGGCTGGCTTTACTAGCACAAGCAATTTGGGAGAAGCCCAGCCACCGCAAGACACACCAAATTTCAAAAAATAAGCTACAAGGTGGTAGGAAAAAAGAAAACATATTCACTGAGTCATAATTGCAAATTTCTTGTGTGTTTCCCTTTGCCAAGTTACAAACAGCTCTCTGTGCACAGTTTCACTCCAGAGCTGACTCTCCTTGGGCTTTGCTTCCTTGTGACTGACTGCTCCTTCAGCCAGTTCTATGGGCTCCGGGTTTTATAAGGTTGGAGCTTCACTAATACAACTGGAAACGAGGTTCTCCTATGAAAACATTCCTGAAGCTCCCTTTATGGCTGTCCTCCACCAACCATGCCATGTACATAAATCAATTTCCTGCCAGCTGCAGCTGGGCATTCATGGGTGGTAATTTTACCTACAGAGATAAGTGCAGGAGGCAGCAGATGAGAATCCTGATTCTTTGCCTTGTAATTTATAATTATGCAGTTTTCTGTTTCCATTCAATTGCAATCTCCTTGAAGTTAGGATCCGCAATTTATTTACTGTTTAATTTAATCCCTATGGGCCATGATTGGCTCTCCTTAAATAGGTGTTCTCTTCCAAATTTAATGCATTCCCTTCCAAAAAGTCCATAATTGAGAAAGGGACTTGAGTTCACTCTTCTGGACTTCCTGTATCTAGCACAGTGCCTGACACATTATAGGCTGAAAACAACATGTGTGTCTAGTGAAGGAAGAAGATATGAATGAGTCCATCAATCAGATGGTTCTCTGGGGCCCAATTAATAGTTAAGCAAATGAGTTCCAATCATTGGAGACAGAGAAGTAATGGCTCCAAAGCATGTTTCCTCAGGCCAGTAGGAAAAATACCCTGAAAGTTTTGTTGTTTATTTTGGAAGGCAAAAGCTAATCTGGAGCTATTTACTTTATTTTTATATTCAAATGCCTATAAAACAGAAAGGCACCGGAGACCTTTTCATTGCTCACGAATGATCTATGGGGTAATAATGTGCTTGCTCTTCCAGCTGTGCTGCACTTTGGTGCTATCTTGGGTTTAATTGAAAATAAGCTTGACCTTGGTTTTGTTCACAGGGCATGGGGGGTAGAATTGGCAGGAAGCTTCTGAAGAACTCCCTTTTCAATGAATGCCATTTAGCTAATTTGGGGTTCTCCTGAGGGAAATAACATGAGAAATCCTGTAAAAAACCAAGATCCATTTTATGTGCATGCCATGCACAGGATGTTAATGATTTTTTTTTTTTTTGAAAATCAGCCTCTTATTTTGCAGTACCAATTTGTTGAATCCTAAATGCTATCAGTACGATAATAATATTGTCCCTAACAGTCTCATGTTTCATCATAATTAAATAAACAGCTTGTGAATTGCAGTCCAAAAAATGTCTGTGTTCCACTCTTAACTTAAGGGGTTTCCATAGAAACCATGGGCAGGAAGTTTAACTGACATTTATTGGACTTGAGGCTATTTGCAACATTGATGGCTCCTTGTTTTTCTCTCTATCGTGCTGTATGAGTTTTCTTCCTTTTTAACCATACCAATCCTCACTCAGCCTTAATGTCCCTCACCTCCTGTCTTCCTCTTCCTCCCATTTTCTCCTTCCCTCCCCCTTCCATCTATTCCTGTTCTTTCTCTCCCCCTCTTATTAGTATCAAGGAAGTAATTTGGACTCAGATTTAACAAATGCAATAATACGAAAATGCGCACTGATACTTAAATGTAATTGTGTTATTAACTGGAAATGTTTTCCTTCAAAAATAAAAGAAACAAGAGCGAAGTTTACCAAGGTAGCACATGTTAGTACGAAGCCATATTTGACCTCCTTAAGGGTGTGCAAGTCTGTATGTCATGTCCACCTTCATCTCCAGCTGTAGCATTTCTCTGATTTATTCAACCTAAATTTCTGAATGGATATTACAGCATTGTGCAGATTCTATTCCCAGAGAATACGAGATTTGATTTAGGACAGATAAAGCCTACTATATTTTGAGTACCTACCACGTACCAGTTATTTTGCCATCTACTTTCACATAAGTTTTATTACTGGTATTGTGTGGAAGGAAAATGAATCTGAAGCTACTGGTTCTGGTCCAACTCCTATCCTAAACTGGCTCCAGAAGTTTAGATAAGTGCTAAAATCTTGCATCTCAGCTTTTGGAGGACAAAATGAATGTGAGCATTTTTAAGTAATGGGGCTTTATTAGGATTGGAGAGGATAATACAGCTACTACATCATAGTAATAGTGTTGCTCTCCATGTCTTTAGAAATGAGCTCCCCAAAGAGTAAGTCATTTATTCAAAGCTTATACAACTAGTGAAATGTGTAGCTACACAGTACATTAGGTAAAAGCAGAGGATTTAGACAGATGTGAGATGAGTTACTAATTGTGTGATATAGGGTAAGCAATAAATTCACACAGCATCTGAATCCTTCTTTGTATAGCAGAATAATGGATTGTCCTTCATGGGGTTGTTATGAGAAATAAATAAAATTGCATATGTACATTACTCAGAGCCTCATGTATAAACAACTCTCTATTTTTTAATCTGTCTTCCTCACTCATCCAACCTTTTGTTATTATTTACTTTTAGCATTGATTCAAAGTCAATGATCAGTCTTCCAAGCCTATCTAATATCTACAGCTTAAAATTATTACAGAATTCACAAACACTCTCAAGTTACCCTGAGAACACCGAGAAAGAAAAGACAATGGAGTTCTACTGTGCCATAAAGAAGAATAAACTTGACTCGCTTTGTAGCAAAAATGGGTGTTTCTTGAGGCCATCCTATTAAGTGAAATAAATCAGACACGTGAATTTAAATACAGCATAGTTTCTCTTATGTGAGATATCCAAAATATAGATTAAAGAGCAGAATAAAAGGTAGATAATAGAAAATAGATCTCTTGGGAAAGGGAAGGAGATGGAGGGAGGGGGAAAAAGGGGAGAGGAAAGGATTGAAAAAAGAATGGAGACATGTTGTGTGCATGTACTAAACCTCACAGGAATGTGATCATTATGGATTGCAGATATGTCCTAATACAAAGTGAAAGTTGAAAAAAAGATGGTATCATACCCATTGTACAGGTTAGAGAAAAGGAACTTCAAGGTTATTCATGATAAGATCTCATTATGAACTGAGATTGCCTCATCTGCTGGGGCCCTTTTTATAATTGAAATTCTCAAGTCCAGCGTTCTTAATTGGGATACTCTGTTCATGAGTTTAAAGCCAAACCCTAGCAGATTTTTACTCATCTTTCTGTGTGTTCTAAGGGGGACATTTTCATAGGGAGAGAGGAGAAGAAAAGAGGAAAACATAGTTACAAAATCTGTGTTGTAGGCCTATATTCAGATTATTATTCAGAATTAAAACGAATGCATGGAAACGTAATTCTCAGTCCTAGGGAGAGCTACGGCACTGATTTTACACAGCAATAAGACGAAGTGTTGCTGATGAAGGAAAAGATATGATGTGGGGAGAAAAAAATCCAAGAGAACGTGTATCAGATGGAGGTGTTGTTGGATAGCTGATGAATTCAGAAGAGTTAGCACAATAAGGAAGTGAGGGAATAGAGCTAGGAAAAGTCTGATGGGGCATCATTGTGGGTGAGAGTATTTTCACACATGCACACTTGCTCACAGGCACGCACACACACACCTATATGATTAATCACAACGAATATCTCCTTATCATTTAATCATTTTGTGGCTTCAAAGAGTTCATATTGGAGATAAAATATTGCTCTACTTTTTTTTCTCTGGTGTCACTGTACTTGCCTTATTAAGGTATTCACTCTATGTAATTTTTGAAAGAACCATTTTAAAGCAATTTGCCCATTTCATGAATGTTGTTTTAGTTAAAGCTAAATAAGGGAAAAGCCTAAAGCTGCATAGTCATCCATGCAGACATAGCAGCCTGTCACCATGTCCGACAAGCCTATGAACATGCAATGGGGCCACAGGCAACCCCTTTGTGGTAGAACCTCCTCGTTGGCTGGGATTTCTCACTTATGGGAAATGTGGCACCACTGACAAATTAATGAACCTTCATTTGTTTCTCATTCCTTAGATGAAAGTTACAGATGAATAAATTTTATTAATATTCTATTCCATGTTGGAGTGGGTCCTGGTAGCTTTGGGAATGAAGAGAGTGGTTAAGCAAGGGAGTATCTCTGGATGCCAGGAAGCTAAGTTAGCAAATTTTTCCTATAAAGGGTCTTTGGATAGTAAATATTTTAGGCTTTCCAAGTCTGGTGATCCATCACACTAACTCCGTTCTGCACTTCAATGTGAAAGAAGCTCATAGATGATACATACATAAGCGACTGCAGAAATGTAAACATTTTATTCATAGAAACTGGTGGGCTGGATTTCATAACTATCGAAAGGATTTTCCCAAACACTGACATTAGAGTTTTGATAATAATTCCATCTCCCTTCTACTTTCATTGACTTCATAATTGTAGTGTAAAAACATGAGAATATAGTACTGAGTGAGTACAGTACTGAGAGAAATACCATAATTTAACCTCACTTTGTGGATTTTAATTTTTCACACTTATTTTTTTGCTAACTTTTATCTTTCTACTATGCTTTTGGCATGGAAAGGACACACAATCCCTCTGGGCTTTTTTTTTTTTTTTGGTACCTGGGATCAAAATCCAGTCCTTGCGCTTGCACAGCAGGCAGTGAAACCACTGAGCTAAATCCCCGGCCATAGGACACACAATCCCTCTGGACTTTACAGAGTGGTACAGAAAGTGTAAGCAACTTACACCAAAAAACTATTATGTTCATATGAGAATCTGGCTGTCAGCTTTGTGCTTTATAAATTGAATTATTCTTTTTAAAATTCATCCTCTATAGAAAAGAAAAGGAACCAATAAAGAAATTTTCATCATCCAAACCAAGGCAAAAGTAGTTTACTACTAACGGCTTCAATAAGGTCTGAATATATCCCTTCAATATATTATGAGAGACCTAGTTTCTTATTACTTTTTGCATGAATTTGTAGTTTTTCTCCATGGCATATATTTGCAAATTATGCACTAAAGGCACACTAAATATAGGAAAATACAGGGTGTTCTGACTTTGTATGATCCCATGTTAACTAAAGTTGATTGATTTTGGAATTGAGCTGTCATTTTGTAAGGTTCTATGATAAATGAGAGCAAGTATATGTCTTAGTAACTTTCTTGTCACTGGGATAAAATATCTGGCACTCTCAACTGAAAGGAGGAGAGCTTTATTTTGACTTAAGGTTTCAGTGTGTTCAGTCCATGACTGATTGGCTCCAAGACAGAAATGGGATGGTACAAGAGCCTAGTGGAAGAAAGTTGCTCTTGTTGGGGAAGTCAGGAAGCAAAGAGAAGGATGGAAGCAGTAATAAGGTTAGACTTTTCCAGTTCAAACCCCAGTGAGCCACCTCCAACCAGACCCAACTCCTGACAGCGTGTTCAGCTATGGAACTCATTGATGAATGAATCCATGATGATTATGTCTCCCTCATGATCAAATCAATCACGTGAGACTTTGGGGGGAGATTTTAGAACTAATCTATAGCATACGGTAACTGAGAGCAAATACAGGAACTGTGCAAAAAGAGAACTTTAATATGCATGACCTATGGTTTACATGACACTGAGCAAAATGTGGATTGCTTTAAGTAAATAAATAAGAATGCAATTCCTAAATGTCTGCATTTGCTGACTAATTTCCTCTTTTATGGTCATTAGGGGGAAACAAGGAAATCACCGATTCCAGTTATTTCCATTATCTGACATGTCATCACCAAAGTTTCCTCAATCTGCAACATTAATGACAGTGAGGTTACTTGCAACCAGTTTCCAGTTCCCATTAGGAGGCCATCCCTGAGATCTGCATGCCGATTAAATGACGTTGCCTGGAAATCAGAGTCTACTCTGTTTCCGCCCCTTGCTCAGATCTCATAAACCCAGATTCAATTAAAGAGACTTTCCTTATCAGCTTTTTGTGGGTCATTTTAGTGAATTTATTAAACTCTTAAGTCATACTGTAAACTAGAAGGCTGTGGCTCTCAGTTAGTAGGAGCCAGGGCTAGATGTGTAGACTTGCTCCTGTGCTTTAGGGACTCTAGAATACACAGAGCAGCCAATGACAGGCCAGGAATTAAACAGCTGAGCAAATATAAAGAGTCTCAGAGAATGCAAATTCCACGGCAAATATATGAGAATCATGTCATGTTATCCTATATTTTAAGCTTACTCAACCCTAGCTTCAGATGCTCATCATCTCAGTTTGCACATTGACATGCTTTATCAGTTCACTGTTTCCTACTCATATTCCTTGCTGTTTTTCTTCTATATTCTTCATCATCTATTTCCTTCCAGCAAAAGGAAAAGTCAAGTCCCACAATCTACCTCATGATTTAATATAGAATTTTAATACTAATTTAATAATTCTTTTGTCCTTTTTTTTTTTTACAATTTTGTGTTATTTTACATTTCCTACTTTCTTTCACACTACATTTCAATGTTAATTCAGAAGAGACATCTCCTTCTGCCTTATGCTCATGCTTACTTTCATGCAGCCCTGTTCTCCAACCTTTTCTCTTTCTTCTCTTTGTTGCTATGTGCTCTTAACCATGTGTGCACCTATAATGGCCTATGCAGGATTCTCTAGAACTTTACTGTCTTATAACTTGTGATTTATTTGTGCATAACAAACTCTGGGATCCTTAACAGGAAACACTGGGCTCTAAGTGTCAAGAAGTGAGCATTTTGCTTGACTCTTCCTAGGCATGCAGAAATAGGATTGAAAGAAAATCCCTTTTTTTTTTTCTCTCAGCTTGCTAAACCCGTCCCTTCCCCATCTACATAATCTACCAGATCCCATTTCTATATGGCTCCCCTCACTTACTGTCCAAACCTCACTAGTTTTCTCTGATCACCCAGGTTACTTAAAATTAGCCACAATTACAATCACACACACACACACACACACACACACACACACACCCAAATGTGCACGTATTCATTCGGTGTAATGCCCTGGTATACATATATGGCTCAGAAGGGTTTCTGATAGCATCATTTTTTCAAGTGATCTGTGCTGGTGACTTATTGAATTGGAGAAGTTTCCTCACCAAATGTTGGTAAGCATACATAGAATCTCAGATTATTTGAGTTAAAATTTAAGAGTTTCTCTTTCCCAGAAACCTACTATAAAATGAATCTTCAGCATCTTTAACATATATATATATAATATTAGGGAATTAGGACTTTGTACCCTTTAATAATGAACAGGATGATTTTAAAATCTGAGTGACCTTCTATATATGTAATGTTTATTCTCTTCAGATTTCCCTGAATGATAATTTAAATTGGATTACTCATTATAAAAATCCATATTGCTTTTGGGTGCTCTTGTTGGTTTGTTTGTTTTCAACCAGAAAGGCAATGATGACCTCGCACAGGGCTTTCCCAAAGATTAATGAGCAGTTGGGGGTTAATGACTATCAATTCCTCCCAGCCAGTCATCAATTCAGAGGAAGCAGGAGGAACAAGGCCATTAACTGCATTACCAACTTTCTGAAATCAGATCCTTTCCTGCCTGCCTTGCTGAGGACTTAGGTTCCAGATGAGCCTATTAGATTTTTTAAAAAAAGCTTCCTTAGTTATTTGCTGTTATGAACCTGGACTACATATATATATATATATATATATAAATGGAAATAGGGTATGATCATTAGTTTCTGTGAACTGAAGGGAAAAAGTCACAGGGAGAAAAATAATTTTCCATATTTTGAGATGCTCAGTCTCCTTTATTAACTTTCCTTTCTTCCCTACTGCTTTTAATCCGAAAGCCCATAGAAAATCATCATATTCCAAATCACAATAGGCTGGAATATGCACCCATGTCTTGCCATTTAATCTTGCTTAAACATTACATCTGAAAGGTTTTTGCATTTGTTTTTGGTTTATTTTGGGGAGGTATAAAATTTAATTGGAATTTGCGTTCCTTTTGTTTGAATGGGATATTACTTTGTCTAAATCATTAAATCCTGTCATAGAGAGAGGTTCTTCACTGATATTAATGAGCATGACATTTTCTCATTTAGCATATGTCATGGCCACTAAAAACACCCTAAGAAATAGAAAAATATCAGTGCATAATTAATACATCAGTGCAGTGTCCTATGAGGAATAAACCATAGCAAAATGAGGGAAAGTTCTGCAACAGAAATTCCCTTTCTTCTCTTTTAGAGAAGCACAGGAGCTTATTTTATCATTCTGTTCTGATTTTTCTATTTCTACAAAGTCTTTAAAGGCAGGCTTGTAGTGACAAATTGTCACCTGTTCATTGCTGTTGGAAGTGTATGGCAAAGATGTGGGTCACCCTGAGGGACACCACCCTTCCCAATGGACATTTGTCCCCAATAATAGAGAGATTTGGGTGTACTCCTTAGTTTGTTAATGTCAGAAGTTTGATTTTGGTAGCTTATGATGAGATGGTTGTAAGCACACTTACCAAAAACATAAGCAATTGATCTGCAGGGCAGAAGGTCAACTCGCTAAATTATACTAGAACTGCAACAGACCCTCAAGTGCTTCAGTCTGTACATTGTTCATAAACAGTCTGTACTTAAAACCTTGTTGACATCATGAGTCTCTGTGAGGATGTGACAATAAAACTGAAGAATAATCTTTCCATAAAATATACCATCACATTTAAACAAAATTTGCATGTAATTTTAAAAACCTCACAAATAGTTTGAAAACCATTAGTGAATGTCTTAGAAACTCATGAGTTTTATTTTACACTTTCATGGAAAACCAAATATTAATTAAGTTTGGTTTTTGATGAGACAGTAAACTAAGCAAATTTAATTGTGTGATTCCTATTGATTTAACATTAGATTACACTAGTTGATCTATCAACTGTTTTCCATCAAAGGCTTCATGTGTCACCAAGGACTAAGCAGTAGATTGAAATATTGAAAACAGCAGACATTTATACAGTACTGATTATGTGCTGAACCTTGTTCTAAAATCTTCTCTCTATATTAACTTACTTATCTTCACAGTAACATAGTCCAAAAGTCAAATTAAGCAAAACTCAGGCAGTTCACAGACAGCACTACACAAATTTGTGTCTTTGAGTTTTTTTTTTTTAATGTGTATTCCATTAGTACCTATTCAGTTGTGTAAATAGCTGGTAATCTGCAACAAACAAACTTTTCTTGGGGCAATTTAATCAATTCTTTCTTTCACTTGATACACATATATTGACTTTGCATGATCTCTCTGCTTTTCTGGATGGTGTATTTAGAATACTGCTTATTTCTGGCACAGACAGTTTTTTACTGTAGACCATTGTTTTTAATCACCTACATATATGCTGATTTTTGATGATGTACTTCATAATCTTAATCTATAAATTGATATGTGTGGTGTCTGCTAAGCAGTATAGTGCCTTCTCTTAACAGTTTATACTGTTATATACCACTTAAGTCTTTTTGGTTCACATATGAGTCATATCAATAAACCTTAATAGTCTATTATTATTAAATTATAATATCAACTTGGCTCTAGCCTATGAATAGAAATATTCAATGCTTTCAGTAATTCAATGTGGCAATTACTAGCTGAATGCCTCGACTTCATCAAGTTAGTCTTCAACAAGATTATCAATAAATAGGCTGAATGTATTCCCAAATATTGACAGTCACAAATAGACTTGATAAGTGCTATAATCTTGGCTTTATAGGAACTTAAGGGAAGGATGGGATTAGTGAGATCGATGAAAGTCTAGCAGAAATAGTCGTCATAAACTTCACTTTTGTTGGGTATAATTTTGATGGAAATAACAGTGTGGGGTATTCCAGGCAAGGAAAAGAAAAGAAGGCCCTTAAGAGGAAAAGTAGGGGGTATATATTTAGAATGAGGAACAGAATGTAGAAAAGTCTAAGAGCACTTCGAGGCGTTAAGACTGGGAAAATAGTATGGCAAGGCCTCACGGAGTGTTGTGCATGTCACACTGTGGCAGTGGTTTTTAAGGCAACTATTTTGCCCCTCCCCAAGGGACATTTGGTGATATCTGGAGACACTGCAGATTTCACAACTGGAGGTGCTACTGGCATCTAGTGGGTAGAGACAGAAAGGAACATGGGCTTTCTTCGGTCAGCATTGGAGAACTATTATTGAGTTATGTTTTTATGATCTGTTATTGCCTAGGTTTTTGTGTAGTTACACTAAGTCTGCAAAGTGTGACTCTGAAAATCTCCTATGGAAAATGTAGAAAAGTAAATGACTGATTTTGAGATAAAGAATAAGCCTGCCTCCATCATTTGGTGACCCTTGAACCTGAAAACAAAGAAAGAATAAAAGGGAAAGGAGAAGTAGAGGAGTAGAGATTTGTCCTTCCATGGAGTTGTGAGGATTCAGACTGTAAAGTATCAGCACACAGAGAATGCAGACATTGTTCCAAGCACTTCTCATCATTGGAGCATTCAGTTTTCATAGCCTGAAGACTAAAATATCAAGGAGTATTTGGAGCTTGAGATTTTCCGGTGTTTTTCTTTGGTTATGCATTTTGCTAGAGCAAATAGCTGTCATAAAAATACAAACACACACCTGAACATCTCAAATCCTACCATATAATTTGAGAAACACGGTAGTCATCTATATTTCATATTTTCATAAATAATCAACCTCAAAAAGGAATATGATCAAAAGCATGTGTAAACAGCAAGAAACCTCATGCCAAGTAGGTTTATCCCTCCTGCATCATGAAAGGTTAAACAAGCAGAAAAAAAATTAATTTTATTTTTAGCCCTGCATAAAGATGACTGATTCTGGGTCTGATATTTTAGCATGAAGCAGATTTGACTTTTTTGTTGCTAAAACAAGGTTGGAGCTAACGCCACTTCCTCTTCTTCCTTGCCTGTTTAATCTCGTTACTCTAGGTTGTGACAGACAGTAGAATGAGTAGATCTTTTCCACTTCTGGATTTTTCAAAAAATAATTCAAATGGGTTCCAGAATCAGGAACATGGTTTTCAAAAGGTTCCATTTTAAAGGTATTTGCAGATGACTTGCTGACAACAGTAAGTCTTGTTCCCTATGAGACTGATTCAATCCAATACAGTGAAAAATCTCACTCTTCAACTTCTGAAGTATAAGAAGCATTTCCTAAAAACAATTCCTGTGCCTTGTCCATAGGAACTTTCAAGGGTATCATTGTGTTATTTTAGGCACACACAGTAGAGGGCATTGTACGGTCACGCATAACAGGGCTGCTACTGATAATAATAGACTAAAAGGAAAAATAAGAAAACCTCTGTTCTACCATTTTCCCCCCAAAAAAGGCAATAGAGAAAGGAGACACATTGTTTTGTCCTTTACAGATTTTCTTTCTTAGGAAAGACTTCAGTGAAAATAACTACAAACGGAACAAACATCATTACAGAAATTGATGGAATTCTCACTATGTAAAAGGGGTTCTAAACTAGGAGCGAGGGTTCAGTTAGGAGTGAATTAGTAAATAGGAAATCACTTGAGTTTTCAACAAGTTTACGACACTAAGTATCTACAACCTGCCTCTCTCTTCTTCAACAGTCATTCGTTCATTCCATTCATTCATTCTTGCATTTAGCAACTATTTGAGGAGTACATTTTCAGGGAAATATCACTGACTAAAGTAGATAAATCTCTGCCTGTTCTGTGGAAATTAATGTTTCACTAAAGTGCATCAAGAAGTAAGAAACAAGAAACTGAGATGATAAGAAAAATTGCAAGTTGTTGTAAATACTTGATGGAGATTAAGTGCGGTGATTTATGAAGTAAGATAGAGGAATGATTTTAGTAATTAAAAACAACTTTCTGAGAAAGTACAATTTAAAGGGAATCCTTTATGACAAGGGAAATGAACCATGAAGAAGGAAAGGCTATATATTACAGATAGAGGGAATCCTACTCCAAAGGTCATAATGAGGATATAAGCCTGAAGTATTTGCGGAAGGAAGAAAGGTCAATAGGGTTGAAAATACAAAGAGGATTAAGAAACTGTAAAAGCTGGGAGAGGTAGGCAGTGGTCAGATCCTATACAGGAGACTTAGGTTGTTTGCATTGTGTTCTAAAAGGGCACGGAGCTTTGGGTATTTCACATGAAGAATGGCATGAACATATTTGTATTTTTAAAAATTTAATGGTTCTAGGAAAAATTAATTATGCTAAGGCAATTATGAAAATAGAGAAGCCAATAAGAGGGTATTTCAGTGTTTCAACTTAGAAATGAAGAAGACTTATTTGAGAAAGGAAAATGGGGATCTAGAAGTAGTCAGGTTATATTTTAGTAGTATGCTGGAGTAGTGTTGTATTATATGTGAATACAGAAAGAGTCAAGGGAAAGTCCTAACATTTTTATCCTGAACAACTGGGTGTGTACTAGAAGCATTTAGGGAGGTGCAGGAATACATCTGGGGATTTGCTTTAGGTATATGGTATTCCATCTAATTTATGCAGTCTTTATAATGTATGTTCATTGTTAACATCACTCCCATTAAGAAAGACGTGGCTTGGAGGGGCCAGGTTACCAGTGACTTAACCATTTATAATGTTCAGCCAACTCTATAATAGATTTCATTTGTCTCCAAATATTGTTTTTGTTCCACTAAATCTGCTGATGTATATTGGACATCCTTTCTATGCTTTAGCATTATTCCAGGCTGGAAAGAGAATCCAAACTTAATATATGTTTAGTTGTCCTTTCTCTGTGTGCCATTTTATAGACATAAGCAGAACTTCAAATATACTGCTTTCCTTATTTGAAAATCCAAATTCCCACAATGGTACCTGGATCCTTTGTTTGCACTAACATTTTTATAACATGACCATAAAGAGAAGCTGATTTTGCTTTCATTGGTATTTCAGGCTCCTAAGATTTTATCCAGGGTAAATTAATTGGAATCTATACAGTAGTTCAGTAATCAGCTTGGACATCAGTTCCATTCAGTTTTAATATAATACTAGGGGTGCTGATTACTGTCACCTGATATTTATCAACCCATCGTCTCTCTCCAACTCACATCATCCACAAAAGCAGAAATTTCCTAAAATAGTGCTTTCATAATATCGTTCCCTGCTTAAGGGCCTCAAGATTCTTCCTCGATGTCTTTATTGACCTGAATCAAACTTTTCTGCTAGGTATGCAGTGACCCTGAGTTGGGCCAATATAACTTTGAAATTCTGCAGTGTATCAGTAAGTCCTCTACTTCCATTAAGCCAGTTTTTAAACTCTGTTCCTCCTCTGCTTACATGAGTAATTGCTTACCTCCTGGAACACTACCCTGCCTCAGTGCAAATCTATAGCCTCCTAAAGATCCACATGAAATCCAAAATCTTCTTTTGAAAGCTTTAAAATTAGCTTTGTCTACATTGACTTGTAACAATGGCTTATGGCATTTAAATGTTGCATACACGAAACTGCTTTTATATATATATATATATATAAACACACATATATATACACATACATACATATATATATATATATACATATTCACAGATCCAACAAGAATGTAAAGTTCCAAAAGCCGTGATCATTTTAGCATTTTTATAATTCTTATTATACCCTCCAGAGCACAGCACCAAATAGACTGCAGCTATATGGAGTTTTCTTCTTTTTTAAATGAATAGCTCTCTCTAATACTGTTTTTTTTCTAATTTAATGATATTGTAATGCTGTTACTTCTAATCACTAAAAGTACATTCTTCTCCTATAAGACTTCTAAAGAAATAAAAATGCAGAGCCAGAATTTTCCCCTTAAATCTTAATTTTTAAAACCCAATCATTTTCTAGAAACTTTGCAAAATCAATATTTTTAGCTTAACACCTGCCTGTTAACTTGATAGTTTGAGTTCCTGGGTTACACCCAGTTAAATGTTGCATTTCTATTACATTTATCTAGCAGGTCAGCCCTGGGCATGTTTATAAAATTTCTTTTCCCTGAAAAATCTGCAGAATTATCTATTCCTAAATAGAGGGTAGAGAAAACTCTACAGATTTGTGAGATATGGGTTCATAATGGAAAAAAATCTGTTTTATATTAAGAAATATTTGATTTGAAAGTTGATTTGAAGACAGTTATCTTTTATAATTGAGTTACTTAATTTGTTCCTTTTCCTTTTCTAGCATTTTTTAAAGTCCAAAGAGATATTGAGAGAAATTATTTTAAAGGAGAAAGTGTTCTTAGCATGAAGGAAATAGTCTTAGCATATTTCTTATAACAAATCACAGTGCCTTCATTTGATTTATTTTCTTTTGAAGATCTCAGATCTGTAATGGCATAAGCCTTACACTGTAAGGAATCGGAACTTTTTTCATTGTCTTGTCTTTTCTTTGCTATTGCCTTGAAAAAGGGAGGGAAAGAGAAAGGGAAGGAAGGAAGGAAAGAAATGGGGAGAAAAGGAAGAAAGAAAGAGATTGATTTGTGGTTTGTCTGTACATAACCAGAAAGAAAACAAAACAAAAAAATTCTTCACAGGGGCTGGGGATTTAACTCAGTGGTGCTGTCGCCTGCCTCGCAAGCACAAGGTCCTGAGTTCGATCCCCGGTACAAAAAAAAAAAATTCTTCATAATGAAGAGATAGTTTTATATAATAAAAAAGTGCAGAGAAAGAACAATTCCAAGATTCATAACTTCAACTGCTTATTAAATGCCAAGAAAGTAAAGTGTTTTCATTTGCTATTTTTCCTTCCTTAGCACGTTAGCTCAGACTGGCTCATCTCTTGGCCACTAGACAGCTACAACTGCTTTAGTTGTCTTAAACTCTCAACCAGATCCAGATATAAAAGAAAGAATTATTTCTCCCCTCATGATTTTCTTCTCCACTGTGGGAGAAAAAAAAAATTTCTCTGAATCCCCTCAGCCAACCTCTTTTTGGATCTCTCTTGCTAAGATGTGTCGCATGCCTAGAATTAACTAGTTTTGAACAACATGAGCATTACAACCAGTGTCTGCTTAGGCAAAAGCAAATGAGAGTCTTTAAGTTGGCCTGCCACCTGCTTTGTGTGCCCTGGAGTTAAGAATGTTTTTGAATTTTTCAATCTTTGAGAGAAAAAAAGAATAATATTGTGAAAGATGTGACAGTGTATGAAATTCAAATGTTTTATGCCCATAAATACTTTAATTGGAGCACAGCTATTCTTGTTCATTTGCATTTTGTTTATAGCTGCTACAATAGCAGAATGTATCCTGTAGATGCTATAAGATGCCTTATGGTCCCTAAAGCCTAAAATATTTACTATTTGAACCTTTGCAGACAGTTTTGCCTACTCTTAGCTTAAACCACCCACCCATCAGTACTGAATGACCCTCTTCCCGAACAAAAAATATAGCGTGTTTTTTCAGAGGAGTTGATTTTCCTAATAAAATGATCTTCAAGAAAATAAAGAGACAGAATGTTGGATATGCATCAAATGTGTATGAAGGAGCAGAGAATTTTTCTTTGAGGTCCAAGTACATTTTAAATGAATGATCATTGCTTAGTATTGTGAAAAGCTTGTTGCCATAATGGCATAGATACACAGCCTGTTGAACAGTCAGCTGAGTTCACTGCTTACTATGATAAAGGTGAGCGCGACATCATACGTTCAGCAATGCTTATGATTTCAGCTGTGAAGATGTGGTCCTAATTTACTCAAAAGGGGAAATCTGATTCTAAGATTATTTTTTCCGTGTGGGAACTTGAGTAACATTGCATAAGATTAAGAGAAAACAATACAGGACCGGTGAGGGGAGGTATTGGATGAATGGCAGAGCACAGAACTTTGTGGAAGATTTAGGAAATAATTAACGGATCTTTGGGGACTCTCCTGTCAGATTCAAGGAAATCCTTTGCTGTGGTGGGAGAGCCCCAGAGGAAGAAAGAGATGCTAATGAAGCTAGTGAAACAGCAAAGTCCTATCGATGGCTGAGTGCGATTTCCTGTCTCAGTTAAGGTTGAGAATGGGACCAGCATTCTCCAGGCCCCACGTTTTGGGAGGGTCATTGAAGATGTATGTGTGAAGGATGGAGCGGTTGGTTAACTGAATTCATCTTTCTTTGGCCTCTCTCCCGAACTACTTCTGATGTCTAGGCACAGCCTGTGCTGAGCCATCAACAACACAATGCTAAGTAAAGCAACCTCATTAGCCAAGTGTCCTTATGCAGCTCCCACGTGCCTCTCCTTGGGCTCTCAGGGCACTGAAGCATGGATCAAGATGGCAGAAAGGCCCGTTGACAAAGCCAAGATGCCCTCTGGGACAAGGACAAAAGCATAATAGTTCAATTCACAACCCACACAGATCCATTTGTGAATAAATGCTATCAGAGGGCATTGTAACGAAGAATGCATACCCTTACATTGATTTCCTTCTGATGTAATAAAAATGTTGCATGAAAGAGACGTTGCAGAACGGCTTTTGATGTAGAGTAACATAACTTGCATTGTAAAGTAGAAAACCTTTTCTTGGTAATAGTCTACTTGATGCAGTGCAGTGTGCCAAGTGTTTGCTGTAGGTTATAAATTCGTTTTGAACTGGCTGTAATTCATAAGTCACTACTTATGACTGATTTATAGGAGATCTCATTAATTGCAATGGCACAAAGACTTTGAAGTAACCAAGAAGTAGAAAATAAAACTAGTTCTGGGCATGGAGAAAGAGGAGACACACGTACCCTATAAGTAATAGCAATATAACATATTTGCATATGTTTTAATGATAGTACATTCCTGACCATATTGGCTTGTTGTACTGCAGCACTGAGCAAAAGATATTATTGTTTCTCCTATCTTATAGAAGAGGAAAAAATTGAGTGCCTATCACTTTATTTTTCATATGTACTAAATATTATATTTCGATTATTATGAAGTAACAACTACACATATTATGTAGCAGTCTTAACAAAAGACTTGAATAGACTGTGAGGTTGCTGTCCTTCCCATGATGAGGAAAGTGAGATATACAAAGGATTAGCCACCTTTCCAACTTGAACATCACAGAGGTTCGGAGTGAGATGTGAGCTCTGGATGACGTGGACGGAATGTGTGAGGAAGTCTCACAGCTTGACCTTCGCTCTGGGCCACTGGGAATGGCTGCCTTTATCTTTCCATATATTAAACAGGAAAAACAACAAATGGCAGAGTAAAGATTGATATTTTTCATTTCTTTGCTATTTCCATTCAACCAGTTATTTCAATGCATATTGCCAGAGAATCTAAGATTCTGAGGATGTCAGTGTGTGGGATGGGAGAAGGAAGGAAGTGCAGGGTCCTGGGATCCCAACTCTAAAAACATTAATTACTTTGTGCACCAGAGGATTTCCATGCATTTTATGCCTGATAGACTTAAGTGTGTGTTATGCACAGGAAATACACATGTGTAAATACACTTAAAAGTTCTCACACAAATGAGGACTTTTCCATGGTGATTATCACTGGAAATGTAGATAGCTTTCTACTAAAACTAGAAACCTAAAGTACTTTTTAAGGCCACATTTAAGTTTACAGTGAACAATAACTTTCAATCTAAGAGGTGTTGTCATAGTATGAACGGGACAATGGAATAAACTTATAAACCCTGGTCTCAGAATTAATGTGATCACTCAGGCCTTGTGGTTTAATGATTGTTTCACACTGAAGTTTTCATTAGTATTCAGGTATGTTGAGGCCAGCAGATCAGGGGAGGATGGCAGTGAAGGAATGTTTTCTATTCACAGTTCTCAGGGGAGGATACCACACCAGGAGGGGTCATGCCATGAATTACCAGGAGGAAGAAGCAGCAGAGGAAAGAGGGGACAAGAGCCTCTACTGTGGTTTATAAGTGAAGACAGAATAGCAGTTTGGGCAGAATCCGGGGCATCAGGGCTGCTTTTTGCTGCCTGGTCCCTTGTCCTGGGATACTGATAGCAGTGAGGTGCTGACTTGAATGTAAGGACTCTGTGAGAACTTGGGTTGGTGTTCTTCGATTGGTTAGTTTGCATAGGAAAGTCATGCTGGTAGGCAAATGGTTTACTATTTCTAGGAACAGAGTAGGGCTGGGAGTGGCTACCACTTTTGGATCAATAAGACCCCAGATATCAAAAGATCAGAAAATATAAGCTGTGATTAAAACTGTAGAGCATATCTATCATCTAACTATGCAAAGAGCTATAATTAGATATAACTCTTCAGCACTTTTGTGTTGTCATCTTACTTACTACTTATTGTACGAAGGCTCTGTTGGTGGAAGGCTAAGTGGAGACCATTAGACATGACTTCTGTGGTCAGAGTTTCCAGACTAGTGAAGGAAGCAAGCCCAGGAACAGAGGATCATGGGTGGTGTGAAGGGTTGACCTAGAGCAGCTACAGCAAGGAGATACACAGGCGGAGCCCAAGGCAATAAACAGTAACTCAGATGCTACTGGTCAAGTTTCTTTGCTACAATAGAAAAAGAGACCAAAATAAGCACCTCTCAATAGAAAGCAATGTAGGACTTTAAACATCACCTTCTTCAGATTGACATCCTTTTCAGTATTCTTGTGCATTGAGTATAAATGTAAGAATTGCTAATGACAGCTGCTTTTCTAGAGAAACATTTCCTATTATTAAGAAGAGCCTCCTTGCAATATTGTATACGTAATATAAATGCAGCTGTTTATAAATACTGAGGTATATTGGCTATCTCAGAACCAGGGAAGGGTTATATCCTAAAGAGGAGCCTGCCCTTCTTCTTCAAGCCCCCGATTTTAGACGTAGAAATGATGACCATAAAAGTGGCCCTCTTTTTGATACTGTCCTCTCTCAAGGGTCACTGGGAACAGCTTAAAGATTTTCCTCACTTTTGCTCTTGTTATTAGTTTCTTTCCAAGCTTTTATTTGCATTAGCCCGATACCACTCCTTGAGAATAAGGCTGAAAATAGCATTCCCACCACCACTTTTTTTTTCAAAACATGTTTCCTGCAAGGTGAAATCAGTCATCAACAGCCTAGAGCCAGTTGCACCCCTGTTTCCTTTCCGAGTCTCTTCTCGGCTCGGTCCTGTTTTCCTGTTACAAGAAATGTTTACTGCTTCCTGGATACACTAGCATATTTCATAGTCCTTGTCTTGGTTCAGGTAGATCTGTCTACCTAAAACTCCTTCTTTTCCGTTCTTCATCAATTTTAACAAAAACAACATCAGCTAACTCTCTTTCTTCACCCCCTCCCCATTTCCCAGCACAGATTAATTTACTCTGACATTAGTATTTTTGTACCGATATAGTCTTGTCTCATATCAATGAACATGGGTTATTGTACATCATCTATTTGGTACCTGTCTCACCTTTCAAATTAAAATTCTCTCAGGGACAAGAATTGTGTTTCTCATCTTTATATGCCTAGTGTGTAATGTGTCTAGCTAAGAGAAACAACAAAAACAGAATAATAATAGAAATAATATCTAACATCTACTGTATTCTGACAACATAAAAGGCATTATTTAAGTTCTTTAGCTGTATTAACCAATCTCATCCTCACAACCCTAAGAGGTGTGTCTTATTGTGATTCTCCTATTCCAAGAGAGGAGATGTGATTGAATCACAGAAAGAATATGTAAGTTGCCCAAGATGGCAAAAGATGAGTATTAAATTAGTGAATTTTTATTAGAATGTGATAAGCTACTACTCAAACTTCTTTTTATTCTTGCCAGAAGATTCATAGAAGAGACCTTGCTTATTGGGATGAAAGATATAGACTGAGATGAGGGAAAATATTACACCTTAGCCCAATCAATAATAAATCATTTGAATGGGAAATATAATGGGTACCACTTGCTCCTTTGGAAGTCCTCCTTGTATTGAAAAGATGGAGCATATTAGTTATTTTATTTCCTGTCTACAAATTACTCAAAATCAGTAAAACTAGGACACAAAGCATATTTGTTCTATTACATTATTTTTCTGAATACAAAAATTACATTTCTTGAGAAATGATTTCATTTGTGACCTGTTTGCCTATAGGTAGCAGTTGGATATATTTTGATGAATTTTGTGTGTGTTAATTTCTAGAAGTTTATGTGCACATATGCATGTTTCTGTTTCAGGATGTCTTCACAGGTAAAAATTAAGTTGCTAGTGCTTATAACTGGAGTCACTCCCTAAGCACAGATATTTTAAAGAAATTAACTGTGAAAAATATTTTGCATTTACCTTTGTTCTTACAGCAGCTTTTCCATGGAGTGTTTGAAATCATTGTGCTCTGGGACTAATCTGGCAAGCTTTGAGCTCTGAGCTCTGGTTCTGCTTGCTAACCATACAAAGTCTTGCATGCTTCTTTTTCTATGATTGCATTTCTTCATCTTGAAAGAAAGCTCTGGCAAATGATAGTTTGTGCAAATGGCAGTTCCTATGTCCAAGGAGTGGGGTAAGTATTAAGAAAGGCCACAGGCAGCTCCATGGGTATGCACCCTGCAGTTGTGAAGTGACCTGTGGTAAGAAGGGCTTATTCTTGGTTAATGGTCTACTGTCACTGGTTTTAAATTCTTAATAATTTTTAACATGTCATCTCACATTTGTATTTTGCAGTGGGCCCCGAAAATTATACAATCATTACTGAATTAGATTGTGTGAATTCTGTAACCCATAGGGCCTGGCACATATAACAATCTCCTATGATATGTCAGAGATTACTCATTTTGCAAAAGAGCTCTTAGTTTTTTAGGTGCACCTTCAAAGTCCTGTTTTCTGAGATTTTCCAATCTGGTATGGACACTGAAACTAATGGTGAAGTTTATCACAAATGTCCTCGTGCATTTGGGTCACACTTGGTAAATACATTAGGATGCTCTACCTCGTTGGTGTAATTCTCTATGATTACAGATCTGATGGAATGGAAACTGTGATAGCTGCTAATTGGGATGAGACGAACATGCTTTTTAAATAATGGGCCACATCATTCAATAAGAGACATTAGAATTGTCTCTTTTAGTCTGACAAATAATGGCTTCAGCTGATAGTGTATATCACTGATATTACTCCATAAAGACAGTTGGGGAAGATCTAATACTCTTCTCTTGCTTTATTATTTTTCAGACAGTCTGAATTCCAGAAGGACCAACACCAGATAAATTATGAATGTTGAACAAGATGACCTTACATCCACAGCAGATAATGATAGGTCCTAGGTTTAACAGGGCCCTATTTGACCCCCTGCTTGTGGTGCTCCTGGCTCTTCAACTTCTTGTGGTGGCTGGTCTGGTGCGGGCTCAAACCTGCCCTTCAGTGTGCTCCTGCAGCAACCAGTTCAGCAAGGTGATTTGCGTCCGGAAAAACCTGCGTGAGGTTCCCGATGGCATCTCCACCAACACACGCCTGCTGAACCTTCATGAAAACCAAATCCAGATCATCAAAGTGAACAGCTTCAAGCACTTGAGGCACTTGGAAATCCTTCAACTGAGTCGGAACCATATTAGAACTATTGAAATTGGGGCCTTCAATGGTCTGGCCAACCTCAACACTCTGGAACTCTTTGACAATCGTCTTACTACCATCCCGAATGGAGCTTTTGTATATTTGTCTAAACTGAAGGAGCTCTGGTTACGAAACAACCCCATTGAAAGCATCCCTTCTTATGCTTTTAACAGAATCCCTTCTTTGCGTCGACTGGACTTAGGAGAATTGAAAAGGCTTTCGTACATCTCAGAAGGTGCCTTTGAAGGTCTCTCCAACTTGAGGTATTTGAACCTTGCCATGTGCAACCTCCGAGAAATCCCTAACCTCACACCACTTATCAAACTGGATGAGCTAGATCTTTCTGGGAATCATTTGTCTGCAATCAGGCCTGGTTCTTTTCAGGGGTTGATGCACCTTCAAAAACTCTGGATGATACAGTCCCAGATTCAAGTGATTGAACGGAATGCCTTTGATAACCTTCAGTCCCTAGTGGAGATCAACCTGGCTCACAACAATTTAACATTACTGCCTCATGACCTCTTCACACCCTTGCATCATCTAGAGAGGATACACTTACATCACAACCCTTGGAACTGTAACTGTGACATACTGTGGCTCAGCTGGTGGATAAAAGACATGGCTCCTTCCAACACAGCCTGTTGTGCCCGGTGCAACACTCCTCCCAGTCTGAAAGGGAGGTACATTGGGGAGCTCGACCAGAATTACTTCACATGCTATGCCCCAGTCATTGTGGAGCCCCCTGCAGACCTCAATGTCACTGAAGGCATGGCGGCTGAGCTGAAATGTCGCGCTTCCACATCCCTGACATCCGTATCTTGGATTACTCCAAATGGGACAGTCATGACACATGGGGCTTACAAGGTACGGATAGCTGTGCTCAGCGATGGTACATTAAATTTCACGAATGTAACCGTGCAAGATACAGGCATGTACACATGTATGGTGAGTAATTCTGTTGGAAATACTACCGCTTCGGCCACCCTGAATGTTACTGCAGCAACCACTACTCCTTTCTCTTACTTTTCAACTGTCACAGTAGAGACTATGGAACCTTCTCAGGATGAAGCGCGGACCACAGATAACAATGTGGGCCCCACTCCAGTGATCGACTGGGAGACCACCAATGTGACCACCTCTCTCACGCCACAGAGCACAAGGTCAACCGAAAAGACATTCACCATCCCAGTGACTGATATAAACAGTGGCATCCCAGGAATCGATGAGGTCATGAAGACTACCAAAATCATCATTGGGTGTTTTGTGGCCATCACACTCATGGCGGCAGTGATGCTGGTCATTTTCTATAAGATGAGGAAGCAGCACCATCGGCAAAACCATCATGCTCCAACGAGGACTGTTGAAATCATCAACGTGGATGATGAGATCACAGGGGACACGCCCATGGAAAGCCACCTGCCCATGCCTGCAATAGAGCATGAGCACCTAAATCACTATAACTCTTACAAATCTCCCTTCAACCACACAACAACAGTTAACACAATAAATTCAATACACAGTTCAGTGCATGAACCGTTATTGATCCGAATGAACTCGAAAGACAATGTACAAGAGACTCAAATCTAAAACATTCACAGTTACAGAAAACAAACAATCGAAAAGAAAAGACAGTTTGTTAAAAATGACACAAATGACTGGGCTAAATCTACTGTTTCAAAAAAGTGTCTTTACAAAAAAAAGAAAAAAGAAAAGAAATTTATTTATTAAAAATTCTATTGTGATCTAAAGCAGACAAAATTATGTGTATTCCTCAGAACCTGTTTTTGCTGCACTTATTTACTATTTTCCCACATCTCCCTTCCTTGATTGCCATATTTTTCATAGATCTCAATTCCCTAAAGAACTGGTCTAGGAAATTTTGTAAGAATTCTGTTACACTTTGAGATTTTTATGGTGAATTCTAGTGGTGAGATCCAGTCTATTCTCTCCCTGTCCCTCTCTCCCTCTGCCCCTCTCTCCCTCTCTCTCTCTCCCTCTTTCCCTCTGCTTCTCCTTCTTTCCCATGTCTGTCCTTTTCCTTTTTTCTTTTTCCCTCATGCCCTTATGTAGTCCAATGGGGAATGCAATATTAGAAATAGATTTTTAAGAAAGAATGAGGAAAATTGCAAGATCTTATATTTTTCATGTAATGACCTGTTATGTATTTATGAGGAGGACCATTCTATGGAAAGAAAAAAGCAAACAACAGATTAATTTACATATGAACATCTATAAAACCCATGACTTTTAAACAACTCTAGAACCAGAATTTGTAGTTCAAAAGCTTAAAATACAATTATAAATAAAATATTGTTGGTTTTTCTGTACCTGGACACAACTCATTTGTAGTATGGTAATTAGATCTCCTACATTCTAAGAAAGAAAATGCTACAGTATTCTTTATAGACACAGTGTCCCTCTCTACTGGGTTCTGCTTCACAAATTGACTTCAGTATCAGATCAGTATTAAAGGATTCTGTGCTATTTTCCCCTTCTTATTAGGATTATCCTCTGTAGAATGCACAGGTTGAAAAACAATGACTTTGTCAAGTACATTCAATTCCACTTGGAAGTAAATATCCATATAATTTACTTTCTGTTTTTGAAATAAAATTTCACTGGCTAGATGAAATGTGACCACAAAAGGTGAGAATTTTCTAAATACTCTATAGTTGGAAAAGAATGTTTGGTTCTGAGTGTTAGGAATTTTAGTTCAACAATAACTATTAAAGACTCGGTATGTGCTAAATACTAATTTTGGTATTGTGGGTACACATCTAAGACCTGGATCCTGACCTTGAATAATTCTCAATCTATATGAAAAATGATTAAAGAAATAATCCCAGGTTTTTGTTTTTTTTTACTAGAGGTGACCTTCATTTAGAGGTGGATAAGCTATCTATTGAGACTCTGAAGCTTCAAAATATCAGGTTATTTTATTACATAAACCTCCTGCTATGCTGTCTTCCATCCCTTGGCAGAGTTCACTTTATTTTCCCAAATGCAGATCCCTAAGCTTTAAGGAAATATGCATATAGGCTTACTCTGAAGTATAGATAGACATATACCAGGAGATAGCAATATTTTTTTCAAGGTCACCAAAGGGGACCCTTTGACTTATTCATCAATCTCTTTGTTAAATTTAGGTTCATTTTCTTTTTCTTTCTTTCTTTTTTTTTTTTTTTTTTTTTTTGGTACTGGGGATTGAACTCGGGTCCTTGCGCTTGTGCAGCAGGCGGCGAAACCACTGAGCTAAATCCCCGGCCCAAGGTTCATTTTCTTATAGACCCATCACATCCAAAATATTTCAGAAATATTGGTTGTCCAAAAATTGGTTTAACTGACAAAATAAAGACCAGGAACCTGATTTTAAGATCAGGAGCAGGTTCAATCCAAAGGATGTTTAAAATACCTATTCAAACAAAAAACAAACAAACGACAAAAAACAACTGTGCCCACGCATGTAGAATGGGCTGTTCTGGTGGGCTGGGACATCCTTTCTCCTTCAAGAGAGAATAAGTGTCCCCTGTGGCAGAAAATAACTGGACACAACATTATTAATGTTAGTCTAATTCATTGGGGTACTTCTAAAGAACTAGGGGAAAATTTATACACAAGAACATATATTAGCTTGCAAGTAAAAATGGGATGTTTTGGTTGTGCACCTCAGCACTTTGCTAGTGTTTTAATACATTATGTGTGTGATATCTGTCTTTTTTTGCTGTGTACTGAAATATGTGTATGCCTTATCACTGGCCTTGAAATGTGCCACCTACGTGGTGAAATAAGAATCGCCTAAGCTGAAGAAATCTTCAGCCCCTAATGGATGAACAGAGTGGATACTCACGTTTAGCTCTGCAGGCTGGACCGTATGTAGGGTTTTGTGGTCTCCAGGTGTGAAAAACCAATCGTTACTAGCAAAGTAGTTGCTAGAAATGCACAGAGAGGATAACAAATGAATGTGTACACACAAAACTTTTGCTTCTATTATTTGATTGCCCATTCTTTGTTTTCTTCTCCTTCCCTTTGATAGAAGCATAATTCACATTTGCTTTTACAGTGGAGTGCGAACAACCAATGGGAAAGCACATGTTGCCTGTCATTTGTGGAGTTATTCATTATTGATTGTACTTAATACTGTATCCATAAGCTGAAGATCTCTCTCTCTCTCTCTCTCTCTCTCTCTCTCTCTCTCTCTCTCTGACACACACACACACACACAAACACACACACACACATCTCAATCAATATCTATAAGGGTAAGCAAGAGCTAGTACAAAGAAGAGCTATAAATTAAGAGAGAAGGGGATTTTTCCTTTTCTGCTTGGTTTGTGTTCACCAAATTCTCGTTACAGACTCTAAACCTGTTTCATTTTGAGCTTATAATTCTTAGGGAGTAAGTCACAGCATGAAAGAGCTCTTGTCTGTGAGCAGTGACTGAGCAGTTAGATAAATTCTGCTAAATAGAATGAAAAGGGAACTTGCACTAAAATAGACTGGCTTAGAATCTAAAGTATATAATTCAGACCACAAGCAGATTGTAGTAGTTCTAATGAACATATTAAAAAATATATATTGATGAAAGATTAATTTAGCCAGACTTCAACAGTACATGTAGAAATTCTTTTGAGAAAAAGGTTTTGGAGATGAAGACTGGAAGGCTATAAAAATATTATTTGTTCCCCTTTTGTTTCTCTTAGACGGAAGCTTTCTTTCCCTCAGTAAATTTTTCTTACTCTTAAAAATATTATGGGAAGAAAGATAAAGTGAATTCTAGATATTTTTTGATTAGCCACGGGTCTCTATTCATCATCAGTGGGTGATCTGACTTGTCCAAGATACGCACTCTGTGGACTCACTCTCATCAGCAGAAAGCCTATAGGACAGTTGATATATCTGGTATACCCCTACATCAAAACACAATCGTGTGTCCCCTGATCTCTTTATGCTGTGTCCAGGGAAATGGATGGCTGTATCTTCAAATATGTGCACCAGAATCATGCCATTTTCAATTAACCATAGGAAACCTGCTGTGTATTTGTGAGTGTATGCACGTGGTCATGTGTGTGTGTGTGAATGATTTCTAGTGATTGCTAGTTATGCTATCCAGATCATTTAGGGAAACATCAAAGATGGTTTATAAAGAAAATTCATCAACATCTTTTTCTGTTTGAAACTCTTACTCCTCACAGTTGGCTAAGACCTGGGTCTCTCCAACTACTCTGAACATGTCCAAATATATTTGTATTGGCAAACTCACATAGAAATACTCTAATATCACTTAATTTTCCCCCATATTACAAATTTTATAGAATGAATGATCATCTTTTCCAAAGATTGAAGTAGATCATTTCATCATAAAACAGTGATCAATATTTTTTAAAGCATGGCATGTGATTGCCTTTAGGCTTTATAATCAAAGAATTCAAAATTAGCATACTGGTTAATACCTGCATATTATGAAATAATCAATATTGATGTACTGGAAAACAACCTAAACAATGGAAAAGTTTTTTTTCCTGAGAGAGAGAAAGTAAAGATTTTTTAATAAAAGAACTTTATTGACAACTGAAAAGAATACGTGGGTGACCCCCTCCCCCCCAGTGTAGGCAGCAGTTCCAAGGTAAATATTGATCAAGGTGTAAGAAAGATTCTCAGTTACTTATCATTCTGGAAAAACCTTAAAGATATTTGGATGACTAGAAGATTTAGATGAGTATTATAAACACAGTACTCTGAAGCAATATAATTTTAAGTAATCTGTTTAATTGCTTATTTGGTGTTTCAGCTTATTAGTTTTAATAAAGACCTTGAAGATAATGTTATCATTAAATATCAGGGCCAACACTGAGTGTGGCTAAGTGTAGAGTGCTTGCCTAACATGTGCAGAGCCTTGGGTTCTATAACCAGCACAGTAAAAAGAAAACAAAAATAATAATACATAACATTTAAATGTCTGAGTTATAAGTAATTATGGACCAGAAAATCATTTTCCATTTCTTATGCAATATAAGAACATAGAGTTAGATTTTTATAATACCTTCTCTCCCAAAACTATATGTACATATGATTATATTTGATTAGCATATGATTTCTGTGTAACAGAAAAAGTGAGTCTAAAAAGTTGCCTTCCAAAACTCAATGTTCCTTCTATTCTCCCTTCTTTTAATAAGAAAGATTACGAGTTCCCAAACACTAGGAATGAGAGAGGAAACAGCTGTGATACTATTGTCTTCCTGTTCTCTACCATGACAGAAAAAGATACATCTGGCTTTATGAAAGACAAAGGAAATCTTATAAAATTAATATAGCATATTGTCAATTAGCAGCCCAAATTTAGGTACTGAATGAAACATTTCCCCAAAACATACCAGTTCGTGTCATTCTGTTTTTTAGAGTGTTACAGACAGAATGTCTGAGATGTTAACCCTTCTTAGCATTACTTGAGGTATATATACAAATTTGACACAAATTCATATAATCAAATTTTATGACAAACATTTAGTAGCAGTAAGCAAAACTATTATTAATTTTCCTCTTGCTAGTGATAAATAAAAGCAGAAAAATGGGAAATGTTGCTGCAAGACAAAAAATACATGAAAAAAAACAATATTGAAGAAAACTTTCTGATTTGTAAACTGTTACATGTAGTAAAGGAACATATCCATATAAATTCCGCATAAAATACAAAAAGCAATTATGTAATGAAAGTTCATATCAGGAAGCTTTACCTTTCAATGTTTGGCCCAGTAATTTCATTTGATTTTCTTCACTTTATTATATACACTTGATCTTGAATTGGTAAACCTGACTTGTACAAATAACGTCAAATTGGACATCATCTAGTTCTCACAAGTAGTGAATATATGATTTTTTATCCTGAAGAAAGGAAAGAAGCAACTTTGTTTAAAGACGGGCAGACTTCTCTGTTAAGAGTGAAATCTGTTCTAATTTACGATTTCTAAACCTGAGATCTTGTTACAATCCACCGAGTTCAGCCCTAGTTCAGTATCATGATAGAAACTCCATATGGGCAGCCCTGACAGTTACTGTGTTAATGTGTCACTAAGCCTTCAGAGTGACAATGAATCTCTACTTCTTTGGCCCTTATTTCTACATTAAAAGAAGTAAAAACAAAGTGGAACTAAGCCACTGCTGGTTGAGTACAGTTGCTAGTGTTGTAAAATGTATAGTTCTCTAAGAAAAATGAATGAGGGCTGGGGATTTAGCTCAGTGGTTTCACTGCTGGCTGCACAAGCACAAGGACCCGACTTTGATCCCTGGTACTAAAAAAAAAAAAAAAAGAATGAATCCTTAGTCTCCCAGAATATATTAAAATGGACACAAAATAACTGTGTTTTATTATATATACTTTTTATGGAGATTTTAAATGAAATAATTTTTAGCAAAATCTTCGGTCTCCTTACTAATGGAATGATCATGAAAATTTAATCTTGAAATTCATAAAATCCTTTGAAGTCGAGTATTGAAATGGACTTTATAATTGTACATCTAGCTCCATTAAAAAACTTCACAAAATGAAAGACAGAAATAATAAAGTTTCTCTTTCTAGAAGCCCTTAAGCATGCAAATGTATGCTTAAAAATTGTTTCTCAGCAGTAATGGACTGTTTGCAAAAAGAACGTCAGTTAAATATGACCTTAAAAATGTCTCACAGCTAGGTATTAGTTCTTGAGACATTTTCAAGTGTCTAACAAATAGGACATTCTAAAAAATTATGGTAATGTGTATATGCTCAGTTTCATTTTTGTTTGTCAATATATGTTCCTTTCCTATATATTTGTACATTTTATCAATGGTGATCATTCCTAGAATGTTTTGATATTTTCCAAAAGAACTACACTTCAACAGTTAATTGTACAATTTAGTTTTCAACCCTGAGAAACATTGGAGTAACTTAGGTGAGAAAATAATTTCCTGGGCATTATATTAGCAGTGTCTCTTCTTACTTTTATTCTCACTCTCACTTGAAAAATTCATATAATATCGTGATTAATATAACCTCTTATTCCAAGAGAAAGGACACATTTTACAATATTGGAAAATGCTTAAAAAGCTAAAGATTATTTAAATAAACTAAAGGCCTGATAAAGCATCACAGTATGTGTTTAAATTTAAAAATTTAAAAGTTACATTGCATTAATTCCCCTTACTTTGAACACTCTTATCTCACCATTCTTGTCACATTCTGAAGCAGTTCTGCAAGTCCTCTTTCATGAGTGTCACTGGTGGCTCTGTCTCAGCTGCCTTGATGTCCTGAATCAGTTCAAAACATTTACCTTCTGTGGTCTTTTTTACTTTGAGGAAGAGCCAGACGTCGCATGGTGCTGGATGTGGTGAATAAGATGGATGAGAATACAGTTATATTTTTATGAGCCTGCATTTCCATTGGCTGGCACTCAGTATCAGAATTCACTGTATTATTTTTTACCACACTTCATAAAGGCACTCTTGAAAAAGACTCTAGAACTGCTTCACAAAGTGTCGAGAACAAGGGCACAAATCCATGCAGGAGTATTTTGAAGGTATATAATGGCCATTGCCTTTTGGTGTAATTAAAAAAAATTTAAATCCTCACCATATATTTTGATCACTGCTTGTATATAATTTAATGAGTACATATTTTGCCACAGATCCTATGATAGACCAGTGATATATATATATATAATATATAATATATAAACACTAGTATGTATACACTGATATAAGATCTCATTTACTGTCTAATATAATTTCATTTTATTTGCATTGTCATTTTCATGAAATTTAATTTATAATAAGTCATAAGACTTATTTATAATTATTTAGAATTCATTTTAGTAATCATAACAAGCATTAATGTTAAGGAGTTAAAAATTTTTAAAAATCCACAATTAGATTTATATCAGAAATAAACTATGGCTCTCAGAAATTAGTTGAATATCATTAAGCATTCAAAACACATTTTACAAATAAAAATTGTATGATTTATAGCTTAGAGATTTTTTTCTGTTTTCTCATTTGTTGAGCCTTGATAGAACGGTAGGTGAATATTTCAAATTCAAGTATCAAACTTTCTCTGAATGGTACACTGCAGACTATGTAGGATTATCATTACTGATACATTGAAATTATAAAGAAAATATTATATAGAAAAGGAGATGGGTTGGGCTCCATGGAAAATGCTTGTAGTCCCATCTATTTTCTGGCTGAAGCACAAGAATTGAAGGACATGAAACCCATGGATTTAAAGGCAGCCTGGGTAGCATAGCATGACCATGTCTCATTAAAAACCAAACAAACATATAAATAAATAAATAAATAAATATAATATAATATATACAAATATATGAATATATAAAAATATAAATATATATAAATATATATAAATATATTTATATCCCCAAAAATGAAAAGATGGGGAATAAGACAGAAAACACTTGGGAAAAGAAAGAAGTAAGTGATGAAAGTTAAAAGTTATTTGATTATTTTACCTTGAGATGGATTCATTTATACAGTAACTGTTAATTGAGAGACAGTTTGAGGCTATGGACATACAGAGTTGTACAAAACCCAGGCATGCCCTACACGATAGTGTAATCAAGTTGACTCAGCTAGCTCAGATGTTTCTTGTTTTACATTGAAAATGCCACTCTCAGAAATTCTTTAGTGCAGGGAAAAGCAATGTGCCTGGTTACACTCCTCTTAACCTTGAGTTCTTGATGCACATCAATGTACCTTATTGCATTGTTAATGGTGATCCCAGAGTATATTGACCAATGGTCAAACGTCTACGTGTAGCTTGGGCAAGATTATGACAAGATCAAATACCAGTAATTTTTAATTTCCAAGAATAATTTCTATAAAGCACTCTGGGCAGTCCAACAGAAATAGAGGAAGCACAATAGTCCTTTAAGGGATATTTGAAGTTTGGCATGTCAACAGTTATATTATCAAAGCTAAAATCTGCAAGACGCTTATGTACATCAGCTCCAGTCCTTACAAAACCCCAGAAGGTGGGTGTCAATATTGCCACTTTAGAGGTGAAAAAAATGAGATTGCTGACTTTACTGCACAAGATCAATAAAGAAAACCAAAGGTGGAAGAAGAGAATTGGAGTTTCCAGATGGCGACAGCAATTCTTGTTTCAGCAATAACATTTGTTATTTAAGACAGAAAATTGTTAATACCCTTCTCAGAATATATCATCTCTTATGTTCTATTTGATCCTGTTCTCCTAGGTAACATGCTTCTCTATGGGGACATGTTTGGCTAATTGATGTTCATTCTATTCATGCTTGTTCAAGTTTACTAAAGAAATTGGTAGGTCAACAACTTTGCAGCACTGTCTTGGTTAATGTGGCAATGTTTGAAATATTTTTTGTACTGATTTTTATTGAATTTCATAGAACTTCAGAAGGAAGACATTATGGATCAGCTAGCATTCAAAGATGAAAATAAATCAATCAACACTATTCTTATCAAAATTATTCAGTTTTAGACCATTTATTTTTAGAGCTTTATTACGATTCATTTATATTTTCTAATCCAATGTCATTGACGGATATCTCTGAGTAGCAGAGTAGCTAAAGGATTATATCTCAGTCCCTTCCTATAAAAAGAAATTGCTCTTTACTAACCTCTATGATTTTTTAACATTTCATTATGTGAACTGATTTCATGAAGTCAAAAAAATTTTCCAATTCATTCTTCTCAAAATATAGCATACTATTTAAAACTCTCTAAACTACATATGAGGTTACCAGTAAGATGCAACACTACTTGTTTTTACTTGTTAAGTGGTTAAAAGAGAGGGGATAAAAACTTACACTAAAAGTCAGAGAATTCACTTTTAAAAATTAGGGATTCAAAGAGGCCCAGGGATGCAGCTCAGTGGCACCATATGTGCCTAGCAAGTGCAAGGTCTTTTGTTTCATTCCCAGTACTGAAAAAAATTAAATAAAATTAGAGATTCACAGAAACAATATTAAATTACAAAAATTTTATCAGATATGTGTGGCTGCACATGCTTTTAATTCCAGCACTGGGGAAGCTAAGGCAGGAGTTTCACAGTGTTTTTGAGACCAGCCTGGGCTACAAAGTTAGTTCAAATTCAGTATAATCTATATATCAAGACCCTGTCTGAAAAAAAAATTCAACTATTACTCTTGACAAATTTATTCCCCCATACTTCAATATTTGATAGTTTTTATACTTAGTAAATAAAATATTACTTTTGATAGTTAATGTTTGCAAACAATGTGAAGGTATAATCAGAAAAATTAATGAAGACAGGAAAGAATTCATTGATTAATATAACCATTAATTATATGGAAAACCATTAATTATGGAAAAGTTTTCTTTCTACATAAATGCATGGATGGCAGAGTTAAGAATGGGACACAAATTGTAAGCCTTTTAATATGGAAGGAGTGGTTAGTTTTAAAGTTATAACCCAACATATTATTTTTATGCATCAATGCATTTATTTATTTAATAAAGAAATACTTATTCTTAGTCCTATGCCAATAGTCAGTAATGTTGCTGGGAATACAAAGAATAAGGATGTAATATTTTTGTCCAATGGGCTTACAGTATTATAAATACAACAGGATAAAATAAATGGAAGCCACCAGAGGTAATCTGTGTGCAGAAAGGACAACAGGACTTGGCTGTGTGGTTGAGGAGGGGGAATCAATTTGCTTCTTATATGAATGATTCCTGGGTTTGGCCTTGTAGATAAAATGAAGTGAGTCATTAGTAGGAGAGGATATATCAGGTTTGCCAGCATAGTGTAAGGAAAATCATAGAACAAACAGGATCATGTACAATAGAACTGTAAGTGGCTTGATGTTTCTAGCAAAACATGCCATCTGGAGAATGGTAAAGACTGAGCACAGGTAGTGACTTTGGCAGGTTCACTCCATGTAAGGAATTTAGCTCTCAGATGTTGATGATGTTATTTTCTAAGGAGTTGAGAGGCATCATCAGATTTGAGCTTTCCATAGACCACTTGAATCTCAGAAGAAGAAACTTGTAAGATTAACAATATAGGCAGAGAAAAATTCATTTTAGAGGATGTTTCTCTGCTGCAGTAGTGACTAGTAAAAGGTATCATGTCAAGTTTGCTGGGCTTAATGTATGCTTGGATGATGACAGGAGAGGAATCCAGGTTTCAGATATTTGTTGATTACAAATAAGAAGACAGGGTGAAAAGAAAATGTTGGTAGTTAGTAACTGAGGTAAAAAATATCGTTCCTCCTCCTAGAGGAGGACAATGATGTGTTATTACATTTTAGATATATAGAAAGTTTGAATACTTATGGAAAATTCTAGTAGAGTTGTCGAATGGGAAGCTTTACTGAGTAACAATATTAAATCTCTAATAAAAAGTAAAAATGGTTGGAATCATTCAGTACAAGAGTCCAGTAAGCAAAAGATAGGTATACAAGAAATATCAGTTATAAAGGAATGGAAAAGAAAACCATTAATTCAAAATCCTTGAAAGAAAGTTGAGTCTTTACTATTTGTCAATATCTTGATTGACTGACAAATATTGGATTATACTATTATGACTATTATCTCAGGCTAAGAATGGAAAATCAAATGATATGAATAATTAATTATAGCTATGATACTTGTTATAAAGTATAACTGCAGTATAAATGATTGAGAATGAAAAATAAGGGAATCTCTTCTAGTATGGGAAGTTCTTCAAGATAGTGGAAATAGAACCATTAATGGTGACTGATCCTAATTAAAAGGAGAAGTCAGAAGGAAAAGGACATTGCCAGTCTAAAGAATTAAAGCTTAAGTCTATGAGAAATAAGATAGTCTTCGAAAAGAAAAACACATATGGACCAAGATTTATATAACATTGAATAATTTCTGAGTAAATTTCAATCTAGCTAGACTTAAGGAAATGACAAAAATATTTTATAATTTTTAATTAACTCTTTCTAATGTATATTACATATAATGCTCATTGTTAGTGGTAGATAAGACAATTTTATGAAGAACTGTAGATTAATATTCTCTAAATTCTGATCAGTTTATAATTTACACTTGTTTGAAAGAACAGGAAACAAATGCTTTCAAAAAGTTTCGTGAATAGCTAAATAACCAATGTTAGGAGGTTCTTTCATCCTTTGATATGTAGTGAAGTAATAAAATTTTCATTTAATGAAAGAACAATTAAAAACTAAATTCAAAATACTACTAATTTGTTAGTTATTGTCTATTAAATAGCTTATTAATTGATGTCATACTAGCTCAGAGAAAATGAATGTTGTTACAGTTTTCCAATGTATTCAATAAGAAATGTAATAAGTAGAAAAAGATAGGCTTTTAAGCTTGTGATTGGAATACAGGAGATAAGAAGTGATCTTTTCATGTAGTATGTAGCTACATCATGCTTATTACCACAATCCAAGGATTCAAAAACTTTTAAAAATGTCTCAGTACTCATTCCCAGGGAAATAGTACTACATTGGTAAATAAATAGCAATGATTTCTAATTTATCTTTGCATGAAACATTGTATATAAGCTATCTGCTCACATGGTTATGGCAAGCTTAGCAATATATATTTATGATATAAAAATAAAATTACTTTTGTATTAGTACCAGTTTTTGCAGGATTCTGGGGACCAAGGCCACGGCTTTGACCATGCTGGGCAAGCACTCTACCACTGAATACATCCTCAGCCCAATAAGTAGTATTTACAGAAAAGAAAGAAAGAAGGAAAGAAAAAAAAAAAGCACAGAAGAGCAACGTTAGCCTTCTTTCTTGGGAACAGGTCAGAGTAAAACCCATCTGTGCTAATCACTCAGCAACGAAAAATACTAACAATCTCTTTTTTTTATATTATATATATATTTTTTGTTGTTGTTAAATTATTTTATTGGTACGTTTTAGGTATACAACACAATTACATTTCTCATTGGGAATTGTACCTGATGCATCTTGGTTCTTATTTTTTCCCCATTCCTAGCCCTCCCTTCACCCCCTCCACCCTTCCCTATTTACAAAGACTTTATTTCTATTTTTTCCATTTCTCATTATTTTTCCTTTCCCTTCTTTCCTTTCCCCGGCCCCTCCCACTACCCCTACCCGTTTGGACCTTTTCTTCCTATTTTACATTATCGATTATTCATTCTAATCATTGGTACATTTTAGGTATACAATATAAGGACATTCATCATTGGAAATTTGCACCTTTACATAGTCTCTCTTGGTTCTTATTTTTCACCCTTGCCCAGCCCTCCCTTCAACCCCTCCAGTCCTCTCTATTTACAAAGATTTTGTTCCTATTTTTCCATTTTGTCATATTAATCCCATTCCCTTCTTTCCTTTCCCCTACCCCTCCCACTTCCTTCCCCTTTCCCCCTTTTCTTCCTACTCCACATTACCTATTATACATTTAGTCCTTATTTACACTTTCAGTTTCTCACACCAGAGAAACTATTCAGTATTTACACATGTGTGTCCTATTTATTTCACTTAAGAGTATGGCCTCAATGTGTATCCACTTAGATATAAATGTCTCTAATTTCTCATGTTTTATGGCTGAGGAGTAATCCATTTTATAAAAACACCCACATTTTCTTTATCCAGTCTCCAGTTGGGCATTTGGACTGTTTCCAAGTTTTAGCTATCACAAACTGTGCTGCTGTGAACATGGGTGCACATATATCACTGTGGTATGATTCTTTTAAATCTTTGGGGAAGATCCCCAGCAGGGGAATAGCGGGGTCAAATGGATCTTCCAGTCCTAGTTCTTTGAGGTATCTCCATACTGATTTCCACAGTGCTTGCACCAGTCTACACTCCCACCAGCAGTAGAGCAGGGTTCCTCTTTCCCCACAGCCCCGCCAGCATTTGTTATTGGTGGATTTCATGATAGCAACCATTCTTTCTGGAGTAAGGTGGAATCTCAGCATTGTTTACATTTGCATCACTCGAATGACCAGTGATGTTGAACAGTTTTTCATGTATTTATTTACTATTTCTACTTCTTTGTCTGAGAAATGTCTGTTCATTTCAGAGGCCCATTTTTGGATTGGGTTTTTAAATTTGGGAGGTCTGATCTTTTTAAGTTCTTTATACATTCGAGATAGTAGACTATTGTCTGAGGAAGAGGAGGTGAAAATTTTTTCCCACATTGTGGGCTGTCTCTTCACATTGCTGGTGGTTTCTCTTGCTGTGCAGAAGCTTTTTAGTAAGAAGAGATCCCACTTGTTGATTGTTTGTGCTAGTTCACAGGCAACTGAGGTTTTGTTCATAAAAATCTTTTCCTACACTAATGTCTTCAAGGGTTCTACCTAACCTCTGTTCCAACTGGTTCACTGTTTCTATTTTAATATTTAGATCTTTAATCCATTTTGCTTTTAGTTTAGTGCATGGTGAGAGATATAGGTCTAGTTTTAATTTTTGGCAAGTTGAAAGCCAATTTTTCCAGCATCATTTATTAGAGGCTATCTTTCCTCCAATGAGGGTGTTTGGCTCCTTTATCGAAGATGAGATGGCTGAGTGTGTCTGGCGTTGTTTCTGCATCTTCTAATCTGTTCCACTGGTTGGCAGGTCTGTTTCTTTGCCAGTACTATGCTGTTTTTATCACAGTAGCTTTGTAGTATAGTTGCAGGTTGGGGATTGTGATACCTCCTGTCATGTCTCTGTTACCTAGAATTGCTTTTGCTATTCTGGGTCTCTTCTTGTTCCAAGTGAATGTTTGGATTGTTTTCTCAAGGTCCATGAAGCATGCTGCTGGGATCTCAATTGGAATTGCATTGAATCTATATAGCAGTTTTGGAAATATGGCCATTTTCACTATATTAATAATCCTTCCTACCCAGGAGCAGGGAATGTCTGTCCATTTTCTGATATCATCTTCAATCTCTCTTTTCAGAGTGCCATAGTTTTCAGAGAAGAAGTCTTTGATTTCTTTGGTTAGGTTGATTCCTAGGTATTTCAGTTTTTTGGATGCTATTGTGAAAGGAATTATTTGCCCTATTTCTCTCTCAGTGAGTCTGTCATTCGTGTAGAGGAAAGCTATTGATTTTTGTGTGTTGACCTTGTAACCAGCTACTTGACTGAATTTGTTTATTAAGTCTAGAAGACTTTTGGTGGAGTTCTTGAGGTCTTCCATATGCAGTATCATGTCATCTGCAAATAATGACAATTTGACTTCTTCATTTCCTATCTTTATTCCTTTTATTTCTTTCTCTTGTCTACTTGCCATAGCTAATGTTTCCAAAACTATATTGAACAAGTATGGTAATCGTGGACATCCTTGTCTTGTTCCTGATTTTAGTGTGAAGGATTTCAGTTTTTGACCATTTGGTATGATATTGGCTGTTGGTTTTTCATAGATGGCTTTTATCAGTTTGAGGTAGAAACCAGATATTCCAATTTTTTGTAGGGTTTTTATCATAAATGCATGTTGTAATTCGTCAAATGCTTTTTCTGCATCTATGGAGATAATCATATGGTTTTTGTACTTGGCTCTATTGATATAATGTATTACATTGATTGCTTTGTGTATGTTGAACCATCCCTGCATCCCTGGGATGAATCCCACTTGATCAGGGTGTATGAACTTCTTGATGATATTCTGCATTCTGTTTGCCAGTATCTTATTAAGGATTTTTGCATCTATGTTCATTAGTGAGATTGGCCTATAGTTCTCTTTTTCAGTTGGGTCTTTCTCTGCTTTGGGGATCAAGGTGATGTTTGCTTCCAGGAATGAATTCAGGAGTATTGCTTCCCATTCAATTTCGTTGAAGAGTTTAAACAGTAGTGGCAGCAGTTCCTCTCTAAATGTCTTGTAGAATTCAGCAGTGAAGACATCAGGGCCCAGGCTTTTCTTAGTTGATAAGTTTTTAGTTACATTTTCAATTTCATTGGTTGATATTGGGTGGTTTAGAATTTTTAGGTCTTCTTCCTTCAACTTTGGCAATTTATATGTGTCTAGGAATCTGTCCATTTCTTCTGTGTTGTCCATCTTATTGGGGTATACGTTCTGGAAGTAGGTATTGATGATCCTCTGGATTTCTTCTGGGTCTGTTGTAATTTCACCCTTTTCATTCCTAATTGCAAGGATTTCAGCCTTTTCTTCCCTTTTTCCGACAAGGTTGGCTAAGGGTTTGTCAATTTTGTTGATGGTTTCGAAGAACCAACTCTTGGCTTCATGGATTTTTTATATTGTTCTCTTAGTCTCCATTGCATTGATTTCTCCTCTTATCTTTATAATTTCCTCCCTTGTATGAGCTTTAAGTTTGTTGTGCTCTTCTTTTTCTAGAAGCTTGAGGTGTAGCATCAGGTTGTTTAATTGGGCTCGTTCTGTTTTCCTAATATGTGTATTCACTGCTATGTATTTTCCTCATAAAACTGCTTTCATTGTGTCCCACAGATTCAGATATGTTGTATTGTCATTGTCATTTAATTGAAGGAACTGTCTGATTTCTTCTTTAATTTCCTCTGTGACCTATTGGTTATTCAGAAGTGTGTTGTTCAATTTCCACTTGTTTATGAAATATTTTGAGTTTCTTTTGTTATGGATCTCCAATTTCATTACACTGTGGTCTGGCAATATACAAGGGATAACTTCAATTCCTTTGCACTTACTTAAACATGTTCTATGTGTGAGTATGTGGTCTATTTTGGAGAATAACCCATGTGCAGCTGAGAAGAATGTGTATTCTGATTTTGTGGGGTGGAAGACTCTGTAGACATGTTAAGTTCATTTGTTCAAGAGTTCGATTGAGTTCTAGTATTTCATTACTTATTTTTAGTGTGGTTGATCTATCTATTTGTGACAGTGTGGTGTTGAGGCCCCCCACTACAATTGTATTAGTGCATATATGACTTTTCATGTCCGTTAATATTTGTTTTATATAGTTGGGCACACTCGTGTTTGGTGCATAGATATTTATGATTGTCATCTCTTCTTGGATTGTTCCCTTTACAAGGATGTAGTGTCCTTTTTTGTCTCTCTTAATCAGTGTTGGTTTGAAATCTACTTGATCTGCAAATAGGATAGCTACTCCTGGTTTTTTTCAGGTTCCCGTCACATGGAGCATTGTTTTCCACCCTTTAACTTTCAGTCTATGAGTTTCCTTTTGAATTAAGTGTGTTTCTTGTATGCAACATATTGTTAGATTTTGCTTCTTGATCCATTCTGCTAGTCTATTTCTTTTAATTGGTGAATTGAGACCATTAACATTGATGGTTATAACTGAAACGTATTGACTTGTCATTGCCATGACTTTTTCTTTTTGTTGGGTTCTCCCCCTTTACATTTAATTTCTTGTTATGCCAGATGGGTTCATTCTGCTTTGTTTCCTGGGATTGTGATCCTCAATGTCTCTTCCTCGGATATTGTGGAAAATTCTTTGGAGTGCTGGTTTGGTATTCACGAAGTTCCTAAGGTGATCTTTGTCATGAAAGTATCTTATTTCTCCATCAATTTTGAAAGATAGTTTTTCAGGGTACATCAATCTGGGTTGGAGGCTCTTTTCTTTTAGGGCTTGGAATATGTCACTTCAAGCTCTTCTTGCCTTGATGGTTTGTGTTGAGAAGTCTGCTGTGATTGTGATGGGGTTCCTTTGTATGTGATTTGTTTCTTTTCTCTAACTGCATGTAGAACTTTGTTCTTCTGTTGAGTTTCTGGAATCTTCACAATTATATGTCTATGTATAGATTTTTTTTTGATCAAGGCTATTTGGAGTCCTATATGCTTCACTTATCTGTATGTCAAGTTCTTTTCCCCTGCTTGGGAAATTTTCTGCCATTATTTCTCTGAAGAGATCTTTTATGTCATCTGCACTCTCTCCTGTTTCTTCATTGACTCCAATCAGTCTTATGTTATTCTTCTTTGCATCATCTAGTGCTGCTGGATTGATTTCTTGTGTCCCTTTATAATTTTGAAGCAATATTACTTTTCCTGGTCACTAATTGCAATCTTATCTTCTATATCTGAAATTCTGTCCTCACATTGGCGCATTCTGCTGTGTAGACTTTCAATGGAGTTTTTCATGTCCTGGAAATCTATGTGCATCTGTTTTATGGATTCCATTTGTTTCTTATGTTGGGATTCCATCATGTTCCTGAGCTCCTCTCTAGATTTCTTAATCATGTCTTGCACTAGGGGCACAATTTCTCCTGTTATCTGAGAAATTATTTCTGATTTCATTTTTTCCAGATCCCCTTTTGTTGCCCGTTCAGTAGGTCCAGGTGGTTGAGTATCAGAGTGTTCCATCTCATTTCCCTTTGGGGTTGCTGTAGGTGATCTGGAAGTCTGGTTTTGAGACTTATTTATGTGTTTTCTCATTTCAACTGGGGGGGGGGCTGTTGGCGCCTGCAAGGATTACCTCCTCTGAGCTGGGAGAGGTGGGACAGGGGCCAGGGGCAGTGGTAGGGATGGTGGCCCAAAAGCCCTTTCCTCTGGTCTGGGAGCAGTGGGAGGGATGGTGGCCCAGAAGCCCCTTCCTCTGGGCCAGAAACACCGGGACAGAATGTGGCCCAAAAGCCCTTTCCTCTTGGCTGGGAGCAGGGGAAGGGATGGTGGCCAGGAAGCCCCTTCCTCTGGACCAGGAGCAGTGGGAGGGTGGCTCAGAACTCCTACCTCTGGGCCAGGAGCAGTGGGACTCAGTACTGTGGTCTGGTGGTCTGGTGTCCTCTGTGTCTTTGTAGTGTGGAACCAGGTGGCTGTACAGAGGAGCAGAGGGTGGGGGGTCCAGTGGATTGTTGCCAGGGTGCGCACTGATTTGGCATCTTCTGTGCAACTCAGGTCCTCAGTAGGGTGTGCACAGACCTGCCTGTCTGCAGCGGGCTGATTCCGTGTCTTCCATATTTCCTTTTCTTTCTAAGAGAAAATAGCTCTTTCCCAATAGGCCAGTTTTTCATTTACATAAATGGCAATAATTATTAAATATAATTTTAGGAAAACATAACATTGATTGATTTCTCATCTAAGACTACTCATAGGTTTAGGAATTTAAGTTAAATTCCTCAACTTCCCCAACAGTCTCCAACATACTTCTAAGTACTACAGTCTTTTAAGAAAAATAGGAGATAAGTTTGAATGTTCCACCATAAATAGGAAAATCAGTACTCAAAGTATATTTCTCAATGCCTCTTCTCCCTATTCCTATTCTTGAAAATGGGAACCGTACTACTATACTCTTTTGTTAATAAAATACCACCCCTTTATTATATCTCATTTGACAGATAAGTCTCAAAGAAAAAAGAAAACTGCAGAAAGCAGTTAATAAATCCATAATTTAATTTTACTCAACTTCTCTCAGGTGCAGAAAGAGAACTGCTGTATGTAGTACACAGACACACACACATACACACACTATCTGGTTTGAAACTATTTCTGTGTCTTGGAAAATGTGCTTCAGCATCACATGACCCTTTCTGTGACCTGGAGCAGACACTTTGGAAATGTAGCCCTGAAGAAATCCATTAAGGATGTAAAAGAAATAAATGTAAAAAGCATAGTTTATACTTCTTCTAAACTTGATGCCAAGTGCTCATCTCTTCTTGTACATCTAATGACTCTTTTACTAAACAGAGCTGAGTTAAAATGTGCTCATGGGACTTCACCTCCTCACCTCAATACTATTTCTGTCAAACAGTATGTTTTTAGTCTGCAGAATTGTATAATAGGACTAATATGATGTCATTTACATCAGTTCTATTGTTCACTTTGCTTTACTCTACTTTTGGGGATCTTGAATGGGAAAAATTCATTATATTACACTAAAACAAAAAGGGGTCAGACATGAAGATGCCATGAATTGTAAAGTCAAATGTAGGGATCAGTCATCAAAAGCCTTAGCTCAGCCCACACATAACCCACCTTCCAGCAACCAGCTTAGCTATTAAACCCTTGCCTCTGGCCTCCTTGCTGTGCCTGCAGCTGGCTCCACACTACAGAGGCACAGGGGGTCACGAAGGCCATTTTCCTGAGCTCCAGAAGATTGAGCAGAAGTGAACAAGCGATAGAGGGCCTCTCTCAGGCTCCTTGATGAAAATTGAAGCCCACTGGAAAAGTGAAGTGAATCTCTGCAATAAAGGCACACCAGGGCACCCTACTTGGTAAGTTGGAGGGATCATCACCTCCCATTGGAACTTGGACTCTCTTAAGGGGAAGGGCAGCTGGAACCTTCAGTAGAACCTTGCAGAGTTCAACCCTGCAGGAGGACAGGGAGCACAGCTTGGGACTTAAATACAGAAAACTGCCTGAATCTCATGGTTCTGCTACTGGCTTGCTGAGACTCATTGACTTACATCTGCAAATTGCTGCCCACATTGTCTATTATGACAGCAGAGACATACGTTGAAGGAGACCATTCATTTTTAGTTTTTATTTGTTATTTTCAAAATTATTTTTTCTCTCTCATATTTTTAATTTTAATTTTTCTACTCTTTTCAATTTTTTTTTTTCTTCTCTCTCTCTCTCTCTCTCTCTCTCTCTCTCTCTCTCTCTCTCTCTCTCTCTCTCTCTCTCTCTCATTCTCTTGCATGCCCTACATTATTCTTCATCTCCCTTTGTGTTCCTGTTCTGGCCCTAATTCAGATTTCTTCTTTCTTTTTCTTCTCTTTTTCCTTCTCTATATTATCATTAGTTTTAAAGGAAATTAAATAATTTCTAGCCTCCTTATTGCTCTTAGGTTGTTCTGTTCTAGTATTTGTTCTTTAATTCTGTATTTTCCTCTTGTCTTCAACAGCTTCCTAGAGTTTGCTTGATCTTCCTGTGTCCTCTGGCCTCACTGCTAACCTTTACCTACCCTTATACCTATCTAGCCCTCCTTCCCCAACTCCTTCTAACGCCCCATCCCAAAAGATAAATTTGCTATAATGAAGACTTTATTCACTATGAACATATGTTGGGCTGGTCTTTGATTTTGATTTAATTCACACAGTTAAAGGTGATAGATTAATAACTACCACTAATTGTCATTTTTAAAGCTGTGCTTGATGCTATTGTGTTGCTGATTGTATCACTTGGGCTAAGGTGTTGTGTTTGATCTAATAGGTTGTCCTTCCTGGTATAATGAAAATGAGATAGCCTCAGAACCATTAGAAACTCAAAACCTGAAGACCAGCTATATTTGGAAGACACCTCTGAGAAGCAATCATTCCTTAAGTGTTCAAAATACATCAACAAAGATACTTAAAATAAACAACTTCAACATATCAACCCAGGAACTAAACCAAGGACAGTACCAAAAACAAAAATGAGAAGACCTTTCAGCAAGGCACAAGCCCAGAGGCACCCCACCAAAGGCAAATGCTGGGGGAAATGAGGTGGAAAAGTCTGATAATCAACAACCTGGACACCCTGAAGTGATAGCAGAGGAAGTAACAAAACAGATGAATGAGGCTCTAGAAAAATTTAAAGCAGAAATAATTTCCCACATAACTACAGAGATGGTGAGCACAGCAAAAGACATGATTAGTGACTGTAGAACAGAAACAGATAAAAAAATAGAAGAGCTCAGAACCATGATGGAAACCATGAATGCCCAGCATGGGAAAAAAAGGGAAACCATGAATTCCCAACATAGGAAACAAATAGAATCCATGAAATAGATTCAAACAGATATCCAGGAGATTAAAATCTCTATTGAAAGCATATACAGCTGACTGAGCCAATCTGAAGACAGAATATCAGATATAGAAGACAGGATGGTGGTCAGTGACCAAGAAAAGAGAAACCTTTAAAAAATAGTAAGGTACTATGAGAAATAAATCCAACAGCTCCTAGATGATGCAAAGAAGAATGATATAAGACTGACAGGAGTCCATGAAAAAGCAGGAGAAAGTACAAATGACATAAAAAAACTGTTCACAGTATTAATGACAGAAAACTTTCCAAACAAAGCAAAAGAATTTGACATACAGATAAGTGAGGCATATAAGACTCCAACTAGCCACAATCAAAAAATCTACACCTAGACACATAATAATCAAGATATTGGAAACCCAACAGAACAACAAAATACTACAAGAAGTTAGAGAAAAGAAACAAATCACATGCACAGGAAAGGCCATCAGAATCACAGCAGACTTTTCAGCACAAACCCTCAAGTCAAAGAGAGCTTGGAGTGAGGTATTTCAAGCCATAAAAGAAAACAACCTCCAACCTAGACTGATGTATCCTGCAAAACTATCTTTCAAAATTGTTAGAAAAATAAGATACTTCCATGACAAAGAACACCTGAGAAACTTCATGAATACAAAACCAGCACTCCAAACAATTCTAAACAATATCAGAGAAAAAAGATAATGAAGGTCATAACTCCTTGAGGCCCAACACAGCAAATTCATCAGGCAAGGCAAGAAATTAAAAGGAGAGGGGAAAAAATAACAAAGAACCAACAACGGGAAAATAGCATGACAATGAAAAGTCAATACATATCAGTTACAGCCATCAATGTTAATAGCCTCAATTCACTAATCAAAAGAAATAGACTGGCAGAATGGATTAAGAATCAAAACCTGACAATATGCTGTATACAAGAAATGCAACTAGTTCAAAATAAACTCATAGATTGAACGTAAAAGGATGTAAAACAATTTTCCACATGACAGGAACCTGGAAAAAAGCAGGGGTAGCTATCTTATTTGTAGACAAAGTAAATTTCAACCCAAAACTTATTAAGAGAGACAAAGAAGGACATCACATACTTGTAAAGGAAACAATCCAAGGGGAAGAGATGACAATAATAAATATATATGCACCAAATACTAATGCCCCTAACTATACAAAACAAATATTAGGGGACATGAAAAACCAAATAAGCACTAATACAACTGTAGTGGGGGACCTCAATACCCCACTGTCACAAATAGACAGATCATCTAGACAAAAAATCAACAATGAAATACTAGAACTGAATCAAGCTTTTGAACAATTTGACTTAATAGAAGTCTACAGAGTGTTCCACCCACAAAATCAGAATATACATTCTTTTCAGCTGTACATGGGTCATTCTCAAAAATAGACCACATACTAGCTCATAGAACATGGTTAAGTAAATGCAAAGGAATTAAAGTTATCCTGTATATATTATCAGACCATAGTGCAATTAAACTGGAGATTAATAGCATAAGAAACTGCAAGAACTTCACAAATACATGGAAATTGATTAACACTCTCCTGAACAACCAATAGGTTACAGAAGAAATTAAACAAGAAATTAGACACTTTTTACAAATTAATAATAATGCCAATGCAGCATACAGGAATATATGGAGCAAAATGATAACAGTTCTATGAGGGAAATTCATAGCAGTGAATGCCCATACTAGGAAAACAGAACAAGATCAAATAAACAACTTAATACTGAATTTTAAGCTCCTAGAAAAAGAAGAGCAAGACAAACCCAAAGCTCACAAAGGGAGGAAATTATAGTGATCAGAGCAGAAATTTCTCTGCAAAGGAGACTAAGATAATGATACAAAAAATCAATTAATTGAAGAGTTGGTTTCTCGAAAGAATAAATAAAATTGATAAACACTTAGCCAACCTTATCAAAAAAAAGGAAAGAAAAGGCTCAGATCCATGTAATTAGAAATGAAAAAGTTGAAGTTACAACAGATCCAGCAGAAATCCAGAGGCTCATCAATACCTACTTTGATAACCTGTACAATAATAAAATGGAAAAGACAGAAGAAATGGACAGATTTCTAGATACATATGAATTACCAAAGTTGAATGAAGAAGATATAAAAATTCTAAACACCTCAATTACAATCAGTGAAATTGAAAATGTAATTAAAGATTTACCAACAAAGAAAAGCCTAGGGCCTGATGGCTTCACTGCTGAATTCTACAAGACATTTAAAGAACTGTTGTCACTACTCTTTAAAATTTTCAATGAAATTGAAAGGGAAGCATACTTCCTAATTCATTCTTAGAGGCAAGTGTTACTTTGATTCCAAAACCAGGGAAAGACCCAACCAAAAAGAGAATTACAGGCCAATCTCCCTAATGAACATAGATGCAAAAATCCTCAACAAAATACTGGCAAATAGAATGCAGAAGATCATCAAGAAGATCATACACCCTGACCAAGTTGGATTTGTCCCAGGGATGCAAGGATGATTCAACATACATAAATCAATAAATGCAATACACTATATTAACAGAGTCAAGGGCAAAATCCATATGATCATCTCAATAGATGCAGAAAAAGCATTCTACAAAAGTCAACACCCATTCAAGATAAAAACCATGCAGAAAATTGGAATAGGTGGTCTTTATCTCAACTTGATAAAGGTTATCTATGAAAAACTAACAGCCAACATCATGCTAAATGGTCAAAAACTGAAAATCTTCATGCTAAAATCAGGGGCAAGACGAGGATGTCCACTATCACCACTTCTGTTCATTATAGTTTTGGAAACATTAGCCACAGCAATTAGACAAGAAAAAGAAATGAAAGGAAAAAAGATAGGAAGAAGTAAACTGTCATTATTTGCTGACGATATGATATTCTACATAGAAGACCCTATAAACTCTGCCAAAAGACTTCTATACTTAATTAACAGATTCAGTAGAGTAGCTGGATACAAGGTCAACACCAAAATCAATAGCCTTCTCATACACAAATAACAGACTCATTGAAAGAGAAATTAGGGAAACAATTCCTTTCACAAAAGCACCCCAAAAATGAAATATCTAGGAATTAATCTAATGAAGCAAGCAAAAGATCTCTAGATTAAGAACTACAACACTCTTAAAATAGAGATCGAAGAGGATATAAGAAAATAGAAAGACATCCCCTGATCCTGGGTAGGAAGAACTAACAGTGAAAATGGCCATACTTCCAAAACTGCTGTACAGATTCAATACAATCCTGATTGAAATCTCAACAGCATATTTCACAAAATTAGAAAAAACAATCCAAAAGTTCATCTAGAACCAGAAGAGACATAGAATTAGCAAAAGCATTTCTAGTCAACAGAGTCATGGCAGGAGGTATCATAATTTCCAACTTGAAATTGTACTACAAAGCCACTGTGATAAAAACAGCATGGTACTGGCAAAGAAACAGAGCTGAGAATCAGTGGAATAAATTAGAAGATGCAGAAACAACCCCATACATACTCAGCTACCTCATTTTTGACAAAGGAGCCAAGCATCCTCACTGGAGGTAAGACAGCCTCTTCAATAAATGTTGGAAACACTGGATTTCAACTTGCCAAAGATTAAAATTAGACCATTATCTTTCACAATGCACTAAACTAAAATCTAAGTGCATCTAAATATTAAAACAGAAACACTAAACTTGCTGGAAGATAAGTCAGGTTGAACTCTCAAAGACATTGGCATAGGAAAGGACTTTATGAACAAATCCTCAGTAGCATAGGAACTAGCACAAAGAATCAACAACTGGGATCTCGTCTTATTCAAAAGCTTCTACAGTGCAAGAGAAACCACCAACAGAGCTAAAAGACAACCTACAATGTGGGAAAAGTTTTTTACCAGCTGTTCCTTAGATAAAGGTCTATTATCTAGAATGTATAAAGAAGTGAAAAAAATCAGACCCCCCAAATATAAAGACTCAATTCAAAAATGGGCATCTGAAATGAACAGACATTTCTCAGGCAAAAAAGTAAAAGCAGCAAATAAACATATGAAATAATTTTCAACATCACTGGTCATTTGAGAGATGCAGATGAAAACAACACTGAGATTCCACCTCACCCCAGAAAGAATGGGTGCTATCATGAAATCAACCAATAACAAATGCTGGCTGGGCTGTGGGGAGAAAGGAAGCCTTTTCCATTGTTGCTGAGAGTGCAGACTGGTGCAACCACTTTGGAAATCAGTATGGAAATACCCCAAACAACTAGGATTAGAGGTCCTATTTTAACCAGCTATTCCTTTACTTGGTATCTTCCCCAAAGAATCAAAAGAATCATACCACAGTGATATATGTGCACCAGTGTTTATAGAGGCACAGTTTGTAATAGCTAAAACTTGTAAGCAGCCCAATTGCCCATCAACTGGAGGCTGGATAAAGAAAATGTGTTTGTTTGTTTTTTTAATTAAATGGGGTACTACTCAGCCATATAGAATGAGAAACTGGAGACATTTGTAGCTAAGTGGATGCACATTAAGGATATACGCTTAAGAAATAAATAAGAAACACATGTGTAAATGCCAAATAGTTTCTCTGGTGTGAAAAACTAAAAGTGTAAATAAGAATCAAAATGTATAATTGATATTGCAAAATAGGAAGAAAATGTCTAAAGGAGTAGGGAAAGTGGGAGGGGTAGGGGAAAGCAAAGAAGGGAAAAGAAAATCATATAAGAAAAGGAAAAACATGGAAACAAAGTCTTTGTAAATAGGAAAGGGTGGAGGGGGTGAAGGGAGGGTAGGGGAATGGGGAAAAAATAAGAACCAAGATATATCAGGTAAAGGTACAAGATCTCAATGATGAATATAACTGTATTGTATACCTAAAATGTACCAATAAACTAAATTAAAAAAAACTTAGCTCATATTAATATATATATTTTTATATATTATATATACATACATCAAAGGAAAAAATTTTCAAGCTCAGCTACTTTTGTTTCATTCTTCAATATCTTATAATTTCTGTATTTTTCACAAATATTCTCCCTATTGTTTATTCATCATTGTTCTAAATATATATTAAGAGGTTAAAACTCTCCAAGAAGCAGAATTACATTTTATAAAATGTTTAACTGAATTGGGGGTTTTTGAGCTACTAGCCACCCTCTGATAACCATTGTTGACAAATAACATTTTATTGGAACACAGCCATGCTATGCATTTATGCATTTTCTATGGTTGCTCTTGTGTTACAAAACCGAGTAGTTACAACTCAAATTGTATGTCTGAAAAACTCTGAAGTATTTAGGGTATGGTATATGGCTTTTTATAGAGACTTTGTCAACCCCCCTATAGAAGCTGGAAATTAGTCTCTGCATTTGTGCAATGACTTATTTTGTACTAAATCATTTATAATAATTAGACTTTGAAGTTTCATTTCTGTAGTCAAGATTAATTTCCTTCTACTATCCTATATCTACACTGCTCATTAGTATATCATAGGTTGAAAAGTATGTTATTTATAAGTGAAATTACACATAAGACACTCCTCCCTAATTTAAAATACTATTTTTGGGATTCTTTCAGTACTTCCTTGGTCAGCAAATTTATTACCAACTTCAAAATTTTTCATGATATCAAAGAATATTAACAGTAATCTCATCAAAAGCAGAATTGCCATGAGCTTTTGATCAAGAAATCTTTCTGCAAAGAAAAAAAAGCTAATTTATTTTGTGAATGTTCTCTAGAAACATCTACACCGTCTTCTGTCAAGCTCATACATTGATTAGATATTTTAGTTAAATGTTGTTTTCCTAAGGAAATATTTATTTGCTATGCTGATTTTTTTCAATTTGAATTATTAGGGGAACATAATCAAGCCCTAAAAATAAAAAAAACAGGTGTTCAGGCAACCATGAAAAATTTAAATGGCTTGATTACTTCTCAAGGGTGGATGATTTGTTTTATTGTGTGAAATCACACAATTACATTGTGCTCTACTTCCATCTATAGTTACATCAAAGAGAAGATAAAAGAATAAATTGAGCTGGTTTCAAGCACATTTTGTATAATAACTACAGTGGACTGAAAGTTGGCAGACGAGATGAAATGCGCTCAAAATTCACTAAGACAAATATTTAATATTTTAAAGATTCTGACTTGACATATATTTCCATATATCTTCCAAGTGCTTTTGAATGTGTTCCAAATCTCCATTTAGAATAATGAACATTGAGAAAATTCTTCTTTGCCTCATAATCCAAGGGTATTGATAAGGAAAAATCCTATTCATGTCATTCCTCATAAAGATTCTTTTCTTATGTTCCATTTAAATGTCTCATCCAGTATTTCTTAATCCTGACCGTGAATAGAAGCATCTTGTGAACTTTTAAAAAATAGTGATATTTAAACCCTATGCATAGCTGACAGATTCTGACTGAGTCAATTTTTGTAGGCAAAATAGCAATATAATGGTTTGAGAATACCTATATGAATGTAGTGTACACTAAGATTGAAAATGGCTGATTTATATACCTTACCAACTATAAATAGACTGTTTAGAATGACAAACCCAAGGAACTGTTCATAGAAGCCAAGCATGAAGTTTATGATGGAGATTGGAATGAATTTGAAATAGAAAAGCAATGCATGGAAATTTGGTTCCTATCACTACGTATGAGCAGATGTCTAGAATTTATTTTCTATACAAAAATAATACGAATGCATAAAATAGCTGTATGGTAATATAGATATGTGTTTTACCATTTGGCATGGAATTTCATACACAACCAATATTTGCTGATGGCTTAATGAATATAGATAAATATAAAAATATACAACTCGTGCAGAGTATAGTAATCAGTGTCAACTGTGTGCTTTTGTCCTAAGAATTAAAGTGGCTATAATAAAGTGTGAAGTTAGAGAAAGTTAAGGTATTAAAACTGAGTTTAGAGATGGGGTCCAGGATGCAGGAATAAAGTTTTGATTTACCACCAATGGACATATTTAAGAATGAGATAGTCTTACATCTTTTTTGGGATTAGAAAAATAAAAGCTTCATTGAAGACAGGAAGGTGCATTTCATAGATAAATAGTGGAGAGGTCCTTGTTACCATGTATTTCTTCTAGGGCAGAGGAAGATAAATGGCTGACAGAATGAAGAGGTTCATGTCCAGATTTAACAATATGGTTTACATTTCTAATTTGTTTCCTGCATGTTTCATAAAGAAGTCAGTTAGAACAATATCTCAAGGTGGTCATAGACTAACACATGAAAATAAGTTCTCTCCCAAAAAGTGTTATTCTTTCACAAATATATAATTAAATCAATTACAAAATCCCAATATTTTATTGTCCCTTCTTTTTAGAAAATCAACTCGTGCGCCCTCCTTTTAAAAGTTTCTTTTTTCTCCTTTTTTCCTTTTTATTGTATTTTTACATTACAGATTTAATACATAGTGAAAAAAATCAAAGAATTGATATAATAAGTTGCATACAAATATATTCATCATTATTTATTTGTTCCAAGTAATCATTGTTAAAATCATGGTTTGTATATTTCCATATGATTTTGAAAAATTGTGTAAGTACATAATTGCAGAACATAATGATTGCATTCATCAAAGGAAGTTGGTACGTGCACAGAACATAGCTTAATTATTTTTGCATTGTTTTCTGCTCCCCTCCCTCTACCTCTTGCTTTTCTTCCCATTTACAGAGATCTCCCTCCTGTTTCCTATTACCTATCTCTTATTTTGTTCTTAGATTTATTTATAATTTTTGGTTTCTCCTACAAGAGACAATATGCGATATTTCAATTTGTATGTCTTATTTATTTTACTTAACGCTGTGGTCTCAAGCTGCATTCATTTTCTGACAAATGACTCAAATTTTTTTTTAAATGACTCTAATTTATCCTCCTTTGTAGTACAGTAGTACTTCATTGTCTATAAATACCACATTTTCTTTTTCCATTCATTTCATACTGCTAGTGCAATTTCGGATTTTATTTTCTTTTTGTTTTCTATTTCCCCCAAGGAGAAGATTTTTCACAAAACCATTAAACAAGTAGCTCTATTAGGCATACTTAAAATTGAGACTCCTGGAATTGGAATAATGTTGACTTCCCTCTTCACTAGAAAGGAAGCAACTTAAAATCAGAAGCCTGAGTTTCTTCAGCTGTAAAATGGAAATAAGCTAATAAAGTCCCTGAAATGGTTCTGAGAATTAATGAGAGGTAATGATATAAGATACTAAGGTTTATTAAGGCACCTAAACAATCACAAATAAAAGTATGATTTTATTACTGGCAATGTTTCATGTTTATTTACTCACAGATTTTAGAAAAAAAATTTTTCTCAGTTGTGTTTCTCCAATCTGTAAAAAAATATATTTTCCAGTGTGCTAAGAGCTTACACCTACTGCCCACAGAACCTGAGTGGAATCAGAGGGGAACACATACATTTCAGGGGATTGTTTGACTGATGTAAAATGTGAAATGGTGGGGCCAGGGATGTAGCTCAGTGGTTCTGCCACCTGCCTTGCAAGTGGAAGATCCCGAGTTCGATCCCCGGAACCAAAAACAAAGACAAAAACAAAAAAAAGTGAAAGAGTAAATTATAATCATTCTGTATAAAAAGGACATTCAAACCAAAATTAGCAATTGTTGTCTAAGGCACTGCGCGGTGATTATTTTTCAGATATTTTATTGGCAAGAGGGAGCTGGATGTGAATGGGAGAGGTCATGGGACTCGCCCACTGACTAAATAAGCAGAAACAGTGAGAGCACAATGACCACCAAATTCCAAAGTATTGCACTCAAAATTTCATTATCTCAAGAATTTCTCTCCCTTCAGGACAGAGAAAGGCTTCCATTGTTAAGGCACTGTAGATGTTTTCTTCCATGTGCCTACATATATAACCTTTAATCTTAATATTAAATAGGTTGTAGTTTCTCAATAAATACGGATGAATGGATTAAAAGATGGATGGATAGATGGATGGAAGAATAACGAAGAGTTGAATAAGAAGCTCTCTTCACATTCCCACATCTTACTAAAAAATACCAAAGAAATTCACACAGAACTTTTCTTAAAACCCATCTTTGATGGAAGAGAGAATGTCTCCAGATATTCTTCAATTGCTGCTAGGTTTTCTCCTCCTTAAATTTGGGTATATACTCACTATTACAGTTCATGTATTATTTGCACCATATACATGTGTGAAAATTTTCAAATATTGTATTATTACTAAACCGAAAATTGCTATAAAAATGAAATACAATGGTATGATGTATGACAAGTTAAGACTTACATAGCAGTTATTAATTAGCAAGAGATAATTAATAAGTGAATGAATCATGAATAGATAACAATATCTTTATAATTTTAAAGTAAGGCCAAAATTTTCACTAACGTACAAAATCCAGAAGTTATGGTGAAGAGTGACTAGTTATACAATGTTGCTAATAGTTTTCAAAATACAATTAGTTGTGGACCAAGTCTATCATTGGTCTTATTTATTCATGTAGCTCATGTCAATATAAAATTTATAGAGGTTTGTTTTTCTCTTTGGCTAACTAAATACCTTTGTAATAACTTTGATTTTTACCTCTTAATTCAAAAATCCTAAAATATTTGTTACCTGATTTTGTACAGAAAAAAATGGTTTCATTCTTCTTTAACCTCCAAGAATGCTGAACCCAGTCTACTGTATTTAAGATTATGTCCTCAGCACCTTGCTTTCTTCCATGCACATGGTAAACTCTCAATAATTGGCTATTAAAAAAAATGGCTATTTAGTGGTGAATGAATGAATAAATAAATAAATAAATTCTGTACTCATCATCACATGTACTAATCTTTAACAGAGAAAATATTTGTCATCAGAGCTCACAAAAACAGACATTTAAAATTTTCCTCACATAAGAAAAGTCATTTTGAAAATTACTTATTTTCAAATTAAATTCACTAAATTATTGAAGTTAAAATAGTTCAATAAAATTTTAGAAAGATAGTATGCATACATAATGGGAAACTACTTTCTAGTTATCTGACATGATAGAATGCTTTTCTCTGTTTCTGATGGAGATTCTAGCTATGTCTCCTTCCATAATGGATGTTGCATGAGAAATAATTTTAAGAAACAGACAAGCTTTTTCACTAAGCAGAGTCTACCTGGAAGTATTTGTCTTTCAGCTGGCTCTTCCTTTTGCTCTTGAAAATTTTCAGGTGGGAAAAATTGCATATCCAATTATGCTAATGAAATCACAAAGGAATCTTTCCAGCTTCACTTTATGTAGCACTCAGTGTGGAAAGCTTGATGCTTAATACCGTTCTTGGGCTGTAAGAGCTATGCGACTTAAAGTTAAGTACTTTCCAGATTCTCAATATAGGTAGAACTGAGTCTATTTAATTGTATGTGACCTTTATTGCTATTTATAAAATCCATCAGCCTCTATTTTCATATTTCATTCTTCCTTTGTTTTTTTTGTTGAACATTTCCGTTTATAGTATTGGTCTTTTTATATATCACATCAAATTCTTTCTTGAAGGAAGTAAGGTAGTCATAATTGTTAAGTACATATTTATAAACTATATTTATGAGGTTGATTTTGAAATATATCAGAATTAAGTAATGATTTCCCTTCAGTGAATTGAAAAATCAACACATGTATATTTCCCTTAACATTCATAAGACTTGGGATAAGAGTACTAATGGAGCTCCACATGCCATATTGAGGCAGGAGATTAAAGTATAGCAAAGTGGCTGGGCAAATGGGCATGTCCTGTCAGTCATGGAGATCCAGAACACATGTGCAGAAGAGCTTCCAAGCACTGCACCTGGTACCAATCAGAGAATGCTATTTTCAATTCTCCTGGCGCAAGATCAAGTAGGGTTTTGACAGGATGGCCTAGATCTGATGTCAGAATGAGGCATATAAAGGATGGCAGCCATTAACCTCACGACCCCTGTGACCTTTTTATATACATGCTCTGCACTCTGTAGAGCATATTCCTTTTCCTATCTATAATACCTTTCATAAATGTGAAACCTCACTACATTATTTCCTGTCCAATTCTTTATTCAGGACAACAGCTGGGAAAGGATCCCTGGGAAGATCATAGCAAAATAGAACTCCAGTAATATTTTGTCTAAGTAATTCAAGACTATAAATTAAGCTAATATATTGCTTTATAAAATATATTCTGTCTCCCTACATTCAAATATATGCCTTTTTACAGACTGGAAGGCAGGTGAGCATTTAGCTTTCTTGGCCTCTTAGAAAGTTGTGGCTGGCGGCGGCGGGGAGGGAGGCTGTGTTAAAGGCTTCTGATCTTCTACTCTTCCTGTGGTCTCTCTGGCTCTGCCAAGACCAGAATTTCCCAGTTCTTCCACACTGTCCCTTGGCCATCTTACTGCCTTTGTCTACCTTAATTTAGCCCCAGAGTATTTGGGGCAGGATCCTGCATAACCGAACCGTGAACCAAACGTGGGTATAGTTTGTAGTGGGCAGGTTCTTTTGAGCCTATGGTTTCCTCATTCCATGAAAACAGAAAGAAAGGTAGGATGGGCTTCCTGAATCTTTGAATTTGGCATGTATTCTTTTTACTGATGTATAAAAAATGTATGTGTGATGTAAAGCAAAGCACGCTGACACCAAAGTCAATCATAGGTTCAAATCAGGCTCTTCTTGGGACAGTGACCCCGGTTGAATTATCCAAAGTGCCTGAGCTTTGGGTCCTTACCTACTACTCTGTTGTAAATTTGGCATGAGATTTAAATAAGATGGTGGACACAAAGCATTAGCACAGTGCTTGATGTCTGTAAAGATTTTAAATGCTTATCTGTTTTACTATTATGTAACAACTACTAAATATTTAGTAAATAACTAAAGAATGCTCAAAATTGTGCCTTATACAAGGTGGCACACAAAGTATTATTATTAATCACTGATTGTCTTGGAAGAAATAGGAAAGAAAATATAATTTAAAATTTTTTGTACTATTGTGTAACTAGCCAGTAATTATTAAATGACTAAAAATATTCAGGGTTTTGCCTTGTGCAAGGTTTTATTCAAAGTATTACAAAAATATTGCTTTGGAAAGAAATAAAAACAAAAATATATAGAGAGAGTACCTGCTATATGTTGTGCTAAACGTTTCATATAAATGACCTCAAATTAGCCATATGAATTAAATACACTGATATTCACACTTTACAAATGAGCAGCTTGTGTTAAATAAGTTAGAAAGTAGTAGCACTTGGACTGAAATCCAGGTTTAACTACAAACTCTATTCTTCTAACCATTTAAAACTTGAAGAAGTTTAGAAGAGTAAAGACAACATCAGATATATAACCAATAGAGCATTAAATAATTAATTATTACATTTATTACAGGAAAACTCAACCAATCTTGGTATGGAGGTAATAATAGTGTCTTGTTGAAAGGCATTGTATTCAACTTAAAATATATTCTGTTTGGGAATGAATCACCTCCCCCACCTAATTAGCTCAAGACTGCTGCTGGTTGTCTCTAAACTAACTGCTTAAGGAATATATTGAACCCAGACTCAACTGTACCACAGCAAATTATTTAAGAGAATAAATCAAGTACAACAATTTCAAAGTGAACTTTAATGATTAAAAACATAGGGAGTACTACTTAAAATTCAGATTGCTAGGCCCTGTCCCAAGCATAATAAATTCACTTTGCTGGCTGTATAGCTCAGGGATCTGGCTTTTAACACATGTCCCAGGATAATTCTTATGCATCCTTCCTCTGAAACTTGAGTCTTGCTGACTTCAATGGTTCAGGGGAAGATCCCATGTCTTCATTTTTTAACTGCTCTTAAGACGGTTTTAATTTTGCAGCTCACCTTGAGAACTTACATCAGGAGAAATGTTTCCATTTTCAACAGGAAGTTCTCAGTAAAATGTGATTTTTAGAGTACAGAACATTGCATAGATATATTCAGCAACTTGATTTATCAAGGGTTAAATGATTATTCACCCAGTACCAGGCACTGGGTTTCAAAGTCCAAGTAGAGAAGGAAAAATGTGATGGGGCACCTGCTTTCACATATCATGAAGACAAAGGAAGAGATCAGTGAATAACAAACCATTCTGGTGTGCTTATTTTTTACAAGCAATGAAGGGATGTTGCACTGTGACAAATAAAAATCCCTAGTAGAAAAATTGAAAGATACAGAAACTGTAGCAGTAATTTGACTTGTAGTAGATTTTGCAGTAGATTTATTGATTATTGACATTAATGACTAATATTTGTTGTTGATTTTAAACTGTTCTTCACACTGCTCTGTGTGGTTCACAGTGGACTGCATTAGTCTTCCTGAATCAAAAAGCTGCTTCCATTTTTATGAGGATGTGAACAGAAAGTTCCTTAGGAGCCTCAGGTTTCAGTGCTCTGTTTAAGTACTAGCATTTAACTTGCTTCCTCTGTTTGCTTCTCATTTTTTGATCAATTGATACCTACTTTAGATTGATATCTGGCTGAGTTGGGACATGTTTGATCTTGGAATAAGAGTCCAACAATAAATAAATATCCCATGGAGCCTTTTAGGTTTTATCTAGGTGAAAATTCTCTTTTATCATCAGTGTTCTTTGATATAGATGACCCTCTGGTCTTTTGATGTGCCGAATGCCCAGAATGGAATGGAAGAGTCTCAACAAACTAGCAAATCCAATTTTAGGTTTGTGGAGGTGAAGAACTAAATGACATTTAGGCTGCTGGGAACAACACATGCATAAAAATCAAGACTCCAGTTCTGCCCTTCTATTATCATCTCAAAATGCTCTATAATTTTGTTTGTTTGTTTTTTGGTACCAGGGATCAAACTCAGGACCTTGTGCCTGCAAGGCAGGTGGCAGTACCACTGAGCTGAATCCCTGGCCCTCAAATTGCTCTATAAATTGACTAATGGACAATTAGTTGTAGATTTATTTCTAGGGATTACTTTTTTGTATTCTTGCAACTCATTTTTATATAATTTATCATGACAGACAAAATATAGATGCTCCTCAATTTATAACAGAATTGTTTCCTGATGAATCTATCCAAAATTGAAAATATCCTTTGGGAAAATGCATTTGGTACATCTAACCTACCAAACATCATGCCTCAGCAACACAGTATAGTGTAACTATCAGTTATTTACCTCCAAGATAATGAAAATTACAGCTTGATGCAGCTACCCAGTATTACAAGAGTATCATAGTGTATATTGCAAGGCAAAGAAAAGAACAAAATTCAAAATCTAAACTATGGTTTCTACTGATCACACATCATTTTCATATCATTGTAAAGTAAAAAACCAAATCTTAATTCAGGCCACATTAAGTTTAATCATTTTTTTAAAAATTGACCAGCATTTTAAACATTTATTAATAATAAAAGTAACAAGCATTCATTGTGGACTAGCATGTAAAGGCAATGGAACGATTGTACAGCTATGGTCTAATGAGAGATGTGTGTTGGGAAACACACATAGGAACACAGGAACTGATTCTATCTTTCATTTAGAGGGACAGATAAGACTCTGAAGCAAATAATATTTGAAGAATAAAAGCTAGAGTGAGGGACAGAGGAGCAAAAAAGAGAACAGATTGTAGGGGAAAAGGGATGAAGATAGAAGTAAGAGGAGTTAGAGAAAGAGGGAGTAACATGAAAAAGGGAGGAATGAAACATACCAGCCAGGACCAATATATTTTGCCAATATTTAATATCATGGATCATATTATTGCATTGCAAATCATCTTAACATAGAGGTTAAAAACAATAACATATATTTATTATTGTGCAATTTATTTGGATGACAAATCCAAGCACATCTTACTCGATGTTCAGAGTCTCACAATGCAGCAATTAAGGATTTGCCAGGGTTCCTGACAACTGAAAGCCCAACTGGTTGGGATTCAACATTCAAATTCACTCGTGTCATTTTGAGCAATACTCAGTCACCTGTAAACTATTGCACGGAGGGGCTTAGCTCCTTTCAGTTTACTCTGGCTGTTGGGAAACAAAGAAATCATTTCTTTGGTATATATTCTTCTGTCTAGAAAAGCTGGCTTCCAACAGGGTTAGAGTTAGACAAGCCAGGTGGAATCCACGGTCTTTTTGGAATCTAATTTGGGAAGGAACAGTTCGGTATTTGTCAGATTCTTTGTTCTGTAACAAGTCTCTAAGTCAAGCCTACACTCAACAGGAGAGAATTTCACAGCATCACTAATACCATGAGACAGAGGCTCCTTCAGAGGGGTAGAGCATAATTATGGAACAGAGAATTTCATATGTATAGAGCACGGATGGTGAGAAAATGATGAGAAATTAGTCTGAAGAGCTCCACACACACTAAATTCAAAGAACTTTGGAAGTCATATTAATGTGTTGATGTTTCAGTGCAAAAGCAGAAGTTCAATAGTGTGTTGCATTATCACAACTACATTTAACAAAGTTAATTTATGCCAAGAATATCATTCCCCGGCAGAGAGATCAAAAGGGGTGAAATCACAGACTCAGTAAAATGTGACGTTTTAAGATATGTGGCATTGAGATACTTCGCTACCGTTTGGCAAAGTACTTGAATGTGCCTCAAGAAAAGCTATGACAAGTGAAGCATTAAAAGGAACAGTTTTTCCCAGATATTTAGAATATATATTGATGACCTTTTGGGAATATAAAAATAAATTGACAAAAGCAACTAATTAGAAAATCAAGCTATAAAATTGACTTTACTTTGAATTGTTTTACATTTTGCCTGAAATACATCCATTTTTGAAAGTTCCTCCTTTCTTTGTTTGACAATAACAAAGTCAGTAAACACCTTGTGGTTTACTGTAAGAGTCATAAACCTACAGTTTTTGGAAAAGAGATGTTATTTTAAAAAGTGACATAAAAAACCTCAAAGGTATCTATGTCAACATCCATTGCAAAAGACTACCTTTTCAAAAACCTGTGTTGACATAATTTATTAAAGAGCTTAATAAATATTTTTTCTATCTAAAAATAAAACAAAGTTAACTTAGCTGTAGTGTAGATATCAGTATGTGCTAGATTATGTTTGAAAGCTTCTGTGACAATGAAGCTAATATGATGGTGATTTAGAGCACTCAACTAGAAATAGAAAGAAATGCATGGATTTAAGAAATCATTGGGTCACCTCATTCAACAGGGCATATCATGCGCGATAAGTTTTAGGTGTACAAGGGAAAGGAAAACCAAGGATGGAACTTAGTTCCTAACTTGGAGAAATCACTGATATTTACTTCCATCCACTGATTTAGAGAATAAAGAAGTTGGGATAGTAGGAAAAGTGACAGCTCTTATGGAGTCTGTCTTTAAAGAACTGTGAGGCATCAAAGTGACACTGGCCAGGAAACATTTGCTCTGGTGTTCGAAAGGGAGAACTGAACTACAGTTAGGATTATAAAATTCTCTAAAATAATGACAGCAATTAATGTCATTGGAGTGGATGGGATTTCAGACAGAAGGATCATAACCAGGTAGAGATGCACTCGTTTAGAAAATTTTGGCGATAACAAGTAACAACTGGATTCATGTGGGAAAGAACAAGACAGAACACAATAAAAGGACAAGATTACTCAAACCTTTTAAAATCAGCAGATAGATACTTGAATACTTTTCCTTTGTGTAATGTGAAGACTTTATTTTCTTTGTATATTTTTAAAAATCATGTAAACATAATTTTATATATATATATATATATATATATATATATGGTGGATAAGCAGTCTGTGAATGTGTGTGATTTGTGTTTGTAATGTGCTGTATCTCAGCAGAGACTGACATAAGCCAAGTAAAAGGCAAACTTTCAGGTAGGTGACATTGAAAGACTTAAGGTTCGTGATTACTAAACATTTGAAGAAAATACCAGTGGTGTCATTTTTCACATTTGACTAAGGGGCTATATTTTTTCCTTTGGACAAGAGAGAAAAGTAGTACTTATGAGCAAGGAGATATAATGGAGTGATGCAGTTGCACAAAAGCTTTCTCTGGTTTTGAAAGAAGAGATCCACCTTGCATCCAGTTATGATGTTCTGCATGTTCGAGGAAGCTCCCTGGAGCACTGGGTCTTGAGTTATTCTGAGTCATCATTGTGCCCACCTGGAATATAGGACCTGCCATTAGGATCACAGCAAATATTTGCAAACACAGTGATTGGGTGTTATCATAATTACTAATAATTATATATTGGTACTGTAATAGAACTGGCACATTTTCCTTTGAACATGAATTTTTCTCTTTAAGGAAACAAATTCCAATAGTTTACATATGACTTTTTCTAACTAGGATCCTTAGAAATACAGTAAATTCCTAGGATTGATGCTTAAAAAAAGAAAAAAAAAAGAGAAAGAAGACAGGGTTAAAAGGTACAGACCAATCACAAAAAGTGTAAAAGTCTTTGGATTAAGTTGTATGGAAATGGAATTCTAAGAAGAAAAAGATTTTTACCAGGAAATTTAGAGTACTTCTAGTTAGGATTGTTGCTATTAAAATTCTTGAACTATATTTTTAAACTTATTTTTCAGTTCCCAAACTTGGTTTTAAAATGATTTTACACAAAAATCAAACAAGGAATTACCATGTTTCTCTTTTCCAGCTTTGCCAAATGATAATATTTTAATGAAAATACACATTCGAACCAGGAAGTTAACATTCACACAATACTAATTCAAATTTTGTCAATTATCCAAGTGATTTCTATTTTTTTTTAAACTAGGTTCTAGTTCTGAGTTTCACATTCCATTTTGTATTCACATTTCCTTAGTATCTTAATTTGGGAGAGACATTATCTTCATGAACTAAAACATGCTTAATTTGTCTAATATAGTCTCACAAATTATGAATTTTTGGCAAAAATACCAAAATGATGCCTGTCTTCAAATGTTAGGATCATTGAGGAATTATATTTATTATTCATTATTCTTTTCCCTCTAATTATTAACAAATGGAGAAATGAAATTTGGAGTTTCACAAGAATCCAAACATATGCTTTATTATTATTGTGGTCATTGTCATTGTCAGTCATTGTTGTTGCTGCTGCTCCTGCTGTTGTTGTTACAGTGCTGGGGATCATGTCAGGGCCTTGCACATGCTACTTATAGCCAAATGCTCTACAACTGATTTATATCTTCAGCACAATACGCTGTATCATTAAAAAGCTGGTTTAGATCATAGATTTTGGACTTGAGTTATTTTCTGAACTGAGCTACTCAGGAAATTAAGCTACTCGATGCAAAGCCAAAACAAGTAAGTTGAAATTACAGGCTTTCCCATCCAGTGGTGCAGATCATCTAGGTATTTTAAATCTACAGAGGTTTACAAACTCTAAATACACTTACTCAATGAACTCATGAACCAAAGCTAGTGACACTGTGGTCATCAGAAATGTTCAGCAAATACATTTCATTTTGCTTTTAGACATGAAGTAAAATTGCACTTTTCTGCCCCATGAAGTTAGGTTAGCTTTGCTTTAACCAACTGTGTATGAGAAAACATGGTATTTCTACGTATGTGTGTTAGTGTGTGTGTGTGCATATGTGTTTGTGTGTGTGTGCTGTATGTAAAATCCAGTGCTTGCTGCATGCTTGCTAGGAACTCTACTGTTGAGCCACATGCTTAACCCTGTATTATTTCTTGAAGGAAGATTCCTTCCCTTCTATTACAGAGTTGGTAGCTACTGAGTCAGTCAGCATGGGTTCCTGAGAGACATAAAATGAGCTACTAGCTGTTCAGCAGTAATAGCATGAGTCAGAAGTGAGCACTCGCTGTTTGAAACCTTTGAGGTTCAGGGAGGAGGCAGAGGGGTGGTTACTGTATCGTGGTCTATACTACTCTCACAAACCAAGATCTTCACTATTCTGCTAAGCCAATTTTTTAGCCATAAAGGAATAGGTTTTTTATACAACAAAAGGGAGATAATTATTGACAAAGGTTCCGGTTTTAATGTAGTAGCAAGGACTTTATAAGGGAGAAATTTTGTATTCTCTCCAGAATACAATAAAAATACACAATAATAATTATATTATAAAAATCTAAAATAATGTAAATGACTGCTAATATCCGTAGTGTAACTATTATGTGACAATAATGGACAGATACTGTGGATGTATTGTTTCTTTTAATTCCCATAAGATCCTAACTAGGTAGTTATTATTATTTGACATTTTTGACAATAACATGTTAAAACTTACAGAGGTTAACTTTCTTAATCACAGACTCAGATATAAGAAGGGAAACTGGAATTTAAATCCATTACTGCACCATTTAAGCTTTTATCCTATATATTACACGTTTGAAAATAAAAAGATGCAAGTTTCAAGTAAAACATGATTTTATTTTTTTTTTTTTAATTTTTTTTTGTCAGATCATCTTTTTATTTGAATATTTTCTTTCTTAGGCTTCTAACTCAGCCAGCTGAGCACTCCACAGTACCGGTGTTGATGTCGTCTATGATATGATGAGGGTGCCGGCCATCCACATTGCAGCCCACAGACTGGGCGGTCCCCAGGATCTCTTTAATGGTTCCAGAAAGTTCTCTGGCTAATGACCGATCCCGCATCTGTCGGGCAATATTGACAATCTCATCAAAAGTGCTATTTCCACTGTGTTTAATGTTTTTCTGCTTCTTTCTGTCTCTTGGTGGCTCCTGGAGGGCTTTGATGATCAGGGCAGAGGCAGAAGGCACCACCTCAATCTGGGCCTGTCTTTTCTGAATTGTCAGCTTCACAGTAATCCTCAGACCCTTCCAGTCACCAGTTGCCTTGGCGATATCATCACCCACCTTTTTCGGAGACAGACCCGGTGGCCCGATCTTTGGGGCCAGGGCAGACATAGCGCCGACTTCGCCACCGGTGCACCCAGATACACGACTTTGACCTCGTTGGGGTCGAGCTTGGGCGGCATGGTGGAGGCGGCTGGTGTCGGATGAACCCGGATTCAGGACGACCGAAGAAAGTTGCACCGTAGCCTCCTCCTAGCCAAAAGCCGAAAGACCGGACGTCTCTCGACCACGCCAGATACAGTCAGGCAAACATGATTTTTAATATCTGGCCCAATTAGCTTTTCTTTTAAAATTTTTAAAGTAAGTTTAGATGAGTGGCTTGTAAGGAAATCTATACTCCTTGAATACACATAGTTTTTAAAAAATATTAGGTAGTTTACTTATTTCCAAGGTGATTTTTCTATGAAAAATCACAACAAACTAGATGTCTTTATAAAAGAGAAAATCATTCCATTTCTGGAGGCTAGAAGTTTAAAGTCAAGTTGTCTATAGTGTCAGGCTCCCTTTAAGAGCCCTAAAACAGAATCATTCCTTGCTATTTACTAGCTTATCATGGCTTTCAAGGAATCTGTGGCACTCTTCGATTTGTTTCTGAATACCTGCAATCTCTGAAACTGCACAGAACCTTCTTTCTATGTATATTTTGTTTGTCTTCTCTCTCCCTCTCTCTCCTCACTTGCTCGCTCTGGTTCTGGTTCTCTCTTTCTCAATATTGGTCATTGAATTTAAGGCTCATCTAAAATTATAATCACAACTATCATTATTATTTTTTACATTAGAGGCTCTTTTGTCCAACTTCTATTGCAGGGTCCTCTAGAAGAAGCTAGATCATTGAAAGATGGGAGGAGAAGGTGTGGTGTTCCACCTATACTAGGAAAGTAGGATTCTTAACACTCAGGCTTGCTTGGAAGGGTACAGTGTGATTTTAATTTGAAAGCAAACCTTTGCTGATGTCAAAAATATGGTATAGAATTTTATTCCCTTAGAATGAGTCATTATTGGTAAACTTTTAGATGTTTCAGCCAAATACACTACTTCAAAACAATTTAAAGTGACACAGGAGAAAACTGCAAAAAATGCTAAGATACTTTAAATTATGTTTTAAAGCTGGTTTTAAAATAGCCATACATGTGCCAATGCTGTGAAAGAAATGGAATTTTAGTATTACAAAGCTGAGAAATCCATGCTTTTAGTTTAGAGGTATAAGATTGAAAGGTATTCCAAATAGAGTTCATGTATCTATAGGGAAAGTTATATTTTTATTTTCATCAACTTCTTACTGAGATTAGTATTTACTCAATACATTTTGGCTGTGAATGTAAATAATAAGCCTTATTATTATTATTATTGGGGGTACCAGTGGTCGAACTCAGGACCTTGCACTTGCAAGGCAGGTGGTGGAACGACTGAGCTAAATCCCCAGCCCCAAGCCTTATTATTTTTTATCTATGAATTTAGGTAAAAAATTGCAAAAATAATAGCAGTACTTGTCATTTTCAACTATAATAAATATTTTCATATCCAAGTACAGTAGTGCCAGATATCATACCATAAAATTTATATTCACCATTACTTCAAACATATCTATTAATAGATACATGGCTAGATCTTATTTTTAGTATGCTCATGATGAAATGTAGATTTTTCTATATCATTCATTCATTTTGTTGTTTGACTAATTTCAGTATATTTGACCTCCTTTATCATATGTATTTGTGAAATACAGATATTTGTATAAATCATGTATGTTCTGAAAATTTTAAAAGGGAATTCAAATAATAGACATGGGATATTACATTTAAAAAAAACCTGTTAACTAACTTTTAAAATTTTCATCGTATCTACTAACTGACTCAGAAATTTGTGCTTCCATCACTTTTCGTAATTCTGGTTGTAATTTGCTTACTTCTATTCACATTCTATTACCCTTTCCTATGAATGGTACACTGCAAGATGCCAAGATGGATACAAACTGTATGAAAATCAACTCTTCCTCCAACTGGGAATTGGATGAGGATACAAGAGGAATATTAATGAAAGACTAAGGATCTTCATTAGAAATAGCTTGCAACATTTTAAAGAAAATAAGTTTGTGTTCACAAAGATAGTCACATGTCAGATTAATGCATAAGTTCTGCCAGGCAGAAAAGTGAAGGGAGAACATTCCATAATGTACAGTGAGCAAATCATCAATGTGGAAAGTAAAAGAGATTTTTGGCTGCAGTTTTGTCTGTGTGTTTGGCAGCATGCTGCAGATGCTGTTGGAAGATTAGAACAATATCTTGCAGGCTTCAAATGAAAATGCAAGAGATTCGTCCTTAATTTTGCAGAAATTGAAGCACTGGGAAGTGTGTGGACATGTTATTGTCAGAGCTATAATTTAGGAAGATTAATCTGGTTGCAGAATATTGCCTTGGAGAAAGAACAGGCAGTAGAGCAGTGAAGAGGCTATTACAGTGACAAAGTAGAAATCTTCCAAAGGCTTGCATTAGGGTAATGCAGGTGAGGTGAACAAAATATGAAGGGCACTAAGGATATAGAATCTCTGTGATTTGGGTAAGTGATTAGGTAAGGGAGATACACAGAAGGAATGGAATTTGTATGACTAGTGCTGTTAAAAGACATTGTAAGGGAAAGGTGACAAATTCTATTTTAGATATGATAGGTTTGTGCTATTAGTGGCCTTTGGGCAAAATCTCCAGATGGAAGACTCAAACAGTCAGTTAGGTACACAAAACTTAATTTTCCACACAAATTAATATCAAGAAAGAGATGGGTTGGAAGATAGCTCACCTACCACGGGCGGGCCATGAGTTTGATTCTCAGTATTGCAAAAGATAATGATAGATAGATAGATAGGTAGATAGATAGATGATAGATAGATAGACAGACAGAAGTCCAGAGGAATGAGTATGCTTTGAATAAATAGATCTTTCCCAGTTAAGTACTCGGGCTTTCAACTTGATTAAAGGGTTGAAGAGACTTAGTTTCTTTCAATATTCCTAGTGATAGCCACATTTTTGCGATCTCTTCACATCTTGTGTTTGGTTTTAAAAGAACCAGTATTGCACCGTTACTTATAGAACTAGGCTAGAAAGTATGTTTAGCAGAAAATCTTTTTGGGCAACTTTACAGTCCAATTTGCAAACTCAAGAAACTGTGATCCATTTTCTCATCTTAACGTGCTCATCCTAGCAAATAGGGACAGGTATAGTGCTCGTTAATCTTCATAGTCAAGTCATCTGCTCTTTTGTGGTTAGAGGAAAATGATTTAGGGTAGTAATATGAAAGGAAATGAACTAACATGATATAAAAAAATGGTGCATAACTTGGAACCTTAACTAAGTTCCAAGTTGCTGCTGATTACTTTCCAATCACATTCTTTATTTGCAAATGCCATTGCCTCATGGCCACTGAGTTCTTATCATATTATTGCACCATTAATCATTATAGGAATGTCAATACAGCCCCAGGATAAACACAAACATGCTCTATCTTTCATTTGTGTCTTGCAATGTTTCTCCTTTCATTATCATAGTAGAGCTTGAATTTAAATAGCCACTTGTTTCTGAGTTATTTGAAAGTGCTTTATGATCACAGATGTGAGGTTTTCTGGGGAAGAAAAAGCAACAAGCACTTGAAATACCACTGGAAGGTGAAATTATATAACAATGTAAGATCTCTTATGTATTTGAATAATGAATTATTTAGGTTAAACACTTTACGTATGTGTTTAACAAGGGAGTAAAGTGCAATATCCTGGTGGGAAGAACAATATTAAATGAGCTCTTCTGGTCACTTATGAATATTAAGTGTAAGGACATTAAAGCTTTATAAATTTGTCCTAATAAAAATCAACTTAGATACCCTGACAATATTCAGTGGACAAATATTTACCAAGATTGCTATTTAGTTGTTACTATGTTAGGAACATGAGAGGTATTAACAAACAAAACAGGTAAAGATCATTTTTATCAAGAGGAAATGGGCACTAAACTGCAGATAAAAAGAATAGATTTGTTATATATCAAAAGATTATGAATACCATAAGGGAAAGAAAAGTCAAACTAGGTAAAGGGGATTGGTAATGCAGTGATGTTAGAAAAATTATAGTTTTAAACAGGTTGATCAGGGTAAGTCTAACTGAAAAGATGAGATTCGATGAAAGAATGAAAGCAGAACAGAGAAGTTTATAGATATGGGAGCTGGGGACAATGTTTCAGGTAGAGATTTGTCAATGAAAAAGTACCAGTTAAAAAATAGTTCATTATGAATTATACCTTCCATTAATAAATAGTTTTGCTTGTACATAAAAATTGTCTCCATTTAGCTAAAGAATTTAATCAAAGCTTTCCTCATGTTTAAGCTCTTTCATTCTAGAGTAGTAATTTGTAAACTATGTCCATGGGGCTAATTCTGTCCCACCACATATTTTTCTAATTTTTTTAGAAATAGCCACACTCATTCATTTGTATATTGCCTGAGGTTGCTTTCATTCTACAACAGAGTTTGTTGTTGTGATAAAGAACATTTGCCAGATGAAACCTATAATATTTAATATGTAACTGGTTATATGTTCAAAAAGTGATGAAATCGTGAAGGGGAGACCCTATATAGATCTAGCAGACAAGGGCTATGTCTTAAATAAGATATCATAAACTTGTCATCAATAACTGCATATTTTCTTCACCAGTTCTCCAAGATACAGATATTCCCTACTTATTTAACAACTGCTGGGACTTACAACTATGGTGCACTATTCAGACTTATGACCCACTGCTTGGGCTTCCACTCACATCCAAATTTTTAAAATTAATTTTATTGGTACATTTCAGGTATACAATATAATGACATTCATCATTGGAAATTTGCACCTTTACTTAGTCCATCTTGGTTCTTATTTTTCCCCCTTCCCCTGCCCTCCCTTCAACCCCTCCATCCCTTCCTATCTACAAAGGCTTTGTTTCCATTTGTTCTTTTTCTCATATTAATTCCACTCCCTTCTTTCTTTTCCCCTACCCCTCTCACTTCCCCCTCCCCTCTGCACCCCACATTCAAATTTATGATGCAGGAACATAGCAGCAGTGAGGCCTTATGGGAGCTTCTTCTACAGTATAATACTGTAATTTTGCTGATCATACTGTACAGTATTTTGCCATAGTTTTATCTTCTGTTATTCATTAAAGTACTCCGCATAAGAGTTATGCAAATAAAGGCAAAGTCATCAAGTTGCAGTTTCCTTTGACCATTTCTTTGTTCTGAATACTGAACATATATACTATGTACAATTCCTAATTTAGTGACAAGTTCATTCAATGGCCTAATTGCAGAAATAGAAGAATGTCTGTACTTAACTTAGTTAATCTTGAGTTTGTCTCAAAAGAAATTTACTTCACTGAGTCAAGGGGATCATATAAGATACTCACAAAGCTCTTAGAGCTTTCAATGATAGTGAACAGCCAGCTGCGGCAGGAGTGCCATGTGTTTGCCATGACCCTAAACCATGTGAAAATAAAAATAAAATAATTAAGTGTATTCATTTCCTATTGTTATTATAACAAATGTCCTCAAACTTAGTGATTTAAAGCAATACATGTTTATTATCTTACAATTATGGAGATAAAAAGTCTAAATTGCACCTCATTGGACTAAAATCAAGATCTTGGCAGCATTGAATTGCTTTCTGGAGATACTAGAAGACAATCTGTTTCTTAGCATTTGCTGTCTTTTAGAAGCTGCCTAATTCCTTGGCTGATGGCTCATCGCTCCATCTTCAAAGATGGCAGTTTACTATCTTCAAATGACACTGATACTGACTCTTCTGCCATTCTTTACCCTTGTAAGGGCCTTTGTGCTTACGTTAGAGCCACCCAGATAACCATATATCCTCATTGTCTTAAAGTCAGCTAATCAACTGCCTTAATTCCATCCATAGTCTTAATTCTTTTTGCATATCGCCAAACATATTGAGAGATTTAATAAAATAGGACCTGTATACATTTAGAAGGACACTATTCTACCTATAAGGCCCACAAAGTATCTTGTCAAAGTCCATTCAGCTGGTTTCCTATAAAGTTAAGACAAGGACTTGCATTTCTTGCTTTTTTGAACACTGAAAATTCTTCCAAATTTTTATGTTGCTCTCTGTAATAGAACTTGTCTGCTTAACTTGACAGAAGTCACAGTAGTAGCACATACTCTATGTACATCTTCATCAAATTGTAACTATTTAGTTTAAGCCTCTTTTCCATCACTGCCTCATTAACATCTGGAGAGACAGTAGAGTAAAAAAAAGTGCTGAGGTTCAAAGTCAGGGCCTTATGTTATATTTCATGCTGTGAAAATTCTAGACTACTGACTACACCTCAAGCAATAAAAAGAGATTGTTACCAGTGCTGTAGGATTTCAAAGCTCTGACTTGGGTCAGCTTCTTTTCCCACTTCTAACCAGGATCATACAAGATAGATTAAGTAATAGCCTCAAAGTATTCAAAACAGTTGTGTATTTATTCTGGACACTTATAAATATTTATTTCCAAAACAATGAGGCTCTTCAAGATTATGGAATAAACTGAAATTTACTTCCCCTGGCCATCCTATGGTCCATTTTAATACCTAATGTAAATCCTACATGGGCCCATGGCTGCACATTTAGGTCCATATGGTAGTGTCCTGTGGATGTAGATATGGTCATGTGATTGGGTTCTGCCCAATGGCATATGAGTACATTTTCATATGTAAATCATGGCCTTGAAAGAATGAGGTGCCCTGTGCTTACCCTTTTTGCCTTTTTATGTTGGGTTGTGTTGTATTCAGGGTTTTCAAGGAACTAAATTTACTACAGGACACATAATTTCTGTATTATATTGTAATATTCACCCAAAAAGTCAAATGCAGAGGAGTGCAAGATATCTAACCACACACTAGAAACCCAAAGAATCCAACCAAGGGCCTGGATCCCACAGCAATGTCCCACACACATCCAGCTAATGGCTTAGAGTCCAAGGCAATGTCCTACATGAGTCCCGCCAGTGGCCCAGAGTCCACAGCAATGTCTCATGGTTGTTGTATTGAAGATCTGCACAGGAAGGCCCAAAGGCCAGTGGTGGAAGCCAGAAAACCTGCGCCGGTGGGTTGAAAGATTTGTGCCATAAGCCTGAGGGATCTATACTGGAGCCAGGAAGCAATGCTTAAGATGAAGATTAGAGCTCCCCTGACAAGAACAGCAGCCAGCTACAGTGAGGACCGAGGTTCCCCTTCCAACGAGAACAGACAAGTTTGCATCAGGAAAACAAGCCATGGGAATCTAGAAAATCAACAGCCCATGATCTTCCCCTCCGTTTCTCTTTTTATCCTGTTGGCAACAATCCTCAGGTGGGCCTTCCATGCCCAGACCATGCTGATTCAGTTCAGCTGGATAGGCCAAGTTGACCGTTAGTTAATCCACCACAGGTTGACTACAGGTTTAGCTAAATGGTATCCATCAGGCTCTGAGTACCACATGTCCACAAAGGCAGATGAAAACTGCAGGTAAGGGGGTTCCTGAGCTGCTTTCCTTCTGTAATAGGCTTGAATGGTTTTGTGAGATGAAAACAAAGTTTTGTACTGTACGAGCCACTGCATGTTGAAGTTACTCTTAGAGAAGAAGCCTCACTGAATATTTACAGTGCAAGGCAAATAATTCCCCTTAGTAACTATGACAATTCCTATTCTAAGTTCTCATTATTCTGTGTTTAGATCTGCAGAGCAGCAAGTCAAGTTAAAATGGAAAGCTAGTAAATAAAGAAAAAAATGACGTTTGGAGGTATTTGATTCTTTTGAGGATGAGCAGCTTTGTGGAAAGGGTCATTGCTATTGCTCATATTAAAAAAAAAGTTACAAGCCTTGCAAACATTTCCTTATTTTAAAAGTTTTCCCGTTCCTACAAAATATGTATGCAATCTAAAAACTGCAATCGTGTTGGCACTATAAATGGAACAGAAGGAAGAATTAAGGAGAATCTATTCATAATTTTATATGGATCTGCTTTTGGAGCATATTCCCACCCCATTGCTCAAAACAAGGAATGATGTGCTCATATGGCTTTAGTTGTTTTCCAACTCCTAAACTCCAAAGGAAAGAAGTTAAAGACTGTATCCATGGTGCATTGCACTAGATAAGATTGGTGGACTAGTTTAAAAGTCACATGTCCATACTTTCAGCACTCTGGGAGACTGAAAGTGGAGGATCACGTGTTTGAGCTCAGTCAGGGCAACTTAGTGATCCTGTCTCAAAATTTAAAAAGAAAAGAAAAGGAACAGAGAAAAGAGCTGAGATGTAGCTCACCGTGAGGCTCCTGGGTTCAATCTCTAGGACTGCAAAAATCAAACAAACAGAAACAGTCTGGGAGACCCGAGTTTCAGTACAAGCTTTACCATCACTTTATTCTGTCATTTTAGGTGATAGCTTCACCTCTATGGCAATGTTTCATAATCTGCCAAATCACATCAAGCAATAACTCTTCCTTTCTGAAGTTGTTATGAAAATGTAACATATATTACACATAACAAAATGTCAAGGAGACTATAAATGTACACTAAGAATTAGTTGCTAAACTGTTATTAACAGCAGCAGTTTTAACATGTTTTCTTTACTAAAACCCACATTTGGGCAACTGTCAGAATTACTTAAGGAATGTTAAAATAAATTCAAATACCCAAGTTTTGACTCCAGAAATTTTGGTGCAGTAGATCTGGGTAAATCCTCCTAAATTATATTTTTCCTATATTCAAAATTTGAGTTTACTGTGGTCACCCGGTCTCCCTCTAGAATTTGCTCTACATACCAACTTGGAGATAGCATCACATGAGTAATAATACATCTCAATTTGCACGACTCACACACTAACGATACAAGTTTATATACGTCAGTGGGGGCAAGACCGGGCATTAAACCCAGAGACTTGTACATGCCAAGTGTTGTGGTTTCTAATGATGTCCAGCCAAAGCCTCAACAGCTCAGAGGTGGGGCTTAAAGAAGGAGGTTGGATTGTGAGGGCTCACAACTGACTTGCTGTTATGAGGTGGGATCTGGTCAGAAGAGGCAGGTCACTAAGGGTATGCCATGGAAGGCATTTTTCCTCCCTCCGTCTCCATAGCAACTCTCATCTGCCAGGAACCTTTGCTGTGCTGTAGTGCTGCGGTGGAACTTTCCTGTACAGAGAGAGAACACTGAGGCCTTTTTTCCCCAGGAATCACCTCTTTTCATGAGGTGCTGACTCAGCGGATTCAGATCTAAAGGCTGAGCACCAACATGATGCAGTTGCCCCTTTTTCTTAAAATTTTTGTGTCTTTGTCTCCCATAAATGGTCATACGTTGACATTCTACAGTCTGGTTGGTTATGATTTATGTGACGGAGTTACATCAGAACTACACAGAGGCTGATAGCCCTACGCTCTAAAAAATTCTTGCCATCAGGAGGGGTGCTACCACACTGCCTTGGAACTAGGTAACTATGAACTGAAACCTCCGCAGCTGTGAGCCAGAATAAACCTCCTTCAAGATGTGATAAGCTATGAATCTTTTATATATACTGTATTTTACAAATACATGTAATATTTAACACAGGTCTAAAAGAGAGCTAGGCCAATTTAAGAACTTTTAGTGTCTTCTTTTCCAATTTTTCTTTGCACAGCTTCACATATGGAATTTTCAAGAAACCCAATTTTGTATTTACTTATCATTAAGAATCCCACATTGCAGTATAAATTTCTTTCCAGTATCTATGCAGAACATGAAGAAATGAGAATGAAAGTGAACAACCAGTGTGTCTTGGAAATTTGGAGGCAACTAGAGATCTTTCAGAACCTAGATCAAGATAAGTACAGAGGATATTCTTCTTAGGTATGCTACAGAGCACTCTGATTTAAGGCATGACAGCATTATTACCATCTCTATTTTAAAAAGAAAGTCAAATTCTAAAGAAGCCTTTACAAAATCATAATGGGACAGTTTTTCAGGCTAATTTGGAAGTCCCTTGGATGAGTGAATGTGGAGTAACAATTTATTCATCTAGTTTAAGGATCAAAGAATAGATCTATCAAGTGTGGTCGGCTTTCCTGATGCTGAAACAAAATATCTACCACCCATAGCTCAAAGGAGGAAATGCTATTTGGGTTTTCTGGTTTCAAAAGGTGCAGTTCTTGGTCAGCTGGATTCAAAGCAGAAACATCATGGTGGAAGCCCTTGGTGGAGGATGGGACTCATGACTGCAGAGAAGCAGAGAAGAGGAACATTGCCAGAGAGGAAGATGCCAAGGGCCAAATACAGTGCCCAAGGTCACATCTAAACATACATTTTGAAATATACATGAACTATTTCTACCCTAAATCAACAAGTGAAAATGGTACTTACTGAAAATGGTGCTCCTTATGGCACTGAGAGGTTATGTGTCAAACCCGTCAAAGTGGACACACGACTTCAATTTGGCTGGTCTAGATCACCAATGGCCAGAGTATAATGCTTGCTATTCACTGCTATCTGGAAGCCACAAACATCTATCCTGTGGGCAGTTTTATTCTAGGACTGACTTCCCCAAGTTTGTTTGATCCTAGCCAACTAATCTATGTTCAGGTTCTTACTGATCTGCCTGTTCTTTTTTCCTTTTTCAGCTACTAACCACATCAACTCCACCTGACCTAACACCATGTTTTGTTGCATACATGTCAGAGTGAGTTTGGGCTTGATGTGCTTGATCTGGGATCTATAAGTAACCCAAACTTCCTAAGTAGTTGAGATAAAACAATTTACATAGCTTGGCTGTGAGAAAACTCAAACAGCCTGCCTGCTTCTGTCTTTGGTTCTGATGGGCTTGGGGCCTTTTCTTTAGGCCCCATCTTTATCTGTCTTCCCTGAAATTTCGTTTTAGTCAAATTAAGTACCATTTTTCTCTATTTGCTTCTCTTCTTTAATGAAGTAAAATTGTTTAAATACAGAGTCTTGGTGAATATATCTATGTAAAGAAAAGTTCAAAACCAACTTTTCACTCTCTGAATTCTTTCTAAATACTAAAATATAGATATCTTACTGAAGGCCATTTTCAAACGATTTCTGTAAAGTTAAAGCCATGATTATATTCTAGGTAATAAGATACAAAGAAAATCCATATTTTAAATAAATTGTATGGGTCCTATAACTTTAGCCTTACCTGCAAAACCAATTTAGCTAGCACATTAAATTATAAGACTACTGATTCTGCCTTCAGTTTTATTCTGAGTATTAGGCAACACTAACCTAGGCAACTTTAGTTTTAATGGTTTTCCAATGTATGGAAACATTTAATGTGATATTGTTTGGTCCTAAGAATGAAACTAAATGAACAACAAAGAGGATCTGAAATCATTATATTCTTTGTCACTTAGCAGATTGTAGTCTTGAATAAATTTCCTCAATTTTTCTCATTAAATCCATGACTACACTGAAATTTTTACTATCTTACAGGAACAATGTACTAGGTAAAAAGGAAGAATAATTCATGTATTTCATTTGAAAATTTTATCAAAAAATAGTGAAAAACTTTAATTATTTTTACAAATATGAATAAAATGTATCCCCATGCAATAAATGACATATCATTGCAACATAAATTCCATAAAATTGATTGAAATAAAAAGATAATGAAGTAAGACTGATAATACTTTAGTCATGTCTCAAGAATCAGTCATTATACTCTTAAATTCAGAATTGGAATTTCCAGTTTCCTCTACTGTTGGTGATACTGTAATCGAGTTCTCTTTTCAGGACCTAACTTTACTTTTTTTAAGAAATTGTTCTGGAATTTATATTAATATGCAGTCTATAAAATCTAAATAGCCCCCTTGATGTTCTCTAGATAGTAAATGGCACTCAGTATATATTGTTTCAGATTCCTTTCCTATTACAAAAATATGAATCACTCTGTGAGTAAGAGGAGAAATAACATGTTAAAGGGAAAGCTTACTAAAACTATGCTTCCCACTATATTTGACTTTTAAAACAGCAACAGAGAACAGTATCTAGAGGCAGTGGGAAGAAAGAACAAACATACCTGGAGAGAAAAAAGCAGAGATGGAAAGAAACATTCTAACAATGCTCATGTTATAATTCTTACTTTGCTTGAGAAGCCAGCTAAAACATTCATAAAGATGTTTAAGAGATCCCATGTATATTGAGAAGAAAATACGTGCATTTTAAAGATTTACAAAGTTTCCAACAATAATTTCTCCATTGACATCATTTCTCTCAGTGTTATATTTTTATTTCACTTTCTAAAGCTGATTCTGAGTTTTCTAGCTTGGTGTTTGGGCATTGTGATCCTGATTTGGGATGATCAGTAGCTAGATCTAAACCTTAGAAAGAAGAGACTTTTACTTCACACTGAAAGAGAGGCTAAAGAGAAAAAAGTCGTGAGACATTTAGAAAGAAGGGACAAATGAGAACGATCAAAACAGGTTTGGTTTTCTGCCTTGAAAGCAGCTAACAATAGACTAATTAATCCCTCTAAAACCATGAGCCAAAATAAATTTCTCATCATTTAAATTGCAAGTAACAGGTAATTTGTTCCAGTGATAGGAACATAATGAACACACAAAGTTGGTAACAAGAGTAGAGTCACTGTTGTCGCTATACTCAACCATGTGGTTCATAAACCTTCAGAAAGGGTTTGTATGAGAAACTGAGAAACATCTGAAGATGCAGGCCAGAAAAGCCCTAGAATGCTGTACGTAGAGATTGATGCGTGATTCTCGCCAGAGTTCAATAGACAAGAGCGCTGATGAAGTGTGGAAATTAAAGGCCAGGCTCATGAGGTTTCAGATGGGTACAAGAATTGTATCAGACATTGGACGAGGGACCATTAATGTTACATTCTTTACATTTTTCTTGAGTCATACAATTTTGTGAGAGGATGAATTTAAAGGTAGAGGTGTATCTTAGTTACATACTCTTCACTGAGACACAATACCCAACATCTACCAATTAAAGGAAGAACTGTTTAGTTTGGCTCACTTTGTAGAAATTTCAGTCCATTGTTGGCTGGCTCTAAGTCAGGGCTGCATGACAGAGGGCCCTGGCAAGAAAGGTTACTCGTGGCATGGCAGACTGGTGATCCCATCACTTCCCAAAACTTCTGCCTGTGAGTGCACAAGGCTGTTGGGAAACATCAAGGTATAAACCATAACAAAGAAAAATTAATTTGATGGAAGAAATTTTAAGGTCAGCCAGGATTTAAGTTATAGTATGGGTCCTGGTGACTGCTTTCAGCCAAATTTCCAAAAAGAATTATGAGCACAAAAGCAGAGCCAGAAGATGTATAAATTGTGTACCTTGGCCAGAAAATAAGTGCCTTACAGTTGGAGCCAAGGAGAGTTTGCCTTCTGAAGAGATTGACATCACTAAAAAGAATCCAAATACTTTGCTCCAGAAAATAGAAAATAGAAAATACCATGAGAGTATTTCAGGAATTGGCCAGATCCACCAATCACAGGTTTAATGGTAAAATTGGATAAACTCTTTTGAAAGACTTTCCTTTGAGAAGAGAACTCTAGGGTACCCTGCACACTCATGCCCACCTAGAAAAATGAATCTCAAGTTTATTTATTTAGGCACTCAGAGGCTGCTAGAGCTATGATCCACTGGGGCCTGACTAGTGCTCCAACTGGCAATAGACCTTAGTATTTTGCAAATTGTGATGATTCTGTAGGCATGAAGCATGCAAGACCTATGGATTCATAGAGGCTTCTGTACAGATTTAAGAGAAAGGCCTGGGTGGCCAGCCAATGTAATGTGGTAGGATGAAAGGATAGGCGTCCAGGAAAGGATAGTATATAAAACTGTGAAAATGAAGCCAAAGTGCAATGGAGACCACAGGAATTTGGAAATGCTAGGAATGGGTAACATATTCCAAGGTAAGTCACAGGTTTTGAGCAGAGCCAGCTCAGGAGAGAGGCATGTGGGCTGCAATCAGCAAGGTCATAGGGCCTGGACCTCCCACACCCTTTGGAGCTCACAGTTCACCACCACTTGCACTGGGTGCTAGACATGGAGCTTCATTATTTAACGTTTGCCCTGTTGATTTTCAATCTTGCTTTGGTCTGATTTCTTTTTGTCCTCTTCTTCTGTTTTGCAGTAAGAATGTCTCCTCTGTGCCATCAAATGTTGGGAATTTATTTTTAATTTTTATACAGGCTCACAGGTAAGAATTTGCCTTGAGTCTTACAGAAGATTTTGGAATTGGACTTTTCATCAATGCTAGAAATGTTAAAAATTTAATGACTTTTTGATATGAGTTAAATATATTTTGCATAGTAAGATGGACATGAGCCTTTTAGGAGCCAGGTACAGAATGTTATGGTTAAGATCTAAGATGTCCCCCATGAACCTCATGTGTTCAGAATTGGGGAATTTGGAAGTTGATTGGATTATTGGGGTTATATCCATTGGTAGCTTATTCCTCCGATTAATTCCTACTGAGGTGTGTTTTCAAAAGGTAGAGTCTGGTCAGACAATGTGGGTCACTTTGGGTGTGACCTGCAAAGATTTTTTTTCTTGTTCCTGTTTCCTTTTCTCTTGCTCTGTTTCATGGTTGTCATGGCTTGAGAAGCTGTTCTCCACCACGCCTTACTGCCATGCCATTTCTGTCTTGGAGCTAATCAACCATGGATTGAATCGTCTAACACTATGTGGGCAAAGAAGTCTTTCCTCTTTAAATTGGAGGTTTTCAGGCATTTTGTGCCAGCAATGTTCCCATTGTGATGAGTACCTTTTAAGAACTGTAAGTTGCTACAACTACAGACCCAAATACTGAAATATATATATATACACACACACACACACACACACACAAAGCCAACCAACAAAGCAACAAAAACAAAACTAGATACTGTGGTAAATGTAGACATTGAAAACCTGTGCACAATTATTTTCTTATTAATTACTGTGCTAGATAACAATTTAAAGCTAAAAGGTAGAGTGTCCTTTCAAAAGAGCAAAACTTACGCTTTTTTTCCTTGAACTCCTTTTTGGCCAGGTTGAAGCTTTGACCTTATATAATATTCTTCCCTAAGCCAAAGTGAGGGAGAAGGTATAAACTTTTTCACATTTTGGGTCACTGTTCCAGGTTTCTTAGTAGTTCCACTGGCTGTGCCAGACAGCATATGGAGGCTGGTGATGTAGGTGGAAAAAGAATTTACCAACAGTCAAAAAATAGAGAAAAGACAGGAGTTTATTTAGATCAGAGTACACTGTCAAGAGGGACAGTGGGGGATCTTCCAAGAGAGAAACTCTAAAGTCAGATTGAGGGATTGGAGTTCTTAAAAGTGTAAATAAGAATTAAAATGATTAAAATGAATAATTGATAATTTGAAATAGGAAGAAAAGGTACAAAGAGGTAGAAGCGGTGGGAGGGGAAGGGGAAAGGAAAGGAGGGAAAGGAAAAATTATGAGAAAAGAAAAAAAATGGAAACAAAGTCTATGTTAATAGGGAAGGGTGGAAGGGGTGAAGGGCACACAGATAATGGGGAAAAAAATGTTAAGAACCAAGATACATCATGTACAGGTACAAGCACCCAATGATAAATGTAAATGTGTCATTTACCTAAAATGTACCAATAAAAGAATTTAAGGAAAAAAAAGTGACTGAAGACCTGGGAAATGGTCTTAGCTGGAAATATAGATGTCTTAAAAATATATTTTCTAGGGCATCCTGTTCCTTGTTAGTCTTTCAGGAATACCTGTATTGTAACTAAAGTTGTACAAAAAGTTGTAAATTGACAAGGGTATTCAGTGTGGACTTACAAAAATCCCTTGAGTTTTAGATCAGAATATCTATATGCATCAACTCCTTGAGAAAAGATGGGTCAGGGCTCAATGTGATTAATGAATAAGTCTTACACTTATTTTTATCCTGTGCTGTTTCTAGTCATCGTAAGTGTGATGCCCATGACTGCCCAGTGTGTACTAGGTAGGATTGTATCAGCAGAGAAATTAGGTTGCTGAGAATTTTAACCCTTTTGTCACATTATCAATTATAAGAATTATCTCAGCATTCTACTTCTGGCATTTTAGATTTGACAATTACATTTCATACATCAGTGTCCCATTGGAAACCAGAGTAAATCTAATGGTTTTGAAAGATTTGAAAAGGGCTATCAATTTGTCAATATATGCTCCTTTATTTCAGACAATCCCAAACTGGAAAGAGTTTCTTGCCCATAGATCCTCTCTAAAGATATTGAGTAAAACTGTAGCCTTTTTATCACATTAGAAAGGACAATAGTGAATATAAAATATAGGTTTTGAATTTTCCCTGGACTCACTACACTCAGCAATCAGAAAAACACTCAGCTACTGAGCAAATTATATGTGGCTACAATACTGGCTGAGTCAAATATGTGGCAAATATGGAATCCCTGGTAAATACATTAAGAATGATGACTCAGGCTTGAAATGAAATATTTAGCACCTTCTGTGCACAAAACACTGCACTATGTCCAAGGTGAGATCCAAAAGAACTTTCTTCAATACTGCGTAATCAAGATGGGCAGGATCAACCCACATCAAAATTTCTCTCTTTAGATTAAAATCTGGAGCAGAGAAGTACTCAGAGTACACTGGATTAACCTGTGGGCACTTTGGGATTTAGAAAGCTAGGAGAGCATATAGACAGAGCTCCAGAAATGTGAGAATCTTTGCAGGGCAACTTGCTTTGTCCAGTCACCACTAAGGCATTTTCTCAGAGCAATATAAAAACTTTTGGATTTCTCCCGATTAGTTCAGTCAAGAAGGAGTACATGTCAGCCTCTTGGTTTACATGCTTATATTTTTACTTTTTTTAATAATATGAGTAAAGACTTGGCAGGCATAATATTCAGGGAGACACAATGTTGTTCTTAATTTTTCTTTTTCAATGTATTTATAAATAGCATGGTAAACTGTGAACCTCTTTTCTTCAGAGACGTTAATATCCCAAGGGCTTAGTCAGTTTCAAAGCTTTTGCAAGGAACTTCATTACTTAGGTTTCTTTGAAATGAATACAGTTATTAAAAATAGCAATGATTGTAGTTACTTGGTGGATTGCCTCTAAAATTGATGAAGCCTGGGAACTTGCTTCTAAAATCCACGTGTACATAAACGTGCCCAAGTGAACATGCCAATTAAGTTGTGGTTTAAACAGAGAAAAGCTGCCTAGTTACTCGATGTTAATGTAGTTTTTGCACGGTTTCATCATTTTTAAAATGAGACACAAACAAGCAATAACCAATGATCCGTTCCTTTTTTAAATGTCCTCTGCAATAAAGCATTGATAATTGACTTAAATGAAGAAGTAACGGTGACATTTCTGACAATGTTTGTCTAGGTAACTAAATTCTCAAAATGTGAGAGCACTTCTAAGTTTGGGGATAGGTAAAACAATTCTTATAATAACAGGGTACTTTATGATGATTTCAGTAATGTGCCCTTTCTGAGTAGAATTTGGAATTCTTTTGAGTAGAGACTATCTTTCCCTGAAAAGAAATTTCTTCCATAGAAAACCCAGTAATGGTATCTGAAGAATACTCTCATTATTTCCAACACTTCCTACACACCAGGACAAAAATACCATTAGAATAAAGTTCCAAACCCAAGTCTCATCCTTCTACTTTTGACTGTAGCTGCAAAGGAGAAAGAAAAGGCCAGTGTTTATATTCAGTCCATCTGAGTGTTTAAGGAATTCTGAATTTCTCATAAAGGAGTCTTTGTCTACGTAAATTCACACAAAGCCAGCTACATCACCCATCATTTGCACACTGTTATATTCTTAATCTTTTGCTCTATTTTTCTAACTCTGATTCTCACTATTCCCTTCCTATCTGTAACTTCTTATTTTCTCTCTCTTTGTTTTCCATTTTTTTCCATACCTTGATCTACAGTTTCCCTTCTGCTCAATGCTTCTTTCTTGTGGCTTCCTAAATGCAATTTTCTCTCTTTTCTTAATAACAAAGCTGTTGGCTATATTTTATGAGTTCCTTTTTTAAATTTTTTCCCCCATTAACTTTATTGTACATTTTAGGTATAAAATACAGTTACATTCATCATTGAGATCTTGTACCATTACATGACTATCTTGGTTCTTATTTTTTCCCCTTCCCTTGCCCTCCCTTCACCCCCTCCACCGTTCCCTATTTGTAAAGTCTTTGTTTCCATTTTTTCTTTTTCTCATATTTTTTCTTTTCCCTTTTTCCCTTTTCCCTACCCCTCCAACTTCCCCTGCACCTTTAGACCTTTTCTTCCTGTTACACAATATCAATTATACATTTTTAAAATTATAATATCAAGATCTAGGATACATTACCACAGATTTTACAGAATTTAAAAGGATATAAGAAGCATATTACAAAAATCATTTTTGAAATAAATTTGATAACTTCTAAGAAGTACCTTGGAAGACAAATTAATGAAACTAACTCTGGCAGAAATATAAAATTTGAATAGCATCTATTAAAGAAAGTATATTCCTAGCCTGAAAACCTACCTATATGAAAACAGCAGGCTCATATAAATTTTAACTGATAAATTATATCAAACAATTAAAGCAGAAAAAAGAAGGAACACTTCTCCCCTCATTTTAGGAACTCAACATTGTGCTAATCCTAAAAACTGGATAAAGATAGAAGAAAAAGTATGAACATAGATAGAAATTTGTTTAACAAAACAAACTATTAGAAGTCATATCTGGCAGTATGTAGAAAGTGGTTTTGTTATAGGGATGGCAGTATTGGTTCAGCATTGGAAGATCCACCCTCAAAAGTCATCATTTTAACAGAGGAAAGGAAAAAGCCATATGATCCTGTCACTAGTTGGAGAAAAAGTATTGGACAAAATTCTACAGCTGTTCATGGTAAAAGCTATCAGGAGACTAGAAGTAGAACAGAACCTTCTCAACAGATTGACATGTACTCCATACTTTCTGAGAGAACACCTTATATGAATGGAGAAGATACAATGCTTTCTCCTTAAGGTGGGGAACAAGGTCAGATATGCTTACTCTTTATCTGTCCATTAAACTTTGAAATCTAGGCCCAACTAAAATAGTCTGGCAATAAAATGACACAATTAGGATAGGATTGGCAAGGTAGAAGCAAAATCTTTACATGCAGATGAGATGATCATCTACAGAGAAAATACTAAGAAATCTCTAGGGGCCCTAGAACTTGTATTTGAATTTAGCAGGATTAGAAAACACAAGGTATATATAAAAATTCAGGTCTGTGTATATTTGCTATAAATGAAGAATTGGATATTGAAATTTAAAAGTTATGTAGGAGTACAAAGCACCTAGAAAAGTTAAAAAAAAAAAAAACAAAAACAGTGTTGTAAGATGTTTAGTACCTAATTTTAAGATTTCTTCTAAAGCTACAGTAATCAAGTCAGTGTTGGTGCAAGGAAAGACATATAGATCATTTGAATAAAACAGAGAATCTAGAAATAGAACCACACATATATGGTCCACTGAGTTTTGAAAGACTATTTAACATTACCATTTTATAGAATATAAACTCAATTCAAGACCCAAGGAAGAGATAGTGTTTTCAGCCAATGGCACTAGAATACCTGGTATCCGTATATAAAAAATTAACCTCAACCCTTCATTTCCATACATGAAAATAATTTAAAGCAATCTATAAACCTAAATAAGAAAGCCTAAAAGTATAAAAATTTAAGAAGAAATTATAAGGGAAAATATTTATGAATTCAGGGTAGGCAAGAACTACCTAGCATACAAAAGACATGATGTATAAAAGAAAAACATTGATAAATGACATACTATCGAAATTTAGAACTTTAAATGACATCACTAAAATAAAAAGTAGTCCTTAAACAGACCATATTTCCAATGCATATAACCTATGACCAGAATATGTAAAGAATTCTTAGAGCTCATTAATAGACAACCCAATTAAAATGTAGACATAAGAAGATAATAAATAGCCAGTATAGCACAAGGAAAGGTGTGCAACTCTAGAATCAGAACAATACTAATCAGTACAATAATAATATTGAATTATACACTCATTAGGGAGATGAAGTTAAAAATTTTAAAAGCCTTCTCATGACTTCTTCTTTTTGTTGGATTCTTCCCCTTTGCATTTAATTTGTCACTCCCAATGGATTCATTCTGCTGGGTTTCCTGGGTTTGTGATACTCATTGTCTTTTCTTAGGGTATTGTCTAAAATTTTTTGGAGTGCCAGTTCAGTATTTATGAAGTTCCTGAGGTGCTCTTTATCATGAAAGTATCTTTTTCTCCATCAATTTTGAAAGATAGTTTTGCAGGGTACATCAATCTGGGTTGGAGGCTGTTTTCCTTGAGGTTTTGAAATACATCACTCCAAGCTCTTCTTGCCTTGAGGGTTTGCATTGAGAAGTCTGCTGTGATTCTGATGGGCTTTCCTTTGTATATGATTTGTTTCTTTTCTCTCACTGCTTATAGAATTTCGTTCTTCTGTTGGATTTCTGGAATCCTAACTTTTATATGCCTATGTGTAGATTTTTTTTGATTAAAGCTAGCTGGAGTCCTATATGCCTCACTTATCTGTATGTCAAGTTCTTTTCCCCACCTTGGGAAGTTTTCTGCCATCACTTCTGTGAACAGTTTTTTTTATGTCATCTGCATTCTCTCCTCTTTCTTCATTGACTCCAATCACTCCTACGTTATTCTTCTTTGCATCATCTAGCAGCTGCTGGATTGATTTCTCGTGTTCCCTTACAACTTTAAAGAAAGTTTTCTTTTCCTCCTCACTAATTGCAATCTTACCTTCTATATCTGAAATTCTATCCTCACATTGGTTCATTCTGCTGTGCAGACTTTCGATCAAGTTTTTAATCTCTTGGAAATCTGTTTGTATCTGTTTTATGGGTTCCATTTGTTTCCTATGTTGGGATTCCATCATGTTCCTCAGATCCTCTATTTTTTTAATCTGTATCCTCTCTAGATTTATTAATCATGTCTTGCACCATGAGCACAATCTTTGCTGTTATCTCAATAATTATTTCTAATTTCATTTTTCCCATATCCTCTTTTGTTGCCAGTTCAGAGAGTCCAGGTGATTGAGTATCAGATTGTTCCATCTGGTTTCCCTTTGGGGTTGCTGTAGGTGACCTGGAAGTCTGTTTTTGAGTCTTGTTTACATGTCTTCTCATTTCTACGGGTTGGTGGGGGGGTGCTTCTGGCACTTGTGTGGCTCACTTTCTCTGCCCTAGGAGCCTGGGATGGCGGTGGGGGAGCTTCCTTCCAGGTGCTGGGACCAGCTCACCTTCTCTGCCCTAGGAGCCTGGGATGGTGGCAGGGGAGCTCCCTTCCAAGTGCTGGGACTGGCTCAGCTTCTCTGCCCTAGGAGCCTGGGATGGCAGCAGGGAGCTTCCTTATGAGTTCCTTTTTAAAATTTCCTTTGCATTAAAGAATTCCTAATCTACTTAATAAGAACTAACTGTGCTTTCTTTAAGAAAATTTTACCTTTATTGACCTTTGTCTCAAGCTATCAACATAATACACACAAGTTGTCAACATAACTTGTCTACTACTTTTTGTTCTCATTAGGATTGTAATCACATTTTTATGCCACACTCATTTCCATCTTGACTAAAATACTCCAAGTAAAGGATGTTTTTTCAGATGTATGCTATATTTTGTATTCATTGCTTTGTTCTCAATAGATATTTATGAGTGCCGTTTACACGTTTACACCATGCCATAATTGGTCACTTAATATTGTGAAATATGAAAATAAATTAAGGTCTATGCACATGAACACAAAATAGTTTATATTTACCTGACATGTGCTGAGACTCATCTTGTATCTGTTCATGTATGTAATGATAATACCTCCTTTAAGTGACATTAATCTTTAGTGTTTGAACTTAATATTTCTAATCTTCCATGTGTGCCAAAAATCTTATCTAGACCAGTAAGTACCTCCCTAATTTTATTAAAATTGGGAGATCTTATTAAAAAATAGATTCCTGATTAGTGCTTATAAAACTACTCAGATTTTATATGTCTGGGTTGGGCACACATTTTTAAGTTTTAAACCAGCTTCCAGTAAGGCCTATATTATTTGTCTTAGGACTACACATTCAGAAGAGCTAAACAAACTACACATCAGACATAAGAACTTTTTATTGAGCTAGGTACTAGCTTTTTGTTCCCAGTATGATACTGCTGTGTCAATAGTGAATAAAATAACCACAATCCCTGATTTTGTAAAGTCTAGAGAAGAAGTGCATAAACATTGTTTTAAAAAAGTAAGATGGCTTGGGATTTAGCTCAGTGGTTCCACTGCCTGCCTTGTAAGCGCAAGGACCCGAGTTCGATCCCTGGTACCAAAAAAAAAAATTAAATTAATTTTAAAAAGTAAGAGTGTGACTGTGAGTTTAGCATGTAGCTATTGAAATGTGACTTCAGAATGTTCAGTCATAAATGGAATGTGCTCGGAGACAGAGATCCCTGATATTCCTGGGATTTTACATTCACCATTTTTTTTGAGTACAACTTTTGGTCTGAACAGAAGCCTACAGCCATGTGAATGGATAGAATTTTGTTACATTTACCAAGGTTTAATAAAACCAAAGGAGGTGGAACCTCCTCTTGAAGACCAAGAAAACATTGAGGATAGAGAAAGAGGAAGACTTCACTGCCTTCCTGATAAAGCCTCTCTAATTTCCAACTTTCTTGACTACCTTGAGTAGAAGAATTGTTTCTCTGAAGAAATGCACTGGTAGTAAAAGAATAAAGCTATGAATCCCATGAATACTAAGTAGCAGAGTATAATATGTTAATGGACAAGCAGTAATTTTGAGAGTATACACATTTGATCAGTGTACTCTGTTAGTGATAACTGATATCAGTCCTTTTTGTCTGATCTTGGAGGGATTTTTACCTAAATTACACAACTCCCTGAAGTTTATGAGAATATATTTATACTGTTATTTTATAGAGATAAAGGAAATGAATCTAAGCAAGTTTAACGGAATTAATCTTAGAGCACAGTGGCAATAATTTTTAAAATTACTTAAAAACCTAGCAATCATAACTCCTCTACCAAGTCAACACTTTCTACCTGATACCACGCCCCCCATAGAATGTCATGAGAGTAAAATCAAAGCTATAAACTGTAACTACATGCTCTTTAATTATGAAAAATGGTATTTTAAATATAATCAAGGACAAAGTAAATAATATGTTACTGTTGTTCTAATGCTTAGTTGGTAACTCCTGATATGGTGATATGACTGACTCCTGATGTGATATGATCAACGCTCCTATTAAACCACCAAAAAGTTGCTTTTGCTTATGATTAATTGGAATAACTTAGATTAATCCTTTCAAGCATGGATGATGTGGGTCTTATGCAACAGAAGACTCAATGATATTTTGAACAACGTGACATTCAATTATTAAGTTTGTTCCTTTATTTTTCCTATCACATTCTTATCACTCTCTCCAACTTCCCTTCCTATTTTCCTTCTTTGCTTTATTAAAAAGATGGAGTCATACAACATGCATTACAAAACCAATTTCTCTCTTGTGAGATGCTAAAAATCAGTGCAATTTTTGTATTTCATTTCAAGTGAGACATTTCACAGATACCCCTATTACTTTTTATTTCTCTTTGGAGAATTTAGCCAAAGGACTGGCATTGCATCCATTATTTACTGAAAGGAATTATTGATAGCTTGTGGTGGCAGAAAAACAAAAACTTTTTCTGAGATAGGATATTGTTCAAGCCCCAGAATGTACATGTTCTGCCACTCCTATGTTATGCAATATATTAATACAGTTCTGGCAATTACTTATGTATGTGCTTCACCTTTGAGGAATGATAACAAAGCTAGCCAAGATGTTTCTGCTTAGCTTCGATAATGACCCCTTAAAGAGTCCAGGGAGTAACATCAAACCTTAGGGTCCCCAAAGACCTTGAGTTTGGCATATACTCTTGGTAGAGCTTGATTTAGTTTATATGTTCACCTTTTTCCACATGACTCAAAAGAGAGAATACCTCATACTTACCCTCATAGGGAAATCATTATTTGTTTAGGAAAAGCATGATGTTCTTGATTCCTTTGCCATTGATAGCTTCAAGGTAGGTATTTATAACCCAGCTTTGTCTCCTGAACTAGGAGGAAGGACTGCAGAGGTCTTCTGGGAAGTGATATGATCTTAATGCAAAATTTGGCTCTAAAAATATTTTGTTTTCAAGAAGAACCACCATGAAGGCAAAGCTGGGATACTGAAGAGAGACTCTTAAATAAAGGTAGACTTTGGTGACATGTTTGAACCAAATAGTCAACCAGTCCTGAACCCTGTCTTATTTACATGCTTCCTGTCATGTGAGATAATGCATCTCTGCTTTACTAATTCTTTCTACTGGTTGTGCTGCTATCAGAAGTATGTTGCAGAAAAACTGTAGTCACATTGATTTGTTCTCAACAATTTGGAAATGCATTATCACACATTATCCACATTATCTCTTGGTTGTACTCCTATATCTCAACTCCTGAGTCGATGATAGGCTCGAGCTAATTAGTCTCATATGGGTCTAACATCACTTCTTTGTCTTCTTCTTATGCCATCTGGAATTCATGATCTTCACATCTGTTTTGAAAGAGGAAGAAATTAGAGGGTTAGGCAAACTGTTTTCATGGAACAGGTGTGAAAGAGATGTATGTTGTTTCTACTGAATCTCCATTGATTGGAATTAAGCCATGTATGTTTAATGTAACTATAAGGGAGGCAAGAAAATGTGATCCTCCTCCTCAGGTCTCATACATAGATATGGCATGAAATGCGAATATATTGTGACTACCATTCACAGTGAGCAGAGAGAACTTTTTGCTTGAAGCTTGACAGAACACAAAACATGATGTATTTGTTGGGTGAAGGGAATTAAAGAATTGGCTTGAAACTTTGAGGTAAATGTGAATTTGTAAAGCAAACTGGCAAACTGGAGACCCAAAGAAGAACTGATATTACATCTCAAGTCTGAATGTCATATGGATACACAATTCTTTGTGCATTCTTTTTTTTTTTTTTCTCCTAAGGCCTTCAGCAGATTGGATGAAGCCACACATTTTATGGAAAGTATCTTAGTTACTCATTGTGGACTCACAATACCTGACACCAACAACTGTAAGGAGGAAAGGTTTATTTTGGGTCACAGTTTGTAAAAGTTTCAGTCCATAGTCAACACGCTTCAATGTAGGGGAGCAGGGCAGATGAGACTGACAGAGGAGAAACAGTTCATGGCAGGACAGGCAGGAAGCAGAGAGGGATCAAGGAGGAAGGAGAGAGATAGACCCTTCTGCATCACTCCTGCTCCCTAGTGATCCACCTCCTCCAACCAGGCTTCATTTTCCAATATCATATTTATCTATAAACTGAAGAGTATTAGTCCATTGATGAACATCACACACTTGTGATATAATCACCTCCCCAAACCCTCACCTATGACCACGTGATGTTTTGGGTGGACCTCTAGATATAAACCATAATAGAGAGCAATATATTTTACTCAAAGTCTACTGATATTAATTTAATCAAAAAAACTTTTACAGTAATAATTAGATGGATATTTGACCAAATCTGTGGTTACATCAGTGTAGCCAAGTTGATACATAAAACATAACTATAACACATGATAGCACTTAATATTAGCTATGTAGATTTTGGAATACAAATCACAGATCCATTTAATTTTAAGGAACTTGCCATTACCCTATCCAGTAGATCTATCTGACTCTGACCTCTGCTTGGGAGGTGGAAGTGAAGAGATGCTCTGATACCCCTCAGATCTGGATGTTGCTTATCCAGATCCTCAGCTCAATCTGGAAATCCAATAGGTAGATTCTTCAGGGTTGATCACAGTATCTTCTTGTATGAACACTGAGCAGAGACAGCTTTCTGACTTAGTGTATTTTGATAGACCATCCAGACCTATGTATTTATGGATTTTTATGTCTACTGCTCTAGCACCTCATTACCTCTGCTCTGCTGTCAGAGATGTTCTAGAGCCACTTCATCATTTCTCCCTCCACTCCATAATTCCCAGTGACCAAAGGCCAGGAACTTTTCATGGATCTTATTCTTATGTCAACTTTCCTAGTTTCAAAACATTTTCACAGCACAATATAGATTCCAAATTTGTGTCCTTAAATTCATTTTCCTGAGGACATCAGAAAAATACACATAGGCTTCAATTTTATGTAAAGGCAGCATGTGATGAGGGAGCAATTACTGTGTACATTTATAGAAAATAATTTTAAGATAGATTACTTAAATATATGGAAATTTAAAATGTTTGCATACAAATATATACTTGGGAAAAGTTAATCTTTTTTTTTAAATGAACTGTTGGGGAATTGGTTGATTTTACTCTTAAAAATGTATGCACTACCAAATATTGAGTCATAAGAAAGTTCCCATATTATCATTTTTCTGTATTAATTATTGATTTCAATACAAATGAAGAAAAAGAAAGTAAGGTATCAATTAAGTGAGAGATTTTCAAAAACACTAAAAAGAAGATTAGAGTACTTATTTAAAGGAAATCCTTTCAATGTATTTAGATAAAATTATAACAAAGAAATTAAAAGTGGCTCTGCATCATTATATGATACTTTATATTCAGTTGATTGTGAAAACAACCTTACATTTACAAATATTTTTCTATTTTAAAATAAAAATATTATAAATTTAATAACTACTTTAAAACTACAGGATATTCTACAATACATGTATCAATGAGATTAGTTGGTTTTCCATTGTTGATTCAATCATTTGACATTTTAGATGACACAATTATGGAATTCATAATTTTCACATAAAATATTTTATATTTTTCATATCATTCCTTTTATTATATTCCTAGAAATTAAATCAACTTATCCATAGTTTGAACATGTGTAAACATTATTAACCCATTTTGGTCCCATTAGTTTCATTCAATAGTTTTAAAAAACATATGTTCTTGACAGGAGTGTATATGGTATTGGTAATAGACTGAATCCATAAAAGTTTCCAGTTTTCCACAGTCCCCCAGGAATAAGACTTCCAAGGCTTCCCATCCAGAAGTACAGTTTATATTGTCTATTCTTTTTTTTTTTTTTGGTACCGGGGATTGAACTCGGGTCCTTCTGCTTGCAAGGCAGGCAGTGGAACCACTGAGCTAAATCCCCGGCCCTACATTGTCTATTCTTGAAATAGGAAGTGAATTGCCATGGCCATAAAAATGTGGAAGAAAAGATAATGTATTGATTTTAAAACTAGACTTTATAGAGGTTCTGTTCAGCTCTGCTATCTCTCGATCTTGTTGCTACCATGAGAATTGCTTGAGCTTAGTTGGAGGAAAGTGTTCAATAACTGCAGTTTTCCCACTGAATTAACTGCAGACTAGTCTAGAGCTGACCATTCCTTACTCAGCAGTACTGCCCATCTGAGTTGCAGTATTTAACTCTTATCAGAATTGTCCAGATAACCCATAGACTATGAGGAAAACCAAGGGCTTCTTGTTTTACTGCACTGAAGTATTCTTAGATAATATTATTGTGGCTATTACTATTATTATTACTATATTCTCAACAATATCAGATTATATCCTTGTTTAACAAAAAATGACACTTGTTATCTTAGATTCTAAATGGCTAGTAAAAAATTCTAAAAGGCTAGTAAGTCAAATTTATGATAATTTAAGTAAAAAGATTACAAACATTTTGAGCAATGAACAAATATATACACCACCAAGGTGCCTCTCTTTCTCTCTCTGTCTCTCTGTCTCTTTCTTTGTAATATTTTAAATTCTTTATTATGTATGACTCATAGAAGATCTCTCCTTACAAATAAACATACTACCTAGAAAGAAGGCAATTTTACCTATTATTAGTCTGAAGGGCATAAATATAACCCACTATTAATTCTTTCCTTACATATTATGTATTAAGTCATTTGAAATAAGAGGGTCATGGAACTGTTAAAGCATACGCACATTTGGAAAATTTGGGTAAGACTTCATTTTAACATTTTTGGATGGTGATTATGAGTTCAAGTAACACCAGTAATTTCATTTTGAAATATTTCATAGTCAAATAGCAAATAGGCTTTGAGTTTTTAGTTTTTTCCGCGCAGTTACTTATTAAAACCAGAATGTAAGTGGAAGAAATAGGCAACTTTTTCTTCTGGTTTTTAGTATTATGAGAATGCAGAACGCTGAATGCAAGATGCTTCAGTGACTAGTCAGGAATGCAACCACAATAATGAGTTACTTTTATTAATAGCATACCAGCTGTGCTTAAAGCACAGAGGAAAGGTAGAGGAACACAAGCTCATTGCTGTCAGGATGCCTGCGTTAAATACATCTGTCGTTTCAGCCCTGGGAATTAAAAACAAAGTCAGGTCTGTTCTATATGTAGGTTAGGTCTATACATTGGTAAACCACTGAAAATAACAATTAAACAAAAAACCGCCATAGAAAGTGATATCCTGGCCATTCATGAAGAACAATAAGATGAGAGGTTTGCAAAAAGCAGGGCATACACTATGACAATATCCATGAAAGGATCTCAAAATATAATTCTTAAGAAAAATATAGAAACAGGTGAGCAAGTACTTTCAGAACAATAGAGGCACCACACAAGGCTGTGGCCCGTCTGCCAAACAGCTCCTTAGGGTTCTAGACTTCTTTCCGGCATCATGTGCTGTGTTTACCCCACTCCTCTACCACTCCTCTATCCATCCGGGCTCCCCAGATTGCTCTGATAGCTCTTCACATACTGTGCTTTAGTTGTTTTTTTAGTTGCTTCACTGGACAGTACAATCTCTGGGAGAAACAGTCATCTACAAAAAATGCCCTATTTGCAGTCCCTTTTGTAGTTCTTGGTTCATGGAGAGGTGCTCAAAAACATGCTTCTGATGAAGCATAGCCACCTACTTCGTTCTAAAATCCCCTTCTCTCCAGTGACCTGAGTTCCTCACTTAACAGGTAAGTCATTCCAAGAAGGCCAAGCATGTTCAAATAAAATCTTCCTTTCTCTGGCAGCATCTTCCTACTTTATACTAAGCTGGAGTTCTAAAGATGACTCTGCTTTTATCTTCAGGTCCTGTTACTCAGTAAATTAGAGCTTCAGAGAAAAAGGCGGAACTCAAAGCCTGGAGATGGTGTATTCCTGTCCCTGCCAGGATGCTGTAGGCTCTGTGCTCTCTTGAAAGCTTAGGAGAGGGAAATGTGAGGAATTTTAGGCTAAGAACATAAGGGAGATGATAATTTTATAAAGGTGGATCTCTAAGAACCAGGATGTATCGTTTTACATTGAGCTGGTATTGATGCCTAGGATATGGTCAGGTAACATGAACTGCTTCAGCACAGGGCCATTTTCCATTTCTTTTTTTATGTCATTGCTATTTGTATTCTATTTTTTAAATTAATTCAGGGATTAAGGGAGCATCTAGTTGGTCATTTGACTGAATGCAAGAAGACAAATGAATACAAGCAAATTTGAAAATGATGCGTGGAAATTATATGATCTAGAGTTTGAGCAGTGCTGGGATAGGGCAAAAATAATCAAGACATATCACGATGAGATGACATTTTATCTTCTTTTAAACAAGAAGTGTATATGTAAGTAAGACAATGAAATAATTACTTATGAATCAAGAAGGGAGATAATCAGATCAAAATAAAATAAATAATGCAACAAGTTTATATTTGAAAGAGTGAGGTATCAGTTTATGCATATAAAATTGAGGAGACTGACAAAAGCTTGGGGATAGAGTGACTGGCATACTATATATAAATGTATAGAATCATTCAAGTGTTTATTAAGTGCCACAATGGTGTTAAAAGCGAAAAAGTATTTAATAGCAAGATTCTGCCCTTCAAATGATTAATTAGAAGCCAGTTCACAAAGGAAACATGAAAAGAGAAGGAATCATGAACTTGGCTCCCAGGAATCCTGAATCCACTCGCTTTTACTTGCTGCTTTCATCTATTATCAGCTCAACACACACTTAGGCCAATTGCATGGAGATAAAAGGCTGAATATCTTATTACTAGCTCCCTTGAGCCCTGTGACCAACTCTTACTCTGATTTGAGCTTAATTACCTTGAAAGTGCTTCATCAGTTTTATAAGGTTATAAATCAAAGATTTAGATCTCCCCTGTGTGAAACTGGTTTATAGACTGAATTCTAACAACTGTCACCCATGAACCAACTCTTCATAATGAATGTAATCATTATGTATTGCAAACATGTACTTAACAAAACTAAAAATTAAAAAAAACCCAAAGTGGCACATTTCTTTAAGAAAACACATAGTGCCCAGTAGAATTATCCTTCCTGAGCCCCAAATTAATTTCAGATATTATTAATTTAAGAATAATTAAATTTGTTATTGATGAAATCTTGAGAAATAAATGCTTATAAAAATGTGGCTCTTAAGGTATTTATAATTTCTACTAAATAGAAAGTCTTTTATTTTTGTCATACTAACATTAGTGATTTTTCACACATGTACTAACACTGAAGTTTTCAATGTCAAGAGCATCATATTTCAGCACTAAATTTAAAGGTAGTATTTAAATATTTTAGGACATCAAGGGTCCATTTTTCTTTCTAAATGCTGCTCATTTTAGAACAAGTTTAAGAGGTAGGAAATATAAACTGAGGGGCTGTCTTTGTGGAAGGTGATTCCTTATCACCTTTCTTATCTTCATAAAAGACAATTGCAGTTTTCCCCTTCTCATTTCACAAGCAAATGGACACATGAATGTTGACATGAATGGTTCTTGCAGGTTTTTAGTATATAGCTCTTCTTAGAAACTGAGACTAATTTAATAGAAAGATTTGTGAGCTTACACTCGGGGTTAGGAGAATGGTAACATTAACGTCACTGTCTACAGAATACCCCTCTTGTTTCCCATGCTGTCTAAAACAGATGACCCAGGCAGCAAAACTTGGATCTGCACTGAGTCACCTACTCAAAAATAAATTCCATTCTATAATTACTATCTGGCTAAATAGGTGTTGCCAAGTAAGAAAATTAATAACTTTCCTTCTAGTCCACTAACTCACCTCTGTTATAGACCAGCAAGGCAAAGATGATCTCGTTAAGAAGCCACATATAGAACATTTAATTTGAGCTGGATTCTTTGTTTGCAGATCTGTATTGTTGATCTTACATATCATGGTCACATCTTATATAGCCTATTTTACAGTTTTCTGTCTATATCATAAAATTTGGCACCTTATTATGTATGCTCTTCATTGTAATATTTTATATATATAAAATACATTCATATATATATATATATATATAGTTGTTTGAGACGATAGCTCTCTTTGTAGTTCAGGCTGGCCTTGAACTTACTATACAGTACAGGCCAACCTCCAACTCATGGGAAACCTTCTGCCTCAGCCTCTCAAGGGTGGGATTACAGGTACATGTGACCACACAGTTTTGTGTGTAATATTTTAAAAATATAATTAATAATAACAATAATAATTTTTTAAAAAATAAAAATTTTTTGAAACCTATTCCTAGTTGAGATCCATTGAATTTTAGAGTTCTTAAATACCCCTCAGAAACCGCATGGACTGTGCTCAACACAATATAATGCAGAGTAGCTCTCATGTTTTTATCAAGGGGCCATTAATCAAATGTAGATGTGTCCAATGAGCCTCTCAATTTCTTGAATGGAGGGATATTGATTTTCTATTTGTAACTCCCTTTGATTTTCAATCAGTAATGTACTAGTTGCTTATTTGGAAAGTAACTAATGAACTATTGGAAATTTTAAACATATAACTTGGTAAGATATTAAAAATAGATATCATCAAAAGTTTTGAATGAGGCTCTTTAATGTTTTTTATGTTCACTAGAATAACAAAAGAAAAAAACATAAATTAATCCTTCCCAATCAAGTTCAGAAAGGTACCTGAACATGACAGCAACTTTTGAATAAGATCTAACTAGGAGAAAAGAAAGCTGTGACAATCAATGAAGAGTCTGTACGCACATTTTCTCAAAATTCCAGTTAATGCAATCAGTAGTCAAAAAGTAAGGCTGTAGATGGCTGTCATTTAATAGTATGGAAATTAAATGAGCAGGTGTGGTGATGCAGGCCTGTACTCCCAGCACCAAGGAGGCTGAGGCAGGAGGATCACTGTGAGTTGGAGCCCAACCTGGGCTGGGCTACAAATGATTTCAAGGCCAGCCTGAGCTGCAAAGTGAGACTCTGTTTCAAAAAACGTAAATGAAATGGGATAAACTTTGAGTGAAGAGGATCAAAATAGCCCTGTCTGATTCCCTAAGCTCATCAAAAAGCTGTAAGTAGTAAGTATTGTACAAGTTGTTAATAGTTCGTCTCTTCATTCAACAGTTATTTAGCATTACTTCAGATGCAGAAGATAAAATACTAAGTAAAATAAATTTGATCTTTTCATGATGTTAAATGCAATTTTAAGATAATTTTTAAAAAACAGACAAATAAACATATAATTACAACTAAATTAAAGTAAAACTACAGAGAACTAAGTATGAGTGTAAGTAGACTAAACCTAAGATTGAAAACTCAGTTAATGTCTCTCATATTAGGTAACGTTTGAAAGCTAATACATGATGTGTCAATGAAAATGTTTAAGAAAGCACATGCTAAGCTAGAAATCATCCAGTTTTGTTTGGAGAATTTGAAAAAATGTAGGCTACTTTCATGTGGGTATAGAACACAATTAGATGCCAAATTGGCATGAGGCATTAAGTCTTTGTCACAAGATCTTAGAGGGGTAGCTCGTGTTTTGCAAGTTTTAGTATAATTAAATTGGAGTATCAAAAAAGATATTTTTCTGGGGAAATGACACAATCCTATTTGTTCTAAAGTGATCCATTGCTGAAAGGTAAATGTACTAGAGAGCAGTGGGGTTTAGGGACTGTATTTAGGAAGCCACGCCAGTGCCCAGGCAAGAGACAGTTCTCATAGGCACAATTGGCTTTGCTAATGAAAGGGATGTGATTTATTTGAACTTCTCCCCACCAGGAGTTAGAGTTTCTATGACTTTCTCATATACTGAATATAGATTCTGAGGGAAAAAGCAAGAATAAAGGAGACCTGTCTGGTGTTTGTAAGGACAACTAAGTTTTGGGAATTGCAACAGAGAAAGCTTTAGGTGACAGATGGGTAGGCTTGGTCAGAGGCAGAGGAAATCTTCCAGCCTGTGGGGAGAAAATTGTGAGGCAAGAAAATAAAATCCAGTCGGCATATGGAAATGTAGGCATAGCTCAGATGACCTATCTGAGATAAAGATGTGAATTCTAGGTCCACCATCTTATTGACAATATTTAAATTCATGAGCGTAAATAATACTGTCAAAAAGGAACATGTAGAATAACACATTTCAAAAACTTGCACCCATGGTCAATAAAATGGGCATTCACTGAATGTGTAGACTATTTGTGATTGGTAAAACTGTAAAATGAAAAATCCATAAGAATTTGAAATAATTTAACAAGTAGTAAGTAGCCATGAGTGGATTCCTAGAACTCTGCTATTACATTAAGCTCTAAGAGTTGCAAATTCCGTTTTTTAATATTGCAATTGTCCCTGTAACCTTCCCTCAGTTGCCTACTTCTGTCTTCACAAAATTGACCTTGTGATTATCAATAGCCTCAATGCTGCAACCTATTTCATGCATCACATTCTCTAACCACAAACTTTGGTCTTCCTGTCTCACTTGCTCAACATCGTACCTCCAACTATCCTTCAACTACTCTTCAGTCACTTCATTAAATCAGCAACCTTAGTCCCTGACCCCAGTGATGATGCTTCTCATCTCCTTACTTATTTACAATTCCATGGTTATGCATTACACATTTTTCCTTTCTTATCTGCCAAACAACCTCCTCCTTCTCTTTTGTGATTTCCCTTAACAAACCCACAGCCACAGTTAAATCCAACTCTTCATTACTGTACTTGTGAAATTGATTCTCTGCTTGGACTCATTTTACATGTATCCTTGCATACCTTAAGTGATCCATTAGTTCTGTCATCCAGTAATACTACACTTTCCCACATCTACCATTCTCTTTCTTCTCTATGTTTTTCACACCTCTTTTCAACTCTCAACTCTTCCTTTTCCATCTCAGTTGATACTGTGCTTTCTAATTATTGAAAGAAAATCAATCAATACTAAGAGATAGTGTACAGGCTTCTTCCATCTTCCTATCATTGATATTTGATTTATATTCTATTTCTCCATCTGTTACAATAACTAAATAGTCCATGCTTCTACATACATGCTTTCTCTCACATAGCAGATTCTATCCTCTCTCTCCTATTCAAAATCATAGCTCTACCAAATTTCCTTTTTTCCTTTTATACCATTTCTGTCAATGGACATAAATATTATAATTTCTCTTACCTAAATTGTATGAATGATTGAGTGAATGAATGAGTGATATGATTAATAAATAACACATTCCTAATCCTTCTCCCTCTGTTCATTACCTATCATCTCAGTCTCCATCTTTTTTTCCCCTTTTTTAAGCAAAATATCACGGTAAGATTTGTTGACTAGTTGTCTCTAATTTATTACCTCCCATTTTCTCTCAGACCTCCTCTCGTAAGGCTTTCATCCTCTTAACGTGTTTTGTTTATGCCTCCAGTAGCTTTCACAGGGTTAAATTCAATGATTATTAACTAGTCCTCATTTTCTATGATCAGCGAGCAAATGAGCAATTTTTAACATCAATTACAACTTTGAGTTTCAGTACCTGGGATGGAATCCAGGGCCTTACATATGCCAGCCAGACTACGCTCCATAACCAAATTGTTTGAACTGACCTCAAACTCATGATCCTCCTACCTTCCAGAGAATAGTTGATATTACAGGTATTTCCTAACTTCATGATTTCTTCTTGATCTCTTTTTCTTGTCATTCAGGACATTTTCTGTCTTCCTGGTTTTCCTCCTGGTCAGGCCTTTTGTTTTTAAGTATTTTTGTCAGAATTCTTTCCTTTTTCTTACATCTGTGTGTTGGGTGTTCTAGGGCTAAGGTCTTGGTTTTCCTCGTTTATGTCCGTACTGACTCATGGGCTTAATTACATCCAACTCGTATCTTCAGACTGCTTTCTCGCTCTCCGGACTTGAATATCTAACACCAACTAATTCCTCCTGTTTCTTTGTTTGTTTTTGAGTTAGGGTCTCAATATGCAGTTCAGGCCAGCCTTGAACTCATTATGTAGCCCAGGCTCATCTAGAACTCATGGTAATTCTCCTGCCTTGGCCTCCTGAGTGTTGCGGTGACATGCACCACCACACACAGCCATAATAGGGATTTTAAGCTATCATATCTAAAAACTCTTAATTGTCCCTTCCATTAGAGTTGCCAGGTAATATAAAGAATGCTCCATTAAATTTGAATTCCAGAAAAATAAGAAATAGCTTTAAAAATATATGTACAATCTAAATATTTAATTAAAATTTGAAATTCCATTAGTACATGTTTGCAGAACATACAGTTTACTGTCACCTTGGGAAATGGATTATGTTCTTAATATAGCCTGGTTCTTTTTCTTAATTTCCTTCCCCTCCTTACCCACTTCCTTCCTCCTCTAAATTCCCTTTCCCCATTTTTGTTCTTGTTGATATTATCAAATTTATCAAGGTCTCCTCTATTTTTATCAGGTAATTGTAACAGTCCTAAAATACTTTTGTTACCATAGTCTACTTAGCTGGACTGGTGAGAACTACAACCTTCCACTTGATTAGGCAGAAAATCTTGTAGAAATCTTTAACTTTTCCCTTTTTCTCTGTACACTTAATCTGGCAGGAATGTCTGTTCCCAGTGACTACTTTTCACCATAGATTTCCTCACATTCTGGATGAAGTTCCAAGTTACCATAATTTTTCACTGACTTATTGTGAAAGTTTTCTAACTGGCTTTTCACTTTTACACCTCCACCCTCACTCCTTCCATATGATTTCCAACATAGCAGGGAGGATAACTCTTCAATGTAGGGCTGCTCATGTTTCTTTTTCAGACAAAATTCTGTGATGACTCCCCATGTCATGCGGTGTTTCAGTCAGTGCTTACTAGAGAAACAGATTTAATGCAAGTGTATAAATATATAAGGATTTACAAGATAGGCTTACAATGTCCACCTGCAGAATCAGTTGTGGAAGAGTGCAAAATGGCCACTTGTGCACTGGATATCCAAAGTATCCAGTCAAAGGTCAAATGTCAAAGGTCAACACTGTAGTGTCCTGTGTGAGTCCCTATCAGGAGGCTGAAGGGTCTTAGCTGGAAGCCAGAAGATGACGTCCAAGGTGAAGGCGAAGACTGGAGCTCCTCCAAAGAAACAGAAGGGAACCTTCTTCATTCCCCTTCTACGCCATTCAGGCAACAAGCCTATTGGTTGGTGCCACTACCTGCAGGCTGGGTCTTCTGTTTTCCATTAATCCCCTCAGCCACACCCAGGGCTGTGCTGATCCAATTTAGTTAAAAGTCTCTTGCTCAATTTGACACAATCAGTTAACTGTGACACAGGAAAAATCTGTTTTTATAATGGACTACAACCTTCAGTTGCCCATCACCCTCCATTTTCCTTTTGATTTTATCTTTATTACTCTCCCTTTCCTTAATATGTAAAGGCATGTTGTGCTTCTTGCTCATTCTCAAACATAATAGAAATGTTCCAAGTCTAACACCTTTATCTGGCTGTTTTCTCATCCTGAGACATTCTTCCCCAGACAGCCAGACAGCTAAATCTTTCATTTGTGGGATTTTGTTGTTGTTTTGTTTTTTCCTTCTTTAAATGTCACTTTTACAATAAAGTCTGTGCTGATAATTATATTTAAAATTGCAACTACTCCAAGTCTATTATTCTTATTTACTGTTAACTTCCTTGACTTTTGCATTTTTCTCTAGCACTTACCATTTTTCCATCGTTTTTATATGTATTTATTGAAGTCTTTGTAAATGTAACAGCTGTTTAAGCACACAGCAGGTATTCAAGATTTGTTGAAAGAATAAATGAAGCATTTGATTTTATGATATCTTGTTTCTTATTATCATAACTCTGAAGGAATTTGGATTAGATAATTTTGTGAAATAATGAGGTGAAATTTTCATATTTAGGTGTATTTTTAAACAAAGCACAGTGCACATCAATCAAATTCTTACACAAAACTGAAAGCTCATAATTCCATTTAATAAGTTTAACACAACCAAGATTATATTAATGAAGATAGATCATATGATTTACAATACTAATAAGAAAATGTGAAATTCATATAAGTTCAAGAAAAGATGTAGACTAAATTAAAATATGAAGAAAAACACCCACATGAGTTGAAAATATTTTAACACAGTTCATCTGCATTCATTAAATGTATCTCAGGTGAAATGATCTAACTGGTCTCATACTTATTGAATATGAATAGCATTAAAAGGCTTCATGGTCATGAAATCGTAATGGGAATTCTGGGGAAAACTCATTTAACAACACTTACATTTCAATTTTGTTAAACACATTTGCAAATTATGCATGTATAGTAAATACATAAAATTATAAATATACATTACAAATTTTCGGTAGGTGTGTGTGTAGCCAGACAGATATGCCTGGTAGTGGGGTTGGTCCTTGGTAGCCAAGCAGAGTGCTATTTTTCACCCTGGAAATTTTCCTCTTCATATATACAAGTGTGGAGTACCTAAAAGCGGGAAGTGTGGGAAAATTCAAGAGTCCCAAACAAAGAAACTTTCCCCCTTCTCTTATACATATGCAAGAAGAGGACAAGATTGTCCTAATGGCCAGAAGTAGAGGAAAATAACAAGAAAGGACACAAGGAAGTCTGGCCATTATCCTTGTTTGTTTGGACCATTTTTCTTATTCTGAAACAAACCCTATTTTCTCTAAATTAGGATGCTACTTGACCATGGTCACTTGCTATTCAAGCAGGGCAGGCTCAGTGAAATCCTCTTGGCTGTCAAGAACCAGAAAAGTCCAGGTTATGTACAAACAATAATATACACATACCCATATGGGGCACATAACATGTAGTAAGGCAATCTGCATGGAACTCCTAGTGTTTTAGAGTTCACATCATAAGAAACACTATTCAAATGAAAGACCAGGCAGATAGCTGAAAACAAATCTGCATTTAAAGATGTTCAGTCATAGCTATGAGCCCCTAAGAAGAGACCTAGAGTCTTCTTACTAAATTTTTAACTTTGAAAGGATTGATACAGCAAATAATACCAGAGATAACATGTGAAATATTATATCTCCCAACCTGTTAGCTGTCTAATATGCCAAGCTCGTGTTCTCTAAAAATTGAAGAATGAAATCTAGGAACAACAGAGGTTAAGAGTAGGAAGATGTTTATTTATAGGAAAGTTTCTGAGGGGCAGGAGGGGACCTGAGTGGGTAGCCCCAGGAACCCCACTGTATAGAGGAGTTTTATAGAGCAAAGTCCACGTGGGTACAATGTGGGCCACAGCCATGATCAACCAATAAAGTTACCAATATATTCACTTAATTGGGAAACAAATCGTGTAACAAGTGTGGATAGAAAGAACAAAGACCAGAGGTTTCTGGTTACCCATGGGGATGGCTTATGTCTATCTAGACTTCATTAGTCCCAGTGTTTGTCCTTTAAGGAGGTATACAGTTCTAGTCATCTTGTCTTTATCTTGAGGCTTGGCCTCCAGCAGATTCAGCAGTTGTGGTGTGTTTCACCTTTGTCCCGACCTTCTTGAAGACCTAGGCCTATCTGACTGCCTGTATTTTTACCTAACTCAGCTGTCTATAATAGGATGACTTCACCATATAACAAGACCCAGACTAGGTGAAGCACATTGCAGTGGATCCCATGAAGGATCTTCTGAAGAAGACATACCTACCTGAATTTCTAGACCAAGTATAGAAAGCATTTTTATAAATTGCATTATGTCTAGTATATACACTAGAAAAATGCTGTAGAAAATACCAAATATCAGATTATGTGGCCTAATTTTTTCACATATTAGAACCATAATATACAGAGTCTGCCAAAAAATGTGCAAATATTTTAGGAAAGAAAAATAGTACAATGTTTTTCAACAGATAGTGTTACCCTCATATCAAAGTCCCTGAAGATGTCATATATCACAGTAAACCCACTACATTGCTGATTCCTATAGAAAAAATTGAAAATGCATGTACACCGAGCTCAATGACCAAGGTTACCCAAGCAGCAGTTCGTCATACTAATAAATGTCTGAGTTAATGGCCACCACTTCAACCACCTATTGTAACTGTAGAGGCTAGAAGTAACTTGTATAAATTTCATGATGTTTCTAAAATTTAGTATTAAAATATTTATACAAGTTTTTCTTTTCCTGACATGTGTATACATTGTTTTGTGTGGACTCTGTATATTTACATTATTTTTACAGATGAATTTTAGGTAACAGTTGCATTTAGCCTCTCTCAACTTTTTTCTCACCAAAAAGTAGATACAATTTTGCCAATTTAAGGATCATGTATAAAAGAGAAAAACAGATTAAAAGCAGAGAGTTTTATAAATAGATTCCTTTAGATCACCTTTAGGACAATACCTTATTAGGCAATAAAATCTTCCAGTTTAATTTCCTTTAAAAGAACTAAGTTTTCTCCTCAGTGAAATTCTCTTCATTTGCTGATTGGAGAAGACAGCTAATTTTAATAGCAATTGTCCCTCCATGACTCTCAAGGATTTGCAGATTGCTTAGGAAATATGAAATCCAGGAGGAAGAAAGTCATTAGCAATAGAGGTATTTAGAAGGAGAAAAAAGGGTAAAATGTACCGTTAGCACAAAGCAACAATCTCTTTACTCAATAGCTCCAGGGTTATCAGGATGTCATTAAAAGCCTTTCACTGTGTAAATGTTTTCAAACAAAATAAGCAAAATGAGTAGCAAGGTGAATGTGATTCATTTCAAAATGTTTATTTCGTGTTGCTTGAAAATTAAAGGGGAAAAAATGGTCCCATTCCAACTCCTTTGCAGACTTAGTAAAACCCCAAATCTTTTCCCAGCATCAAATCAATTTGTATTCTAATGTAATTTGGATTTGATAGTATTGGGGTCAAGTACTATTTCTAGAAACCTGCAGAATAGCAGACATTGTCACATATTTTTGTTTTACTTTATTTCCACCCCGTGTGTTGTGGAAGAGTACCTTGTATATTTTACTTTGGTGAAAAATGCCCTTTTTCACACATGAAAGGATGAGGTGTTTCCTCAGAAAAGACAGAAGTTTGATGATAGGATATCTAGGAATCAGGTAGAATTAATCTTCTTTACTGAAAACGACTAAAAAGAAGTCTCTCAATAGGGTGGGCACTTACATCAAAACGCATTTACTTATTAACCACCACTCTGATGCAGTCCTTCAAAGAGACTTTGAAAAAGTTCCAAATTTGCCTTTAATATGTTCCTAATCCAATGTAGAGAACAGCTATTCAGCAGCCAGGACATAATGTTGATTGCAAAAGAAATAAAATAAAGAAAATAAACACCATTTATCTTCCAATGCGAGTTTAATTACTACCAATATGCTACATATAATCTATATGCTTTATATACTTTTCAACAATGTTTACATGCAATTAGATAGATTAGAGAGAGAGATCCCTTTCCTCAGAAAGGGAATATACTAAAGTAAAACTTTGACTCAGGAGTAATCTGATTTGCCAATGTTCCAAAAGAGGAGCAAGCATATCTAATAAATTTTAAATTGATAAATGAGTGATGTCTCACATCATAAGTAGTATGTAATACCAACCATCACATGATCACAACCAAGCCAATGTTCTCCCCCCATATCCATCTCCCAACAGCAAGAGGTTATGAAGGAGATCTTATCCGAAGAGCAGTAGGAGAAGTAGGCAGAGGCATCCTTCACTTTAAATGACATTGGGGAGATTGCAAAATGTGATAAATGGTGTGAAATTTTGTAGAAAAACACCACATAAATAAGGCTGTAGCAGTGTGAATAATGAATCTGTTTAATGACAATACAATGTCACACTCCTGCAAAATCCTCAAAAGGAAGGAAAAGTCATTGGATAGATTGATTGTTAAAGTTTCGTGACAAGAAAGAGTCCACCAAGCCAAAAGATAGCAGAGATTCCGCTTGTGATAGTGAAAGTCATCCTACAAAATAGCCCTCCTCTCTCTTGTCTCTCTCCTACCACTGAAAAAAATTTTCAGTGGTTAATGCCGGTTATTTGTTTATTTTTCTTAATATTTTGTATTTTCTTTATTATTCTGTATTATATCATTATATTGTAATCATTTTTACCTAAATATTTTTGGGTTGTGGAAGGAATTGAAGGGAAAGAAGACAGGTAGGCACGGAAGGAAATAATAGGATGAAGGCCTCAGTAAATTCTTTGGCTAGTCCTGACTAGAAAGAGTTAAATCTTCACTGGAGAAAACAATTAACAAGACAAGGATAAAACTACTGAGCCAGGCAAGTGCATTCACCAAGGGAGTCTCTCCCCAACTTACAAAGGAGACAAGGGCTGGCCACTTAAAAGACAGCTCTTACATATTTATTATATTCTTTCACTATGTTCCCCTTTATTTGATTGCTAACTTGACCTCCTATGTAAAGTACTCTTAACAAACCCATTATTTCTCCCTACAGGACAAAAGTAACCAAATGAAGTTCACCTAGAAATCTGCACTTAGAGGATGGTACCAGGACTGGGTGCCTTGAGCCTAAAATATTCAATCAGATTATTATAGTTTCTAGGTATGGGGGAGGCCCTAACATCCAACAACGATCAGCTGAGAACAAAGGGGCTTTGGGTCCTCCATCTTTCCAGAGCCCCACACTCTGACTTATCAGGTAAGCTACCTGTCCTTTGCCCCCATTTTCAATAGTCTTCCTTTCCTTAAACATTTTATCTCTAATTTTTTATTGCTATGAAGTTTACAAATCCCAGAGAGCTGCCTCCTGCAGCGAGGCAGTGGTGCTTGTCCCCCAGATATGACAGAAACATCTTAGTTTCTTTTTTTTTCAGTACTGGGGATCAAACTCAGGACCTTGAGCTTGCAAGCCAGGTGTGATGCCACTGAGCTAAATCCCCAACCCAATTTCCATTATTTCTTATGGGGAAATTCATTTTGATATACAAATGCTTAGAATTAAAAGCATGTTTTTAGAACAAATTACTGCTTGCAAAGCAAGGTTTTACTGTATTTAAAATGTTTCCTCCCTTGCTTTTCAAAACTTAGAATCCATTTATTAAGTGATGTGTTTCCAGGTATCTAGTTTCAGTGGCATTGTCATGTATGGGTATATTAAATTTTTTGAATCATCCTTGAAGCACTGGACATTTTCATGTTCTAACAAAATACTGCACTGAGCATTATTACAAATAAATGTTTGCATGCTACTTAATCATTTCTTTGGGATAAATACCTAGAAGTAAAATTCCTGCAGCAAATATTAGGCACAATTTTAAGACCTTGATATATATATATAGATACATTTTTCTTTTGTGTTTATTTTTATTGATACTGAGAAGAAATAAAAAATAGTTAGAAAGGGGACAAGGAAAATCATAATTTAAAAAATGAAAACTGCAGCTTCAGAGCACAACCCCAGTTTAAATTTTTCCTGTATTTTCCCAGAACACAATAAGGCATGGCAATTCGTTTTCACCTGCAAATGTGCTCCTCCATTCCCTTTTCACTTGAGAATGGTCCATATTCTCACCTGTGAATTACACTTTCCCCTGTGAATGGACCATGATCTAGTAGATGACGGGCCATCCTCCCCAATCCACCCAACCAAGATCATAGGTTTCCGCCACCCAAAACATGTAAAGATTCCCTGTTTCAACCTGCAGTACCTCTCATTTCTCTGAGCACCTGCCTTGGAATGAGTCCTAAGATGGCTGCCTAATAAACCCTTCCAGTGCCTTGTCCTGAAAATTCTTTTTCCATGACTGGAGTCAGTAAACCTACAACATTCTTTGCTTAGCGCTGGTTAAGTTCTGCTTCTGGAGCCTTTCAGACTCAACCAACTGACAATATTCTATTGAGGTAAGACAGAATAAAAATAAAGATAAGCAGAGAGGAGGTAAGGGAAAGCATAATTGAAAGAATGTATTTTTTAAAAAATTGCAACTTTAGAACACAATCCAAATCACCCAAGCTTATTCATATCTGTACTGTCTAGGCTTGTTTATGCTTCTTTTCCTCCAGGCCGATCTCACTCAAAATCCCTTAAAGATGCTTGGATGATAAGGTAAAGGGCAGAAGTAGTGTAGGCCCTTGCCTTTCTTTTGTAAAATGGGCTGTCTTTTTGTTACTCAGTTCTGGAGTGCTGGAATCTTCTCTTAGTGCTGCTTTCTAAGTTCTTTCTGTCCTAATGAAAGAATTGGTCAGGATGAGCACAAAAGGTAGTGAGGTTTCACATGTACTGGGGAAGGGGGGAGACATGCTCTGCAGAATACGAGGCAATTAACAGTAGGAAAAGAAGTGCACTCTAAAATGTGAGTGCAACTACTGTGAAAGAGCAAATGGCTGGCTACAAGATTAGAGGGAGCCATCTTTTGTATCCCAGTCTGAGGTCAGTCTAGGCCATCCAATCAAAAACCTGCTTGAGTTCTCTCTAGAAGAAGTGAGGACAGCATTCTCTGATTGGTCCCTGGGACAGGGATTTGGGAACTGATTTTCTTCTAGTTTTCTGGGTCTCCTTTATGGACAGGTCATACCCACTTGATTAGCTGGATTGGCTCACCCTAATCTCCCACTGCACTTTCATAGATGGGTCATTACTTTTTTTCCTGAAAACCAAGCCAAAATTTCTTATAGATTCACAAATTTCATGGATTTCTAACCCCAGAATGTATAAATTCCCCCACCTCAGACTCTAGACACTTCTCTCTTGAGGGCCTGTACTCTAATTCTTTGAATCTGTACTTTTAAATTTCTGCCTAATCAAACCTTTAATGTCTCTTACTGATGTGTCCTGAAAATTATTTTTCAGTGATTGATGCCAGTGAATTTGAAGCCTGTTCCAAAGAACTAGGAATCTCAGTCTTGAAACTTTAAGAAACTGAAAGCTGCCAACAATTTACATGGATTTTGAGAAGACTCTTGTTAAAACTCCTGGAAAGGAACCCTGTCATGTTGACACCTTGCTTTTAGCCTTGTAAGGCAGTCATCAGAGCAGTCAATCAAGCCCACTTCGATTCCCACTTGTAATTCTGAAAAGGCTTCCATTATTCCTAGTTAAATTAAAGCTTTTTTAAAAAATGAAAAGACATTACATTTCATTACGTGCTTTTTAACTTTTGTAGAATTTGCATGTCTTTTATTTTACTATGATACATTTATATGATTAATTATGTCAAATATTTTCCAATCTAGTATTTATTAAATCAATTCTGCTTGAACTTCATACCTTATGCTTTTCACTCAGGGGTTCTTATTTGATTCAAGAGTTTTATCTCTATTTATAAGAAGTATTAACACAATTTCTCACTTTAATATCTGTTACAATTTTTCCTATTTAGATTTCAGGATTATGTAAGAGTCAAAATATAAATTGAAAATCTTTTCATCATTTTTATATATCATGTAAATTATTTGTCCTTAAGTGTAGGGAAAAATAACTTATTATAAGATAATTTTGGAGGCCAGGTATACTGGTACATGCCTGGGAGGCTTGGGCAGGAAGGTTACAAGTTTGAGGTCAACTTGTGCAGTGTATAGTGGCTTAGCAAGATCATGTATCCAAAAAAAAAAGTTGTACAAAGGCAGGAGATGTAGCTTAGTGTGAAGGCAATGGGTTCAATTCCAAAAAAACAAAAATCTGAATTGAAAATAATTTTGGACTGGAAACAGTCAGAAAACTTTTAAACTTTTTTATTATCTGCTAACATTATGAGTCTCTTTACAATGCAATGCCAGGAAAAAAGTATACATAAAGGTGAATAAATCAATCAGAGGTTCAGCAGACAGGGATAACTCAAATGATGAGATAATGCTAGGGTTTTTATGAAGATCAGGAAGAGAAAATCAAGGCAAAGTAGATAGTTAAAAAATTTCAGGTTAAAAAAAGCATATTTGCAAAAATCAATTGTAGAGCTAGGAAGGACATCATCTCCCTTCTACCTACACACTTGCCACCCTATACCTGCAATATGCTTCATACCAAATATTTTGAGTATATTTTATGCCCCCACATAACACAAGAGAAAAATGAGACTCATAAAAGTTAGCTCATTTGTATAATGTTACCAGAAAGTGAAAAGTAAAATTCAAATTCACTTTCATCTACTTCTAAAATATATGTACTTGTATTCTACCTTGTTTTGACAGTGCAAATAAAACATCAGATGAGATCAGGCACATTCAGGGTGATATGGCCATAGGCAGTATAAATAAAATATAAAAAATCTAAAATAGCAAAAGGGTTAAAAATAAAAAAAATAACTAAATTTAGTGATTCACATCTTACCTTTCATAAGTTTGTTAAAAGTTTCATAGAATCTTTCTAATTTTCTCAACCAACACAGGAGCTAATTAACATCATTCCCACCCTAGATATAAACTAAGGAACATAATGACCAAGGCAGTTTTAACACTCCCTTCAACTGATTATTTAGATAGGCCTGCCCTCTCCTCTCTTTCTTTCTTTCTCTTTCTTTCTTTCTTTCTTTCTTTCTTTCTTTCTTTCTTTCTTTCTCTCTCTCTCTCTTTCTTTCTTTCCCTCTGTCTGCCTCTCTCTCTCCTCTCTCTCTCTCTCTCTCTCTCTCTCTCTCTCTCTCTCTCTCTCTCTCTCTCCCTCCCTTTCTCTTTCTTTTGAGACAGGGAATTGCTAAGTAGTTCTGGCTGATGTGATCTCACTATGTGGCCCAAGCTGGCCTCCAACTCCCAGAGATCATCCTGCCTCGGCTTCTTTAGTACTAGGATTACAGGTTTGCATCACTACATCTGGCTAGACAGGTTTCTTGAAACTATGCCTTTGATTTCCTTTTTCTTACAGAATTCACTTAAGAAAACTCTCAATTGTAAAGTTTTTTTTTTTTCTGATTCTTTGACATGTAAGTTTTCTACAGTCCAGGAATGGTTTTCTGAAGTTCCTAGCACCAGTAGTTCCAATTGGAATCATCAAGAAAGAGAAATCTCCTACCTCTACCTGCTTCAAGAAGCCTTGAAATTGGTAGGAACCTAACTTGGATAAAGGACAATTAGGAAACAATCATGAACTAACAGCACTGACTAAGCTCTACCCTTAGTGTTCTCCAGTACTTTCTTTGATGCATTCCAGAGTTTATAGACTTTCCTCAATTTCAAGATGTAACACTGTTGAGTAAGTGTTGACAACTTGAACTGAGAGCTGTAGTTGAACTTTAGCTTTATCTTGAGATGTTACATGCAGAGTATAAGTGGTATGGAGGGCAGGAGATCTGAACTTCTTGGATCAGCCAAAGCTTTTATAACTGTCAGTGGAGTTATTTCAACTCCATGTGCTGGTTAGAATTTACATGTATAGCCTCAACAGTCCCTTTATACTACACACTTCAGGATCATATGACATTCAGATTGGAGTACAGACAAAATGTTCCTTCTTGCACAGCCATTTACCAGCTTTGTGCTTTTGAAGAGGCTTGCTTTCATTATGAAAAGTAAATCACTTAATGATATGTATTTTGCAAATTTCTAGTGCAGTTCATCAAATTATATTTTAAAGTACTTTTATAGAACATTGTTATTTATAAAAAAAGTGGTCATAATTAGTCAATGCAAAACCATGAGCTTTTTGAACTGTTCCCATAGTGAGGCAGGAGATTAGGGCATGGCAAACTGGCTAGGGACAGGAGAGTGGCCTATTATTTGCAAAACTCTGACACACGTGCAGAAGAGTTCCCAAAGCCCTACAGGTGAAACTAATCAGACATTGGACCTTCAATTCTTGTGAGATCTGGAGCTGGTTTTTATAGGACAGCCTAGAACTGACATCAGCCTGAAGAGTGGGAGATACAAAAATCCACCACTGGTCTAGACGGCTCTGTGTTCTCTCTTTGAAAGTGGTCCCCTCTCATGCGGGAAAGTGCACTTCTTTTCCTACTTTTAATTGGCCCATACTCGTTCTGCAGAGCATGTTTTTTTTTTTTCACCTTAATAAATGTAAACACTTGCTACCTTCTGCACTTATTTATCCAATTCTTTGATCAAGAAAAGAAGAACCTAGAAAACATCTGTAGAAGGAGACTCCAGAATCCCAAACCTGGTAACAGTAGTAATTTAGGTGAAGTTTGGTCAGGGTTCTAAACTGCATTTAATGGAAAAAAATAATACATTTAATGTTTTAAAGAAAAATTCCCATATCTTCATAGATTCACTTACTGCAATATGCTAAAGTGATATATTACAAGTTTCATTTATTTCTTTTTTGTCTCATAGTCTATGAAGCTTTCATGTCTTAAATTTTTTATGTAACTGATATTTAAAGTTAAGCACTACTCTGACATGGACAAGGATACACTTCAGTCATGTGTAGCAAAATGGAAGCAGCTTGAGACCATAATATTAAATGAAATAAATCAGACACTCAAGCTTACATGTCATATGGTTTCCTCTATAGGAGAAACTCAAAATATAAAGAGCCAAATAAAAGACAGTTAACAGGAAGTAGGGATATAGATCTTTCTCAAATGACAAAAGGAACAAGAGATGAAGGATAGAGGAGGGAGAGGAAAGAAGATGAAAGAATCAAGGTGTGATATATATGTATATATGTGTGTATATATATATATATCCACAGCATATATACATATATATTCACTCTAAAGCAAAAAGCTTGATGACCCTGTCATTCCTGTATCTTGTCATTACTGAAATCATTTAACCAATCTCTTTGAAGTTTGGTTCACGCATTGTTTTAGCTATCTGAACTAGTTTTCTGTCAGTTGACTCAGAATTAGTCTTAACATATATATATTTCAGAACCATTATAAGTATTTAGAATTTGCATGTTCAACAATTTTATTTTCTAAAACTCTGCTTCTATTGGCATCTGTATGCCTCTAGTACAATATAGAGTGGATATGGTTTTATTCTGTTTTGTTCTTTTTTGCCTTCCTTTATCTTTCATCACTACTTCTCTGGATTTTGTTGTGGCTGTTTTTGTTTCATCTATAATGTGTGTGTTTGGGGGGATCAAAACTTTGGACTCTACTGCTGAGCTGTATCCCCATCCACTTTAATGTTAGTGTGATTTTTGAAGGAAGGTCACATTAAATTGCCCAAGCTTGACTTGAACGTGCAATCTTCCTGCCTCAACTTCGCAAAGACTAAGGGATGCATCACCACGCTGAGCTTCTCTGTTTTTCTTTCATTCTCTTGTACCAGTTCTACCCACAAATACAAGTTAACATAATGGCTATTTATACTATTTCGCTCTAAAGGAAAATAGTTTCACAAACAGAAATAAACCACTTTTATGCCTGTATTCATTATAGAAAATCTAAATAAGGACTCTGGTCTAGCTTGGGCCAAGTGTTTCTTCCTGAAGAATAAATGGGAGCAGAAAGGAGTGTTATTTTTTCTATTACCTCCACTATGAAGGAAATAGGAGGGAGAGTATTGGGATATTATGTCTCCACAGAAAGAAGATGAAGTATTGGACTGAAAAATATCACTATATACTACAGACTTCCTCAACTGGATTTGTTAATTTGAAATAATCATATATAAACAAGCCAAAATGATTCTAGAAACTTGAATATTTCCATAATTATGGTAACATTTTCAGATGAGATTTGTCTTATTTAATATATAATGAACTAAGGGTTGTCTTCAGAAAATATTATTTTTTGAAGAATAACAATTGAGTGTTGTCAAAATGGATTTTGAAAAGCAGATATATATATAGATATAGCTACAGATATATACCTATATATCTTTATCTGTATCTATATATTGTTTCCATTTCCATGGATTTGTTTTAAGTTAGTATATGATCCAAAAGAGGAATCTAGAGTAGAGACATATATGTATGTGTGTTTCAGTTAAAAATAGCATTTTTCTTTATATTTATCATTAAGTTTATTGGTACATTTTAGGTATACTTGAATGTTTTTCTGACATAAAATGACAACTCTTTTCTACAGGATTGATTTTGAAGTAGCAATTAGTATTCATTTTTCTTTGTCTTTATGCTAATTTAGATGTGATGGATACTGCTTTGTAGAACAATGTATTCATTGAGCCTTCTTCCTGAGACCTGTTAAAGAACTGTGTGCATCTGACTAGACCTTGAGCGTCTTCAAAATCAGGGCCAATGCCTTTTTCATCTTTATTTTTCAAGTTCTGTCAAAGTAACTTGCATATGAGAAGCACTCTGACTACATTTGTCCAAATAAATTAGTAGTTGGGGATTAATATATTGTTTGGTGATAAATAAGTGTCCAGTCACTGAAAATCTGATGATCTGAGAATTTATGGCCTTTCATTTTCTAAACATATAGTATTGAATGGCTATATTTCTCATAAAACTGAAGACATATCCTTTTATGTTCTTTCTTAATTTGTATTTTTTTTTATGGTCTCAGTGGTACCCTCCTTTTTTTAATCCATAGGCCATGTTAAGCTGTTGCTTCACATCTGTGGTTATTGTGGAATACCCATGACCTGCCCACAACTTCCCCATTTTGAGAAGCCAATATATGCAACTCTCACATATGGTCAAGATCAAGATCAGGTACCTAGCTAGTCCCATTTTCTTCCACTTCTATCTACTTCCCTACCTCTAGCCCCTCCTGTAATGTCCACTGCTATTGCTTTGATTATGAGCAGTTAAATTGTTTCCACAGTTGAATTTGATTTGACATGGATTCTTCCCATGCATTGGTGCAGCTTCTGCTCATTACTTCAATAGCCATTTGCTTTGACTGACTTTCTGTCGTACTAGCTGCACTGAACATTCTAGACCTCTGGATGTCCTGAAGTGTAATCCAATGTGTTGCAATAAGCCTTTATTTTAGTGAAAATATACTCCCTTGAAGGCTGATGATGGAAAGTACCTCTTTCCTTGACTTTAGTTTCAATTATTTAAACTAAAGTGTCAGATTTGTCCTTAATATGTCCTCAGTTTCTTGGAATGTTTTTAATAAAATTGTTATATAAGTTTTAAATTGAGGATTCACTTTACTTCAAGGCAAACTAGATGAATTGATATGAACTTGGATTTTAAAAATCAGGAAAAGTTGTAGGAATAGAAACAATACTACACTCTATTGTAAGGTCTCTAGGCTTTCTGCTTCCTTAACCTGAATATTTCTTTAGTCACAGAAGAAGTTATCCAACTCATGTTAATTAATAGCTCATTGTCTATATTTGTATAACTCTTACAATATTGAGTGTCCTCCTGCCTACTATACTTTTGCTGGTCTAACTCCTTTCCTCCCACACTGAATCTTCCTTCTCTGCCTTTCTCCTACCTGATTTCAAATATTGCTCTGGGCCTATGAGGTTCTGAATTTTATCTTTCCTGAATTCATATGAAGAAGCCCTTTTTCCCACAACTTCAGAATGTGACTGTATCTGGATTTCGAGCCTTTAAAATGACAATAAATAAAAATGAGTCATTATGACAAGTCCTAGTTCAATCTGTCTCATGTTATTGCAGGAAGAGACAAATAGGACCAAAGCATGGACACATGGAAGACCCTGTGAAGAGGCATTGGGAGAAAGTAGGGATTTTCAGCCACAGAGCAAGGCCTCAGAAGAAACCAACACCACTGACACCTTCATCTTAGACATTTAGCCTCCAGAAATGTAGCAAAATAAATTTCCATTGTATATGCTGCCAACCTGTGAGACTTGGTTATGACAGCCCTAGCAAACTAGTAAAATGTCCCTCTATCTTCTCTAAACTTTCCTTAGGGAAATTTTTATAAACTCATGGCTTTAGTATAACTTCTGGGAAGAAATTAAAAAAATAATTTATTGTTGTGAATTATTTGCAGGGATAATTTCTGGCAGTCCTTTAATAGTTTGAAAATCTAATAAACATGACAGCATTACTTTGTTTAGATTCTAGTAATATTTTTTTGCTTAAATTCTTTTATTGGTACATTTTAGGTATACAATGTGTTCACATTTATCATTGGGTGCTTGTACCTGTACATGACATATCTTGGTTTTTATTTTTTCTTCATTCCCTGTGTTCCCTTCACCCCCTCCACCCTTCCCTATTTACAAAGACTTTGTTTCCATTTTTTCCTTTTCTCATAATTTTTCCTTTCCCTTCTTCCCTTTCCCCTTCCCCTCCCACTTCCCCTACCCTTTTGGACCTTTTCTACCTATTTAAAATTGTCAGTTATTCATTTGAATGATTTTAATCCTTATTTACACTTTCAGTTTCTCACACTAGAGAAACTATTCTGCATTTACACATGTGTGTCCTATTTATTTCACTTAAGAATATGGCCTCAGTATGCATCCATTTAGCTATAAATGTCTCTAGTTTCTCATTCTTTATGGCTGAGTAGTATTCCATTTTATTAAAAAAAAATCACACATCTTCTTTATCCAGTTTCCAGTTGATGGGCACTTGGGCTTTTAATAAGCTCTATCTGTTACAAACTGTGCCGGTATAAACATGGGTGCACATATATCGCAAAGAACACTGAGATTCCACCTCACCCCAGAAAGAATGGCTGCTATTAAGAAATAAACCAATAACAAATGCTGGTGGGGATGTGGGGAGAAAGGAACCCTTCTCCATTGTTGGTGGGAGTGTAGACTGGTGCAGCCACTGTGGAAATCAGTATGGAGATACCTCAAAGAACTAGGACTAGAGGTCCCATTTGACCCAGGTACTCCCCTGGTGGGAATCTTCCCAAAAGAATTAAAAGAACCATGCTACTAATTTTTTTTTGGCATTTTCCTGCATGGAAACTACAGTGGTTCTCCAAATGTAGTTTCATATTCATGAGCCTCAGTATCATATGTGGACCTGATGAATTAAAGTGTGAAATCTAAAGCTTCTTCCTAGATCTAGTTAATGAGAAACTCTGGGCTCAGGCTCAGCATCCCATGTTTTAACTTTAAGAGCTTTGGATGAACACTCAAATTAAAAAAAATACGGAGTCAACTAGGAAGACTTGGAAAGGAGAATACATCTAATTTTGTAACGGGGACATAAAATGGCACCTTGCTAAAGTCAATACTTTGCCCAAGTCACTAAGTTATGTTCTGTCCCTGTTCTCCTTACTCTGTACTTGTACATGTTCTGAATTTTGCTCAGGTCAATTTAGCATGGGTACAACTGTTATTTCTCTTGTTCTTAATTTTATTTGAGGCATGTGTCTCTGGTAGGGCTGTCTTCTCCTATCATCTCCATTTTGCCAAGAGCGCTTGCTTTTTTTGTTTTTTTGAGACAAGGTCTCACTATGCAGTTCAAGCTGGGCTTGAACTCATTATGTAGCCCAGGATCACCTCAAATTCATGGCAGATCTCATGCCTTAAGTGCTGGGATTACAAGCATATACCACAATGTCTGAATAAGCATATATCACCAGATCTCATGTCTGGTGAAACCGTGATTCTTTCCCACATTCCCTTTTTCTTCTTAGCCCCATAAAGAAATATTTTAAAACTGACCTTTGTTCCATGTCTCATATGCTACTAAAGTAGAATTAAACTGAACATATTACATTGGCTAAAGTGCACTGAGGTTCATATAAGTCATAGAGGGAAATGATGTTAGTTTGATGCTATTAAATAGATGGTAAAACAAAAAAACCCTTAAAGATAACAATCAGATCACAGATGTCATAATATTAGTGCCTAATTAGTGTTCTCACCCTACCAATTACTTATTATTAATTTTTAATATTGTATAAATGTGTTTTATTTGCATTCTGAAGGTTGATTCATCTTTAAGTGAATGTTCAACCATGCCACTTGATGTACATTTGTATGTATGTGTGTGACCCAATAGTTTGTACCTAAGTTAAGTGGCTTACCCAAGTAAATGCCTCAAGTACTAGTTACACACTTGAAGTTGTCATAGGTAAAATAAACCAAAGAGTCACTTTTGGATTTAAATTAAATTTACAGTTGCACTTGAAGAGAATGCCTGTCTTAATTTGTTTCTTTACAATTCCTTAAGCAGAGCAATGTCTTCCGCATGTGGTGGGGTTGTAAACTGCAGACCAGGCTATATGGATCAGTGATGTTTTTAATTAACACACAGAAGGTCATGTGAGTACCCAGGGGCTGCCCACAGCAGATGCTTTGGCTAATCATTATTGGATCCAATCATTATTAATCACGAAAGTTTCATTGGGATTTACAAGTGTTGAGAGGAAACAGCAGGTTTTTCTACACAGCTCACTGAAGTCATTCTTGTTGTCCATTAACTCTTATGAGGTCATGACGCTAATGCTTTCCCATGAGAACCATGTATCTTTCTTTCCATGCTCTATGTTTTCAGAGCCTGGCTTGGACTGCAGCCTACATTGGTACAGCACACTTGTCCCTAATGCAAACAGACCCATTTAGTATGACAAAAAATCCATGGCAATCTCAGGAACAGGGAAGTAATTATTGAGTTCAGTTGGATCACAGTCATCAAAAACTGCTAGTTATTATAAAGAAGTCCTCTTATATACTGGCCAAAACTAAGCTCCCTTCTTGTATCTTCAGTGAAACTTCTTCAATATACTATCATCATAAGTAAAGTGGATCAAGGATTAAAGATTTTCTGTTTTTCTCTCATTTCAATTTGACAAATGGCTATATGAAATCATGGTTGGACTTTTCATTGTCCTTAATATTAAGGTCCTTAATATATAGCCCTTAATAAATTATCTACTAATTTATTCTCATATAATGCATGTGAAAGAATCTGTGAGCACAAGCTGCAATATTGAGACAGTTTTCCTCATTGGTCCAGATCCAAAAATTGTGCATGATTGAAGAGAAAGAATATTTAAGTCTAAATTTGTCTCAATTGCATTTTATTTTGTTTTTGGGTTTTTTTTTTTCTTTTTTTTTGGTACCAGGCATTGAACTCGGGTCGTAGTGCTTGCGAGGCAGGTGGCGGAACCACTGAGTTAAATCCTCAGCCCTTGTATTTTAAATTAGATGAATAAATCACCAAACAATTATACAATGACTGTACTGATTTCATTTTTTTCTCTGTAGATACATGTATCCAAGCCTATAGTCAATAAATTATTACTTGTGTACCAACTTCCAAGCTAACATTCTCATTTTCTCTATTGTTGCTACTATGGCTGTGTAGAACAATGCAATTGAACAAATTATTCATGACTATCAATAAGTTAAAACCCAATAATGAAGATACAGATGGTTAAAAAATAAACATAGAAGGAAATACAAATCTTTTGTGGCCGTATCAAAAATTACAGAGAAGACAAAACCTGAACACAAATATTTGAAAAAAAATACTTGAACAAAAATATAAGTAAAATGTGCTAAATGTGGTAAGGTGAGTTATAAGAAATTGGTATTAAATTATGAAGCAACTTCCTTTTGTGTAGAACAAAGGCCAATGCCTGAGTGGATCAGGAAGCTGTTGTAATATGCAACTCAGCACACTCCTTGGGGTTGGTCTTAATTATTTCTTTTCTTTGTATTCTTCCTTGAAAGGTTTCTATCTCTGATGCTAGTAGTCATGAATACTTTTCTGAAGATGAATTAGAATGACCAATTATTGATGGGATTTTAGAAAGGAGTGTTATATATCATTTTTATACTATGAATCATATCTGAAGAGAAAACATGAAGGGAGAAGCTCAATGGATTGGTAAATAGGGGAACTAATAAAACTAATTAGTAATATGTTCACATCAAGGTATCATCTTTTCATTCGGATAACAATATCCACATGTAGATTGAAAATCTGCATCTGCAGGACTAGGAGAAAATGTTTAGCATGAAGAATTAATTGGACATTTCTTTTTCTTACATTTGTAGAAAGTTTTTACAATTAATGGGTAATTGAAAGAATAGAAAGTTGTACAGAATACAGATAAACACTAACCTGAGAACTCTGAGAAAGATAGAGGGGAAATTTTAAAGAACTGTTATCTTCTACTTGATAGAAGCCAAAGATTGAACAGTGAAAAAGAGTCTTCACGGAGAACAAAATTGATTAATACCTTTACCTGAAAAATTGCAGTAGAAATTAGGGAAAAATTCAAGCTATTGGTATTAAAGGGATGGTAAAATATGATGGATTTTTTTCTTAAGATCTTGCAAGAGATTCAACATAAATTTGGAGTAATAACTTATTAATAACAAATCATTTTCCAGAAATTTCTTACCTGCAAACTGGGATTATTGTGACCAAATTAACAAATCACTGTAAAGATCAGAGAAAAATCTATGACAATATTAAGACTATAAGCATAGTGCCTACTATTTCTACTACCATTTTTTAGTATTAGAGAATTCAATCTCTCTTTTTTATCTTTGACCAACAACCAATCCTCTTTTGGACTTGCTTAGTCACCCTTAGTTCATCTGTGTTCCCTAAGTTAGATCCTCAGAGTCTGCTGGACCCTTGTGCTTCAAGTGACCAGGTATCAACTCTAGTGAGCACTTTGAGTGACCCTGGATGATGCGGACACAATGAAGGATTCTTCTACATCTTTCAAGACATTCATTTTAGATGAGTATCAGCATTCCTTTCTGCCATACTTTTGGTCCTGCTCAATTATTCTTGAAACTGTTTCTGGGGTCCTTAAATGTCAAAGGTTAGCCTTGAGCTATAGGGAGGTTGTTAGTTACAGAAACGGCCTTATTTCCTGTCCGTGGACCACTTATTTTTAGATGGGAGGAAAAATGGAACTACCTTGAAGACTAGTGTTAAATCTAGCAGCTTTGTTCACGAGTCCTTCAGAGGTAAGTCATGGCACCTAAGTGGAACTTTTTTGAGCCCAGGATTGTACACTGTTTATTTCCGCCCTTTGAGATGGTTTTTTTGCTTGTTTGTTTGTTTGTTTGTTTGTTTTTTGCAGCTAGAGGTTCTCCACTCCTTCAGGTGAACTGATATGGCAAGAATTCCCAGCACTTTATCAGAAATGATCAAACAATTTAAATCCCAGCCAAACTTAAGATCAAATGCACCCTTATGTTACATAAGTAAAGCGCTATTGCTGCTGTTGGAAGATGGTTCCTCATGAGTTTTTTCCTAATTCTGCACATCTTGTGAGCAAGGTAATGGCTCCCATTTGTTTCCAACTTTCTCTTTAAGGATGTCTCCATAATAACCACCTTGAAGATAAAGATAGTACCTTTCTTTTTTTGGAAGCTCCAAGATTGAATCTCTTTCCATCTTTTTCCAGCTTCCACAAGCTGGCTAGATTCCTTGGCTTGTGGCCAACATCCTCCCATCTTTAAAACCAGCAACATGACATTTTTTTGACTACTTTTCTGCAGTTACATCTTCCTGTGACCACATCCAAGAATGATTCTCCACGGCATAATTAGATTGGACTTATCCAATTAATATAGGATAATTTCCTCATGTCAAGGTCTTTAAGTTAATCATATTTTTAAAGCCTTTTTAGTCAGAAAATTTAACTCTTTCACAGCTTTTGGAGACACAGACATGGGGTTTTTTTTCAGAGATGTCATTTTCTCCTCCATAGGGAGGGTGATTTTGTGAGTGCAGGACAGTTCTTCATATCATATACAGTAGTTGAACATTTAAATATGTTAAATGCCAGTAAGATACCCAGGTCATTGTCCCTACAATTTTCCATATATTCTTTGGAGAGATTATGTTGCACACTGACATGTTGAATTTCTCAGTCCCTTTAAGTTTAAAGCATTTGGTACTCACTTAATTTCAAACTTCTGAGTTTTCATTATAAATGCTAAAAATAAATGCTTCAAACAATGTTCTCATTACCTTCACCCAATATCATGATATGTTTAGATATCCCTGAATGCAGGGAATATGGAACTTCATGTATAGAAAGAAAGTACCTCTTTCATCATGAAGGAAAATTGCAGCACAGGAATTTTATACAGTTATATTTTTGGAGTGTTATATATCTATTATGTTTTAACTCTTACTATTCTCACTTTTACAAAGGCTTGCACACCTAAAATTTGAATATGACTTGCTAGTCTATAAATTGCTTTCAGTGGGAGGTAGAAAATTTAATTCAGTAGGTGGCTAGAGCATAAACTCTTATCCAACGGTGTGAATATGAAGCACTATAATTAACTGAAGTATCTATAACAAATCTGGAATGAAATTTTAGCATATAATCCATTTGATTTATCTCCTAGACATCATTCATCACTCACTTTCTTTTATTGTGTGTGATACACTTTTATTGCTTTTTCATGAGAGTTGTAAGCCATGTGGTGGTGAGATATCTTTAGATGATCCATGCCTATTGTCACCATATGGGGTTTGTCATATAAGCGTGGGCAGAAAAGAATGAGAAAAATAAGTTACTCTTTTCATTTAATCTACAATGAATCTTGTAAAATACTTTTCTTCCTTGCAACTTTCATGTTTCTCATTGATCTCCTATGCATGGTGATGGTGATCTTGAATTCTTGAAGCTGTGGCAAGATAGTGGTGTAAAGACACAGAAAACGTGGCAATGAGAGTATTTTCTATTGCAGTTATCATTGTGTTTACTAGGGCTAGAGATTTATTATAACCAAGCTGGAGTGACAAAAATAATCAGTGAGGTGAACCGAAACAACATCTGAAAATATGTTAATCTCTTTTCTATGTGAAAAACATAAATGTTTTAAACATATTGGTCATATATTAATGGCTCCCAAAGATGATGAAGAGAAAACACTTTTACCTGTGTGTTACTTATCTCTTTTATGTGCTTTATCATTTTAAAAATATATATATCAGCATTGTTAGTACCCATACCAGTATTTATAAATTAGAAAAAACTAAATCAAAGAATTTAGAAGAGATGAGAAATTGGATAGCAATAACATTGTAGTACATCATTTTGGCTTAATGCGTCGTTCTTAAACCTTGACATCATGGATGTTTTGATTAAATAATTCTTTGTTGTGGGGAAGGATCCTATATATTATAGGAGTTCAGTAATATCTTTTTCTTCTGCCCACAAGTTGTCAGTAGCAACTTCCTCCACCAGCTGAGATCATCAAAAATATATCTAGACCTTAAGAAATATTCCTTGGAGGCCAAATTCGTCTTATTTGAGAACCATTGTTTTCGGGCTTGCTGGTTTTTCTAAGTAATTTCTTCTATCTTGCCAGATTTTAATGTCATATGAACCCTGTGAAATGAGTGATATATTTTGCAAATGAGAAAAATAAATCTTCGAGAAGTTAAGTGAATTACTCAAATAAAACAATTTCTTAATGACACAATTATTATTGTAATCCTATCTTTTATCTACAAGATGTTTTTTCTCTCAGGAAAGCATCTTCAAAATTTGATGTGCATTAGAATCCACTGGGTGCTTCATACAGGATCAAGTGCTGGGACACATCTCTAAAGTGTCCAATTAATGAGGATAGGGTAGAAGTTCATAATCTGCATTTCTGAAAAGCTCCAGGGAGGTACTGATCATGTCAGTTCAGTGACTACATTGAAAGAATTGCTGATCTATATTCTATTGAACTGTAGTAGATTAAAATGTGTTTAGTCCACTTCAGAACAACATGACCTTTCCCTTGGTCATGTATGATTTGTAGAATTATAGGCTTCCTTACATGTCTTTTGAGGATTGTGACAATAGGTGACAAGAAGTGGTGAGAATGATTCTGTAAGGTATGGCATGAAGGTACAGGACTCAAATTTATCCTCCACTAGAATGCCTCCCTTGAGATATCTTCCTACAAGTGTAAAATATTCAACTAGATTGCAACCAGTTCTACAGCAAATTCATAGTATAAGTTTGAAAAAGTTACTTCAGATCTCCGGTTAAGTTCCAGTTACCTCATCTACAACATCAGATTTTGTTGTTATTTTTTTCAAATACACAATCATTCTAACAGTCTATGTTCTATTATCATGGAAACATTTGAATGGATTTTAATTAGGATGGAAAAAACAACAACATTTCTTACAATTTTCTTCTTAGATATCTGTGTAGCCATTAATTTGTTTACTGCATTCTCTCAGTAAACTTCAGCTTCTGCCAGTAAGATCTCAAGTCCGGTAACTGGGATGTTTTACTTATTTTTTTGCATGCGTATAATTTTTTTGTCATGGTTATTTCCTCACTCACTCTTTCAGCAGTGAATAATATCAAATCCTGTTTTGAAGTTCTTAATATTGTATCTAAGAACTTAAACACTTTTCTAATTAGTAGGGCATTCAAAGAATTCAAAAAATTAATTATATGTTAATTTGATAACAATCAGAAATTTTTCTTCCTTTCCTCAGTTGACATAAATGATTATGAAATTTAGTCTAAGAAAACAGCTTCATTTTTGCCAATATATAAAATTATCTCTCTTGTCATTTCAGCTGGAGAAGATTTTTGTCACCTGTGTATAACATCAGAAACAATTTTATTGGTAGTATAAATCTCCATCAGCTTTTGTGAGTCACTTAGCTGTAGCAATAAGAGATCAAATCATTTAGATGAGGAATGAAGTAATGGCAACAAAAGTGAGAGATTCTCATGGTTTTATGTTTGCTTTTTTGCTGTGACTCACAACCTACTCATTTTTCAAGTGAAGATCGGATCTGAGAAAGGGGTCTCTGAGCAGTGAGGTGAAAGAAATTGCATGAAGACCACTGCTATAATTTTCCTGAAGATAAATGCAAATTGTTAGCTACTTATCTAAATTATGCTTTATCGCTCTAGTGCAGAGACTGCTATAGTTAGCCACAATGCATCTCAATTTCGAAAAAGCATTACCTAAGGAAATGGCAGATTGCAGAAGTGAGAAAATAGAAAATGATGACAAAATTCTCCATTGTGTTCTTTTATAGTGATGAACTGCACTCAGGCAAAAGCTTATCATATCAACATTTTGGTAAAAATAACACAGGAGCCTGAAAAAAACAGTGAAGATGTAGCATGGGACATGAGGGAACCAAAAGCCCTGGATGAGAATCTTGGATCTATCCATAGCTTGTGTGACCTAGAAAATTGTATTTGATTTCCTAGTCTTTTAATTTTGCTATAAATACAATGTAGATAAGAATAGTACCCATCTCAGAGTGATTGTGTTACATGTGAGAAAGCTGTGTAGTAACTTGTATGATACATAATATATTCTCAAAAAATACAGTATCATTGCTCAAGCAACAATCTTTGTAAATGTGTCATGTCCTGTTTCCTCCTTATACGAGATTCATAAGTCATCAATGGTAAAATATATTAATTTGGATTCAGGAGATATATTGCTCTTCCAGATAGATTATTTCTTTAATCGATTTGGTTGATTTCTAAGTCTTTCTTCAGTGCTTGCTACAAGTCTACTACAAAACTGTGTGTTCAAGAAGATGGGAAAAATCTTAAGCTAGTATGAGAAAACTGTTAAATATGTCTATGTTTAAAGAAATATTATCATGCTTAGAAAAGTACACATTGTTTAACTATTTTATAATCATATCGTGGACAGTAATAGAAAGTAATTGCTATTAGTTCATTCAAAATAAAATTTTCAGTGTCTAAATAATGGATACTGGCATATATAACCACATCAGTTAAAGACAAAAATCAAAGGATTAAATGTAAAAGGACAGCAGTGAACAAGTACGGAAATTATCTCAGAAAAATTCCACTTCAGAGAAGATTTTTAATTCTATGTTGAATATCAGTATGATTCCAAGTTTAGACAAAGTTGAGTATCATACTAAATAACAGAATGATGGCTTTGGATATGTATGCCTTGAAACATTTTGAAGTCAAGCACCATTGATAAGTGAGGGTGTCAGTAAGAAAGAATTGGACAATAAGAATCGGTCTATGAGCCTGTAATTACACTCAAGAACATTATTTACTGATTTTTGTAACCAAACTTGACTTTTTATCAGTGATATCAAACTTAAATGCTATCATTTGTCACTGCTGTAGGGTAAATGGATTAACTTTCATAGAGTTAAAGGTCTATAAATTAAATTGAAGGAGAAATAATTTTACTTCCTAGAGGTAGTCAAATTCAAAATTCTGTAACAGCCTATGGGCAAAATAAAAAGCTTTCCATGAACAGACTGGGTCCTTGATTTCAAAGATTATGAATATTAAGATTAAGATCCCAAATATATTATTAAAGTGGGAAAGAGCATACAGATTTAGACCTAAAAAGTACATCGGGTCCTAATAAATTCTTCATCTATTTTTGGGCTGGGGAAGGTCCCGAGTTCGATCTCCAGTACGCACCCCCAAAAATAAATAAATAAAATTCTTTATTCCCACTTCTAAAGGCTTCTAGTGAAATCTACACTATACAGATTTTATATGTTACATAGGGAAATAAGCAATTTTATTTTTCCAATACATAACTAATACAAAGGGAATCAACTTCATCACAAACAACTAAGAGGTTTTCTAAAGAAGTTGAAAACTCCTGTATATATAGAAAATTATCTCTGTCATTTAAAAACACACATTATAAGAACAAAGGTGAAAACAGACTAATAGAAATCTTTCAAGCTACTTTCTTACTGATTTTATTCTTAAATTCTCCTTAATTACCTTGCAAAAATCAATAAGCTAAGCAAACTAATATATACTTAGAAGTATCCATTAATTTTGTATTTAAACATTGTTTTAGAGGGAAATTAACTTATAATTTCCATGTAAAACCATGTATTTGATAGCTCATCATGAAGTCTCATAGTACAACAAAGTGTGAACTTCAAGATACATCTTATTAGTAAAAATAATAACCATGATTTATTAAGCACTTGCTATATGCCCAGAATTTTACTTATATTATTTTGCTTTAAAAGTTAGTGACATCAATTATTTTTTATAGATAATAAAATTGAGGCCAGAAGGTTTGCAACAACTTGATTCAAGTTTGGAAGTTAATAGAGAACAATCAATATTTAAATATAGGTATGCCTGCCTTCAAAACCTGTATTTCTTAGACACACTGAGACTATGTGGAGTTCGTCCAAGTGTTCTATAATGGAAACAGGAGTGGAAAAGGTGCATATTTTTCCTAACCCATCATAACCATTAAGTCAATACTTTCTTGTGTGGCTTTATCAATCAAATCCAGTCTCTACTGAATGCTGGCGAAACACTCTTCCATTGAGCTCTATCCTTAGCCCACCATTGATATTTTTATAGCAAATGACAGGTGAATAAGAAATGCATTACAAATTTATTTAATCAAAGTTTTTTGTGATTTGGGAAAGAATTGTATGCATAAGTTTGATGTACAATGGACAATCATTAGAAATATGATTGGACATAAAGGTATGATCTAATGGTAACAGAAAAGGGAAACCTAGCAAGGATTCTCTTTTTAGATTCCTATTAGTCTCTTAGATGAACATTTCTTCTTCCCATGTATTGGGTGGAATCACTGTAGAATGAGAATCTTTTATTTCTTTGTACATGTTTACAGTACATGCAGTTTACAATAATACTGGGAAGTGGGCACATGTACATAACATAGCTTGATTCTCTTTTTAGAGTGAGAGTCTTTAACAGAGACAGAAGAGAACTTTCCAGGATTTGTGGCTTATTTGGGGGGAAAGAACTTCTACATTTCATGACTTTCCATGAGAAAAAGGAATCCTGGCTTCAATGATGCACTCTGGAGGAGGATGAATGGGAAGAGACAAGAAGGAGAAGAAGGTCAGTGGGACTTTCATCCTGAGACCTTTTTAATATTATGCAGTTCCAACAACTCAAAACACCAAGGCGTCATTCTCTGGGGCATTGTGTCTAAGCCCTAATGTTGAGAAGAGGGGGCCAACATACTGAGTCTCCTATCTCAGCTTCCACCAGAGCAGCTCTTTTGTTGTTGGTTTATACCTTGAAGATGAATATTAATTGAACAAAGCATTCAGTTCCTGAAATACATTCATCTCCTTAATACAAGTGGCTATCATTAATCATTTTTCTTTTGATTCCCATTTCCCAATCTTTCCTTTTCTTTAATAGATTCAGTTGTTAACCTTACAAACCAACCTCAAAATTTCTTTGTTATGAAAAATATCCTTTGGCCTTCTGAGGCCTCTTATTAGTTTTAGGCTATCTTGTGATCAAAGACCACTTCCAAGTTCATTTTGGGAACACTATTGTATCAGTTATTAGCAGTATTTCTCAGATTGATATATCAAAGCTCAACTTTGTAGTCAATTTTTCAATTTTTTAAATTATTTCTACATATTTCATAGTAAACTTTATCTTTTAAAACTGTTGATATGTAGACAAAGAAAAAGTATGCTATATATGTCATTTTATAGTCTATCTCTGTCAAAATAAAAAAACTCATTATAATTTATTTATGTTTTCCTCCATCATGGAGATGGAATCTAGGGCCTCGTGCATGCTAAGCTAAGTAAGTGCCCTACTGCTGGGCTATGTCTTGAGCCTTTACCATTTCATAAATGGGAGGTGAAGTGTGGGAATACGACATGGGAATGGACTGATTCTGTCACTTTGCTGGGCTAGAATAGTGCTGGCCTCTTCCTCTAGATTACAGTTCTACCTTTATCATTGATTCGTTTCCTCTCATCAAGGCTTTTTACATACAAATTTCTTAACTTGCCACACTGTAAATAATGCAACAGATCGAGGCATTTGTAAGCTTCCTGACGTCAAAGATTTTATCTGCCTCAGTTTTATATTGCCTTTCCTTGTGTTTTCTGTTCAAGATTTTGAAAATTAAAACTTTTATACAATATTTAGAGGTTAGCATGAAATGTGTGCCTAATGGTAGGGTCAAAAAGGATAGATTCATTTATTATTTCATCCATTATAATAGTTAAGTACTGTGTGTGTGTGTGTGAGTCATGATTGAACAATGCCTCCTGTTTGAACACAGTTTGAACTCCAGTTTGAACACAGTTTGAATTCTACCTCAGAACATATTAAGTTTTCAATATTTATGTTTTAAATAAACAAATTTATACTAAACTCAACTTTTATATTATATGTAAAGTTAAAAGAGAATAACTATGTATAATGGAAAGGGATTTTTGTCTAGCTTTGCCATGCTACTTACTTACTTGTACTTACTTGATGGTAAATTAACTGATCTTTGCCCTGCATTTCTGTACATATTTATGACTTAAAGCAGTTCAGATACCTTCACAGTGGAGACAGAGAAGGACACTTATAATTTGGGGCTCAGAAGGAGTGTTTTTAAGAGGACAATAATACTTTGAATGCGTTTTGTACAAATTCATTGCCTTCTCCATATGGAAGAGTTTGAGAAAAGAGGACTGAATAAATAGTCAGTGATTTATTTTATGCCTATACTAGCTCAAGAACAACCCTTTCTAGTATTTCAGCACAGATATTTTATGAAGAGACCTCTAGGGTAGTGCCGATATGCCCGCACTGTGTTTCCTAGCTATTTTTGTGTGGAAGTAAAATAATTACTGGGTAATACCTGTAGCCAAATATACTTCATTTTGAAATAAAGATATGGAGATTTAAAATTGTGGTAAACTGGGTGCCACATCTTTAGCTTATTGAGGATTCCATGAATTTTTAAAGAACTACAATTAGTGGTGAGCATATTCACAAATTGTCAATTCTAAGAAACAACAAAACCTTAACTTTTTCCCCAGATGTGTAAGTAGTTTCATTTTTTGTAATACAATTGAAATACTACTATCATAATCCTTAGAGGCTATGAGTGCTTAGAATCAGATTAAATACCATAATTTCTTAGCAATTTAAGTTTTAGGAACATTCAATTTTCTAAAATGATTTCCTCTCTCATAGACTTCAGGTATGAAATAATGATGAATATATACCTGCTACTTTTGTACATGTTATCAAACTGTTTATAAGCCCTGTTTTTTCAAGTATCTATTTTAGCATGATTTAGAAATAAATAACAGCATGTAAAGAACATGTTTTACAAAACATGATCTGAAGCACTTTTCCCCCAGTTGTGACAAATTTTCCCAATATTGTCTTGAACAAATCCTTCACTGGTTTTTAAAGCAGTTATATAAGGACAAATTGAATTAATTCTATTTTCATCCTTTAAATCCTATGCCTTATGCCCCTTTGGAGCAAATAGGACACAAAAGAAGTTGTGTGATGTGAAATTTTTAATGCATTTTATGACAAAATTATTGAAGTCTATAGCAGCTTAAGCAACTGTACTTACCACCAAGGTGACAAGGAATGGAAAATCAAATACTGTTATTGAATAGTCAAAGGATATAGCTATTCCTTTGTCCTTGATTGTTCATCTTTGTTTTCCTTGGCCTACAGTGGTGAACAACAAAAGAAACCTTTATAATTGAACCAGTTATTAGAAGTATATGAACACAATAATTAGTGTAAAAAAAGAGAAGATTCAGTTTAAACAGAAGTTAACATGTTTGTGACACATGACAAAATATGTAAAATTTTTCTACTGCCTTACTTGGTGAGGAGGATTTTCTTTAATTATCATCAAAGGAGTTACTTTCTTGCCATGATTTTATGAGTCTCTAGTCTGTTACCACAGTCTTCATTTAAAAGATAATAAAATAAGATAAATACAGTCTCATTTTTCCCTCCAGGATAGGCAACTTATAAAGCTTTGGCTTAAATTTAGGTTTACTGACACTCTCTGATGACTATTATTCTAAATTATAGTCGACAAAGTGATGTAGAAATACTTTGTACTTAGCAACAAATTTATCATGATATTTCCAAGCAATATATATCCATTTTATTACTATTACATTGCTGCATAAAGAATCCAAGGCAAAGCAGTTAGGTCTTACTCTGGAATTCATTGCAAACTCAAAATATCTCAACCTTAAATGAAATTCTTAAATTAAGCTGCATCATTAATATTACTTAATTATCTGTTTCCATTATAAACTAAACTACATGAGGGTAGGGACTTCACTCTGGTTTACCACAATTTTACTTAAAATGCTTAACTAAAGTAGGCACATATTAAATACTCCGTATTTGTTGATCAAATGACTAAATACAGTCCAGGTGAATTTCATACTGCATTTCATTAAACAAATGTGTTCTAGAGATAAGATGAAAATCAAGGGTAAAAAATTCAACTGTCCCCAAATCATCCAGTTTAAATTTCTCTATCTTTGGTTTGCAACAAATCAGTGACTGAACCCAGTGAACTGCTAGGCAAAAGTATATTGGCAAATATACTCACATGGGTAAACTCATTTTGGCATAGGATGTTGTAATAACAAAGTTACTCATCATTTGAGCAACTTGGCTCTTAATAAGTTCTTCAAGCAATTATGCAATTCTCTTCCTGTGCATTTCTCCTAAAGTACGAATTCTATTTTTATCTCTGAAATTAATATCCTACCATTTTATTTCTAAGATCTGTTTCCTGTCTCCACTAATTCAAGTGGTAACTGATAAATATGAGTCATCAACAAATGTGTACTGCTTTTTGTACCTCACTAAATGTGCTGTTAAATCCCTTGGCTGTTAAATTCAGTATAGGCTTGAATAAATATGAGCAAAGGGAAGCTAAGTCTGTGAATAAAATTAGAATGGTCTAAAGCTAACATCCTGAAGTTTTTCAATGGTGCTGGAGAATTTACCTCCAAATAATGTCATAATAATTCAGATTTTAAAACTCATGTGACTCATAGTATCACCAAATCTGGCAAAATATTTCTCCAGCTTATATTTTCCAGACACACTTAAATTTAGGTGGACTCAACTACTTAATGTCATTATCTACTATTCTAACAGAATTATAGGTCAACTAGTTTGGGACAACTTGAAATTTTTCATGTTTCATAATTATTCAGTATTTGATTCTAGTTGTGGTAACTTCAATAATTGAAAGATAGTATTAGAAGTAATTCATTAACATTTCTCCATTCAAAAGCATTAGAAATTTATCTTGAAAAGTGACACATAACAGCAGATAAAGTTTGAGACTTTGAATAGTTGAAAAATTTGCATGATCATCTAAGAATTCCCACAGAGAGGATCTTAGCCATTTTCCCCAAAGATTTTATCAGAATTTATGGGGACTCTCAGAGCTAATGTGTCTTATAAATCAAAATCAATTATTCTATTTCCTCTTTAAATGAGGGAAATCCACATTCTGTGCACGATTTTAAGACAGGTAAATCAATTTTTAAACATGAATGTGTGTGTATGTGCATCCATGTGTGTTTCATGTAATCAGTCTAGGGCCATTTTATTTTTTATTCGTTTTTAAAAGCCACTGGCTATTTGCTAGTGGCAAAAGACAAATTCTTTTGGCTCAATGATGCAAACACAGTGTGACCATTAATCTTAGCATGCCAACTCAACTGGATTGAGAAATGCCTAGTAGATGAGTAAAGCACATTTCTGGGTGTGTCTTCAGTTGTTTCTGGAGATGATTGGTGCATAGGTCAGCAAATTGAGGGAGGAAGATCCACCCTGGTTGTGGTTGGCACCAACCAATAGGCTTGTAGCCTGGATGATATAAAAGGGAAAGAAGGAAGTTGGTATACTTCAAAGACATACAGTCAGCTTGTGGGGTGCACATTTTGTTGCCATTGTCATTGGACATCAGTATCCAAATTCTTTAGCCTTCCAACGCACAAGACTCTCCACTAAACTTCAAGGTTTTTGACCTTGGACTGGTGCTGCATCCTTGATCCCTTTTGTTCTGTGGCTTGTATCTTCTTGGCCCAAAGACAAAAGGATCCCGGTTCTTCCTCCTGTTTAGTTTGCAGACAGCTACTGTGGACTCTCCCACATCTAATCCTTTAAGCCTACCCAAGAAATCCCCTTGCATGGTTATATATAAGAAATTATATATATGTAAATATATATATTTATACATTTGATTCCTCTAGACCAATACACACAGCATATTTTTTGTTTATTTAGGTCTGTGGCACTGGGGATTGAACACTGGGTCACTGTACTTAGCTATGTCTTTTTTCTTTGAACAGATTTGTGTTAAATCTCTAAGTTGCCCAGGCTTGGATCCACATGATTCTGAGAATAGATTTCAGAAGTGTACACTCCTATGCCCATTATACGTTTATTGCTAATTTCGGTGACGCCCAAGATATGTGATCTCAGTGGGGCTGATTGGTCTCCTAGCAGTGACTCAGGATCCCCATTATGTTCCACCTTGTAGTGTTGCAATTCAGCTTGCAAATTCTATAGTCATTGTGTTCATGTATTCTCAAGATAGCAAGAAATGGGAAGAGCTTCAAAATATATACCTAGAAAGTTTTAAAGGGTCTGGGGTACAAATGGTTTATTTGACCTCTCTCTCCATATCATTGTCTAGAATTTGGTGATGTAATATTATGGATCAAATGGTGTCTCCCTGTCACAACCCCAAATGCATATGTTAAAGTCGTAACACCCACATTTTGGAAGATGACTTTCATAGACCGAATCAATGAGATCATTAGGGTGGGTTCTGATCCAGTGTCACACTGATATTCTTATATACACAAATGGGGTGGCATGAATTTTGTGCACAGATAACACTTAGGAGGAAGACGACGTGACAGAATGTGAAGAAGAATGTCATCTACAGCTCAAGGAGAAAGACTTGCAGCAAATCAATTCTTTCCTATCCCCAGGAAGCACCAACTCTGCCAACATCTGCATTTTTGTTCTAGACTCCAGAACTGTTGAATTTTTGAACAGAATAATATATTTTCCAGAACAATACATTTCTGCCATTAAACTTATCTGGTCTGGATCCTGTGTGACTGCTGCCCTAGCAGAGTAATATACATGACTACCCCTAAACCGTAAAAGGAAGCTTGAAAATGTATCTTGCATGCGTTTCCAGAAAAAGGAGGGATCTGGTTTGGTGACCAACCAGGCAATCTTTGCTACTTAGTCATCTTTGTTATCTATTTTTTTAATTAAATTCTTTATTGGTACATTGTAGGTATACAACACAATTACATTTCTCATTGGGAATTGTACCTTTACATAATGCATCTTGGTTCTTATTTTAATACAAAATACTGACAAAAGATAGGTTGCCTGATAATCATGTATGTATTCTGTGAGATATTCAGTTGTGTTGTGTAAAATTAAATGTGTTTTGATTAGTAGCCAGATATTTTTTGATGAGGTAGTTTTCGTTAGGTAATAGGAATGGACAATATGTACAAGGAAGTTGGAACAAATGGTTTATTTGCAGTTCTGCTACTTTTGGTGTTTTAAGACGAAACTGCTGAAGCACTGAGGTCTTTAAAAGATCATAACACATTCTGAGGACCGTGGTTTTATTATTGCTACCAACTTAAGTAATTTTTACATGTTATTGAGTTGTTAGCTTGGTTTTTACCTCTCGCTTGGGTATGTTCTAAATATTTTTAACACGCACATTCTATTTAGCACGTCCTGTGTCCAGTCATTGCACTACCTGCGTGTCCCCACAAAACTCACTCGATCTCCTTCTTTATTGTTTTTTATTTTGCCTGGACCAATGACATTCACCTACTTTGACACAGCTAGAGATTTTGGAGCCCGATCGGGAAGATTTTCTAATTCCTTATTTTTGAATTTCTAACTATGAAATATTGCCGTTTTTCTGCCTGAAGTGTCACTCAAGTCCATTTACCCCTCTCTATTTCCACTGCAGTGGGAGTTACATATCTTGGGGGAATTACAACAAGGCTCCTAATCATTGGTGCTTCCTCTTGTTTTATTCATCCCAAGTCCATATTCTTTTTCTGGTGGCAGAGATATGGTGACTATTTCCTCTTTCTGGGCACATGGATAGCTAGGGAAGGGCCAAAAGAAACAGCTTAGAACAATGTAATAGCTATAAGTAACATAAGTATTCATTTTTAAAACACGTTCAGCTTTATTTTCTGGTCTGCTCTTCTTCCAGTAGCTCTAAACGTGTCACATTCCTGATGGCAAAGACACAGGGTAGGCAGAGCCTGTAACAGAACAACCAATCTTATCTTGCTTAATTTGATTTATATGATACAAATTTGCTCATAGTTTCATATTTCTAATAATTTAACATTGTTAGGAAAATAAAATTTAGATATGTTATTTTAAAATCTAAGTTTTCAGGGCTGGGGATTTAGCTCAGTGGTTCTGCCTCCTGCCTTGCAAGTGCAAGGACCAGAGATCGATCCCCAGTACCAAAAATAAAATAAAATAAAATAAAAATTACTTCCTTTAAAACCTGGCCCCAATTTATTTTTTTCAGCTTTTTATTTCCTATGTTGAATCCTGTAACTCATGAAATCTGAAGTTCTTTTCTAAATACACTGCCGTCTGCCTTTTCACAAGTTATTCTTTCTGCCTAAAATGCAGTTAGCATTTCTTTCATCCCATTCACCATTCAAGAGTTAGACTCAATTCAATTAGGTATTCCAGGAAGAGTCGCCGACTCTTGGGACTTACACATGGTCTTCCTCTACCTGTCAGAATTGGAGACATATTTTCCCCTTTCAGATTGTGAGTTGTCTAAAGTCTGGAACTCTGTGCTCTCCTTCCTCATTCCCTAGGGCCTAAAACAAGGGAACAGTTAGTATTTACTGAATTTTTGTTCAGTGAATTTTGAATGCGGAAGAGATCATGTCAACACAAAAATCTCTGGAGAGGACTTTAAGGCTGGATAAATAGATTGCTGATGTATTTGGATGTAGTTTTCTTGGATTATTCAAATTTTTTATTGCCACACTAACTGACAAGTTACTGTTAGCTCCTCTGATATATTCAGAAGTATGCAATTATTTTGGTAAATATCATAAAAGTGGAGCTTCTGGTTACCAAGTTTTAAGTCTACACTGAAGTCCTGTGTAATTGTTCAATCCAGACACAGGCAGATATTTATCCACCAGTAACTGAGAGGAGAGTCAGTCTCAAGGATGCTTCCTCCTTTGCATTCACATGCTTCTTCTGACAATAGCCTTTCATTAGACTTTCAACAACACTCCTCAAATCCACCTGCTCTCTCCTGGGCTGCTTATCTCTATCTTACATGTTTACTTAGTTGGCCCATTAGAATACTCAAGTTCCTGCAGATGGCTAAACCTGCTTATCAAGAGTGTGAAGACTTCAGTGTCATTCTGAAGTATTTAGTATCCTAGCAAAGCCCAGAAGTCATCACAGGTTAGAACCTAAGCTGACAGTGATAAAAGATCATCCTGCCTGGAGAGGTAAAGGCACTGAGGTCATAAAGAAAACGAGGTTGGAAATATTTTTATTTGACATAAAATAATAGAGCAGCAAATGTGGTGGAGAGGCAGGAAGGCTTTTTATTATTATTTTTTGAAACTGTGGTAGGGTTGTATGAGATATTAATGTCCCTCAACTGTAAAAGATTCTTGAGTAGCTCTGGGAATTGGGAAGTCGGCGATTTACAACCTCTTGCCTTCGTTCTTAGAAGCAATTTAACCAAGCTCCTGTTAGCTAGAGACACTTAAACAACCGAAATCCTAGAGGAGATTTTTAAGCCCATGGTAAAGATAATACAATCCTATTGCATAAAAACAAAGAATTCTTAATGCTGTGCTCCTGGTGTCCTCTTGTTTCACAACTGATGCTACTTGCTGTGTTAAATCAGCCCCACCAGCCCTGAAAGGAGCCAGGCACGGCCATCATTTATCACCAGCTGTTTGGGGCGCAACAACCAGATAGCAGCCCTCTTTTGACCCTTGCGAAAAAGGCTTCTCCCCCACACCAGCGGAGGTCTTCATTTGTAGGCCGGCTCATCTTTTTCTGGATTCAAATTTATTTCTCTGACATTTCTCTGGTTCATGGCTTCTGTCTCCAGGTACTTGTCCTCTGAAAGGCACCTTCCCTAGCAGATCATATCTCTGGGAAGTTTGTAGCTCTGGCCCCTCTTCAACCTTTCAATCCCAACTTATGACCCATTTACCTGAATAATTCATAAGCAGTCAAGTTGCCAGTTTTGCCTTTTACTTAGTCATCCCGTGATATATGTCAAAGAAGATGCTCTTGCATTATAGGGTGATCAAGTGACTGATAGATTTTGGTTTGGGTTTTTATTTTGACTTTACAGGTTGTTTTTGCAAACCTGAGAGCGTAACCCACATCCTTTCCCAGATGAGCACCTGTATCAAAAGAGGTAACATTTTTTATTTCCTTCCTTTCCTTTCTTTTTCACCTTTAGCTAATTTTCTTTTTAAAAATCACCTTGTAGGGCTGGCGATTTAGCTCAGTAGCGCCATGCCTGCCTCGCAAGCACTAGGTCCTGAATTCGATCCCTGATACCACAAAATAAAAAAAAAGAAAGAAAGAAAGAAAAAAATCATCTTGTAGCAAGCAGTGGAATAATGACTGTAGAGTATCAAGTTCTTTGCTCACATATACAATGAATAGTTCATCAGAGTTTTTCCCATTATTATACTTCTCTAATTCTCAAGGTGTTAGATCAGTGTGTGGATTACATTCAGACCCTATAGATGAGGTCAAAGCTGTATATCTGTATATATCAACTCTGACTTTTAACATTCAGTCATTCCTTCCACAGTTGCATAATGTGTTCCTACTATGTGCTTGTAGGTACCTATTTGAGATGCTGAGAATACAGAGTAAAAAGAAAGATTTTTTCTGCTCTCCTTAAGCTTGACTTTTATTGTAGTGTAGTGTCACAGAAGCCTTGCAGGCTTTGAAATCAATGAACCTGAACTTAAGATTTCCCAAATATTTGCACTGTGATTTTACAACATAATAAGAAAGAATAACAACATCATGTGTTTTTTTGTTTTGTTTTTTTTTTGCTTCTGCTTTTGTTTTTACGTGCCCTTTGGAAGAAGACTAGTTTGTATTATTTCTGGTTTCTGACCTCACTTCAGCCAAATTACTTAACTTCTTTGAATTCTCTGCATTACTTAATGTCTCACTTATATAGAAGTGCTATTAATATCATTTTCTACTCCAGAAAATGGCAGGCCCATATCCAGAATATATATGGAGTTGATGGTACCATGTGCTCAAGTGTAAGGCAAGTGCACATAATAAAACACATTTTTTAAAATGTTAATTTCACTATCTTCGTAGTTACTTGAAAGTTTAATGGTCAAACTCCTAAGTTGCGATAGAGAGAGCCAGGTTGCCCATGGTCTGCAAAGTCTAGCACAGAGCTCACCTCCCTTCTATTTCCTTGGACAGCTTGTGTGACACAAAAGACCTCAGCCACAGGGGTGAAAGGTGATGCTTACCCAAGCTCTCTCCTGTCTTCTGAACTCTCCCTGGTCTAAAGGTGTACACATCAATGACATCATCTGTGCCTGGGACAGGGACCTTAGGAAGATCCACTTGCCTGCTACAAAAGTGGGCTTGAATTTGGGAAAGAAAGTCCAGGATCTTAGCTTAGCCACCTGAAGAATGGGCCAGGGTCAGAATGTTGCAGGTCCTGGTAGGCTTGGTTTTATTGGATGCGTAAATTATTTTCCTCCTAGAAGAATGACTCAGAAAGAGTAGGGCCAGAGTGTGTGTTGAAGGATTGTCAATAACTAAAGTAATTAATTGGGAATCGTAAATAAAGTAACACAACGTCTGTAATTTTGCACGGGAATCAGGGCACCATATTAACGGAGACTTGTTTGTATCAATCATAGAATAATAACAGTTTTATCTACTGCAAAAATGTAATAATGTATTTATAATTGCCATATCAGTATGTATTATTTAGAAAGATCTTAAAAGATGTTTTGATGTTTGAGGAAATAGAGATTTTTAAACTGGCTTAAACATCATAAAATATATGCATATATAAAAATGCTACCTGTTACTCATGAATGCATCCAACTTTTAAGTTTTTCTATGTTCAACATAAATAAAAGTAAAAAAAAATGATATTTGTTTCATAGTTGATGACAGTGTCAGAAGAACCAATTGACCTCAGTACTTGAGTCCTTAGGGACTCCCGTTCAGCTCATAGACAGACCATGCTGAGCTCTACAGATACTTGTAGCCAATTTTTAATTCTGTAATATATTTTGTGGATGGAGACAGATAACTTTCCTCTGAGAACAGGGAGGAAAACATCACTGTATTTACATCAAACACCAAGCTTCCATGAAATTGTGCATCTTTTGATTTTAATTTCATGCCTTTAGAGAGGTGCACTCATAGGAAAACTGGTTTATTCCACTTATCAAAATGAGATGAACGAATGAAGTTTAGCAGCCACATGATGAATCAATGAACAGATTTTTGTGACATTAACATAGTTAAAATTTACTCTTTCTCCCCATGACCTCTCACATCTCTTCAGGTTGGCGTCTCATAATATAACTCAACTTGGCACATTTTAATCCTCAGAACAGTCATACAAAAATAAAATAAATACATTGAGAGGGTGGATTACCCACTGTCTTTTCAGCAAGTATATACAAAAGATAAAAGAGGAAATGAAAAACAAAGCATGAGATATAAAATTGAATAATTTTCTTTTAGAATTAAGACAAATTGTTACCATTGTTATTAAGTAGTGTGCCGCTAATTTAAAAGGAAAAAGAGAGAAAAAAATTACCTGGTTGAGAAGGATGAGGCAAAACTGCCTTTAACCTCTTATATAATGATATTCTGTGTAGGAAATCTGATGAAATTCTCACTCAGAGACCCAGACATAACACATACACACCCCAAATCTAATACACTAATAAGTTCAATAAGAATCAAAAATATAAAATATTTATGGGTACTGGTAACATAAAAACCAAGAATGGAATTAAGAAAATTTTCCACTGTACTTTACCATAAAGAGTTGCTTCCAAGTGAGTTTAAAATCTTCAAGGCATGCACTGAAGTCTACAAAATATGCTGAAAGAAATTAAGATATAAATAGAGATACATTCTATGTTCATGGATTTGAATACTCACTTTTATTAAAGTGACAATTCCTTCCATATTACTGTATACACTCAATGCAATTGCTATACAAATCTCAGCAATTATTTTTGCAGAAATTAGTGTTGATATTTTAATTAATTTTATTAATATATCTTTGTAGTACATAATGTTTATATTCCTTGTGAAGAATTAGTACATGTACATAATATACCTTAGTTCTTTTTCCAATCTCTTAACATGTTAATCTTAAAATGTACATAGAAATACAAGACTAAGACTAGCCAAGACGATTTTTAATAAAAACAAAGTTGAATGATTTAGACTTCCCAATTCAGAATGTAGCGTGTAGATAAAGTAATAAATACAATATGGTTCTCATCTGTGGAAAGTCATATAGATAAATGGAACAGAATAAAGAATTCAAAATTAACACTTACATAAAGTTAGTTGAGTTTTGATGCTGCTGATAAATCAATCTAATGCACACACATTTAAGCAATGATTCCGGGGAATTTTGATATACTTATTAAAAATAAATGTAGACTATTACCCCAGTCTATTTACACACACAAATACATTAATTACAAAAATAAATGTAAGTGTCACAATTATATCTCCTAGAAAAAGTATCAATGAAGAAACCTACCTGACTTTATGTAAGCAAAGCGTTGCTTCTACAACACTAAAATCATGAACTACAAAATTTTAAAAAATAAATAATTAAATTACATCAAGTTGAAAAAGTCTAGTACATTAAAAGCAACCATGAAGAAAATCAAAATATAAGCCATAGGCTGAGAGACAGTATGTATGTATCATATAATTTAATGAATGACTCGTTTGACATATGTAAACACGCCTTGCAATTCAAACTGAGGAGACAAGCTCATTGAGGGATAGGAAAGATTTTTTCCTAGTCCAGGCCACTGTGCAGAGCAGCACTGAAGGAGGGGCTAACACACACTAGGAATCTTCTTCCTGGAGTACTGGAGGTTACAGGCTGGAGGTCAGGCTGCTAACCCAGGCAGGATCTGGTAAGAGTCCTCTTCTGGCTGTGGACTGACACTTTCTTATTATATCCTCACATGGTGGAGAAAAAGAGTGAGAAGCTATGTGCAGTCTCTCTTTAGACACAAATCCCACTCACAATAGTCCTACCTTCATGCATGAATTATCTTCCGAAGACCCCACTTACTAATGCACTCCTATCACCTAGAGGTTACAATTTCACATATGAACTTCGGGAGACATGAACATCCCAAAGAAATATGAATAGACTTTTTTACCAGAGAAAACAGCTGAGTGACCAGGAAACACATGAAATAATTCTTATCATCATTAATAGCTAAGGAATGAACACATTATACTCACTGGAATGGCTGTAATGAAAACAGTAAATGCCATTTGTTAATAAGGATGTTGAGCCCTGCTTTACTGCAAAAAAGAATGGAAAATAATGCACATATTTTGGGAAACAGTCAGGCAATTTTGTGAAAAGCTTTTAAAGAATAAACTTTCAGTATGGCCTGGGGATTCCAATTCTAGGAATGTACCCAAGAGAAATTAGTCCACAAGAGTTTTTGTATGTAAGATTTTTATAGTAATATCATTCATAACTGCTTCAAAGTGGAGAGAATCCAAATATCTATCTACTGGTGAATGAATGAAGAAAATGTGGGTTATCCATACAATGAAATGTAATCAGCAATAAAAAGTACGTGCAATAAGATGAATGAATCTCTAGCACATGTTAAAGGAGAGAAGTCAGACACAATAACTATATATTTTACAATCTCATTTACATAAAATTCTGAAAAAAACTAAGTATAAAACAATATAAAGATAAGAAATAGATTAGTGATTGACTGAGGCTGGGCATGGGGTTAGAATTGCACTGCAGTTGGACCTTTGTGGAAAGATAAAAATGTGCTAAGCAAGGATATTATTGATGGTTGCATAACTTTATGTATTTACTAATAATCTTTGAGTAAGCCAAAGAGAAAGACATTTATACTGTTAGAAAATAACTTCACTGTTTTTCAGTCAATTCCTTGCTTCCAAATTAAAGTTTAGATAGAGATAAAATAACATTTTTTGTCAGGCCTTCTATATGCTGCACTTTATGCATTGGGGTACTGAGTTTCAAAAGTATATATATATATCTCCGTTAGATTATTACTTTGTACCTAACAAGATTAAATATTATACCCAAAGTCATGCAGTTAGTAAGGGCTGATAGAATACACGTGAGTTATGATGTTTGTAACTACAAAATGTGTGTGTATGTTTATATATTTTCCAAACTGTGTTTCCCAGTGTATGACACATGGGCCCACAATAGTGCCATTCATCTGAAATAATAGTCACTTTCACTGATTGCTCTTTCTTTTCTTCGACCTAATTGTATTTTCTAAAACTTTGACCGGCTAAGGGAAGATTTTCTTTCCTTGTATGAAAGGATGTATTTGTACTTGTTAAAACTCCAGTTCATAGAGTCTGAATGGCTTGAGAGAGGAAGAAGGTAACAAGAAATAATGAACTGCAGGTTAAGATTTGAAATTATATGTGATAACAGTATTACCTCAAACCTCTCAGGTGCTAGCACTGTCAATTCAGAGCCTTGTTTGTTAAGTTCTTTGAAATTCAATTTATTTTTGGTAAAGAAAAATGCATTTCTCCTTGGAGCATGTAAAAACAGTCATGTGAAAAATGATACACAGACTGTATGAACACTCACTGAGTCTATTTCTTTTTTCATGGGCTTGAAATTTTATGAGAGGTTGTATCGGCACCCAGTTTCAAATAAGAATTTTTTTCCATTGTGAATTTACTAAATTGCTTTCCTTTAAGCAAAAAGAAACATCGCTGCTGCCCAAATATTTTACATTTTCAATTATTTTCACAGACTCAGTACCTCTACTCCTTGATTAAGTCTTTACATTCTAGACTGTTCTTCCCCAATTACGTGAAAGCAACTCCCAATCCGATGATCCATAGTCACCCCAAAGGAACAGTGAAAGGTTTACACTTCCTCCCTTCCTTTGACAATCCAGACACATGGAATATTTTCCAAATAATTAAAGTGCATATTAATTAACACAAATTTTTAAAATTTAACCAAAATTTACCACCTCTATTCACTCATACATGAACACCTCATAAAAGTAATTGCACAGTAAATGTAGGTTGCAAAGTTTATCAGATTGCTTAAAATCCCCCATTTTAACCCTATCATTCAAAGTGAGAACATTAACCCCCTAATTCAAAGTGAACTCTTTTTATTAAATTTCTCATTTTTCTGAGAGATACTTCAATTTTCCCTCCCTTCACTTTCTAATTTGAACTCCTTTTTCATTCAGTAGTTTTTACCCTGGTAGTCACAGCTAGAGATCAAATATTTTCAAAGAAGGTGTTAATGTTTTCTTCATTGGGTTTCAGGTTATTTAGACCTTTATCCCCACAGATCTGCATTCTAAATATCCTTTGACTAATACATAGTCAGCCAGGTTGTCTCCTGGGCCCCTCAGAGTCTTGCTCTAATACACGATCTCTTTTTCCTATTCATCTGCTTTCTTCCTCTTCTGCCTGCATTCTGGTTTCCCCTGAGAGCTCTCCTGGTCAGTGCCTTTGGGCCCTCAAACTGTGATACACACTGGCAAAAAAAGACCATTTTCACTTTGAGACTCTTACACCACTCACACTGTTTAGGAGACATAATCTGAACTTCAGCCTGACATTCCCTGCATAACTATTACTCTTTGCCATTTTATACTTTTACTCCAGGCAAAGTATTTATGCCAAGCTCTCCTCATTTTTATGCTGTACCTTATATTCTTTATATATTATCTATTGAGAGCATGACAAGGCACAACAACCTCTGCAGCTTAAAACAACACATTTATTAATCTCCACACTTTTTTCATGGGTCAAGAGTCAGGGTTCCAGGAGGTGGATTCTCTGTTCCTACGGGCGGGGGCTCTTTTCAGCTTCTGCATGCTGCCCCTCAGAAGTTCACAGTGTATCTATTTGTTCCCTTCCTCCAGGCCATGGGGAGCACATATCTCTCTACCCTCTGCCCTTAGCAAATGAAAATTCTACTTATAAAATCTCATTTGTTTGAGTCTGGCACACTTGGATAACCTCCAGTAGTTTAAAGTCAATTGAGAGATTTCAATTATATCCCCAAAATACCTTCACAGTGGTACCTTGATTAGTAACTGATTGAATGATAAGAGGCTGGGAATCTTGAAGGGTCATCTTTAGAATTTAGCCTCCTACGCCCTCCATTGACAATCTAATTTTTACACAGCTTTGAAGGGTCATCTTAAGCTCCAGCTACCCCTCATATCTCTTCCTAATTTTGTATTTGTACTCTGAACTTACAAGTGTGCATAGTCTTAATTTTTAATCTATGTAGGTAAGTATGATCTACCCATTTTCTGCACACAAATACCAATACACACACACACACACACACACACACACATAAATACCTACCTTCCCCATATTGATTTTAATTTCTTTGTCTCATATTTGTTCAAGATCTTTTATATAAAATATATCACTTGACTAGTACACAACAATCACCATGACAGGACGGACCCACAGTATATAGAATAGTTTTAGACTTACAAGAAACAGTGCTGTGATAAAAATCCTTCCAGTATGGTGTGAAAATTAAGTGACATGTTTAGAGACCTAGAGAAAGACAAGGAGCCAAGCTTGGAATTCTAATAGCTGTCCAGAAGTTACTTGAGCTGCACCCTTAAAGACAACGAGGGACTATTCCTGTGAAGGTAGGAGGGCTAGGTGTTTTCCATTTTCCTTGCAGAGCCAATTTCCATCTTCTTTCATACTCTTCTTTACCTCTTCCAGCTGATGGCAAATGAACTGCACCAACCAGACTCCCATGGTCTGTGGCTTCCATTTGGACATGAGCACTGTGAAGAGGTAGCTGAAGACCAGAGGACAGGAGGGGATACAGACCAGGCTATTTATTCTCCCAACTGACACCCTTTCTGCCTGAGGTTTGGCAGTAGCTGTATTCTTCTCTCAAAGGCCACAACTCCTGTGAAGCAGCAACAATTATTTGAGTGTTCCCTTTCTGTATTTGTGGGGATGAAAATCCAGAGACTGTTTATTATGCCCGTCTCAAAAGAATAATGGAATGGAAACAAATTTGCTTTCAGAGTGAAGGCAAATGTATTCCCTGAGAGTCTCTCATCAAATTGTATAACAAAATGAGAACTTAATGCTACATGAGGAGTATGTTTTTATACACATTTATTTACACACATAGCAGGTTTCCAAAAATTAGAAGTGTTCTGATTTCTCTTTTTCAAGAAGATTAAATTATTTCAGTGTAACTCTGGATATGATGGCATAATTGCTGGCATTACCCTGATTAAACTTGGTGTATTAAAGTAAGCAGTGAGGAAGTAAAAGCACAGTAGAATCTTTGGTGGGTGTGAACAGGTGAGTAATCTGAATTAGAGATAAAATGTACCCATTATGTTTGTGCTATAAATGGATTTTCACATTATGAATCACAGAGATAAAGACAATGTAGATTGCAATAACACATTATTCAAGGATTCAGCATCAGTGAATCTAGATGCAGTTTTTTTAAAGAAAAGAATAGAAAAAGCCCAAAGTGTCAGCATCTAATTTACTTCAATATGCGTTATTTATAACTTATTTGTTGCAAATGTTTTATTCTATATTTTCTTCCTAGATTTATGTTACAGTTTTGTTACAGTTAAAATTCAATTTGAAAGTATTATTTAGTTCAGTATTTAATTTAGGTTAAAATATTAGAAAACCACACATTTCAAACCAGTCATAGAAAAAAGGGAAATCAGGAACATGTATGTTGGTTAATTCCTTCAGTAAAGATGCATATTAGTCATGCATTATAAAATAAATCCATCAGATTTCCTGTATTTAAGTCTTAGCTAAATCTGGTAAAACTAGGGAGTAGGAAGATTAACAAAAAACAATTTACTATACTGTATGTGGTAGCTTAATTCCTCTATAATTTTATTTTATTTTTATTTATTTTACAAATAATTCCTTGTCATGAAGGACCAGCTTGATGCCCATCTGAATAGAACATCTGAGGATGTGATTCCAAAAATAACCTTATACAGTGTCATGTCCTTTACGCTTAACATTCCATGGGAAGAATACGCTCACCAAATGCTCACTATTTATGTTTTGGGAATATATTATACAGAAAAACTTACAGGTGTAATTCTGAGAATCAAATAACCAATAAGAAATAATAAATTATCTTGACATATACAAGTTACCTGAAGTGAATAATGAACTCAGACAAAAAGGCATCAAAAGCAAAAATAGAAAAGTGAGATTACATAAAACTAAAAAGCTTCCTTTTTCCACATAGAAAATGAACAAACCAATGACAAGTGATGCAATTGTTCCATCAAAGGAAAGCTCAGGCGTCGATGGCTTGATCAATAAACTCTACCAAATATCTAAAGAAAAGCTAACATCAATTCTTCCCAAACTCTTCCAAAACATTATAGAGGAGAGAATACTTTGAAACGCATGTTTTGAGGCCAGCATTGCCTTGATACTAAAGCCAGACAAGGACACTATAGAAAATGTAACTACAACCCGATATCCCTAGATAAAGCAAAAGAAAACAATAGAATACTAGTAAACTGAATTTATCAATACATAAAAATCATTCATCATGATCAAATGAGATTCATTTCTTAGATGTCAAGTGTGTTTTGATATAGGCAAATTAACAGATACAATATATCATATTGGCAGAATGATAGACTAATTCTTGTGACCATATCAGTAGATACAGAAAAAGAATTTGACAGAACTCAGCATTTTGTCATGATAAAACATTAAACAAGTTATGTATAGAAGGAATATATTTCAATACATGAGCTATCCAAATTGTAAACAAAGCAGTAAATTAGCTGTTTGTGGAGGTCATGAGGCTGTGGCAAAAGAACAAAGAGACATTATAAAACCTGACTTAAAAAATACTACAAAAATATAATAACAGAAGTAGTGTGGTCTTGAATATATAGACAAACAAAAAAGAATGAAAAGCCCAGATATATTTGGATCTAATTTATTTTTAATAAAGATTCCAAAAACACACAACAGGGAAAGCACAGTTTCTTTAATAAATCATATTGGGTAAACTGGATATCTTTTTACAGAAAAATGAATTTAGAACCTTATCACCAATCAAATAGAAAAACAAACTCAGCAGCTTAAACATAATATATGAAACTATTGCAAAAAAAAAATGAGGGAAAATTCCTATTACATTGATTTGAATGATGATTTGTTTTCTACATATGAATTCAGGAGAATAAACATCAAAAGGACAACCAGACAAATGAGATTACATCAAACTAAAAAAGATTCTCTGTAGCAAAGGAAACAACAGAATGAGAGGAAATATTTGCAAACTGTTAATCTTATAAAGGTTTATACCCAAAATATGTAAGGGCCATAGACAGCACAACAGTACCTCAAGAGAAAAGATAATGTGATTCAAAATGGGCAAAGGACCTTGTATTAGTACGCTTTCTTTTTGCTGAAACACAATGTCCAACATTCACAACTTAAAGGAGGAGAGATTTAATTTGTTCATGGTTTCAGTCCATGATCAGCTAGCTTCATGGCAGAGATATTCTGGCAGAAGAGAATAGCAGAACAAAGCCACTTGTTTCATTGGGGCTAGAACACTGGGTAGCTCTGGAGAGGAAGGTCAAAGGACAAGGTACAGTACTCAGGATCAGACCTCCGCAAACCACCCAGACAATTCCTGGGGTGGATAAAAAGGCCAATCAGGTTGCTGTTCCACCATAACTGTCAAAGCCCTAAATAGATATGACTCAAAAGAGGACATACTCATGGCCAACAGGTACATGAAAAAATATTAAACGTACCAAGTCATCATGGAAGTGCAGATGAAAAGCACACTAGACTATTACTTTATCACACTGTTAGAGTGGCCATTATACAAAGCAAAAAGGTAACAGGAGCTGGTGAGGATGTAGAGCAAAGAGACTCTTTGTTCAGTGTTAGTGAGAATATACAGTCATTTTTGAAAACATTATGGAGGTTCTTCAAAGAATTAAAATTAAAACCATGACATAATCTAGCAATCCTATTACTGTGTATATCTAAAATAAATTAAATCAGTATGTGGAAGAAATATCTGCATTCCCACATTTGTGGCAGCGTTATTCACAATAGCCAAATTATGGAATCCAACTAACCATCCACAACATAATGTATATGGGGATAAAGAAAAGTTGACAGAGATACACAACTGAATACAATACAGCCATAAAAATAAAAATGGGTTATTTATAGCTACATGGATGAACCTGGAAGACATGTTAAGGAAAATGAGCCAAGCCTAAGAAGAAAAATACTGCATGATCTCATTCTCAGGGGAGATGTAAAATGTTAACATAATAGAAGTAGAGAGTGCTAGCCACCAGGGACAGGGGTGATGGGCACAAAAGTTAAGAGGTTTGGAGTGGTGTTGGGCAAAGCATATAACATTTTATTTAAGTGGAATAAATTCAAGGATTTTACTGTACAATACAATAATGATAGTGGCAATATATTGTGTACATGAAACATGCCAGGAGAGTATATGTTGTGTAATGTATATGATAATTAGCTATATGAAGTAATGTATATGAAAATTAGCTATGCTTAGTCAAGCCATAAAGTACATATATATGTATATATGTATATGTATGTAGTATATACATATATATTACATATATACTAGAAAACATCATGTCATGTATGACACATAATATGTCAATTAAAATAATAAAATAATTAGAAAATGAAAATGTAAAACAATTCACTTCAAGATATCACATATGCTTAAAAGGAATAAAGATAGGAAATGAAGAAGTCAAATTGTCATTATTTGCAGATGACATGATACTCTATATAGAAGACCCCAAGAACTCCACCAAAAGTCTTCTAGGCTTAATAACCAAATTCAGTCAAGTAGCTGGTTACAAGGTAACCACACAAAAATCAATAGCTTTCCTCTACACGAATGACAGACTCACTGAGAGAGAAATAGGGCAAATAATTCCTTTCACAATAGCATCCAAAAAACTGAAATACCTAGGAATCAACCTAATGAAAGAAATCAAAGACCTCTTCTCTGAAAACTATGGCACTCTGAAAAGAGGGATTGAAGATGATATCAGAAAATGGACAGACATCCCCTGCGCCTGGGTAGGAAGGATTAATATAGTGAGAATGGCCATACTTCCAAAACTACTCTATAGATTTAATGCAATTCCAGTTGAGATCCCAGCAGCATACTTCATGGATCTTGAGAAAACAATCCAAAAATTCATTTGGAACAAGAAGAGACCCAGAATAGCAAAAGCAATTCTAGGTAACAGAGACATGGCAGGAGGTATTACAATCCCCAACCAGCAACTATACTACATAGCTACTGTGATAGAAACAGCATGGTAGTGGCAAAGAAACAGACCTGAGGACTGGTGGAACAGATTAGAAGATGCAGAAACAACACCAGACACACTCAACCATCGCATCTTTGATAAAGGAGCCAAACACCCTCACTGGAGGAAAGATAGCCTCTTTAATAAATGGTGCGGGAAAAATTGGGCTTCAACTTGCTAAAGATTAAAACTAGACCTATATCTCTTGCTATGCACTAAACTAAAATCAAGATGGATTAAAGATCCAAATATTAAAATAGAAACTCTGAACCAGTTGGAACAGAGGTTAGGTAGAACCCTTGAAGTCATCGGTGTAGGAAAAGATTTTATGAACAAAACCTCAGTTGCCCATGAACTAGCACAAACAATCAACAAGTGGGATCTCTTCTTATTAAAAGGCTTCTGCACAGCAAGAAAAACCACCAGCAGTGTGAAGAGACAACCCACAATGTGGGAAAAAATCTTCACCTGCTATTCCTCAGACAAAGGTCTACTATCTCGAATCTATAAAGAACTTAAAAAGATCAGACCTCCCAAATTTAAAGACCCAATCCGAAAATGGGCATCTGAAATGAACAGACATTTCTCAGACAAAGGAGTAGAAATAGCAAATAAATACATGAAAAAATGTTCAACATCACTGGTCATTCAAGAGATGCAAATGAAAACAATGCTGAGATTCCACCTCACTCCAGAAAGAATGGCTGCCATCATGAAATCCACCAATAACAAACACTGGCGGGGCTGTGGGGAAAGAGGAACCCTGCTCCACTGCTGGTGGGAGTGTAGACTGGTGCAACCACTGTGGAAATCAGTATGGAGATACCTCAAAGAACTAGGACTGAAAGTCCCATTTGACCCTGCTATTCCACTGCCGGGGATCTTCCCCAAAGAATTAAATGAATCATACCACAGTGATATATGTGCACCCATGTTCATAGCAGCACAGTTTGTGATAGGTAACTTGGAAACAGCCCAAATGCTCATCAACTTGAGACTGGATAAAGAAAATGTGGTATTTTTTAAATATAAAATGGAGTACTACTCAGCCATAAAAAATGAGAAATTAGAAACATTATTTTTGTATTAAATTCTTTTATTGGTACATTGTAGGTATACAACACAATTACATTTCTCATTGGGAATTGTACCTTTACATAATGCACCTTGGTTCTTATTTTTTCCCCATTCCTAGCCCTCCCTTCACGCCCTCCACCCTTCCCTATTTACAAAGACTTTATTTCCATTTTTTCCATTTCTCATCATTTTTCCTTTCCCTTCTTTCCTTTCCCCTGCCCCTCCCACTACCCCTACCCCTTTGGACCTTTTCTTCCTATTTTACATTATCGATTATTCATTCTAATCATTGGTACACTTTAGGTATACAATATAATGACATTCATCTTTGGAAATTTACACCTTTACATAATCTCTCTTGGTTCTTATTTTTCACTCTTGCCCAGCCCTCCCTTCAACCCCTCCAGTTCTCCCTATTTATAAAGATTTTGTTCCTACTTTTCCATTTTCTCATATTAATCCCATTCCCTTCTATCCTTTCCCCTAGCCCTCCCACTTCCTTCCCATTTGCCCCTTTTCTTCCTATTTCACATGACCTATTATACATTTAGTCCTTATTTACACTTTCAGTTTCTCACACCAGAGAAACTTTAGCTAAGTGAATGCACATTGGGGCAATACTCTTAAGTGAAATAAATAGGACACACAGGTATAAATACCGAATAGTTTCTCTGGTGTGAGAAACTGAACGTGTAAAATTTTGTTGTAAAATTTCAAATAGAAGCTAAAGCCCAATTAAGGATTCATGAATTCAGATATCAAGTAGGTAGTAAAAAATTAATCCTACCCTATGGATTCCAAAAGCTTGTGGTTGTCAATATATCACACAGAGTTGTTCCTAAAAACTGGTGAGTAACTTCCCATTTCCCATGGTATAAAGTTTTAATTATGCAAGATGAATAAATTCCAGAATTTTGCTGAAAAACCTTGTGCTGAGAGTTAACAATATTGTACTGTACACTTAAAATTTTGTTAGGAAGGTTGAAGTCACATTATGTACATCAAATAAAAATAAATCTGATAGAATACATACGGGCTTGATTTTCTTTTTTATATTCTTAGTAAACCAAGAAAAGAGAATAATATATTTTAGTCAGAAAACTCTTCTTACTTTTAGATATCTGAGTGAATTTGAGGGGCACCTGAAGCACTTTGAAAGTACCCCCTGAAGGCTTTGGTAATCATACACAGTAGGGGAAAACATTTTCCTGTGTCTAGATGTCACATTGTAAACACTTTAAATGAAATTTTCATACCTTGGCAGGTCAATTTCTAATAAGCAATTTAATTGGGCTTCCCACTTGTCAAAACAGTCTTTTTTAAAGAATGTAGAGACATTTCTGAAGATTAAAAAAGCATATATTTGAGACAAAAATAAAGTCAGACTATTCAGTCATGAAAGAATGTTAGACATTTTTTTATTCTTCATTGTGATCTTTATAGCTAATGTCTTCCCTGAGACCATAGTGAGCTTGTCGTTCATTACTGGACCAAAGCTGCTGCCTTTATGTCAATGCCATATATCTCAAGCTTTTCTAGAATTGGAGATTTTGCATAATAAATTTCAAGTCTCTGTTCCCAACATGGGATGTGGAAGGCTTTAGTGGCCCAATTTGATAGCATTCTACAGATGGAAACTTCACTTTAGCTGTAGTCAGATGCTAAATTATTTCCATGTGGATTACAATATTACTTTCAGGTTTTCCTTTAAATTTATTCTGGAAACATTGCCATCAGGAAGTATTTCTAGTTTTTACCAAACTTTGCATCCCTGAAATGTTTACTTTAAGCAGTTTTGTTTAAACAGACAGAAATAAGCACAGCTAAAGAACCACCTTTAAGAATCTCACCTATAATAATTTGTCTGATTAATTGTTTTCATCTAAATTTTTTAAAACTCAGGTTAGGGATACTCTTAAAAAGAGAGAAAGGAACCCTTCTCCATTGTTGGTGGGAATGCAGATTGGTGCGACCACTATGGAAATCAGTATGGAGACACCTCAAAGAACTAGGGCTAGAGGTCCCATTTGACCCAGCTATTCCTCTGCTGGGTAGTTTCCCAAAAGAATTAAAAGAACCATACCACAGTGATATATGTGCACCCATGTTTTTAGCAATACAGTTTGTAATAGCTAAAGCTTGGAAACAACTCAAGTGCCCATCAACTGGAAACTAGATAAAGATACGGATTTTTTAATAAAATGGAGTACTACTCAGCCATAAAGAATGAGAAACTAGAATCATTTATAGCTAAATGGTTGCACATTGAGCCAATACTCTTAAGTGAAATAAATAGGACACCCATGTATAAATACTGAATAGTTTATTGTGAGAAATTGAGAGTGTAAATAAGGATTAAAAGGATTAAAAACTAATAATTGATACTTTGAAATAGGAAAAGGTCCAAAGGGGTAGGGGTGGTGGGAGAAGATGGGGAAAGGAAATAAGGGAAAGGAAAAATTATGAGAAAAGAAAAAAAATGGAAACAAAGTATGTAAATAGGGAAAGGTGGAGGAGATGAAGGGCACACAGATAGTGGGGCAAAAATAAGAACTAAGATACATCATGTTCAGGTACAAGCACCCAATGATAAATGTAAATGTATTGTATACCTAAAATGTACCAATAAAAGAATTTAAGCACACACACACACAAAAGAAAATATAAGGGCCAGGGATTTAGCTCGGTGATTTCACTGCCTGCTGCGCAAGCACAAGGACCTGAGTTCAATCCCTGGTGCCAAAAAAAAAGAAAATATATAAGTAGAATATAAACAATCATCATAATAGCAATGATGTAAGATAGTAAAATAAAGCAAAGCATGAAATTTAAAATTACATAAATGTGTTTAAATTTACCACATTAAATCTGACCATTTACTAATTTTTCGGCATGAATTTCTGTGTCATAAAATGGAGTTAATATGTCACTTCTTTATTGTGAAGAATAGATTAATATATAAACATTTACATTTGCTTAGATCAGTAACTAGCATTCATTAGGCACTCAAACAAGGTACCATAATTTTGTTAGTACATATGGCAACTTGGTAGCTTACAGATATTACTTTCATACACATGAATATTTTTACAAGTAAAGAATCTGAGACTCTGAGAAGTAGATGACTTTCTCACAATTTTTCATGTAACAACTTCTAAACGATAGCCTCACACATTTATTCCATAAATTTGCTGTGATTTCCATGTGTTATGCAATTTAAAATTTAATCTTAAAACAGAGAAACTAAATCATGTGCCAAGAATCACATAGCTAAATGGTAATGGGTTCCATACTGGAAAAAACATATTAAAAATCCCATGTCCTTTATCTTCCATACTCAACCTTCTCACTCTTACAGACCAAAACTACATTTCTGATCTAATTATCATTTCGTCTTTTGCTGTTTATCCTCTAGCAGTAAGAAACTATATAGTATTTCCCACCATGCCGTATACTTTCCATCATGTTTTACTCATGTGAAAAGTTTCTCTACATTTTGTTAACTAGTTACAAGCCTAGTTTTTTTCCAATCTGATGTACATTTTATCTCCTCTCTGAAAGTCAAGGCAAAATTACTCACATTATTTTTTTTATTCTTATACCTCTTTGCTTGGCTTTTTTATAGTATTTGCAGTGGACCCTCGAGTTACGACTGGCCTGACATATGAACAACTTGAGTTATGACCAGAATTTGTTTTAACTCACAAAAAAAGTCTTGAATTATGTCCCAAATGTTGATTACTTGTGCTTCCAGATGGTCTCAGGTACAAATTTAACCTTTAAACAGTTCTGAAAGGAACATTACAACATCCTTTCCTGTGTGACATTCACTGAGAAATCCTGGACCAGTGGCTCTCTAAGGACACAGATCTGCCTGTGTACAGGAGAGAGACTTTGATGGCTGTGTAGAGAAGCCTGAGCCTTCATGACCAACTTGAGTTATGACCAGCCCTTGGGGATGAATTGACTTCCTAAGTCGAGGATCCACTGTATATCCTCATATATCCTCACAGCTAATAATAAAAATACCTGAATGCTTTTTTAGAACAAGGCTGTCTGATCTAAGCATTTTAAATGCTTATTCATTATAATCTGTCAACGTCCTTATGAGTTGGTTATTATTTTCCAAGTTTTACAGAATTCAGATAAAATAACTTGTGTAAATTCATCTACATCTTACAGTTACTCTTCAATGTTGTCTTTCCATCGATTTACTTTCAGTAACTTTGTGTTTTATATCTCAAGTTTGTCTCTTGTATATAGCATATATTATTGAGTTTTGGCATTTGATCCATTTTATCCACCTTTGTGTCATAATTTAAATTCTCAGATATTCTTCTGTGATGTTTATGTTTTATAAGCCATATGAGCTCAGAAACTAGTGAAGAGGGAACACTTAGCAGTGGAGCAGACAAAACAAGTGATTTCAATCTTGGAACGTGAATGAAAAGAATTCCATGCATCCAATAGCAGGAATATCCCTGACAAAGAAACAGTATCTGTAAAGGCATAAATGCCAGATAGTATCAAAGGTGTACTGTAGGAAAGGTTTTTTTTACCTTATTTAGCTGTTGTACACACTCTTTTTAGAAGCAGCTTATGAGTTCTCTAAAATGCTAAACTTCATTGCCACGTTTTTGCCAACTTAATACCACATACCATATACATCCTGGCAATGCCACAATTAATTATGTCACTTTTGAAGATTGTTAGGTTTATTGGATTTAGGGATTGTTATCCTTTTTAAATATTTGTGGTAAAAAACATGGACACTACTAGTATAGGAAAATGGTAATAAGCCAAAAGACATAGACTTTGTGAGTAAGAAAAAATGACACTCTACATGTTTATGTAGTGATTTTTTGTCTTTGTTTACAAAGAATAGCTCATTTCTTCCAATATCATTTCCATTTAGTAGCCCAACACTTGCTGTTTATTTCAGCCATATATATCTATTAGATTTACTGCCCAGAAATTTTCAAGATTCCTAGGATGCATTCTTTGGCTACCCTAGGAGGAGGATGAAAATGATAGTCTATACAATCATAACAAAGGTAGTGTGAGTGAATAAAAACAAGAAATCAACTGAGTTCTTTCCATTTTCCCTGTACTCTCCTAGTGTCATGTTATGAATATATAATCATACCTCACCGATGTAAGGAAATAGCAGGGTGATAGGAACTGGGATGGAAATAGACACTAACATGATGTGAAATAGATAATGTTTTGCTGTGTTATTTAAGGTACTATATACAGTTATAAAGTTCTATAAACTATGTCAATGTTGACCTAATATGATCAGCGACTGCAGTGCTATTTGAGGATGGAATTGATCATGTTTTCCTATTGGGGAAAATGATACTAATCCAAACCAGTTTATGAGGAATGGAACACACTGAAAATCAAAGAGGAAAAAATGGTAGGCTATTTTCTTTATAATCAAAAAATGAAACGTTAAAAGTGTTGAATTGTAGCCGAGTCTTGAATGAACCATAACAAATCTCAGGGGCTGAAAGCTGATTCAAAATAAATGGAGGTAATTAACAGATTGGAGATCTGCAAGCAACAGGTAATTGGATTATCAATGGATAATTTGTTTCCATGGAAGTTTTTACTATCTGCACATCTGCAATATTTCATTCTAGTCATTTTGCTCTCTAAAAGAATGTCCTTAAAACTCAGTTAATCCCCCATATGATCTCTGTAATTAAGTTATTTTGAAAAGATGGGTTCTGCATTTTTATCTTCAAACAACATCCAAAGCTCTCATTTTAATTACAAATGACACTTTATTTCCTTTGCTCTTGTACTTTGTTTTTTAGAAGAAGAATATTGTTTTCTTTCTCCAAGGAGCATGAATGCAAGTATAGTAACTTTGATATTTTCAAATTTGACCACAAATTTTGGTCTTTCTGCCAGTCACAACAACTAAATCTTTTACATTTCAAATATCTTTTCATCAGATTTTAAACTTTGTGATAATTTTGAAAGTTAACAATTGTGCAATTTAGACTCTCATATTACCTGTTTAACTCTCTTTGTACATATACCAGGGCTGTCATATAGTCCTGTTTCTCTTTTCGAAGGAGCAGGAGAAAATAGTTTACTCTGATGAGGAAGGATAAGTTGGCAGTTTTCAACACTACTAAAAAATTTGTTGTAAAAATTGAACCATCTAAAATGTGTGACAAATGTTCAAACACAGAATATATATACAATAAAACAAAGAATTCTAATTCATTGGTCTCTAAGTCATGGAAATGGGAAATGAATTTCGAGATGGGACCATTAGGAGTAACAGAGAAAAATATCATTTAGCATTCTAGGTCTGGATTCTCAGACCCCTGATTTATTAAAGAGCACATTCTTTGGCTTCCTATCCTAATTACCTATTATTTCCTGAGTAATGATGCATTGAATTGCTAAACAACTTGACTCAGTGTCTTCACGTATAAAGTGAAGGATAATATTAGATTTTTAGATGTTAGATTTGCAGAAATGATTAAAAGTGCAGTGAAATTAATAGAGCGCATCTTCTGGAATATGGTTTTATGGATTATATCTAGATGTTCCCCCAAAGCCTTATGCACTCATAGATGGGCTTTTGAGAGTGACTGGATCATAGATGTGTGATACTGGATTAGCCCACTGACTGGCCTAGTTAGCATAGCTCTGGGTGTGGATGATGGATTTATTGACAAAAGAAGACCCAAATGGGTGTGAGTGATACCAAACAATAGGGTTGTAGCCTGGATGGAATAAAAAGAGAAAAAAGAAAAAAGGCTTACTGCTTCCTGCCTGCCCTGTCATGAGCAGTTTTTCCTCTGCCAGGCCCCTCTACCATGCTGCCCTGCCTTGGATCCATCTGACTATGGACTGAACCATTGGAAACTGTGAGCTAAAATACACCTCACCTCTGTTAACTTCTGGGTGCCAGGTCTTTTGTTCCAGCAACAAGAAGTTAACTGAGACATACAATGGATATATCCATTACTGTTATCAAGCTCAATAGGGTGACTGTAGAATAAGGAAACTCGTAGTCAAAATAAATGGGGAAAGCCATCTCAAATCCACTCAGATATTATTAAGCAAGATATTGTTAAGTAATATGTTCCTAAAAACTGGTGAAATATTTAAAAATAAAAGCTTTCATCAAGTTCTAGGATCTTTAAGAATGAACCATGGGCTGGGGATTTAGCTCAGTGGTTCTGCAGCCTGCCTCCCAAGTACAAGGTCCCCCCTCCCCCCCACCACCAAAAAGAATGCACCTATACAGCTAAATATAAGAAATGAAAATCTGTCATACATAATAGCAGCTTGAATGATGTCAGTTATAGGTCTTAGCATGGCATATGACTACGTTGATAATATTTAACTTGAACCCAGATATAACTTATGTACTAGTGATAGTTCTCATATGCATCCAGCTCACATGCTGAAAAATATGACAGGTCATAAATACAACTTCATCTGTCTTACAAATGTTCCCCAGACATGTTTGGGATGACATTTTTTTCCTGAGTGCCTGACAATCTTTTAAATACTGTAGAGTTTATAAAAATAGATAAATTGATGTGACTCAGAATAATAATGTTGATATTTTTCTTTAAAGTAATTTACATATTTTATATTTGACATATTTGTGCTATTGAAAGAATTTAGTTTTTGGCATAAAATTAGCATTGTCAGTTTCAATTTACAATATATAATGGATTAATTGATTTAGAAATTCGATGTAACGTATGTGTATATATTTCTACCGTATTTAACAATCTTTAACATCATTGAATAATTTGAGTTATTTACTATCAGTGATGTCTTTCAATTACTTATTTGGAGCCATGGAAAATTTTTTTTTTCCTGTATTGGGAATTGAACTCAGGACCTTGTTCTTGTGAGGCAGGCATGGTTTAGCCCCTGAGCTAAATCCCCAGCTCTATATATTTAATGAACACAGATATTGTATAGTTTACGGGTTTTTATCATGTTCAAATTTTTACTAACTCTCTTGCCCTTTTCAAGACGAAAGAGATTCCTTTAAGAATTTTGGTGTTTTTACATTTTATTCTTTTCTGTTATGATTTCCTTCTGGATCTTTAGATTTTAGTAAAAGGGCTTTGTAATTGGGATTCTAAGGTTTCTTTAGCTTCAGTTACTGACTGGATGGAACCAAAGACAGGATTTATATATAGAATTAGAAGAATAACTTTAAGGAGTTAGTGATTTCAGGGGAAGGAAAAGAGGGACAAGGGGAAAAGAACAGGAAGCTAACTTTACTGAGCAGTTGCTTTCCTTTTGTTATTTTGTGATTCCTTGATAATTCAGTTATCTTCTTATAATTACCCTTGGTTTCATAAAAAATGAAATAACTAGGAATAAGAAAACCTAGTTTAAGTCACTAGTAATTAGTAGCTAGGTGGCTAACCTAGTTCAGATGCCAGAATTTTTGTTCTACAAGCAGCAAAGGGAGATATAACCTGGAGACAAAGCAAGATCTATCACCAAAATATTTTCATTTTATATTTCTGAGCTCCTTTATTTTAACTTTCTTAAACAATTTCTTCATGTGACTTTTTATCATTGAATTTACCATAACATGGCTATTTGTATATACTTTAAATGTATATTTTTATGTCTTGTGTTTATTAGGTTGAGTATCTCAGTAATTTATAAAAGCTATCTTTATTATTAATTTATTTTATCTTTGCATCTTATTTTCTATGCTATTTTTACCAATAGGGTGTTAAATAGTACAAGAACTCTCCTTAATAATTTTCAGAAACATATGGAATCAATTCCTGTGTCTAAATTTATTTGATTTCACTGAAAGAATAATGGGTTTTTTAAATTAAATTCTTTTATTGGTACATTTTAGGTATACAACACAATTACATTTCTCATTGGGAATTGTACCTTTACATAATGCATCTTGGTTCTTATTTTTTCCCCCATTCCTAGCTCTCCATTCACCCCCTCCACCCTTCCCTATTTACAAAGACTTTATTTCCATTTTTTCCACTTCTCATCATTTTTCCTTTCCCTTCTGAAAGAATAATGTTAATGTCAAGTGTTAAGTGTTTCTCTCCTTAGGATCTGTTTTAATGACCCTCTCTTTAGGTAATCCATGGCTTTTGAATGAAAACAAAACTGAACTTTTTTGCCTCTCAGCGATGTAAGAATCTATTCAGCCAGAAGTGGCCAATAGGAGAACCAAAATTAATGATGTCTGCATTGATTGAAGGTGGCTCTAATTACTGTAATAGAAATGTCTACACCTTCTCAAGTTCTCTCTCTCCTGACATTTACGAAATAAAGTAACTTCTTTCAATTTATTGCCATTATATCAAGGAGAAGAAGAGATAATAGCCTTTGCTTATTTGGCACCAAAAATTTACTGAATATATATATATATATATATATGCATTTTAATTTGCTTTTATTACTACGTTGCTTGTATATGTTTCCTTTTATGAAAAAGTTTTATCCGAATACCAATAAGGCATATCTGAATGAGGGGTCTAGTAGTGCTTCTCCTAGCAAAGTCATTTTATTCCCATTATTGGTTTCTTCTGTGAAATCCCTTAGTGTAAATAGAGATGAAACAAGAAGTTAGTGGGGACACTGACCAGAAGAACTTTGGATACTTTGTTATTTCAGATAATTTTGTGGTTAGAAAACTGTCAATGGAGTTGCCACTTCTTAGAGGTGATTTCTCGAAAGACTTTTTCTCCAGTGGATTTAACAAGCATTGTGAGGTTGTGTTCAGGCTTGTTGCAAAGGACGACTAGAAACCTTGGTAGGGGACTGCTACTGATACACTGTTGGGCGTACACCTCTTCAGGACAAAGGATTTGTATCACCTTTTCCCTATTTTTTGGAAATAGTCCAGGTTAGATGTTGGACACTGAGTCGCATGGTGCAATTCATTCTCGTCATTTTACGAGGACCCCCTGTATTCACCTTTTCTGCATTCTGAGTCTTGCTCTGGTATTTATTCCTTTGTTGAAAACAAATCCATTTCATACTCTATGTCAAGGACACTGACATCTTTGTGAACACCTCTCATTTGCTCTAGATAATTCTCTATTTGTTACTTGAGACCAAAAAGTCAATTATAAAACATTTTTACTTCTAAGTCTGTGCTATATTGAGAAGTGCTCTCAGGGGGTATTTTTAAAACCATGCAAATTTTAAAAGTTAAATAAGTAATCGTAAAAGTTTGGCTAGAGGAAGGGTTTAGTGAAAGGAAATTCACTCTTCCTATCCATCTTTATGCATGAAGAAACAGGTTTGGTAGGTTAAATATCCTTTCTGAGTTCATCCAAATACCATGTGTTAGTGATGGAAATAGTTCTCAAGTGTATCTGATATGCGAATCCTTAATATCTAATTATAATACTTGTTTCCAGTAAGGGAGAGAGACAGTGAAAATTATTTTATTTCTAAATGATTTGTTTCTCTAGTTCCTAAATCTTGTGAGGGCCAATACCTTGAACCTTTAAAGCTTTTTTCACTTGTACAGGCTTAAGCACAGTTACTACCAAGCGGTGCTAAACCTGCTGAAATAGTGTTGTTCTGGAATTAATGGTGCGTTTTCTAGACTCATACAAGCCACAGCACCCAAGTGACCTCTCTGTTCCCGTTCAAGCCTTTCTCTCACAGTAAGAATATTTATTATTTGAAGAAATGTTTACTAAAGCAATTGAACAATTATCTCCATCTTTCACATTGTATGTATTTTAGTGGCTTTAGCACCAGCTGTAGTTTATAAAATGGGTAGAATTTAAGTTTAAATCTGTTATAAAAATATTTATTTTTATCTCTAAATATTGGGCTTGCCACAGCTTGTCAGAAACGAGTCACTCCAACTTATATACTGGCCAATCAGTCCACTGAGACATATGGTTCCATTGCAATTATCAATTGAAATATTTATATGTGTAGAAAAATATAGGTGATTTACAATCCTGGTTTGAATTTACTAAAGGATGAAGACACAGCGATGGTAGTGGGTGTCCTCCTTTGTTCTTTCATGGTACAGCTCTTTGCTTGCTACAGAATCCCAAGTCCCATTGACAGAGACTGCAGTTATTTATTCCCCCCTTTTTAACTATGCATTCCTTTTCTACTCAGTTGCCTCGAGTCAGGTCTTGCAGAAATATACAACAAAATGTTTTCATAATTCAGAGCATTGCTTTATGAAATATTTGACACAGGCTAAAATTGTAAGTAATGAAGTATATTTAGCTCATGATTGTAGAAGTTCAAAATTCAATCTTGGGGAGACACACTGGTCTGGCATCCATGAGGAAGACAAGCGCTGTCATAGCAGGGAGAGACTGCTATGTGTCAGGAGTACCTAGTCACTACTTGAAGCTGGATGCAGGTGGAGCTAAGCACACACTTTTATAAAAACTCTCTCATGAGAACCACTAAGGAGGTCACACAAGCTATACTCACTCCTTCCGAGGGCATGATCTTTGGTCAGCACCGTAACACCCACTAGGGCCCACCTCTTAAAGGTTTCAGCTCTCCCACACATGGGCCTTTTGAGGACAAGTCAATCCCAAACCATAGCACACATCATATCAGTTACTTCGGTTCCATCAGAGAGAGATAAAGGATGAATTTCAAGTTTGAAAAATGCCCTTGAACCATCAATTAATAACTCAGGTTTTGATAGGTACAGACATTCCATAAAAGAAAAATAAACCAATTTGCTGTGATTCTCTCCACAACCACCAGATCCCATTTGTGTAGCAAAAAAGGCATGGGAATGCTTTAGAGGTATTACGAAGTTATTAAATAGATCAGAGGGAAGAAGAAAAATTTCCCTAGTAAAACCCACTGGTATTGCCAAATCTGAGTTTTGAGGGTGATGGGCTGCTCTCTTTAAATGCTCATGAGAAAAAAAAATCAACTTTGCAACATCTAAAGAACAGAAGGAGAAGGTAATGATGAGAAGATGTTTGTGTCATTTCTCAAATCAAAGAGAAATTTGAAAGTATTAATAAGAAGTCTCCCTAGGAAATTCAATCTCATTAGTACTAACAGGTTGACAGAATGATACAGTGTTCTTATTTCGTTTCATTTGGATGTGTAAAAGGATAATAATGTCTTAATAGTTAAGAGGATCCACTTTGAGTTTTTAGAAATTGTGAGTGTTTAGATCTAACTTATAAATAACGTATCATTCACTTCTCTCTGATACACAGGTGCAGATCATTAATATATGTGTAGCCAGACTGAATCCTATGGGTCGATCACTAATGGGTTTGTTTACAAAAATGTGTGTCTTTCATCTCGATAATATCTTTTTAGATACATAGATTTATATTACCACTTCTTCTCTACCAACCCAGAAAAAAATCATTTGTTATTTTAATTCCATTTTTACTAGGATATTTCTATTACTTTTGCTAAAGAATAATTTTTAGAGAAAAGTATGAATTTCACAAAGAAATAATTTATGATAGGATTGAATTAACTCTTTCTTTAATGAGGAAAATAATAATAATTAGGTTTTTTTTAATGTCAAAAAGAGATATTTATATCAGAATTTTCAAGATGGTCAAATAGAGGCAAAATGACTTCTCTCAGGGAGACAAGACAATTGAAATTTTATCAGAAAAAAATATTTTCATGTTTATAAAGAATCATTTTGCATTGGCATCTAGGCTTTGAAGAGTTTTCTATGACTTATAAATAGCTCACAGTAAGTGAAAGATTACACTCCGATAACAGAAACGGGTATGTACTAAGAATTACATAGTTTTCCTACAAGAGAACCCAGTAATACTTTATAGTGTTTGGTTGATATATTGGCCAGGTCTCTGATTATTTTTTACACATCTGTACATCTTTTATGTTTTAGCTAGGAAATGGGGCAAAAACTATGTCTTGAACTATAGTTGTTTCTTTTCTTATTCTAAATAAAAATATGGTGAAAGTGGCAATTTATTAATTATGTAGAGGAATGAAATTATTAACTTGTGTGTTATTGGTTAACATTAATGAACATTTCATCTTCAAGTATGTTGTCTAATAATGAATAATAAAAAAGTCCTTAAAAGCTTAGGGAAAAATGATGCTCCTTACTATTATTATTATTATTATTATTATTATTATTATTTTGGTTAATGGTAATATTCTCCACTCTACTTCAGTAAACACTCTGAGTAGATGCTCTTACAGAATTTTACTGGAAAGAAGATAGATCTTTTGATCCCAGATTAGTTTTATTACCCAAAACAATACAGGAGGAACTATTACTCCTGAAAAATGTATATTTAAATCCATATATTTATATTTATTAATTTATATTTAATTACTTTGCTCTTTAGGGACTGTGGGACCATAAATTAATATAAATTTAATTTCCTGAACCCACATTTTCTTTCTGTCTTCACTTACTTTTTTGCCTAATTTAGCCTCAGACTCATGATACTCCTGCCTCAACCTTTCAAGTGTTGGGATTACAAGTATGTATCACCATACCCAGCTTTGCAGCCCTTTTAAAATTTTTATTTTGAGACTTTTATTTTATAGCTACTTTTAACTTGAAAACGAGAGATGTATTTAAAATTAAGAAAGCTGGGAAAACTTTTACTTTGTTTTTTAATAATTAAAAAGTCTAGTTCATAAAAACTTTCTATTAGAAAATAAAAAGGGAATGTTTGTAGAAAGTAAATTTTTAGTATCCTAGCTCTGTATTTTTTCAATGAAGGGAATTTCAGTTATCCATTTTAGGAAATATGTTACCCATTATATTCTTATTCCAAATCAGAAAACATCAGCATTCAGCATTCAGATAGAACCCTCAGTGTGTGAGCAGGGTCATGGTTATACCTTGTATTTCTTACATACAGTGTATGAAAGTAGGAACTAAAATGCAATCTTGGGAAAGCATCAGTATATGATATTTTATGACAATCGAAATTAGACATGTCTATTTCCATTTGTGTATTGTCTCTTCATTTACGTTGAGAATAGGAGTTTCATGTAAATCAGCAAAACACATTCTAAAATAATGTCACATTATAATGTAATTTAAAACCATATATAATGTCTCAGAAATACAGCAATCCAGAAATGGATTTTATTTCTGTTGTTTGCTAATATTTTATGATAGCTCTGCAATTATACTTTTCTTAAAATAGTCCATCTGCTGAGGAATGAAAGTACTTGAAGTTACTAAAATGAAGGAATCATTTATTTGTCAATTGTTAGAACACAGTTCTGTCACCTCATTGTCTCCTAGACCATTGAATACATGTTTTATAAAAAGAGCAATATAAACAAAACAAGACAATCATATGCCTTGAAAAGTGGAGGAACAACAAGAATTTAAGGGCTAAAATCTCCGTCATTACATTTAGAAGTCCCTGGGTTTCCATGGAGATTTTCACACACCTGTAAGGTCTTTGTCCATGATGCTTATGTAGAAGATTTTTCAGAGATGCAAAGGTTCCCTCTACATCCCATTCACTGAAAGAAAAATTTTACTGTAGCTATTCTAATTGTCTAGGATTTAGAACCCAGAATTCAGTAGACTATGCTAGGAATACTTCAGTATTTGGAAACTTCTCATAAAGAAGCTGAAATAACAATGTAGATTGAGACCTTATCCTAGAGAAAGCTGGTCGATGCTTACGTGACCAAGATTCTAGATGTTTTTGATTTATGGGTTGATTAGAGGTAAACCAAATCCTACTTCCTCCTCATTAGTGGAAATTAACAATTAATGGGATGGTAGAGGAGTCAATCTTACAAGATTTCTTCCTCCTCTCTGAGCTCTGATTATAGGTCATGTTTTCCCTTTAGAAAATTTACCCACACTAAAATGATGTTTAATACAGAAACAAAGGTACCTGCATTTCTGAACTATTTGCAACGCATATCATTAAAATCTCAAAAATGTTAAGAATGATTTCAAGGGAAGAACAATGTAGGACGGAGCAAACTTTCCATTATCTACTTATTTATTAGTTTTTTAAATCTACTTTTATTAAAGGAAGAAATTCAGGATATATGTAGTGATACTGAATGAAGAGCAATGACTACTGATGAAAGTATAGTTGAACTGTGCAGTGCTGGGATCCTACATCTCCAGACTGAAATCTTCATTCCACACCTTGCTTCGCCTTCAGTATTATTTCTACGGAGGGTTATTGCTACCATTACTTCCAGTTACTTAGGCCACGTATTCTGAAACTTTTCATAATACTTTAAAAAAATATTTATAGCCTAGCAAGCACAGTACTTATATTATATGTTCTCTTAACTATCCTCAGAAATCGGTCAGTTCTTTTTTCTACTGCTCTTTCACGTTAAGCTGGGTTATGAGCATTTCTCTAGTGCATCCTGCAGAAATAGCCTATACAGTCCCCTCTGCCTTAGGAATTAGCTGTAATTTTTAACTAATTCCCAAGAACATAGACAAAGTGATTCTCAAATTCCGATCAAAGCTGTCCAATGCACTGCACTATTATGTTCCTACACACACCCACACATAGCACAGGCATATGCACAAGCACACGCTCTTAAAATATTCTTCCTAGGAGAAAGTCTCCAATATTTTCAATGGCTTATTTTTGTCCAAATAATTTAACACTCATCTCTGCCGCCTATGGAGTTACCACATATGAGCCCATATATTTATTTTGTAAGCAGTTGGCCTACATAATATTGTTTAGGTCAAAATTGCCAGGCAAATCCAGAAACTCACTCTGATGGGATGCATGGATCAGCTTAGCAAGTAGTGTCCAGCTATGGATGAAAGTATCTTTACTGAAGCTACATGCCTTTCTAAATTGAAGTTGTGAACATTCTAGGAAAGACTGGAACGGATGTTAAGAAGACAACCTACCAATGTGCACTAGAACACTGTTAGTTGACTTTTAATGTAATAAGAATCATTTGGGATGCCAAGTCTGAATCATCAGCTATAGGGTAGGGCCTGAGATATTGTATTTCTGACAAGTTTGTAGGTGATATCTATGCTAGTATAAAGCCAAAGAATTCTGAGTAATGAAGCCTTAGAGAATCTAATTCTTACTTTTTTGGCTGACTTGGAGAAGTCATTTTATTTTCTAAGTTTCAAACTTCATGTGTATTATAGGATGGTACCTACCTCATACAAGGTGTTATGAATATTAAGTGAATTTATATATGGATAGTGCTTCATATGAACTTAAAACCATTAATAAATTATCTGCATAGGTGTTTGGTATTATTATATTCACATTAGCTTATGAAATAAAGCATAAAACAGTAGAAAAGATATCTAGTCTTAAAGAAGTTACTATATTCAGAGAAGGAACAAATAAATCTGTACAAAAAGTTTTGAAATCTCAAGTCAAAACTTCTTTTGTGAGTGACATAAAATAATTGCTATTGAAATCAATCAAAAGGATTATAACCCATATCAGGGAGAACTGCAACAATGAAGTTTTCTCTGGAGTACATTTTTTTAGTCTATTAAGAGAAGGCAATCTGAAATAAAATTAAAATTCTTTCCTGCAAATAAAAAAATTCCAGTCTACTTTAAAAATTAACATGTATGTAAAAAGGAAAGTAATATTTAGAGATTAACCATCTCAGAGAAACAGTTTAATACTTTTCCAGTTATGCTTAGATTTTACTGATATAGGTATATAAGTATAAATCAAAATAAATATAAATTACACTTATATTAGCAATCATAACTTACTCGGGGAACATAAATTTTTGCTGATTTTCATAAGTAGGTTAGGTTAGCTTTCCATTGTCCAGATTAAACAGATGACTGACAAAAGTATTAGAATGGAAAATTCTCTTTTCTAAAAATTACTATTTTGGAATTAAAGAAAAGGACTTCAACTTTTATGATATGAACAATTTGCATTTGCCTGCAAATTGACATTGGAATCTGGAAGCGGGAGGTGGGAGATTTCAGACACATTTGATGTGAGTTGGAGGGAAAAATGGCTGTCACTTACAGGTGAAATGTCCTGAGACTTTTTAACTGTCTTCTTTGGGTTTAATTTAGGAAGAATACGATTTAACATTACAGTTATGGAAAATGATAATATTTAGGAAGCAAATCCCTGTGTACTCTGGAATGTAATCTACCTTAATGGGAGAATTCAATGCTAAATTTATAAAGCATACAAATAATGTGGGAAACAGATATATCATAAATTGTGATGAATTATTAAAAATGTAATATCTGGAATAATATATTTAACACTCCACAAAAGGATAAAATATTTCTGTGTAGAGTAGATTTATTCAACCTCACTCAAAATTCAGCCTCAATCCTAGTTTAAAACAAAACAGGGATGGTGATGTAGCTCAGTGGCACCACGCCTGCCTGGCAAGAGCAAGGTCCTGAGTTCGATCCCTGATACCGAAAAAAAGAAAATTAAAAATTAAAAAATAAACAGCAATGCACACAGTGAGGATGGTGTTGTCTTTGTCGCTTGACTTTCATTCAAGTTTGACTTCCATGCAGCTCAGTTTTGAGAGACTAGGTGGGGATACCCTAGAGAGCTGGCTGTTTTGGGTCCAATCTGCTGCCCTTGTTCCTGCCTTGTCTCTATCACTGAGCTATGGAAAGACATTTGAAAGCCAAAATGGAAATACTGGGTGGGGGCAATGGAAAAGGGATGAGAAGAGGGCACTTTCTTTGTTGTGGAAGTGTGTGGGGGAGGGGGTTGAAGCGATATGAAAAATAATTTTATGTAACAGTAAAGAAAAAGGAAATTAGGTCTATGAACACGTCTACAGCATATTAGCTGTATCTAATCAAGTCTTCTCTCTTGTTTCAATGGTAGCATCTTTATTATGATGCTTATAGCATGAAAAATATTATAATAAAAGAAAAAGATGAACAAAATAATGTGATGGGACTTAGAGCCACATTATTTTTCTTTAGTATTGAGTACTGATTGTACCCCTTGGGGACACAATTTGGTTTTCAGAACTGGGAGAACATGGCACTTGCATCTGTAGCGTAGAGGCCAGGGATGTCACTAGACAACCTGCAATGTACAGGACAGTCTCCACAACCAGGAATATTCCACCTACAGTGCTAACAGTGCCAAGGTTGAGAAACGCTGCTTTAGGATTAGAAAGCTTTTTGTTCTTGTTTGCTTTTATTTATTATTTTTCAAAGTAATTAGTGTAATATTACCAACAATGGGTGCTCCATCCATGTTTTGTGGTCTTTTTAATTCTTTACTGAGTAAGGATATTCAGCTATGTATTTTTCTGTAGTTTCCTATAGTCTTGGCCAAGGCTCACTTGCTCACTATGAATAGCCAAAACTGAGGAAACAGGTTGAATTTTCTCAGGAACTATTTGAAGCAGGGATTTAGGTTGCATGGCTTTCAAGAAAAACTGATGAATCATTGGCTCTAGAGTCAAAATGCCTAAATGTTAATCCTGGTTTGAATTTCTCATCTATGAAATGGGAGTATACTTGCAATGTCTTTATAGGGTTGCCACAAAGATTAATTGAAATAATTCACATAAAACACTCAGAATGAAACTTAGCATATGATAAGTGCTAAATAAGTATTGGCAATTGATAGGAAAAAAGAAAAAAATAGCATACACCATGACCCAGACATGGGATTATATATCTTCAATGTCTGCAAAATCTGTCCTATTATACAGCTTTTTATGTCAGCCAGTTGAATTCTCGTAGTCTCTCATAAGGGAGACCAATTGGAGATCATAAAGCAAAATTGAATTTTCTAACTATAAATGCAAGCAACAAATTTTCTTCATTTGGTGGAATTTTACATAGCTAAAGGTTATTGCAAAGTTTTTGCCAAGATATAATAATAAAATAGAATATATTCTGAGTAGCTTTCCTTTCTGACTAGCTGTATTTGGTGCTGTTGGAGAATATGCTTAATCCTCTTTCCATTTGGCTGCTATTTTTAGGCATTTTGCTCTGTGAGGTTGTGCCCTTTCTATCTGTATTTCATTTTACATGAATACATGAAAGTAAAAAAAATATTGCTATTTGGTACAATGATAACGATTTATTCAACAAATGGCATTATGTTAGGTGCTGAGAATATATAGAGTGGAGTATGACAAGATCTAGCCTTGAAGCATACAGATTCTAGTTTGGAAGAGAGAAAAATACAGAGATGTTTCAGTACAGTGTGTTAATGGTGTGCCTGACACATGGATTAAATGCTGCTGCCAAAATGTACAATGTTTGAACAATATTAAAAATATATAGTGCTGGGAATCTAGGTCAGTGTTTCTGCCGCCTGCCTTGCAAGTGCAAGGACCCAAGTTGGATCCCTGGTACCAAAAAATCCAAAAAGTATAGGGCTGGGGATTTAGCTCAGTGGTTCCACTGCCTGCCTCGCAAGTGCAAGGTCCCGAGTTCTATTCCCAGTACAAAAAGATGTATATGATAGGCAGTAATTTAAAGCATAGAAACAACTTACAGAAATAAGGAAACTGTTGCACTGCTGTTTAATTATCTGAAAGCTCAGGCAGCGGAGGCCTTAGGTATAGAGCTGGCACCTGATTTGCTTAAATGCACATATTTTATAATTCACTTTCCATATTAATAACAGGTTAGAATGAGAAGTTGTAAGTTATATAAATTTGTGTAACATAACTCACAAGAAGGAAACAATGTAATAGCCATTTACCTTTCATGTAATAAAGTCTAAACACCTGTAGCATGAGTGTTTTGTTTCTTTTTGGTCACATAGACACAATCTGAAGTTACTGGTTTCAGTTCTAGGTGCTTCACCTTAGGGATTATAAACATGTTGAGGAAAGAGTGAGTACTCAAGACAATAAGGCGAATATGAATAAAGAAATAAGGACATTACTTGGCAAAATTCTGTGACAATAGCCGAAGAAGTCGTACGGGGCAGCAGGATAACTGTGTTTCAGTGTTATAAGAGAAGCGAGACCACAGGCTATAAGATATGATACATGTGACAAAGGTGGACTTTTTTGAGCAAAAGTGTTTGTTTCACCCTATACAGGTTCACAGACAGAGAGCTATAAAATATAATAATATCATTTGCCTTAGGAAGTAGAGGATTCTTCCTCATTGAAGATGTTTGTGAATGGGAATGAGCACTTGCTGTGGGGTTTTGTGAAAGGATTTAAATATTTGATTGGTTATAAAACAATATCATCTCCAACATAGAGACATTCGGACCTTAAAGTGGAAAGCTGCATTAATCTGCTCTTCACTAAAGTTACTCATGAAAGTTGGGAATAGATTGAATGTTGAATATTATTCTGGGCTTCATTCAAGTACAGAGAAAGAAAATTACACCACTGGTGACCCATGGTTCTGTCACAGAAATGAGATGTTTATCTCACGAGGCTATTACAGTCAGCAAAATTTTTAAATAAGGACAATTAGAAGGTGGCTGACTTCTCTAACTAATGAAAGTTCAATATCTCCTAATTAGATTGGTGGCATACTATGGTTACAAAATATGAATTAGTGGCCCTAATGTAGTACTGTAATTAGAACTTTTGTTCTAGCTATATGTTGCACACCTTTAAATCTCTTGGACAAACGAAATATGCCATTGCTAATGAACTAGGAACTCAGTGTTTTTGACAGGGTTGAGGAAAATGGCTGCTTTTTGAACAAAAAACAATTTTACACATTTAATTCATTCCAGCAATTATTCATTACCATTGACTCTGCATTGTTCTGTGTTAGATACTAGAAATACCATAAAGATCAGTAAGATATGAAACTTTCCCTCAAGGTTCACCCTATTTAGTGGCAAAATAAAACATATAAGAAAAAATTACAAAATTGGAAAAGTCTATTGATGAAACTGCACTAAAAGCTTTGAGAATGCATGGAAAACTACCGGGCGTGTTGGTGAATGGTCACCTCAGAAAGCGAGAAGGTCAGAAATGTGTGTGATTTACATTTTTCAGTTGTGTTCTAAAAGGATATAACACTTCTTAAAGACACAGTAGGTTAGAAAATAGGAAAAGAGTTAACTATAAGAGTGAAAGCTTGATACAGTTGGTGTGATCCATCAGGTGTTTCTATGATGTGTCTCGTCCTCCCATCATATGCTGAAACATAATCTGCTATGTGGTGATACTAATAGTGGAACTGGGCAAGATGAGGGCTTTTATAAACGAGGCCTAAGGAAGTTGTTTGCATCTTTTATCACCTGAGGACCTAGGAAGGAAGTACAACATCTATACAGGAGCCAGAGATTCCTCACCAAACACTGAACCTTCTGGTAACTTGATCTTGGAATTTGCATTTACCAGAACTGTAAATGATAAGTTCTACTGTTTATAAATTACCTTGTCAAAAGTATTTCCTTATATTAGTCCAAATGGACTAAGACAGATGGCTGTGTTGGCAAAGGCCTAGAAATGCAGCTGTAAAATTCAGCAGGGCAGAAGCTGACCAACAAGGCGTGAATCTACCAGATAATTTATTCTTCTTAATCAACCAATCCCAACCCCAGAGGTAATTTAAATCCCAGTAGATTGAGATTTTTTCCTGTCATTGGCTCTCTACTAGTAATCCTCTACCTAAGATAGTAACAAGTGACGTCCTTTGAGGAGCATGTCTTCCTGTAACTTCAAAATCTACCTACCATTCATTCCCACCTGGTTACAACTCACCTATTTTTTTTTTTCTTTCTTTTGGTAAATCAACCTCCATAATTAAGAACCTTAACAACAACTCCTGATAGTCCACTAAAGCCCATCTAAATGTTATAGATTTCAGTATATAAAGTTAATCATGCCAACATTTCTGGGTTCTCAATTTTCTTGATGTCCTGATCCCCAAAGATTTTCTCACTGTCTTCACCTTAGCAATCCACTTTCATATTCCTATTCAAACTTGTCATCTACCGTAAATTTTACTCCAGCAGTATCTCTAGCTTTCTATATTCTGATCACAAGGTCCTGTTTTTGTACAGTGAAGATTTAATTATGTCTGATACCATACAGCTTTTCTTTACCTCATTTGCATATATAGGTCCTTCCCATATCATCTTGTCAAGTTGTTTCATTTTTCAATCTATGGAATAAATACTGTTCCATTGACTTTTTAAAAAATGTGCTTGACATTTTTATGAATACTTTAGGTCATTTGTTTCTACAGAGAGACTGACAAAGAAGTTGAATTAATTAATGTAACTGAATATGTGAATTTTCCAGCTTTTTCCTCACTGTTGGAGCAAAAGACCTAGCATGAATTACAGAAAAGAGATAATTTTAAAGTTCTCCTATGAAAACTATTCCAGCACCTGAAATGTGGGCTAGTAAAGTGAACTCACTGTGAAAATGTTTCTATGAATCGGGACTGTTCCATTTTCCTAGGATTGGTTGGAAGAGTAAAGGGGAACTGAAACTTAAGAGATTCATTTGGTCTTAAAAATGTATCCTCATATTTTGTTTTTGATATATAAATAAAGCTTTGTTAGTAATAGAATAAACTGAAAGACCAATTTTGTTTTGCAAATGTCTTATTAAACCTCTATCTATTGTATTTTACATAAACTACCATACTGCAGATTGTGCTTTCTAATTATCTTTCCAATCCACACTTTTATATCTCTACTGTGACTATGCTGGAAAAAATTAGGATCAAAAGACTCTACTTGGCTCTTCATTCCTATTTCTGCGTCCACAATTTCCCCCTTCCTGCTAGTGTGGACACTAGAACAAAGGGTGGATTTTCCCATTGTAAATTTATTTTATATTTAAATATTTCAGTGCCTATCTTTTGCTCTTCATGACCAGACTCCTATGTTGTTGCTACAGTTTGGATCTTGAATGTCTCAGTGAAAGGCAGCTAAATTTTCACAAGGTGGGGCCGAGTAGGAGGTCTTTAGGTGGTGGTTGTGGGACCCTGGCCTTCTGCTCATTCTATTTTTCTTACTGGTAGTGAAATGAACGGTTTGCCTCCACCATGCATGCCCACTACAATGCCCTATTTCACCACAGGCCCACAATCAATGGCCAACTGATCATGGCCTGGAATTTCCAAATGTGTGAGACAACTATGAAACTTTTTCCTTTACAAGTAGATTTTCTCTGGTATTTGTTATCATGATAAAATGCTGACTAACACATTTCCTTTTCATCGTCAGTATCTATATAAGTTTTACTCTCTCTAAAGTCTCTCTGCACTCTTTCTTGAACTTGAGATGCATACTTTGCCCTTCGGTATTTGCATGCATTCAATTTTGCTGGAAAAAAATATTTCCTCCAAACTCTATTTCCTTCAATTATCACAGTGCCAGGTATATAAAAGTATAGCTCATCAAATTTATTTATTTATTTATTTATTTATTTATTTATTTATTTATTTCACGATGAAAAGACTTAGTGAAGTATGATGGCATATGTGGCTAATAATTATTGTTTCATGGCACATTTCATTTTATAGGTTGACCATAATACATACATATTTTTACTGTTCTATAAATCAAGATGTCTTATGCAAGGTGGTTTACATCATAGTTGTCAAGAAAAACAGTGTATAAAATTGCTTTTAGCGATTGCATGCCAGTGCGACAGTAACTAGTTGAATTTTCATTCATAAAGAACTAATGGACCATTGGAAGAAGGCATATGAGTCCCCTGTATGGTCTCAAACTTTCTATTGAAAGCTACAGTATGAGTTTTGGTAGCCTTAGAGGGAACCTAAGTTAATACTGGAGTACTCTTGCAAGAAGTACCACAAAAACAAAACTATTCTTAGAATAAAGGGTATTATGTGGACAAATACGGATAATAATATCTCTGATTGGAAAGTAACTTCTTATCAGTTCCTTGTTACTGGACTGGGGAGAGAAGGGAGGGATGGAAGGGATAAGAGATTTTTAAAAAGGAGAGAACTGAATGAAAAAATGGAAACAGAGCTTTTGTAAATGAGGAGGAGAAGAAGGATGGAAGATAGGAGTAGGAAACAGGGAGAAAAGAATTAAGATATATTGTGTACTGGTTCAAATTCCCCATGATGAATGAGATTATTTTGTATAGCAAACATATACAGTACTGATTAAAAATAACTACATTAGTGTTTTAAAAGTAATTTAAAATCATATGGCAATAAATAAGATAAAATTTTAAGAAAAGCAAGTCTATTTTCCCTGCATATATATTCCTTTATGTGTTAGCATAAGAGGGATAATGGCAGGAGATTTTAAAATAAGCTTAAATTAAAATGTCTAAATGTGAAATAGTGTATCATGATTGATATGAAAGCTTTTATACTTTCTTAGAGATTAATAAAATATTCATTTTATAATCACTGTGACCTTGCATTTAATGAAATAAATAAAACCCACTATAATTAAGGGTAATTTCACAGATTAAAAAAATAAAATGGTTTAGTCATAAATAGTTAGAAATAGGTCTTTAAGAATGATATAGTCTAGTTTTCTCATCTTGAAACTACAATTATTACAATAATAAATTAAAAGCATATCATAGTTTTAAGAACTTGGTTACCAAACCAATAGATGCAGTGCTTTTGCATGTCTGCTAGATTCATGCTGTGTAATTCAACACTTGTTGTCGTATTTGGAAGAAACTTTTTCACAGTAATCTGGTTTTACACTGGAAAGAGCTTGCTTCATGAACAGAAGGTTCTAAAAGTGTACCAGGATGGTAAGAAATTCCCAAAGCCTGTTTTATCCTCTCTGCTCCTGATAACTTTCCTTCCTGTCATGTGCCATGAGGCCTATAATTCAAATGAGCTCTTTGCAAAATACAAATAACAAAAATATGCCTTGCAAACAAAACTTCTTATCCACTCCCAACACCACCAGGAGGAGGAAATGACCATGATTAGGAGCTCTCCTACAAGGAATATTTTGCACTTCATATTAATTCATTCTGAGCTCCTCACAAGTAATAGGAAATATTAATGCAATAAGAAGGATTTGATTTTCCAATACTCAATTTAGAGTCAACTTGTAGCAAGTGTGACAGACCTATAAACTAAGTATGTTATAGTCCTTTAACAGGATTTAGATTTAGTCTGGCAAGTTGAGAGACACTCAGGAAAATGTACTATTTTTCTCATACACTATATTGGCTCCTTTTGTAGAATACAATATCTGTAATGCTGAAACTCCTGGTTTCTGGACAATAATGAGCACATAAATATTTCCCAAAATGAAAACAATTTGGGAAAAAAACCTCTGAAAGACTGAAAGTAAGTTATAGTCTATACCCAGCCATACATTAGGACCAGAATCAGGCCGGGAAAGGGTCGTTGCTGGGGACATTATTGGTGGCAGATTACTTTAAAAATGCTATTCTGCTTTATGGACCATTGACTTGGTACGTTTGACAGGGGAAAAACGTCGCTGTGTTAAGAAGCCAAGAAAAACTGGCTGTGACTCTTCCTAAGCAAGATAGAGGGAACAACACAAAGCTAATCCTGTGAATTTTCAGTTTTTGACTCTCCCTTTTTGTTTGCATATCAAAAATAGCTTTAAAAATATATCAGTCTGCACTTGAAGTTAGCTTTTCATTGATTCCAGATCTCCTGCTGTGAGTTTCTGAATAAAAATTAAGCTGACTTCTTTATTATTGTGATTATGTATATCTAATCTACCACAGCTAACTATCCTAGAAAAAAGATAATCATAGGCATATGATTAGTGTATAATCAAGAACTATACACACCTGAAGAGAAAGCTGCAAATACTTGAAGCAGAAAAATCTCTGCCACGTAAACCACATAGGACAATAAAAGTGCTTTGGAAGGCTGAGGGTGAATCTCAGTGATAGGGTATGTGTTTGTCACATGTGAGGTCCTGAGTTCAATCCCAAACACCACAAACAAACACGAAAGGAGAAAAATTCCACTGGAGTAGCGTGGTGCTTGGTGATATCAATTATTCTGGACCAGTTTCTCTTTTAACCTTTTTGCCTTAGAGCAAAGACTCAATTTGAATTTGGATGGAGTAAATGCATCAGCAGTGCCCACCTCCCGCAAAGAAGCCAGTGGGTTTTATTTTCAGTCTGTGAGGCATTTAGTATAAAATTGACAGCATTTTGAAAATTGAGTACTGAACATATACACCATTTTTGGCTGAGCCAGCCAATCTAAGAGGGTTTTTTATAATGTTCCCATATTTTGTCAAGTCATTATTATAATCCTATGAATTTTTTATAGGAATATTTTATTAAAAATTGTAGTACATAATGCCATATCAAGATGTTTGTGGAATAAAATATTAGACATTTTCTATTATTCACCTGCTCGGTGGTTAAATACACAATAGGTTAGACAGATTTTCTTACCTTTGTTATTATTCTGCCTTTGTTAGATGCCTGCATCTTCTCTGATTAGTTCCCATGCTTTGAGAAAAGTGACTTCACCACTGGTTTGCTGGGGAAAATGTGGCTAAGGCCCAAAGTGTTCAGTGAAATGACAATCTTGAGTATTATTTGTTAAAATATACATGTATCCTGCCCCCAGTGGAGGTCAATGAGATGAATAGTAGGAATTCATAGAATGAATATTATTTCCTCTTTAAATCTTCATTCTTTCTTTGTATTTAGAGGAGAAAGTAGCCAGATATTTATTGACAGCTATCTTGGGATCTAAGGGAAGTTTTTCTCGGAATGTTGTGGATAACATGGATGAAAGCAGAAAGGAGTTGAAAAATTATAACAGTGAATGCTGAGTCAGTAAATCAACCTGATTTTGACCACTATAATCATAAGGAATAATTTATTAAGTGGATTTGAGTTGAACTTTCTGTTATGTGCATCATAAGTTCTTAACTCTTTAACTCTAAATCTGATCCTAATTCTAACCACTAACCCTAATCCTAACTCTAAACCTTAAACCCTAAATCTATTCCAAGTTGAGTTTCAATATAGTTACCTGTGTATGTTTTAATTTAAAACACCTAGAGTAAAACTTTGGTTTGTGAGCATAATTTGTTCCATAAATAAAGCACTTGTATATCAAAGTGAATTTCCACATGAGAAATAATGGAAAGACAGGAGATTCATTCTACAACCCCAAAATATTCATATAAAATGATTGTAATGTTCTGATATAATATAATATCATTAAAAATTCAAAATATAAAGAGAGAAAGAAATTTACTTTTGAAAACATTCATGACTGGCATGAGGGAGACAAGAGAGGAGGGTCATTGTGTATGATGACTTTCACTTTCACTAGTAGAATCACTGCTATCTATTGGCTCAATGGAACCTTTTTCTTTCCATGGAACTTTAAAAATGAACCTATCCAATGACACTCACTTTTGCCTCCTTTTGAGTATTATGCATAAATGTCATGTTGCATGGTTGTTAAACACATTCGTAGTCTTATTTGGGTGATGCTTTTTTTTTACAACATGTTGTACTTTTTCCCACATTTTACACATTTTCCAAATCTCATTTAAGTGAGTGATTCCTTCTTTTGTCTTCCTCCTCTATGGAAGAAATCAGCTCTATAACCTATCACTATTGGGAGATGAATAGCCACAGTCAGAGAGAGAGAGAGAGAGAGAGAGAGAGAGAGAGAGAGAAACTGTTGGCTCGGTTGTGATCATGTGACCTTCAGTATCACATACTACCTGTATTGGAAGATATCGCTCATTTATCAAGTTAGAATTTATTAGAAATATGTGCTCATCTTGTGAAACACTTCCAGAACAAGTTACTCACAATCCAAGGTTTTACTGTAATTGTTTCCTTCTCATGCCCAGTAAAATCTAGTCTATGCTATAGAATTTTACATGATTGACAAGCAGCTTCCTCTTGGTTGTTGACCCTTACTCTTCTCCAACTGTATAGTTTGTTGGTTTTTTTTTTTTTTTTTTTTTACTTTTCTCAATTTTTTTCAGATACAACTGCTCTTGAAGGCTCTTGTACTTGCTGTTATCACTATTGGGAATGTTCCTCTTCCAGATAGACTCAAATATAATGAAGAAGAAGACAATTCTGTCACTTGCAAGAAAAGGGATGAACCTGGAAATCATCATGTTAAGTGAAATAAGACAGACTCTGAAAGTCAAATATTATGTTTTATCCTCTCTTCTGTGAAGTATTATTTTTAGAAAAAGAAAGATAAAAAGAGAGAGAAAATAGATGACATGAGCAGAAGAGTGACTATTGGAGAAAAGGAAGGGTTTGGCAGGGGGAAGAAGGATGAGGAAGCAGTGGGAGGGTATAAATGAACAAAGAATGTTAAATGCCTGTTTGAATGTGTAGATAACTGATGTTCACTGATAATATTTTTAAACTTATGTGAATCTTTTAGGTAGTGGCTAAAATTTACTAATATAATGAGGCTTACTTTTAAATTGGTGTTCCCCTCCCTATGGCACATTTTTTTTTTTTTTTTTACCCTGTTGTGTAGCTCTACCAAAATATCAGAGATGAGGTAGCTTAAACAAGAGAAATTTATTTTCTCACATTTCAGGTGGCAAGATGTCCAAGATTATGCCTTTTTCCAGTTAAGTTCATAACAAAAATCTCCCTTCTTGGCTGCAGATGGGCAATTTCTTGCTCTGTCTTTACATGGCCTTTCCTTGGTCCCTGTAGCAAGAGAGAAAGGATAACTTCATAGAGATTCCTTATCCCTAGCTGAAGAATAAGATGAAATACAATGGAATGTGGAAAGAATGCAAGTTGTTCTTGTAAGCCAGTACTCTCTCCTGTTGCAGAACTCTTGCCTGTATCAGCATATGAGAAGATACAGGAGGTCTTCAGCATGTAAATGAGGGAGGGTATGCATAGTCCTTTTCCTCCTCACTCTCTCATGCCTTCTGCCACTAGAATATCATCTCTAATTTATGTTTTCTTCACTGATCAATGATATCCAAAATCTAGAGGATACTTGGCTTAGAGAAAGCACTGAAGAATTTACTGAATGAGTGAATAAAATCTCTTAAAACACTCTTAACACCCTTGCCACCCTTTCCTCTGTGATACTTGCCTGTGAAAACGCACACTTGTTGAGTATACTTTGAAAAATAGATTTAATTTAAATAGATCAGGATGATAAAGCAATGGAAGAGAACTTTGGTTTAACATTTTTTTTTTCAAATGTCCAATTTCTGAAAGGCTCTTGTGCTTATTCTTGGCTTTGTTTGATATGCCTTGACGCTTCTAAAAAAAACTTGCCAAAGAAAGAATGTTAAAATAGACTTTATATAAAGTCTACAGTCATAAATTGCTACAATGTTGCATGCTTTTAATTCTAAAATATCTTTGAGCAGATTTTTATATTTTTTCAGAAGAGATATATTTTCAGCATTAATTGTAAGAAATAAAGGTAGCCAAAACTATTTCTTAAAGCAACTTAGAGGAGGGTGGGAAAGGAAGAGGAAGTAAAATGATTAAGATGTGACACATGTATTTCCCAAGATAAATATAATTGTCATGTATTGCACACATGTAATAACAAACGGATAATATTAAAAAGCCACTTAAATTCTCCCTTGTTTTCTGCTTTATTACCTTACTTCTTTGCTCCTCCTTAGGACTTTCTTTCTTCCCAAGGATGAAAATATCATCCATTTTCTCAAATTAATGCAGTTGCTACTGATCAGTAAAAGATCTAGTGATAATTCTGAACATAGAACATAAAATTATGTAAAATGCAATGTTTATTTAAAACTTATAAAAGTATCTTATACTAATTCATTTCATTTTTATTAAAAAATTTTGCAAGCTGATTTTTCTATTCAATATTTTGACAAAATCATGTTAATAGTAGTTAAAATTAAACTAATCTGATGAATTTCATCTTTTACTGTGGATTTTCATTCATTTCTCTGTGATCTATTAAAAATTGAACAATTATTCTGCATTTTATGCCACATATGATAGAAATATAGAGATGCACAATATTTTCCTAAATTAATGTATGGTTATACACCTATTACTTGGTCATTTTAACTCAATGGCCTGCTCTGAAAAGTATGACATAAAGATTTAGTGAAAATTGTCTGCAGTATATACCTGGAGTTAATAAGAGTTGGTATTGAGTAGTGGGCAAGTTAAGCGATTCGCACCATATCACACAATGAACATTTGGAAAAGCCTAGATTTGAAAGCAGCCTTTAAAGACAATTTTGGAGTACAAGGCTTTAAAGTCTGCTTTCAAATCTAGGCTTTTCCAAATGTTCATTGTGTGATATGGTGCGAATCGCTTAACTTATTCTAATTTTTCTCATCTATGAATTAGAGATATTATTAATAATCAATTCATGAGATTATGTTGCCCTCAAAATGCTTACTGACAATTAATTCTTTCCACTCTTCTAGGAACTAGCTATAGAGAAATGTGATGAAATTGAATGTTTGCATAATACTTAGTTAAGTATTTCAAAAATGTGCACCACTCATTTTAATTTACAAATCCAAAGAATAGACATTGTAGCCATTAATTCATAAAACTGGTGTTTATAAAAATAATTTGTTATTCCTCTCATAATTTCTTAAAACCACACTTAGTACTTGAACATATTCAGTGAAATTTCTCTCTATATCATTTATATATTGAGAACTTTAAATTTAAATAAATTGATGATTTGTAGTTAAATGATGAAATGTAATTTTATACTGTACCTTATGAATTGAAAATATCTTCTGGAGTGTTATGATCAATACTCAAATTACGTGATAATTCAAGGTTTATTATTTAATATCTTTAAGGTTATTGGTATATAAAACCAAATTAATTTGAGAAGAAAATTTGGATAGATTACAGGTGATAATCAAGAAAAGCCAGTAGTTTTGTTTTGCATCCAATTATACTTCTCAGAATATAACATCAATGTTCAGGCCAAAATGGTTGAGTTTCTGTTATTATTCATTATTAAACATACCATAATATTAAACCAGAGACAGCAGCACATTAGATTTGTTTTTCTTTTTTCAGTTTTTGAGACCTTGATTTAGGTTGTACTGAAGAAAATGAATTAAGTTAAGAAGATTGTTTGGGATGGGTAGTGTCTAGTGAAAAATGTAACCTATGCTTCTTGCCCACAGGATAGAAAATTTGGGAGTACAAAATCCATGCATCATTCATTACCAACTGCTAACAGGTGGCTATCAGGGTCCCCAGTAGGGGAGAAGGGTCCTTATTCCGTTCCTCAGAGGCCATTTATTCCCAGGCAAAGCTACTGCCCTATTTAACCTCATGCCATCTTAGTGTAGATGAAATTGGGTCAGTGAAGACAGAAATCTAAGGGACATAATTTAGGTGTATTGTCAGAAAAGCAAAAGAAAATGCATGTTTAGTGCTCCAGAGGAGTTGCAACTTTAATTCTCTGTGCTTAAAAAAACTGAAGCCAGGGCTGGTAATTTAGCTCAGTGGCACCATGCCTGCCTTACAAGTGCAAGGCCCTGAGTTTGATGCCCGGTACCAAAAACAAAAACAAAAAACAAAAAAACCACGGAAGCCAGATATTAAATTTCCTGTAGTAAAACAAGCAAATATACAAAGGATAATTTATTAAAAAATACTTTTCAGAGGAAATTTGGTAGCCACCTGTATTATTTAGGCTTCTTTAGAGTAATAGAATCAGTAGAAAATATACGTATAATTAATTATACAAGGGGATTTATTCTGTAGATTTACAGGATTAGAGGTAGATATATCCACATGGCCATCCATGGGCCATTGGAATGCTGAAGAAACTGGAGACCTATGTCCAGAGGTGATGGTAAAGACTAGAATTCTTCCCAAATGGGAACTCTTCCTTCCTCTTTCCCTTTTTATTCCATCAAGGCTACAAGACTATTGGTTGGAACCATCCACACCCAGAGTGGATCTTTCCCACTCAGTTTGCTGGTCTACAAGTCAATCATCCACAGACACATGAAGAGTTGTGGTTTATTAATCTAATCTGCTACGTAGTGTGCATTTATTAATCCATTCTCATTGTCATGTTACAATTAATGGTCACGTCACCAGACACTGCCCCCCGTGTATGTTTAGGCAGAAACAACTTCCAAAGAATAAAATTTATATAAGATCAGAAAGTATTGTTAATTTCAATAGAAGACTTAAAACTATTAATTGAGACTTAAGGATGTAAATGGGCAATTTTGTAAAATTTGACGCAGGTTTACAAATGTAAGATGATGTACAATATCAACTTCATGTAGCTAATCTTAGTAAAAGGATCCCAGTGATGAGCATTTATAGTACAGTTTCCTGGGGCTGGGCCTCAAATTCACATTGTTGAACAACTAAAATGTTGATTCATTTTACTAAATTTCCAAATCAAATTTTTCCCCCGACTGGAATAATATTTTACTTGAGAGAGGGGCTATCATATTTTACTATCCTTCCCACATCTCATGATAAGTGAATTTATTTCAAGAAAAGGATAATATAGAACTTCATGAAGATCTAAACTTATGGTTTAAAAAAATGCTAATTTTTCACACTAGAAAGAAATAAAAAAGTTTATAGTAAACAGAAACTACGGAAGCTACTAATAGCATTTTCACAAGAATTCACCCATTTGATACCTACTTTTCTGCTTCACTTTTTAAAAATCTTTCTTGGGAGGGTCTTTCTTGTTTCCTCAGGAAGCAAACAAGTCATTCAGAGTTGTTTTGATTTGCATTTCCCTAATGGCTAAAGATGCTGAACATTTTTTCATGTACTTACTGGATATTTGTACTTCTTTTTTTTTTTTTTTCTTTTTTAATCATTTCATTTGCACAATCTTTGCTTGGTACATATTTTGGAGAAGTCTAATTTTTTGAGTTCTTTATATTTTCTAGATATTAGTCTTCTATTAGAAGAGTAGCTGGAAAAATATTTTTTCCATTTTGTAGATTATCTCTTCATACTGTTGGTTGTTGCCTTTTTCTGCAGAAAGAAACTCTGAGGTTTACTTTTATTCCAATAAGAATGGCTATCATCAAGAACACTGAAAATAACAAATATAGGTGAAGATGTGGGGGAAAAGGAACACTTCTACACTGTTGGTGGCAGTGTAAACTAGTACAACCAATGTTGAAATCAGTTTGGACATTTCTTGAAAAATTAAAATGCAAATTCTATTTGGCTCATATCCTGGATATTTTCCTGAAAAAGTCAAAGATATCATAACTTAGTTACACATGAATACCCATGCTGAAAGCAGCACAATTCACAACAGCTATGGAAACAGGCTAAATGCCCATCAACAGATGAATGGACAAAAGATGTGTTAATATAAATGATGGAGAATTATTCAGCCATAAAGAGAGATGAATTTCAGCCACCTGTAGGAAAATCGATGGATTTTGAGAACAAAGTGTTGAGTAAAATAAATCAGAATCAAAGGGTTAAATATTGCATGATTTAACTTATGTAAGAAACCTAAACTGTAAGTAAACTAAAGGGTAAAATAAAGGAGATGTAGCAGAAAACAGGGAGATAGACTCTTTGGAGGTGAGGTAAGGGATCAGGGGAACAAGGGAGAAAATAGGGTGGGGTGAAAGGGGATAAAAATGACCAAAACTATGACATTCTCCCAAATAAATATAATTATTATGTATCATGTAAATGCACCAGTAAAAAAGAATAATTGAAAAAAAATGGACCAGGGATTTAGCTCAGTTGTTCTGCCACCTGCTTCGCAAGCTCAAGGACCCAAGTTTGATCCCTGGTACCAACAAAAAAAATAAAAAAAAGAAAAGAAAAGAAAAAAGCATCCTATTCTTTAAATTAACACAAAGATAAAAGTGATATAAAAAAATGATCCCTCTGATGATTCCAAAAATAAAAAATAAAACAGTATAAAATATTTTGTACATTTAAAAAAGAAAATCACAGAAATGAAGAACAGAATCCTAGTGAAAAGAGATGTAGCTGTTTTTATTTAGGAGATGGCAATTGCATGTTGAAAGAAAAATTTTTTTCTGTATTACTCAAGTGTTTTCTCTGTGCACATTACTGTAAGAAAAAGGTAATAATTATACTTCAAAAATGAAGTAGAAAGGATATAACCTAGTTCTCTATGTCTAAGACATCATAGACAAGACATCCTAATTGAAAAATAAAATAAAAATCATTAATTTTATTTGCCTCTTTTATACAACATTTACAACTCAAAAAATATGAGAAGTTTGAATTTTTAATTTGAGTTCTACTCACTTCAAAATTAAAAGCCATCTATCTTTAGTCATTTTCTTGTGTGCAGACTCAAAAATTAACAACAACAATAACAATAACAATTTCCATCACAGAACATAAAGCTGACCGTTTTTAAAAATGTAAGCTTTCAAAGGGTGGGGAGTTCCTCGCAAACCAATGCAAGGACATTTTTAAAACTACAAAGCAATTACACTGATAGGATTCGGGGAGAATAGTAATTCAGGAAATGTGCTCAAACAGAATGTACTCAATATTACTGAATTACTTCTGAATGCGGTTTTACATATTACTTCTCTATTCCTTCTAGGGTTAGGTTATTGATTACAAAAATTGTTTCAAAACCTCCATTCTGAATAATCACACTCTAACCCAGTTGTATATTTTTTCTTTCAGTGTCATGAAAATTACAGCATTCTGATCAATAGGGACATAAAATAAGAGGAGCACAAACAGTCATTTCTACTTTTGACAAGCATTTCACATTTTTGTAAACATAAATATTCTGCAGTCATTTTTCTCACAAAACTGGGTTTGATAAAGCCTTTTCGATTGTAACATTGGATAAGTTTTTATTCTGTTTTGTTTATTTTCCTTATCTTACCTATCTTATTTGTTAGCTACATATACTGGTATTCATTCCACAGATATTTTCATGACTGTTTTTATTTGTTTACATCATATCCAAAAAAAATAGTGGTGAGATACAATAAAGTTAGTTTTGCCCATAGTTACCAAACACTAAGAAAAACTATTTGATTAATATTGCCACTTAGAGTCAAGAGAAGCACTTAAAATCAGTAGGCACCTCACACTATTGACCAAAATTGGCGGACCTTAGTTTTATTTTCTTGCTGCTAATATTTCATGTTGACCTTACTTGCTTTTTAGTTTTAGAAGTCCATAGAGAAACTGAGCACCAAAATTTCTTCTAGCTGAATGATAATTTGGAATGCTTTATTGATTCCCAATGATAATTTTTGAAGATACTCAGACATACTTCCTGGTGATAGGTAACAAGTAATTAGAATAGTCAAGATTAAAATTCTGTGATTTTCCAGGATCTCTGTTATTATTACTCATACGCACATACACCTACGCACAACTATGATTCATTAACCTGGCTCAGAATAAAACCATTAAGAACAATACATCTATAGGAATTGGAAGAGAAAGGAAGGAAGAGAAAGGGAGAGGAAGTTAAAAGGACCAAGGTGTGATATGTATATGTAGTAATTCCCCAAGATGAATACCTGTATTATGTATGGCACACATACATTCATTTTAAAAACGATGTCTACCAGAACTCTATTTAGATCCTGAGTTCTACAACAAAATGCATGTAAGCCTAAATCTCATCTGCCAAGTGTCCTGGTTATTTCATTTGGGCCCACATATTTAAACCTCTTCAAGATTTAGTTTCATTCTTTGTGCAATATGGTAACATTAATACATAGAGATGAACTTGTTAAGAAAATTAATTAATTTTATTCTATTAAAACATTGTGTCCTTGTAAAGTTCTTGCAGAGTACGTAGCACGTAGTAATTAAGTGAATATCAGCTATTCATTTTTAAACTATCATTAAATAGCCCATTAAGTAGCTCTACAATAATTCAATAAGGGACTACTCTGTGCATGTAGAACCCACCATGGTACCTGATAAATAATAAACTTTTGTAGAAAGAAGGAATTGTGATGATTTGGTGGAAAGAATTAACATAGGAAAACTAATTTACATGTCTTCTTTGTACTTTCTTATCCACTAAGCTGAGAAATCTACTTGGCATAAAAAATACATTTTAAAATTATCGGTCTTGATAATTTTGCCTTTTGATTTTTGGTCCTTTGTAGAGTAAAGCGTGTCCAAGTTTTATAAGACATGTGGTTGCCAATTCCTAACCTTTTATAAAGCTGTCATGCTTCTAAGAACAATTTCTTCATATGTTTTTGGTTCCACAGATAGCATTCAATTAAAAGTGAGATGGAAGCTGCAATTTCTTGAGACTCCCCATAGTTTCCTAAAAAAAGAAGAGTGTTCACTTCCTACAGGCTGTAGAAGAGCAGAAGAAAGAAACTGTGTACCTCAAAAATCAAACCCTTTAGGTGCTACTTTTTCCTAGGTAGCCTTCTGTGCTGCCCAACTTTCTTTTTCTTACAATGTATCATTTACTTTGAGACAGAGACCAAAATTCTGATATCTAGAAAATTCTAGCTGTTCAAGAAATTAGCTCATAAGCCATAATATACTATCTCAAGTCCCTACTTCTACCCTCTTTCCACCTTCAGGGTTATCTTTTATACTTTTCAGACATTATCAGATAAAATCTCACTTGCTTTATTTTGAATTATGAAGTTATGTTTGGGGATCATGTAGCCATGGGAAGCAATCATGCATCTACTGAAAACGACACCAAGCAATACTTACTTAGAATGCTTAGAGAAACCACCCGACCTGACTGAAATAACAAGGAAAAACATGGAGAAATTAATTTGTCATATTCAGTGATTACTTCCAAAGCTTAACCTCACAATTTCAAGCACAGAGAGCAATTCTAAGTAAGTCTTTTAAAGATTTTATACTCTTAAATGCAATAATCAAAGCAGTTCTCTGATAGACGTCACAAATATAATTTTGTATGAGAAAAAGAAAATGCACCTGTAATTGTGTGATAATAATTGATACCGGTGGCTTGATATAAAAATTCCAGTGATGGAAATATGTAATATATAAACTTCACACAACTTTAATGTAAAGAATCTTGGCAGCAAAGAATCTTACATTAACTTTGAAAAGATATAAGGGAAGTGCCAATATAATTTTTACCAGTTTAAAAACTAACATTTACAAATAACTATACTAGTTTATTTGAAATGAAATTTCATGTGTTATGCACTGAGAAATTAAAAACTAAGAATCTTATGTTAGTCTCCTTATTCTTTTCAAAATAATATAATAAGAAGAGAATGTAAAAAGAATTAAAACGCGTTGTGTATATGTACCAACTCCCCACAGTGAACATCATTTGGTACTGCAAACATGTGCTAGTCGAAATAAAACTTCAAAATCATATTGTACAACCATTGCAAATAATAATATATTAAACAAACACTTACAATGGGGCCATGGGGACTGTTTCTTCCACTCAGAATTATATTATATTCAGGCTTGTAGGGTAATTTACCTTAATACCTGCAACTTTGAGTGTCCCTCGGGGTGACCCAATCTTTATTTTGGATTAGAATGAACAGTTGGTGGGAGGGGGGGACAGGAAAAACAGTGGGAAATCCCTAGGACACAGAAAATGGGCTTTTATTACAAGATAAATCATGGGGCCTTCTGTTGTTCTTTTCTATTTCTTTCTTCTGTAGCTCAATTTAATTTCCACAGTATGAAGTTTGAACTATGGCTTACTCAGCAAAACTTGTAATGCAGGATTATTTGTGAGCCAATGTGTGCACCGGGCCTTTGGAGTAGAAGCGGAATGTAAATTTCTAGTAATCTACATTTTCCTTGTTCTCAAGTATTGCGAGAAGGCAAGGAAATTGATTTAAAAATAAAACAAATAGAGTTTCATAAATATCAAAAGGGAGAAAAATCTTTGTTTTAAAAAATGATCTAAATGTTCAGGATTAAAAATCAGCTTTCTGGTACAACTGCAAAATAATGGTATCACTGGTAATTGGCAATAGTGGATAGAAATATTTAATAAAATTAAAAAATCTTCATCAAGTCTTTTATCTCAAATTATGTTTTAGTTTTAAAAGGAAACATGCTTATTTGATTTTGGAACTTCTTGCACCAGTTTATTTCATAAAGTTGGAAATTTGAAACATATTGTCTTAATAACTCAAGCTTCAATCGTTAGAAAAAGCATCTCTAGACTGAGGTAAAATGTCTATTTTATCTAGAACACTTTGACAGAGGAGGCTGTTAAGAAACAATACACATTACTTTAAGTAGACTTTATTTTAAATGGTTTATCCAATATAACTGTGTATTTTGAGTGGTGATTAAATTGAAATATCTGATGACTCTTCTGGGAAAAATCTTTATTGTGTAATGAGCCATATTGTACAATCACCAAAAGGCAAAGGAAGAGACAATTGTAATTTTCACTGGAATTGGTGCTGTGACAATAAAATAGAATATTATTTCTTTATCTGATACTATGTCTGATTGACTTCCACTGCCATTAGACTAAACTCTTGGCATCAGCTAGTCTTGACAGGTTAGGAAGTCAACGAATGACTATAATTTATGCATACTTTGGATGAAATTTTTGGCATTCATTTAAACTTGTCATTTTTGAATTTTCTAGCACTAACTACATAACAATGGCTTCACCTAATGGTATTTCTAATGTTGTGTTGCTTCCAAATAAAAAGAATGTTAACTTTGAGAAAGTTATCTTTGAAATAAATTAATAATCATAGGAGATCATAGTTGGATCCTGCCTGAATGAAAAGATAAAGGGGTAGGCTTTGTTAAGTAACTCAAATACCTCTGAAACATTCTGACAATTTTGCACATACTCCAAACAGATACACAAACAAATAAGTATTTGCTCAAATTATTTTAGTGAGAGCTTACCAATGATTATTTTAAATAAGAACTAAATTCTAGATCAATTTTAATTCCATTTCTGATATAATGAACTTTTAAATTTAACTCAATATGTGTGAAATAAAACAATGCATCTGTATTCTTTGTTCTTATAAAACTCATTAAAGCATGTGATTCCATAAGAGCGTTTTTTCTTCATAAAATCAACTTGTACTGTCAAATGAAGTTAGCACTTTGATTACCTACCCTAGAAGATACAGTGGCTCAATTAAAATATCAAGTGATCATTTTTAGCAGCATTTCAGTTTCAGATATATAGTATGTAATATTGTTCATGACAGATTTTGGGAGAGATGATTCAAATTTAATGCATCCATTCTGAGAAAAAATAGATATTATTTATTTCCTGCATTCAGTAACAAAGGAAAATCATCAACTCAAGAGAGAATTTTAACATGATATTTAATTACATGTGAATTAATGTGTAACAAATTGGATGTAATCATTTCATAATGAAAATACTTTGAAAAGTAGGATATAGAATTTTGAAAAAAAATAATTATGGTGGATACAAAACTTGAAGCGTTTCATTGTTTGGTGTACATGCAGTCAATGTTCCTTTAATGTTCTTGCCTAAGAAATGGTAAGAATTGAGATGCTCCTACCTGAATGGGGAATAATGCGAAAGGAATGGCAAAGTGCATGGGGTGTAGAAGAAGCTCAGATTTACAGAATGCTAAGACTGGGATGCTGATGAGACCTTGGAATGCAGAGACTGAGTAGGAAATTGAATTTATGAGTCTGTAGTTGGGATCCTTAGTAAACAGAAGATATTTATATATGCTGTCTGTCTTTTCTTTGTTTTGCCTTTACTTTGGTTTAAGAAACCAAGATTGGAGCATGGTCTTAACTTACAGAATACAGAATAATATAAACTTAGGCTCAAAAGTTAGGCCCAGTGAGTTTATTAACACTGGTCACTTGTACAAATTTGTCCAATTATTCATTGATAGGCTTTTATTTCCTACTTTGATGAAAGATTTCAATATTAACAATTGTAAAATGAATATAAAAGTAATAATATATCTTTTAACATTTATTCTATTGTTCCAGTAGTTTGCACTTTTGGGTATCAGACTTGGAGCAAACAGTGGACAAGTAAGCTACCTAGTTCTGATTTAATTTACATGCAACAATACACATTCATTTTTAGTAAGATCACCAAGAAAGTGTCTGGACATTTTGATCAAAATGTTGATTAGTGTTATTGGCCTCCACACATATACCTATTTCAAGGATGACTTTATATTCTATCCACACTCTGACACTGATTAATGGGAGCATTGTGATTGTGAGCAGAATTCTTTTCCGTCTTCTTCTCCGACAATTTCTGTTCCCCTAAGCAGCTCAATCCATGAAAGACACAGAGCAAGATGCATGAGGCAATTACCCAGATTTTTCACACCCAATGGGTGGTTGGAGCCTACACTTGGCCTACATTTGGCACCAGAAGCATCGTCATTTTCTCCGAAGATGAAACTTTCTTATAAATTGGCACAAGTCTTCTCCATGGGGATAGGAAATTGTTGGGTTAGTATTACTTGGAATAATTATTTCACTCCAGTCTAATAGCTGTCAGTTCTGTGAAATTAAAAGACATATAACTATCATGCAAATAAATACTCTGGAGTATACTTAGATGCCACATACTTTAAATTCTAATGGAAAAATTGGGAAATGGGCCTGGTATAAACTACAGAGTGAGTAATGACACAAAAACACATCTTTTCCCCATTCAGGGTTATGTGACAGACTTTGCAATCAGAATCTGTCACTTATTGTGTCCAGGTTTCAGAGATTTAATCTCCAGAGCTCCAAACCTCAGGAGAAATGTATAGGAATGACCTTTTCAAGGTGATAGTTCGCTAATTGAACATCCTGACAGCTTGGAATTCTTCAGGTATGAATACATATTTGTTGTCCCTGTGCAGAAATGACTCTGCTGACAGTATTCTTGCCTATGAGTAGACCGACGTCAGGCCTCTGACATCAAGGACAGCATCTGAGCAGCTATGGAGATGCAGTCTTGGGTGGTCTTCTGACTCACTGCCTGTTTATGAGATTCTGCCTGCTTAGAATAGCACATGCCATTAAAAATCATGTTTGACATCTATTATTGTATTTAACTGTAAATTCCCGGGATGTGGAAAGTCTATTTTCAACTCAAATAACTGTATGTCACGAATGTTGAAATCCCTTGCAAGAATGCAAAACTTCATTTGATAGGCATACAAATGTAAGTTTCTCTCTTTATATATATGACAAGGTCAATTATTGCATGTTTTTCTTAAAGGTTTTTACTTTTTCATTTTAGGCATCTGTTTCTATTCTCTTTTTCAGTAAGGACATGCAACAGTGCTTTAGAATCCTTCTATTCCTTATGATTGCTAACTGATTTGTACAAAGTGATATGTATATATTTTTAATGAAAAATATATCTTTTGATAATTGAAGAATTCAAGAAAACTTGTGAAAAAGGAACTTAAATGGAATTCATAACATATATGCTCTTTCTGGAGAAAGAGCAGGTGTTTCATGTGTTTTGAGACTATTGCTTGCCTGGTAGGTTCTTTGTTTTTTGTTTTCTGTTTTTTTCACTAAGTTTAAGTTTACTGGTACATTTTAGATATACAATAAAGTTACATTCATCGTGGGGATCTTATACCTTTACATGACATATCTTGGTTCTTATTTTTTGCTCATTCCCCTGCCCTCCCTTCAAACCCTCTACTCTTCCGTATTTACAGAGGTGTTGTTTCCATTTTTTTCTTTTCTCGTATTTCTTTCTTTTCCCTTCTTTCCTTTCCCCTACCCCTCCCACTTCCCCTACTCCTTTAGACCTTTTCTTCCTAGTTCATAATATCAATTATACATTTTGATCCTTAGTTACACTTTTAGTTTTTCACACCAGAGAAACTATTCTGTATTTACATGTGTGTCCTATTTATTTCACTTAAGAGTATGGCTTCAATGTGCTTTAAAAATGTCTCTAGTTTCTCGTTCTTTATGGCTGAGTAGTACTCCATTTTATAAAAATAAAACACATCTTTATCCAGTCTCCAGTTGATGGGCAATTGGGCTGCTATTACGAACTGTGCCGCTATAAACATGGGTGCACATATATCACTGTGGTTTGATTCTTTTAATTCTTTTGGGAAGATATCCAGCAGAGGAATAGCTGGTTAAAATGGGACTTCTAATCTTAGTTCTTTGAGGTATCTCCATACTGATTTCCACAGTGGTTGCACCAGTCTGCATTCCCACCAACAATGAAGAAGGGTTCATTTTTCCCAACAGCCCTGCCAGCATTTGTTATTAGTTGATTTCATGATAGCAGCCATTCTTTCTGGGGTGAGGTGGAATCTCAGTGTTGTTTTCATCTGCATCTCTCCAATGACCAGTGATGTTGAACATTTTTTCATATATTTATTTGCTGCTTTTACTTCTTTGTCTGAGAAACGTCTATTCATTTCAGATGCCCATTTTTGAATTGGCTTTTTATATTTGGGAGATCTGATTTTTTTGAGTTCCTTATATATTCTAGATAGTAGACTTTTGTTTGAGGAACAGATGGTAAAAATTTTTTCTCACACTGTAGGTTGTCTCTTAACTCTGTTGGTGGATTCTCTTGCAGTGCAGAAACTTTTATTTTGTTTTGTTTTGTTTGTTTGTTTTTTGGTACCGGGGATTGAACTCGGGTCCTTGTGCTTGCACAGCAGGCAGCGAAACCACTGAGCTAAATCCCTAGCCCTGCAGAAACTTTTTAAAAGATGAGATCCCAGTTGCTGATTCTTTGTGCAAGTTCCCGTGCTACTGAGGATTTGTTCTTTCAATTAAGAAAACATGCTATTTCTACCAGTACTTTCTCACAAGTTGCATTCTCAAAATATAGATACACATCACAAAAACCTGTTCCTTGTAGAACCAATAAATACAGTAATCAATCTTTGGTAGAAAGTTTAAGAGTCTGGCTATGAGTTACCAGAAGAAAGAGAGAACATGCTCCATTAAAATCTGTATTGAATCTGTTCCTTGGCTTAAAGTGGATGGGGCTGGTGTGTCGTCGTACATATTGGTCTTTTCAAACAGTTATCTCCACATGTGCGCTGATTTTCTTTGGTATTCTTGCTTGTGAGTATTAGCAATAACAAAAATTTGTCAAGAAATAAGTTCTGAGAAGTATGCAGTGATGGTGCCACTGTGATAACATTTTCAATACCCAGATTGAATATTTTCCTGAAAGAATGTAAGTCAATGCACTTTTTTTTCATAGAGAATGTTTAACAATGGAAAAAGAAAACTAAACTGATCTAACCATTGTGCTTAGTGAGATAGTAAAATTTATGAATTATTTAGGGATGTATCTGTTACTCTCTATGTTATTTATAATAATATAAATGCTTATTATTATTCTTTATTCTTTTGGTTACCAGGGATCAAACTCAGGACCTTGCACTTGCAAGGCAGGTGCATTGCCACTGAGCTACATACCCGGCCCTACTATTTAATATTAAGATAACAATAATCTTCACCTGTGAGATAATACTTTGTATTTAAGTATATTTATTAAAGAAAAATTTCTCTCAACAATGTTTGAACTATATAACAAATTTGTAGGATTTCTACAAGACAAGCAGGTAGGTTAGTGCCAAATTTCAACTTGAATTGACAACAGACATGCTTTTTATTTTTAAATTTACTTCTAATGTGTTTCACAACTTCCCTATCAGGAAGCAAGGTTGCCTATGTTTTCCTCCACTGCAGCTGATATCAAAGGAAGGAAATAATTAAAGTTTGAGAGAACAGAAGCTCTAAGAATCATAAAATCAATTTAGTGATGGCATTGATATCACACCTCTAGAAAAGGAACCACAGAGCATTTTATACATTTTATATAATGACTTGAATTTTATTTTTTCACCAAAACAAGATTCAAATTAGAAAATCCCTTAATGAGATATTCATTTCTGTCATGGAAATGCAATATAAATTTTAACTCTACCTCTATAGGACAAATTGTTATAATTAGCTACTTATGAGTGGCTGGAGTTAAATTTTGAAAATATCCTCCACACTCACCTCATTTTTGATGAAATAAAATGAATATCTGGAGATTAATAAAATGGCTTTAAAATATTTTCTTCCAGTTCTATCAATATACTTATTTTAGTCTGGCTTCTCTACGCATTATTAAAATAGACTGTAAAGAAGTTTATGATGCATGTTATTGCCAGGGAGTAGTATGTCAGGATATGTGGACTTTCCTCATGGCACGTGGGCAGATTTTCAACCGGTTTTTTTTCCTCTTTCAAATGCTGGTTTTTTTCTTTTTTTTTTTTAGCACTTCCTGAATTCTATCTACACTTGAAACACTTATGCCTTCTAGACATATTTTATAGACCCGATTACCATATCAAATTGCCACAGACCAGCTGCAGTCGATGTAGGGTAGGAAGGGGAGATGTCCTGGGCCGGCGATGAGAAAAGAACCTTCACAAGCAATGTTCAGGTTCCCTCTGAGAAGTCTCAGGGTCTGATTTATTTTTATATCTTTAAGCAATAGCTAAGAGGCATTGGGCAGAACATGTTTACATTTTATGTTGCCTTAGCAATATCTGATGAGGTAAAGGTTATTTTTGCTAAACAGTATATTTTTTCTAAGCTGATTCATATCATTGAACATCATGAATACATTTCTTAAAAATTACAATTGTTCCCTCATTGTCCCATACCTAAGTAGAACAGTTCCCTCATTGTCCCATACTTAAGCAGAACAGAAAGTAACTTAATCAAATTAAGTAACTTAATCAAATTAAACTCGTCCCATACCTAAATAGAACAGTTCCCTCATTGTCCCATGCTTAAGCAGAACAGAAAGTAACTTAATCAAACTTGTGGTCACCAGCTAGCCCTTGAGAAACTGCACAATGGTTAATATAGTTTGCTATTAACTAAATGTCATTTGGGTTCATAGTCCATGAGCAGGAGATATTTACAGCACTTTGAGAAATATTGAGTAATTTGCCTCCTTAATGCATTTACCTGTCTTAACGTTCTTTTTATTTCCTATTTCCCACTATTTCTTACATCTAAAGTCTGACCTTTCAATCTCTTTATAAGACCCCTTTAGTAAAAAGAATGTCAGCAGTAAGAGAGGAAGTTATAGTAGTGGGGAAACAGAGGGGGTTTTAGGAGAGGTTTCTTTAGGAGTGGATGTGGCAATAGAACTAAGAGAAACTGGAATTTGAGACTTTTGAGCCAGATCAGATCTCAATATATCATTGCCAATTTGCCTCATGGAGAATTTGTTGTTAGTCACAAACACAATGACTCCTGTGACCAGAGTAACAATTATAAACATTATGGCAAGAAAAATAAAACATGAGGGTACGATGTGTTCCACCCTTTCTTTCCCCCAGCTGGAACTTGGTCAAGCAGCAATGGAGGTCGGTTGGGCTTCGCCATCAAATGATGTGGGCAAGTATAAAATTATAATGTAGAAAGTTTCTGCATGATATTGGCATGAAGTCTACAAGAGTAAAGGCTACAAAGTGAAGGCCTGCTACCACGATTTTTGCTGTACTCAAGAACTACTGAACTTTCACCTTTCTTTGAACACAATTACATAATACTGTATGCCAGTTCTTGTAGGGACATGAATGTTTCCAAAATTATTAAGTATAATTATATTGGATAATTTTTATTCATTTTTCACTCATCTCCTGTGTCTACTTTCCTTTTCTGTGACTGCTTTAACACTAAGCTACATCAACAATTTTTAAATTTTTGTGACAGTCTCATTAAGTTTTGAAGTTGCCTGGGCAAATTTGCGATCTTCCTGTCTCAGCCTCCAGAGTGCTGGGATTAAAAGCGTGTACTCTCATGCCTGGCTCTCATGATATACTTTTACCAACAGACAGATTTAGGTGGATACAATGTGAGAAAATCTATGTCTAATTAGTATACATTTGCTTTTGTGACCTGCAATAAAAATGTACTTTCAGTAGCTATAGGTCTAAAAAATATGTGGTGACATTTGGAGTAGACGAACAAAACCTAGAGGCTGAAGCCAAACTTAGCTGAACCCAGGAGAGAAACATAAAATTGTTCTGGAAGCCAGTGTGATGTGTTGAATGCCCAGATATTTTGGAGTGTGTGTAGACAGCATTATTGCAGTAAGACGTAACTAACAGAGCAGGTTTCTACAATGAAAACCTAATTTGGGGTACTTCTTAGGTTCCTGTGACTACAATATTAAATATTTTCTTCTAGAAGTCTTCTCTTTCAGAAGGGTAAAATGAAGGCCGAACTATAGCCCTCAACTATGAATACACAAGTTATTGTAACTTGGTGCATTTTTTTTACTCATTAATTTTATTGGTACATTTTACATTTACAGTATGCTCACATTCATCATTGGGATCTTGTACCTTTTCATGATGTAAATTTACTTTCTTCCCCTTCCTCTGCCCTCCCTTCAACCCCTCCACCCTTCTGTATTTACAAAGACTTTGTTTCCATTCTTCCTTTTCTCATATTTATTCCTTTTCCTTCTTTCCTTTTCCCTTCCCCTCTCTTTTCCCCTTCTCCTTAGGACCTTTTCTTCTTGTTGGTGGGAGTGTGGTCTGGTGCAATCACTGTGGAAATCAGTATGGAGATACCTCAGGAAACTAGAATGAGAGGTCCCATTTGACCTAAATATTCCCCTGTTGGTTCTCATCCCAAAAGAATTAAAAGAATCATACCACAGTGATACATGTGCACCCATGTTTATAGCAGCACAGTTTGTAATAGCTAAAGCTTGGAAACAGCCCAATTGCCCATCAACTGGAGACTTGATAAAGAAGATGTGTTCTTTTTTTAATAAAATGTAGTACTACTCAGCCATAAAAAATGAGAAACTAGAGACATTTACAGCTAAATGGATGCACATTGAGGCCATCCTCTTAATTTAAATAAACAGGACACATGCGTGACTTGGTGCAATTGGTCTTTAGGGACAATAGTGGCTTGACTTCTGCTATCCATTCTCTAGGATCATAGATGAGAAGGAAAATGAGCAATGATGATGACTGTAGCAAGATGCATTGCGCCATTTAATAGGAGAGTGTGTGGTGTAGCTTATTGAAGGTCACAGGTCGGAACCTTAATATCCTTTACAAAGATCTTTCTTCTCTAAAGTGGTCAGAATGGATTTTATTGTTTACCACTCACTATTGTGACAGGTCCCTCTCCTCTCCTCTCCTCCTCTCCTCCCCCCATCCTCTCTTCTTAGAGCCTTGTGTGAAATGAGGTTATCTTTTTTGCTCTTGCAGTCTTTGTGCCTTGTTCTCTCAGAGTCCTGGGAATTTATAGGCATGTACCACCACACCAGGGTAGAATATCTTAAGCTTCATAACAGTGCTTTCTTAATAGCTATCATTTTGTCCAATTACCAATGAGCTGATCAAATTGCTTCTTAGCTCAAAGTGACTTTTTTCCATGACCTATGTGGGTCTTTCAATAATTATTGTACCGTCAGGATTTGACATCAGTCCTTCTTCTACTTCAAATGTCCCCTTGTTTTTGCTATGCTACTCTTAATGATGAAACATTTTCAGGAGCCACGTTAATATTGTTTTTTATTCCTGGAAGAAAATAACCCCCAAATACCTCTGTTAAAGGATCATTTTTATGAAAAAATTCTTAAATGATTAAGATACTATACAAAACATAAAAGAATAAAGAAAAAAAGCATACATTTTTGTCACTAGACAGAAGAAAATATTATATTTTGACATGATCAGGATAAAGAGGATCAGAAAATAAAAGCATACACATTTTCATTGAAAGTGTGTACATAACTGGTTAACCTAGAGAATCTGTAATATCCTCATAAATTTATATATTATAATATATTAACCAAATGTTATGAGAAATGCAGATTTCCTGCATCAGTACTTTTGGTAACCTCTGCCACACACATTTATTAATCTAATGAGACAAATGAATTTTTAGTTTGAAAAGACAAACTTTAAATTGTAATTGTTTTTCTGATCATTCTCCAGGTGTGCTGTGTTTCCTTTCATCTGTAATGGGATCCATTAGAATTGGTCTGAGGCTGTACTGGTTTATTCTTGGAATTCCAGCTATTTAGACCATGTTCCTTTTATGATGAATCATAGTACTACAATAGAACAATCCAAATGAGACATAATACAAATTCCTTAAATCATAACCACTTAAACATGTTACTCAAAGTAATCCTCTGGAAAACCCCAAACCCAACAAAACATAAAAATGCATTTTACTTAATCTCAAGGAGGAATCATAAAGTCGTACTTATAGAATGCTCCTGCTAGAAATCAGTTACTGAGAACAATTATCCTTTCTATCATATCTATTTTCCTCAGTACCCATTTTCTTCTATATTAGTGCTAAGTCAGACTTATTGCTTAAAATAACACAAATTAGGGCAAAAGCATGACGCTTCTTGGCCAGGGTCATAGGCATGATGGTGGGACTTCATTTCAGAATTTCCTGTACTCTGGTCATTCATGATAGTAAATGGAAAGTTCTGCATTATACTTTTACTTTTATTTCCCTTACAGGAGGTGTTAATAATATACACAAAGTGACTCAAAGACACGTAAGAGCAGAAGGTAGATAGAAAGCAAAGTGCATCTTTTTTAATGACATTAAAATTAAATAAATAAACCATATTCATAGATATGAGTTTGAAATATTTAAAGATGGTAAAGATTCTAAAATCATTCTACATATTAAGTAGATTCCAGTTCAAATAATAACAAAGTTATTGGTAAAGCTTGACATGTCGATTCAACACTTGACATGAAAGAACAGGGAGCTGATAATAAGTATTTCCTTATAAATCAGAAGCTTTTGAAATAAAAAGTCATATAATAATTCAAGAATTACCGGGTGTATGTATGATTGTGTGTGTATTTTTGCTTCTTTTGCAATGAGAAACAAATAGGTCAATAGAACATAATAGAATGTTCAGAAATAGACTAATGCATATGTAGGAGCATAATTTTAAAAAGATTTGGTATTCAGTTTCAATGAAAATAATACAACTTTTTAAAAATTGTCACTTAGTGATCAAAATATATTCCAATAAATTCATTATTTGGAGATTTTATCATTGAACTAACATCAAAATGTATTTAAACAATCTAAGATGCTTATAAGGTCATCAGATGATATAAACTTATGGGACTACCATTGAATATGCAGTTCATTGACCAAAGCCCTGTTTTGTGGTCCATGATTATAGTTCAGTAACTGTCCTTTTGTATTGTGTTATCTCACTGGAAACTTTAAGTGTCTTTCAAATCCCTCAACACCCTGAAAATTGTGATAATGTCTCTTTGTATAAATTGGTATACATTCATTATGCAAAAGCCATGGTAAATTTTTTTAGATAAAAATTAGTACAGTTCATTGAATCTTTTCAATTTTATTGAACTATTTTTTGGCACTTTCCTATATATTTTTTCTTATTTTCTTTCTGCCTGTAACTCATTTATCTTTTATTATATTTATTCAAATATTTTCACAATTTTACTTTGTCATCCATGTGTTGATTTTAATTTGTTTTACCATATCTTTAAATTTCCATGGACTCATTATTTTATATAAATATAACATTTTATAGGACACTGTTCTTTTACATGAACAGTGTAATATTTCTTCTCTGCAAAAATGTATTTCATCTTCTTTTCCCACTTTAGTTTGCAAATATTTTCCAGTTATTCCAAACTTACCTTAGAAATATATTTGTTTTCCATATATTCTGATAGAAAATTCTCTCAAATATCTATTGATATTTGACTGTTACATGTAATTAAGAGGGAAATCCCTAAAACACTGAGTGGTTCTCTATAAGTTAGTGAGAACAGTTCCCTGGCGGATTAAACTCTTGATTGACCTGGTTGGGGAATTTCATTCAGAGATCCAAATTCTCTGAAACTATCATATATGTGTATCAATATATACATTTACAGTTTATATAACACATACATAGTGCAAATTTTGCCATGAACTATAATATATGCTTCACCAATTCAATCTTTATATTTTTGCATCAATCCGATAACTATGATTATACCCATTGCTATGGTTTAGATCTAGTGTTACATGTGTTCAGATCATGGGGATGCTGAACTCATCCATGTTTTAACCCATTGATAAATTCATGGTGAACATGCTGTTGGGGGAGGCCTGGGTGGAGAAGCTAAGGAATTTGGGTGTGTCTTTGGAGGGTGTAAATCTCTCTCAGCTTCTTCCTCCTTCTTTGCTTCTTGCTGCCGTGGGTGGAACATCTTTCCTCCTCCAGGACCTTCCACCCCTTCCTGAAACCATGAGTCAAATAAGCTTTTCCTCCTTTAAATTGCTGGTGTTGTTTCTCTTTGTTGTTTTTTTTATATTTTGCCAAAAATAGAAAAGCTGCCAAAACATCCACTTTTCAGATGAGAAATTTGAGGCACAAAGAAGAAAATTAACTTACCAAAGCTAATAGTGGTTACTAGATGCAAAACATTCTAAATGTGATTCTAAATGAAGAGAAAGACTATGCTCCTGAATATTATGTACTGTTTTTCTTGTCTATGCATGAATCTCCCAAACTTGTATTTTATTTTTATGAAATTATTCTCATCTATACATTTTTCCTCCAAGTTCAAAGTTCATATTGTTGACGCTAAACAACATAACTTCAATCTTTTCTCTACTGTGGAAAAAGCACCATTATTCTTCTGAATAAGGTGGTGGGAGACAAAGGTGTCCAACAAAGACACAAACAGCCTTTCAAATTATTCTTCTGTTTTTAGCGCTCTTTACCTCTCCCATTTAGAGAGGTCTGTGGTTCAGAATTTCTTACACATTTCTAGAATTATCCAATACACAGCAGGTGATTCTGTGTCTTTCTATCTTAAGTTTAGGATTTCTCTGGTCTTCTAAATATGTTACCACTATCCATCTGTTTTGCAATGTCTATATTTTTTCTTGCAACTTTATTTATCCTTACATAATATTTTTTAAAGTTCACTTTATGCTGTCATTTATGTGAAAATTTAGAGAAACCTGAGGAGGGACTTTCTGTTTATTTTCTCATCTTTCAAACAAGTGTATACCTTTTAAAAATCCTAATTATTTGTGACTTACCACATATTTTATCTGATTCAAAAACCAGACAAAAGAGCTGCTGAAAAGCACAGACTATTAAGACATTTAACTGTGTAGTGCAGTGGCTCTCAGGCACTCCGCTACACAAGAAATCCACCTGGAAGGTTTTAAATGTTCCAGTTCCAAGGCTATCCACAGGAACACTCAAATCTGAATCCATAGTTGTGTGTTCCATGGAATAACATATTTTTTAGGCTCTGCAAGTGATTCCAGTATGTAGTCTTATGATTTGGTCATCTGTGTTGCATGAGCAAACCTGGATCTAATAGCGAGTCTATTAAACATAACTGATTTTCAGGTTTGTCTGGATATGAGTGGATCTTTTAGTATGAGGCTATTATGAAGCAAAATTGATTGGTGTTTTAGTGATTAGCAATATCTTCAGTGCTCACTCACTTCAAGTACTCCTTCTTTCTGAAAAGTTATTTTTCAAAGACCTCTTAAACTCCCTCTATGGTTTTATGAAAAAAAAAATTTCTTTCTAGCAAATACTCTTAACAATTGGAGGTCACTCTTACACCAAGGTGACTTGGAAGGCTGAATATAAATAACCAGCGCCTGAGCCACTGAATTAATTGGTAGGGATGGAGAATGAAGACATGAATTTTCTGTCTTGTTAGATTTTGTTATGAAGTAACTTCTCTTGCCAATAGCTATCTTAATTTAATTACCACGTTCTCCATTACTGAAGGAATTTGTACAATGGCAGCTTTATGTGTCACTTTTAATAGGAACTGAGCCGAGTTTCCACTTAACAGTCAGGGTCAGAAGGGCAGTGGGTAAAGGGCCTCAGTTCATCACTTGAGTGGAAGAGGCTTTCCAGTTAACATACTTAGGGGAAGTATGAACAGTTCCATTCTCTCCCCTTTTTCTTCTTTGAAACAGCATCCTGCTGGCTCATGACTGTGTGGGGAAATAGGAAAGCTCATTTAAGGAAACAGTTGGCAGGACATTAATGAGAGAGGAAGGGCATGGAGTTTTGAAGATTTTGTTAAGATCCCCACAATACTTTGGACATCTATTCAGTCAAAAATAAGAAATAGTCATTATGGGAAAAAGCAGAATGGAAAGGAAAACAAATGCCTCCTCAAAGTAAGGGAAAGCAATCTAGAGAAAGCCCATGCCTGTGTTCTTTTCAGGGTTAGGGAAGATTCCTAAGCGAGGAGTCTGAATGCCAAGCACTCTTCTTGTTTGTATTCCCTGTCATTACTGCAAGTGTCCACAAGGTTTATTTCTAGTCAGTGTGGATATGAAAACATTGTCAGCAGAGTAGATCAGAAGATAAAAGACTTGCCTGACCATGTCAAGTCTTGTTTTTCCTTTCAATTTCATCTCATTAGCCTGCTATTCCTTCACAGAGTAGCTAGAAAAAAATAATTGTTTTATAATGCTTGATTTTCATGAAAACGAGGATTCTCATGTTTTCTTGAAATAAAACTTCTGATTTATCTGGCAATAATATGAAAACTGCATAAACAAAATGCAGACCCCTAACAGATTGCCATTGGTCAGCCCAGGACTGAGAAGGGACTGGGGTACAGGAAGGAAAAACAAAGACAATGTGCTTTTATTTTCAATACCCTTGCGAACCAACTTCTCAGACCTTTTAAAGGAAGAAGTCATGTCATTAAGAAATAGGTGGATAATGTCACAAACAAACAAACAAATAAACAGAAAAAGTATATTAAAACACATACAATAAGATAGTACAACATTATACAGATTTTCTTTTGGAGTAGTAGATAATCTTATTTTTTAAATCTACATATTAGAACCTTACAAATTAATACGTTAAAAAGATGCAGGGGAATTAAGATCTTTACCACATAACAGGAGGTAAGACAGGCCTCCAGTCCCTGACGGCAAGCACCCCGGTTCCTCAGGTCATGGGGCCGGTACCGACTGGGATCCTGGGTTACCACCCCTCTCCGATGCATGGCACTCCATGAGCTTCGGTGCTGGAGTCACCATCGCACAGCTGAGTCTAGCCAGGCTTGTGAGGCTGTGGCCTCTTGCGTAAGTGTGGTAGCATATCTGAGATGTGACAGGAATGGGATACATACAGGCATTGTCCTTTAAGGTACGGAGGTTCGCCATGATTGCATTCTCAACATTACACTGTGCGGTGGGAGTTGGGCTCTGGGAGCTCCTGAGGAAACAGTATGGATTTCTGCTCTGAAGCACAGTTACTGAGTGGAGCTCAAGCAGCTCTCTTGAGTCCCAAGCTTGTGACGGCTGTGGAGCTCTCTTCTATCTAAGACTGTAGACCTTCTGAGTACTGAGGTCAGCTGGAACATTCCAGGTTAAACTTCCCAAACTTCCCTGCTCCAACATGGATTCTCTTTGGCTGGAGAGCCAGGTCCCACATGCCAGTGTGCTTTGTTCCTCTCTTTCCTCTACACCATACCATCCAGGGTCTCCATCTCTCCTGCCTTCAGTTCCAGTGCTCTTCCTGATCACTCACCTCAAAATCCAGCTGTTAATCTGTAGCTTTGGTTCTTCTTTTTGGGAGATGTAAGTGCTGCACACATCCATCCAGCCTTCTTGAAATGTCTCCTCTGAATCAATGTTTTCGATGTGAAAAGAGCAGTAGTTTTCCCTACAGAAAATGAAGATACAATCACCAAGGTGAGAAAGGAAACAGATAAGAAAAACGAGTTATGTTTACTATGAACAGTCAGTGCTAATTCAGTGAAAGGACATGCTACAAATGGGATGAAACACATGAGAAAACAAAGTTCTGGGACAATTTTTGAGGACTGTGGCACAATCAACTATTATTTATCAAAAAAGAGCCTTGCAATGTCCCCTTTGCTTTCATCGTTTGTGTTAAAAAGATTTTATTTTTTGTAAATCTTAAAAAAGAGTTTTCCTTTTAAGTTATGCAACCCTAGAGATAGCAATATATAATAATCTACAAGTGTTTATATATGAAGATATTACGGAGTCACTGGATTTACACACACCATTTCTTAACGATGGCACTTAGGGGTAAATGCTCAGGAAATATCTAAATCTATACCAAAAGTGCCTAAGATCCACATGATGCTCTTTGTAGGGCTTCAGATAATTAGGTAAAAGCAGGTCATCCAAATCAAAATATAACTTGGAATTGCCTTCTCCACTGGAACTCAGGTTTTCCAGTAGGGAAAAGCCATGTGGCATTTCAGTAACAGCTCTGTTTCCATTGTTTCCTAGGAGTACATAACAACAACAAAAAAATCATTCTGACTGGATCTCACTAAAAATGAGAAAAGAAAATGAATTAAAATAAAGATTCTTTATGTTTTTTGAGATATAGTTCAGACTGGCCTTCGACACACTAATATAGTTCAGGCTGGGCTTAAACTCAAGACAATCCTCCTGCCTCAGACTCCTGATTGCTGGGATTACAGGTGACTATTCCCCTTCTAGGTTTCTTCCCCAAAGAGTTAAAGACATTCTACCACATTGATGTACACATACCCATGTTTGTAACAGCACAATTTATAACAGCTACATATTGGAAACAGCCTATTTAGACAAAAAAGGTGCTATTTTAGAGTACTACTCTGACATATAAAAGGATAAACATGCCATTTGTAGGAAAATAGATGCACCTTGAGACCATAATGTGAAGAAAAGTAACTCAGACACAAAATCTTAAATACCACACTTTCTTTTATGTAAAAAAAAATAGTACAAAGTACAAAACAGATGATAAAGAAAAAAAGAAAGAAAAAAAATAGGGTGTTGCAATGCAGCATAGTATCTAAAAGTTTACCTTGACTTAGCACAATTGTCTGAAATGTTTTATATGTTCTGTAGGTCCTGGTTTTCAATATGTATGTGTGTGTGTGTGTGTGTGTGTGTGTGTGTGTGTGTATAGGATAATTAACTTTATACAGTCTTAGAACAAAAATAAATGAATTGGATGCTGGAAAAATAAAAGGGAGCTTGGGGGAGGAGGGGAAAAGAAGGGAGTTGAAATGTATTATGTACGTGTACCAGTCCCTCACAGTGAATGAAACCATCGTGCTCTGCAAACATATACTAATAAAAGTAAAAAAATAAAATAACACCAAGAGACTCGGAAAATAAAATGTACTCAAAATAAAATACTTATATATATAAACAGTAGGTCTAGGCCCTAGATGCATATGGCTTTCATGAAACTTTGGACTTAAAATATTTTAAGTATTTTACTATTAGATGACATAAAATGCCTTAGAAGAAGATGGTGGCTTTAAAATTGTGATTATGTTTTTGAGTTTCCTGAAATAATTCAAATAGAGCATCCAAGAAAATACTCAAGGAATATTTCAATCAAAGTTACTTATTTTTTGGATTAGTCTATTCATATTCTCACTAATAACGGTTAAATATACTACACGCATAACCCTAGAGGGTAAGCTCCTAAAGCACAGAACTGCTGTCTATCTCGTTCACTTTACATATTTAGCCATTGAGATAATGTCATTCATAACTAGCACTTGAAATAAATACTTGGAAATGAATAAACACAAAGATTTTGAAAGCAATTCAAAACAATGTTGGGATACAACAAAAATGGTCTCAAATAAATCCCACTGTGGTGTTCGTCATTGAACCAACTGAATGTATCAGAAATGGACTGTGTACGGATGAATTTCAAAGCAGACGTTTTAGAGTGCAAGGGAATTTTAGACTCTGCTGGGTGCCCTATTCTTTAGCACTTAGCATAGAATGGAAGGAATTGACATGAATTTCACTACATCAGTTTATCTTTATTATTTACATTTGTGTCTTTGTCATCTTCCTCATTGCTGTGACAAAATCCCTAACACCCACAAGAGGGGGCTCAGATGGCTTCAAGGCAGAAATGGATGGCAGTGAGCCACGGTGGAAGAAAAGGAGTTTAGCCAGGAAGCAGACAGGAAAAGGGGAGGGGGCTATAGAATTTTAGGTCTTACTCAGTGACTCACCTGAACCTGGGCCCCACCCGCTAAGAGTAAGCCAGCAATAGCACCCTAATTCAATCACCTTCCAAACACCTGAGGCTTGCGTGGACAATTTTTAGCCAAATCATAATAGTACCTGTTATACTTGTCCACAAATAAAAAAAAAAAAACTACTATAATCTGGTAGTTTGGGTGGTACCATTACTTTTAGATTAAGAATTAATACACCAGGGCCGGGGATTTAGTTCCATGGTTTCCCTGCCTGCTGTGCAAGCACAAGGACCCGAGTTCTATCCCCAGTACCAAAAAAATAAAGAAAGAATCAATGCACCATATTGGAAAGCATTTCTTAGGATGTGAGGAGTACAGTACATTGACCCTCACCCTATGAGTAAGATACAGCTTGCCTAGACACACACACGGCTTCATTCATACACACTTATTTAGCTATAGAAACACACATCTTTGTCACTAATACAGGTACAAGAATAGCATCTTGAAGTTCTCTAATTTCTAGGCTTTCTTATATTTGTATGTAGAACTATGGAATGGCTTCATCAGAAAAACTTAAGTCCTCCCTAAAGTCCAGCTACATAAGCTCAATCTTGCATATCTACAGACAGCATAGAGTAATGTCACGAAACCTAGAACTCCTGTGGATTGGTGACTTTGTGTACCTCATCTGTTTTTCTTTGGTTATGCAAAAAAAGACACTGAATGTCTTACTGGAGCTGCAAGATACTCGAGGTTCCATCACCTTGAATTCCAAAATTGCTGGGTGAGCATTTTTGTACAGTCGCTGGAAGTGGGCAACATATTTCATTGTTAATGTACTGAGATTTTATGATTGATTTTACTGTTGAAATCAGGTTGAGTCTTTTCTATTTTTTCTTATTATTTCCATTGATTTTTTTATTGGCATGTATTTACAGCCACAATGATTACATACCTCATAGGGAGTTGGCACATATACATAACGTGTCTATATGATCTTTTTCATCCTCTCCTTCTATCTCTTCGTCCCACTCCCTTATACAAATTATGTATCTCCCTATTTCCTATTATCTTTTGTTTTGCTCTTTATTTATATTTTGGGTTTCTAATGTAGAGAAATCATGAGATATTTCGAGTTGAAGATTGGTCTTTTCTATCTTTATGAATCTAACATGGAAAGCACCATGACTTCAGTTATGTCTGTGAATGTGTTAACCATACGTTGGATTAATTTCTTGCTTGGTGATATGATCTTAGCCTAAATCTTAGGTTAATTCAATAGTCTCATATTTTTCTGATAACCACTGCTGAAGAGTTATAAAGATTATACTAGATAAAACAATTAGCATTTTATCTAGCATGTACTGGTTTCCAAAAGATGGGTGCCTTTCTATTTTTGATCAGTTAAATCAACTTTAGATTTGTAGAAAATCATCAAATTAACCTTTTGTCTTGAATCTACACTTTGCCATAGGAAATAATTACTACATATTATTTTTTACTTTATTTTTAAAGAAATAAATGATTTGATTTAATTTCTTTTTTGTTGCAAATTTTTTTATGTACTGAATTGAGAAGTGCCAATTTATTAACAAGCAACATTTTGCAAAGAACCTGCTTCAGAAAAGACTAATTGCCTCAGGCTATTTGATTTAGAAATAAGTTGGATATTTAATAAGATTTGAATGTCAGTCTGAAAAAGCTCAGGCTTCTTTAGCAACAGAAACATTTGTATACTTAAGATAAAATGTTAAATTTTAGACAGAAATGCAAAGAACAAAAGAAGAGAGTATTTCTATGCCTCTGGTGTTCTGCAAGTAAAAAACAGAACAATTAAAAAACTAATATTAACTACTTCAAAGGTGTAAATTATTCTTTCTTCTGTCAAAAGTTTTGAAGGCTTCAAAAGTGAGAACTGATGAAAGTTCTGTCACCTATCTGTTAAGAATCCTTTAGCCTTGATCTGAGTCATAATTCTTTCTTTGAGATTTCAGAGTAAAAAGTCACGTGGAAATGTGTGGGTGAAATAGAAAAATATGGCAATATTCCTGGTTTCCCTGGCTTTGTAATGTAAGAATGATGGTACCTCACTTACCCTCAATTACTTTTACTTTATCTCTAGAATCTTTAGATAGCATTTAATAATTTTAATTTCTTATATAGCTTTACTTATTAGAGTTAGAAAAATCATCCTTTACCCTCTAGCTATGAAATACTACTAAATCAATTGCAAAAGCTGGTGTTTAAAGTGTCTTGGTAAGGACAGAATAAAATATTCTGCAAGAGATATTTGCTTGTAGAAAAGAAAGTGATTCTGTTGCATAAGGAAATATTTTCTTATAGTCAGTATCCAAGTGTCCTGGGCATACAAGTATATTCTATCATGCCCAGTTTCTTTTCTTTTTAAAATTAATCATTTACATGAATCAAATTTTAAAAGAAAAGGTTATTCCATTGAAGTACTGAATCTCTGCTATGGGTGAAATATACACTGACATTTCATTATTCATTTAGAATTTTTAAGGCTTATTTATCAATTTGTCAGGAATGATACATATTTAGTTTTAGGTTGATAAATATTTTGTAGAGTTTTCATGATCCCCCCCTCCCCTTTTAAACTCTCTATTGAGTAAGTTCATCAAAACTAAGTAAACTTTGACAAAATTTAAATCATTTCATAGCTTCCCCTCTGGGTAAGTATTTTAAACCCAGGCAAACAAAATTAACATCCTTTGAATCTTTTATTATTTGATATACACTCTAAAGTTTTCTCCTTTACTATTTTTTCCCTTTCTCACCCTGGATCAAATATGTACTGCATTCTAAGATAGAGCTAGTTTTTTAAACTTCGAAAACAAAAGTTTCAACTTTATATACAAAGTGATTTTTCTGTCATTATTTTTTCTACTATAGTTTTAACTCCCCAGTTTATATGTAACTCTACTATAATAACCATTGCTCACAGGAGACTGTCAGACAATATTGAGACTTATCTGTCATGTAAAGTATAATTTTAGCAGATAAACAAAGATCATACATATGCACAAGTGTAGTCATAAATATCCCTTATTTAAGGTTCAATGATGCATAAGTTTATTAATATGAACCAAACATAAAGCCACTCTCTACTACAGTAAGAAGTCATTGTATAAATTTACAATGAAGGTTCACTGTCAGTGCATCACTAAATTTAGTTAGAAAATTACAAGCAACCTAATGAACATCCCTTAATTTATTTTAATATTAGGCCAAGAATTTTAGTTATGTAAAAGTTTTACAAATAATGTTCAATGAGATACACCTCAAGGCATATTTACACATTACAAGTAAAACTTGCTATACTAATGCTTCAATTTTAATGCACATTTGTGTTTTTATGAACTTAAACTTGTAGATCTAATATTATTAAACCAGACTGAGTTCAGAAATTTCAGATGAAGGTATTTATTAGAAAAAATTAAATTCCTGGAAAAATGAACTTTTAAATAATCTTATACAATGTCTGATCTTTATGATCCCATAAAAATGTATTATTTTTACTCCATATTGAAATCAGGTAAAAAATATATAGCTGATGATTTTTACCTACAAAATTATTGATAGTATAATTTATAAAATTCATTTTGATTATGTGATTATGGATTTTTTAAAAATGTTCATATGGTAGAAATATCTATAGTAAAAATTTGTGTTAATACTTTCAAAGTGTCATGGATTCATTTCATTTCCTTTGGAATTTGGAAGTACCTAATTTTTTTATGGCTTTATTTAGAACCTCAGAAAAATAAGAAGATTGTGAAGAATGTGATAATTTAATTTTTTGATACTAAAGGCACAAAATGTTTCACACTAAAAATAAAATTTAAAAGTCTTACTCAATTACAGAAACACAGACACATAGATAACTTATATCTTTAATTATACAATCCAAAAAAATCCACAAAACAGAATTAAACCCTAAATTTAAAAACATCCAAAAAATTGAAAAAAATTCCCGTTAGTATGTATTTCTTAATTGATATAAACTCATGCAAAATGCCTGAATTATTTACTGCTCCCATTATTTTTTACTTTTTTTTTTTTTTTTGGTCTCATACAAAAGAAGTGACTAAAAAATAGTCCATGTTCCAGCCGACTCTAATTTGCTGTCTTGGTTACGTGAAATTGTAATTATGCATTCCAATTTCTTCATTTCCCTTACTTTGAATGAGAAACTGTATCTATACAGAAAAGTTTACATTTTATGCACACGTGAGTGAGGTATAATCTGTATTCACATGCTTGTCACATTGTGGCACCATTTTGTATGGTTGTCTAAGTCACTTCCGGCTGCTGAAAGATAGAAACCACAGACTAGGAGGCACCTTAACCCACAGAAATCTATTTCACACATTTTTTGTAGCTGGATCCAAGGTCCACAGTCAAGGGAACTGGTGATTTCACTGCAGTGTGGTCCTTCCTGGTTTTCAGATGGCTGCTTTGATGTTGTCTCCTCATATTATTAAAAGAAAGAATCTCAGAAAAAAAGAAAAAAAACAAACCTTTTTGCAGTTCATTGTTGATTTTTCCTGCACATCTTTTATCTCTCTTTCTTTCTCTTTCTCTTTCTTTCTTTCTTTCTCTCTTTATTTCCCTCTTTCTTTCTTCTCTACCTCTTCCTCCTTTTCTTCCTTCATCTTTTTTTTCCAATCCTATGAGTGAACTCTGAACCTCAGCAAGCTAGGCCAGTGCTTTGTTGCAGTGTGAGATCCCCAGCTATCAGAGACCTCTGCAGTAGGTTCTGATCTGTCCCATGCTACGGCACAAGGTTGAGAACAAAAACTAAAAGACAGAACTAAAAATACAGAGAAACCAGGGAGGCAGGACGATCAGTGATGCTCATCCAACAAAGGCACTGGTCAGTCCAAGCCACCGATTTTTATTGGTAATCAGTTGGGGTAAAGGTGAACTATGTGCTACAGGGGAACAACATGTGAGGATGTGTAGTTGTGCAGTTACTATGGACACTAATGCAAGCAAGGCTCATAACGGACATGACAAAGCATCCTCAAATTAGGAACAGTATAGGCAAAATATAGGGTTGTAATTAGAATGTTGTCCTTCTAGTTAAGAGGATTTTAATTGTGGGAATGGAGTTTGGCTGCAAGTTACTCTGACCTTGGCACACAGCCTTCACTTCAGCGGGACTTTTTCTCAAAACAAGCTAATCAAGGTGTTCATACTTAACAGCCTACACTGTTTACAGCCCGCTTTGGGCATAATCAATATAACAGTCCCCTCCACTCAGCCTTTAGGTTCTCATCATGTAAATATATAAATCTCATTTGTGAAGACTCTATCTTCATGATTTAATTACTTCCCAAACTTCCCGCCTCTAAACATAATTGACTTCAGAATTAGCTTCTACATATGATTTTAGTGTGTCCCCCAAATTTAGCCTATATCCAATGATAAATACAAGCTTTTTGTGATTTTCTGGCTCATTTGTAAACAATCATATGCCATCTCTCTAAATCTGTTATTGATTTAAACGTGGCCACACATCCACAAAAGTCTTAATAAATTTGAACCACACTTTTTCTGCTTAGACTGTTGAAATATATAAAGGCATGTGAATTTAGTTATTGTCCCTCTATGATCCTTCCTTATCTTCCCACACAGGACCTGTGGTGCCTGTAGTCCTTCCAAACTCTCATTGCTCTACTGCTAAGACACCTGTGAGGGTGGTGAAGGGAGAAGAGGTAAGATCAGTAATAAGGAATAATGAAATTATATTTAAAAGGCAGCAGTTGATTAAATATAATTATTTTATTTTTATTTCCATAAATGAAAATAAAACACAAACTAGTCATTATAATGTCAAAGACACACACACACACACACACACACACACAGAGGAGGGGTTTTATTTCAATGGAGTGAACTTCTGTGCTCAAAGGTCCTGAAAAGGAACTCAGAGATTTGCTGAAAGAGATAGAGAGACAGAGAGAGAGAGAGAGAGAGAGAGAGAGAGAGAGAGAGTAAGTCACTAGACAGAAAACCTCTGAGGTTCTTCCCACAGGAACTTATTGTATTTGAAAAGGGATATGGAGGAAGTTCAAGATGATTGATGCTTAGGAAAACAATGAAGATTTCATTGTTGGCATATGGGAGCTCCTTGAAAGCAATAAGTTAAACTATAAGAAAACAAGTTTCCAGAGACAATCAAGGAAAGAAGCATCTTAAAAAGCCTTCCAGAAGATCAAGAAAAACAAAACATTAAACTCCAAAACTATCCTCAAAAATTATATTTACAAAGGGGCTCATATGTAATAGAATTAGATTATGGAATAGTTTAATACTTGGGCATTGTCAAAAATCTGTTGGGGTAAAGGTGAACTATTAGACCTAACAGTTGGGGTGTGATAACAGGAGGCAGACGGCTTAATTTAGAGATCAGGAAAGGAAAAAGAGAGTTCTATTACTGCAAATACAGGATGATGGGGCACATTCTAAGATTATGCCTTTTGAGGATCTTCACACTGCAAAGGAAAAAGATTTCATTTAATTTTTTTCAGCCAAGTTAGCACAGTTAGAAATAAAGTATCTGAGTCACTTCCTTCCTTTCCTACAACAGCACCACACCACCCTAGTGGTTATCCATTCTTCCATAATAGTAAAACATGGAGGTTGCATGAACCACTTCACTTCTCTCCTGGCAACCACAAACACAACAGCACCCTGATAATTATGCCAGCTTAAGCTTAGGAAGTTGTGCAGAATGCTGTGCCCCAAGGGTAGACAGTGGGAGGGCCCTTGGATCTCTGGATCTGAGTCTATAAATACTGGAAGGCCCAGTGACTCAGGCTCTTTCTTTGCCTTCACACACGAACCCTTTCTTTCTTTTGCCCTTGAGTCTCTTCATCTCTTCATCCTCTTTTTATTTTCATCCTTTTCCCTGTTCCTGCTACCACTCATAATCTTCAATAAATGTAGCTACTTAGTACATATTATGAGGTGTATTCTTAGTGATTCTTTCCTTGTCATACACAAGAACTAGGACAATTTTGGGCCCAATGAACTATAACAGTCCACTAAATAAATAGGTATTCAAATGATTACAAAACATATTCTGAGGCAGGGCCAGCATCAATATTTTCTAAAATATATTATTCAAAATGTCAAGTTCATAAGAAAATAATTATACAACAGACAAAGAAAGAGGAGGGCTTGACCCATAAGCATGAAAAAGCAAACAATAAAACTGCTCATGAGAAGCACAATATGAGGTTTAACAAACACTTCAAAACTGTATACATATATTTAAGTAATTAAAATAAGCCATGCTCAAAGAGTCAAAGGAAAGTATGGATAGAGAAATTATTTTCCAAAAGTAAATTGGAATTTCTAGAGTGGAAAATAAAATAAAAAGAAGATAAACTTGCAAGAGGTTAGCTCATCAAGTGTACATTTGAACTGGCAGAGGAATCAATAAACTTGTACAATTAAACAGTTATGCAAAATGAGGAATAGAGGGGGAAAAAAAGCAAATGAAAAGAGTCACAAGGAATAAAGTATACCAACAAATGTAAAATGGGAACTTCAATGAGAGAGGAGAGAGGAGAAATAGCAGAGCATATTTAAAAAATAATTACAGAAATTGTTACAAATTTGATGAAAACTGTCACTATATATGTGTACAAAGTTAATAAAATTAAAATAGAATAAAAGATAGTATAGCAAAAATTATGAATGCTAAAATAATATGAAGGTTCTTTAGTATCAAGAGAAAAATGATTCATCTTGGATAAAGGAAAATAAAGAGGCCACTTCTCATCACCCTGAAGAGAATATGATGCAAAACAAAGGATGATTAAAAAATGTGGTGAATGCTTACAGTTTAAAAATATATATGACAGTAAAAGACACATTACCATTTTCCTCCTTCAAAATACTCCCCCTTTCTTTGAACACACTTATGACATTATTCTTGCCGTTTTCTGAAATGGTTCTGGAAGTCCTTTTTTGTGTCTTTATTGGACTCTTATGGTTACCCTGATGATCTTAATTGATTCAATATATTCACCTTTCATGGTCTTTTTGACTTTGCACAAGAGCCAGAAGTCACACAAATGTTATTACGAGGCTACCTTTCTATTGGATAGGACTAGGCAGCAGCATTCACCAAGCTTTTGATTACTCCTCTTAAAGAAACTCAGGAAAGAGGACTGCTGAACCTGCCTCAGAAAGTGGCAAAGTACTCTGTAACATTTGACCATTCATTCATTTAAGATTATGGTACAGAGTGTATTAATTATTCATATTCTCTAATTATTTTGTTATGAAATTTGTTTTATGTTTTTCCCGGAGGCAAAATGAGTATTTTAAAATATTTTCTTTATTAATAAAATAAAAATTAATAAAATAAAAATGATAAAAAAGAATGATAGGATAAGTGTGTTCAAAGTTAGAGATAGTATTCTGAGAGTGATTAATGGCAATATGTCATTTAGTATAACAAATTTTTAAAAACTCAAACATTCTTTTAAAAACTCAAACATTTCTTAATCACACCTCATATTCAAAGTGAAAAATTTTAAAAGTATGCAAATAAGACTCACCAAGAATTAAAAGAAAAAATGAAGAGAATTTTTTGCTGGCAGATCTACCTTATGAGAAATATGACAGAAAATCTGTAAGCATGAAAACAAGTAAAAATAAACAGTAGTTTTAGTTCACACACATACACACACAATGTCCCATAAAAAAGTAATTTTGTAATTATAAAAAATATTATGAGTTTACATTTATTTTTTATTCTCTTAACTGAGTAGAAAGTAATTACATGAAACAATACACATAAGGTTTTATTATTGAGCCTATATAATATAAAAATGCAATATATTAGACAATGTTAGTACAAAGGAGGTGCATAGAACTAGTTATAAAGTATAAGAATGACACCTGATATTGACTCAAATTCCCAAAAGCAAATAAGGTTAACCAGAAATATCAAAATATGTTAATATTAAAAGTCTTACTAAAAATATGTACTCTTTTTCTTCCTGGCTTCATTAAAAAGATACAAAAATATGTAAATCGAGATTGTCATGTGCTGTATAATGGTGCTTTGATCAGTGATAGACTGTAAACATGATGGTAGTCACCTCAGATCATGTTGCCTACTGAGCAGCAGCCATCTTAGGTTTTGTTTTTTTGGTACTGGGGATCAAACTCAGGACCTTGTGCTTGGCAGGCAGGCACTGTGCCATTGAGCTATATCCCTAGCCCTAGTCATCTTAGTAGGATGTAGGATCTTAGTAGCACTGTAGGATGTTCACTTAATGACTAAATTGCCTAATGATGCATTTCTCACTAAACATACTCATCATTAAATCATGTGTGAATGTAATTCTAGTAATGCATATTAATATTTGTAAAATATATCCTTTCCAAATGTATATCATGATATATATTATATATATCATGATATATATGTATATATATATAATGATAACACCAAAGCAGAAGACTAAATATAAATATAGATGTATTAGAGTTCTATTCTCACTGAAATTAAGTTAATATGCATCTAAATTATATATAAATAAAGATATCTGTGATAAGTCCTAGGACAAACAATAATAATGTAAATATAGAAGCACAGTGAAAAAGTTAAAGAATTTATTGTATTGTACTAGAAAATAGTGCTATAGAAAACAATGACATACAGAGAAAAATAAAAGATATGAGACAAATAGAACATAGAAAAGTAAAATGGTAACTATAAAATTCAATTGTATCAATAATACCATTAAAAGTGCTGATATTAAACATCCAATCAAAAATTGGAGATTGCCAGATAGAGTAAAATTGACACTGACTGGTGTGCTGAGACAGTTTGTTTTCAATCAAAATTTTCCTTAACAGACAATATGTCAATTGCAAAATAATCCTTGATAAATTAACAAAATTTGAAGATTACCTGTTTGTAAACTTCACAATCCTATGGAAATTAGGCAATATACTTCAAATAACCAAAGAATCAAAACAAAATTAACCCAAAAATACTATAAAATATTTTGAGGCAAACAAAAATTAAGATATAGCATACTGAAAATTATACAATATCTTTATTTAAAAAAGAGCTCAAAACAATAATCCAATCTTCTGCCTTAAGACAATGAAGAGAAAATTAAAGGAAGAAGAAATTAAAGAAAAACCAAAGATGTGTGTGGATGAAATAAAGTACATAAATATAATAAAGAAATCAACAAATCCAAAGCTAATTGTTTAAAATGAAAAAAATTGCAAATTTTTACCTATACTATAAATAAAAATGAGAAAAGACCAATTAGAAATGAAAGAGTACATTTTACTATTTATGTTACCATGAATACCATAAACAGCAATATAGTGCATTGATTGATACCCCTACAAAAGATATGCCCTCACCCCACACCCAGAACCTGCTCATATCTGCATAAAACATTTTGCAGATGTAATTAAATTAAGAACTTTGAAATGAAATCAAATGATCTATAAATAAATAGAGGAAGAAAACAAAAAATCCTATAAAAATAGATGCAGAAATTGAATTTATGTAGCCACAAGCCAAAGAATGGCTGCAGCCACTAGAAGCAGAAGGGCTAGGCATAAATCTTGCAGAAGCCCTGGGTCGAGTGTGGCATTTTAGACACGAACCATTAAGAACTGTGAAAAGATGGATTTCTGCTTCTTTAGCGAACATATTTTCGATAGTTCATTTTGAAAACCTCAGGAAACTAATAAAATGGTGTGAAATGAAATTAGCCTGATGGGCTGGGAATGTAGCTCAGCGGCACTGAGCCTGTCTGGAAAGCTCAAGGTCCTGAGTTCAATCCTCGGTTCTGGGGGAAAGGAGAGGAGATATTAACCAGCTTTGATGAAATCCTCCAATTCCCAGAAGAAAACAATGTACTAAAACTCATTGAGCAATAAATAGAAAATCTTAATTACTCTTTAATAATTTAAGTAATTGAAATTTTAATCAAACTTTACAGAAAGGTCAGTCCTAGTTGTCTTACTGGTTAATTCTGAAGAATATGTGAGCAAGAATGAGTAACTTTTTTCACAAAATTGTGCAAAAATTAAAACAGAAAGAAATACTTTTCAACTTATTACATGATACCAATATTATTCTCATACCAGAACCTCACACAGGTATTACATGGAAAGAAAACTATAGACTGATATTCGTATGACTGTAGATTCAAAAAAATCCTCAATATAGTATGAGAAAACTGACTAAGAAACATATGGAAACAATGTATATTATGACCAAATTGCTTTCATTCCAGGAAGGCATGGTCGGTACAACATATAGTACAAATGATGAAAATGATACAAGATTATCCAAACAATAAAAGACTAAAACCACCTGATAATACTAGTAGACATAGACAAAAATCCTTTCATGGTATAAAAAACTGCAATAATAGCAAAGTGGAAATGTCTTCAACCTGATGAAGGCATTTATGAAAATCACAGAATTGGGGCTGGGGATTTAGCTCAGTGGTTCCACCGCCTGCCTCGCAAGCACAAGGACCTGAGTTTGATCCCCGGTACCAAAAAAAAAAAAAAAAAAATCACAGAAATAACACAATTAATAGATAAAAATGGAAAGCATTAAATTAAAAATAGGACAAAAATATCTATTCTTACCATTTCTATTCAAAAGTTCCCTGGAGTTTCTATGTAGGGTAAGCAGGAAAGAAAAAAGAAAGAATAGTTAACCAGATAGAAAGGAGAAAGAACAAGACAGTATTTGTACATAATATGACTTTGCACATAGAAAAGTTTAATCCATTAAAAATACTTATAATTAATAAGCAAGTTCATCAAGTTATCAGGATACCAGAATAATATGTTTAAATTGATATTATTTTTATGTTGTTATAATAGACTGTATATAATTTTTAAATGAATTCATTTAAAGAAGAATATAATTCTTGGAAATAAATTTCATAAAGTTCAAAAGTTACACTGTGAAGCTATAGAATGTTTTTCATGTGTCAGAATAAATAATATGGTAACCAAAGGAAATATATCTCAAATGGATGTGCAGAGTCAATATAATCCCTGTCAAAGCTTTGTTTGGCTTCTTTGAAGAAAGTAACAAATTGATCATAAAATTAATAGGGACATTCTAGCTACTTATAATGTTTGAAATAACCTTGAAAAATGTAATTCGAGGTTCCACAAGTCCTGATTTCAAAGCCTAGAGCAAAACTATGATGTCTGATCAAAATTTTAAAAATTATTGTAATTTAAAAATTACAGTAAAAGATACTTTGCTATTAATCTCCCTCAAAATACTCCCCATGGCTTTTAATACTTTTACCCATCATACTTGCAGCTTTCTGAAGCAGCTCTGGAAGTCCTCTTTTATGTGAGTCTTTAAGAGATTATAATAAAAAATTACCCTGCTGAATGCCATCCAACAAAATGGCAGCCTAGAAAATCATTGCGTTGTGTCCTCATTCACCTTATTCACAAGATCTGGAATTGCGGGGTTTCTGGCTCTTCTCCAATTTAAAAGAACCATAAAAGGGAATCATTTTACATCAGTTAAGGACATCAAAGCGGCCTTAACAACACAAAACAAGAGCCTTCATAGTTTTGTTCAACTGATCTCGAACAAATGTTTTAAGTTAATTCATTCAGGAAAGTGTATTCTTTTAACTAATAGTTTTGGAAGGATTGAATATCAAAGTGGAAAAGAGTGATGTAAAGCACACATCAAAAACACGAAATAATTTTAGATGGTTGTATCAAAAATCTAGATGTAAGGTAAAACTCAAAATACTTATTAGAAAATATGAATGGATGAAGATCTTCAGTTCTGTGGATTTGGCAACGAGTTCTTAAATAAGACCTCAGAAGCACCAACAAAACTACATAAATCTGATTTCACAAAATTTATGCTTCATAAAATCAAGATTTGTCATGTACAAGTACAAATCCCCCCTGGTGAATGTAGTCATTATGTATATCTAAAGTATACTGAGAAAATGAATAAAAAAATTTGTGCTTCCAAGGTTAGCATAAAAGAAAAAAAAGGTGAATTGCAGAATGAAAGAAAATGTTTGTAAATCAAGTATCTGATAAGGAACTTAAATCTTGAATATATGAAGAACTCATTTTTCAGCAATAAAACACTAACCAGTTAGAAATTGGCAGTGTGTGTTGTTTACATTATTACAAAAGTTTCCATATGAAGTGTGATTTATTTATTTTCTTTTAACTTAGTGTTTTGTTTGTTTTTATTTCTGTCGGTACCTGCTGGCAGTACATGATTACATTCCTTGTGGGGAGTTGGTACATATGTACATGACATATCTCAATTCTTTTATCATACCCTTCTCTTCCCCCTTCCTCTGTATCTTGATCACTTTCCCACCTGAAAAAGATCTGTCTCCCTATTTTTCACTATCTTTTATTTTGCTCTTTATATTTTGGGTTTCAGGAAGGTCATTCTTACAGAGAAGACGTTGTAAAGCACAAGTTTTGGGAGATATAATTAGAAAATTCCAATGCATGATTTTAAATCCACCTCAGAATTTCTGCAAAGCCCAGGAAGTCCTTCTGATTTCACTTGCAACAAAAGCTGTAGTTGTTTGGAAAGTTTTCTAATCAGTACACAAACTATGGCAAGCAACCATGTGAGAGAAGAGCTTCCAGGTGACCCTTGAATGGAAGATCTAAGGAGATTGGGGATGTTATTATCTTTTTCCTTTTCACAGTGCTATTTACAGAAAGGAAACATTGGCAGAAATACTTGATCCTGGTGTACATTCAATTTCCTTCTGTTTTGATTGGCCAGGCTCAATACATAATTTTCATATAAACAAAGAGATATCGAAAGGCTGATCCATTCCCTGGATCTTTTTTTTGCTGCTGTTGATGAGCTTGAATGGTGAGATTCATGAAGGTTAGGAGCACAGTATATGGATGTAAGAGGAAATAAGTTATTCACCTCAGATCAGTAATTTTATTGTATTAAATAGACTTCATTTTTTACTTGGAGAAAGGAGATGAAAGTGAACACATGCTACTGAAAGTAATTTTCTAGGATGTTTAAAAGTTTCAGTGTCTATTATACTTTTAACAAATAATATTCATTTACATAAAAGTCTTTCATTTGTTTATTGAAGGTTCTTTTTCAGCTATTTGTGAATCCATGAGGAAATGTTAGGTTTTAAGCAGATTTGAAAATGGAAATCTGCATAAAAACTTTTTCTTTTGAGAAACTGGTTTACTGGTTATTAGAAACTTTGAAAGAATAAAGATTCTTGCTGAAATTTCAGAAGTTTAAATATGCAAATAAATCTGGACTGTAATTGAGAAATAGCCCTCAATGTAACACAGAGAGTTCATTGACTGACTAACATAAGATATATCCTTTATACTTGGTCTAATCTGCCCTTTAATTCTTGGGTTCATGGTACAAAGACATACAAGCACAACTCATACATGATAATAACAGCAGAGCTATAAATTTTGATGTAGAAATCTATCTATTTTCATTATAATAATTTAATATTTGTTTTCTGAATTTAAAAGACATAAACGCTCCCCAAGAAATGTTGGACAAGAAAAGGATATAAAAGGTGATTAAATCACTCCTAATTTCATCACCCGGAAAGTAACATTGTGACACTGAAAATTTTTTCTTCAGAATAATGGATAACAAATAGATTTATAGAGAATAATGAAGATAAAAATGATAAATGACTGCATATTTATCATATATGCTTATAAAATTGGCATCTTGCCATTTGCAAATACATTATTTTTTTACTTGTCTAAAATTCAATAATCCCTTGGATATTAAGTTGTATTAAATAGCCTCCAAAAGTATACTGTATTTCATAAATAATATTCTGTAACATGAGTAACATAAATTAACAATCTCTCCTCTTGTTTTATAGTTGACTCTTCTGTTTTTAATTAAAACAAATTTTAATACCTTTATCTTATTGAAGTTACTATTCAAAACATTTCCTCAAACTGGATGTTTGAGAAGTGTAGGCTTAAAAAAATAGATATTTTTGTCTTCTTTGTAAAAATTCCATAAATGATCTTCAGACTGCTAACGTAATTTAATCTTCAATCAGTACTGAGAAGATCTAATCTCAGTATAACCTTTCTTGAAATGAGTATCTCTATTGAAATTATTTTTTGATAGAAGTAAGTATTCAATTATTTTAAATTAAATAATTGGATTGGTACTAAAGCAAAACATTTCTTTAAAAAATGCCTAACTTCCATCTATTCTTATTTTAATGATGTATAGTTTAATAACTTTAGATTTACGACAGTTGTACAATTAAAGTAATTCTTGTTATATTTTTATAGAAATGTTCCAGTTGATTTTTAATCTTAATATTACTTGGAAGTATTTTGTAATTTTAGTATTTTTCAATGTGCACTTAAATATAACAGCCTACTTATCTCTGATATTTTCAGTCATATTGAATCACTGTTTTACATTTTGCTTATATTGTTCTTGTATTTTAAAATAATATTTTTTTCATGTTAAACTATTAATATTTTGAGGGAGATATAGTATCACTGGCCTTTGGTATAAATGAGTATTTGACTTTCATTTTTCTTTCATCTAATTTTCAAAGAAATATATTCTAAAAGACTTTTTCTTTTATTTTGAAAAGCTCCCTTTAAGATAAATTTAATTCTTACATATCAAAAATAATTGATGCTGTCTCCCAGTTTCTCCTGACTGGAGAGAACAGAAATGTTTTGTGGGTTTCTCTTCAACAGATGAGTCAGAGAAGAGGGCCATGGGGAGTGAATCAGAAAGCTCATGTATGCTGTGGGCTCAGTTTACTTTGTGTAATCTTTCCATCTTGAACTGGTAAACAAAAACCCAAAATCTTTGGGCTTACTCAGGTGTCATTTTTAATCTGAATGATTAGGTACAAAGTGTGATTTTTGGGGAGAGAAATCATGATTTGACAGAATATTAATAGACAACTTTGTTTCTGGATATATTCTTATAAAACCAGATATACCTATGAAGAATTTTGCATAATATGTAAGCTTTTTTTTCTTTCATTTCTAGCATGTGATTTCTGTACTGCTTACTACACTTATGAAAATTATTATTCTTTACTTATTTTGATGAAGATATTGAGTTGAACATTACTGTATTTTCTCAGAGAAGATGGGAGAGAGTATGCCTGTGTGTACCCTGTAGGTCTGTTTTTGGGTGCATCTGCCTGTCTCCCTGGTAATGGAAAGACATTTGAAGAGTGAGTTTAGATAGTTTGTCCTTAGGTAGGAAAAGGAGGATGGAATCTGGAGGTATAACTCAATATGAATGAATGGTTTTGCTGAAATTAATGTTCCCTTTCAACTCATAAAACTGAAAGTGTGGTTATTACCTCAAAGAAAGTTTGCCATTTTGGCAAATACATTGGTGAACAAATTGGGGGAAATTCTGAATATTTATTTTTTTCAGTTTTTATTTTTTTTGACATACATCATACAAACAGAAAAGTATACAACGCATAGACCTATAAATGCATGAATTTCAGGACTAAAATAAAAGCAGAGAGTATTATCACTATCCTAGAAAAGTTCACCATACACCTATCCATTTAATCTCTCCCAGGGTAATTATTAGTCCAATTTGTAATATCATGAGCATGTTTTGCCTGTTGTTAGACTGTATATAAATGGAAACATCCACTTATGGTACTGGCTTCTTTTGCTCAAAATAATGTGAGTTCATCTATGTGGGTGCAGATAATTGTACTTATTCATTTTCACTTCCATATCACATTCTATTGTCTGATAATATCTTAATTTAAATATTTATTTAACACCTGAAAAGAAAATTTGTTGCATCAATTTGGGGCATCTCTTGAGAACAATGTTGCTATAAACATCCCAGTACTTGTCTTTTAGGGTATATATATACATATTTTTGTTAGCATTATTCCTAGAAGTGAAATGAGTGGGTGATAAATTATTTTCAGCTTAGATATGTTATACCAATATGTTTGCCAACAGGAAGTTAATTATAAATACAAATATATACAAAGATTGCCCAGTCAGAATCCCAGTTACTCCATTTCCCTGGAACCTCTTATTATTATGCCTTTAAAATTTTAGAATTCATGTGGTCCATTTAGTGAAACTTCATTGTAGTTTAGAAGCATTTCTTTGGTAACAAATAAAACAAAACATTCTTAATAGTTTTTACCATTTTTTAAAAACTATCTATTCAAGTTTACTCTTTATACTGACCTCTTGTAGGAGATACTTTAGATCTTTTGAGAACTAGGTCTTTGTCAAATACATATGTTACAAATATCTAATTTTGAAATTATTTTGCTATTTTAACTTATTTTTGGATGAACAAATGTTCTTAATCTTCAGACTGAGCATTTTACTTGCTTTCTTTGTATTAAAGGCTTTTAATTTTTTTGCATAAGATAGTTTTACCTAACGGAAATTTAGGAAAAAATTATGTTTTTGTCAAAATGGTTATTAATCTACCCTTCACAATGATATAGCTAGTACATGAGAAACTGAGTTATTGTGATACAAAGAAAAATTGAGATTTCTATATTTCCTGTATGGACATTCAATTTACCATCATTTATTCAAAAGATGATCCTATGCCTATTATACCACAATATAACCTGTGTTAAAAGTCAGTTATATTGTACTAGTTGGCAGTCTGCATTTTTTTGTTCTATTAATAAACCTTCTTAATAACTAGAATTAATAATACAACTCAATATCTAGTAATGTCTTGCTTTATTTTGAAGAGTGCTTTAGCTATTCTTTGTCATGAGGTATTCTATCAGAATTTAGAATCAATTTTTAATTTACATACATATATACTATATTCACACATACACATGCACACACACAAGCACACATACACACAGTTTCCCAGGATTTTTACTGAAATTCAATTCAAGCTATAAACATACTAGAAAATTTTGCAATATTTAAATTTTTGATCTTTCATTTCCTAAATATGAATATGAGCAATCTTTTACTTGAATATTACCAGATTTAGAAAGATAAGAGCAATAGAGATGAAGTATTGGTTTGGATTGATCAATATATAAATTTATTTTAGAACAAAACTTACAAGGATATGCCCTTTTTACTACATTATAAAAATAGAAACTAGCCAGTCAGTGAATTTTGGAAAACACAGATTAAACAGAAAGAAGAATATGAATAATTTTCATTTTTGTTTCCATGAAAATTGAGCCAAAACATACCAGAGTTTAACTTACAAGAGTAGCGCTGGTTTAGTCTGGGAGACCACCCTGTTGATTATGCCCAAGGCAGGCTATAAGCAGTTGCTATAAAGTGTTAACCCCACAATTGGCTTATTTTAAAAAGTGAGTCTGATTGAAACCTATGTGACTCATAGGAGCACTGTGGATGGTGTGGATAGATTGCTATCATCCCTCCACCAATGGCCACAGAAGAGGCAGTGAAACAGTTTGTAAAGCTGTGGGCTCTGACATGAGATAATACAACAGCCAAGGTCAAAGTGGCACCCAAATTCCATTCCCAGAAGAAAACCTTCTTAACTGAAAAGACAAGGTTGATTGCCAACCACAACCTATATATACTCCATTCTGTTCCTAATACAGAATGATTTTTCTCTTCTTTTACAAGCCCAGCCTGCATCAGGAATGTATCCCTAGCAACCACACATAGTCCCCTCACCTCAATTTAACAATGATTGTGTCACCAATAAATATTGGCAGCTCTGTGTGTTCAAAGTCTTTGCTACTTGCTCAGCATTGACCATCGGAGTTCCTTGTTTCCCCCTCACTTGGTCTGTAGGAACCAACCTACAAACTCAAACTTGATCAAGGGGTGATGAAGATGAAAAATAAAGAGACACAGAAACAGGTTATACTCTGGAGGGCCAGGGAGCTCATGTCTCCCTTCAACATAGAGCCCCCAGTGACTGGCGCACCTTGAATTCATTCATTCAGACACCACCACAAGCAATCAGAATTCCACAGAATTTACCTGTCTCTTACCTGCCATGGTGCTTCTTTGGTTAAACAACTTAACTGCAGGTGTTTTCACTCTTCCCTCAGAGTGTTGGCATCCTTTCATGGCCTCTTCTCAGCACTCACCAAGGAGGCCAATTAAGCCTCATTCTTCTCATCTGGTTTCCCATATCTGTCTCTTGAGTCTTCTCATCTCTCATTGTAGCACTGAGCAGAAGATTGGGATGCTTGGTATGGGCCTCCATTAGTTTAGAAAGGAATAAAGTTTATAGAGTATGTTCACATTTTCCAAATTTATGAGGCTTTATTTTCTATTAATGACATTAACATGTTAAAATTTAGTTCAATATTCTGCACATGTTAAATACATAGAGAAAACTGTATAACCAAATCACTAGATGAAAGGTCTGGGAAAGATAGTGAGAAGATTTATGTAGTCAATGAGATAAAATCAAGAAGAGATGGAATTTTGTTATGAACAGGTTTATTGAACTGTGAGTTCAGAATTTCCCAGAGTATACCAGATCTCTTGTACATTTCATAGATAGAGTCACAGTTGGAACAAGCACATTGAACACTTGAAAAGTTGTTTTTCAACCAGATAGTCATGGAAACATGGGAGTCTGAAATGACAAAATTCCCAATTTTGCTGGTGTAATAGGTAAGTATGCTTAGCCTATTAATGATGGTAATAAGGTATCATTCGTCCTCTTAGAGTCATAGAATCCCAAAGGATACAACAGCTAGCATTGCTTTGACTACTGTAGTCCTCCTCTAGTTAACCCTGCTTATGTAGACAGTGGAGTGAAGGATGAGGAGAGTGGTAGAAATTATAAAACCCAATTACTGAAATATTTTTTTTCCTGAAAGGGCTGGATATAAACAGTAGATTTTTTTTTCAATCAGGCTCTATACCTCTAAAAACATAGAAAAGAGCATACTTTATATCAGATGCAACTTTGGGAAGTGGGAGAATTTGAGGAGCACCTTTAAAGAAAGTTGTCTATTTTTTCTTTTAATTCTTAAAATTGTTTTTTCTATTTCTATGTACAATTTCCTTTCATTTCTCCACAAATAACCAATAATGGTTGCAAAACCCAATTTCTTTAAGTGGAACTGAAGACAGTTTATGCCCAATACTGCAAAGAGGAGAGCCCCCCTTTCTTGTTTAAAAAATCAATTTTACATCCACACAGAAACTAGAGATAATTCTCTGCCTTAAAACTTACAATGAAATATGGAATTCAAGACAAAGTCTTTACATTTGGAGCTTATACTAAAGATTTATATTAGAGATTACTGGTCAGATGCCTTATTGGTTATTATTAGTGAAAAGACACTATAAACTTGATTTCAGAATATTCCCTATGGAGATAATAGATGATTTCTCTGAGAGGCTTTTATTTGAGTTTTAAGGCAGAGTAAAGCCACCACTAATTGTATTTATGGTGATGGAAAGGAATCACTTCAACATACTGACTTCATTTTCCTCTTATATCAATAAATAACATTTTCATTGCTTTGATTTATACTCATCATAAAAGAAAACTATAACATTCATCATTCACAATAAGTAACTTATCATTCAAAAAATGTAGTTGGGTGTTTCTCTAACTGTGCTGTTTTAATTATTCATGGAATATCTTCTTCAGTTTTAAATCCTAAAATCCATGGTTGTAATGACTTTTGAATGTTCATAAGTGGCTTCAAATAGACAATAGAAAACTAAGTGTATTTTTATTATTCTCAATTTTATTCTATCTCATTTATTTATTTATTTATTTATTTGTATATCGGGTATTAAACTCAGGACCTTGAGCTTGTGAGGCAGGCGCTGGAACCACTGACCTAAAACCCTGGCACAATGCTGTCTCTTTTAAAACTCATTTACAATATTCTCTTTTTTACAGAAGGCTATTAGGTTTTATCTTTCCATTTCTTATTCAGTCTCAGGGGTAGCTCAATATTCTTACCAACCCTGACATCAATCCTTTGCTTGATCAATCCTGTACTCCGGTTCTTACCAATTCTGAGCTCCTGTACTTGAATCAGTTCTGTAAATCCTGAAGGAAATTAAGAATTTTATGTACTATTTTATAATCTTTTCCTAGCCTGAAACAGAAACCAAAACTTTAGGAAAATATTTTCCATTTCTCAGTTATTGTCTGAATAGATACATGCATGATATCTTAATGATAGTTTCTTTTTTAAATTTTTTACATGATAAATTATCAAAATATATATTTGTTGCAAAGTATAAAGCATAATAAATTAAATTTTGAAAATAAAATAACATGGGAAATAGTAATTTAAATATCTCACTGATTGTTTAAATCACTAAAATACTTAATTTTTAGAATAATTTGCCTTTATTTGACCTTATTATTTGCTTTTAAGGACTTATAGTACTAAAGTAACATGTTAACTTGTATCTCTGTGCAGTAGAAATGAAAATAATTGCTCTCATATAGAAAATATAATCCTGAAATTTACACTGTTACAACCCTATTGTTTATGAATGAATTTTGTCTGTCACTCAATATATGTACTTCAGAATGCCTTCCTAAGTGGGTTATAAATACTGTTTCCTAAAATGTTCTCAAACAAAATTATTACATAACAAGTTGCTTAAGCTTGACGTGTAATCACATTTTAAAATTTTGTACAATGTTAATTTGACAGTTGTAGAGAGACCATCAATGGTCTCACCTACCAGAATCAATTAATTTGCACACTCAGAGAGGTGGAACTTATGGGTTATTTAAATCTTTTCATAACCCCTCAAGAGATTCTCAAGCTGGAAGAACAATTTTGGTTTTTCTGATTTCCTGATTTTGTATGTATGCTTTATTTCTTCTATTTATAGTGTTTATTTATTAATTTTTAAATCAAGTATCTTATTAACTGCCTTAACTAATGGTTATGGCTATGCCTTTTTCCGTAATAGGGCCTGGGAGAAACATTAGCCTTTCTCACTTGCATAGCAAGTGACTGCTTATATGTCAACCCGATTTGCACTCAGTTCACATTTTTTTCCATAATTTTAAGATAAAAAATTCAAACTGGTTATGTGACTATATGTTTATGTAATTCTTGTCAAAAGGCTGATGTGACCTCTTCTTTGTTGAGTGAGAAACAGCAAAGAATTAAAATTGTAGTCATTTTTTAGTCTGTATTTACTTCTCACTGAAAAGCAAAATAGCTCCTTTAGATTTGAACAGGGTATTATTTACTGTTTCTGTGTCTACTTTCACTAACGTTTCCAGAAGATACATGACATTTCTAACACTGAAATTGTTCTACTGTAGAACCTCTCAAAAGCATGGTCCAGTGTTACCCAAAGTCTCCTTTCATGGATACGAATTGGTCAAAACTATTTCAATCATAATCTCAAACACTTATATGCATTTTTATGCTTATTTTTTATGTTTGTACAGTGAAATTATCAGAGGCTAAATGATATGCAAGCACATTTTTCAGACAACTAGTGGAAAATCTTCTTGTGTTTTCTAGGATTTTATAGGGTGATGGAATTTGTGTGTAAATGTAGCCATAGTCTTAGATTAACTCAGTGTGTTCCCAGTGGTTCATTGATATTGTAACTAGCTATCCTGCTATGATTCTACAACCTAATTATTGTTCTTTTTTACCTGCCAGAATGACAAATAGATAGCTATGGTTGCTCCAATTTGGAAAGTTAGCAAACACTTTCTTTAAAGTGAATAAAAGGACCTGTGTAATCAAGGAAAGACTGGCAGTGTCTGTCACCATTAACAAAATGGAAGATTTCAAGCAACAATTTTAATTTTAGAAAAATCATGCCTTTTCCATGATCTTAAGAGCTTGCCAGTAGTAGAATATTTTTCTGATGAGATCATTGGTGACATATACTGTTTTCTTATATTATGACCTGTTGATACGGGGTTAGATTTAAAATGTGTCCCAAAATTCTCACGTGTTCAGAGGTGGAGCTTTTGAAAGCAGATAGGATCATGGGGGTCCTATATGTATCAGTGTAATAATTTGTTAAATTCATCATTCATTATGGTGTTAGAAGGTTGGACTCCATTGGAGGTGGGTCACAGGGGTGTGGCCTGAAATGATGTACTCTGGCAAGTGATTAATACAATTGTGTTTGCATTTGGAAAATCTGTATAATTCAGTGAACTGATATTTTCCAAATGACTGCTGAAAGATAGTCTAAAAACATACAAAGATAAAAGATTCACTGAAAACACAGTATATGTACATGAAAAGATTTAAAGAAGGAGTAAGAAAATTTTACAGATAATGGCTTAAAATTCCACACTGCAGATAACTTTTAAGAAACAACACATACCATGTTTTATTTGGTTGTACCATAAAAGAAAAACAACTATAGTAAAATGAAAAGGCTTTTCAAATACATATGATTTGTAATTATATAGCTACTAAGGCCAGGTGTTCTAAACTTCAACATAAACTTCAACAATTTTGATTCAGAAAAAGTGAATTTTTATTATAGGAAATGTTCAAAAGATATAAAAATATAAAATGATTACATTTTTCCAGATTTTTTTAAATTTTTGAAGATATAGCTTTTAAAAATAAAACATTACATGCATTAATACATTGTGAGCTTTTTACTATTATTTAAAATGAGTATATAATAATATACAGACACACTTAATTTTTTTCATTGGCTCTTAAAAACTGTAGATATTTCTTGTATATTTTAAGCAGCATTACAATAAATATGGGAGTCTATTTTTTGGCATGCTGGATTAATTTCCTTTGGATATATACTCAATAACTGAATTGCTAGAAAATGTTAATCTATTTGCAGTTTTAAAAATAAGCTCCATACTGTTTTCCCTAATGGCTGTACTTATTTAGATTCTCACCAACAGTATGCAATGATTCCATTTTCTCCACCTGCATGCCCTCACTTATCTTTTTTCTTTCTGGTAATATCTATTCTCACTGGTGTGAGGTGATATCTCGTAGTTTTGGTTTACGTCTCTCTGATTAATGAATGACATTGAACATTGTTTTTCATATACCTGTTGGCCATTTGTATATCATTCTTTTAAAAAATGAGTACTTAAGTATATTTTCCATTTTAAAATTATATTATTTGTTTTGTCACTATTGTGTTGAGTTCCTTATGTACTTTAGCTATTAATACCTTATCATATATATGATTTGCAAATATTTTCTCCCATTCTGTATATTGATTCTTTACTCTGCTGATACCCACCTTTATGAATAGAAGCTTTTAGATTGATAAAATTTCATCTGTATACAAAGAGATAAAATCCCATTTATCTATTTTTGCTTTTGTTTTGTTATTATACAAGAAATGTATTTGTTCATTTCAACATCTAGAAGGATTCCCCCGTGTTTTATTCTAGTAGATTCAATAATATATTTAGGTCTTTGATTCATTTTGAGTTGGTATTTTGTGTGTGGTGAGAAATAAGTATCTAGTTTCATTCTTTTCCCTGTAGATATACAGTTTTCTCAAGACCATTTATTGAAGACACTTTCCTTTCTCCAATATACATTGTTGGGGCATTGGAGGAAAATCAACTAGCTGTAAACGTGCGGATTAATTTGTGAATATTCTATTTCATTGGCCAATGGGTCTTTTTTGTTTGTTTGTTTGGTACAGAGGAACAAATTCGGGTCCTAGCAGAACCACTGAGCTAAATCCCCAGCCCCCAATGGGTCTCTTTATATGCCAGTAGCATGCTGTTTCATTAATTGTAATTCTTTTTTCTCTCTCTTTCTTTCTTTCTTTCTTTCTTTCTTTTTTTTTTTTTTTTTTGAGACAGGGTCTCACTATGTAGTTCAGGCTGGGTGTGAACTCCTTATGTAGCTCAGGTTGGCCTCCAACCTGCAGCGATCCTCCTGCCTCAGTCTCCCAAGTGCTGGGGTTACAGGTGTGTGCCACCATGCTCAGGTTTGTTAATTGTAATTCTTTAATATATTCTGAAGATTGATATTAAAATTCCTCTAGGTACCCACACTCCTAGGATTATTTTGGCTAGTCTGAGTCTTTTGTAACTACATAGTGATGTCATTGGCATTTGATAGCAATTGCCTTGAGTCTATAGATCACTTTGGGTGATGCTACATAGAAAATTTAGCAATTTCTTCCAATTCATCAACAGAGGATATTTTCCGTGTGTGTGGTATGTGTGTGTGTGTTGGTGTGTGTGTGTGTGTGTGTGTGTCCTTGTCAATTTATTGATTCAATGTTTTACAGTTGATATTTTTCAACATATAAATTTTAAAATAAATTTTTTAAACTGCCGTCTATCATGACTGTTAAAAATATTTCCCATAAAACCATTTTGGGAGCTTCCAGACATTTTAAGAATGTAGAGGCCCTTCAAACTGAAGTTTGAAGATTTTTCTATCTTAGTTTGGAGACAGGTGGAACAGGGGAGGGGGTGAGGAGAGAAAGTTTCTTCCAGAAGAAGAAATAGTGAACATTTCAAAGAGTGAATGCCCCAACTGCAATCCTAAACCCATTTTTTTTTTTTATCACAAAGTGCCCACAGTGAGCTCTTATCCCAGGCTCAGCCTGGTGACTCCGCTTACCTGCTGTAGCTCACATGCCATAGGTTGGCCACCACTGCCCTAGGTCAATTTCAAGTCAAGCAAGTTGACAAGCTAGCTTAACTGTCATGAAAGAGAAAGATTTGGATAGACTTTCTGGAGGCAGAACATTACAGAAAAAGGAAAAATCATCACAAATCCCACAGAAAGAAAAAGAGCTTGGTATGTTGGAATCCCATAAAAAAGGACAATGAAACTAGATATAAGGAACAAGAAAGATAATAATATAATATGGGGCTGGAGGTTATAAAACCTTGTACATTAGAGATAGGAGTAAGAGTTTTATTTTAAATCTAGTCAGATGCCATTGAGGATTATCAGTAAGTATCTTCAAATGCATTTTTTCATGTAAAATACCATTTTAACTTTTGTTGATACATGCTTTTAGTATAGAATGATGACATTCATCATGGGGAGTTCTAACATGTAATAACACATCTTCTTTCTTTTCTTTTTTTTATCACCTTCTCCTTGCATCCTTCCCTAAACCTTACATCTCTCGATTGCTTTACCTAATGCAGAAGATATGTATCCATATTTTCTATTATGTATCTTTTATTTTGCTCTTGGATATATTTTGTTTTTCTCATATAAGATAAATCATCTGACATTTAAGCATGAAGATCTGATTTATTTCACTTAACATTATGATCTCAAGGAGCATCCATTTTCCTACAAATGACTGAAGTTAATCCTTCTTATTTTAGAATAGTATTGCACTGTATATCTTTATTCTTTCATCTGTTGATAGACATATAGGCCAGTTCCAAGTTCAGTTACTATGAATTGTGCTGCTATAAATATAGGTAAACATATATCATGGTAATATAATATCTGAAAATCTTTTGTGAAGTTACCTAGAAGTAGAATAACTGGGTCAAATGGAATTTCTAATTTTAGTTTTTTTAGCAATATCCATAATGATTTCTATAATGGTTGTACTAGTTTACATTCCTACAAATAATATAAAATAATTATCTTTCCCCTGCAGCCTTACATGCATTTGTTATTATTTGATTTCTTGGGGATAGCCATTCTTTCTGGAGTGAGATGGAATGTCAGTATTATTTTAATTTTCATTTCTTTAATATCCAGAGTTGGTGAATATTTTTTCATGTATTTATTGACAGCTTGTACTCCTTCTGAGAAGTGTCTTTTACTTCACTTGCAAATTTTTTGTGATTGTGTCTTTCATTTTGTGAGGTCTAAACTTTTGAGTTTTTAAAATTATATATAATCTAGATAGTAGTCCCCTGAGGAATAGCAGGCAATTTTTTCCCATTCTAATGGTTGTCTTTTCACACTGTTGTTTCTTTTGCTATAACTTGGCATTATGTTGTTTGTTGATTCTTCGTTATTTCTTATGCAACTGACGCTCCGTTAGTAAGTCCGTCTGTATCTATGTCTTTAAGAGTTTTACCTATTTTGTCTTCCAACATATTAAGTGTTTCTGTTTTAATAATTATTTTTGTTCCATTTTGATTTTAGTTTATTGCATGGTAAAATGCATGGGTCTAGATTCAATCTGCATCTGAATAGCCTGTTTTCTCAGCACCATTTATTAAAGAATCTATATTTTTCTTTCAGTGTATGTTTTTGGTCTTTTGGGTAAAGATGTGATAGATAAATGTGCTTGAGATTTTTTATGCATTCTCTATTCTGTTTCACTGATCCACATATCTGCTTTTGGTCCAGGATCATGCTGTTTTGTTACTGTTGGTTTGTAATGTAACTTGAAGTTCAAAATTGTGATCCTTCCTGCTTTGTTCTTGTTGTCCAGGATTGTTTTGGCTACTCTGGGTCTCTTCTGGTTCCATATTGGTTTCTAGATTATTTCTTTTAATTCCATGAGAAATTCTGTTTGTATTTGGATTTAGATTGCTTTAAATCTATTTATCAATTCTGGAAATGTCCATTTTTAATATATTGGCTCTGCCTACCCAGAAACAGGGCATATCTTTCCATTTTCTGTCTTCTTCAATCTCCATTTTTGGAGAACTGTAGTTTCTATTGTAGAGGTCTTTCATTTCTTTGATTACGTTGATTCCTAAGTCTTTAATTTTCCTTAATGCTATCGTGAATGGCCATGTTTTCCTAATTTTATTCACAGTGAGTTTTAATTGATGTACAAGAATATTATTGTTATGTATGTCTTGATCTTGTATCCCTGCTGCATTACTGAATTTGGTTATCAATTTTAGGAATTGTTTGGTGGAACTTTTTGAGTTTTGTAAGGAAAAGATCATGTCATCTGCAAATAATGATAATTTGACTTCTTCCTTTCTTATACGTATTCCTTTAATTTCTCTTGAATTATTGTTCTTTTTAATTAGACTGGAAATACTTTGTTACTAGTACGGAGATCATTTTAGGTAGCATCTGCTTTTCAATTATTCTTTTTGGATGGGTAACTACAGGCTTTTGACTTTATCTCAAGATCCTATTCTACGCATTAATTTGGGAGTGGAAAATCCAGTATAATTGGCTCAGTACACAATTCTCCAGGAACAGACTACTGTACAATTAATGACACAAAGACAATTCACATATTGGCCTGCAAAGAAAACCAATTAATAGCAACAAGTATGCTACCCTAGCAATAGCAAAACATCAGCGAATATAATAGGGTCAAAGGCAAACTGGATATTTATATACTCTATGAATCAATAATGTACAACCTTTACCCATAGAAAAGAGATATATAATAATAGTATAAAAACTAAGACAAACAATATTGACATACAATAAATATTTACTACATGCAAAAATTATACTTCTACTAAAAACAGAAAAAAATGCAACAGCAATAACAGAAAGTTAACTAAACTTATAAAGATTAAAAATCCTTAAGAGTGATACAAATCAAGATGGTGGAAATGAAAGACATAAAATTTGAAACATTAAGAGAAGAAAGAGGAGAGGTAGGAGAGAAAAGTGAGACAACAGATCTTATTAAAGAGTGAAGGAAATTAATGCAATTAGATAAAAATAAATAAAAAAGAAAACAGGAGAACAAAAGAAAGAAAAAGATAAATAAAAAAGAGACAAAAATAAACCCTAAAGAATCATTGAAACAAATAAACAAAAAGATAAAAATGAGTCCAAAAAAATTCCTCTGTGCTTTTGAATGGATTTTTTTTTTTCTTTTCAATGTCCACAGTTTTAGAATCCAGCAGATACGGAGGATGGAGAGCAAATCACTGCTGAAATTTATTTAGTTTCCATACTCATATTTTTCTGTTTAAGTTTCAAATCTTGCCCTGTTTTTCCCATTAGGCAAGGATGTTTAATGGCATCCTCCCTAAGGCTGTAGTCATTCCAGTAGCTCCTATTTCCACATCCTTCTCTGCACCACAAGTCTTGACTTTCTCCACCTGGCTCTATGGCCTCAGTTTGTGAGGCACATCCCACCCCACTCCAGAGGCCCCGTGTCCATATACCCCAGGTCGTGGCAACTGTCCAAGTCAAGGCAAGTCCTTACTCACATTGGTGGATGTGGAAAGCAAACAGACCGCTGGTCCCTGTGCTGGATGCCATCAGTGTAGCAGGGGTTCAAGCAGACTGCTATACTTAATGCCAATACTTTGAAACACAGTTGGTTGTGAATATCACACATGCCAGGCCTGGCTTCTCATCACAGAGGGTGAGCTCAGTGCTTTCAGATGGAGCTTAAACTTCTCAGAGTTTCCATGCTCATACCTGCTCCCATTTCCTGACTGTCTCTGTGGCTGTCTCCCACCCAATCCTGTGGCATGGTGACACCAGAAACCTAACCACTCTGCAATTGTTCTGCATCTCAATCCCATGCAACTATCCCCCTCCCAAAATAGATTTGATGAAATCTGCCAAGATATGGTGGGTGCTGCATAATTTTCTCCCCAACCCCTGCCTGTCTGCCTTGGGGAGGGAGGCAGCTTCAGAGTAAAACATTACAATATTTTTGCCATTTATAATATCTATGGGCTTTTCTTGGGGCCAGGTGTGCTGGATCCTTCCACTGTCTCTCCCTGCCACGGACCTGGGCTTATCCTGCAGCAGAGGAGGCATGTACCCCTCCCTCTCTAGGGCCCAGGAAGAGCCATCAAAAATGCCTGGTTTCTCTCTCTGTGCTCACTATCTCTCCATCTTCTCAACAGTTTCTAGTTTTCCTTTCAGCTCCCTCCTACTTCCTTGAGATCCACCGTTTGCTTTCTCTTCACCAAATTATTGTCTTCCAAGTTTCCCCACCCCAGATTCCAGAGAGGCCACAGCTTGCTGCTGATCTCTGCTCCATCATCCTCTAATGAATAGTCTATAAAGACAACTCTAAATGTTATTTCAGAACCAGTTACCGCTCTCTACTGTATAGAGTGGTAAGGGTAAAAGAAAAGAGTCTGCTTATTCCTATTTTCAGGATGTCTTTTCAAGATTAAGTCACTTGCAGTTGGCTGTGTATTTTACTTATAAGAATTATGGAAAAAAGAAATCAAGAGAAATTTACAAGAATTTCCTTAATCAATTAGAGAGATAATTATTTGCTTCCCTCTTTAGAGATGAGAAAGAATAGTGGTCAGTACATTTTGAAAGATATATATATGGTATAAGAGTTATTTCCTGTACAAAACCTTGAGCTGCTTCAAAGACAATTAAAATGTAATTTTAAGTAGCTGGAAGCTCAGAGAAAAATTCTTGGCAAAAGGTGTGAATTTGGAGTTCATTGACATGCAGATAGTATTTAAATCCATGGCCATGGGTGGGATCACTGATATCATAATTTTGTCAGTTTATTCACATATTTCCTGATCTCATTGTAAGTATTTATACATAGTTAATGCACCTATCATTCACTAATGCTCATCCCAGTTCATGTAGGTGCCTAATTGTTAATTATCACTGAATTTTACAAAATTGCTAGGGGACAGCTACAAAACAAGATCCATTAAAAGGCATTTGCTGAAATCTCTGAGCTGTAATAAACATTACATGCTTACTGGTGTACTAATAAAGGTCTAGCTTTTCTGAAATAATTTAATTTTCTTTCCCCAGAAAGAGTTTAATAAACATTTGGATTAAATTGGTAGCTTAAAATACTCAATATAATCAAGGCTGCTACAGGAAATGTAATTGTGACCCTGAGGAATAAAAGTAAGTAGTGATCAGTAATCAGGAAGAAAGGAGAATATATATGGAAGAGAGAAGAGACACTTGGCATTAAATAAACAATTCCCATAATATCAAGTCAGTATTCTAAAATTAAAATTTACTACACATTAATATTGATGTCATTTTCTTCTCTTTGTTCCAGATGCAGAGATGAAATAATAGGAGGTGAGAGAATGCTGCTGGTGATTTTCTTTCCACTTCTTTGGGATAGAAGAGATATTTATAAGAAAAATCTCCCAAATTCAACTCCATGACTGTGATAAACAGTTGTCCCATTAATACAATGCATATCATATGCCTAACACTATAGGTTTTGCATAATCTACACAATTTAATTTGGATTCAGAAAAATTTGGAATATGGAACTTTTCTCTGAGTGTGGCAAGATATGCATGCAGCTTATTACAAGCAACACAATGTTGTGTAGAGATGTGTGGGGCTTCATTAGTCTTTTCATTATTGAAAATTTTCTAGCTGTGTACGTTCTATAAAAAGGCTTCAGGCATTGTCTTTGTCACTTTTTTATTACTATGCCACAATGCCCCAGCCCACAAAATAATGCAAGAGAGGTTTATTTTGACTCAAGTTTCAGTCCATGGTTAGCCAGGTCCCAGGCAAAACAGTATGCCAGAGGATCGAAGAGAAAAGCGGTTCACATCATGGAAGTCAGGAAGCTGAGAGAAAAGACAGGAGAGGAGCCTGTAAGAAAGGTACACCCTGCCAGGCCACAAACACAATGACTCACCTCTTCTGACCACAGCCCCATTTCCTCACAATGAGTTTGTTATGATTGCTGAGTATGGATCCCCCACGATCTAAACACTTTTCAAACACTTGAGGCTTTGGGTGGACACCCAGATCTAATCCATAACTGACATATTAAAGAGAGGGAAAGAGAGAAAGAGAGAAGAGAGAGAGAGAGAGAGAGAGAGAGAGAGAGAGAGAGAGAGAGAGAGAGAGAGAGGAAGAGGAAGAGAGAGGGAAAGAAAATGTGTATTTGAGGAGAGAATAAAGTTTAACATACCAGGAAACTCATCATTCATACTGGCAAGACTATACTGTGTGAAAATTATTTATTGAACACTTCCTACATCCTAATTACTGCATTAATTGTTATGCTTTAGCTGATGGAAACAATTCAACAACCCTACTAGATAATGCCATTGAGTTTATTGTAATAATGAAAATGAAGCTCAAAGGTGACACAATTAGAAAATAACCAAGCTCAAGGTTGTCTTGATTCCAAATGCTATGTTCTTAACAGTTATACATTCTGGTAAACTATATATGTTCACATGTTTAGACCAGAAGGTATGTAGAGGTTTGGTTGCATGATACCTAAAGTTATTGTTTATTTATTTATTTATTTTCACCTATCGTCCTTTGAAAACTCCTTATTTGTATGACAAGATGTCCATTAACAAAATGGTACTAACCTAATCACATGAACCCCCTCAAGCATAAGCACAACTGGAAATCAGACAGATATGAAATGTGAAAAGAATTTCATACCACGGCTGGCATTGAAGATGAAGAAAGTAATGTTTGAAAAAATGCAGTTGATCCTAAGGAACAGAAGAGAGGAAACTCTTCTTCATTCCAGTTGACACTGAGTAAGGAAATGGGCAGCTTAGCCAACAATGAAAGGGACTGAATTCTGCCAACATACATGGAAAGGAGTGGGATGTAAATTCTTTCACAGAGCTTCTAAAATGTCATAGCCCTGTTAATCCACACTGTTTGGCCTGGTGAGACACTGAGCAGAGGTCTCAATTGAGCCTGCCTGGATTTCTGACCCACAGCAACTATGAGAACGAATGTGTGGTTTTAATCTGCAAATCAATACTTGTTTCTATATAACAGAAAAAGTACTACAGTGACAGAATAGTCATCACACAGCCCGCCACTTGTCTCTGATACAAGGTGATTCCAAGGCCTTCTGTTTGGAATCAGGAATAAAAGTTACCAAGAGCTTTTCAATACCTTACAATATGTATGGTAAAGTAAAGTTTATTTTAGGGCTTTCACTGGTGCTCATGATCTGTATTGTACTGATATCCTGTTTCTAACATCCAACAAAATCTCATTGGATTATTGTGATACTTTTATTGAAGTCAGCATCATGAAAGGCGAGGTTGGGAGAAATGATGACACGATGCAACTCTCAATTTTAAAATGAATTGACAGGACATAGACATGCTTGATGAAAGTGTAAGAAATCTCTCCCTTTGAATACGGCTGCCATATATTAACTTAGAATCTCACTATTAACAAATCTTGCCATGAGAAGAAAAATTGAGCAGTTTTCCTTTGTTGAGACAAACCACACTATCACATTTTGAAAGTTGAGTGATTTTGCCCAAATCTCTGTAATTTAATATATAACTACAAAAAAATCTTCAAATATTTTAAGTTGACATATTTTACAAATAAGTATACAATTTATATATATAAAACATATATATTAACCATTGTATATCTTTTCTAAAATGCTAATGTAAAAAGGAAGAATTATTTTCTTGATTGAATCACTTCAGTAAATACAAAATATGGCTCCATATTAATGCAAATGTAGCTCAATCATTCTGTTGTCAACATTTTCACCACATCAGAGAGGCTTCAGAAATGGGTGATGACAGGAGACCTTGCATTAAATGAGAAGGAAATTACATCCAATGAAAATATTGGTTTTATAATGGTTGAGCCCAGAGAAATTATGACTTTCAAAAGCTTCAGTTTGAATGATATCACTCTGTCTCTGGTAAGTATTAACAATGGGTTTCTTTTTTCATCTTTTAACTCCACAAACTTTTATGTCAGTGTAGGCCAGTGACTTCCCTGAGGAAGAGGATTCAAATAATTGAAAAGAGATGCCCAGAATATTCAAGTCTTGGCCTGGGAGCATCTATTACTCTATTAATCTCATACTCATAACAACCTCACCCAAACTGAGAGATTGTTAATTAATTCTGCCCCCTCCTGAGGATTCTGCCTTGAGACTAGAGAGGAGAAATGGGAAAATAATCATCTTGCCTGCTTTGTTTAAAAATTTCTGACCAAGCTAAGAAAAATTTCATTAAGTTATTCTAAAGTAATCCTATTAATACAACTCTTCATCTGTTAGATAGCTACCAGGTATTAAAAATGACTTTAGTTATCTTTGTGTCTTCAAAACAAAACACATAGCATGTAAATAACAACACTTATGATAATAACCAATGACATTTTAATTGCTATTGAACTCAGGACATACAAAGAATATACTTTATTCAATACTGACTGCAAATATTTAAAGTTTGCTAGGTTTAAAGATCAGATGTTAATTTTAAGGGGAATAATGTTTTGCCTAATATAGAAAGTCAACATATTTCAGAGCTAGTATGTTTGCTGTTTGGGTGACTAAATGAGTGTTGATCTGAAGTCAGAAGGGCTGCCCTGTCCTCCCCATTATGGTAAGAATGTCACCGCAATTTGTAGATTACATCTTTTCTGCTACATTTCTAGACAATTGCACAAATTAAAATGTGTATTATATTTTTTCCATGTTCAGTCCATTAGTAGAACCCCAAAGATTATTTTTATACAGAATTTACAAATATCTTTCCTTACTTTTATATATACTCATTTTTTTTGCTTGCTTTAATCCTGATTACTGTAATGATTAAATTCTCTGTCACTATTTTGCCTGTGTTGCCATTCCATACATGCATATATATGAAATATATATGTGTATATATTTGTTTCCTTATTTTTGTATGTATAGTTCTAAAATCTCAGCTGATTCATTTAAATTATTTGCCCATAAAGTAGGACTGGAATGGAATGACTGAAGTAATTTGTATCATTTCATTACAAATAAGGTAAAACAGGAAACTAAATAGAACAGTATATATTTTACTTATCATCTTATTTTTACGCTCTTACTTTTCTTATTTTTATTTTTGAATTAGTAATTTAAGAAATAATCCATATGACATAAATTTAAATTTGAATGACAGGACTTTATTTGTTTTCATAAATAAAAGTATTTAAACTAATCTTCCTAATAAGACTTCACTGACATCACAAAGTTTTGTTATTATCAATTAGTTTAAATAATATTTATTATGTTAAGTGGAAATTTGAAAAATTACATATGTCCTATATGTGTACATATGTTGTATGTGAGTTGCATGTGTGTATAGATTCTTATCTTCTATATGTATATATGCATATATAGAGACATATATTGCCTTCTTGCAAAGAACATGTACGTTCAATTGTCAAATCTAAAATTTTAGGAAAATGAAAAGCATTAAATTATTGTTTGAGGAAGAATTTATCAAAGTAAATAACACATTGTGATTCTAAAAAGGAGCTTTTAAATTTGCATGGAAATAACTAATAAGTATCAATTTTTATCTTTAGCCACATTTTATCAATACCAACACTTTTACAACTGCAGAATTTTGGGTTATTTCTAATTAAAGTACATATTACAAACTAACTTGAGTTAAAATATATTTGAATTTTCAGCATGTAGTATGAGTACTATTTTATATTTACTTAACTTTGGAAGTCAGTAGAAATATTATGGTTACTTTCAATGGGATGCTGAAATGTAAACTACATGTTTTGGCTTAATATTAGCTTAAGGGATCTAGCTCATGTAAAATATTGGTACAATACCACTTTTGACCATAGATTACCATAAATTTATATAATTAGTCATTTTGAGTAAGGATTCTTTAGGGACATTAAAAACTTACAAATGATATTATCAGAAATATAAAAAGTAGAGGTTAGGATAAAATGAAACATTATATACTTCATTCAACTTCATTAAAAAGTAATCAGTTTCACCTTTACATAGTCTCTCTTGGTTCTTATAAGGTGCAAATTTCCAGTGATGAATGTCATTATATTGTATACCTAAAATGTACCAATGATTAGAATGAATAATCAATAATGTAAAATAGGAAGAAAAGGTTCAAAGGGGTAGGGGTAGTGGGAGGGGCGGGAGAAAGGAAAGAAGGGAAAGGACAAATGATGAGAAATGGAAAAAATGGAAATAAAGTCTTTGTAAATAGGGAAGGGTGGAGGGCGTGAAGGGAGGGCTAGGAATGGGGAAAAAATAAGAACCAAGATGCATTATGTAAAGGTACAATTCCCAATGAGAAATGTAATTGTGTTGTATACCTACAATGTTCCAATAAAAGAATATTGTACATTTAAAAAAAAAGTAATCAGTTTCTTATCTATTTGTTTCCTCTGTCTCCCAACTTCCTTTTATTATTTCTTAGTACTGGGGAAGACTCAGAATCCTACAAAATATGTTATTTTCTACTTTCATATACTTTATTTTGTTTTATCCTCTTTTTTCTGGTTACCAAACATGACATTATTGATTGAATTTAATGTTAATTCTCTAAGACCATCTAACACAAAGCCCATATTTAGCTATTGCTAACTACCTCACAAAGTTTCTTATACACTTCCACAGTTCAAATCATCATCCAAACAAGTTTCAAATATTATATTTACTTACTATACTTATTAACTCTCTTTTATTTTATTATATAATAGTATTTCTCCTTTTACCTATTTTTTTTTATTTTCTTGCTCTGGACATCAAACCCAGGTCCAAACAAACCTTAGAGCTTTGCACATGTTAGGAAAGCTCTCTACCACTGATTCCTAACCTCCAGCGCTGCCCTCTTATTTTTGTGTTGTTGGTGGGAGAAATGCATTTATAGTCTTGCAGAATCCCACATCCTGTACATGACTGATTGCTTCTTCAATATACATTAATTTGTTCTTCTCTCTCTTCAGATTTTAGTAGGTTGACAGTTAGATAGAAAGGTCTGGTTATTTTCAGACTGTGATTTTCAAGCTAGGGTAATTCTCACCTGGAATTGTATATTTCTTTTACAGTACACATTGTCTGGTTATCCTCATTTGTGATATTGAGATTGAACTGGCTTCAGGGCTTGTCCCCCTGCACCTGCCTCAACGAAAGCACCGAACCCTATAATGAGCAATGGTTATGGCCATGGTGCCTTCAAAATTCTTGAATCTTGGCTCTCTGACAACTTGTGTAAGTTAATTCAGTACACTTTAATTTTTTTCCTAGTAAAGAACGGGTATAAAAATAATCTGCTACCAAATTCATAAGGCTGTTATATGCAAACACTGAGATAGTGACTGGAGTGAAGACTTTATAAGTGTCTTCTGTCCTCATTATTATGATTGCTGCAATTCACTATTACTTCCAAGGGGCCACATTTTAATAAATATGGTCTTATTCTTCTCCAACTTGTCCTTCTCAACCATTATTACCCATTACTTTGGTTAAGTTGGCCAAAATATACTTTGAAAATCATAGAATTTTGAGAGCAGAAATATTTCTTTAATGTCCTGAGATGGGTGAAGGCAAGTATAGATTGGTACAATAGGAAACAATTGTAGAAAAATGATAATTCAGTGGAAGTGGGAAAATTAAGTTAGAAATAATTAGAAAATATTAAATACCTCAATAATCACAAGAAATATTGAAACCATTTAGATTTCTGATCACATACAGGATTTGAGATTGGGTGGTTACAATTGAATCTTAAATCTGAAAGACAAAATGGGCTCAGTGTACTGAAGAAACTGAGAAACTGTTGTGTCCACAGAAAAGTTCACGTAAGTGTTTGCCACTCAGTGGAACATTTTGAAGCCCTTGATTCTTTAAAAATATAAAAAGTTAAGAAAGTTTGGACTCAAGATTATGCCACATTTCTGATTAGAATAATTTTAGGTTACTAAAGCCAAACTCTAGGACAGTGATAGTGCATAAAAAGACAAGTATTTGTGCTTTCAGAACATATTAATTTTGTAAGAAGCAGAAAAAGTTGAGGTGTTGTATGCTTGAGGGTTTTTAAAGTTATGATCTTCAGATTGATAAATATAATACCATTCTGCTTACATTTCAAAAATTAAAGAGAAGTAAATATTGGTAAGGGTGTGGTACTTGTTTTCTGACTGAGATGCAAGCGTGCTTTGTAAAGGGAAAGATCTAGATGTCTGTAAATTTTCAGATGTGTATCACTTCATTAAATCTGTAGGGCAATACCATGAGGTTAATTGACAGGGTAACTGTGCTCAGTGGATAGAAGCTTACCATTATCTCATTATGTGATTTGTTCACTACAGAGCTGATTTCAAATCGAAGACTCCTTAGTTCCACAGTTTTCATAATGTGATTTTATTTTGTCACCACTGAATTTGAAAATTGTAGTAGGTAAATTATCAGAAAAAAGAAGATAAGGCTAATAGAAGAAATAAGAATTGAAACAAAGTAAAAGATGCATTAAGATAATATGTACTTAAAATTATTACATGAAAATATTTATCAACTATATTCTTTATATCTTTTGAAAACACAAACCTGGTATCATATATTTACTTTCATAGTTTAATACTTTTTTCTAATTTTAATAAATATTAAAAGATACAAAAGTATACCACGATTTAATTAAAGTATTTTAATTAGTAGGTATGCTCATTAAATAGAATTTGAATACATAGCACAACATTTTTAAGTACCAGTTGAATTTTACAAATTTATAATTCATAAAACACAAGTATCTATATATTTGTTTCGATTTTCATATATTTTAACTTTGTACTGTCTCCAATATTAATCTCTGTTTAAGATAGGACACTGTTCTCTAGAACTTACCTCCCTTCAGTATTTCCAGAAACTTTTTTTCTCTATATGTGGCTTTTTCATGATCTGAAAGAATATCTGTCAATTTAAATCTAACTTAAAGAAGTCAGAGTACATGCTTTCTTTGTGATTTGCTATATTACAAAGGAGACAGAATAAATTGCACTTGAGTGATAATTTGGAACTACATCTGAAGTAAAACTTTTAAGAAGTTAGCTCATGGTTTTTCACAAATTCAGACAAGGCTGTCCAGTAGAATGGGTAATCATAAATTCTCTCCTTTTGAATTTCAGATAAAATTAGTAAGAGGATATCTTAGCAATTATCAGCCAATTATTTATATGCAAAATAATATTGATATTACTGGCATCATGGAAAAATTTTTTAAACCTGTTATACAGAGTCTCTGATCTAAAAATGTTTATAGATGCATATTTGTTCATCTATAATTATACAGGTGTTTAAATATATACATTTAAGTACTCGGTAAATATGAAATAAATTAAACTACATATCTATTTTAATACAAGGCATGGCAATTTGCCTGGTGAATGAAACAAATAATAAAATCTATGAGCAGAGAGATTTCACAGGTGTATAGTATCTCTTTAAAGCGTACATTTCAGGATCTCACATAGAATAATAATAAAATAGTTTTTATTTCTCTTGGTGAAATGTGATATGACATTTCTAACACTTAGCATGGTGTTGGAAACTTTTGGATAAATGTCTTGTGAATCCATAGATTTACATAGATCCCAGCCATGTAAAATCTGCATACTCAAAGAATCCTAGAGGATAGAAGCTGTGTTTCATTGATGGAGTAATTAGGGATACAAAAGATTGTTTTTTCAAGTTCCCACAGCTGAGATACCCAAATAAGAAGCCAGATCTTTCAAAATTGAACGTTTGTGCTCATTTTACTGAACCATTCAATGATATTACTGAGCCATATTAAAATGTGTCTTTTAAATATAAATTTCCTCCAGGTATTTCCAAAGGTCTGATAAAACTCAAACCAAATGTCTTTTTAAGCTCCATTTAGGTACCCTTTGAAGGGGACCCTTCAGTGCCAAAGAACTCAGGATTCCTAACTTCTGATTTTGAGAAACTAAAGGAGGAGCTAGAATTTAGATGCTTTTCCTATTGAAACCAATCCACTTTTCCTTCCTATGTTAGAGAAAAAAATACTTTCTAGAGAAATAAGAAATGAATTCAATTATTGTAATATTTTCTCTTGATGATACATTAAAGTAGCACATGAAAATATACAGATATTATTATGCATATTAATAAAAGCAAGCCCGCTGTGTTCAACACATCATTGCCTATTGCCTGTGTGTGCATTTTGAGGATCTAAATGCTTACTCAGTCCTGTTTTCCTGCCTGTATGCTTTCCTTCCTTCTCTGCTTTTCTTCTTCTCATTTGTGTTATTTAATCTTTTTCTTTCACTCTGTGATATTGCTTCTATCTGCATGACCCACCCGGGTCTCTGGTGCTCATTGGTGGGGCTTTGGGAAGGTGACTGGATCATGGGTGTGTGATACTAAGTTAGTTCACTGATGGGTTTATAGCAGAGTGTGGGGTTGGGAAGTGAAGCCTGGTGGGAAGAGAGGTCACTGTGGGAGTGGCCAGAAGGGGTGAGTATCCCTCCTCCTTTCTTGAGCTTGACCCTGCTTTCTCCTGGTCTGCCCCTCTGCCATGCCACCCTCCCTTGGGGCCACTGACTATGGACCGAAACCTCTACAAACTGTGAGCTGATATAAATCTGTCTTCCTTTAACTTATGTGTTTCAGGTATTTTGTCCCAGCAGTAAGAGACCTAGACACGCTTTTTCATTTCTGCCCACAATTTTCTTTTTCTTCATGCATCCTCTTATAATTTTCAGCTCTTCCTCTCTCTTTTTCTATCCCTTTCTCCATTCTCTCTTTTTTCTCTTACTTTCTCCCCACCTTAAGTGAAAGCTTTCCTCTTTTGTTCTGCTTTCATCTACATATTGCATTCCTCCTTAGCTATTCCTTTTTTTCCTGCTCAGACTACTTTTTAAATATGTTTGTGGTCATTGAAAGAAATGGCCACATTCAAAAGAAAAGTTTCTGACAAGACAGATATGAAAAAAAAAAAAACAGTAATCACTTTTTCAGCTCTAGTTAAGCCAAGATTTGTTTTGTGTTGCTGATTGTTCTACAGTAAAAACTGCCACAAGTGAACAATACTTTCCATTCTTAGCACATTTAGAAATTATGTAAATTAAAAGAGGAGACAAGAATATTCTAATGTGCTTGAGTATATCTTTGTGTAATGACCACAGTTGTCCTACTTATCTCTTCAAATAGTCAGTATCAGAGGCTTCCAATGGAGAGCCCAGATTAAAAAGGCAAATGAATCATAAATAAGCTTGCTCATTCTCTCTGCAGATGATTGTCTATATTTTTTTTGAATTTTTGCTTTATTTTAAATATGTGTGTCTGGTGGAAGCTAATGTTAGACTTGGAAGGGATAATGGCGTAAGGAATGCTTCCATTTGTAATGGAAAGAGAATCTAAGTATTGAGGCTTTTAAATTGCATTTAGCAACTGATATACAAAATTATTTAGATATGGGTTAAGAGTTATCAATATGTCTATGAATAAGGCACAAAAAAGATAGTCACTTAAAATGTGAACATATTCTTAATGCCAAGTATATATTTCTTGTGTTGACATCAAATCATATATATTGTAAATAAAAGATTTTTTACACTAGTTTTATGTTACAAAACTATGGCACTAAATACATCATTCATATATATATATATATATATATATATATATATATATATATATCTGCATGTGTGCATTGCCAAAAATCCTGCAGCTATCTTGAAGTTATGAGGAAAGTCATCAGTGATATACTTTAAGACGGCATTGTGAAAAGGTAGAAAGCTGCTGGGACCAGGGGTTTAGCTCAGTGGTACTGTGCCTGCCTTGCAAGCACAAGGTCCTGAGTTTGATATCCGGTACCAGAAAAAAAAAAAGGAAAGGTAGAAAGCTGTAGGAACTTTAATAAGCTCCCAAATTAACTCTGGAAGTATCCATACTGAAGTTTATTGGGCAAGTGCACAAGCTGAAGACCTCGCTAAGGTGATAGTCTTTCAACTTTACAGTGAATCTATCACATTGTTGTGATCCCAAAGGTTTTGGGTCCCTTTGCAACAGGCGTGTGATATAAATGGTTAAATTTTGGCCACTAGTCCAGCGGCGACTTTTAATGATCCATGCCACATCTCCTTGGATTAAAGTTCTGCAGTTTCTCGTGCAGAAAACCTTAGAATAATCCCAACTTCTCTGAGAACTGGCAGAATCAAGGTCTGACAACTGTGCCTCCCAAGGGACTTCCGCATGTCAACTTTTACTCCTTCCCTGGCTTACCTTCCTCACCCTTCACTCCTAATTCCTAGGGAAGCCCTTCAAACAATCTACCCCCACACATGTGCTTGAGTCAAGCTCTGCTTTTATGGACATGCATATTAATAAACCCATGGTCAAGCACAACCGCTGTAATAATTTTAGGTATTTAAATGGGACTATACCACACAATGTTTGGAAATACTGAACATTCAAACTGGAAAAGATATGTTTAAGCTCATTTAAATTAATAGGCCAGTGCTGAGCTACTGTTAAGGTCTATAGATTCTGCACCTGTCAGGTGAAGGTGAGGGTGCAGGGGTGTAAAAATCAGTGCTAAACACTGAGCCTCAGGTAAAGATGATGGATGAGAGTGAACCTGGATCCCAAACAGCCCTGTTTTCTTAAGTAAAATTCATTGGAACCCTAGTTAACGTTCTCCTGTGTAACTAAAATGTAAAGACAGCTGTTCTTTAATCACAGTTGAGAATTTGAAAGTATTTTCTACACTTTTCTCATTGCATCCCCATTGCCAAACTTTGTTTCCTTCTCCTCTGCCATAGAGATAATTATCTGTATACAAGATTCAATCACATAGGCTGAGTTTAACTGGATGTAGTCAGATGTGGACATATAATGTCCACGATATATGGACATTAGAAAAGCCTTAAAGACATGAGATAAAATTCCTTCACGGAAAAGTTTTGATGTCTTTATTTCTTCAATGTTCTTTTGCAACCACTAATGAACAATATGCTGTTGAGTTTAAAAGTAAATGAATAGGTACAGAAGTATACATATTATATGTCTTTCTGAATTGTATTTTATAAAATGCTTCAGTCTATGAGTAAAGGGAAGATATGGAAAAAATTCCACGGCAATGCTTGTGACATTATGCATTCTTCTCCTTCAGGGTAACTTTGTAGAATTATCAATATTTTACTGTGTGTGAGTTATTTAACATTTTTTGCTTACCGGAGGCAGGTACGATATCTAATATAACTTTGTGGTGCCCATTATATATTAGCATAGTGTTTTACATAAATAGTTAATACTTAACTCCCTGGCACACATTGTCCTGAATCATAGATTTATATTTCCAACTGTCTGTGCTGCATCTGACTTGAATGTTTATAGATAATTCCAGGTAACTATGCCAATTTCCAAACTCTGCCTTTTACTTGAAACAAAAGTATTCTTTTCATTGTTTTCTCCTTTCAGTAAATACAAATATCATGCATTGTTTCTTCAAGCATTTATCCTTCATCAGTCATCCTTGAAAAAGTCTTTTTTAATATATCTAATCCATAAAAACTCTATTCTTTTACTTTCAAGATAGATCTAAAATTTGATCATTTCTTACCATCTCTACCTCTAATGCCCTAGCCATGTCACTTTGTATTTATTGAGTTCCTGTAGTTGCTTTTTCAACGATCTCCTTCCTCCTACTCTTCCTCCTCTATTGTGTATTCTCAACTCAGTCCTTGGAATTCAGATTTTCTTGGCCCACAAGGCCAAATCTCACATAGCTATTCATGAAAGCATCCTCTATCACCTCTCTCCCCTTATCTACTGATGTTTGTCCTTGTCTACTCTGCTGCAAGAACACTATCTCCCTACTGTTCTTTGAACTTGCAGCAGATTCTTCTGCCTCAAGGCTGATATATTGGTTGCCGTTTCTTCTGCATGATGTGGTTTTACCATAAATATTGCATGGTTTGTATCCTGTATCACTCTGCTATGTCTGGCCTAAAATAATTCCAAACACTGGGTGACTTAAAAAACAGGAATTAATTATTTTACAATTCTGGATGGTAACAGTCCAAGAATGAGATGTCAGTAGAATTGATTTCTTCTAAAGACATTATCTGTCTCTATCTCTGTCTGTCTGTCTCTATCTCTGTCTGTCTGTCTCTCTCTCTCTCTCTCATTCCCTACCCCACCTCAGAGACTGAAGGTAGAGAGTCCTGGGCTATAGCCTCAGGCCATTTTAAAATTTTTATTTTGAGACAAAGGCTCACAAAATTGTCTAGGATGTCCTCAAACTTTCTACTCACCTGCCTCAGTTTCCCAGATATCTGCGACCTGGCTCAGCTGGCTCTGAGCCCTCTCCTCTTAGCCTGCAGAAAGTGTTTCCTGGCTGTGCCACTCCTGGTCCATCCCATGTGCATCCATGTTTATGATGTGCCTTCTTCTCATAAAATCCTCAGTCTTGCTAGACTACCGTCCTACCTGTATGATCTCATCTAATCTTAACTACTTATTTAATATCGGTACCCTCAAATCTAATCACATTAGCGTTAGAACTTCAATGTATGATTTTTAGGAATATGCAATTCAGTCTTCAACATCCCTTTATTCTTTTTCAGCCTTACTTTATTGGTGAGGGGTTCTGTGGACCAGTCTTTGAAAATCTCACTCCAGTTACCAGCACCTTCTCTCCCCACACATTCTTTTTTTTTTTTTTTTTTTTGGTACCAGGGATTGAACTCGGGACCTTGTGCTTGCCAAGTCCCCACACATTCTTTATGTCCACTTACACAGATGTGTTTCTTTTCCATTGTCTGTCTTGTCCATTAAGGTATAAACTTCCTGAGTTCAAGGACATTTTTCTTATCTCATTTCTGTAGGCATTATTCTATAGTTTGAGGTTGATACTTCACATAGAGTAAGTTTGCAATATATTGTTGTTAAAAAAGATAAGTGAGCTATGTAGCTGTATAATATCAGACAGATACCAATGAGTGCACCAGTAAGAAAATGAGGCATTCAAAAGGAGACAATGTAAGGACTATTTAGAGTGAGGTGGGCACACCTGAAGAAACCAACAAATGGTGATGAGACACCAAGAACATTTCTGCATTGCAAAGTCATCTCCTTCTGAAGTCAGGAGGGCCAAACAAGGGACACTTATAGCTGGAGTCAAGGATCAAGTCCATCAAACGGGATTGATAACTGGAGGGAATAGATAATGTCAAACAGTAATGAAAAGAGGAAGGGTAAGAGAGGACCAATTCATCATGTGTCTCTGTTCTCTTTCCAGTTTCCTTTGGATATCTCCCATTCTCAAAGAAGTTGACAGGGGAGAGCCTGGGAGAGTGAATGAAGCAGTCTAGAGAGGAAGCAAGCAGGGCAGTGAATGAAGCTGATCTGCATGGAGAAGAAAAGGGGAAACAAAGTACTCAAAAGAAAGGAATAGTAATTTTAGATTTATTGATGTCTTTCTGTTTTTCATTTTGTTTACATGTTATTCCAGTTCACCTTGAGAAACTGTTCGACTACCAGGGAAGGCTTTGATAGGGAGGATTATTTAATATATAGCATGTTCACAGGTAAAATGCAAAGAGTCTGTTGTTTGACTGCCAGAGTTAGCAAACACGATTTGCAACAGCACAAAAGAGCTTGTTTCTGAGGATTTGAGAAGGATAGAAGATCTGTTAGATTTCTTTAACATGATAAGAACCAAGGTTGGATTCCAGTGATGTGATTTAGATATATGAAAAACCTCTCCGTGCTTATGAGGAGACCATGGTGCTGACACCATGTAGAGTAAAATGAAAGAGCAAAGGACAAGAATCACATTCCAAAGAGGTTTATGTGTGATTTTTAAGTTGAGGGAACATAGAGGTTGCCATAATTTGATACAAAACTAGGAGATAATATTGCTATACCAACAGTGTTAGTGGTGTGTGTCATCTCTTAATGGCAACACAGTAGCCAGGTGATAGTAGTCAGAAATGACTGAGGTTGCCATCTTCCCATGAGCTTATCATGTGAATTCATGCAATTTCTTTCAAGGAGTGACAGTAGCACAGGAGTTCACTGAACATCTGATTTAGGGCTTTAGTAAAAGTACAAGGATCACAGTGGGTATCAACGGGAGTTCGGTGGGTTCGAGTGGACAGCTGGGCTGGGACCGTGCAGGTCATTGTGTGACCTGGAGTTAAGGGGAAGCAGCAGTGAGCATCAATGTGCAGCCAGAGAGGTCTGTCCTGACAGGTTCATAGAAGCACAGTCACACATCCCATCTGTAACAGCCCCAAATGTACCCAGGGACAGGCCATTCACACTTCAGCAGTCACCACTCCACAGACCCTCACCACACTCCGAGATCAGTTTTAAGTCCCCCTTCATTTGATTGCACACATGTTACAGTACCCCTCAGGCCACCACAGATCACCTTGAAATGGAAAGGGGGCCAGGGGAGATCTAAACATCTGCGTATTTACTTCCAAATCACTAACCTCCTAAAACAATAAAGTTCTAAAAACATTAGGTTATGAAATAAGCTAAGCTGACCAATTTGACCTCCTCGATGTTAACTTTGATTTTCTTTCCTCTTCTTACCCTGTACTGTCACGGGGTACAGAAGGTATTCGTGAGGACAACCTGTCACTTTTGTGGATGGAAGAATCATATTATTCTGAAAATATATTTGTATTGTTCAGAACTCTAAATTAAGATACTGGACATCACCTGTAGCGCGACACATACCATATGTACTTTGGAGTATCTGCCTGCTTAAACTTGTTTCAGCTCCACTGTGGGTTAAATTCATTCTTGGTTCTGTCAGCTCATTGATTTGACATCGATTTGATTTGATTATGTTGAGATAGATGATATCAGCTCTAATATTGAGGAAGTAGACAATGCAAAGTAATTAGTCACAAAGCTCTTTTGTAAACCTCCAATATAATGAACTCTGGGCAAATTAGCCTGTAAGCATAATATCTCCCATTTTAATTTGATTTCTGAGCTCCAGAATTAGGAAGGCCATAAGTAAGATCCGTTGTTAGTTTGCTCAATATAATTAGAGGGTCAGCAATTTGATCTTGCCTTGATGACAAAACAATTATCTGTGGCATCCCCTTTCCCATTTAGGAAAAATAAAAGCCTATGCTTACTTCGGTTTCTTTTCTAATTAAGTAGAGTTAGTCCTGGTTTCACAGGGGCAGAGTGAATGCAACATAAATATCAGAACTCACACTCGGTGTGAGGAGAAAGAATATATCAGATAGGAGGAATCTCAAGCACAGCAACTGCTATTCTCATGCTCTTGGGTTATTGCCCTCCCATCCCATCTGTCCAAGCGGTCAGGCTTTTCTTTATCTCCAGCTGGTGTGTCTGCAGCTTTTCCTTCCATCTGGCCCATGCCTGCACTGTATCACCCCAGCCAGCCTGGTGCATGCCTCATCAGTGCCCAATTCCCCATTCCCTCAGTTGCTGACGTTGGACATCTTTCAATGGAATCCCTCCAGAAAATGCTAAGAAAATAGAAATTAACTTAAAACGTTACAAGAACTTGAAAAAAAAAATCATAGACTACTAAAGCAGACTGCCATTCCACCAAGCTCTGCATGTGTGCTACCATTTTCCGAGTATGTGGACCAATGATTTCAATTTTTTTAGTCTGTGTTTGTAGAACATAACATTTACATTTTTTGGTGAAAAATTAGTACATCTACATACTACATCTTCATTCCTTTTTTATCCCCTTTCCTTTGCCTCTCTCCCCAATCCCTTCATCTCTTGATCCTCTTCCCCTTTGAGAAAGGTCCATTTCCCTGTGACTGCTAATCTCAATATGTCAATGTCACTGGATTAAGAAGCTCTGACCTAGCCAGTCAGTAAAGTAGGTCCCTATGTGTATGTCCAGGGGACCTAGATGAAACTTAGGGTGCTGTGTGTGGGCCGCCACCCATTCCTCTCTGGCACTGTTTCCCTCCTCCGCTTCTTCACTCCTCCGTGTCCTTCTGTCAGAATGTTTCCAGCTTGGAATAAACCAATCATAGACTGAAACCATAAGCCAGTTAAGCCTCTCCTCAGTTCAGCTGTAGGTGCTGGATGTTGTATCCCAGCAATAGGAAAGCTGACGAATACAAAAACTTTACATATCTTCTTTATAGGACAACTGTTTCTCTGAAGTAGAGTCAGCTGGCCCCTCTTTAGGGACAATGGAATTTACTAATTTTAACTAAGGCTGGATCGCTAGAGCCAGAGTTCATAGGTTTTAGGAAAACACAATTACAGATATTTATTTTGCTAAATTTAGCTGTGTGGCCTAGAAAATTGCTTTACCCTGCTTATATTGTTTTTATCTTTATTATGAGAATCAAAAATAGCTCTGAAGAGTAGCAAAATAATAAAGTAGGTTAAGCATTTGTATGGTACTTACCAAATATGAAATTTCAAGAAATGATAATTATGTTGATTATTAATTTTTAGTACTATTTTAATCTTTTATAGAAGAAACAGTCTTCAGGATTTATGTTGTTTTCAATGACTGGCACGCTTTGACAGCAATAATTGAAAGGTCAGGTTTACCTATTGTTTTGGATAAATAGGTTTGTTTAGTAAATCCTCTTATGAACACGTATCTTGTTGAGTCACTAGGTTACCTAGAAAGGCTCACAAGCCTTATGGAGAGAGAGTACATAGCTTCTTCTTTAATGACATAATGGCTCTAAGAAAGTGGCTTTTCTGAGCTTTCAGAATTGAACAGAAACAATACATTAGCTCCATGTCCATCAAGTGTTGGGAGTCTGAGATGATTTTAAAATATAGTAGAAAATTATTTTCCCTTTTCCCACAGAATGATAAAGTTATGTCTTTTGTTCTGAATGAACTGATACTGTTACCTATGTCTGTATAAAGTTGTAACTGCTTCCACCAATACAATACATTCAAATTAGATCTAGACATGGTTGTACATGAGCATAATACCACAATTTGGGAGTCTGAGGCAGAAGCATTGCTGCAAGTTCGAGGTCATCCTGAGCTACATAATCAGTTCAGGGTCAGACTAAACTACGAAGTGAGATCCTGCCTCAAAAAAATATATATATATATCAAAATTGCCTTTGTGACTAATGAGTCAGCTCATATGAAGACATAGCTTCTGATATAACTCAGGGAACTCTAAACTATGTATGACGATTTAAACTACCATGAGAAAATTATGTTGCACAGAAGCCCAAACTACATAGAAAGGCCACTTACAGCTTCAAAGGACAGTTTTAGGTAGGCTCATCCTCAAACTTATGGCAGCCGAGGTGTCAGAATTGTAAATGTGTGAGTTTCAGTGTAGCCTTCAGCTGCTTACCCATAACCAGCATTTGGGTCTTCTCAGCAGATAAAGTGGGACAGGCACACCACATCATCTCTGGTTTGTCCAAATTTCTGAACCACAGAATCTGTGAGCATTATAACAAAGATATTGTTTTGGGTACTAATTTGTGGGGTATTTTCACACAGAAATTTATAACTGGGACAATGTCAAATGTAAGTAGATCTGCTGGGACCAAAGAGTTTTGAAGTAATTACCACTTCTGGGTTTTCCAAAGAAATTGTTTTCAGGTGGAGTTGGGGGTTGGTAGTAGGGAATGGGCCAAAAGGAGCTACTTTGAGGAACTCAGCAGCAGATAATCATGAGATTGGAGAAATTAACTTCAAATAAGTCTAGAGGGAAGCTTAGGGAACTATTGTAAGGGCATAATTCTAGTCTTCAAAATAAGAAGATATAGAAGATACCACACAGGAAACTAATGTTCAGATTTAAGCATAATAATTCAGGTAGTCAGTTACTGAGGAACCAACAAAAATACTGATCAGATTTTGTTCCACATCAGTAATAGACTATCTTTACATTTACTTCATGATTGTCAACATGTGCAACTTTTGTCAGGCAATTTTGTCTATCATATCTGGAGATTAGAAAAACACTAGTGTATTTAAATATATAAGTGAGCTTTTCAGAAGATAACTGATTTCATGTTAAACATATATCTCTATTAGCAACCTACTTCCACAATAAGATTTTAAAAAGAAATGGTTCTTTACTACACACACACACACACACACACACACACACACACACTCAAACAAATATGAACAATTTCAAAACCAAGAGCTACATATAACAGACTAGTCAAACACTTATTTGTCACATGACAGATTAGCTTCATTTGGAAAATGTGCCCATCTTGTGTAGAAAGCCTTCGTTTTCACTGAGTTTCTTAGTTTGAAATAAATGTGCCATAGAAACCAGAGATTCCAACTGAAAAGCCAAAAATTCATGAGAGTTTTAAAAATGCTGTTTGCTTTCTTTAACATGATTTGTGTGAAAGAAATGAATGCAGATATTTTTCTAATGCAACTGTTTAAATTGATAAAAAGTAAACTTTTACATGCACACATAACAGATAATAGAAAACATTTATTATATCCTAATTTTTGTAAATTTGAAACTATATACAGTTGATTACTTTCATATCAAAGTAAAAAACCTGATAGTTTTCAGAATCTCTTTTGTGTGGGCTATCAATTTCTCTTACAATCTTTACCACATAGTGTATTGGTGAGTGAATAGGCTTTTATTGAGCAACATTATCATATTGGCTAAGGTCTCTGATAAAAAAAAAATATTAGTGTTCAGGGACATTCTTTCTTGCACCTCTTTCAGAACAATGTCAAAGTTGAAAGCTTTCAAAACGTTACTCATATTCTTTATCTGTGAAATGGTTAATTTACAGCGAATTTTGCTGAGTGTAAATTCTTAAAGTAATAGAAGGGTGAACTGGGAATTACAGGCACTGGGAGCCCAATGGTCATTTTTCTGTTTTTCTTTCAATTGACATATTGAATTAAGAAATAAAAATTGTACACATTCGATATGTACACCATGATGATTTGATATATGTGTGCGGTGTGTAAATATAAGCACCATCATGTTAATTAACACATCCATTCATGACCCATAGTTATTATTTCATGTAGCTTGTGTTGAACATTTAAAACGTGCTCTCATCAAGCAATACAGTATTATTACATCTAGTAACTAGATTATACATGACATGCCTAGAATTTATTTTATCTTTATTCCAGAAAATTTGTACTCCTTGGCCAAATTCTTCCTACTTCTCTAAACTTTAGCTCTGATTAACCACCATTCTTCTCTCTTCTTCTATGACTGACTTTTTTTGATTACACATAGAAGCAAGGTCACACAGTATTGGTCTTTCTTTGTCTAATTTTATTTAGTGTGATGTTTTCCAGGTTTATTCATGCTGAATCATATGAAAGGATTGACTTATTTTTAATGGCTCAATAATTTCTCTCTCTCTCTCTCTCTGTAATGCACATACTTATCTATATAATCTCTCTCTATATATTTTTTCTACATTTTCTACACTCTCTACATATTCTTTGTCCATTCATCCATTAATAAATAACTGGTTGTTTGCGTATCATGGTTCTTGGGATTCATGTAAGAGTGGCAAGGCTGTAGATATCTCTACACCAAACTGATTTCATTTCCTTTTGATATGTACTCAGAAGTGGGGTTGCTGGATTGTATGGTAGGTTTATTTATTTATTACTCGTTTATTTTTGAAAAAATGGCAGAATATTTTCCATAGTGGCTCCAATAGTTTACTTCCTGCTCAACAGTGTACAATGGTTCTCATTGAGCCACACTCTGCCACACTCTGTGATCTTTTGTCATTTTGATCTTAGCCATCCTAACAGCATTAGGTGATACTTATTCTGGTATTGAATATTTTTTTCTTTTTGTAGTACTGGGGATGGAATCAAGGGGAACCACATCATCTCCAGCATGTTTTTTGAGACAGAGTCTTGCCAAAATCCCAGATGCCCTTGAATTTGTGATTCCCTTGCTTCAGCCTCCTGAGTAACCAGGACTATAAGTAAGCACCACTGACCCTAGCTTGATTTTTATTCCCTTGATGATTGGTGATACAGAGGACCTTTGTTATATCTGTTGACCATTTGTAATTTTTTAAGAAAAATGTCTATTGAAGTCATTTACCCTTTTTCTATTTTTTTTTTCGATCACTGAGGATTGAACACAGAACCATCATACTGAGCTACATCATCAGCCATTTTTGGATTGATTTTGAGTTATGGTCTCCCTAAGTCACTAACTGGCCCAGGCTGGGCTCAAACTTGTGACCCTTCTGCCTCATTTTTAGTTGGGTTGTTTTTGTTGTTGTTACTGAGTTGCATGCATTACTTAAACATCTTGGATATTACCACTTATGAGATACATGGCCTGGAAATATTTTCTCCCCGTTCTGTGGATTGCTTCCTTTGCTGTGTAGAATCACTGTAGTTTGACATACTTACACTTGTTTATTTTTGTTTTTGTTGCCTGTTTTCTTAGTGTCAAAAGCAAAAATCCATTGCCAAGAGGAATGTCAAGTAAATTTTCCTTTATGTCTTCCTCTAGGATTTTAACAACTTCTAGTCTCACTTCTAAGTCCTTCATCAAGTTTAGTTCAGAGCTGTGTGAAACATTTTTAAGACAAGATTACAATCTCATTGTTTAGATTGTGGATATTTAGTTTTCCCAAACTACTTAATGAAGTGATTACACTTTTCCTTTTGTGCTTTTTAGCCAATTTTGCAAAACATTAGGTGGTCATATGCATGAGTTTACTTTTTGGGCTCTTTATTCAGTTCTATTGGTGCCTGTTTTTAAGCCATTATCATGCTGTATGATTATTGTGGTTTTATAGTATATTTTAAAGTCAGTAAATTGATGCTTGTAGCTTTGTTTTCTCTTAAAAATGTTTTAACTTTGCAGTGACTTTTTCATTTCATAGAAATTTTGACAGAAATTGCATTGAAGATTGCTTTAAGTAGTAAGGATATTTCAATAGTGTTAGTTCTTCACAACCATAAACATAGAATATCTTTCCATATATCTAGGTTTTATGGTTTTCAGTTTACTGATATTTTATCCCTGCAGTTGAATTTATTTCTAATCATTTTCATTTAGGTGGTATTATGAAAGAAATTCATAATTCTTTTGCAGATAGTTTGAATTAGTATTTTGAAATGCAACTGATCTTTTTACTTTAATTTTATATTCTGCATGTTTACTGAATTTGCTTATTGGTTCTTCTAGTGTTTGGGTGGAATCCTTAAATTTTTGTATATGGATGATCACATCATGTGCAAATAAAGACAATTTGACTACTTCCTTTCTAATTTGATGGTAATTTTATTCCTTTACTTTTATCTTTTTCTAATTCTGTCTGTAATTTTTCATGTTATGAACTCAAGTACCATTTCAAATGTTATAGTTGGAGTGGACACCAATGTCTTGTTCTTGACCTTAGAAGAAAATCTTCTGCTTTTCAATATTGATGATGATTAGCTGCAATTTTTCCTATATGGTCTTAATGATTTCGCAGGACTTTCCTTTGGTACATATTTTGTTTAGCATTTTTATTATGAAATATTGTTGAATTTTGTTAAATGTTTTACCTGAATCTGTGATCATATGATTTTTATCCTTTATTTTGTTAATGTAATATACTGATTGTATATTTTGGTCTATCCCACTTAATAGCTTATGATTCTTTTAATATACAGCTGAATTCAGATTAATAGCATTTATGAAGATATTTTCGTCTATGTTCATCAAGAATATTGTGGTATACTTTCTGTCCCCTTCTTTCCAATCTCTATTTATTTCTGCTCAAATGTTTGTTATTTCTTCTTCTGATCTGCAGCTTACTTTGATTTTCCTTTCTAGTTCCTTGGGTTATGAAGTTAACTTTTATTCTTTAAGATTCCTTATTTTCTTAGTATGGACATTTATCATTATCACCTTCTCTCTTAGAGCACTTTTTGCAATAGGCTTTGCTATATTGTGGTTCCATTTTCATTTGTCACAAGAATTTTTTGTTCCCTTTTGATTTCTTCTTTGAAACATTGGTTTTTCAAAAGTGTGCTTAAATTTAGTATTTGATTGTTATTGATTTCTAGGTTTACAGTCTTCTAGTCAGAAATTATGCTTGAACTGATTTGAGATTTCTTAAATTTCATGGCTTATTTCATTGTTTCTATTACTCTACATCATGGACAATTGTTTGTGATTAAAGTACATAGATAATGTAAAGCAAACAATGACAGAACTGAAGAGGGCAGTAGACAATAGTACAGTAATAGTAGGAGACCACAGTCCCAAAATTTCAGTAATAGATAGTTATCCAGACACACCATCAATAAGGAAACAGTGATTTGATTAACACTATAGACAAAATGAATCTATCAGACGTGTACCATTCAAAAGCAGCAAAATGTATATTCTTCTTTTTTTTTCCTCCATTAAATTTATTGGTACATTTTAGATATAAAATACAGTTACATTTCTCATTGGGATCTTGTACCATTACATGATATATCTTGGTTCTTATTTTTTTTCCCCTTCCCCTGCCCTCCCTTCACTCCCTCCACCCTTTCCTATTTGCAAAGACTTTGTTTCCATTTTTTACCTTTTCTCGTACATTCTTCTTTATATCAGTTACATATACATTTATAATTATTATTTCCTCTTGATGAATTGGAACCTTTATAATATTTTTTGATTTTTTTTAGTTTTAGAGCTTTTAGTTTTATTTTATCAGCTATTTCTTATTACTATCTTAATTTTTGGTTCCCATTTATGTGGAATATCTTTTTATATCCATTATTTGTTAAGCTATATGTATTGGTTTTCACAAAGCAAATACAAGCAAGATAAAATTGTCTTGCTTGTAAATTTGCTCTGCTATTCATTGTCTTTTGACTGATGGTTCAATTTGTTTATATTTAAAATAATTATTGATGTGTAAGAACTATTTTTTTTCCTCTCTCTTGCCATCTACCTTTGTCATTGGCTGATATTTTTATAGTTTTTTGCTTTGATTAACTTTTGTTTATCTTTTGTATATCTTTAGGAAGTTTTTTTTTTTGGTTACTATGAAGCTTATATGAAATACCTTGAGGTTAAAGCATTCTATTTTAAGCAGTTAACAGCTTAAATGTTATTACATAGAAAACCTACACCTTTGTTTCCTCCAACATATATTTTACAGTATTGTCACATGTTTTTATATTGTGTTTATATTAGAAATTATTACAATTATATTATTTTAATATTTTTTACTTAAACTCTTTTATTGGTACATTGTAGGTATACAACACAATTACATTTCTCATTGGGAATTTTACCTTTACATAATGCATCTTGGTTCTTATTTTTTCCCCATTCCTAGCCCTCCCTTCACCCCCTCCACCCCTTCCCTATTTACAAAGACTTTATTTCCATTTTTTCCATTTCTCATCATTTTTCCTTTCCCTTCTTTCCTTTATCCTGCCCCTCCCACTACCCCTACCCCTTTGGAGCTTTTCTTCCTATTTTGCATTATTGATTATTCATTCTAATCATTGATACATTTTAGGTATACAATATAATGACATTCATCATTGGAAATTTGCACCTTTACATAATCTCTCTTGGTTCTTATTTTTCACCCTTTCCCAGCCCTCCCTTCAACCCCTCCATCCCTCCCTATGCACATTGAGGTGATACTCTTAAGTGAAATAAATAGGACACACATGTATAAATAACAAATAGTTTCTCTGGTGTGAGAAACTGAAAGTGTAAATAAGGACTAAAACATATAATAGGTAATGTGAAATAGGAAGAAAAGGGGCAAAGGGGAAGGAAGTGGGAGAAGTAGGAGAAAGGAAAGAAGGGAATGGAATTAATATGAGAAAATGGAAAAATAGGAACAAACTCTTTGTAAATATTTTAATATTTTTTAAATTTTTACACTGGTTTATTTTGCACATCAACTTTACAGCGACAAGTGGTCTGAAACTGTCATGTTACCTTATTGGTGAGTTTTGTTTGTTTTTGTGTTATTACATAGCATTCTTTCTTTCAACTCTTAAGAATTCCCTTTAGGGTTTCTTGTAAGCTCAATCATTTAATAATTAACTGCCTCAGCGTTTGTTTCCCTGGGAATATCTTTGCTCCTCCTTCACTCCATTAGACAGCTTTTCTTGATAAAGTATTATTGGGGTTAGAGTTTTCCTTTTAGTGAACAATTTGAGTATATTAGCTTATTCCTTCTTAAACTTCAAGGTTTTGTCTGAGAAATCAGACAACCTCATGAAATTTTCCTTGTATATGATGTGTCGCTTTTTTTTTTTAACTATCGGCAGGATTCCTTCTTTCTTTTTAACTTTTGACAGTTTAATTATGCATATCAAATTGATTATGTATATATAAGTTCATATTGTTTAGAGGTCTTTGGGACTTCATGAATTTCTCAATTATTTGAAAGTTTTCAGCTGGTATTTCTTTAAACAAACTTCCTATCACCTTTTCTTTCTTTTCTCATTCTAGAATTTTCATAATACCTATTGATGCACATTACATGGTGTCCCAAATTTCTCTTAAACTCACTTCATTCTTTTTGTTGTTTCTGCTGTTGTTGTTGTTGTTGTTTGATTTGGCTAAATTCAGGTGACCTGTCTTTGAGATCCTTTATCATTTGCCAGATGGTTTTGGTAGCAGAACTGTTGTCAAAGAGGGTATAGCCACATGTCCAAGACACTGGAGCTATTTCTGGGTCTGGAGCCAGGATCATAATTGTTAACTATGCGTAGGTGTTAGATTATTTCTCAAAATGGACCTCCCACATCTTGAACTCTACCACAGCCCCCTCACAAAGTTATATTTGAATTCTTCAGATCTCACAATGGTTCTTTTGCCCATGGAGAGCTGCAAAGATGTTCCTAATGAACGATACCAGCAGGACCTCTGAGTTTACCATTTTGCTCAAGTAAAATCCAACATCATCTCTATACTTTTTTGGTTTGAGCCATAGTTCTCAGTCATTATATATATTTACCAGAATCTGCATAAGAACATATAAATTTTGAGCCATTCAAGTATCACTTATTTTCCATCAGTTTTGCCTAAATCTTAAAACCCAGAATTAGAAGTAAGGCATGAAGACAAGGATTGTTATTAATCACTAAACAAGGACCTGAGAATGTTTTAGTCTCAGAAGTTTGTCCTACATTTCTAAAATGAAGAATAGTTGTAACCTAAACTCATTCGATTGCCATTATTATTTCAAAAGTAAAAGACTTAGTTTCTGAGTCTGCCATTCCCCGCCCCCCAAGTTCCTTCCTATTTTAAACTTTGAAGATTTGATACAGAAAACATCTGTATTTGATGATACTATTAAACCTTAGTTTCTGAATGTGGATTTGACATACTTTTAAGTGGATCCTACTTATAGTTGTGGGTTCTCTTTGTTACATATATGCATCAAAGGATAGCACAGAATTAATCTTTATATGTCCCTGTCTTATTTTCCTAGCATTGATACTACAAAAAAAACCATACATTAAAACATAAAGAATGCATCCTAAAGGCTCTACTCAAGAAAATCAATGTGTTGGCTTCTTCTAAAGAATGTAAAGGAGAGTATTTCTTTGCTTCTTCCCAACCTCTTAACATTTTTCAGTAATCCTTACAGTTCTTCATTGTTTACAGCTGCCAATCTTTGCTTTCATTGTCACTGACAATGTTTTCCTGGTGTGTAACTATGGTTTTCTACTTCTTCTCTGGGACACAAACCATATTAGGTTGAAGGTTTTCAGTATTTTATTGCTGCATCTTAACTGGTTTTATCTGCAATGACTCTATTTCCCAGTAAGATCAGACTCTGGTTACTAGGGTCTAGGACTTCAAGAGGTCTTTGTAGGGAAGAAAATTCAACTCACAACTATTCCATAAACATAATTTTTAATGTTAATATTTAGTTTTATATCATAATTCCTTCCTATTTATAAAGTTGAAGTGTTGGGGCAAATTACAGATATTTACTTTTATACAGCCTAGTATTTTTAGCAGATATAATAATTTTAACATCTAGGTATCTCAAAAAACTTTGCTTTTTGGTGTCCTTACTTTTTATTCTTTTTTGTCTCACTTTGTCCTTCATAAAAGGGCAAATGATACATGAATACATCCCCAAATGACTGAATTTATCTGCAAATTGCTTCCAGGTGCTCATATTACTTTTTCTCCATCTTCAAACTATAGACAAAAAAAGAAAAAAGTCAATGTCACTGAAGAGAAAAAGCATAAGGAATTCAAATGTTTTATTTTCTTCTCATTTTCCACCTGACATATTTCTTGTCTATACCTCTCCAGGTTGCATTTACTTATACTTACCAATTTATGCCACTTGCATGGGATAAGATACTTTTCTATTCCTGATTTTTTCCAATTGACATACATAGTACATGAATCATAACATACACTACAATAAACTTCCTTTAATAAGAATTATCATGATCTTTAAATTTACTGTGGGTACCTAAAATAACATATTAATATAATGAAATATTGTTAAGAAGTAGTTCTCATAAATTAATTGAAGAAGCAGCTGACACTCTGAGGACCTTGATTCTATTTTATTTTCTTACTGTAGATGTAGATGGTGCTGCTAAGGAATATGAAATGTACTTTGTTATAAACTCAGTATATGATATATCATTTGCTTGGATTTTTCTCACCTCTGTTGCTCATAAAAACTGCAAAGATAAATTTGATAGCAGCTAAAATATCATTTGGCCATACATATCAAATTGTTTCTTTTCTGGTGTTCCACATTTCATGAGATTGCAACAAGAGCAAGGGCAAAAATAAACTGCCCTACATATGAAGACATAGATGGCCAGTCATTTACATCTACAGCACAAATACATTACAGTGTATTCATACGTTGATTTATACCTTATTTGGAGCCAGCATTAATTAATAGTACCTCTTAGCTTCACAGAAATTTAAGAAAAATTCTCAATTTAATGAGGTCTGTGTTAGTAAATTTTGCATTGCTACTTCTCTATCTTAATAAATCCTTCAAATTCAGTGACAAATAGTTTTCACTTTGAATAATATATTGAAACTATATAAACAATATCAGAACCCATTAATTCTGTATTGGGATTTTTTTCAATTCTGTATAAGTGAAGCTCAACTAGATTTACCCCAGAAAGAGAACTTCATAGAACTGTGGATCAGGAGTGGCCCTGGCTTCATGAACAGAAAAAGCTTATAATGTGGCTAGGCCTGTTTTCTCGTTAGCTTTCCTTATGCTTCTATATCTCTTTGAATTCTTCATTCTTCCCTTTTGTTTTTCTTGTGATTGCAAATTTGAATGGCAAGAAAAGGAACAATTTGGTCTGTACAGCTTGATGCTATCAAAACAACTGTCACGTATCATACCATTTCATACAGTGCACAATGAGATTTGCACTAAATTGGTGCATTATACTAAATATATATTTAGTCAATAGCAAAGTCAAATTTATACTTCTTAAAAATAACTTCTAAATTGGCAAGACTATATAATATAAACAGAAGCCATTAGATTTTGAACTTTTTTTTTAAATTTATAATAAATTCTTCTGATATGCTATTCACCAATATATATTCATGTTGTCGTATGAAATGTTAGATATCCTCAGATATTTGGGGCATATAGAACTCATGGTGATATCATAATCAGAGAGTGGAAGCAGATATCTTTCCATTTAACAATGCTAGGGGAAAATGATATAATATAATAATATATTACATAATTTTATATTATATATTATATATAATAATATAATATAATATTCTAGCTTATATTTGCCACTTGACTGATAGCCATGGTCCGTAGGAAGAGGAAATATAATAATATTTGCATCTTGAATATAATGTCACTGTTTCATCACAAGATGAGGTAGCTGTGATTGACAAATAAGCAGAACTTCATAGAGTTTAAAACTGAAGTGTCTCAAAGGGGAAACACCGTAGTAGGTGTAAAAATGTTGCATGCAAAGATATACATATGTCATCTACAGAAAATCAGTAGAATTGATGACAATATCATAGATCTGTAAATATTAATTGACCTTTCAAATTACAATGCAGGAGAACTGTCGAAGTACCTTCAATATGAACGTATTTAACGTTATTGTTGTGGTGGGCAGCTAAATTACAGATGATTTTATTCTTCATATGATTATTCATTGAAGTTTTATTTATTTGTTCCTGATATGTAGTTAATTGTGATCTTAATATTTTTCAGTTTATTTTGGATCATTTTTTATTTTGAAAAATTTTTCAAACATATAACAGTTAAAAGAATGCTAATGCTAAAACATACATTTATTTAAAATTCTTAGGTACTCTATCTCTCTTTCATGAGTCTTCAGATAATCAATGGCAGATAGCATGATATTTTATTGCAAAATAATTCAGCAAGCATCTCATCAGTAGAAGAACATTTGCCTACAGAACTACACCACTTTAGCATCAGTTAAAAAGTAACATTAACTCAATAAAGAAATTTAATCCACAGTTCATTACTGTGTTCCCCAAAATTCAACTTTTAACTATTATTATAAAATCCAAAGTTTATGTATTTGATTTGTATGTCATAATAATTATTTTAAGTTTAAAAACAATTCCTTTTTCTTTAGTTTTTTTGCTGCATATATTGTTTCTCTGGTATGTATGCCCATTGTCTAACAGAATATTCTTAATTCTGTATTCATCCATTTTTTTCATCAATATATATATATATATTTGCTTATTTTGTTGTAGTCAAGGTTTACAAGGGAATAGATTTAATATGGGACACATAATTTATAGGATTGTTTTATAACATTAAAAACTCAAATGCAGAGGAGCGCAAGAGATCTAGCCACGCACTAGAGACCCAAAGAATCCACCCGAGGGCTTGGATCCCACAGCAGTGTACTGCACAAGTCCAGCCAAAGGGATAGGCCCCACGGCAATGTCCCTCATGAGTGCAGCCAGTAGCCTAGAGCCCACAGCAGTGTCTCATGCTTGTCTGTATCAAGTATCTGCACTGAGAAGGTCCGTGGGCCATTCTGGAAGCTAGAAAATCTGTCCCGGTAGGGTGAAGGATCCGCGGCACCAGCCTGAGGGATCCGCACTGGAGACAGGAGATGATGCTCGAGGTGAAGACCAGAGCTCCCCTGAGGAGAAAAGCAGCCATCCCCAGTGACAGCGAGGACCTGAGCTCCTCTGATGATGAGAACAGCCGCGGAAAACTTCTCCAAGAGAATCAACAGCATACTATCTTCCCTTTCCGTTCTCTTCATGCCTTTGGCAACAATTCTCAGGTGGGTCTTCCACCGCTAGAACCACTTTGACTCTGCTCAGCTTGGTGTTACAAGTTGATCACTAGTTAATCCACCACACATTTATTGAATAAATGAAGAAATAAAGTCAATCGATTAATCCATGAGTGATAGGCAATTAAAAAAACCATATCACCAAATAATTGGTAAGTGCAATACACAATTTCTGTTATTAAGCAAAAGCCTGGATTTGAGTGCATATATTCCAGGCACTGTCCAAGATAATTCTGATTTTTTTTTCCTTTTTTTATTTGTGTATGTTTGCCATACATATTGATCACATTCATCATAGGGGATTTGTACCTGTTTGTAATATATCTTAATTCTTCTTTTTCCCTCCTTTCCCTTCCTGTCCCCTCCCTTTAACCCTCCTTATCCTCCCTATTTACAAAAGCTTTGTTTCCATTTTTCCTTCCATTCTCTCTTTTTATATCCCTTTTCCCTTCCCTCTCTTCTTCCTCCTCTCTTCCCTCCCTTGTTTCTCTCCCCATTTGAACATTTTCGTCCTCCTTCCCAGCATCTATGCTCCATTTTTCTCTTCATTTACCCTTTGAGTTTCTCACACAAGAGAAACAGTGCAATATTTAAACTTGTACATCCAATTTATTTCACTTAAAATTATGGTCTCGACGTGATCCATTTACCTAAAAATGTTTCATGTTTATCCTTCTTTATAGGACAATAGAACTCTATTGTATATAAAAATCATATTTTCTTTATCCATTCATCTGTTGATGGACATATGAGCTGTTTCCAAGATTTAGTCATTATAAATTGTGCTGCTATAAACATGGGTATGCACATATTACTGTGGTGTGAAGCTTTTAGCTCTTTTGGGAAGTTACCTAAAAGGGGAATAGCTGGGTCAAATGGAACCACTAATCCTAGTTATTTGAGGATCTGCACACTGATTTCCATGGTGACTGCACACTCTACACTCCCACCTACACTGAAGAAGGGTTTCTTTTTCTCCACAGCCTCCTAAGCATTTGTTATTGGTTGATTTTTTGATAATGGCCATTTTTTGTGAAGTGAGATGGAATCTCATTATTGTTTTAATTTACATTTTTTGAATGACCAGTGATAGTGAACATTTTTTTCATATATTTATTTGCTGTTTATACTTTTTATCTGAGAAGTGTCTATTTATTTCAGATGCCCATTTATGGACTGAGTCTTTTTAATTTGGGGATTCTAATTTTTTGAGTTCTTTATACATTCTACATACTAGTCCTTTGTCTGAAGAACAGCTGGTAAATATTTTTCCTGTTCTGTGGATTGTCTCCTCACTCTGTTGGTGGTGTCTTTTACTGTGTAAAAGCTTTTGAATTTGATCATCATTACTATTTTTGTTACTTGAATAAAATATCTGAAACTGGATAATTTTTGGAGTAGAACTTTAATTCCATGGTTCTGGGTACTTCAAGTCCAAGATCAAGATGCCAACATTTGGGGTCCGGTGGGCACTTGGTGACTACTTCAGAGGTGACACCTTACTTCTGCATTCTCTGGAGGAGAGGAACACTGTGTCCTCCCATGCCGAAAGGGCAGAATGGAGAAAAAAGGTGAAATCTCATAGAAAGCTCTTTTATAAGTGCTAGTCCCAGCAAGAGAGAACCAACCAGGGACAGATATTAAATCCACACAGGAGTTTATCACTGGCCAGGACTCAAGCCCAGCATCAGACTCGAGCCTGCCTGGACTGCGGGAAGACAAACAAACCTTTGAGGCCAACAGTTTCTAGGGCCCCCTATGGGATAGAACTAGCAAAACAAGCTGAAGGTACAGAAGCAGAACATCCTGCGGTTAGAACATTTGTAAAACAATAGTTGATTGTTATTTCTAAAGGAACCTTTTAAGGGGAGGAGGTTTTTAAGCTTCCTCCTTCTGAGTTCATCTAAAGGAGAGGCAAGTGGGTCAAGCAACAATATGGAGTTTGTCTTGCTAACTAGGGTCCTTCATTTCCCGCTGGTTCTTGTAACTTAATCAAATCTTTCATTTCTGTATTTACTGATTGGATTTTTTTAAAAACATCTTCTAAAATCTCATAATTTTGTCTCAGCACCATCAGTTTAACTGTATCAACCCTCTGTCTAACATATTTATTCAGAGCATTTATAATGCAAGGTCCCATGAGCAAAAGCAGAAGTAAGATAACTAGGGGACCTGTCACAGCAGAAACTAGGGTAGTTAACCATTAGCATAGAAGTAACAGGTTTTTTTTTTTAGGGCTACATGTAACCCTTCTTGTTTCATGAACGTGAGGTCAAGTCCACTTTAATTTTGCAGGACCATCTCAGCTAGGGAATCAACCTGGTTTTTTAATCTGGAGATTGAGTCTTTCAGGTGACCCAAATCTCTGGCTACTTGGTGGCTTAGGGCTTTAAAATTTGTGTCCTGAAGGATCAGGGAGGAAGTTCCAATAGCTGCTGACCTGGCTATTCCTAATCCCACCAGAATGGGTACTAAAATGGGGCAGCCCATTTACTCCTATAGTGTTCAGTAGTTAATCCCAGATGTTTGCGGCCCCCTTTTCCATTATAATACAAGACTTGTGGAACAACATACACGGTGACACAAAATAAAGTGGCAGATTGGGTAGCCAAGACTGATTTGGGAATGCATTTAGTCAAGCCCTCGGTGTAAGCAAACCAAGCATATCAGGACCTGGTCTCCTGGCTTGAAACCATGGGGCTGGAATGTTGCAAAGGGTTTTTTCTCAAGCCTGTCGTATTGTAGCCTGGATTTCACTCTGAAGAATCTGTAAGCTTGAAGCGACTGAAGTAAAGAAACACAAGAATTTTCTGTTATCTGTTTAAGGTTTAACTTAGGGAGGAGTGGAGGCAGCCTCCCATACAAGATTTTAAAAGGGGTTAACTTATCAACACATGGGGTACATCTAACTCTTAACAAGGCTAGAGGAAGCAGATTGGGCCACCTACCATCAGTTTCTAGAACATATTTAGTCAGGGTTTCTTTCAGGGTCCTATCCATCCTGTCCACTTGCCCTGAACTTTGTGGGCGATAGGCACAGTGTAACTTCTAACCGATATGTAGTGCCCTTGTCAACAATTTGGATATCTGTGTCATGAAGGCAGGCCCATTGTCAGACCCCAGGTAACGAGGGATGCCAAATCAGGGAACTATCTCCTGCAGCAAAACCTTAGTTACTATGTTGGCTGATTCTCCACGAGTCGGGAAAGATTTTAAAACAATAGTTGATTAATTGTTATTTCTAAAGGGACCTTTTAAGGGGAGGAGGTTTCTAAGCTTCCTCCTTCTGAGTTCATCTAAAGGACAAACAGGTGGGTCAAGCAGCAATATGGAGTTTGTCTTGCTAAGTAGGGTCCTTCAATAACACAAATCCGTTCATAAAGGTGGAGTGCCCATGACTTAACCACCTCTCATTGTGGCTTGTGTTCAGATGTCTCCCCAAAGCAGTTGTAAGTGGGGCTTTTCAGAGGTGGTAGAATCTAGCTAGTGATGCTGGGACTAAGTGTGTGATGCTGATGTTAAGGGTGTGGGTTTACTAAAGTAGTCCACTGATTGGTTTGGCATAGCTCTGAGAATGGACAATGGGAAGGTGAGTGCTATCTACCCTAAGAGCGTGTAGCTTGAATAGATATAAAGACAGAAAGAGGGTTGTCATTGTCTGCTCCTTCTACCTTCCATCTTCCAAGCCATGAACTCTTTTTTTCTCCTGTCTGATGCCCCTCAGCAATGTTACCCTGTCTTGGAGCCCGGCGACTATGAACTGAAACCTCTACAAACTATGAACAGCAGTAAACCTTTCCTCTTTTAACTTTGGGTGTTTGGTATTTGTCTCAGTAAGGAGAAAAGTAACTAAGACACATCTTCAAACTCCACTGGTTAATAGCAACACAACAGATATTAGTTAAACATGAATTTTGGAGAGGAAATATTCAAGCCATCTCAAAGGGCAATGATTTTATAGTGCATCAATTTGGAGAAAGGTATCATTCAGTTTTTCAATATTGCTGATGTTGACTTTGATTATTTGATTAAGAAACTAGCCAATACAGATTCTAAATGTAATTTTATTTTATAATTTGGAGGGTGGCATTATGAATACTGAGTTCCTGTTGGTGATTTTCTAATTTTGTCATTTCTTCTATGTTGTTTAGCTAGACTTACTCTACAAATAAGACTGTAATCTTTCTGTTCCTCTTTAGTAATATCATGATTATTATCATCACTGTCATTCTGTGAATTGTTTTTTCTTTTGTAGCTTATTTTCCTTTTTCACAGATTTTCTTTATTCATTTTGATGAACAAATTATTCCATATTTTTTTCATGGAAATTCCTGGTCAATAAGTCCCTTTGTGGCCATTTTCAGGCCAAAGTTTTGCAAAACTCACTTTGCACTTTCTTTGCCTTAGACTTAGAAAGAAAACTAATTCATTTGAAGAACATAGATTCTTCTCTTTTCTGTTTTTAATTGAAAAGTTGTTTAGAAACAATAAACTAAAAAAACAAACATGTTCATTGTATCATCATTTTTAAGACCTTTTAGGAGCTAACGGTTGAAAACTATTTTTATAGTATCTGAATCCATATGAGTGATCCACGTCTTTTCTCACTTCATAGCCAACTTAGTTCATTTTCCCCATTTTACATTTGAATTTACCCTCTTATTCAGTGAAACTTTTGCTTTAAAAATATTAGTAAATATATTCATTTGCTTTATGCTGTAATATATAGAAATAATTCTGAATCATAATTGAAATGCCATTACCAACAATAAATATATAAATTAAGATTTCATTCAGGCCATTCTGACCTTAGAATATTTTTCTTGAGTTGCAAAGTTTTTAAAATTTATACAAAGGGAGATTGAAAACTACATTGAATGTTTAAATTTAAAAACTAAAATAAGACACATTGAGTATTATATGTATGTTTGAAGTGAAGGGAGTATTTTGAGTATTTTGAGGGGATTAATGACAATGCATCTATTACTATACTAAATTTTAAAAATTTAAATATTCACTTGATTTTGTGTACACCCCTTATTGATCAAGCATTCCTAGCAATTTCTGTCAACAAAAATATTACAATGCACCTTGATCCACCTTCTTCTCTCAATCTGGCCCTGTGCAACTTTTAGCTTTTCCCCTAAATCAAAATGACCAAGAAAGATAAACATTTTGAATTGATTCAGGACAATGAGGCAGCCATGACAGTACAACTAAAAATACAAAAGTGGATTCCCAGGACCACTTGAGAATGTGACAAGAATAATGGGATAAGTGAGTTTGAAAGGACAGGGAGTATTTTGAGAGGAATGAATGGAAATATGTCTTTTATTTTTTTTTTTGGTACCGGAGATCAAACTTGGGACCTTGAGCTTGCAAGGCAGGTGCATCCCCGGCCTGGAAATATGTCTTTTACTGTACTATGGTTTAGACATCCTCCCAAATATCAGGTATTTAAAGGTGGGGCTTTTAGAAGATGTTTCAATTGTTGAGGCATTATAACTGACTTTCTCTTAGGAGGTAAGGCCTGCTTTTTAAGCACTCAATTTGATATAAAATTATTTTTCATGATTTGCATTTGTAGTGAATCTTATATTTTGTCTTACTGTTCTTTTTATATCTTGAATATGTAAGGCATTTGAAAATTAAATTTAATTTAAATCATTTAAAAATGTTTACACAGAAAAGTCACACTCTCATTCCAATTCCTTCCATTCTCTCCACTCATCTCCTATAAGTAACATTTTCTTTTTGCAAAGATTATAATAAACATCATGCACACCTACATACATGCATATATGTGTATATGTTTGTTTTCTTTCTCCTATCTCACATAAAAGTAACCTACTTCATTTATTCTTTCATGATTTTTCCTTCTACATTTGATACTATATGCTGAAAAATATTGTTAGTATCCACTGATCATTTTGACTAAGTCTCCCTGTTATTTGTTATGTAAATGTACCATAAATTGTAGTCTTTCACTAATACCTTGAAAGCATTTGTAGTTTGGCTAGAAATTCATTATTTTGTCCTCTGCAGGAGGAGACTTGGGTCTCTCAAAAACAGTTTTTCAGAGATTTATTTATTTTTCAGAGGTTTACTTAAGATGAGTATTGCTATTCTTTTAATATTATTGTCAAGCTTTTTCAGGCATAACATATCATTTTAAGGAAATTTAATTTTTATTTCTGTGAGTAAATTTAATTATCTTCTGATATGATTAAATAATATCTACTTATATTTTCTGCAGTATATGATCTTTGGTAGATTTTTAGTTCCCATTTTCCTGTTTTCTTTTTATTTTGAACAAATTTTAATATTATAAAAAGTCACAAATATTAACAAAGCAGTATCAGTGTATGATCTTTACCCAGTTTCCTCTTAATGTTATCATTTTACAACATAAACATGTTTTAATTTTCAAAACCATCAAGTTAAGGCTTCCTTATAAATAGGGAAGGGTGGAGAGGATGAAGGGAGTGCAGGGGAATGGGGGAAAGATAAGAAACAAGATACAACATGTAAAGGTACAAGATCCCAATGATGAATGTAACTGCATTGTATACATAAAATGTACCCATACACTTAATAGAAAGAAAATTACACACCATATTCAAGTTCCATAAGTTTTCCTCTGGGTGTCTTTTCTCTGGATCAGGGACCTTTCATTTGGAGAGCTGTTTCTATATTAAGGAGATGGATTCTTTCTGTTCATAAATTGCCAAGGTGTACTTCCAATTAGTCATTTGTTTGTGTTCCATCTGTGTGGAACGTAGTTCTTCCTTTTACTCCAATCCACTTCCTTCTGCCTGGAAATTTGATAACTAGTGATGGTCTTCTAATTTTATGTTTTAGTAACTCAGAATTTCCTTAATAGAATTTATCAAGTTTGATTTTTTTCTATTTATATCCTTTATATTATTTTCTCTTCGCTCAACTCTTAAGTGCCATGAATATAGGAGCTGTGTTTCTTCACCACTATGCCATAGATCTACTTCCTGCAAAAAAACCTGTCATTGATGAAGTTTATACTGTTATCTAGTGAGTCTGTCATACAGATCAGCAAGAAACCATGTTATAGAAGAAAACAGTGAAAAACTAAGAATATTTAGTTCAAAACAGAGACAATTAAATTAGAACATGATAGACATTTTCAAATCTTTAAAAATTATTCATGCAGAAAAATTAGTTCTTTTATGTAACTTCAGCATCTGGAGAAGATGGCAAAACTAAGTTATTTTTTCTATAATTAGAATTTTTCAATATAATTTCTAATGTTTTGGGGAACTATCTCACAGTAGAAATATCTTTTAAATCGCAGAGTATCTTCAAATGAAAATGAATTTCAGTCTGAAAATGAGGTTAGAAGAGAGACTTACGCATAAAATTGCTTCAACTAAATACTTTCTACTAAGCATGTTTCCAAAACGAAGATGGTATAAAAATATGATAAAGGACTGCACAGGGTGAATGTTAATGTATCTATTCCATAGAGCAAAAGAATAATCCAATATTTGCCCAAATGAATGAATTCATGTTAGGGAAACACTATCAATTCAGCAACTAAATAGAAAATAACTTCGAGTAAAAATTAATTTCTCATTACAAGAAATGAAGACTATGTTTGTAACCTTTTAATCTGCTTATTGGTATGGGTAATGTTGAGTTGTATTAATCATGCCCTAATTTGATGTACTTGTTTAAGAGTTAATCTGTATGTGCTTATAAGCCTGTTTCTTTTTCAAATAGATCATAACAAGGATAAGCATAGCAAGGGCTGGAAATTTTTTATGACTTAATAAAAAAGCTGAAAACTGAATCATAAGGTGTGAAATACATATTTACGTGGGGGATATCTGCGTTATTTAGTTGGTACTTGGAGCAAAAGAACTCGTTCACACTCTAAAAGAGTGAAACCAGGCCCAGTCAGTAATCATGCCTATGCTGCCACAGTTTCCCAAGGTACACTAGGAGTTGTTTCATTCAGTGAGTCACCCATCTTGAACTTGTATTTCACTGTCAGTGTTGATAAATTTAATGTGATATCTAATTGCTTATTTGAAGGGTATTTGTACACTAAGCCTAACATTAAAATAAAGCACATAGAAAAGAACCCAAAATCTGGAGAAAGGTAATGGATGTAAATTGCAAATTCATCAAGTATTTAAATCTAGGGGCTCTTTTGCATAAACTTGGCTACCAGGGTGGGAAGTTCAGATATATTTTTGATACTTTAGTTTCTTTAGGGCAGACTTTCTGTAAATAGCATATTCTCAAAGAAATTCTACAATTTTATAATTAGCTCCATGTTTCTTCAGTGTGTTTGCTGTGGAGAGTGAGTTTTTAAATGCACCTGCACTGTTTGATGTTTATAAAAATGGCAATTATGGTGATGTACCATTGAAATAAAACTTCGCTTGAATGAAATTAAAGAGTGAAAACAATGATCTGCTAAAAACTATTATTTTGTCAGCCACTCCATTCATCAAAATTGCAATTAATTTCTCCTTTCCATCATCATTGTGACTGAAACAAAGGCCAGTAATCTCACATCTGGTTGTACATTTGAAAAGGGAACACTTCCTCCCTTCCCAAAGCTCTGCTAAGTATTATGTTTATATTGTTAGATGAGATATTTAAAATTCCCTGGTGTTCAGTGTTTTATATTTATTGTGATTTAGACTCAGGAGAATTTGCAACCAAAGTATTGAATCACTGTTTAATTTAAAAGATCTTAAAATGGGCTCTTTTGCTTTTCAGTTACTTTGAAAAGTCTATATCATTACTCCTTTAAACATAATGCCAGTAATTGTTAGCATTCACTGTACATTTCAATAAAATAATGGTTCTTTTTTACAAGAATCCAGTTTCCAAACATTACCATTCATCTTGTCCAGTCAGTGGCAACCTGACATTTCACAGATTGAATCAATCACAGATTGAATCACTGTACTGCAAATTCTTGTTTTTCTTGCTTTATTTTCCCCAGTAACTTTTGTTTTTTCCATTTGTTTTCTCCATTCCCTCTTTCTGGCTGCTACCACTGGTGTCAATGCCCCAAGAACAATGCTTCCCTTGTGGCTCTTCTCAAGTTGTCGACAGTTTGGTTTGATGTTCATGGTCTTGCCTCGACTCTCTGTTTTTTCCCACCAGTCATGAAGAAGACAACTCCTTTTCTTCACTTTGGTAGGCCTCATGTCACAAAAATACCTCAGATGGTTGCCTGAAGCAACTAAAATTCGTTTTCTCATTTTTGGAGAATAAAAATATGAGATCAATGTGTTGTTAAAGTGTTGGTTTCTGCTCAGATCCTTCCCTTTGGCTTGTGTGTGTCTTTGCCATGTGTTTGTCTTTGCCATGTGTTTTTGCACAGTGTTGCCTCTGGGGATGTTTATATTCTAATTGACTCCTCTTACAAGGATACCGACTGTACTGCATTAGAGCCCATTTCTTGACTTCCTTTCAACTTTACTTGTTTAGAAATCCCATCACCCAACACAGTCATAGTCTGAGGTTCTGGGTGTAAAGATTTAAATATATGGATTTTAGGGTGACAGAAATCAGCTAATAACAGGAACATTGTTCGAACACCTCAGTATTATTTCTCTTCATCTTTAGCTGTAACTAGATTCTTATCCTTTGGTTTACAATTCCACAGGTCCAAGGTATCTTACTCTCTTCATTACCCACACATTATTCATCAATAGAGGAGAGGTTATAAAGCCAAATTAGTGTCAGCTGCTAGTAAGCATTAACCCCAAAACACACAGCATAGATTGTTACATATTTCAAGAACTAAAAAGTATACTGTGTTTACCAAGTCATTTTCTAGTAAACAAGATAATATTTCCATTGGTGAGTACTTATAGCCATTTTAGAAGGAGACAGAACATAAAAGGATTAACAAGATTGGCTAAAGTATAAACACTGTGTTGAAGGAAATAAATGGTATTGTGTAAATACGATTTTGGCCAGGTGTCAAGTTTTTAAGTAGTTAGAATGTCCTTTCTGAGAAGCATCGTTTGACTTAAAATCAGAAAGATGAAAAGAAGCCATAGAAAATGATGAGAAAGAAATTCTCAGAGAGTGTAGCAAGAGCAATGGTCTTCACACACGAGGTTGGTGTGTTTAAAGAACAGAAGACAATCCGTGTGGCTAAAGCACGTGAAAAGTAGCAATAGGAGAGGTGATGGCAGTGAGAGAAGTGTCAGACCTGGATCTTACAGCACCTCATAAGCCTTGATGAGGAGGCTGACTTCTGATCTAAGGACTCTAAAGTTTGATTCCTACGCACAACTTTCAGCATCTCCCTAAGCCGATACTTAGAATGATTTTACCTGAGTTCCTTTTAGAAATTCATCACCAAAAAGCATTCTGCAACAAAAAAAAGAATTTTTAACCCCTTTTTTCTATTGCTGACAAAAATCATGTTTATAAATTGAATATCATCATTACAGTCAGCTTTTTTAGTTAAAAGTTAAGCTTCATCTGTCCACATCCATTACACTATTATTTATATTTCTTTACATGATACATGTTTTGCATAACTTTCAAAAGCCATTTCATAAATGAATAGAGTAATGTCAATGTTTACTAATTTCCTACAATATCCTAGGAAGATTTCTATAAACTCAGAATCTGAGTTTGAATATGAGATGATTTTTCTCTTATGGAGTTTGCCATAACAAGTGCATGAGTAGACATAAAAACAAACAATAAGAGCAACAGAACAATTTTAACATATGTATGGTGCAAGATTCTTTTCCCAAAAATATTTCTCCAAATTCTCAAGAGGTTCTGAATGGTAGTCAGAGAAAGGTAGCTATGTATTCTTGACAAAAATTATTGTTAATTAGCTAAATAGAGAAGAGAAGGAATGTTGAGGGAGGATTATAAAGAGCTATTTAATGTATCTGAATTTTTTATTTACTTAAATCTATGATTAAAAGATCAGACTTAGGACATCACATTTCACTGAATCCCACTAACTCTTAGACAGTTTTTCAATCTAGTTCATAAAATTATTGCACAGGTCTCTATAATTCATTACATTATTTACAGTATATTCCATTAATTAATTTATTACATAATTTATTACATCTTAAACCTCAGATTTAAACTATAATATTCTTCCCCTGGGCCCCAAAGGATTAATGTCCATCTCTCTATGTAAAATGCATGTAGCCTGCTCCTAAGAATGACAAAAGTTTTAACAGTTCCACACTCGCTGAAAAGTCTAAGTCCGGACTCTTCTCTGAGGTTCAAGTCAAGTTTTTAGTTGCAATCACCTGTAAAAATCAAAAAAGAATGTTAAACATTCTGATAGAAAATGGCACAAGGTAAGCATTCCAATTCCAAAAAAGGAGAAATGGGGGATATAAAAGAATTGGGCTGAAACAAGACTGATACCCAACAGGGCAAATGCCAAAACCTAAAGCTTCATGCCAGGTAGTGATGGCAAGATACGAACTCTAAAATGTTTGCACAGCCCCATGCCTACAACATTGCTGGTTGTACCTCTGATGGCCTCTGTCTCATGTAGTTTTTATTACTACTTGAAACTTTCCTCACACCTTCCTTGTCCTTGGCTTCTCCAAATTTCTGGAGTCTCCATTGCACTTTCAGCTTCACTCCTGGGCTTCACACACTACCTTCTCAGGGGTGTACTTACCTTGCCTCTAAAAGCACCTTCTGAAATCTGCATGAAAACATCCCTAACCCTACAACTCTTACATTATGGATCCATGTAAAACCAGTAGCACATGGTGCCGCCAAGGTCTAGAACCAGGTCAAGCAGTAGCCGGGCTCCCTTGGGTCAAGGCTGCAGCAGTGACCTCTGAGTGCCCTGGTAGTTGATCACAGAGAATTAAATCTCAAGGAACCAATTCCCTCAGGCAGCTCTTTTTGAGCAAGCTGCCCTAGGGCATTCTTTTCAATGCAGTCTTTCAACTTTTGAGCCTGCCAAAGGCTAGTTCTTGTAGATTTGGAAAATGCAGTCAAGCCTTCTGTCTTTCCTGTTGTCTTGATGCAAAATGTTTGACTTCTTTTTGATGCTAATCTTTTCAGCAAGCAATTGTCCAAGGCACCAAATTTGTTTGCTCTTCCTTTCTGGCCAAGCTTCACATCATTGAGCTCTGGTTTTTCCTCCTGATTTTCACTGTAAACCTGAGTAAAAGCAACCAACTGTATATATTCCACAGACCGAATATTGAGGTGCTTTTGAAATGTAAGGGAAATATTCTATATGAATGACTTAAATCATGACAGACTGATTAAAATAAGGATAAAAATAAATGATCATAAATATCAATAAGTAGTTAGTTCATGACAAATTTTTTATAGATAACAGCCCCCTGATTTGCTGTCATCTCTCTTTTTTTTTCTGAAAAGTCAAATAAGAATCCAGCTATACTAGTACTCTTAGTCCTTCAAGTCTTTATTAACCTTTAAATGTTAACATCTATTCTTTCTGCAAATTTGAATTTTTCTCACAAGAGAGCACTATATTTTACTGAACTCTATTTTCCTTAATTACTGAGACTATATTCATAAATGATGAGTATACCATTGAAGTCTAAAAAGAGCAGAGTCCAGAATTCAAAGGATGCTGTTGGTGCTGAAGCTAATCAGTTCTCTCTTTCTTGATGTAGATAGAAAATGCTGACATGGAACATGATCCTGACTTGAATATTGATGGCTAAAACCTAACTTTTTAGATATAACCCTAGCTGCAAAGTGAGACTCACGGAATACATTCAGATTTTCAGCATTTATGCTTCCCTGGTTGTAAACATTGAGTGAGAATCACTTTGGCATATCTCAAAACATTTGATTCAATCTTTTATTACTTTAAGAAGGTAAGAGTGATTTCTTGAAGTAAAAGACAGCTGATAGTTAATGCAATAATTAGTACTCATAGACCCTTAAACCTAGCTGATTTCTTAAATGTGGAAAAATTTATATAGAGAAGCACAGACATATTTTTTTACTTTTATTTATTCTTTTGCTAGTTCTATTCATTTCTCTTCTCAGCCTCAAGTATATTGGTTTTTAAAATTGAGCCATCAATCTCTGAAATCCAAATATGAGAAATACATTTTCATGAGAGGCAAAGGGAAATCACTTGAAATTTTATGTTAAGTTAGATGAGTTGAGAGACTTTGGCAGGCCCCTTATTTAGATATTTATGAAGGAAATGTTTTCCCAATAAGGAAGTCTTTATATATCAATTGTAACATTTTTAACTGCTCTCTTTTTCCCCATTAGGAGTGAGCTGATGACATATGTACATACCTAAGATTACCTTTCTCAAGGTTCATTATCTTTTTCTTAATGCTTAGGAATTATGATCATAATGGCTTTCTTGCTGCACTTAATGAATGATTTTTCATGTTCTACCTGCTTCTGTCCAATTCTTTATAAAGAGAGAAAGTGTTTTAGGACAGCCATAGATATGCGTGCAGTGATTCTCCATTAGTAGAGACCGGCAGTGTGAAGTACTTTAGTTAAAGAATATTATGCCCATCAGCCAAAGGGCACCACTCAAGCTAATGGAGTCTTCATTTCCTGTAATCATTATTCTATCCTTTGCATATAACCAAAGGACAAAGTACCAAAGACTATTTCAGAACAGAAAAAAAAAAAAAAGAAAAATGGTTATGAAAAAATGAAAAGACTCTTCTCCAGGATTTCAGAGTATGTAACTGATAGGTCTCCCACCACCTCAGCAGCTATTATGTATAGTTGCTGCCCTCTTCCTATGGTGCCTTGCCCCTTCCCCTGTGTGACGTCATGCCAAGATGGTTGCTCCCACCAAAGAACAAACCCTTCTTCCCAGCATGCCCCTGTTCCCACCTAGAGAGTAACCTAATACTCGCTCACCTCCTACCACCTAGTGACATCACCGGCTCCTCCATTCCCTAGTCACTACCTCAGTCAACCCCGCCTCAGCCCCTACAAACCCCACCCCAGTCTCTATAAAAGACTCTCCCTGCCCCAGCCATATTGCTTTTGTCTCTCCTTTGTTCAGAGATAGCCCGGCAGATCTATTCCCCTAATAAAGGCTTGTTGTGGCCTGGTCTGGTATTGGTCTTCGGCCCTTTTACCTGACAGTAACAATTTAATGTTTTGATATCCTTCAATACATCGTCCTATCAATATTCCTTCTATAAGTTTAATATTTTGGTGGTTATTTAGCGAGGAAAGTAAAGTATAGAATAAGAATTTGCTAGCCAGGCATTGTAGTGCAAGCTTATATTCAGCTCTTCAGAGACAGAGGCAGGAGAATCACTGTGAGTTCAAGGCCAGCCTGGGCTACATAGTGAGTGCAAGATTCGCCTAAACTACAGGGTGAGACCTTGTCTCAAAAGCAAAACAAAACAACAAAAAAAGAGTATCTGTTTTTTTGCATAAACACAATTATATATAAGCAATTGAAAATAAGCTAGAATAAAATATAAGGGTGTTTTTGGTGTTGTTTTGTTTTTTTTGAGAAATCAGAACTCTTTTTTTTTGTACCAGGAATCAAACTCGGGACCTTGCACTTGCGAGGCAGGCACCGGAGCCACTGAGCTAAATCCCCGGCCCTAGAACTCTTAACTGAGTCATATAAAAGTGAATTTAGAGCTAGGTGTGGTGACGTATACCTGTAATACCAGCACACAGGAGGTTGAGGCAGGAGGATAACCAGGATTTTGAGGATAGCCTGGCTTACATAGTGACATTGAGGCCCAGCCTAGACTAGATAGAAAGACTTTGGGTGGGGGTAGGGGGCAGAAATAAACAGTAGACTCTGTTTTCTCTTAGCCAATTATATTTTGAATGTAAAACTGCCAATTAAGCAACTAGGAAGTCATTAAAAATTTGCCTTATTGAAATTCAACTGACTTTATATTTACGTTTATAACCAGCACTATTTTTCAATTATAGTTTGCAAGAAACTTTCAAATATAGTATTAATCCTTGTTTGGTTGTTTGATTTCACAGTTGAGACAATTAACATTAGAAAAGTCTATTTAACTTATATGTTATTAGATCTGGGCAGGGAGACTTGAGTCTATCCACTTTTCCTTGAACCATATTATAATTTTAACACAATTCCAAAATCCTCTTGCATATTTTGTTTACTTATTTTTGATGTTTCACATAAATTGAAATTTTTGTTGCATTTTCTATGAAAAATATTTATTATAAAATTATTTTGATTAAGGGAAAAGGAAAGAAGGGAAAGGAAAAATTATGAGAAAAGAAAAAAATGGAAACAAAGTCTATGTAAATAGGGAAGGGTGGAGGGGGTGAAGGGTGCACAAGTAATGGGGAAAAAATAAGAACCAAGATACATCATGTATAGGTACAAGCACCCAATGATAAATGTAAATGTATTGCATACCTAAATTGTACCAATAAAAGAATTTAAGCCAAAAAAAATAAATTCAGAAATCAGTTTTTGGATATATTGTTTGGTTGTTTTGTTTTGTTGTTTTGTTTTGTTTTGTTTGTACCAGGGATTGAACTCCGGTCCTTGCACTTGTTGGGAGGCGGTGAAACCACTAAGCTAAATCTCTGGCCCCTGGATATACTTTTAGTGAGGCAACTTTTAATATTTGTAGGTGTTTTGTAGATTTTATCATCAAATGTTTCCAGTGAATTTTCCATGGGATTGTTGTAGAGAAAAAGTTTGGTTTGAATTTTGAGAAAGTAGTTATTATTTTTCACAGAATCTTCACAGACTAGAAATCTACTCCAAATATATGTCTATTTTTCAACCTTTGTTATCTTGTTTTTCTAATGGCAGTAGGCAATAGGGTGGTTCTAAGATGTTAAAAACAAAGCAAATCAATTCAATCAGAAGTAAACACCCAAAATGTCAGTCAGTGTAAAGCCTGACTGAATGAAACTAAGAAGAGAAAAAAAAACCCAGAAATTTTGCATTACTTCCTTAATTCTGCAAGGACAATGCTTCAATCTTGATTTCAGCATTCTGTCTCATACTTTGCAGGCTGTCTACACATACAGCTGTCAAGTGGTTGCTCTTTTACATATTCATGTACATCGTTGCATATGTACAAATTCCTCCATTTGGTTTGGATGTAATATGCTAAAGTTTGAGGTTCAGTTGCTAGAAGTCCCATTCTATGACTCAGAATCACAAAGTCACATTTCAGTTGCAGGAGGTAGATGACTGGAATTCTCTATTCAAGACAAAAAGAAATATTTTACTCAATTTTTTTGAGGTGGTCAGGGATTCATAGGTAGAAAACTAAATTAAAAACATTGCACATTGAACCTAGATATTTGCTGCTTTAAAAGTCACTTCTATAATTAAAATTTTCAACATATTGATTACTCTTCTATGAGTATTGATTGACTGACTGATTTCAAAAACGAAAATGCTCAAGAAAAGTCTTTCTTGAATGGAGTTTCCAAAAAAGCATATGCCTTGTAAGTATGTTTCACTTGTCAATTTTTTTAAAATATCAAGATTCCTACCAGGGATTTAGCTCAGTAGTTCCACTGCCTGCCTCTCAAGCACAAGGACCCAAGTTTGATCCCTGGTACCAAAAACAAAAACAAAAACAAAAACCAAGATTCCAAAAATGAAAATCGAAGGAATCAAACCAACCTCAGAAGAATTACCATGTGTTTTGTGGAAAAAATAGTTTTGTATTTTTAGTGAGTGTAATATGAACGGTAAGTTTGCTTTATTCTTTCTCTGAACGTTAGGGTGAATTGAATCATAATGAATCTCCTCGTGTGTATCATAACTCATGACTACTAATATGAAACAGTTACTTGGATAACTTTTAGTTTGGTCTATAGAACCTCATCTATCTTTGCTTAAATTTTAATTTTTCACTAACTGAATTTAAACATGATGTGTTTTGTGATGTTGTGGTCAATTCCCAGCTAACATATTATTTCACATAGCTTTGCAATTCAGAGAAAAGCTACTACAATAGAGAAATCATTGGCCTTCCAAGGGGGAGGTATTGGGGGATCAAACCACACCCTTATGTATATTGATCATGCACTCTACCGGTAAACTACCCTCCCAGCCCTGAAGACATTGTTATAATTAATGGAGAAAACACAAGTAAAAATTCATGGTCTATTTGTAAATACATTAACAACTTATTCAAATTACATCTATAATCTTAATTTTTCATCTATAAATATGAATGTTTTATTCATTCATTGTTAAGAGTATTAAATGAGATATTACATATGAAATTTTTGATAGATTCATGAACTTTGACACAAAATAAGTAATCAAAAAACTGACTTTTCTTCCCCTTTTATCTTGTTCCTATTGTCTCTTTTTGGTTTTGCCTTATTTCCATGATATAGAGCCTACTCATTCGTGAAGATACACTATTCTTTTGGTTATTTCTTGTAGAGACATGTATCCAAAAATGCAGTAGCTCTCTGTTTTCTGGCATCCTCAAATAGCTATGGCATTTTTTTTCTTTCTTACAATTGTGGATTGGGAGCAGATAGAGAACGATTATTTCATGGATCTTTGTGAATCAGAACACCTGAAGATCAGGGTCTGATAGATAAGTATATTGGACTTTGTATTTCACTCAGACATTGAAAGCAAAAGGTAATAAGAAGCATTCCATGCAATTCTTCCAACTTTGATGAAGAATTAGCGAAGTAAAATGTACTCACCCATTTAAAATATGCCCATTCAACAATGTTCACACTATTTCAGAAGAAATCCAAAGAATATTATTCCTTACAACTCATTGGTTTTACATTAAAAATAGATAACCATTTTTTGGTAGAATTCTTTGGGTCTGCTATGTAGTCTTCATGTCATTGGCAAATAGTGACTACTATGTATCCCTTTTATTTATTTCTCTTACCTCCTTCCTCTGGCTAATGTTTTGAGTATTATACTGAACAGAAATGGTGATGGTGGGCATCCTTGTCTTATTCCTGAACTTGGGAAGATTCCAGTTTTTCCTCATTTGATATGGTGCTGGCCATTGGTTTGTCATAAATGGCTTTTATCAGAGTCACATAAGGTCCTTCTATATCCATTTTTTCAGGGTTTTATCATAAAAGAGTGCTGGGTTTTTTTCAAAAGCTTTTTCTGTATCTATTGATAAGACCATATGTTTTTGTATTTGCTTTTGTTTATGTGTTATGCTACATTTACTGATTTGTATATGTTGAAACAGCCACAAAATCTTGGGATAAAATCTACTTAGTCATCCGCATCAGCCTGCTGCAGACAGGCAGGACTGCGGACGCGGTCCCAAGGTTGAGAGTCGCACTGAAAACACCGAATCACCGGCGGCAGCAATCCATTGGACTCCCCCTGCCCCCAACTCCTTTGGCCTCTTCTCTGTAGAGCTACCTGGTTCCACACTACAAAGATGCAGAGGACACCGGACCACCAGATCACTATACTGGAGCTAATCAAGTTCACAGCATTTAAAGAATTCCTTCCCAGAGGTAGGGCCTTCTGAGCTGCCATCAGACTGCTGCTGGTCCAGAGAAAGGGGCATTTGAGCCACCATCCCTACAGCTGCTCTGGGCCCCAGGCCCACCTCTCCCAGCTCAAAGGAGGTGAGCAAGGCAGACGCCAAGAGCCCCTCCCCCACCCCCCAGTTGAAATGAGAAAACATGTAAATAAGTCTCAAAACCAGACTTCCAGTTCACCTACAGCAACCCCAAAGGGAAATGAGATGGAAAACTTTGATACTCAACCACCTGGACCCACTGAACTGGCAACAAAAGGGGATCTGGAAAAAAATGAAATCAGAGATAATTTCTCAGATAACAGGAGAAATTGTGCTCCTAGTGCAAGACATGATTAATAAATCTAGAGAGGAGCTGAGGAACATGATGGAATCCCAACATAGGAAACAAATGGAATCCATAAAACAGATGCAAATAGATTTCCAGGACATGAAAAACTCCATTGAAAGTCTACACAGCAGAATGAGCCAATGTGGACAGAATTTCAGATATAGAAGATAAGATTGTAATTAAAGACCAGGAAAAGAAAACATGTTTCAAAATTATAAGGGAACACAAGAAATCAATCCAGCAGCTGCTAGATGATGCCAAGAAGAATAACATAAGACTGATTGGGCTCAATGAAGAAAGAGGAGAGAGTGCAGATGACATAAAAAACCTCTTCACAGAAGTAATGACAGAAAACGTCCCAACCAGGGGGAAGGAACTTAAAATACAGATAAGTGAGGCATATAGGACTCCAAATAGCCTTGATCAAAAAAAAATCTACACATAGGCATATAATTGTTAAAATTGCAGAAAATCAACAGAAGAACAAAGTTCTACATGCAGTTAGAGAAAAGAAACAAATCACATACAAAGGAAACTCCATCAGAATCACAGCAGACTTCTCAACACAAACCATCAAGGCAAGAAGAGCTTGGAGTGACATATTCCAAGCCCTAAAAGAAAAGAGCCTCCAACCCAGATTGATGTACCCTGAAAAACTATCTTTCAAAATGGATGGAGAAATAAGATACTTTCATGACAAAGAGCACCTTAGGAACATCGTGAATACCAAACCAGCCCTCCAAAGAATTTTACACAATATCCTAGGAACAGACATTGAGGATCACAACCCCAGGAAGCAAAGCAGAATGAACCCATCTGGCATGACAAGAAATTAAATGTAAAGGGGGAGAACCCAACAAAAAGAAAAAGTCATGGCAATGATAAGTCAATACTTTTCAGTTATAGCCATCAACATTAATGGACTCAATTCACCAATCAAAAGAAATAGACTGGCAGAATAGGTCAAGAAGCAAAATCTAACAATATGTTGCATACAAGAAACACACTTAATTCAAAAAGAAACTCATAGACTGAAAGTTAAAGGATGGAAAACAATACTCCATGTGACAGTAACCCCCCAAAAAGCAGCAGTAGCTATCCTCTTTGCAGATCAAGTAGATTTCAAACCAACACTGATTAAGAGAGATGAAGAAGGACACTACATCCTTGTAAAGGGAACAATCCAAGAGGAAGAAATGACAATCATAAATATCTATGCACCAAACATGAGTGCACCCAACTATATAAAAGAAATGCTGATGGACACCAAAAGTCATATATGCACTAATAAAATTTTAGTGGGGGACCTCAACACCCCACTGTCACAAATAGATAGATCAACTAGATAAAAATAAGTAATGAAATACTAGAACTCAATTGAACTCTTGAAGAAATGAACTTACAGATGTTTACAGAGTCTTCCACCCCACAAAATCAGAATACACATTCTTCTCAGCTGCACATGAGTCATTTTCAAAAATAGACCACATACTCACACATAGAACATGTGTAAGTTAGTACAAAGGAATTGAAGTTATCCCCTGTATATTATCAGACCATAGTTTGATGAAATTGGAGATCCACAGCAAAAGAAACTTGAAAAATTTCATAAATACGTGGAAATTGAACAACACACTTCTGAATAACCAATGAGTCATAGAGGAAATTAAAGAAGAAATCAGACAGTTCCTTCAGTTAAATGAAAATGACAATACAACATATCGGAATCTATGGGACACAATGAAAGCTGTCTTACGAGGGAAATTCATATCAGTGAATACGTATATTAGGAAAGTAGAAGGAGCCCATTAAACAACCTGATGCTGAACCTCAAGCTTCTAGAAAAAAAAGAGCAGGACAAATCCAAATCTCATACAAGGGAGGAAGTTATAAAGATTGAGGAGAAATCAATGCAATGGAGACTAAGAGAACGATATAAAAAAAAAATCAATGAAGCCAAGAGTTGGTTCTTTGAAAGAATCAACCAAATTGACAAACCCTTAGCCAACCTTGTCAGAAAAAGGAAAGAAAAGGCCCAAATCCATGCAATTAGGAATGAAAAGGTTGGAATTACAAAAGACTCAACACAAATCCAGAGGCTCATCAATACCTACTTCCAGAGACTATACGCCAGTAAGATGGAAAAGATAGAAGAAATGGACAGATTCCTAGATACATATGAATTACCAAAGTTGAATGAAGAAGACCTAAAAATTCTGAACAACCCAATATCAACCAATGAAATTGAAAATGTAATTAAAAACTTATCAACTAAGAAAATCCCAGGTCCTGATGGCTTCACTGCTGAATACTACAAGACATTTAGAGAGGAACTACTGCCACTACTGTTTAAACTCTTCAATGAAATTGAAAGGGAAGCAATACTCCCAAATTCATTCCTGGAAGCAAACATCACCTTGATCCCCAAAGCAGAGAAAGACACAACCAAAAAGGAGAAATATAGGCCAATCTCACTAGTGAACATAGATGAAAAAATCCTTAATAAGATACTGGCAAATAGAATGCAGAAGATCATCAAGAAGATCATACACCCTGATCAAGTGGGATTCATCCCAGGGATGCAGGGATGGTTCAACATACACAAATCAATCAAAGTAATACACTATATCAATAGAGCCAAGGACAAAAACCATATGATTATCTCCATAGACACAGAAAAAGCATTTGACAAAATCCAACATGCATTTATGATAAAAACCCTACAAATAATTGGAAGAGATGGTCTCTACCTCAAACTGTTAGAAGCCATCTATGAAAAACCAACAACCAATATCATACTAAATGGTCAAAAACTGAAATCCTTCACACTAAAATCAGGAACAAGACAAGGATGTCCACTATCACCACTCTTGTTCAATATAGTTCTGGAAACATTAGCCACAGCAATTAGACAAGAGAAAGAAATAAAAGGAATAAAGATAGGAAATGAAGAAGTCAAATTGTCATTATTTGCAGATGACATGATACTCTATATAGAAGACCCCAAGAACTCCACCAAAAGTCTTCTAGACTTAATAACCAAATTCAGTTATGTAGCTGACTACAAGGTCAACACACAATAATCAATAGCTTTCCTCTACATGAATGAGAGACTCACTGAGAGAGAAATAGGGCAAATAATTCCTTTCACAATAGCATCCAAAAAACTGAAACACCTAGGAATCATCCTAACGAAAGAAATCAAAGACCTCTTCTCTGAAAACTATAGCACTCTGAAAAGAGAGATTGAAGATGATATCAGAAAATGGACAGACATCCCCTACTCCTGGGTAGGAAGGATTAATATAGTGAAAAAGACCATACTTCCAAAACTGGTGTATAGATTCAATGCAATTCCAATTGAAATCCCAGCAGCATACTTCATGGACTTTGAGAAAACAATCCAAAAATTCATTTGGAACAAGAAGAGACCCAGAATAGCAAAAGTAATTTTAGGTAACAGAGACATGGCAGGGGGTATCACAATCCCAAACCTGCAACTACACTACAAAGGTACTGTCATAAAAACAGCATGGTACTGGCAAAGAAACAGACTTGAGGACCAGTGGAACAGATTAGAAGATGCAGAAACAATGCCAGACACACTCAGCCATTTCATCTTCGATAAAGCAGCCAAACACCCTCACTGGAGGAAAGATAGCCTCTCTAATAAATGGTGTGGGAAAAATTGGCTTCCAACTTGCCAAAGATTAAAAATAGACCGATATCTCTCACCATCCACTAAACTAAAATCGAAATGGATTAAACATCTAAATATTAAAATAGAAAGGCTGACCCAGTTGGAACAGAGGTTAGGTAGAACTCTTGAACACATTGGTGTTGGAAAAGATTTTATGAACAAAATCTCAGTTGCCTGTGAACTAGCACATGCAATCAACAAATGGAATCTCTTCTTATTAAAAAGCTTCTGCACAGCAAGAGAAACCACCAGCAGTGTGAAGAGACAACCCACAATGTGGGAAAAAATCTTGCTTTTCCTCAGACAAAGGTCTACTATCTCGAATCTATAAAGAACTTAAAAAGATCAAACCTCCCAAATTTAAGGACTCAATCCAAAAATGGGCATCTGTAATGAACAGACATTTCTCAGGCAAAGAAGTAGAAATAGCAAATAAATACATGAAAAACTGTTCAACATCACTGGTCATTCGAGAGATGCAAACAAAATCAACGCTGAGATTCCACCTCACTCCAGAAAGAATGGCTGCTATCCTGAAATCAACCAATAACAAATGCTGGCAGGGCTGTGGGGAAAGAGGAACACTGCTCCACTGCTGGAGGGAGTGTAGACTGGTGCAACCACTGTGGAAATCAGTATGGAGATACCTCAGAGAACTAGGACTGGAAGCCCCATTTGACCAAGCTATTACCCTGCTGGGTATTTTCTTAAAAGAATTAAAAGAATCATACCACAGAGATATATGTGCACACATGTTCATAGCAGCACAGTTTGTGATAACTAAAACTTGGAAACAGCCCAAATGCCCATCTACTGGAGACTGGATAAAGAAAATGTGTTTTGTTTTTATAAAATGGAATACTACTCAGCCATAAAAAATGAGAAATTAGAGACATTTATAGCTAAGTGGATGCACATTGAGCCGATATTCTTAAGTGAAATAAATAGGACACACATGTATAAATACAGAATAGTTTCTCTGGTGTGAGAACCTGAAAGTGTAAATAAGGACTAAAATGTATAATCGGTAATGTGAAATAGGAAGAAAAGGGACAAAGGGGAAGGAAGTAAGAGGGGAAGGGGAAAGGAAAGAAGGGAAAGGAGAAATGATGAGAGAGGGAAAAAATGGAAATAAAGTCTTTGTAAATAGGGAAGGGAGCGCTGTGAATGGGGAAAAAATAAGAACAAAGATGCATCATGTAAAGGTACAAGTTCCCAATGAGAAATGTAATTGTAATTGGGTTGTATACCTAAAATGTACCAATAAAAGAATTAAAAAAAAAAAAACCCTACTTAGTCATGATGTATAATCCTTTTGATTTTGTGTTGCATTCTATTTGCCAGTATTTTGCTGAGTATTTTTGCATCTATTTTCATTTAGTAGATTGGCCTATAGTTCTCTTTTTCATTTGAGTCTTTGCCTGGTTTTGGGATCAGAGTGATGCTGGGTTCCAGAAATCAGTGTGGAAGCCCTCTTTTCATTTCAATTTCATTGACGGCTTTGGGGAGTATTGGTGATATAACACCCTTGTCAGGTCCTGCACTACTTTTAGTTGGTAGACTTTTTTATTACTGTCCTAGTTTCATTACTTGCTGTTGGATTGTCCAAAATTTTTATGTCTTCTTGGTTTAGTTTTGGTAATTCTCATGTATCTAGGAGTCTGTCCATTTCTTCAAGGTTTTTTAATTTGTTGGAATACTTCTTTTTTTTTGCAGAAAATAGTTACTATTTTCTGGATTTGTATGGTGCCCATTGTGATTTTGCATTTTCATTTCTAATTACACTGATGTAAGTATTCCTCTGCTGATAAGTATGGGTGAGGGTTTATCTATTTTATTTAGTCTTTCAAAGCACCAACTCCTTTATTTGCTTACTCCTAATAACAACACTAACAAAAATGGGGACAGGAGATTAACAGACACAGAGAGAGAGATAGGTGGGGGGAGGGAAAGGGGAATTAAAAAAAGAATCAAGATGTGTTATGTACACTTACCTAATCCCTGAGATGAATGTAAACTTCATATACAGCAAACATGTACTAATAAAATATAGGTAATCATGTCCTATGTTGTTTTGCCATTTAATGCTGAGTAGCATCTTTTGTTGGTAAGGAAACAAACTGAGACTCAGAGAGTTCTAACTGCGTTTTGTCTAACATCATATGAACAGTAGATCTGAAATTTAAATCAAAAGCTGTATACAAAGCCTCTTTCAGAGTCCATATAGGCTGCTATAAAAATATCATAAACTGGATGGTCTATAAAGAACAGAATATATTTCTCACTGTACTAGAGCCGGGGAACTCCGAGAAAATGGCACTGGTCATTTCCATGCTTGGAGAAAGCCTGGTTTCTGGTTCATGAGCAACATCCTCTATCTGTATCCTCTTAGGATAGAAAGGACAGGGCAGCTCCATGGAGACCGTTATAAGGCCACTAAGCCCATTACCGAGGGTACATTCTTCTGTTGTTCAAAAGATATTGAGTTATGATGTTTTGTTATAGCATCCCATATGGACTAAAATTAGGCTTTGTGTAGAGCTATTCATTTAAATTTCACCTCTACCATTTCTATGATTTTGAATAAGACTTAGTTAACCTCACTGTGTCTCAGCTGGTTTCCTTAGAAACTGAGAATACTAAGTATTCAATAACAAAACAGTAAGACATATAGATGGTTCCTTTTTTTTCATGTAATCCTAATTGAGTTAAAGATCCTTTTCTTCAGATTTCGTTTGTGACCTCATCCCCATCAAAATCCTCCATCCTGGTACAGCATATAGATGACTGTGTTTCACTAGGGGATTTTTGAGGACGCAATCATTCAGAACATAGTAGCATTTCTATTTAAATTATAAGGAATTAGTGAGAACTATAAGCCCTTCAACTGGATGGATCCTTCTTCCTTTTCACTGGCATTATATCCCAAGAACAAGTAAATTTAACATTTGTTTTAAATTTTCAATTTCTAGAAGTCCTGGATTATTTTCTGAACTATCAAAATCATTTCTCTTTTTAAAAATTTGGTTCAAACATTGTTTAACCCCAAATAATGTATGAATGTGTAGCAACTTAATTATATTGCCAATATTTACAGGATGAAAAATTTCACCATCACATTTTGATCTTCTTAAAATAACATTTGACAAGTAGAAACGGTATATAAATAATAGTGGAAAATGTTTCATTTTCAGATTTCATCTTTTTGATGATATACATCTTCACAGGAAGAAATACTGTGTTGTATTTATCATGATATTGAAGACCATCAAATCAAAAATTAGTGTTGGAGCTAGGATTAAGATTGATATGAGATTTCATTGAAATGCTAAATATTCTGTTAATGACAGATTGATATCTTCTGTATTGTCAAACTTATTAATACTGAAAGGCTTTTAGAGGTAAGAGGTCCACTGAATACAAATGCACTGAAATTTAGTTAGAGAATGACTTGCTTAATGGATTTATACACTACTCAGATATGATAGTATTTTCCAAAATAAAATTTCATAGATGCATGATCAATACATATGCTATATGCATCATTATCTTATTTTGCCCTTTGCCATTCAATTTCCATGTTTACATCTCTGTAAGTTAATTTTCAACCACCATTAAGGTGAATTAAAATGTTACATTCTATTGCTTTCTACTTGTCTGTTCACAATCTCTTAAAACAGGATTGCTTAATCATGGTACTAGTGACATTCCAGTCCAAAGGATTCTTTGCTGTGGGGAAATGTCCTGTGTGCTGTAGAATGTTGAGCAGTGTCCCCAGCCTTCTCTCAGATTCCAGGAGTAGTTCCCTCTTCCAGGCCTGGTAACCAAGTATCTGTACACTGTCAGGTGTCCCATGGATATTAGGGGTGGGGGTATTGTTACGTGGTGGAGAACCATGGCACAGTAGACTTTATAGTATATTGAATTCTAAAGAAACTTCACGTTGTTTGTCCTAGCAACAAAAACTCCCACAGATCTGTCTATATTCCATTTCTCAAGTACTATATTCTACAATCCTCTCCCATTCTTACTATATATTCTATATATATTTACCACATTTCTGATCCTCCCAAATTCCAAGTTTATTACCAACTCAAGAGCCTTTAAATAGGTTATTTTGACTTTAATGGCTCTTGATCTTTGTGATATGTCTCATGACAATTATTACTTCTTTAGGACTATCCTTCTTCATTATATTTAAAATGGCCACCTAGTGCTTCTCTATTGTATCATCTTGTTTTTTACATTTCACTGAATTTTTTACTATATTTTGCAATTCATATAGTTTTAAAAATCTTCTCCCACTATAATTTAAAATATATGACAGGTACTTTGGCTTACTGAACAAACTTTTTCTAAAACATAGCATTATTCTACGAATAAAGTATATATATATATATATATATATATATATATATATAGTCTTAAAATTCCCAACTTATAAGTTTCTCAAATTGACCAGTTATAAAATCAAGTAAAATTTAATCAAAAGTCTCAGTTAGATTAGAGAAAATATAGGAGTTTGGGACCATCTTATCAACTTGTATCAACAGTGGAAATTCTTTGTATAATTGTTTAAATATTGTAACCAATATGATAATTTACCTCAGTGTCACCCATTGGCTGACATGATAATAAATGATTAAGACATGCCTATGAAAGGGAAGGAACAAAATGAGAAAGAAAAATAAACAAAAAGCTCTGTACCTTCCCCAAGAAGCTCAGGAGGCTCCTAACTTCTCCACAAAAAACCAGCGCTGTCCTCCCTTTCACATTGCGTCATTGAGAAAATGTAACCTGAATAATTAATATTTTCCCTGCTCTTTGTTAAAAGTCCTTGAGGGAGGATTCATACTTTTTCATACAGATATCTCCAGCATTTTTCACTGTCTTGGAACAAGTAGGCCACCTAGAAATATTTCTCTATTGACCACCTGGTGAACAAAGAGCATTTAGGCAATGATTGCATTGTTAATAAACTTCCATTAATTTATGCAAAGAAGATTTACAGTTTGTATGGGAATCATCGGCACTGTTCCAAGCATGAGAATTTCATTACTGTGTGTCTTTTTCCTTTGCTTTGTACTCTCTGAGGTATCATGAAAAAAGTTGTCCAACAGCAAGGCACCTACTCTTCCCATCCAAAGCGAATAAAGACAAATAAGAAATACGAACCTGGCAAAGCATCATTGTTTGAGGTTTACCTTTCTGTAATTTGACAGCCTGCTACTCAGTGAATGAAATTAATGATGAGGAAATTGGGAATCAATGAAAGGAAATATGTTCTCTGCATTGTGTGTAGTCAGGCACTAGAATTTTCCAACACAGATGGGGTCAAGTCAATGTGGTTAGATATGACAATAGAAGAGATAGCTTTATCTTCATTCATAGAACTTGTACTTATTACGGTATTGATCAAACAGTGGAGAAATTCGCCTTTTGCTTCTAGGCATACTGATATGTTGATTGTCTGCAAAGATAAATGTAGGATATTTAGATCTGAGGGATTTGTGTTTCAGAATGAAAACAAAGAAGGGTTGATGTATAGGATTGAACCTAGTGCCAGAAAATCTAGTGATCAGATAACTAAACTGAATTTGTGTGGCAAAGAGAATGATCTAAATCTCTACTGAAGCTTTAAAAAAATAAAGTTTCTAAAGTAAAACTGAATTGAAAAAAACAATAAATATGCCTCATGTAAAATAATACTAGGTTAATAATAAAAGAGAAAAAAGGCATTCATTGAGGACTGATTATGTGCTAGACACAATTTAACTTGTCTTATTTATCTAAATGATTTCAGGAAAAGGATAAAGGAAAATATGAAGTAAAAGTAAATATTTAAATGTGGATATTATATATAGGTGCATAATTTAATATTCAAAACAATGCATGAAATAGTTTTTGTTATTTGCGTTAAAGGTAAAATAACTAAAAAGTGGTGGCACATAAAACCTTATGGGATTCTGATAACTAAGCTTATGTTCTAACCTCTCAAAATTATTTTGCTAAAGAAAAAACTCAAGCTCATAGCAGATAGGCAGTTTTCTTGAGGATTGTCATTGTAAAAGAGCGGAGTGGAGAAAATTTGGCAAATCTCTGGAGTATGCTCTTCAGAGTAAAATGACTATTGCTTTCTTATCTTCTATTAAGAAGCTGCCTTGGGTCATTACTTTACCATGAAGAGATTTAATTTGAACATTTCAAATATGCACTTAATAGAAAAGGCTTTCTTTGAAAAGGAAATAATCATTTGAGAATAAAATTTAATTTAAATATGATCTTGCAAACATTCTAATGTTATTTGCTACAGAAGAGAAGTCCACAAGATTTATGTGCATCACACCAACCACAGTGTTCATTCTAGTGCCCCAAAGCTTTTATTCAAAGTAGTCTAAGCATGAGAAAACAGAAGGGTAAAGAAATAAAAGTAGGTTGGGTAGAAAGCAGTTGTGAACCCTTAAATAGGAGAGTACCTGATAGGAAGTATCAATTAATCACCTTTCTAATTTCAAGTTCACACAATAAATGGGAACAAATTAGTGATACTATGAAGAAAAAGAAGTCAGCATAGGCAGTTAAAATTTATAGTTTAAATCCATCAGGCAGCTTCTTAAATTGTATTTATTCAGACAACAAATATTTGGTAAGAAAGAAATAGGCATAATGCCTGCCCTCGTGGAGCTTGTATTATTGTTGGAGATAACAATATTTTAAAAAATAATCACATAATTTAATTATACAGATTATACTCCGCTTAGTTTTTTTTTTTTTTTTTTTTTTTTTTCGGTACCGGGGATTGAATTTGGGACCTTGCATTTGTGAGGCAGGCACCGGAACCACTGAGCTAAATCCCCAGTCCCATTCTGCTTAGTTTTTAAGGTAAGTGCAAAGATGGCAGATTAGGGAAAACCCTACTCTCAAAGACTGGCATGAACTTTCCTGAAAGTCAGTTTTGAGCTCAGAGATGAAAAATCTGTGTATAAGGTGGGTGTGGGTGAGAAAATGCACACAAAGGATGGAGAAAGGAAGAGGTACATTTCCAGAGGCAGGTGAAAACAGTGGGGCTGGGGAGAAAAGATACAAGTGAAACTCCCCTTGTGGCCCTGATTATTCATCAAATCTCAGTCTCTTATAACAATGTATGTATTTCTTATGTAGCACGAGAGCTACAGGTTGACTATAGTTCTTTGGGGTTCTGATTTGTTCTCTTGGACTCCTCTAGGGTCAGGCTTGGTTTGACTTTATATGGATTCTCATTTCCATAGTCAGCCACTGTGTCTGCTCTCATGGTACAAGGTGCAAGGTCAGAAGAGGACAGAAGCAAACCCCACAGGAGCAATGGGATAGGTGTGCAAAAGTGGATAAAACAAGGCACATGGCTAATTTCCATTATGAGATGGAAAAATAGATTCTGTTTACAAGACAGTTAAGCAGAAAGAAAAAATAAACAATTGTGAACAAATAATATAATCTACCACTGGTTCCTTTTTTATTACAAGTGTTCATTAATCTCCCATGAGCAAATTACCCTCCTGTCTAGACCAAGAATTTCAGGATCTCATGATTGATTTCAGTTTGATATTTGTTTCTTTTTGTATTTTCAGTCCTGGTAGTTGAACTTAGGGACTAACATATTTCAGGCAAGTGCTGTACTACTGAGCTGAATCCCCAGCCTGATAATCAGTTCCACTTGATCAGGGAATCGGAACACGGAAAACACAAGTGAGCCAAAGAGAAGTACGTTAAACTTTTCAGTGCTAGAGTGGGAACAGTGATGCTTATGAATCCAAGGGTTCAAGCCAAGGGCACAATAGTCATTAGTCCTAATCATTTGTGAAATTCTGCAAGAACATATGTTACTTTACCCTATAATAGGAAATTTCTTCCTCTCCCCCAAATAGTTTGATGTTCCTAAAAAACAAATTAAGCTGCATGACTCAAGTCAACTTGGTGTAGCAAAAGCAACATTACTTACTGATTTAGAGGCTGTTGTTCTCTAGGTTTGCAAATTGAAGGACCACAGAAGGAAGGGGCAGGTGACAGATAATTTGGTGACCACTGCAATTTCCACTGGAAATGGTATATACCACATCTACTCAAATTCCATTAAACATCACAAATTATGGGACCAATTTGAAAGTAGAGGAGCAAAGATGTACCATTATTCTGATGGGGGGCAGTATCACATAAAGAGAGAAAATGAATGCATATATACATAATATAATTTTCCAGTAACTGGACATTTTTACTGTATTTTGCATGTAATGGTTTTGAATGCCTATGCATTTTTGTTGAGAAAATTTATAACAGAGAATATAAATGTCAAGATATTTTAATGAAATTGTTAAAGTGTTGTGTAAGGTCACAATGGTGTAACGTGACATGAAGTATTCTGAGCGAATGAGTGCTCTGTTTTCTGTTTGTATTAGAGAAAAATAAACCAATGAGCTTTCAGAATCTTGTGGCTGGGAACATAAGTTTATATTACAGTAATACCTCAGTTCACGAATGCTTCTGTTTGCAAACAATTCGGTTCACAAACAAAAGCACTCAACAAAAGTTTGCTTCCCATTTGCAAACTCTGCATTGGGTGACAGTCATGACCATGACATCACCACACAAACACAAATGCAGCCATCTTCCCCCAAATCTTAAGAGAAATTAGTTGGTAAACCAAGGCACCAATGTTATTAGTGTACCCTTCAGCCTCCAGTCTGCCTCTATGTAATGAAGTGCAAAATGAAATATTTGACAGTGTAGCTTAGCTGTTTAGCTGAGAGATACTAGGGAATTGATGTGCTCCTGTCTGGTGAAGGTTTGGGGTGATATTACAGGATCGTAAAGTTATAGGGTTGTGATCTACACAAGAAGGCATCATCAATTTTGTCATTCTCCAATATAAAACTCTTTTTTTTTAATTTTCAGTTTATGATCCTATTATACCACAGTTGCAAAGAAACAAAACTACCTAAAACTTCTACTCTGTTCATATTCATGACAGTTGTCAATTTTATAAGGTATTGTGACTTTGATCATCTTTGATATTTACGAGCTTCTCCATTCTCTTTTCCATTGTCCTCTATGTCAAAAATCTTACGGGATTTTGTTTGCCAAAGGATTTATTGAATGATTTAAAACATAAGAAGAGGGTGCTTTAGTAACATTAGTACTCATATTGTTTAAACATACATGAGATTACTACAAATAAATCCAAACATTGCAAACTCTATTTCTTATAACTAGTCTGTGGAAATATAGGAGAGATAAAAATCATGTTATGAGAAAAAGAATTGCTGAAAAATTTTTCAGTCAGTGCAAGCAAGAAAATAAAATCACAAAATTTTAAAATTGGAAAGGTACTGAGAAATCTAACATCAATGTCTTTATTTTTATAGATGAAAATCTTGAGAGAAATGAGGTTATTTGTATGACTGAGTGATCCTAAATTATTAGCAAAAGTGAGGTTATCACTTTTTCATGAGTTTGTTCATTCCTTTATGCAAATATTCACCTATATTTCATAATTCATATATATTGATTCCATACACCATGCCTAACGTAGGTCTCGGTGGTAAGAATGCAATAACATAAAAAAAGACTTTGGTATATTGTAATAACAATACAGTAAAAAATATTAAAGATTAGAAATTGGTGATTATGGTAAAGATGGAGAGAACATTATGACCAAGGGGGAGGAAAAACAATAATTACTCTCTGTCGGGTGAATGTTCCATTGTACCCAGTGTGTTTTGCAACTTAGAATTTAACTTGGTCTTTATTAGAATTATTTCTTGTTCCTGAGGTTCATGATATATCTCAGTGGCAGAGCACATTCTTAGGATAAATTAGGCCTTTGTTCAATCTCCAGCATCAAAAACAAATTAAGTTAATAAATAAAGAAATATTTTCTGGCCCTATTTACCTTTATTCCTGTGTGTCTATCATCCCTTATTCAGCTGATCTTCTTTTTATGGATCATTATACTGTTTTTATCATTTTACTATCAACTAAGTGTTCAATGCACATTCTGTGCATGTTTACTTATGGTATGTATAAATGTACCCATTTGGTAGAATATGATGTAGAATTGCTGGGAATAAAAATATACATATTGGGAAGATGGCAGGATGAAGGCAGACTGCACTCACAGATCTCTTTTTAATATTCATCTAAAACCACAGGCATTTGGCTCTGTGAGAAGATGGGGTAACCTTAGGGAATTGTGGCATTGCAAGTGGAGAGAATGAGCAACCAGGTGACACCGGAAATATGGTATTTGGAAATATATTCGAATTAACTGAAGCAATGAACTCAGCAGTCAACCCACTTCCCCTCCCATGAAGCAGTAAAAGGGAAAACTCAACATTTACCTATGAGCACTGGCTCTGCTACTGGACACAGATCCAGCCTGAGCAGGTAGGAGATCTGGGTCCAGCCAAATGAGCAATGGCAGGATCATAATTCCCATCTTTTCTCTCCATATTTAGACAGGGTCAGATTGGGGAACTATCTTAGAAGTTCCTCTCCCCTTTGCTTCAGGGAAACAAGGAAGAGATGGAAATGGACAGAATTGGAACAGAACCCATCATGAGAGACTGTTTATGTAGGCTGAAACATCTGTAACTGCCCCCATGATACAGAGAGGAAATAGACATCCATCCCAATATATTGGGCCTAGGAAAAGGTTAAAGTGACACTCTACAACTAAAACTATGAGATTGAGAAAGGAACTCAGACCACGGCTTACAGGAATATGAACTCTGGCCTGGGAGACCCCAGGTAGCTTGGAGAGATGGCAGGAATACAGTGGTAGGTGAGCTCAGCCAAGTTGGGTGTCTTAATCACTTTCTCTTGATCTTGAAACACAATATTCAATACTCACAACTTAAAGGAGAAGTTTTTCTTTTCCTTTTTCTTTTCTTTTCTTAAGCTCACAGTTAAGTCCCTGATGTGCTGGCTCCATGGCAGGTGGAAGGGCCTGGGTGGTGGAAAGCTGCTCACCTCATGGCACAGGAAACAGAGAGAATAGAGGTGCCAGGGAGGGAGATGTATCCTTCTGGCCCATGTCCCCAGGCACCCATCTCCTTCAACCAGATCCCACTGCTGAACTACGCATTTATCTATGAACTCATGGAAGGATTAATCCACCGATGAGTAGACAAATTCATGCACTGAGCACCTCCAAACACCTGTGCCTTCTGGAGGACATTCCAGATCTAAACCATAGCACTGGGGTTTGTGGTTTGGTGGTGGCAGGAGGCCTGAGTCTGGGAAGGGAGGAAAACAGAGACCCTGTGTCTCCATCTCCTCTCTCATCTGCTTAGTCAATCAGCAAAAATGTACAGACACTGGCCAGCCATGCCTCCAAAGCATACTTTGAAGCCCCTATATCCCCATCAACAGATGAATGGATGAAGAAAATTTGATATATATATATGTATATATATATAATATATGTATATATATAATATATGTAAACCATACATTATATATAACATATATTATATATAACATACATTATATAACATATATTATATATAATATATATAATGTATATATTATATATATAATGAAATATTACTCATCTATGAGAAAGAATAAATTTGAGCCATTAGGAAAATATACACACCTTGAGATCATAATGCTAAGTGAAATGAATTGCATGTAGAATGTTAAATATTGCATGCATTCTCTTATATGAGAACTCCAAATATAAATAATTTAAAGAGCAAAAGAAAAGCTAGATGACAGGAAACAGGATGATAGTGTGGAGATGGGAAGGTTTGAAGGATGGTAGAAACAGAAAGGAGGGGAGCAATCTGAATCAAAAAACAGAGCCCATCTGCATGTTGTTTGCATGAAACACATCTCATTTGCAAAAATATACACAAACTGGAAGTAAATGAATCAAAAATATACTGCAAGTGCTTGAGCTTGAAAGAAAACAATAGTAGCTCTACTTATATCCCACAAAGTTGATTCCAAACCAAACTTGCCAGAAGAAACAATGGTCACTATACATTGGTAAAGAAAATATTTCATCAATAAGAGATAACAATTGGAAATATATATTCACTGAACATTGGCACTTCTCATTTTATAAAAGAAATACTACTTGACATAAAACGACAGATAAACACTAATTCAGTCATAGTGGGGGACTTCAATGCTCCATTCTCCCAAGAGACAGGTAATCTAAACTTAAAAAACAAAAAACACCACCACCAACAAAGGAATTCTACACTATAGATTAAATGGATTTAAAGTATAGTATTTACATTATTTCACCAAAGGACAGCAGAATATATATTCTTTTCAGGAGCCCACAGAAATTTCTCCAAAACAGAGCTTATTTAAGCCACAAAATAAGTCTTAGTGAATATGAAAACATTCAAATAATATCATGCATCCTGTTGATAACAAAATGGAATGAATGTAGGGATCAACCAAAGAAATTATACAAATACACAGAGGTTGAATAATACATTCTTAAACAATCAATGGGTCACACAAAAAACTGGGGGGAAATTTAAAAATTCCTATAGTCAAATAGTAATGGAAACAACATATCAGAATCTGTGGGACACAATGAAAGCAACTCTAAGCAGAGGTTTTTAGGTAAGAGTGCTATATTATATTAGAAAAAAACAGTGATCCTCAATAAATAACCTAATGATATATTTAAAAGTCTGAGAAAAAAAAGGTCAAATCAAACCAAAAATCAGTAAATGGAAAGAAATAGGAAAGATTAGTGGTGAAATCAATGAAATGGGGACAAAAAGGACAGAGGATCAATGAATCAAAGAGTAGGTTCTTTGAAATGATAACTACAATTGTAAAACCCTTAGCCTATCTTACCAAAGAGAAGGCCCATATTAACAAAATTAGAACTGACAAGGCAAAATTACTAGAGATATCATGAAATCCAGAAGATCATTAGAACTTATTTTGAAAATTGATATGCTAAAGAGTGGGATGATGTAGAAATATATATATAGGATGTATATTTAAAATTTTTAATATATACTTTCAAATCACTCTCTAAGAATAAGTATCCCAAATGCATATTCTCAAGGTGTATTTGCCACTAGTTATTATTATTGAATGTTTAATTTTTGCCAATCTTGTATGTGACAGTTGTTTCTCATGGCAGTTCATATCTGATTTCTAATTATGTTTAGTTTTTCGTAAGATTTAATTTTCTGTGTTGAATTTTATTTTGTGGATTTTTGCTTTTATTGATTGTAACTTTTAAATATCCTTCAAATTAACTTTCGTTACTGTACTTCTTTCATTGTCATTCTAGAAAACTACCTATGTTTTTCACAAAGATTACTATAATTTTCTAGCTAGTGTCCATATGTTCACTCTACCCAACCCAAACTTTCAATCAATTTCTGACATATGGGTCATTGGAAAAATGACTATAGCATACCTATTCCTCAGAATAAGTGATTTCTTTGATTTACAACTCTTTTAAAATCAAGACTACTGTGATAACCATGAACTAAAGTCTCTAATTGGATAAAGATGTGGTTTTTCTATAAAATGGAGTACTACTCAGCCATAAAGAATGAGAAACTAGAGACATTTATAGCTAAGTGGATGCACAATGAGGCTATATTCTTAAGTGAAATAAATAGGACACACATGTAAACACTGAATAGTTTCTCTGGTATGAAAAACTAAAAATGTAAATAAGGATCAAAATGTATAATTGATATAGTGAAGTAGGAAGAAAAGGTCCAAAGGAGGAGGGGAAGAGGGGGGTAGGGGAAAGAAAAGAAGGGAAAAGGAAAAATATGAGAAAAGGAAAAAAATGGAAACAAAGTCTTTGTAAATAGGGAAGGGTGGAGGGGGTGAAGGGAGGGCAGGGGAATGGGAAAAAAATAAGAACCAAGATACATCATGTAAAGGTACAAGATCTCAATTATGAATGGAACTGTATTGTACACCTAAAATGTACCAATAAACTAAACGGGAAAAAAAAAACAACCCGAAAAAAATACTCTATATAAAATTGTGCAAGAAGACAGGTCCCTTGATAATATTTGTTGAGCCACCCAGCTCTGCTACCTTCCTGTAGATTTTGAAACAATTTTAGAAGACAACACCCTAAAATAAGGAAGAAATATGGGTCTACAATGGCTGTTCTTACCATTCCGGGTTAGGCTGAGTGTGTACAAACCGAAAGCACAGAGCGGTCAGAGCTCTTCCCATGGACGTGTACCATGTGGCTCCATCTACCACAGGTAATGTCCTTGAGCTGTGGGACTAGCTCATCTTGAATTCTCTTTTTTCCTGTGTCCTCACTACATATCCATGCATAATAAAGTTAGTTTGCTTGTGCAGACATGTGAGAGTTCTCTCGCGTTGGAACAGATTGAGGATGCCAGTGATGAATCTTTGTCTAGTGGTATAGCTGATTCTGCTTTGATTCCCTTCCGGAAGGACATTTTTAACTACTTCTTTACCTTCTCTTAAAGTTTTCCCAAGGCCATGCTATTTTCTAGCCACACAATTTTTCTTTGGTGCCTGTAATATGCCACATCCCTTCATACCACAGTACCTTTGGATTTACTACTTTTATCTTCCTGGAGTGCTTGTCCTTTCAAATTTAACTGATTAATTCCTCACATCTTTCAGGTTTCACACTGGTTATAATTTATTTCAGTGCAAATCTTTTCTGAAATCAGGTAAGTCAAAATCTTTTATTAAATAGTGTTTATATTATCTACGTGCTTCATTTTATTCTGTTTGTTTAGTATCACTCTTTCTTGATAGACCTTTAGTTGATCCACTTCAGAAATAGTATCTGTTTTTGGTAGTCCTTGTAATTTTAGTCAGTTTTCTAAAGGCATATATTTTGTGTCCAATGGCTTAATAAATGAACAAATGAGTGGGTGCAACAGTTAATTGTTGGCATTTATATCTTCTTTAGTTCTTTTTCTAAGTTTTGCTTATATACATAATTCATTGTTTTTTTACATCCTAAAATGAAGGCTTATTAAATTTGTTAATATTCGTCAGAAGATTCACTGTCTTTACTCTGAAATGTCACTTTGTATGAATTATTAGGATTTTTTTCCTTTCAGTAGTACTTGAAGATAAATGTTGACAAAGCTCAATTTTTAAACTTTTATTTTTACCTGTTTTTTTTCTTGTTTCATGTCATATTTTTTCAGTTAAATATTTATTGAGAAATTAGTAAATGTCAGCTCTGTGAATACAGCAGTGAGCTAAACACAAAATGTAATATTTTTTATAGACTATTCAATAAAACATTTTATTGGCAACCTACTTTCTAAGGCAAACTGCATTTGGCATTCTAGCATAACATTTGGCTTGTGTTTTTACATCACAAATTAAGTTTTAACTGTCTTGCTTTGTGCTACTTGCTTCTCTCAGTCTTCTTTCGTTTGTTTGTTAAATTGAAACCTTTATTCAAAATCATTAGATTTATCCCAACACTTGATGATTCTTTGTTGTCTACTACTTGTAAAATTAAACATCCAGAGATGGTGGAATAAAAGTAGGCTTCTACTTTTTATGTATTATTAGAAATAGTCTTTGTGTGAATCTGTGATTGAGAGGAGTTGGACAGCAAAGGACAGACTACTTCCCATCAAGGGAAACGGAGTTGAATTCTGGGAGATAAAAGATGAATGAATGGAAATCTAAACCACATAGCAATTCTCAAAGGCAATGCAGAGAAGGTATGGAGCAATTTGTCACTTCAATCCCAGACGCTTATCCATCCGGGGCCATAAAATCCAGTGCCACAAGCCTAAAAAGAAACATTGCAAGCAACCCTTATATTAAAAGTTAACCAGTCATTTTATTTGCAGGGAAATCTATGATCCTCATTGATGTGAGAGACTCAGCCTGGCATTGGAGAAGAAATCCATTACATTAATCAGCGAACTCTCAGCAGCCATCTTGACAAGGGTCCTATTATTAGGGATTAAATTCATCTAAGTACTGGAAATCTCAAAATGATCATAATTAAATGTCTCTGTGGATACATGACTGTATAGATTGGGTGGAAGAAGACTACATGAGATGGTCTGGGAATATTAGGATTATAAGACAGGGAACTTTTGAGAGCTTTGAGCATCAGGATGCACGAGCTGTGGTGTAGACAAGAGTGGAGAGTACAAAGGATGGTGGTCCTGCCCTCAGGAGCTAGGAATAAGAACAGTGTGTTTGGGAACAGCATCCTTTGAAATAGGAGTCTGAGAGGTGACTCGGTTTCCATGATCACTTCAGCAGTGCAGAACTTATTGATCTATAACCCCTAGGCTCCTGAGGGGCAAGGTGCCTTGGCCTGGCTGGGTCCTTTGACACACACCTGGTTGCAGTCTAAACTCAAAAGAACTGATGATACATCCAACTGTTGCAGTAACAAATTCAGGAAAGTGGTCATAAAAGAGGGCATGCGGCACCCAAATCACAGGTTTCACAACTTGGTGCACACATGTAGGATTCCAGGAGAGGATAAATACTCCCCATGTGCAGTCTAAAAGCCAAAAAGACTACATAGGGGAGAAAGTTCTTAGCTGCAGCGCAGACAGGTGGTGTAGAGTGAGTGTCCATCTGCCATGTGTTTTCCCTATAATTTGAGCCTGGGTAAGTGAAGAGGGCATTGATGGGCATTCAGTCACCTAGGATGTATTTTGGTGAACATATAAGATCCCGCCTAATGAACTGGATCCTCCACCTGCCCAGCCAGAAACATGCCCAGCAGCATGGAAACAGTCCTACCTGGACTGACGCAAACCAAGAGAAGCAAAAGAGAGTGCAGTGGTTTCTTATTACACACAGCAAACTAGGAAGGCTTTCTCTCAGAAACAAGTTTCTGGGCTAGCAGGAATTTTTCATATTCTTAAATTTCTGTTTTTAGTTTATTCTTCTTTTCTTTTTCTTTCTTTTGGTCTATCCATTCTATTTTTTATTTTCACTGTGTTCCCATATTTTTATTTTATTCTGCTTTTTATTTTTAATTATATATCACCTTATACAATCTTTCCTACTTTTACTTCCCATTTTTAAAAATCTTCCTTTTTTTGTCATTTTGACTTTTACTTCTACTATCACTTTTGCATGGTTTGTTCTGTTTTATTATTTTTTCATTTCATAATGTGTTTTATGCCATTTTTGGTCCTTTATGTTCAATCATGCCTGGAGTCAGGAGCACACCCAGTGTGTGCTCTGCTATGAGCTATATGCCATCCCAGGTTTACATCAGCCACGATTTAGTCCCACTCAATACTGGGGAGATATTTCAACGTAAATCATAGGGGAAAGAAAGCCGCTGGGCCACAAACTGATCTGAAGTAGGTAGAGGGGATGGAAGAGGGATGGAAGTCTTGTTTCTGGAGATTCACTTCTGTAAAAACAACAGACCATATCTCTAAAGTACTCCAACATAGGTCAAGCCCGTAACCTGTCAAACCCTACTTTGCTGACAGAATAAGAGTAGTATTCACAAAGGGTCCACCCAACACACTGTTCACCTTAAGTTCCTGAGATAGCCCATGCTTGAGAGACTTAGACATAAGTCTGGCATACCACACATCCTCTGGCATACCACACATTGTGCCAGTTCTCACTAACCTCAAAGAAGCCACGAGGGAATTACACAATAATATCCATTTGGAATTAAACTCAACACTACAAAACAGATCATGATCTCATGGGGGATGATCAAAAGAAACCTCTTTCTAAATTGCCTTTCAATTAAGCCTGTAAGAGAGTTTCATCCCACAGGAGCAGAAATTGCAGGGTAGAACATACGAAATATGAAAAAAGGGCATCATGACACCACCAATAATTAATACTTTTATGGTATATGCTTGCAATTTTATAAAATGGATGAAATGCTAGTAAAACTTAAGAAATTTAATCAGAATATACAAAATTTTGGGGCACTATCAGGAGACCAAATTTATGAATTTTCAGTATGGACGGAAGAGAAGTAAAAGCTAAAGTTTTAGGAAAACCTATTCAAAGAAAATAATAGAAAACTTCACCAATCTGGGAAATGACATGGACATTCAGATTCTAGAGATATTACATTACTAAAAAAAAAAATAAACTCTCGGCCAGGGATTTAGCTCAGTGGTTCTGTTGCTTGCCGTGCAAGCACAAGGACCCGAGTTCGATCCCTGGTACCAAAAAAAAAAACCTCTCCACTGTAGCTGACCCTTCCGGCCGGCCTTTATCACTGGTCTCAGGTCCCTCCTGCCCTGGGTGCCACCCATAAGGAGCCGCTCACGCCTCTGATCTTTCCCCACCCAGGTGACACTTGTGGGAGATCTAGACCTGCTACTTTTTTCTCCTTCGTGGGGGAGAGGGAGTTGAATAAGGATGAATGACAAAGAGATACAGAGTCAGCTCTGTTTTCAGGCAGTGGGCCTCTAGTAGGCAGAGGAGGCCCGGTCTCTGGATCATCTGACCTTTATTCACCCAAACACCGGTACAAGCAATCAAAGTAACACAAAATTCATCTGCTTTCCAGTGTCCATTAGTACATGCTCAGGTAAACATCCTAACCCCGCTGTTGTAACTTTTCCCTAGAACCCGCAGCCTTTTTCCTTCGTGCTCATAGAAGAGGCCAATTAGGCTTCAGTTTTCCTCCGTTCACCCACACTCCACAACATATTAGAGTTAAACTGTCAAATGTAGTGAACAAAGGAAGAATATTAAAAGCTGCAAGAGAGAAATGCCAAGTCACTTGTAAAGGCAAAACCATCAGAATGAAAGATTTCTCAGCAGAGAGTTAAGTTTGAGAGGGCATGGGATGATGTAGTTCAAACCTCACAAGAAAGCTACCAACTTAGGTCACTAAATACACCCTAGTCATTTTTCATATTTGAAAGACAAAAGTCTTCCAAAATAAATATAAACTAAAAGAATTCCTGGCCAATACATCAGCATTTCAGAAGTTACTTAAAGAAATCCTACATATAGGAGAGAAATAGTAATTCCGCAAATGAGAATTAGGAAAGAATCAAACATTAGAAAAACAACAAAATACCAGGAATTCATACACAACCTTAATATTAACCTTAAATGCAAATGCTTTTAATTTTCCAATGAAAGGACTCAGAGTAACAGTGTGGATTAAAACACTTTGCTGTCTGCAAGAAATACACCTCACCAGTGAAGGTATACACAGACTGAAATTGAAAAGAAGGAAAATAATATTCCATACACATGCAATCTGAAGAAAGCAGGAGTAGTCCCACGCATATATAACAAAGGATACTTCAAGACAACATTATCCAGAAGAAGCAAAAGAAGGCATTACATATTGACAAAAAATTTCTCTGAAAATATACACTCATCATAAATACATATGCACCACATCTAGCACATTCAGTTTGACAAATTTCAAGGTGAAGGGGTAGATCACAATAACACAATAATTCTGGGTAACTTAAATACCCCACTCTCACAAATACAGTAATATCTTAATGCTTCTGTTCAAAAACAGTTTGGTTTGCAAACCCAGAAGCATTTGCCAAAATTTTGCTTCCATTTGCAAATTCTACATCGGGTAATCATAGAACAAATTAAGTTCATGAACCAAGGTACCACCTGGTCCATCTTTCAGACCTCCCAAAAATTAACCAAGGAATGCTACACTTAAGTGACACTGTATGTCAAATGAACCTAACAGAATCTACAGAATATTCTATCCTGAACCAGCTGTACATTTATTCTTTTTATTGTTACCTACAGTCACCTTACATTGGAATAGGACACCAGAGCATCTTGCTCCTATATAACTACAACTTAGTACCCATTAATCAACATTTCCCCATTTCTGATGGCTCCCTATGTTTTTTCAGCCTCTAGTTAATGGCCTTCTGCTCAATTTCTATGAGATCTAATTTTTAATATGTATATGACTGAGTTCACATGATATGTGTATTTCTCTGTCTGGCTTACCATTTCCATCCATGTTGCCATAGAACTAGGGAAAACTCCTAAAGATGTGATTCTATTCCTTTTTATTACTGAATAGTATTCTATTATGTATATGTACAATATTTTCTTTATCAGTTGATGGACATTTTTTCCCATTTTTTGGCTATTGTGAACATTTGCTATGAGCATGAGAATGTAGTTGTCTCTCTAACAATGATTTTATTTCCTTTGGAACTAGTGGGATTACTGAATCATATGCTAGTTCTACTTTACAGTTTTTCCATATTGTTTTCCATACAGCTGGACTAATTTATAAGTACATTTCTGTTAATAGTGTGCTAGGATCTACTTTTCTCCAAATTCTTTCTAGCATTTATTATCTTTTGTCTTTTTGATAATATCCTTTCTTACTAGAATGAGGTGATAGCTGATTCTGGTTTTGACATCTTTGGTATGAGATGGAACTGAAAAATATGAACAATATTATTTATTCATTTATTTTATTTTATTTTATTTTTTCATTTTTTAAAATTAAATTCTTTTATTGGTACATTGTAGGTATACAACACAATTACATTTCTCACTGGGAATTGTACCTTTACATAATGCACCTTGGTTCTTATTTTTTCCCCAATCCTAGCCCTCCCTTCACGCCCTCCACCCTTCCCTATTTACAAAGACTTTATTTCCATTTTTTCCATTTCTCATCATTTTTCCTTTCCCTTCTTTCCTTTCCCCTGGCCCTCCCAGTACCCCTACCCCTTTGGACCTTTTCTTCCTATTTTACATTTTCAATTATTCATTCTAATCATTGGTATTCATTTATTTTTATGGAAGAAAGTATAGATTTTAAACTACAAAATTATTTGATCAATTTAACAGATATTGTGGACAGTGTTGTGAAATTTAATGAAATTTTGTTGTTAAGATTGAAGTGATAATTATCTAGACAATTTCTAGCATATAATGGATACTTAATAAATACATTAAAAATGTATAAGTAGATTTTCCTAACAGGAAATGTAGAACTCGGTGCTTACTAGAATGAAAGGTGTATGCTTAATATCATAGCTTTGCAATAAGTTGTAAAAGCATATATTCAGAGAATTTATTCAAAGGATGACACATATATAACTCACAGTTGGTGGTTTTGGTTATGTTTGGATTCAGCAAGAATAATGCCTGAATCTGATTAATAACATTTGGTTTGAGCATAGATGTTTTGGCTCTATAGTTATATCCCATATACATTATTTTCCCTTCTCAAACTAACATTTGCTTACAGCTTCATTTTTCTTGACCTGTGCTCCTCTGAAATTAGACCTGAATACATTATGAACAGCTTCTCTTCAAATGAAGGTAACTTTACAAAGTCTCAACTGTCCAGGTACTTTCCAGTTTAGCTTGTTAGACATAGATACATGAATATTTAATATTTTCTCATGACTTAGGATGACAAAATTCATTTTAATTTTATTTTACTGAATTGCAATCAATAAATTATTGAGTTGTGATCTCACTATAATCTATTATCAAAGCCCCTTCATTTAAGAAGAAATGAGTACATTTTTACAAAAATTAAATTAACTTTATTAATTTATTGAATGAAACAGAAGGAATGTTTTAATCTAATTGCTTTTTATGATCACCAAATTTAATCCCTATAATAATATTGTACAGATTGATTTAACTTTTATTGGAGCTATAAAGAAAAGTGTTCTTTTTATACATGTCGAACTGAATATTACTATACAAGCAAACACATTTGTCTTCCATGACAAGTTACCTCTGAGTATAACATCATCCTAAAGAAATTTCTAACATGACTTCAGAGTTGTTGGATGAGAATTTTTAAAACAATTTATAATTTACTGTCAGGAAAAGGGAAATACTATTATCATGCTATCAAATCATTTCTAGTCATGTTGGATTCTTGTGGTAGAAAAACCCACATTAAATGAGTATCATTTATGGCAGAAACCATGGTACAACAGAGAATATATACTTATTTAATTAAAAACACAATATCAGTGCATTTTAATGTTACTATTTTACACCCACACTGATTCAGCGAAAATAACAAATATTGCAAAGATCAGATTACTGGTAAATCTTTAAAGTCAGTTATGCTTGACTTAGACTTTTGCTAATGGTTCATTTGAGTTATGATATGAGATAAATCCAAAACTTGCCATTACTTCCTTTGCTTTGTACCAATAACTAATTTTATTTATCAGATTACTTTCTCAGATAAAAGGATCAGAAACCTTTTTTCTAGATGCATAAAACTTTCCATCAGCTATTTCTTATTTCTGTATAGTGACCTAAATTTCCATGCTATCAAATATTTACTGCTTACTTTCTGTAAGATTAATGAATTGTACCATGTGTATATTTTTATGTTTAAGAAGACTAATAATTTTCATAGTTAAGATGTATTATTTTAAAATCATGTTTGTATTGTATAACAATAATTGAACATTTTGACTTTAATTCCAGTATTTGACTCTAAAAGACATTTATTTTCAAGATTTTAGGAAAAAAAAAGATTTTAGATGTTTATGTACTTATATGCATGATTATAACAATAGTATTATTTGTCATTTTAGTTTTTAAATAATTTATTTTTCACATGCTAAACATACATATACATATTTAAAAACACTCTATACATATTTAGTTATTGTTATTTCAGCATCTTTATCCCTGTCACTTTTCATGTCTATTTGTGTTATCATCCAAAATGTTTCTTGCAGTCTAGTGGATGTGACTTCTACTAAACAAATTTGATACTTTTTCCTTTTTTCAGAAGCAGTGACTCAGCTCCACCGTACATACACTAGATGTTGGAAATAACACAGCTCTTGTCAAAGGCAAAGATGTTGAGAGGAGAACAGTTTACAATTCCATGTAGAATCTTCTAGTTAACCACATTCAGCTGAGCACATACTATAGGCAAGTCCTGGTGACATCAATGGAGCTCAGCGCAGAGTAACAGCACTATACACCTCTTGTCTCAAGACCTATTTATTGGCTTATAAGAAAATAAATAAATACACAATTGCTGACTTTAGCTTCCCATTATATTTTGACCATCAGACCATTATTCATCCCATTATTGTGAAAATAAATCACAAGCACTTCATAGTATCTTAATTTTCTTTTTTCTAATGTTGAACTCTCTTAACATGAGCATCTGAAATTTCTCCAAAGTTATCCATTTTGGTGAATGGCGTGAAATCCAATGTAATTTTCAATGCCCAAAACATGACTTTTTTCTCTTTTGCATCCCTTAATGTCCAGCTTACAAATTTTCAACAATTCCAGTTAATTCTACCTTGTATTCATCTTCAGAATCCATTCTTTTGTTGCTACACTGAAAATCCTTTGTTCAGCCTCAGTACATTGCCTGAACTTTTCTTTTTCTATTTAACTAGGCTTAGCAACACCTTTCCTTTATCAGTATTTTTCTCTTCAAAAAATGTACCTTCCTTTGATATCACATTCATCTTTCTCAAATGCAAATTTTCTCAGGTTACTTTCCTGCTTACATCTATTCAGTATGTCTCCGGGAAGAGTTGACACCACTTTGATGGCATAAAAGGCCCTTTAGTGTGTGGCCCTAAACTTTTTATCTGCCTCTAGTTAGATCGGTTTTAGAAGTCATGCTCGTGCATTTTCTGTTACGTGTTATTTCCCGATTTGACTTTTCAACCATTATCTACAAAGCCACCTCTTTCTAATTCTTTATGACTTAGATCTAGCCTTACATCGTTTCAAATTAGAGGCAGTTTCCTGCTACTGGCGTTACCAGTAGTGCTCTAAATAGAACTTTATTTGGAATTTACAAATTATTTTAACAAGTACTTAGCATGTTTTACCTTATATCTAGTTTTCTGATGGTAGGAAACAAATATATTCTAGGACATTATATGATTTGTTCCACAAATTAGAGAAGAAATACTTCCTTCTCCTTGTATTCTTTTCTTGAAAGATATTACCAAATTTGGGATTATAACATGTTGACTATCCCTAAAAACTACTGATACTAAAAAAGAATTAAAATTTTTCTGTCATTTAAAAACCTGCTTTCAATGAATGATTAGGCAGGAGTATATTAAATATTTGTGTTTTTAAAAATCATAACTTGATTTAACAATATCAGTAAGTGGGCACTTTTTAAAAATTGTCCTAAATTAAGCTATAATGCAGAACTTTAATTACAATCAAATATACCACATTATCCTTCTCAATCTGAGATTCAATAATCTGTGTATGTCTTGAAATTTTTCCAGCAAAAGTGTGTCAAGTCATGAAAGCAACAGAAATATATGTAAAATGAACATCTGTAGCAATCTAATTAAACTGTAAAATTCTTTCCAGTATAAATGTTCATTGATGATCTATTTACCAAGACTTTAAAAAGTTTTTAGCATCTATTTTCCTCAGTTTTCATTAATAATATAAGCATGTGTGTACCTGGTAAATATCATAATGTTATATTCCAACAGCATGGACATCATTTTTCTTTTTTGTTTGTTTTATTTATTTTTAGTTCTCTGTATTGCTTATATTTTCCCTGAAATTTTATATAAGAATTACAGCAATCCAGGAGAGAGATAACTGTGCTTAAATGAAAATGAAGAAATATTAACAAACTATTACCTATCACAAAGCGCCAATGCATTCATAGAAACTTTGATAGCAGACTGTGCAATATGAATTGCTTTTATAGTTAGATTACACCTGAGTTCGTTGATTTTTTTAAATCTTTTTTTAGTCTGACAAAAATTTTCTCCTTTTTTCTGCTTTCTTTTTGTTCAATATTTTTAAAAGTTATCGACAGCATTTTTTGCCATATATTTTCCAGTGGTTTCATAAAATCTTCTATGATAATTATTTTGCATTTGCAAATATATACCTGTTTCAGATTAAGGGTAGAACTTTAAACTCAATGAAAGACTCACATTTTTAAACTGTGCCTCTAAGTTATATGTGACATTAGATACACTCAGTAAGTGTTTGTGAGGCTTCCCAATTTATTTATCCATTTGACAGATATTTATTGAATGGATATGAATACTAGGAAAATGTGCTATGTGCTCTTAACATTGCAAAAAACAGATGCAACTGGTTTTGACTTCTAATATTGGTTGATATACATTTGATGTAAGAAAATGGGCCCATTACAAAAGGAAAACCCTACCCATGCAATTGACAGCTTTCTATGAATAACAGAAAAAAAGGCATAGCAATAATGAAATCAAAAGCAACAAGCATGTCACCCAAAACGAGTCTCATTATATTTTTTAATATTGTATATGGGAGGAGAGAAGAAAGTTGATTTCTTTCTAACCACGTCAGGTTTTTATTGACTTTGCTTTGTTACCTTAATTCCCCATCTAATAGCTTATGTTTATCTGGAGATTCAGTCAATAAACAATGTTGCTTTCTCCCCAAGAACTCTGTTGTCTGTAATCAACTGACAACTTGAATAAAGAATACAAAGCAACATCTATTTTCTAAAATGCATATATAAAGAATATCAGTAATATCAGATGAAAATGAGAAAAATTAAATTTAAAACAAAATATAACGAGTCAAATTGATTTTCTTCTATTCTCCACTCTCTTTTCTCCTACTCCATGTAAAATAATGAACTTCTTTGAAATAATGTGCATAAAATGAATCAAAATATATTTTTCAAATGAGTCTATATTTTAATTCTAAATTAGAGAAACAATACACTCCTTGTACGAATTCATAATGCCTTAATTTTCCTTTCATTTTGTCTCAATAGCACTGAGGTCTGCTTGTATTAGAATGAATAAAACAAACTGCTTGGTGGATCTTCTGAATAGGGAGAAATATAAAAATGCTTTTTTTCTCAAATTTGTTCAGATAGAGCTCCATGAAAGATATCTGTATTTTGAAAGAGGGGAATGAACTGACTTCAGAAAAGGGCCTTGTAGTCCAAAGGAGCTCTTCAGAGGGAATAAAACTACAAAATTTCTTTTGAAAAGAAGTGGGAAAAGAGAGATAGAAGTGGGTAACCTATGAGCAGTTAAAAAGAATGTAAGGCAAAGTTTATACTTTCAATAGGGAAATGAGAAGGAAAAAATTCTTGGCTTATGGTTTCAGGGAGAAAGAATAATTTCAGTAACGTGTTTATCCAATATTTGTCTCTCTTGCAATTAAACAAGTTTTTATTGGCTAGTACAATTTTGATTTCACAACTATTACATTTATAATGCTATGGCTTTTTAATGCTAAGATTAATATGAATTTAACAGCCAACTTTAGTCTGAATTTGGTATTTATATATAAATTTTTATAGATTATATTGTAGATTAAAAACTTTCTCAGTTATTCACATTATATCATGCTAAGATAGTATACTTAGAGTCTCACATGGGCTAATCATTTTTTCTCTGTGTTTGTGTCAGTATTACTCCAAACAACAACAAAATCACTGTTAACATGTGAGTATAATATTCATATAAATTGTGCATTACTTATAGATGCATCAGAAGTATTAGAAAAGAAAAACTACTTTGATTTTCATCTCATTACTCAGAAACACATTTGTTTATTGTCAACTTAGTATTTCATAGCTCAACGGAAAATGCACAATTATTTTCTGTCAGGAAAAGATGGAAGATGAAAAGATGAGAAAAAATATTTCCTTCTGGTGAATTACCAGCTGAACAATTTTTGTTTCATTTTGCCTTTTTTCCAGTGCACCTGTTTATTATGGATAGTAATATATGTTTGAACAGAGATATAACCCAAATTGTGATTGTTTACATGGGAAAGGGAAATTTTAAAATATTATGTTGGAATATGGTGATCATGTGAACCTTACAGATTTGCAAGTTTATGTATTTCAACATTTGATGAGGCTTCCTAGGAGATGTTTTTTAAAACAAATATCATGTAACAACCAAATGCTTCCATTTTCTTTTCTTTTTTTACACTGTAAACATTTGTTTGACTTCTATTTATATCCAGCCAAAGATACAGTGGTGAATAACAATACTAGAGAAAACTGCTCAAAGATCTAACAATTATTTTTCCACTTCATATAGTTTATAGTGATATCTTTCAATTCTCATTCATAGATATATCTAATCTTATTTATATCTAAAATAGGCTTTGCATATCTAATTATTTTCATTCCTATGTAACATATGACAAGACACAGATGTGACAGAGGTTACTTGGTAGAGAGAAAAAATATTCAAATCATCACCGAATAGAACTGGAAGGCATAAGGAATTATATAACATTGCCCACTCTCTTAAAGATGACTACACTGTAATATAGAAAAGAGATCTTTAAAAAAATTAGTATTTTTTTAAGATTCCTCATCTTTCCCCCCTCTACTTTCCTCAAACTGGAATTTACCATAAATACTCCAACCCATGGGAGTTTCATTTGTTCCTATAAACATGGATTGGTGATTTGAAAATAAACGTATGAGTTTAGGCTTATCATTCCTTATTTTCTTCTAAATCTAGGTTACTTGTAATGTAAGCAACATTTACAAAATAATTTTAGTCTCATGAGTGTAGTAGTGGATAAAAATTACCCATTTTTATGACTTTAGCCTTAAGATTTCCATAAAGAAGAGCTTGTATTGACTAAGGTTGTCATGATTGTTTTGGCAATTCTGAAGTTCACTAGCAGAACAATGATTTTTGTTGTTCAACTAAGGCACATTTTCCAGTATATTAAAACATTAATAAAGATGGAATATTAATACCAATTTTTTATTTAGATACATAAAATCTATGCATTGGATCTCCCTCAAATACCAAATGAACTTATGTTATTCACTCTTCTGTGTGTGTGTGTGTGTGTGTGTGTGTGTGTGTTTAGAAGACTAAAAGAAAACTTGCAAGACAAATGAGTACAAGGACAGCACGTACAAGAGGCTTTACTCATGATTAAATTATCCAGATGAGAAAAGGAACACACCATTACATTTGAATTTCAGAAAAACAGCAACAAAATACATTTTGTGCAAGTATGGCTCATATATTGTTTATTGGAAAATCATGTTAATTGAATGTCATTTATTTTTATTTGCTAAAATGTGGCAAATCTCCCTACAATAGTTTTGTTTCCAAAAAAATGAAGCAAAAAAACTTAACTAGTGTATAAACTCTGGTGTGAATTCACTTCCTGAGTGTTTCCTCTCAACCTCTGAAAGACAACCTTGTTTTAAATGTCCATTCTGGAGCACACAGAAAAGAAAAGATGCTAACTGATATCTTTGGATTCATAAATGAAGAATTTATTTGACTGTAGAAGTAATGGCAAAATATCCTTGAAGAGATGGGCGAAAATCTTTTCACTAAGATCCATTTATCTCCCTTCTATGTTGTGTTTCAGTGAGGAGTGGAGTCTGCTGAAAATGGGGACAATAGACTATTTTTAAAGAAGCCTTTTCCATTTATTTGGAAGAATCTTAATTGTCAGATACCGTCTTTATTTTTATAGCACATTTATAAATCACCTAACATTTTTTGTTTTTTTGATTATTTTGGTACTGGAGATCAAACTCAGGACCTTGCACTTGCAAGGCAGATAGTGTGCCACTGAGCTAAATCCCTGGCCCTCACCTAACACTTTTTAATCTGCTGTATTGGGTTTTATATATTATATTTTATATGTCATTATTTTTGCATTCAGTGTGTCCTGTCCATATGCAGAGATTTTCTTATATTAAACAAATTTTAAAATGTTCCATTTGGTCAAAAATATATTGATTAATTGTTGCTGTATTTTACTTGGTAATATATTAAGTATTATATATGTGTCTGTTCATGTTTTCACTTTCTATCAATAAATTTGTGTGTATATGTATGTATAGATATATGCACATTAGATATATGCACATATGTACATATATATGCTATGTTAATTTTTAATATAATTTTGTTTCATATCATTAAAAAATTTTTCTTGTCATAAAAATGACCTCAAGATACATTCCATTTTCTGTACTTTAGAGTAATCTGAATAAAGTGCCAATGATCTTTTTAAAAATTATGCATTGTTTATTAACACCTTTGCAGTACCTTTATCATGGGGAATTTGTACATGTACAGAACACATGTTTAAATATTGCATGGTTTCTCATGAGAAACCCAAATTAAAAATAAAGAGGAAAATAAATGGTTCATAGAAGGAAATAGATCTTTTTCAAATGAGAAGGGGAAGAAAAGAAGGAGAGGTGAGAGAACGAAAGGAAAAAGAATAAAAAAGAGAATTGAAGAAAAAAAGAAGAAATAGCATTTTTTCAAATGATAAGGGGGAAATTTTTAAATAATGGGTCTTTCCACTTTTTTTTTGTATTAAATTCTTTTACTGGTACATTGTAGGTATACAACACAATTACATTTCTCATTGGGAACTGTACCTTTACATAATGCATCTTGGTTCTTATTTTTTCCCCATTCCTAGCCCTCCCTTCACGCCCTCCAACCTTCCCTAATTACAAAGACTTTATTTCCATTTTTTCCATTTCTCATCATTTTTCCTTTCCCTTCTTCCCTTTCCCCTGCCCCTCCCACTACTCCTACCCCTTTGAACCTTTTCTTCCTATTTTACATTATTGATTATTCATTCTAATCATTGGTACATTTTAGGTATGCAATATAATGACATTCATCATTGAAAATTTGCACCTTTACATAGTCTCTCTTGGTTCTAATTTTTTCACCCTTGCTCAGCCCTCCCTTCCACCCCTCCAGTCCTCCCTATTTACAAAGATGTTGTTCCTATTTTTCCATTATCTCATATTAATCCCATTCCCTTCTATCTTTTCCCATAGCCTTTCCACTTCCTTCCCCTTTGCCCCTGTTCTTCCTATTTCACATTACCTATTATACATTTAGTCCTTATTTACACTTTCAGTTTCTCACACCAGAGAAACTATTTGGTATTTACACATATGTGTCCTATTTATTTCACTTAAGAGTATCGCCTGAATGTGCATCCACTTAGCTATAAATGTCTCTAATTTCTCATTTTTTATGGCTGAGTAGTACTACATTTTATTAAAAAAACGCATTTTCTTTATCCAGTCTCCAGTTGATGGGCATTTGGGCTGTTTCCAAGTTTTAGCTATTACAAACTGCGCTGCTATGAACATGGGTGCGCATATATCACTGTGGTATGATTCTTTTAATTCTTTGGGGAAGTTCCCCAGCAGTGGAATAGCAGGGTCAAATGGGACTTCCAGTCCTAGTTCTTTGAGGTATCTCCATACTGATTTCCTCAGTGGTCGCAACAGTCTACACTCCCACCAGCAGTGGAGCAGGGTTCCTCTTTCCTCACAGCCCCACCAGCATTGGTTATTGGTTGATTTCATGATAGCAGCCATTCTTTCTGGAGTGAGGTGGAATCTCAGCGTTGTTTTCATTTGAGTCTCTCGAATGACCAGTGATGCTGAACATTTTTTCAAGTATTTATTTGCTATTTCTACTTCTTTGTGTGAGAAATGTCTGTTCATTTCAGATGCCCATTTTTGGATTGGGTCTTTAAATTTGGGAGGTCTGATCTTTCCAAGTTCTTTATAGATTCGAGATAGTAGACCTTTGTCTGAGGAAGAGCAGGTGAAGATTTTTTCCCACATTTTGGGTTGTCTCTTCACAGTGCTGGTGATTTCTCTTGCTGTGCAGAAGCTTTTTAATATGAAGAGATCCCACTTGTTGATTGTTTGTGCTAGTTCACGGGCAACTGAGGTTTTGTTCATAAAATGTTTTCCTACACCGATGTCTTCAAGGGTTCTACCTAACCTCTGTTCCAACCGGTTCAGAGTTTCTATTTTAATATTTAGATCTTTAATCCATTTTGCTTTTAGTTTAGTGCATAGTGAAAGATATAGGTCTAGTTTTAATCTTTGGCAAGTTGAAGCCCAATTTTTCCCGCACCATTTATTAAAGAGGCTATCTTTCCTCCAGTGAGGGTGTTTGGTTCCTTTGTCAAAGATGAGATGGCTGAGTGTGTCTGGCGTTGTTTCTGCATCTTCTAATCTGTTCCACTGGTCCTCAAGTCTGTTTCTTTGCCAGTACCACGCTGTTTTTATCATAGTAGCTTTGTAGTAGAGTTGCAGGTTGGGGATTGTGATACTCCCTGCCATGTCTCTGTTACCTAGAATTCCTTTTGCTATTCTGGGTCTCTTCTTGTTCCAAATGAATTTTTGGATTGTTTTCTCGAGGTCTACAAAGTATGCTGCTGGGATCTCAATTGGAATTGCATTAAATTTATATAGCAGTTTTGGAAGTATGGCCATTTTCACTCTATTAATCCTTCCTACCCAGGAGCAGGGGATGTCTTTCCATTTTCTGATATCATCTTCAATCTCTCTTTTCAGAATGCCATAGTTTTCAGAGAAGAGGTCTTTGATTTCTTTCGTTAGGATGATTCCTAGGTATTTCAGTTGTTTGGATGCTATTGTGAAAGGAATTATTTGCCCTATTTCTCTCTCAGTGAGTCTGTCATTGGTGTAGAGGAATGCTATTGATTTCTGTGTGTTAACCTTGTAACCAGCTACTTGACTGAATTTGGTTATTAAGCCTAGAAGACTTTTGGTGGAGTTCTTGGGGTCTTCTATATCGAGTACCATGTCATCTGCAAATAATGACAATTTGACTTCTTCATTTCCTATCTTTATTCCTTTTATTTCTTTCTCTTGTCTAATTGCTGTGGCTAATGTTTCCAGAACTAGATTGAACAAGAGTGGTGATAGTGGACATCCTTGTCTTGTTCCTGATTTCAGTGTGAAGGATTTCAGTTTTTGACCATTTAGTATGATATTGGCTGTTGGTTTTTCATAGATGGCTTCTATCAGTTTGCGGTAGAGACCATCTCTTCCAATTATTTGTAGGATTTTTATCATAAATGCATGTTGGATTTTGTCAAATGCTTTTTCTGCATCTATGGAGATAATCATATGGTTTTTGTCCTTGGCTCTATTGATATAGTGTATTACATTGATTGATTTGTGTATGTTGAACCATCCCTGCATCCCTGGGATGAATCCCACTTGATCAGGGTGTATGATCTTTTTGATGATCTTCTGCATTCTACTTGCCAGTATCTTATTAAGGATTTTTGCATCTATGTTCATTAGTGAGATTGGCCTATAGTTCTCCTTTTTGGTTGTGTCTTTCTCTGCTTTAGGGATCAAGGTGATGCTTGATACCCGGAATGAATTTGGGAGTATTGCTTCCCTTTCAATTTCACTGAAGAGTTTAAACAGTAGTGGCAGTAGTTCCTCTCTAAATGTCTTGTAGTATTCAGCAGTGAAGCCATCAGGGCCTGGGATTTTCTTAGTTGATAAGTTTTTAATTACATTTTCAATTTCATTGGTTGATATTGGGTTGTTCAGAAGTTTTAGGTCTTCTTCATTCAACTTTGGTAATTCATATGTATCTAGGAATCTGTCCATTTCTTCTGTGTTTTCCATCTTACTGGCGTATAGACTCTGGAAGTAGGTATTGATGATCCTCTGGATTTCTGCTGGGTCTGTTGTCATTTCACCCTATTCATTCCTAATTGCATGGATTTGGGCCTTTTCTTTCCTTTTTCTGACAAGGTTGGCTAAGGGTTTGTCAATTTTGTTGATTCTTTCGAAGAACCAATTCTTGGCTTCATTGATTTTTTGTATCATTCTCTTAGTCTCCATTGCATTGATTTCTCCTCTGATCTCTTCTTTTTCTAGAAGCTTGAGGTTCAGCATCAGGCTGTTTAATTGGGATTGTTCTGTTTTCCAGTATGTGTATTCACTGCTATAAATTTCCCTTGTAAGACAGCTTTCATTGTGTCCCATAGATTCTGATATCTTGTATTGTCATTGTCATTTAATTGAAGGAACTGTCTGATTTCTTCTTTAATTTCCTCTGTGACCCATTGGTTATTCAGAAGTGTGTTGTTCAATTTCCACGTGGTGTTTATGAAATTTTTTGAGTTTCTTTTGCTATGGATCTCCAATTTCATCGCACTATGGTCTGATAATGTACAGGGGATAACTTCAATTCCTTTGCACTTACTTAAACATGTTCTATGTGTGAGTATGTGGTCTATTTTGGAGAATGACCCATGTGCATCTGAGAAGAATGTGTATTCTGATTTTGTGGGGTGGAAGACTCTGTAAACATGTGTTAAGTTCATTTGTTCAAGAGTTCGATTGAGTTCTAGTATTTCATTACTTATTTTTAGTCTAGTTGATCTATCTATTTGTGACAGTGGGGTGTTGAGGTCCCCCACTTCCACTTTGTTTTTAAGAACAGATAGATATTGCACTTTCAGTCTTAGGCTATAAGAGGCAACATTTTGAATAGCAGTCTTTACACGACTCCCACGAAGCTCAAGATTTTATGTGCCCTCAGTCAGTCATGTGTAGAGACAATAGATTGCATGCTGCTGGTTAGGTTCTGAAACTTTTAGAATCTGAGGCCTTGATGCATCATCAGAAACTAACTTCCAAGTTACATATATCCAACATTGGTTTAGAGAAGCACATTGCCTTAGCTCATTTCCTGTAAGCAGGAAATGTGTGCATACAGGTTTATTACCTAAGTGTAAAAAAAGGAAAGCCAGTCTGAGAATGATCATCGACACAGCCTTGTGTTGATTTAATTCCACCTGGACCTTCTGGAGAGCATTGTATAATATATTGCAAAGTATTTTCTCAGGAAATGAATACAGGAAACATCCCTAACTCCCAATGACTAGAGCAGCTGTATGGATGTTGAACTTCTTTATATTTCCCAGGTATAAATATATCAGTTCAAAAAGTGTTCCAAGAAATACTGCTTCAGAAGTCTAGATTCAAGTGAAGTTATGAAATATACCAACCTGGGGCAAAATTATATCCAAAATACTTTATGAAACCATCTATATCTTTATGGAACTGGCACTGAAATATTAGCTGAAAAGAAGTGGAACTGAGAGTAATTTGACAAGATGCACAAGAGATCCCAGAATGTTTACATCAGCATCCAAGAATTTGTGACTTTCTTAATATATGCAATATAGATATAGACACACATATATAACACATCTTTCCATATAGAAGGTAGACATACTATATTGTATAGTATGTGTGTGCCTGTATTATGTATTTATCGATTTTTCTCTATTTTTCTTCACTTCTTTCGCTGTTACTGTGCAGATATGGCAACTATATGTGGATTTTATTTCCATTTCCTCAGTGGACCCACTTTCTCTCAACACATGAGCATACATACATGTAGAATTTTTCACACAATATATAAATTTAACACTATTATATATTTGTACACATATATTTGGTTTTTATAAAAAATTTATATTAACCTATTTTCATTTGAAATTGTTAAATCTTTTCCTATTTAACACTGGCATATTTATTTATTTATTTATTAACATTGGCATATTTTATTTATTTATTTATTTATTTAGTGGTACGGGGGACCGAACACAGGACCTTGTGCTTTCAAGGCAGGAATGGCACCACTGAGGTAAATCCCAGGCCCAACATTGGCATATTTTAAAAGCAAACAGCAATTCTCAATATTACTTTTGTTCAAAGTTCAGTTCTATTGAGGTCTGGAAAGAAAATGTTGATTATTAGTTCACAATCTATAGTCAATTATAATTTGTCAATATATTCTATCAACTTTTGTTCACAATTTTTGTTAATATCCCTCCACCTGTTCTGTGTTCACATTTACAGAATAGTTTCAATAGTGCACATAGTCTGTGATTTGTGACCTTCCTTAGTTTTGTAAATCTAAAAGTACTTGACTTTTGCCCTCACAGGTATGAATGTTTCAAAGTCAGAGATTTTGTAAGCATTCCAAAGACATTTGAATTGTATTATTACTTTAAAAAAAACCTGTACCAACTCCCTATGATAATTGTAATCATTATTTACATCAAACATATAGTATAGTAATAGAACATTTTATTAGAATAAAACATTCACATTCCTTAAAAAATGCAACAGCTACATATCAACCCAGTTGTCTCTCCTTCACAGGCAATTTGGTTTTTTCCTCAAGTACTTTTAAGATTTTATTTCAGTCACTGACATACTGAAGTCCTGCAATGTATGTGAGTAAGAATGATTATCTTCATATTTGGTATTCGGTGTTCATTTAGAGCAGAGGTTCATGGAAATTCTTTTTCTCAATTTATAAAAATATATATGAAATAATTTACTCATCATCTACTGATATCTCATCTTCCATATTTATTTTTTTTCTAATAAACTCTTGGTGAACTTCTTGCTTCTACATGCAAATTTGCTATTTTCCTTTGTAATAATATTTTGTGCAGAGTATATTTCCTTCATGTTTTATTCTTGTGACTGCCTTTTTAAATATAAATTTTTCCTACATCTTTTTTATTTTCCCTTTGGGTTTTTGAGACAGGATCTTGCTATGGAGTTCAGGCTGGACTTGAACTCCCTATGTATCCTAGGATGCCTTAGCCTCCCACGTGATGACATTAGGGACCTGTGCCCCTGGGCCCTGCCACTTATGCCTCTTTTGATTGCATAATTTCTTGGTCCTTTTTTTTTTTAGTTGCAATAAGTAGTCATGTAAATATATAAAACCCAATATAGCTGTTTAAAAACTGTTAGGTGATTTAGAAATGTGCTATAAAAATAAAGATTGTATCTGACAATTAAGATTCTGCCAAAAGAATAGGAAAAGGCTTCTTTAAAAATGTACTATGGTCCCCATATTCAGCAGACTGCACTCCTCACTGAAACACAACATAGAAGGGAGATAAATGGATCTTAGTGAAAAGATTTTCAAACATTTTTTCAAGGATTTTTTTCCTATTAATAATGAGGAAAAAAATTTCACTTCTTCTTGAAGTATTTATAATCATCTGACTCATACAATGAAAGTGGAGACTTTAAAACACAAATGCCCTTAGAATTTCATAACATGACTTCTTATGCAGGGATTAAAATAAAGCACTGTGAGGATTACCTGTCCTTTACTTTTGTAAGTGCCTCATCAGATTTATCCTCCTTCTTTTCCAATTTTGTTAGACTTCCATGATATGGAACTAAGTGCCCAGAACATAGGTAGTGATAAAAAATGTGTCACAGGGAGATGACACACTGGCAAAGGGGCAGAGGAAATTATCCAGAGAGGAGAGGACTAGGCACAAGAGGAGGAACTTGAGTAAGAAGAGAGATCAAAGATCTGAGATGATTTTGTGAGGGAGTTTTACAAGTTTGTCTGGAGAAATATTCAAAAAGAGAATTGGGGCCGAAAAGATGAAGGCTTCAAACGTGATTACTGGAGGTCATAAAGGTGACTTTAAACTATCAATGAGTCATCTCAGAATCATAACCATGGACCAAAGTTTCTTATCCCATGAGGACATTTCTTTTTTTTGGACCGGAGATTGAACTCAAGACCTTACACTTGCAAGGCAGGCGGCAGTACCACTGAGCTAAAAGGACATTTCCTTAAAAGTTCGAATCAGAACTGCATAATCACACAACTCCAGTGAAATTGACAAAGACTGTTGCTTTTCTTCCATAGTTGAAAGTGTGTAACAAATTGTGTACACTCTAGCCTCATGGCCTCATCTGTTTTGAAAATGATTTAAGGCCTGGGGATTTAAGGGGCAAGGTTTTAAGGACCAGAGATTTGAGGGCCTTGGATGTAGCTCAGTGGCACTGTGCTGCCTGCCTGGTAAGCACAAGGTCCTGAGTTTGATCCTTGATACTGCAAAAAAAAAAAAAAAAAGTGACTGTGTTCCATAAAAACATCTCTATGGGTATTCAAATTTGAATTTCATGTAACTCTCACATGTCATGAAATGATTTAAAAGGAAACATAGTTGAAATTTGTAGCAAACTGTCAGTATTGAAAGACCTTGCCTTTCTGTTGATGACATTCAGAAACAGCATGTGCTACAGATTTTTATCACACCTTGTATTTATATTTTTTTCGTGAACTAGTATTAGAATCAACAACACAGTTATGCAGCTTAACCTTTGTATAGAGAAAAGTAAATAATATTTATTTAGAGAAATATGAAGACCATTCAACTTGAGATTGTATGGAACTGTAGATTATTCTTAAGATTTGCTTGAATTCAGATTTTTTTGTATTATTACAATGACAACTATTCTCTCTGTATGTCTACTTCCAACAGCAGCATTTGTATATTGCATCTTGTAGTTAGCATCTTAAAAATGCTAACACAAGTTTTAAATTAGCACAAGTGCTAGGAAGGGCAAATGCCTGATTATTTTTCAACCATGCTGAAGTCTAATGTGTGCCCAGAACTCACACTGAGAAATATGAAAATACAGTTTTATAAAGTTTCAGGCATTCATGAACTCCTTGAAATCTTTTCCTGAACCCTGTACTTGCAAACCTTGTGAGTTAGATAAGAACCCAGAACAAATACTCAACAAGATCTAAACTGTGGGTTTAGAGACTTGTTTTGCCTTAAATTTAATATTCTTAATTAAAGCAAAGCTATATTCTCTTAATTCTTTACATTGTAACTAAAAATATTGAAAGTACTGCTTTGAGGAACTATAAATACAAACAGAGAATATTTTGTGATGCCACAAAAGTGTTAGCAAAATTCATTTGAAAGGCGGGTTAAAAATTTTTCCCCTTAAAAAAATTTTTTCCCCTACTATATTAGCTAAAAACCTTGTCTTGTACCTAATATTGATTGAAATTGACATGTGAACATAAATCTTTTTTTTCTCTGACTTTGTGTTAAGTTTCTGTTTAGTTCTTCAAAATTGATGTTGTCAATATGCAAAATTCCCTTAGGAATGCAGACCTCAAAAAGATAGTCTACTTTTTCTCCCAAAGTAAATGAATATATTTTCAACTGTACATGTTTTTCAGATTTAGCTCTGCTATCTTTTGTGCATGGGTGAGCCATCATACTTTTAGGTTGATAACTAAATTTGAAGGTAGAGTGAAGATGTTTACCTTTGCAGTGAAGGATGGTAATGTAACAGTAGACTCCTGGCTATCTTTCTAGTTTATTCAGAGAAAGGAATTAAATATATACAACCCTGCATTTTATACCTATAGAATCGTTAACACATAATTCTTAGAACTACCCACTAGGATAGTTGCTATTGTCAACTGACCTGGAGCATGAAATATAAACCATGTAACTGAAATTTCAGTATCTACATCTGAAAAATGAGGGCAATCACACCTCAGTGGGTTGTTCAAAAGATTATAATGAGATAACAAATCTCTTGCTGACTAACCTTTACCCATTCTCTTTGCCCATTATTGTTCCTGGTGATCACCATACAGCCAGTGGGACTAGAGAAATGTGTGCTATTGGTCTCACCATTAGGTGGTTCTTCTCTGAGCAGCAAGCAGAGATTGTTTGAAAGAACACGAACGATGGACCACTCGCGGGAAGCCAACAAAGCACATGATAGTGAAATCAAAGCAGACTGCTTCACCTGCTCTTACGGGGACTGTCTGCAGAGTGACAGAGAGTGACAGGCACTCCAAGAGCCAGCCCTCCTGTGGACAATTCTCCTGTATCTTTGTACAAAGGAGATTCATAAGCATAAATGCGACAGAAGGCCAGGTTACACATAGAAATACGAGGTAAGATAAGCAGCAGTCAGCAAAAATGGCCTCCTAAAACATTTAAAAAAATGTCACTTACAGCTAGAGTTTTAAAATACTTAGTCAATGGTCATTTAAAATATTTTACTTGATTTATAAATAATATCTATTTTATGCCTTCACATATATGAATTTAGAGATAGTTGTGGGAGTAATTTAGGGGCATACTCTGAAATAAAATCAAAATTTTTTATATCCTTCCAAAAACTTCATATAAATATAAATATAGATTTCAGACAATATACATTGAGTGTTTGGCATAATAATATAGCAAACAGTTGTCATGCTGATTATTTGTACTATTATTTTTGCTTGTTGGTAGTATAAAAAGACAACTATGATGTCACTTAACTCAGGATGAGAATTTGAAAGTGCATTTTAAAAATACATAACTTAAATACTAATTTGTGAATAGAGATGATGATTTTTTAAATTCTTCATTTTTTTATTAAAAAAAATCACTCCGGATTAAAGTTTCATCTGGAAAAGAAAATAGCATTAATATTTGAAAGAAGGAAACATCATGCAAAAAGAGGACAGAGACTTTTACGGAGGATTTACTTTTTTCTTGGCGAAGCTCAGTTCTTCAGTGCAGTCTATGATTCCTACTTCCTGTGCTGTAGTTAGAGTCCCACCCCACCTCATAAGTGTTAAGTTTGACCATGTGACTCCTCATGGGTGAAAAGTAGGCACCTTTGCAAAGGGTAGTTAACTTATATTTCTATTACCCTCTGTCTTCTGTCCTTGTCCACAGCAACAGACGTTTCTTTTAAGCCTGCACCTTGACCTATAGATCCCAACGTGCCAAGTCTTGTGTACCAGAGCCCCATCTAACCCAGACCTGAGCAGACCCACAGTTCAAATGTAGGACCATCACTGCAGAGAGGCAGCCCATATGCACTGTGAACTAGACATCAGCCTTTATTTCTCCTAACCACTAATTCGGGGGAGTTATTTATTATTTAATAAATGTGGCAAATTTATCTGTGGAGAAATTAAATGCACTGACCACACTAATCAAACAGTTGTATATTAATGTGGTTATTTCTCTTGTAACTACCTTTCAATCATCTACATTCAGCTATATTTAGATGTAAAAGCATGGTATTGGTTTATGTTTTCTCTCTATGTAAAACTTTTCAATGGCTTCCCAGCATACTCATAATAATAATACATTTTAGAAAATTCTAAACATGGCCAAGAAGGCACTAAACAATCACATATTTTTTACCTTTCTGCATGCTCTACATACTTATACTGCTGGTACTACAGACAAGTTGTGTTCATGTCTTGTTAGTTCTTCAAATGCGACTAACTCATTCATTGACTCTATGGTCTCTTTATTCCTGGAACATATTTCTCCTCATTGCTTTAAGTTTGTTCCTTCTCACTCAGTCTGAAAGCCAAGTCTTTAGAAACCAGTCTCAAATCACCACACTTCAGTGGATTTTCCTATATCTCCTTTTCCCCACTATTATTTTATTTTTTAATTTCTGTGTGCGTGTGTGTGTGCATGTGTGTGTGTGTGTGTTTCATCTTCTGTATTATAAAACACATGAAGGCAGAGCCATCACTGTTTTGCCTGCCACGTATACCTAACATCTATTAGGGAAACTGGTAGAAAACAGAAATTCAAATGTGTATCGGGGTTTCTCAATTAAGTATTGAGTTTCTACACTGTTATTTTCATAGAAAACTCCTGTGCTGCAGGGCCTAATATTTTCATATTTCTGTTTTTCATTTTAAATTACTAAACCAAAGCACTTTTATGATATTTCAAATAATATATTTCAGATGGTCTTTATTTGATGATAATTATTCTGTGGTTCCAATACAGTAGCCATGTGGCATGGTGATATGGGCACTTGAAATGTGACTAGTGCAATAAGATATTAAATGTTTGGTTTTATTTGATTTTAATTGATATATACATTTAAAGCCCTTTGTGGCTAGTGGCTACCATATTGGTAGCACCATTAGAGAAGCTATGTGTGAAAGGCTGGTTAATTTTCAACTTTATACTCCAAGTTTGATGAACTACAGAGTGAGAAATGTCTACAGGTGAAATTATTATTTTTGTCCCTGAACAAATCATGATGAGGGGAATTTAATCATTCATTAATCAAATATATACTGATTTCTCATTATTTCCCAGACCCTGTATCAAGCAACTATGATACAATAGTGAATAAGAACAGATTTAGATCTTCTGATGAAGGACTTAAAAGCCATGAGCAATGGATATCCGAGAAAGTAAGAGCTGTAATAATGACAGCATGTGGTAAGTGTCATGAAGAATCACACCTGGACCTGAGCTGAGAAATATGGGTTAGTGGGTACATTTAGGTTACAGGTTATACACTCCACATGGAAGTAAGGCCATCTTGATTAAGGTGACATAAGAAACCCAAAAGGTGAAAGATCTTCCCGCATCCAAAGACCCAAAGGAAAATTTTTTTCCAAAAAGAAGAAACAGCATAAGCAAAAAGCTCAGAGGTGGGAAAGCCAGCAGGTCAGAGTGGGAATGAGCATATGAGTGGAGCAGAAAGCACCTTAAGGTAGGCTGGAAAGGTAAGGAGGAGCACAATGAGTGTGTTCTCAGAGCAGGAAAGGAGTTATTATTATCTTAATAGCTATAGTCTATTCTTAGGAGAGCAAAAGAAAACTACTGAAGAATTTAAGTAAGGTCATTACAGAATTTTATGTTTGTTTTTACTAAATCACTCTTGCTTCTATTTGGGGAAAGAATTGTAGGATAGAATAATGAAAAATGGAGATCAATTAAAAGAGTGGAAATGTGGAAATAGAAGATGTTGTCCTCTTGGATTTAAGTGGTAATAGGGGAGATAGAAGGGCAATGATTTAAAATCACATCAAACAAATCTTGTGGGCCAAAGGAGGATCATTTCTAAATTTCCACTGAGATTATTCATAAAGCAAAACCTAATAAAAATGTAAGTAAGTAATAAATAAATAAGAATCTTTATTCTAAGAGTTGAAAGAAATATCTTATATATATATTTGGGTATGACTATGAGAAAATGATATTTCTTTACTTAATGTTATTAATACAAAGATTTCAATAACTTGAAATTGCAGTGAGCTTTACAAATTATCCCTAGGACAGAATTTTATTTAAGGGCTACATTTTCCAAAACTGGTTAGTTCTAAAATTGATAGAAAATTTTGATCACAAAAATAATCTCTAAATTCTTAGGACTGTGCAAAATTTTAAGGTCGTCTTATTTTTCTCCCAATCTTCTCTTCCTGAGATTTTGACACTTTCAAAATCAATCAAGTATGGGGGCAGTATTTGTTTTAACATCTGAAAATAAAGCTGTTGGTTAGATGGTCTCCAATGTCTTTTTTGTGTTACAGCACTAAGAATGCTACAAAGAGAATTGTGTTATTCTGAAACCCCAAAATCCTCCTCTGAATTTCACAGGAAAGTCAGCCCTTTGTCTCTATCTGATTGTAGGCATTTATACTTGAGTGAAATATTGTATTAGTGTATAAGGCCAAGTGTGTTTGCATAAAACAGCTCAACTTTAACACTAATACATCAAACCTTCAAAAAATCAATCTATCTCCATGAGACACTATGATTCTGACCCTTCCTACTAATGTAATTCATATGGACAGAAATTAAAAAACGTCATTGAATTAACACCACACAATTTTCTGTTTTGCATTACTCAGTGTATCTCAGCATACATTTTTAAAATTAGGAAATATACTTCAAAGGAGTATGTCCAATGTCTGACAAGTGTGTCCACTTAATTTTATCACATTTCTCACTCATAAAGCACATATTTTGACACTATATATCATTGCTCTGAAAATCAAGTAGTGAGCAGTACACACTTAAAATCTGTCTTTGGAACTTATATTCTTAAGAATATAACTTAAGGGCCAGGGATTTAGCTCAGTGGTTTCATTGCCTGCTGCGCAAGCGCAAAGACCCAAGTTTAATCCCCAGCACCAAAAAAAAGAATATAACTTAAATCTAAAATAAATCTACATTTATAAGAAAAGTTAAGTGTTCTATACTTGCCACTAATTATTTCAAATAAGACGGTATTCAATTGTCAAAATGTCAGTTCGTTCTTTGTCAATAAGTGCGGTAGAATGAAAGGGAAATTTAAAGTCAGAACTAGATTATTACATCAGATATTGGCTTTATTTTTATTTCTTTATTTTGCCACTATAAAGTATATACATGTCATTCCCAATTTAAAGATTTGCCTTTCTGTTCAACAAAATTAATTCTGTTCTTTGAAAAAATGCTAAAAAAAATTTTTAAAATGATTCATAATGTCATTAATGAAAATATGTGAATGTGGATAAGTTTGTAATTATACAAGTAAAATAAAATACTCTAATATTGTCGTAGAACATGTTTCTAAATCACCCTACTACATTCCTAAATATCATATTATTGTAACAAGTAATGGAATATGATTAAATATAGAAATGTACTAACACTAGCAATGGGTTTCAAACTAGTAGATCTAAAATGAGAATTCATCAGATGGTTCATCAGACCATTTAGGTGAATGCTGTGTACTTTTCAGGATCTTCTACTTTTAACCCGATCTTCTGTTACATTTATGCTGCTCATCACCTGCATTCTGTTAAGATCCATGGGAACTGTCAGCTGAGACTGTACTTGTATAGCGCCTGTTACTGCTTGGTGACATTTTAGACGTGTTGCCTTAAGAGCAGGTGAAGTAGTATGCTTTAATTTTATGACCTGTTTTGATTGGCTGTTCACATGTGGTACATCATTCATGCAATCTAAAATTTTGCTTGGTGGCTCTCAACAGAAGAACTGAACTTTATATCTAGAAGCTTAAGATCATCCAAATTTCTTTATGGCCTCTATATCTTTGGTGAGTACAATAAGTAATGAGCAGAGACAACTTTTGATAAGCAAGTGGATTGGAACTAATTCTCATTAGTATCACCAAATTCACAACATTAGACATCATTTTTTAAGTTTTTGATGTGCTTGCTGTTTGGATAAAACAGAAGTAATTTAGGGAGGCGTTGAATACTGTAAGATGAATAATATTGCTGAGTCCTGGAAAGAAATGATTATGTAATTAGAGGAACAGTCAAATACACTTGTAAATAGACTATTGACAGAATTACTGACAAACACATGTAATGGTACATTATACACTAGTCGATTTATCCTTATCTAGGAGATGATTCAAAATAAGGTACCTAATCTTTGTAGCTTTGAGTACGGCGAGAAATCATGGAGTCAATGATTAATGGGACACATTTCCTTAGAAAATGTTCTCTAAACAATCTAATTACCTAGGCATAAAAGAGAAGTTTAATGATTTCAATGGCTCTCTTCTTTGTAAGTGGTGTAGTTGCAAACATGCCTTGGAGAACTCCCATGTTAATATAGGTTACAGTGCAATTGGTGTATTGGGAAAGAATCAGAGGCATTGCGCTTACTGATGTTGAGCTTTCCCTGTTTTCCACAATTATTTGTATCCTTGAAATTATTAGTACATCTTGATATGAGACAAATATCTAATTCTTATGAGACTGATTTGAAAACATAATCCACTGAGTCATCTCAGGTAAATTCTGTATGCAGGTTTGTTTTTCAGCTTCACAGATCATGATGCCAAAGATGTTTTTAGGCAAGAAATAGGGGAAAGTAAGAAAAGTGTCAGGCAGTCTTCAAAACCCAGACAAAGGTATGTCTATCCAATGTCTGAATGTTCTGAAATTTAAATTGTGGAGGATATGCCTTCTCAGTGGAACTTGGAGGAAGCAAACTTAGACTCATAATACAGTGCAAATACACAAAGAATACAAGTCAGAAGAGAATTTATAAAGGGAACTTTCTGATTACTCAGGCTCAGAAAAAGCCCCACATAAGGCACTAAAGCAATGCTAAGGCAGAAGCAGCCTCAGAGGTTTTTTTCAACTTCTTCTGCTCACCTGTGTCTTGACCCTTTTAATACCTAGAAGCTAGTCATAGAAACCAGAATTTCCCTTCCCTAAAGAAGGCCATAGACATTAGAACCACACTCCCCTAAGCAAGCCCTAAAGCCTAGAAACATTAATCTTCCTGCATCTTCTTGTGTAAAATCTGGTCATGAGGGAGAAGAGTAAATATCACACACTTCTTATATGGGAAATAAAAAATATAATGCATTTGAATAGCAAGATAAAAGAGAGATGAGAGGAAACAGGAAGGTGGATTTTGTGGAGTTTAGACAGGGATCTGGCCAAGATGAGAGAGGGGAGGGGAGAGAGTGTAAGAGGAAGTATAAATAATTAAGATGGGATGTGGAAATGCACTAATTCCCCAAATTAAGGTAATTATTATGCATCAAAGATATATAGCAAAAAGTAAAAAGAAATCAATTCTCTTAGCTCTCTACTCTGGCAGTGTATCACCAGCCTGTTATTCCATATTGGTCCTGCCCCAACTTACAAAGAGGACCAGAAGAATCAAACAGGCAGGGATCCCGGGTCCTCCTTCCCTCAGTCTCTTTATAATGCAGCAGCATAGCCTTTGTCCACTTACATTTCTACTCAAATGTTGATTACTTGTCAAAAAAAAGCACAAGAATAGACAGTTTTTTTCTGGATCCTTGGCTTTTCATTTCTTAAGGCTCTCCAGTCACATAAAACTGTAATTAAATGGACTTGTTATGCTTCTTCTAGCTAATCTGTCTCTGTCTATTTTATTTCAGGCTTACATAGGAACCCTAGGCAGGCTGAAAATTTCCTTTCCTATAAATGTCTATGGGAAATTTATCTTTTAAAATAATCCCTAGTACAGAGGTATAAAGGGAAACAATACAATATGTGAGGGGAGAGGGGAAAGACCTAGTTCAACTGAATAGTGTTGTTTACATAACTTTGAAGAAATCTATGAGGCAGGAAGAAATTGATGGATTTCCAATAAAGAGTTGGTAGAACATAACATTTGGGGTGTGAGTTAGCTGGACCATATTAACTCCCCTATCTACCCAGTTAAATCATCATGCTGTATTTTTTTATATATTCTATTAAACCTTCTTGAAATGCTTGCGATTTAGAATTCCTTCAAAAAATCAATCTATCCTTTCTATTATGCTATTTATTGGTCAAACCCTTGCCAGAGGTGTGAAGTGATTTGGGTGAATTAGCCTGGAGAAAATATACAAGATTTCTTAGTATTAATTGAAAAAATGCTCATTGTACTATAATGTACATGGACTAGGGAGACAATACTGTGGTAACCCATAAACCAATTGTGTGGTAACACAAGGCAGAGATGGGGACTCTGTGGGAGAGGGGAGCAAGGCAGGTGAAAACTTAAGAACTAGAAGCTCATTGAAGAGCTCAATTGTCATTTTGATTTATTTAAATAAATAATTAACTGAGATGAATATTATACCCACACGGGCATGCTGCCTTATGCTTTTCTCTGAGGATCTAGGCCAGCCCCACTCTTTATTCAATTTAACTGTCCATGTTAAATATGGACCTTGGGAATCACCCAAGCTATTCTCATACTAAATATTAAACAACAGACAATTCCAAAGACTCTAATGACCCATTTCTCTGGTTATGCAGGAAGTTGCCAGCACATTTCTGCACACCAAGCACTATGGGAGTTTGAGGCAGAAACATTGCAACCGCGAGCCCAGCCTGGGTAACGTCTGACCTAGGGAGAACTTGTCTCCATAAAAATATTTTTATAATGTGAGGTGGAATCTCAGAACTGTACAAAATAACACCAGATGGAATGGCTGCTATCGTGAAATCAACCAATAACAAATGCTGGCAGGGTTGTGGGAAATAAGGACCCCTTCTCTATTGTTGGTGGGAGTATAGACTTTTGCAACCTCTGTGGAAATCAGTATGGAGATACATCAAAGAACTAGGGCTAGAGGTCCCATTTGACCCAGCTATTCCACTGCTGGGGATCTTCCCAAAAGAATCATACCACAGTGATATATGCTCACCCATGTTTACAGCAGCACAGTTTGTAATAGCTAAAGCTTGGAAACAGCCCAATTGCCCATCAACTGGAGACTGGATAAAGAAAATATGAGTTTTGTATAAAGTGGAATACTACTCAGTCATAAAAAATGAGAAACGACACATTTATAGCCAAATGGATGCACATTGAAGCGATACTCTTAAGTGAAATAAATAGGGCACACATGTATAAATACTGAATAGTTACTCTGGTGTGAGAAACTGAAAGTTTAAATAAGGATCAAAATGTATAATAGATAATGTAAAATAGGAAGAAAAGGGGCAAAGGGGAAGGGGAAGTGGCAGGGATAGGGGAAAGGAAAGAAGGGAATGAAATTAATATGAGAAAAAGAAAACATAGAAACAAGTATTTGTAATTAGGGAGGGGTGGAGGGATTTAAGGGAGGGCAGGGGAAGGGGGAAAAATAAGAACCAAGGTATATTATGTAAAGGTATAAATCTCCAATGATGAATGTCATTATATTGTATACTTAAAATGTAACAATAAAACTAATTTAAAATATATTTTTATAAAATATATTGAGATGTAGCTCAGTGTGAAGGGCTGGGATTCAATCTCTAGTGCTGAATAAAAAGCATAGAATCAGGGTTTTACATCCTTTCTTTTCAACAGAACTAGAGTGCTAAGCAAAAATAATCATGATAAGATTATTTAAAGGCTGAGGCATAGGCACCCACGGGACTTGGAATTCCTATAAAATTCTAAGATGATGTCTGCCTAGGACTGGAGTTAAGAAGTTTTAGCTGTTAATAGGAATCCTGAAGGTGAATAGTACATCTTTGTGCTATAAGATCTGAGTTTGGGAGTGTGGGTTGGTTTCAAACTACAAAGAAATGGAAATTGTTGGAGGGCAGGGCAAATATGAGAGTTCATAAGAGGGTCCAGATGTTGCACAAGAATGGAGGCACTATTTCTAAGCAAGCCCCAGAAAACAAGAGAAAAAATAGTTTTAAAATTATATCTCTCAGGTCTAGCATTGAACAATGGCTGAAGTTGGGAAAAACTTTCAGAACTATTTTCTGTGGAGAAGGCAAATTGAGTCCTGCTGACTTCCAAGCTATACATAAAATTTTTATAAGACTAATTTGAAGGGGTAATCGTGGTTGTTCAGTTAATAGGTAGTTGACTTCTGCTATCATTCAGTTTGCAGTTTATGGGCTATAAAAGAAGAGCCAAATCAAATAATGACACTAATAAAGTCATGCATATTGGCAATCTGGGAGAAAGCTGGTAACCATATAACAAGGAGGACTAAAGACTATGGGATGGTCTTATCATTAGGGGATCTGTGGTAGAAAACCAGTAGCTGAGAGTGCTAAAGGGCCAGACCAAGGCGTACATGGCAGAAAACTTAGTATGAAGCCTAAACAGGATTGAATGGGCAGTGTGGCTTTGCCATTGTTCTAGGTGATCCAGAACTACTTTTTCTTTCCTTTCTTCCCTCTTCCCTTTCCTCCTCCTTCTATCTTTCCCTCCTGCTTTATCCTTCTTTTTTTCTTTCCAGTTCATTTATCCTTCCTGCCTGCCCACCTGTCCTTTCTTCCTGGGTGCCTACTTACCTATTGTTTTCCTTTTCTCCTCATTAACTATCTTGTTTCCCTTTTAAATTTCATTTAAATATGTGTTGAGCACCCACTGTATACCATCTGTCAGTTAGGTGCTTGTAATGCTGTACTTAACAAGACAAATAGTTTCCCTCTCCTCAGGAAGTTTACAATCAGCCAGGAAGTGTAAGTCAATAAACATGTTTACAACGAAGTAAATAGAATGATTTAAAACTGTGACAAGTATTGTATAGAAAGTAAAACAGAATGTGGTGAATTAGAAGTGAATCTAGGGTTAGTCAGAGTCCTTTGATGCAGGGATTTTTAAAAAGTCTCAGTGGAGGAAATAGTTTAATGGATACTGAATCCCAGTTAAATCACTTTGTTAATAAAACCTATTACTTAAGAAGCGATACAACAACCATGTTAAATATATACCCTTGCCCTTGATAATCTGGATTCTATTCTCATGTAAAAAATATCAACTCAAAATATTTCTCAAATCCATTAATCTCTACCAATTTCACTATCAGTACTTGACTACCTATTTACTTACATATTATTAAACCAAATATCTGGAAACCAAGGTGATTTCTGAAATAAAAAAGGTTATTGCACTATTACAGGTGTTAGTAATACCCTGTACCTGAGCACCTATTTTTACCAAATATTATTAAACCAAAACTCTTGAGACCAGGGGGTGGGGTCTCTGAAATTAAGAGAAAAAAAAGGGTTATTGAGCCATTACAGATACTAGCTAGAAAAGAACCTGGTTGGGGCTGGGGATTTAGCTCAGTGGTTCCATCGTCTGCCTCACCACAAGGTCCCAAGTTCGATCCCCAGTATCAAAAATCAAAAACAACAACAACAAAAAACCAAAAGAAAAGAAAAGAGCCTGGTTATGGGATAAATTCTCACAATAACCCACTGTGAGGCTAGTTAATGTTTGAAAAAACCTCCACCAGACTTAGACCTAGTGGTATTTTCTTAAATTTGGGGGAAGGAAAGCTTTCTTTACATTAAACCTGCATTGGCTACAGATAAGAGTGGTAGGATAATGGAAAAAGAGGAAAAATAAGATAATTGATGAGGAGAAGTACTTGCTGCTTTTTGATCGATTGGGGTTAAGTGCAGTTGTAGGCCAGGTACAAGGGCCCAAGGGTCATTGTGATGGGATTTATGTGATGATTTCAACATACACAGTCATTCTGTGGATTTCACCAGAAGCTATTTACTGACTGATTTTCTTGATCTCTTTACATCTCCATCCTTGGTCTTTGTAATTAATTTTTTGAACATCTCAAACTTTTCTTCTGTCAGTATATTTTGTTATTTCTGATCTTATCTTCCTCAACGCATTCTCATGACTCTTGGAATGATCTCTCATATACTTGTTTATTATATCACTCTATATGTGTATATCATGTATTTGTATATATAATTAAACATATAAAATTTGCCTATGCAATAAGCATATATCTATGTGTATATATGGACACCACTCACCCAGTTTAATAACTAATATATCCCAGTAATGTTGTATTTAGCAGTGTTCCTCTCTTACCTCAACCCATTGCCTTTATTGCTCACAAAGTAACTACTATTCAAGATTTTATACTTTTAATCTACTGTTTCCTTAAATAGGTCACACACACATGCACATACACACACACACACACTCATATATGTATTATTCATTTAATTTATTTTTTGGAAGCATTGTAAAATTAGAATCATATCTTCCATTGTCTACTGTGGCTTATTTATTTCAAAGACTATATTTGTTACATTTATCCTCCTTAGTGAATAAAATTATACCTTATTTATTTTCTTGTGCAAATGTTGCATATTTAATCTATGTACTATTCTATTGATTGACACCTAGGTTATTTGTAGAATGTTTTCTGTTATAAAATGTTGCTGTAACTGTTCTTGCATATTTATTTTTAAATTGTAGGTGCAAAAGGAATTTTTAATCCCTCTCTAAAGATTCAAATCTGCTGAAGTAAAATGACAGTAGACCTATTAACAGGAGAAAAATGTCTACAAATTTATTAATGTGCACATATGCAGGAGAGGCATATGAAACAAGAAATTGGAAAACAGGGCAAGATAATTGATGCTTAAATACCCTTTTATAGAGGAGAGGAAAACAAGAGGACTGTAGGCATCTATAGTGCTGTGGTAAATGAGTTTTAAGAGAAATGAATGGGTCCCAACAATAGAAAACCAACAGGACAGAGCAAACAGCCTGCTTTTAGCAAACAACAGCAGCTTCTCAGTAAACAGGGCAAATGGACTTAAAATGAAGTATACAAGCCCCCTGCAGCCACAAAGTCCTGTAATTGGCTGCACACCTGAGCAGACTGTCCTTGGGCATCCAAGTCATAAACATTTCACCCCAGATTCCTTAGCCCTTTCAATACCTATACAAGCCTAAATCCTTTCCCAGTTAGCTGCTACTCTCTCCCCCAGTGTTAACCCATGCACTCATGGGTGAAATCTCTTTCAGCCCGCTGTTGCTGTCTCTCTCTCCCAAGGTCAGCTCATCCACACAAGGATGTGATAAACTCTGCTTTTCCTAGCTAGCTGCTAGAATTTCATGGTTTAGTCCCTGATTTTAGTCTCTGTTTACTGGAATAAACCTTCCTATCAAAAGCCTGTTTTTGACAAGTGGATTGTTTATAATAAAAATAACCTGGACCAAAATTCCTCTTAGCTCCTAGAGAGTTGACCACAAGTTACAGGAAGGAACTGTACTATGAGCAAAGGTTACTTTACTGAATAAAGCCACCAGGGTCTCATTTCGTGTATTAGTGGAAGCAAGTAAAAACTTCTTGGTCTTGCTTGCTCTGAGTTAATTCTTACTGATGATTAATGATATTTTAGGAACAAAGTCTGAGGTGATTCATTTATTTGCCAAGAATTTTCTTCAGTCAAATAAAAGAACTTCAGAAAAAGCCTCTCCCTATGTTTCTAGGGAGGAAAGACACAGGGAAGGTTACAGTTACCTTGATTCTAAGGCATTCAAAATGCTCAGCATATTGAAGTATTGGACTGACACAGACAGAGACCCGCACAGGGACAGAAAGCAAACACATTTCAGGCCCCATAACCTGTTACTAATTAAAAGCATGATTTGTATTTGTGTTTCATGTTTTCTTTTCTGAGTGAAGCAGATGAGAGCATAAAGCAGTTCTGGCAAAAAAATAAAAAAAGAAGAAGAAAAGGAAGAGGAAGAGGAAGAGGAAGAAGGAGAGGAGGAGAGGAGGAGGAGAGAGGAAAAGGGGGAGGAACTGGAGCAGCAACAGCAGCCGTAACTCTTCATTTGCTCCTACTCATCCTCAGTGGGCATCTAAAAGTAGAACGAAGCCTCATCTTCATTTTGTATCTGTCTCTTTTGCTACCTTATAACTTTGGATCTGATCCTTTCTTAGTTCTGCATGTAAGCATGTTCTCATTTTGAAAGTGTCTGTCCAAACACCGGCAAAATAAAATTCATTAGCTTTGAATTTATGTATCCCAGTCCGTCCTCCATCGAGACTGAAGATACCCACATAAGAGATTTGCACAGACGTTCAGCTACCAGTGAATTCCCAGAAGGTTCCAGTCATTTGTGTAAGACTAGGGTCTCCTTTAATCCTGAATGAGGATGGAAACTACGTGTTAAACTACTAACAAACAACTAAGTCTTTTTTTTTTAAGGAAGAAACTAAACTCAGTATAACTAATATTTTCTTTGCATTAAAAAAACAACGAACACATGGCTTTTTTGAGGAATAAAATGGAAGTACATGAAAGGAATGCACCTAAGTTTGTGATAGTTGAAAAGATGATCTTTTTCTGTAGTTCTCTGTTCCAACGCCTCAGAAGAATGCAACGTCAGCACATGTAAGCAGAAACCTAGGCAAATGAGAAGCCATTGAAAACAGTGTCAGTATGATTCTTTTCCAGGATTGCAAGTGCTTATTTTATAGCTATGAAGCTGGTATATTATGTTTGGTTTACTTCCCTTGCTCTAATGATTTCTGTACATGGAAGGTATAAGAAATGTAGCACCACTACTTAAAATAGTCTGCATCCATCCCTTTATCTCTCTGACCCACTTTAAAATGTAATTAGGTCAATTACTGCTGAAAAAAGAAAGTTGGGTCTACATAGTTGAATATGTATCCTGGTTTTGCACAATCTGCCAAGCTCTTTAGGCACAGGTCACTGGTATATCAATTGTTTCTATGATAAAAAAATAATTTACAGTGGATATAAGTGAATAAGGATAATATCGTAGGTAAATTTGCTGTCCAAAAAATAATATTCTGCTCCTTGTGTAAATTTTACTTGCTTATCTTGCTGCGGTATTTGAAAAGCCTTTTTTAAAATTAATTTTTGGTCTAATTTCTGAAACTAATATCTCTGAAATCTCAATATCGTAACACAACGATCATTTATTTTTATCACACTGTGGTGCAAATCAATCAGCATATGACCTATTCTACTGAGTCACTGAGAAATACAGATTTCTTAGATTCTTTCTGACTCTAACATAGTATTGAAGAAAATAAGTAAAAACGATGGTAGGTTCAGGTTTATGAGATGTAGCAAAAATTTAAAATGAAGGGTAAGGGGGAAACTGGGTCTGCAGTTTGGGCCAAGTAAAAAGAAAGGAGAAATAAAAACAAAAAATGAAAAACTGGAAAAATAAAAGTACACACCAGAATATGGGGTGGGCTACCATGAGGTGGCTCCTTAGTGAGCTCTTCATGATGTCTGTGTCCTTTTCTCCTTTCACATCTCCCATGCTTACATTACATGTACAGGGTGAAACCTTTTAGGGTTCTTGCAAGAAGTCCATATATGGGGTCCTGAGAATTGTTTTGCACATGTGTTCTGGGATTTTACAATGAACAGGTCACCACATACTCCCTCAGCCGTATTTGTCACAGTCTACCTTCCTGCCTCAGAATCAAGGTAGACATTTTAGATTTAGGCTGGAAGACTTATTGCTTGAACTTATTTTACTGGTGCCACCAAATACAGAGAGGCTATCTTACCACAACAAATAGGACAAGCCTGGATGTCGGTTGCCATGGGCATTTTCTGTGCCAACTCTTTTTCTCACAAAGGGAATGCATGAATATATTTTATCTTTTATTCATTCAAACAAATTTGCGGGTGTACAATATTCCAGACACTACCTTAGTCTATTGAAGCGCATAAAAACAGTGAAGACTTTTGCTTTCATGATTGAGTTGGTGAGGAAAATAAGCTGCAAATAAGAAAAGCACAATAATAGAATATAGGGCTACAGCAGAAGGCTATAGAAATATAACTGGCTAGTGTTTACTCCCCACTGAGCACTGAAGGTTTGCTTTAAGCAGAGTCTGCATGTGTAACTAAGCTAACCTGGGAAGGAGCCTAAAGGGGAAGGGTGGATGTAGAGGCTGTTTGCAATGTTTAAAACATACACTATGTCGATAAGACATGAAGTAGGGCCCATATCAACAAAAATGTATTTTTCAAGCTTTATTTTGAAGCTTTAAATTAAATATTCATCAATACATCAACCTTTGTAGCAGAGAGAACATGATGACATTTTAAACATCACTTACTCATCAGGAAATACAAAACCTCCCAAGTGACCTCTGGGAAGGAAATTTGCCGGTGTTTTGTGTCAGTTTCAAAAGTTTGCTCTATTCACTGACCTCCTTTTCTCCCTTTTGATTCAAGGGGAATTTGGAATAGGCCAAGCCAGATAAAAAACTCTAAGAAGCATTCCTATTTGAGGAGTGATTAATCTCATCTTGTTTATATGTGCATGAATTGTCCCTCTTCACTTCCCATATATTTTCAGCGGAAAAGATTTGTGATCGTGAATAAAGTAATTCTGCTGCCTAGGTCAAAGAAAATCTCAAAGGCATTTTAACAACAGCTGCAAAATTCAGATGTTTGTGTGCTGTGGTCTTTTTGCTGAAAGGAAATGGATTGTGAATCATTTCTTCACCATGTACCCAAGTGGAACTTTTTTTATCTGGCCCAGCTTGAGTCCAGTCTTTTGAATAATCCTTCCTTGTCTCCTTCAGAGAAAGCGAAGGTGAGTGAATAACAAACCATTAGAAGGTTGTTTGTCAGCCTAAGGCCAAAGAAAACAGACTTGATTTTTCCGGGAAACTGCTGTGACAGGAAGTGTGTATTGGAAAGATGTTGCCAAAGAGTCCAGCTGGAGAAACAAAATTGTTTTGTGGTCCCACATTGTTGTATCGATGGAAATGATTATAGCTCCACATTCTTCCACACTACCCCATCCCACTTTTGGTCCAGGTTAGAATCCTTTTGGCACACTTTGCAATCTTCAGCGGTAACACAGTTGAGCCAATTTCTGCCATAAGGATTTCAGAAGCAGGTGGTAATTAGAAAGTTTGCAAATACAGAAAGAGGTTCTCCATTGTAGTAGTGCATAGTATTAGCCATGGGTGTAACCTCTGGCTCTTATGCAGGTAGAACGACAGGGGCAGGACAGGATGGCTTTAGATTTAATTTCATAGAAAGTGGAATAACGGCCTGAGTGTTAACTGAGTGGGTGATCTTTATTTAGTTAACCTTGCCAAGCTTCCTAAGTTCAGTTGCTGGATAATAATATTTTCCTTGCCAGGTTTCTAATAAATTAAGGATAATATTGTAAGTAAATGGAGCAGAGGGAAAGTTACAAATTGTTTTTTGTTGATTCATTCAGTTCAAATGCCTGATCTTCAATTAATTTTTGTTCTTTTTAAATAATTTTTACAAATTATGTTGAAGACACATGACATCCTGGTGGTAATGTAAAGGGTAACAAAAACAGTTTCCACCTGTGGATCTCCCTGATTGGTGAGGTAATTTCTTGAAAAGAATTGAAACTTGGGACACCTGTGTAAGTTTTATATAACAATAGTACATTCCTTTGTTAAAAGAATTATGGGGATGAAATGGTCAATGTTACTAAAAATAAAAATGGCCCAATGGTTACTCCCTACCAAAAATCATTTGTCTCTTCTGGTCCAATTTATTCTGAAGAAAAAAATGTTAGGGAAAATAATTGCCTTCCCCCAGTCACAAAACATAAGGTTGATCTCAATCATGCATTGTGACTCCAAACCCTTGAGATAGTATCTAGATGATCATACACATTAAGCCCAGCCTTGATGACCTCATGTAAGGGGCAGTTGTTGGTTGTTGATGGAAGTGGAAAGTATGGGAAGTTATTTGAACCCAAATGGAAACAAACTTAGAAAAAATGTTCTGTCTCTTTCATACATTAAATGTAGATCAGTAAGGTTAATGGTGCATGGAGCTTCCTTGGCCATATTTTAACAAGGCAGTGACAAGCTTGTAGACACGAACAACGAACCCAACTGTTCTAAACATTTGTAGTGACAGAGAGTAAAGATAAAGTGCAAGCATTTGAATATACATTGAGTGCTTATTTAAAACCAGTGTCTACGTGACTTGAGGCATTATTTAGGCACTTTGTTACCTGCCTCTGAATTTTCCCTAATTGGTGAAACTGAATGCTGAAAGAAGGCAGCTGACAGCCAATACTAAAGAAGAACAAGGCTTCCATGAAAACAACACAAACCACTTAAACATTTATTTGCTTTTCTTTCTCTTTACTGAGTCACGTACTTTAAACAATATTAATGACATTTCCTCCAAATAACTTATTCTAGAAGAGATTGATGGATTACACGGAAATTTAGGTCCTTTCTTAAACTACAATGCTTTTAACGACTAATTAGAATAAATCTCTCAAAATAATTTTTCAGATTGCCCGTGACTTCAAATGGTCATTCAATAAATTATTCAGCACATCACATAAGCCATTATTCCCACTATCACCCTCATATTACCCCTCTGAAGTTTCCTTATCTAAAGCTCACCGAGAGACAGCAGGTATAGCAGAAAATCTATGGAGATAAATATGTCTGTACTCATTTCTTGATTTTACTCTGCCACCTGTGAGTACTTCAGAATGTCTCCTAAATTCTCAGACTTGCAATTATAATTCACATTTCAAAGAGTTGTAGGGGTTAAAATGTATACATTAGGATGTTCTTTGCATCTGTTATGGTACACAGTCAATAACAGTATTAAGTTTCATAGAGAAATATATGTATTCAAAAAACTTAGTTCCCATTTTGATTACGCAGGGTTCAAATATCAATGTTTCCATTCATTCTCAGTTTTGATGGTTTTACTATACTTTTAGATATTTTTCTATAATAGATTTTAGATAATAGATAATAGATTTTTCAAATATATCTTTTAAAAAACTTTTTAGATAAAGATGTGCAATTCCTTCTTTCATACCTATCCCCACCACCACCCCTTTTCTGAGACTGGGTCTTGCTACACAGTTCAGATTAGCCTTAAACTCTCTAGTTAGTCTAGGATGGCTTCAAACTCATGGCTATCTTCCTACCTCAGCCTTCTGAACGCTGGGATAACTGACATGCCTCACCACAACAGGTTCATTTTTCCTTTTCTTAGCCCAGTCATCATTTCATTATTTAGTTCTAGCTTGTCTATTTTTCTTCTCCCTTAGAATGTCCAAAAAGCATATCAGTTTTCATAAAGTATAATGCACATGGCAGAGGATCCCTAAAATTGAGTTATTAGAGCTACTTAATATCAATCACACTGGAATTATTTGATCTCATGTCCTTCAAACATTCTATGCAGAAATAACACAAAAACTATACATATTTTCTTTTAGGAGCAGTGTCCTTTTTTTTTCTCATGTGGACAACCACACAGGTTTAATATTGTGGTAAATCAGCCAGGGGAACAGATTTTAAAAGATTCCCAAAGCAAGAGAGATCAATATTAATATTCCACAACCTCCATTTGATAATAAGTAGTTAGGCTTTAAATAGTTTTTGAAATATAAACTGCGAGAACTCGAAGGATCTTTAAGAACTAGCTTTCTTGTTTAGTTTTTTTTTTTCAAAAATTGTCTCTTTTCAATGTTCTTCTTGTCATTCAAAGCATCCGTTTTGTTTGCTTCCTGCAAACTGACAGACAGAAAGAAGAGAAACGGAGAAATTAATGGAGAGGTACGACATGCCTTGGCAGTAAAGGAGCTCTGTCACTGAGTCATAATTCTATTGTTCTCTCTGCAGTATGAAATCTGCCCAACAGACAGTGAGTTGCTATCATACCCCGGTGTGAAGAATGATGATGCACTAACTGGAAAGGCATGACATATGTGTCTGTTCTCACTGGTACGGTGATGGGCTTCATCTGGATGGAAGAGACAGGGACTCTAGAAATAGATGTGAGCACTTACAAATGAAATTTGAGGCTGTTTACACAATCATCTAATGCGCAGTAGGTCCTTGATTTCTATTCAGCCTCTACTGGTTTTCTGCCGCAGATCCCCTAATAAGACCATCCCATAGTCTGTAGTTCTCCTTGTTATATGGTAACCAGCTTTCTCCCAGATTGCCGATATGTATGACTTTATTAGTGTCATTATTTGATTTGCCTCTTATTTTATAGCCCATAAACTGCAAACTGAATGATAGCAGAAGTCAACTACCTCATCATAGAAGTCTTCTTGAACACCCAGGATAAAGTAGCGACCCACCTGAATCCTTAGGATGGCAATACTTCACCTTCTACCACTAAACATCACATTTGTTTATTGATTTATTATCAATATCCCCCTACACAGAGACAATTGATGGAATTATAGCCATTCACACTCTTATTTACCCTGATATCCCTGAATTCTGAATCACTGTTTAAAGTTCTTAACTGGTATTAAAACATATACTTTAAAAATGGGTTGCATACATTCATAGGTGAGAAAATAACTGGCTTTAATCTTTTAACATTTTCTTGAAATTTAAGCTTGAGGAAACCAGACATAGGGAAGTACTTTTCTAAAGATCATGCTATAAGTACTTGGGTCCCTTCATTTCCAAACTGCTATTCTGTAGCTTGGCTCCAATAAAAAATTCCAACATTTAGCTACAGAGAAAATATGCAAATAGATTAACCCTGTACCAAAGTCTAAGTGTTATGCTGTCTTCATGGAAACTAAGCACACTGGCTGCAGGAAGCTTAGCATAAAGAGAGAAAGTTAGTTGTCTCGCCATTAAAAATTTAAAAACTTTTCTTTGTGGTATACAAGGCCAAAAAAGTTAAACTATAGGGTTGAGTTAAGAATATTCATAAAGTAATAAAAAAAGAGAGCTATGCTGATAATAGTGATGGTAACTATAGAACAAAATCTCTTTTTCCTCTTTTGAGTTGACAAATGTTTCACATTTCCATAAAAATAAAAACCAAAATTCAACTCCTCCCACCAGAGTTCTTGGTTAACAATATCTGACTTTATTAACATGACATTCTTTTCTTCCTTGCTGTTAGACTATTTCTTTGAATGTCTTTATCATGTGGGAGTTTATGTTGTCTACCAAATTAAAAACTCCTAAAGAGCGGAACATGAAGTCTTTTCTTTATATACTTGTATCTTTTGCTGTAGTGCTTAGTAATATCTTGTTTGCAAAATACACTCATTAATCCTTTTGATGGACAATAGATCCATATTTCTAAATGTGAATGCCAATAGGAGGACTTTGATTTCTTTAATAGGTACTGTCCATTGTATGGGGAGCTATCAAGTGCTATTTATTATTTTTTAGGTACTTCTCAGTTTATTAAAAGCTGCTGACCCAGGTGAGCAGTGGTGTGTTTATCCCACATACAGAATTTTCACAGTTGTAGATAACACAGTTACATTTGTGCTTTCTAATGATAGTCTTGAAAAAGAAAATGAATTTTTTAGCAATAAAATGTAAATATGCCTTTTAAAATTGATAGGAAATCCTTGTTTAATGCCAGAGAACTAAGTTAAAAGAAACTCATGATCAGTTTATTTGATTGCTATTTCATTATTCTTTAAATGTCAAATTTTAGTATTTAGTCTAATTTTAGTTTAATCAGCGACTTTTGTGGAACACATCTTCCTTCTTCACTTCAAATCTTTAACTTTCAGCCTCAGCTTTTATAAGGCATGAAGATAATTTTAATGTTTCAAAGATTTAAAACATGTTTTTGGTCTTGAATACAGTGAGGAATTTAATGATCAAGTGGCAGGTGCTATTTTACATATTGTGTAATTTGTTTTCTTCTTTTAATCAGTGTGAAATAAACAAGGTTTTCTTTTCCTCTGTTCATATCCTGTTACTTTAGTGATTGAGAACAGAATGCTACATATTTTTAGTACCCTTAGACTTCTTTTCACAGAAAATACAATTATTACCTTATATCTGAGCCTAATCAAAGATCTTCAGTATCATTTCCAGTTTATATCATGTACTTAATTAAAATACTTATTCATTAAATACTTATCATGATCTATTTTTAATTACCACCATAGTATCAAGCTTAATTCATTAGATTATGTAGAAAACATTTGTTTAAAGCTCTGCTGACAATCTATACATCAATATATGCCAAAACTGAACAATCTAAAGGTATGACAAGAGTGATAATTCTCATGAGGATTATTAACAGAAATCGAAAATATTTTCATCATTGTATCCCAAAGAGGAAAGTGCATGGCTATGAGGACATGTTTATCTTAACTCTCTCTTTATAGGACGTCATGAATTTAGATGGTTAGTTAAATTTGTTTAAGTTTCTGTAGTAGGCAATTTTTTTTAGCCATCCCAACATTCTTCACTTTAGTTTTTGTATGGAAGAGTCCTGTATTTTTTTTTGGGGGGGGGGGAATGGTCTTCCTCCAGTGTCTTGGAATTTTCCATCATTGGCACAAAACTATGCCATGTTGAGTTCATGAGTCAAGCCCCTTTCATCAGCAACTTCTATGCTTTTGGTGGCAAGGATTTGGCCCTGGGATGTAAAAAGTGAGCTAGTATGGGGGGCTTCTTCCCTAGAAGATATGCATTCATTCATTCCCTGTGGTCTTTTGTGCCAACTTCAGAAAATTTATTCTTTTTTCTTATTATCGCAAGCCATATACAGAGTTACGTTGTGGCAAATGACTTCTCTAAGGGAGGGAGAATTTTCTTAGTTCACTTGTGGTATAAATGTTTGGTGACCAAATTATCAATTTAATTGTCAGATAATCATACAATATTTTACTATATGTTGGTAAAAATGCATCTCTTTTATAGATAAAATGTTTCAGATTTTATATGTGTGCATGCAGGTGTGTAATATTGAATGCATATGTTACATATGAATTATACTTCTATTTATTTTTCTTCCTTATTTTTCTCATCTCTGTTCTCTGTCTTTGTCTCTCTCTTTCTTAACCTTTTTGGGTTTAGTGGAAGAGTGACTCTTACTCTTTTTCCCTGAGCTATTATGTCCAATTGAAGGATTGCAATCCATTTAGAGGTTATGGCACAGAATGAATAGCATATACCCTAGATTGCATCTTTCCTAACAGGATTTTTATTAAGGTTTTGTGTTTTTTTTTGTCACTCAAGGTAATTCTCAATTTTGTCTTTTATTGTTTGGGTTTTGGAAGTTACTTCTTCTGTGCCACAAATCCTCTCAATTTTTAAACCTCCTTTTTTTTTTCCTTTCATTTCTGCTTATAAATGGTCCCGTTATTTTTTTGGTTCATTTTATTCATTTAATATCTTACAAGTTGCAGATTGCAGCAATCACCACAGGCTGTAAAAGTTCTCTCTTAGATCCTTTTAGGGCTTAAATTTTTAAGAACTTAGAACTTATTGCAATTCATAGTTTTACTATTTCACCTTTAACTAACATGGATTGCCATCCTTAGAGTGTCCAAAAACCTTAGAGTTCCAAGAACTCCTTCCTATGCTGTGGGTTGCTACTATTTAATTTGAGTGTTTCTGTTCTAGCAATTCTCTATCTACATCACCAGTTTCTACACCAGTCAATATAATTTAGTTTATGCTGAGTTGAAAAACAAACTTGAGTGTTAGTGGGTCTCATATTAATTGTTTATTTGTCAATGAAACAGGGTAGTTTAATATTTCCATTGGAAATCTCGAAATATAAGAACAGTCCCTCCTGAATTTTAAAGATATGCATTATATCTGAATTTGAATGAAATACATATTTTTCTTAAGAAGGCATACATTGTAAATTTGAAGTACAAATTTAGGGAGCCTAATCATACAACGAATTATGGGAAAACTAAGAAAATAATTTTATAATCATTATTCTGGGCTTGACAATTTTTTTCTGTGATTGAGTAACATAAAATAGATGTCTAAGAGAAAAAGATGTATAATAGTCCCATTTTATTTGCAGTTTCCCTTTCTGTGATTTCAGTTACTCAAGTTCCATTGTAGTCTGAAAATATTAAATTATGCAACATTTGAGAAAAAATGTTGTTTTAAGTAATTTTACTACAGTACATTGATATAATTGCTTTATTTTATTATGAGTTATTGTTCTTAATCTCTTACTGAGTTAAGTTCATAAATTTAACTTTTTCACAGAGGTGGATGTACACAGAAAACAGTTTATGTAAGGTTCTGTACTGTCTGTAGTTTTAAGCATCTGTAGAATATCTTGGGATGTATCTGTAAAATTCAACAAGAGAATTAATAAAATTTATAAGGACAATGTATTATCTCCAAAATTGTAAAGGAATGAAGAAGAAATTCAACTAATCTTGCCTTGAAAGATGGACATTTTCATTAATATTATGATGTGATGTGTTCACTCATCACATAATGATTAATGTGATTAAAATATTTTCTAATAAAAGCCTGTAAAGATATCAGAATTGTCTTACATATATGAGAATTATTTCAAGCTTAGTAACTCTGGTTCACAAATTGATTATATTGAAATTATTACACAAGTAAAAAGTATATGCAGAGAAAGTCAAGGTAGCAACAGAATTATTTACGTTAATAAAATGTTAGCATAAATTAAAGAGTAAAAGCCAAAGAAAAGCTAAATGAGAATCAATAATCATTAGTAATTCCATAAAAGCCATGGGACCATTTAAGCATATTGAGTATAAGACATGCCTTGCCTTGGTAACATATGCCAGAACATGAAGATGCTAGAAACGTGTCAGTGAAAAAGTAGTTTTTTGAGCAGTAGAGTAAGACTTCTTATTAATTAAGGGTAGAAAAAATAAATGATTTTCATTAGCTATCATCAAAATATATACATTTTTCTTCACTAAATTGCTAATAACAGGTATAAGAAAAGCCAGTAAAGAATAATTCCAATTTAGATAAAAGTTTTACTCATAGATATGTTGTCCCTATACCAAATATAAAATATAAAATAAAAAAAAAACTTTAATTGTATGCATTGATAGAATTTATATGAACTAGTGATAAAGAGTTATAAATAATGCTAGAGGTATTTATGCACAACCTTTTCTCCTATACCCAATACTTTTGTCAAAATACTAAAAGAATGCTTTTCTATGTCACTCATGTTTTCAGCTCTGGAGTCAAATATATCACTCAATAATTGGGAATATTTGAATATCAATGGAATACATTGAATTTTACTTACATGACCATGCTTATTAATCATAGCACATATGTGCTTTTGTATGTTGGGTATTTTTGTGTTTAACTAACCCTGTGTGATTTTTCACTCAAAATAAATTATTACTCATGCATTTGAAGAGCAATGAGCAATTAGGACATAATTGATCCAACTGAGCATCCGATTTAAGCCCAATGCTGAGAAAATGGTCTTGAAATAATGTCTTATCCATTAGCAATTTCACCTAATTTAGAAGACATTTTCCTGAATGCTAGAGCAGTACTGACCTGAGAATTAACTATGATCACTGATACTATAATCCTTAGAGCTTTTCAGATATTTTAAACATGCACTTGCCATTTAAACAATGAAATATCAATAGATAACATAATGATAAATTATGTTCACACTTGTGATACATTTCAAATTGAATGTACTTTTGTTTTTATTTCACTGTACTTGTCTGTAGTTTGAAATTTATTAGTACATGTGTGCAGTATATAATGTTTACATTCCCCCGGTGGAGTTAATACATGAACATCATGCATCTTAATTTCTTTTTTAATCCCTATTCCCTCCCTTCTATCTCCCCTCTCTCCATCTCTAGATCCTCTTTCCATGTGAGAAAGACTTGTCTCCCTACTTCCTATTATCTATCTTTTATTTTGCTTCCTATTTATAATTTGGGTTTCTTATAAGAGAGAAACCAAGGGATATTAAAGATTGTGTGTCTGAATAAAAATGGAATACTTTCAGCAGACAAATTATCTTTGTTTCATTAGTTATTTATTGGGATATTACATTGTGCAAGCCTCTTGATAAGTTTAGGAACTACAAGAATGACTAAGACAAGTATCTTCCTTTAGTATAAGAGAAAAAGACAAAAGCTTAATGAGAAATTGCAGTAATTAGTTTGAGAAAAGTCAAAAATCGTAGAAGGTACTATATTAGAAGGGAAAGATTAATATGAGTAGGCCATAGCTTAAAAAGTTAAGAGCACTTGTGCAAAATTATAATTGAGAAACTAACAGTCCCTGAGTTTCTTTTAGGTGGTAGACGAATTACACGCACTATCTCTAATCCTCACACTATGTAATAGACAGACATTATCATACTTTTGTTGTTAAACAAAGACTCAAGAAAATAAAGAAATTGGCTGAAGTTCATCACCTGATCTTATAAAAAAGCAGGATTTGCACTCAGGTATCCCTCACTCAGGAGCCCTTTTTTTTCTCAGGTTCCATCCAGCTACACCATTATTCCACATTTACAAAAAAAACAAAAAAGAGAAAGAAAACAATGAAAGTCTGGGTAAGCACTTCAGAGTGGCAAAAAATTGCTACTACTGAAGTATCTAAATAGGGAACTGTGATGAACTTATCTGGAACATGACCTATGTGATGGGGAACTGAAGAGATTGGGGTTTGAAAACTGTGTAGGGATAAAAACATGGTGAATGCTAAGGATCTTGGGATTTTCCAATCAGCAGTGAGGAAAGACTCAATTGTTTACAAAGGGAAATAACTTTAAATTGTCTGAACACTAGCAAGAGGATAGATTTGAGATAAGGATTCCTGGTGCAGCCTTTGATAAGCTATTATTAGGAAAAATAGCATAAATTAAAAAGGATAAATTGAAAGTAGTAAGCCATCTTTAAAATGGATGATATAGAATAAAAGGGAAGAATCTGAAGTAGTAGAAGTTCTGACAGATGAAGGAAAATGAAAGATAAATTAGGTACAATCAGAAAATTAGGGAGGGAATAAAGAACATTCTGCCATTGTTCTTAAGCTGATGCTAACTAACCCCTATGATTAGGTAAACGTTCATTTAGAAACTACCTCCATCGTTTTCATTCAAACACAAATTCCTCAGCTGTATTAAATCAAATTTAATAAAATAGAACAGCATACCTTTCTGTTAAAGAATATATTGTACTAAATATGGATAGGAAATTAGGAATATGAATGCAAACTGTACCATCCTTTCTCCAAATTTCTCTATGTTCTACTCTAGCTAAAAAGTGTTCTTCACTAAGACATGTATTGACTGATTGTATTGCATTATTTAGAACTACTAAACAAACATTAACTGAACAAGCAGCAAGTGCCAGGGATGGAGATTCAGAGTTCCATAAGAAATGTATCCTTATTTAAAGATTTCACATTCTCATAGAGAATGAATGCTTATAAATTAGTAAATTATAATGCAATCATGCTCAGTGTCCATAGGAGTTTGGTTTCAGGACCACCAGTAGATGCTCAGCTCTTTTATGTAAAACATCATAGTATTTCCACTTAACGTATACACACCCCCTGTCTATTTAAAATCAACTCTAGATAACTTACTATACCTAATACAATCCAAATGCTGTTTAAATAACTTTTGTATGTATTGTTACTGGAATAATGGCAAAAGTGTTTTTATATTCTATAACAATGCAAATGTTCTTCCAAATATTTCTGATCAACAATTAGTTCAATCTCTGGATGCAGAAGAAGCCTGACAGTTTAAAGAAGCCAAATAATAAATATTTTTATTAAACAGAGCAATAGGGCCAAGTATGAAGTAAGTTACACTTCCTAGAAAGCTACAGAAAGAAGATGCTTATGTTAGGTTTTCAAGAGTGGATGAGAACCAGCAAAGTAAAGGTTTATGAATGGTCCACATACTATTGCAAGTTGGAGGAAATAGTTAAAGGAGCAAAAATTATGGGAATTGGTAAAATATGAAGATGGTTTGGGGACATAAGCTGAAAAGAGAATCACAAGCCAAGTCATACATATTATACAGAGTTTAATATTGTGAAAGAGTGAAACATATATTGTAGTGTAAATATTAAGCACAGAGCAAGATATTACTGCTAAACCATGAACCTAGCCCAGTAGACTCTAGACATTCATCTAGGAGATTCAGTAGATCAGTACCTCTCTTTATCATTATAAGAAAACCAATTGCCTTAGCTTAGTGATTGCCTAGAGGCTTGTTTGTTAGGTCAATACTATGCTGCCTAGATTCAGTCATCTGCACAGATGGGGTGTCCAAAAGACTGTGGTGTTCTTTTCTTTAAACCTGTTATTCAAACCAAATAACACCCGTACTTTCTACATATATTGCTTAACTCTGTTATGACCTGCTGATGTGCATTGATACCGCTTGCCTTGAACACTTGAATCAATCTGTCCTGCCTGCCTGTGAACAGCTTGGTACAAGCTTATTACTCACATAACACCCAGGGTTACAAGACTGAGAAGTAAAATGGCGAGATGATAAGCTAAAATATTGTAAGGTGTGATATGAAATAAACACAAGTAAAGATATCAGAGGTTAATAAAAAGTCAGTATTGAATTTATTTTTTTGAACTATGGAGATGCCATTCCCTGGAATAGGATACACAAAAGAGCAGAGAAATAAGAAATGGAAACCAAGAAAAATAATTTTATTTAAAAATATTGTATTCATGTCCAATTAGGGGATCTAGATGAATATATACATTAGACAGAAGGTAGAAATGTCTAGGTAGTGATAAAGGTGAAGACACATTTACTTTGTGATCAAGAATATGGCATGGTAATTAAAAGCATAGAAGTGGTTGGGTAAAATGTTCAAGAGACTATAGATGATAAATGAAAGTAAAAGGCTAATTATTGGCTAATTAAAACAGTTGCATTTCTGTGGTTATGGTGATTGATGAACCAGTGGAAAAAGAATAGCCATAAAGGTAGCAATGAACTACAAACTAAAGAAAGACAAAAGAAGAGAAAAGTAGCAATCGAGATCATCAAATATCACAGAGGTAAAATGTTAGCAAAGGGAAAAAAATCAATACATTTCCAAGCAGGTGGTCACTGGTGACCATAGATTCACTGCAGAAGTAGGTTCAGACTCCAGGTAGCAGTGACAAAGACTACATTAAATGATCAGGAAAAGGAGAATAATTATAGTTCCTTTAAAAAAAAAAAAAGCTTAGGTAAGTAGAGACAATATATTGAGAGTATCTTGGAAATGTTTTTAGAGTAAAAGAGCTCCTGGAAGTTTTAGAGGCTAAAGTGATGGAGCCTGCAGAAAGAAGCAGAAAAGAGAAGAGAGGCAAGGAGTAACCCTGGTAATGTCTAAGGACACAGGATGGCAGGTAAGAAGAGAAAGACACCTTCTAACACTAAGGTAAAGGGATCAGGATTGGTGAAGATATACTTACACCTGCTTGCTCTTTAGGAGACAAGTGAAAAGTAAGAATGCTTCATTGTGTCTATTTTTGTTCTGAATTTCTAGGTCAACATATGTGTTATGTAAAATCAACAAGAATGAAAATGGAGCAAAGGAATTTAGATGAGGAGGGAAGGAGAAAAGTGGGAATGGCAAGGGGATTTAAAACAGAATAAAGCTGGGCTGGGGATTTAGCTCAAGAGCACCCTGCCTGCCTCACAAGTGCAAGGTCCTGTGTTTGATTCCCGGTACTAAAAAAAAAAAAAAAAGAAAAGAAAAAAGAATCAACCTGTATTGTGTACATGTATACACTCTCCAAGATGGAAACGTGTAAACTGCATGCACTGCAAATGTGTGTAAATAAATGTATGCCACTGCTTAATAAAAACTTAGAAGGAATTAGGGGAAGGGGTTGATTAAGAAGAAGTGAAATGTTTTCCAAGTGTACTGAGTCATTTCCATGATTAGAAATAATATATTTGTGGAACCAATCTGCTGAGTTCTGCAATTTTATGCATCTACCTTGTGGACAACATTAGAGAGAAGGTTGAGTTTAACCAGAGTTTGGGATTCTCAGTGTGAGTGTGCTAGAAAACCCATGGCATTGAATTGAGACCATACTAATAAGAAAATAATAAAATGATAGGAGTTAAGAATAAATTTGGCTAGGTGACGATGTAAGATAAAAGAAGGGCTGAAGAGAGGGAAGAAAATAGAATGTCAACAGAAGAGCAGTTTGGAAAATGTAAGAGAAAAAGAGAAAGGGACAAAGAAAGAAAGAAAAAGGAAGGAAGGAAAGAAAGAAAAAGAAAGAAAGGAAGGAAGGAAGGAAGGAAGAAAAAGAAAGAGAAAGAAAGAAAGAGAAAGAGGGAAAGAGGAAGGAAGAATTAAAGATCTGGAAAAATAAATGACTAGTTGTGATAAAAGAATGATGTATGAAATTTTGTTCATAGTCAATTAGATGAAAAGATAAGAACACAAGTATATTTTTCAAAATTAGTAAATTAGATTGTATCTTAATTGTAGTTAAAAAATACCAGAAATGACGTATGTAGAACTTGGAATGACTCTCAAACACTAAAATCATATCAGACTATGAAGGAATTAGGGATGAAAAAAAAGTAAAATAGATGCATCTACATAGATAATGAAAGTGAGTATTCATTGGGAAATGAAAGGAGACAATGCCAATTTGATATAGGAAATGAATTTGATACAGTTTTAACAGAGAAAAATTAATATAGCAAAATTTTAAAATGCCAGGTTGTAGACATGGGAAGTCACAATATCACTTACATTCTGTATCATATAATTGAAGACATCATTGGAAAAAAATAGAAATTGTTTTTTGTTAAGGTGAATTGTAGCAAAGCTCTCTATGGATAAGTTGGGCATACATGGAAAAAGGAAGAAACATGAGTTGTGGTTGTGTGAGGTGACAGCACAGAGGGCATACAGTTGTGGCAGTAGAGGAAAAAGTACAGTTAATCTGTGAGACTTATGTGTTTAGTTTGGTGGACAGGATGTCAAATACTCATAATTAACTCTTCTCAAGTTTTAAATGTTTTCTTTATATAATATTGATTTAATGTAATAGAAATGGATGACAGCTGGAGTTACTGCTGAAATTGGTGTCCAAGCTTGAAATATTCCTAAAATTACTCGTGTGTATTTATTATGCAAGTCAAATTTAACAGAAGAATTGCCACTAAAATATTATCTGGTGCTGCTACTTTAGCTTCTATTGTAAAACACTATGTTATTGATTAGAGGAAACGTGTAAGAAAGGACTTTACCTTGAAGAATGATTGGCTTCCAGGCTCTGATAAAATGGGCTGAGATTTGCTTTGTTATATTAGAAAATAAGAAACTATCCCTAAAGTCGATAAGACATGACATGAGGATCCTGCATCAGCCTAAAAGAGTTCCTTCTGGACAAATCTTGGACACTCTGTGCATCAAAATAAAGGACAATAATACATTACAAGACATTCACAAAACATGAATGTATTACTCCATAGGAACCAAAAATACATAGATGAAGATGATAGGGAAGGAAAGGTTTGCTTATAACAGAGTACCAACTACAAACGGGTACATGTGGAAGGCAGGTAGAATTTTATGTCTCATTTTCTGTTTTGATTCATTTTCTGTTGTTATAACAAAATGCCTAAGAAATTTATAAAGGGAAGAAATTGCTTTATGCTCATCAATGTAGAGGACAGAAGCCTTGAACTCAATCTGAGAACACCAAAAGACATTAATAGAAAATCTGGCAAAATTCAAATAAAATCTCAAGGTTATTTAATAGTAAAGTGCCCATTTTTTTCAGCTCTAGGAGGAGAGTATAGGAAAAGTTTGTGTTGTCATTGCAATTTATGTAAACTTAGAATTATTTGAAAATAAAAGTTTACAAGAAAAGTATGGGAAAGGGCAAAAAGACATACTAAGTCTTCAAATGTGACACCCTAAGAAATACCCAGCATCACATTGCAGTTAGGAATGCACACCAGCATGTAACCACAAAGAAAATGAGACAAAGGCAAATGGAGAATATTTCCTAAAAACAAAACAAAACAAAACAAAAAACCCTTGCATTATTTAGAACTGATTTAAATATAATATTTATAGATTATAAACTATCAGTGTCATAAATACCAAATAAGTATCCCAGACAGAAATAGATTAAAATACATGACAACTAAAGATAGTGCAAGACCTTGGACTGGAGTTTGTCCTGTAAGGAAAAAAATATAGAAGTTAAGGGCATGATACATGCTTTTCATCTCACAAAGCTCTGAAAATTAAACATTATATGAAGATATACATGAATTGAAAATAGGGCATAATTTTGATTGTATGTATAGAAAAAGAACATATATTTGGTTGCATATAATTTTTAAATTTTTATATTGGAAACTTTCTCTTCTACCTATTAGAAAGAAACAAGTTTCTTCTAACAAAGGTAGTGAAATAAATACTTGTGGGTGAATAGATACAGAAACAAAATTTTTAAGCTGAAAGGAGCACGTTAAAATGTTGAGTTTAGGAACATCTCATGTGTGCATCCCCAGAAACTTGAATGATGCCTTATGAATAAAAGATGTTCTAAACTTACCTGCTAAAAGAATGAATGAATGAATAGATGGATTACTGGGGACCCCTGCAGTGGATTCTTATCTGCTCCGTACTAGGACCCACAGTGAGAAGAAATTCTTAGAGATAGAATTAAAGAGACAGAGGCAAGGAACTGGGAGCACCAGTGCTTGAACAAGCAAAGGCCCTGAATAGCCAGAACTGTCGATATTTATTTGGGACACAATCATTGTTAGATTGGGGGAAGGGGACTATATGGTTGCTAAGGATACATTGCTGATGCAGGAAGGCTTTAAATGTAGAGACAAAGCCTTCTTGTGATAGGCTGGGAATAGAATTTGAGTAAGTCACTCTGACCTCAGTTGTGTGTTTTTCCATAGCTTTGGTTAAACTCACTTCTTAAAATTAGCCAATTGTTGGGCTGGGGATTTAGCTCAGTGGTTCTGCTGCCTGCCTCAAAAGCACAAGGTCCCAACTTCAATCTCTGGTACCACCAAAAAAAAAAAAAAAAAAAGCTAATTGTGGGACTAACTCTTTACAGCCTGTACTGCTTATAGCCTGCTTTGGGCATAGGTAGTAGAGTGGTCCCCCACAATAGACGATACTAGAGAAAATGTCTAGAACATGCAACATAAGAGAGTCTTTCATCTGCCACTAAGTATTTGAAGGGGTAAAATTTTATAATATTGTATCAGAATCGCTAGAATAATATAGATAATTTTTTGACATCGGGCAAATAACAGCCTTTATTTATCCCTGGTCACTTTGAGAGGAATTTATGGAGTGTTTATGACTATGGTTAAGAAAATTAATACAATGCTATGTATTAGCATAGAACCAGGAACTGAGACTCTATTTTATAACCCTGAGAAAATCCTTGTATACATTCATGCATCCATTAATAGGTTGGTGAATTATGACAATTAAAAGAGAAACATTATATTTAGAGTTACATAAAGTCAAAAGGCCATACATTTCAGGCTGTATATGTTAGTCTGGGTTCCTCTGCCACACTGGAGAGAAACTCCACTAAAAAAAAAATCTCAGTTTTATTTTGGCTTTTCTGGACAAACCAGGTATATTTGCTACAGACTAAATGTGAAACAAAAGTAGAAATTTGTTTGAAATTTTCACATATAGTAAGTTAACTGGAAGCAAACAAAAATTACATTGAGGTGATTTGAGGTAATACGGATTCAAATAGAAAAAAGGAGACATCTCTTTAATGAATCCTTAAAATGTATGGGCACACGATCTGTTGTTTGTACACAGGGAAAGTGCATTTCTTGTTTATGTGCAGCTTCCTGAGCCTTTGTTATCATGGCTTAATGGTTTCAAATCTACTTGCCCACCATGTAAATGGGTTTGACATGTACATAATCTCTAAGATTTGTGGAGGATGATTGATTAATAAAGAATTATAATGTAAAGAATCTTCACATAGCCATAATACTACTATTTCTTACAATGCTACATTTCCTGAAGAGGGACATGGAAAATTATGTATTACTCTTAGTAATCTAAATGAAAAACACAATTTCATTCTCCTATTTCTCTATGAAAATTCCTCTATAAGCAATTGGTACATTCTCAATTTCAGTAACTGTTCTATAATGGAATTTTAAAAAGCTGAAACAGAAATTTAGGGCATTTTTATAGCTCCCTCAGTGCTCAAGGTATCTGCTTATCAAAGTGGTTTTCAATGTGATGAGTTAAATACTAGCAAGGAAGTGATCGGCAGAAACAAAGCTTTTAGCCTTCAGATAGAATGTGGAATTGTGAACAGTTCTGTTGCCTGTGTATTAACATAGAATCAGAAGATGAGGCTATTTTATAACTGTGGGCAAATCCCTTTCTCATCCATGCATCAGTGAACAGGTTGGTGAGTTGAGGTTTTCATCTTGTCTTGATTAATATTTGTACTGTGTTGTAGGGCCTTTGGATGAACATCTCTGCAGGAATAAAAAAAATCCTGTTTTTTGAGGAAGGTAAAAAGAGAAATTAAGACAAAGTTTAACTGAATGGCAATGAGTAATAAACATACTCTCTATTTCATCACAGTAGTTTGGCACATTATTATTATTGTTATCACTGCATCAGGGGGGTTTGGAAAAAAATAGATGACTAAAAAGGAATAATTAAATTGGCTCATCATAAGAAAAGTACATAAAAATAAAATGAGAGAGAGGAAAACTTTGATAATATTCAAATAGGGTCTTCCAAACAGACCCTCCTTCTTAACAGCATGTTCAGGTCTAAGTATGGCATGGCCATATCCCAATCATTCTGAAAGATCCTCACATGTGAGCTCTCAATATAAACTATAACATTACACACCTCACCCTCAAAAGACTCATGTATATTTCCTTACAGAAAATACCTTCTGTCCCTCTGTAAGAGTCACCAAAATCCTAACAGTTCCAACATTACTGAAAAGTCCAATTCCAAGGTCTCTTCTGAGACTAAAGGGAAAATCTTAACTGTGAGCCCCTGTGAAAATCTATAAGACAATTAAACTCTGCCAACATACAATGTTGTAAAGTAAACATTCCTCTTCCGAAAGGGAGAAATTAGGAGATAGAAACAAATAGGACCAAATGAAGCTGAAAACCAAGGGAATCAAACTTTATCCCCATAATTCTGTGTCTAGGATCTGGGACAAGTGGTGAGATATTAACTTCAAAGGTATTGGGCTGCCCCACCCATATGGTAGAGCTGGTTACAGCTCACATGGCCTCTCTTGGGGGAATTCACTCACTGCCTACAGCTTTCCTGAGACACTTCATATTACTAGCTTATTCAACTTCTCAGCATAACCAGTTTACTTTGAATTTACTCACACCATTTCACACATTACCTTTTCAAGGGCACACTGCCTGGCTTCCTGTACCTTTTTCTGAAGTCTGGGTGGATTCCACAACTTTTTATTGTTCATTCCTGAAAATTAGCACCATGTGGATGACACTAAGGTGTGCTTCAAGGTCAAGCAGTAGCCAGACCCCCTTTCATCATGGCTCCAGAGGTCTCCAAGTGCCTAGATGACTTTAATAAACCCTGAAATTCTAATTCCCTAGGTGACCCTTCTTGGTAAAGGTCCTTGCTACTCTATTCCCAAATGAAACCTTAAAGCTTTGAACTTGAGACTGCAAAGGATGAGATCTTGCTAATTTCTGAAATGCTCTCAAGGCATCTTTCCTGTTGTTATGATGCAAAGCATTTAGCTTCTTTTTAACACTAATCTTTTAAGCATCAAAGCTTTTCTCAGCCAAACACTTCACAGGTACTCCTTTTCTCACCACCAGCAAAATTTTCAAATTATTCAGCTTTGAATTTTGGCCCAACTTCTCAGGGTAGATATGGGCAAAATCCAGTAGCAGGACCTCAGTAATGGTTTGCCTTAGAATTGCTTCTGTCAGATTAAATGTTCTAATGTCTTCCATCTCAGTCCCCCACAAAGTCTCAGGACATGAGGAAAAGGTAGACTTCTCATTTTTCTTTTCCTACAGCATAACACATGACTTTTGTTTCCAACTGAAACCTTCTGAGCTTGAGCTTTACTGTCTCCATTTCTATCAGCATTCTGGCCTTCTGAATTTCAAAAAGAATTTCCCATGAAATTTGGATTATAGCATTCTAGGGTTTCTCTAGCTAGCTTTCACAAACTTTACCAATCTCCACCCTCATCTAGTTCCAAAGGCTTCTAAAAAACAGTCTTAGGTACAGTCACAGCAACAGCCCTAATTCTCTAAAATCAAAATGTGTTTTAGTCACTTTTCCACTGCTAAGAAACACTGCCTGATATCCCCACTTTAAAGGAGTAGAGGCTTATTTGCATTCACAATTTCTCTGGGGTGGAGGAATTGTGCTGGTGTCACTAGGGTCAGGAAGCAAGGAGAGATGGGAGGAGCCAGGAAGAAAAGTATACCTCTCCAGCTCACACCCATTGTTACCGACCTTGTCTAACCAGGCCCCACGTTTCAACATATAAATAAATATACAGCCCCAATTGTCCAAAAACCTTCCAAAAGCCCATCCCTAAGTGCATAAGGCTCTTTGGGGACATCTAGATTGATACAAACTATAATGATATCTAAAGTAAAAGATAACAATAAAAACGAGAAAGAGGAAAATGTAAGCTCATTCAATTTTTCCTACTTCTGGATATCTCCAACTCATCATCCTTTCCTAATGGTTATTATTACCTTATTGAAGCTGTTACAAACTCTATTAACTAACAGATCCCATTTAACCTCAAATACAAATATTCTTTTGCTTGTTTTACACAGTAATGTGATTTTTAGAGATAAAAGATTTTTATTTTAAAAATTTTCACCTATCTCCATATTTTTAAATATTTCATCAAAGAGCAACATTAGAATGCAAGTGATACCAATTTTCCTGACTTATAATTTAGCAGAATCTTCATCTGCATCTGAGACTAGTTCCCTAATCTTTCCATCCTTTGATAAGAATTGGCCATGGAGCTCTACTTACAGTATGCTAGGATTTTTCTACACAAATCCTCCAAACTGTTCTAACCTGTGTCCATTGCCCAGTTTCAAACCCATTTACACATTTTCAGGTATTCATTATTAAGAAAAGCGCTACTCTTTGCAATCAATTTTCTGTATTTTCTTTTGTTACTATTATGAAATCCTGGAGCTGGGTTACTTTATGATGCAAAGAGTCTTTTCTTGGCCCATAGTTATGGTCAAAAGGTAAAAGCTTATAGCTGGTGTTGGTCTTACTGCTAATATAGTGCTGACAGGATGGAGGGAATCATGTGGCAAGAGACTCACATGTGTGTTGGGGGAGGGTTGAGTTTCACTCCTTGTTCTTAAACAGCTACCAGTAATTCACTCATGGGGACTCTAATCTGGTGACATTGTCTAATCCAAAACTCCTCCCTAAATCCATACTTCTATGTGCTACATTTGAATTAAATTTTCAGTCTCTTAATACCTTACAGTGAGATTAAATTTCACTATACAAACCCTTGAGAGACACTGAAATCATTCCAATCGTATTACGCATACATCTCTGAAAATTGAGTTGAAAGTTGAGAACTATAGAGATGCATAAAATTCCTTTGAATATGGAGAAAATGCTGACCAGTGATAGATAAAAACAAGAAAAAGTAAAGGAAAAGGTTACAATACTTTTACTTTTAAAAGTCTCAGAAGCATAGAAAAAGAATGCCTGAAATAGAGTTTGAAGCTCTAACAGCAGAGAAAATTTTCCCTGAGAGAAATGATACCTTAAGCAGTTAGCATTCATGACTATTTATGATAATAAGGTAGAATAGATATTTTGTAATCCTAGCTGGCTGAGCTGAAAACACTGATTTAGAATTTTTCAATAGTGAAAAAGAGGAGGGGACTTGAGACTAATATATAAGTCTAGTGGAACTAGATTAACCACAAAATTTAGAAATAATGAGATCTGGTTCAGAGTAAAGTATACACATGGAAGAGGTAAAGCTGAGGATAGATAGTTCTCCATTTATTCCTATAATTTGTTCACACAAAAACTCCAATATGTTGATAGTCTTTGAAGTACATACAGACAAGAGTATTTACAAAATATGAACATCATCAACTTATTGCACTATCAGTAACTGTGTATCTACAGAAGAACTTCCATCTCTATTTGAAGCTGTAATGAGGTCCAGTAATCCATGTCAACCAAAACCTCACATTTTTAAGTTTCCTCTCCTTTCCTCTGTCCAGAAAATAGACCTTTTTTAATATTTATTTGACATACATTACCATATGGATAAAAAGAAGCAAAGAGAAAGAGAGATCATTTTTATATCAGGTACCTGAGAGAATTGAGATGAAGTATTTGAGGTTAAGCTTCTTCTGCCTCTGACTCTGATATCAAGAACACATAATTGTGCAATTAAATAAAAAGACATTCTACATTCAATGTTCGTGGAAAGCTTTGGCAAGATTGCCATGTGGAGTGAATATATTAAGACAAGTAGAAACCTCATATTAAGAAGTAGTTTATAAAATAAGTTTATAATGAGCATTCATTTTTAATACTAGCTTTTAAACTTCATATTCTTTCTGAAGAATTGAATGTGGTTTGTATAATTAACCTAATATAAAATTATACTTTCAAATGATTAGAGATAATCAAAGAATAGTGAGAGTGAGCTATACCACACACCTTAAATAAGATAATAATGTTGGTTTTTAACCAAAGTTAAATATCTTTTATTTGTCTTATTATTAAAGCAGTTGTATTCATTAAAAATTCACACAATATAAAAAGCTCTACAAAAAGTATGAATTGTTCAAAATAGTGATGCTGAAAGACGATTATTAATCATCTATTATTATCTTGCCAGACTTGTTTTGTTTTTGTTTTTGTTTTTGATTTGTACCAGAGATCCAACTTGGGACCTTGTGCTTGTGAGGCAGGCAGCAGAACCACTGAGCTAAATCCCTGGCAAGAGAATGTTTTTGCTACACTTTTAAAAACACACACACACATATACACAAACTCACAGCCTTTATTTTTACTCAACAATATGTTGAAAATGTATTTCCATGTTAATTAACAAATATATATAAATGTAATTTTAGTTACTACACTATATTTCAATGTCACATATCTGTAAAACCAGTACATATCCCTTTATATGTATTTAAATTTTTTCTAATGATTAAGTATTATAAACAAACTTAATGCACATCCTAGAATAGATATGTAGCTAATCATGAATGGCAGAAAAAATAAAAGATTTTTTTCAAATTGTTAGCGAATCTGCAAGAGTGAATTTTAAACCTTATTCAGCAGAAATAATTTCTGGGATAATACAATGGAACAACCTCAGTAGGACAATACCTAATTTTACCCCAATTTGGAAGGCTAGGCCATTGGGAAGCAGTCTTTGTAGTACTTAATTCCAGGAGGGCTATCATCAGTCCAGACTTATAAGCCATAATTAGGGAGCAGCCACCACTGAAACTTGTGGCCCAAGGAACTGAACACTTTGGCTATCATTTCCAGAACAGGGGAGATACTGCTGCCTCCTTACCTGCTTGTCCCAGGAGTACTCTGCCAAGCTATAATCCAGATATTAGAAAGCTGTGGCACAAGACTCACAGTCCCAGAGGCCTGCCACAGGTAAGACTGGAACTGATAAAGTAGGTGTCCTAGGAGCTGCCTCTACACCCATGACTGGTTGGTCCTGAGGATGCTGTTACAAAGCTTCAATGGGGGCAGGACTGTGCTGGCTAGCAGAACATGGGAGGCATCAATCAACGGCCTCCAGGTCACCTCTCTTTACCAAATGATATGGGAGTCAATCACCTGAACAGATGAACCTGAATCACATCAATAATCCTAGGTTCAAGACACTTTGTGAGATGTATATTTTTAGCTTTTCCTAAAGAAAAGCCAAGAAGTGTAGAAGAGAAGCTAAGTGCTAATTCAATATATTCCCTAAAATCCCCCGATTGTGAAGATCTGCTCAGGAGATTGCCTGATTTCCATGGACATTGTCTTCTCACTTATTGTGACAGTGAGCAAGTTAATCAATTCCTATTATTCTCAAGTGATGTCAGGCATTGTTTTCACTTTATGGAAAACTTCATAAATTTGTCTAATTTCCATTAGATAAATCTGTACAAGAGGAACTTATGACTAACATTGTAGGCACACTTGCTTATGTGCTACAATAAGAAGTAAAATGTAAGAACTGGTCAGATTCACCCAGCAGTCCACAAGGGCGAAGCTTTTCAACATTTCCCATGTAGAGTGCTATGTCATCAACCTAATCTTTGCCTTATGAGAGATTCTACTACTTTGTATTTAAAATGTGTAATACTTAATCATGAGGTTAGCCAAATTCAAATACATGCATAGATCATTTGCATTTCTACTGGAATTACTATCACTTTTGTTAAATTTCTATTGAGGTTTTCATATAATTCTACATTTACATGTAATTGATATTTATAAAAATGTTTTAATATTTTGTTGTATATGTTAAAATATTTATCATTATGTGTACCAAGTCTAAATATCCACGTACTATATGTTACAGCATGAAAGGAGGTTTCCAATACAAATATTTGTAAGATAATTTTCTCTTTTCTTACTCTAGATTCATAATCATAATTTCATTGAGATTGATTTGTAATATGTTGGATTACAAACTAAGGGAAGTTGAGAGAAATAACTATTTATTTACTCCATCTCGTAAATCATTCTGAGGTTTAAAAATATTTTTAGAGGCCCCAATCCCTGAATGTGGTAATTTCACAGATCTATCTGACCTGTTGGCTTTGTAGAGAACTCTAAGAGCTGCATTTGAGCATAGATAACTGAATTGTTAAACATAAATGTAAAAATAGTTTCTCATTGTGTTCTTTTAAGTCAAGCAAGGAGAGAGACAGATGGAAATGAGGTAGAATAAAGAATACTGCAGAGTGATAAATTATTTATTGTTTCAAAATTTGTGTTAATTAATTTGTGTCTTTTTCATATGAATTCATTCTAATTCCTTCAGTTTTTGTAAAACTCTTATTGTTGTAAACAGGCTATGAGTCTAGCAATGGCACTTATTTGTTGTGGATCTTCTATTAATTTTTATGAGGTACAGGTGTGTACAGTTTCTCAATAATTTCAATTATATGAACAGAAGAATAAACTTGAATAAGGAATATGCTGAAAAGCAAAAGTCATAGAAAAAAGGCAGCCATGCATTCCTTTAACAAATGAATGTGGGTAGTTGGTAATCTTACCACATATTTTCTTAGCCACTTAGGAAACTGTGGAATATAAGAAATCTGTATTCTTGCTTCTCAGGGTGTTGATACTCTAAATCAACTAAATCAACAAATTAACAGAATTGTTTTTGAGTGTGATACAGTACAATAAACAAAGCAAGTTATTACTGAGAGTGGGTTCCATTGGAAATCATCTAAAATTTGGTGATCATGAAATAACTTTCTTGAAGTATAATTCCTTTTTTAAAAAAATTAGAATGTAGGAAGGGCATCAGCTGTTAAATAGGATATGGTTGGCTAATGTTTCAGCTAATCTTATCAAGATTTTATCTGTTGAGACACCACAGATAAAAATCTGTGGTACATGTGACAAAGAAAAATATGGGAAACATTTTTTTTCCAAAGTGATCCTATTTTTTTTTTTAATTATGTTTGGAGAGAAGCTGAGCCATTCCCATCACCCTGAAGGAAGCTTCCCTGCCACCATTGCATGCTCCTAGGGCAGAGAAGGGCAGAGAAGGTGAGCTGGTCCCAGCACCCAGAAGGAAGCTCCCCCACCGTCATCCCACGCTCCTAGGGCAGAGCTGTGCAGGTGCCAGAAGCACCCTCCACCCCATGGAAATGAGAAGACACACAAACAAGCCTCAACAACAGACTTCCGGATCACCTACAGCAAATCCAAAGAGAAATGAGATGGAACAATTTGATACTCAACCACCTGGACTCTCTGAACTGGCAACAAAAGAGGATCTGGGAAAAATGAAATCAGAAATAATTACTCAGATAACAGCAAAGATTGTGCTCATGGTGCAAGACATGATTAATAAATCTAGAGAAGACACAGATAAAAAAATAGAGGATCTGAGAAACATGATGGAATCCCAACATAGGAAACAAATGGAATCCATAAAATAGATGCAAACAGATTTCCAGGAGATTAAAAACTCCATTGAAAGTCTGTGCAGCAGAATGAACCAATGTGAGGATCAAATTTCAGATATAGAAGATAAGATTGCAATTAGTAACTAGGAAAATAAAAATTGCTTTAAAATTGTAAGGGAACATGAGAAATCAATGCAGCAGCTGCTAGACGATGCAAAGAAGAATAACATAAGACTGATTGGAGTCAATGAAGAAACAGGAGAGAGTGCAGATAACATAAAAAATCTGTTCACAGAAGTGATGGCAGAAAACTTCCCAAGGAGGGGAAGAGAACTTGACATACGGATAAGTGAGGCATATAGGACTCTAGCTAGCCTTGATCAAAAAAAAATCTACACATAGGCATATAATAGTTAAGATTCCAGAAATCCAGCAGAAGAACAAAATTCTACAAGCAGTAAGAGAAAAGAAACAAATCACATACAAAGGAAAGCCCATCAGAATCACAGCAGACCTCTCAATGCAAACCCTCAAGGCAAGAAGAGCTTGGAGTGATGTATTTCAAGCCCTAAAGGAAAACAGCCTCCAACCCAGATTGATGTACCCTGCAAAACTATCTTTCAAAATTGATGGAGAAATAAGATACTTTCATGATAAAGAGCACCTTTGGAACTTCATGAATACCAAACCGCCACTCCCAAAAATTTTAGACAATACCCTAGGAAAAGACAATGAGGATCACAAGCCCAGGAAACCCAGCAGAATGAATCCAACCAGGGTGACAAATTAAATGCATGGGGGAGAATCCAACAAAAAGAAAAAGTCATCACAAGGGTTTTAAAACTTTTAACTTAGTCTCCCTAATGAGTGCATAATTCAATCTTGTTATTGTACTGATTAGTATTTTTCTGATTCTAGAGTTGCACACATTTCCTTGTCCTATACTGGCTATTTATCATCTTCTTATGTCTACTTTTTAATTGGGATGTCTATTAATGAGCTGTAAGTGTTCTTTATATATTCTGGTCATAGGTTATATGCATTGTAAATATGTTCTGTTTAAGGAGTACTTTTCATTTTAATTATGTCATTTAAAGTTCTAAATTTTGATGCAATCTCATTTATCAAATTTTTTCTTTTATACATCATGTTTTCTGTATCCTAGGTAGTACTTGCCTACCCTGAATTCATAAATATTTTCCCTTATAATTTCTTCTTAAAGTTTTATACTTTTAGGATTTCATATTTAGGTTCATAGATGATTTCAAGTTATTTTCATGTATGGAAATAAATTGTTGAGGTTAATTTTTTATATATGGATACCAGGTGTTCGAGTGCCATTTGCTGAAACACTATCTCTTCCTCAGCTCTTGAATTGAGTTTATATTCTATAAAATGCTAATGTTAAATAGTCTTTCAAAACTCAGTGGACCATATACGTGTGGTTCTATTTCTAGATTGTCTGCTTTATTCCAATGATCTATATGTCTTTGCTTACACCAATACTGCCTTGATTACTGTAGCTTTAGAAGAAGTCTTAAAATTAGGTACTAAATGTCTTCCAACACTGTTTTTTTTAAACTTTTCTAGGTCCTTAATACTCCTATATAACTTTTAAATTTCAATATTCAATTCTTCATTTATAGCAAGTATACACAGACCTGAATTTTTATATATACCTTGTGTTTTCTAATCCTGCTAAATTCAAATACTAGTTCTAGGGGCACCTAGAGATTTCTTAGTACTTTCTCTGTAGATGATCATTTCATCTCCATATAAAGATTTTGCTTCTATCTTGCCAATCCTATCCTAATTGTGTCATTTTATTGCCAGGCTATTTTGGTGGGGACTAGGTTTCAAAGTTTAATGGACAGATAAAGAGTGAGCATATCTGCTCTTGTTGCCCACCTTAAGGAGAAAGCATTGTATCTTCTCCATTCATATAAGGCATTCTCACTGGAAGTATCGAGTACATGTCTTTAATGTGTTGAGAAGTTTCTGTTCTACTTCTAGTCACCTGATAGCTTTTATCATGAACAGCTGTAGAATTTAGTCTGATACTTTTTCTCCAACTAGTGACAGGATCATATGGCTTTTTCCTTTCCTCTGTTAAAATGATGTCTTTTGGGGGTGGATCTTCCAAAGCTTGAACCATCACTGCCATCCCTATAACAAAACCACTTTCTACATGCTGCCAGATCTGACTTCTAATAGTTTGTTTTGTTAAACAAATTTCTATCTATGTTCATACTTTTTTCTTTTATTTTCTTTATCCAGTTTTAGTATTAGCACAATGTTGATTTCTTAAAATGAGGGGAGAAGTGTTCCTTCTTTTTTCTGCTTTAATTGTTTGATATAATTTATCAGTTAAAATGTATATGAGCCTTCTGTTGTCACATAGGTAGTTTTTCAAGCTCAGAATATACTGTCTTTAATAGGTGCTATTCAAATCTTATATTTCCTCTGGAGTTAGTTTCATTAATTTGTCTTCTGAGGTACTTCTTAGAAGTTGTCAAATTTATTTCAAGAAATATTTTTGTAATATGCTTTCTATATCCTTTTAAATACTGTAAAATCTGTGGTAATGTCACCTAGATCTTGATATTGTAATTTAAAAAATGTATAATTGATACTGTATAATAGGAAGAAAAGGTCTAAAGGGGGAAGTGGGAGGGGTAGGAGAAAGCAAAAAAAGGGAAAAGAAAAAATATGAGAAAAGAAAAAAAATGGAAACAAAATCTTTGCAAATAGGGAAGGGTGGAGGGGGTGAAGGGAGGGTAGGGGAAGGGGAAAAAGTAAGAACCAAGATACATCACGTAAAGGTATAAGATCTCAATGATGATTGTAACTGTATTTTATACCTAAAACGTACCAATAAACTTAATGGGGAAAAATTATGTTTATTAGTAAATATTAAAGATTTGAGAACTTGTGTTACAAAGCATTGATTTCTGAATGCTTGATATTGACATAAATAGAAAAAATGATGTACCTCAATTTATGTACGTTTCTTCATAAATTTTGGACATGTGAGTTGTGATGGAAATGTTTAAATTTAAAATATTATTACAGTAAAAGACATATTGTCATTAATCCACTTCATATTTCTCCCCATCATTTTCAATATGCATACGTCATCAGTTTTGTCATTTTCTGAAGCAGCTCTCAAAGTATCCTTTCATGAATTTTCTTAGTTTCACTGTGTGGTTACCTCAACTTCCTGACTTAGTTCAAAATGTTTACTTTTCACAGTCATCTCCACTATGGTGAAAAGCCACAAGTCACACATTGCCTGAATAAGGTGAGTAAGGACACTCTGCAATATATTTACCAGCCTGCCTTTCCATTGAGTGCCACTCGGCAGCAGCATTCGCTGCATTTTAAAAAAATCAGATCTCCTATTTATACACATGTAAAAGAACTACTGTAGAAAGTGACAAGAAAAATGGAATCAGTGTGTTCAAAACAAAAGGGGACATTTTGAGGGCAATTAATGGCCATATGACTTCTGCTTAATCCTACTTAAAATATATTTATCATGTAATTTTACCACCATTAATGTTACACTAATATGTAAAACATACTGAAAATAGACAACACAACCTTGAAATTAATACATATATAAAAAATATTCCAAATCTTTTCTTGGCATGCCATGGCAGATGCCAAACACCCTCAGAGCTTTCTATGTAGCTTGCCACTCTGGGGGTCTTTTTATCCCCTGTATACTTTTGCCTTAGAGAAGGAAATAGAAAAAATTATGCAAACTTGTATTTTTCTTTCCCTTATGTCACGAGGAATTTTTATGCTTATAAACCTTAGTAATAGCCTTGAGTTCAATGTCTCTGTTGTGAATGTAAAAAAGGGGGTAAATTTGATGATCAAATTACAAGATAGATCCCTTTTCACAAGCACATTGCCTAAGCTATCCATGCTGTGGCAAACCAAATGCTGACAAAAGTGAAACATAATTATCATACAGTGTGACATCTCAGAATCATCAGTGGATAAATACTGATTTCGAGTCTCTGCTTCGTAACATCATGATATTAAACTTAGTGCTATTTAAATTTTAGGACTGGCAAAACCACGTCCTCTGAGTTGCTGTATCTCTGTTAGTAGAGTTTTCTGTGTAGTTCCACTGACAAATATCAAAATAAACACAGGAAAATAGAATCATAAATGAGATATTGCTCTTCTTGTCTAAAAACCATCTTCCTGGGAATTTTAAAATTTTATGTTTTTAGCTTTATTCTTGGTAGCCCTGCATTTTCAAAACAGCTCCTATTAGACAATTGGCCACTTTGAAATTGGAAAATTAAAAAAATTTAAACGTTATGAATGAGCGATCTGTATTCTCATAGTTATTTTTATTCTTTCTTTCGGGGTGTAACGAATAAGTGTACATTTTGTAGTACCCTGTAGTGCCTTTTGTATTTAGTTTGAGCCATAAGCAAGCATGGTCTATAATGTTACTATAATGAGATCGACAAAATATTTGATGGAGGGGACACCAAGAAGAATGTGTCTTTTATGTGTACATAGGGATCTTGATCATTTTCCCTCTTCTTTCTCTCGCCTCTTCCTTCCCCTGCCCTTCCTCTCCATATCTTCCTTCCCATCTACACAGAGTCTAGCTCTCTGTTGCCTACCCACCTCTCTTTTATTTTTTTAAATTATTTATGGTTTGAACATTTCTTATTAGAGAAATCATGTGATATTTAGTCCTTATGCTTGATTTATTTCACTTAGAATTATGGTCTCAAGTTCTATCCATTTTCCTAAAAATGACTCAAATTTATTTTTCTTCATGTCGGAGTACTATAGCTTCAATCCTTTTGTAATTTCAATTCTAGTCTTCTTTCTTTAGAAATATCTTCAGAGCCTTTCTCATATATTCATAATTTACAAAAATTTTTCCTCCCTCTCTGGATTGCTAATTAAAGATATACTGGGGGTTTTGGACAAAGGTAGATTTAGAAATGGTGATCAAATTATAATAAAAATGACTAATGTGTCAAAAGATCTTGAAAAATATTTAGTCAAAAATCTTATGTTTTGTAAATGGTGCAATTAGATTTGGAGAAAATAAATTTATTGTGTATCTTCATGAGTATTTTGCTCCCTGAGGTGAGATAAGTAATAAAAGAATTATGATTATAATGAAATGACTTATGAAAGGGTCTGTTAAGTAGTTTATACATGTACATATATATGTATGTAAAACAATATTATATACATATTAATTTTATACAGGAAATTGAAGAAGGAACAACAGACAAATATAAAACCAAATGTAATCTTACAATAATCTGATATACTATATTATATACATTATCTTGTATTTGATATTGTGTCATGGGGAGCTCAACCTTGTAACACCAAGACCTTGTTTACTGAAAAATATTCACTAGACATTAAATCTGTGAAAATATTCTGATACTATATCCCTGAATTTTTACCTAATGACTAAAATGTTAATATTAGAAGAGTGCATAGCTATCTTTATATTATATTAGAACAGCTTGTATAGCTGTCTTTATATTATATTGATACTTATAATATAATAGCTAATACTACCCCCTATTTTGAGATGAGGGCTCTAGCACATGAAAAGGCAAGAGACAGGGCTAAGGTCACAGAGAAAATGTTGCATGTGAGTCCATCCCTTCTGAGAACACCAAGAAGCACTTTTTTTTTCACTACACCACATTTGGTCTAGAAAGTGAATTTATACCAGAAATATTTTCTCTCTAGGGCTCCAGTTGAGGGTTCCTAGTAAAGGAGAGCTAATTATTTTTTTAACTTTACATTGTAGATTTTGCCTATCTCACGACTGAACATGTGAAATGTTGGTATGCCAGCGAATAAAAGGACAAATTGCAATTTGTAATTGAATGACCAAACAAATTACCCTTTCTAACTTTCGAATGTCAAAATCTCAAATCAGAATTTTAGAGAAAATAGAGATATTACTTGTTTCCAAAGACGTTTCAGAACCCCCTTTCACACAGAAGCCCATTTTATAATTTTATCACTTTAGAGGCTCAGAGAATTAGTCTTCAGTAAAGAAAGTGCTATGGGTGTGGACTACCATTTCTTTGTGTTAAAAAAAAAAATCTCTTTTTTCTCTTTAGGTACTATGAGTGAATTAGATGTCAAGTCTGTTTGCTAAACCATGCTAATCATTATTGACTTAGTAAGGGTATTACTTGCTAGACACAAAGACAGGTAATTTGGAATATGTCCATGAATAATTTTGAAATGTGACAACTCATTTTGTAGTCATCATCAATGTATCTTTGGTCTGTGGAAATGGCAAAGAATCCCCTAGAAAAACATTCCATGTAACCCATTCCCATAGTTGGAGGATGTGTTTTAATTATCTATCACTTAAAATTATGCTATATCTAAATAGAACATTTGACATGTATACCAGACTCCAAGCTGCACAGTATTTCTTATTATTTTTAGATACAAAAGCACTTGACTAAGCTTAAGCATTAAATCTGTAAGCCTGTTTTGCCCTTTAGAGAAGTTTACTTATGTTCTTCATACTCATCATAAATTTTTAAAATTTAAAGAAAAATATATATGAATCAATCAAGATTAGGTCTGGAGAATGTCATAAAAGATCTTCACTGATTTTGTTTAATTTTATTTTTCTGTTACCAGGGATTGAACTCAGGACCTTGTGCTTCATTCATCACTAATTCTCTTTCAATTTCTGCACCCTTTACTTTTCTTCTCAGAGATATACATAGTCCTTGAGATCTCTCAGACTGTCTCAAACTCTGACTTCGTCTGTAAAACTACATCTGATTCTTCCAACCTCCCTCAGAGCCTTCATGCTCTACTATAGCCAGCAGTCAATGGGTTCTCTCTCTTAGTACACAGAGAAGTGTCATTTTTATCATTATCCAAATCTATTATGGGTCATTATTATTTGTCATCCAACCTATTGGAATATCAGTTTTCTGTGGCTTGGGAACACCTCAATAATCTTTGTTCTTCAATATCTAGTGCATGGCAATATACATGAGAGTCTCAATGTAGTAAAATTAAAGCAGCTGCAAAAGCCAGTCTGTATGAAGTACTTTTCAAGATCTAACAGTGTACTAAGCACTTCACTCTTTCAATGACTCTGGCACTCAAGGACTATAATTCTTGTTTCACAGAATTTCACAGACAGAAGTAGAATATAAGACTTTAATGTAAGTAAATACTCTTAATTTCACATAAGTAGGAAGTAGTTTGCTTTGTATTCTCGTGGCTACTAACTTTCCTAATGATATAGAGCAGCAAGTAATCCAAAAAATGATATCCAAATAAGGAAACATAAGCCAAACAAGGGAAATATAACTCCCAACCTGCTGAATATCTGAAATTCAAGTTTTTGTTCTCTAAAATCAAATAATGAATGCTAGGAACATTGGGGGTTAAGAATAAGAGAACATCAATGAGAGAAAGATAACTTCTGTCTATGAGAGACAGAAGGGGCACTAGAAAGTGGGTTGCCCACCCACCCTGATTTTCAGAGTTATTTTATAGGGCAAAGCCACAGTGAGGCAGGTACAAAGTAAGACAAAACTGTAAGACTCAGTGGAAAATTACAAGGTGAGCATGGGGTGGGACAAAACCATAATCAACCGATAAGACTACAAATACAGTCACCTAGGTAATATTGATTAAATGCGGATCAAATGAGAAAACAGGTCATGTATGAGGAATTTCCAAAAGAGAAACGAGCTAGGGAGATTGATGCCTATTTGGAGTACCTATCACTGCTATTTATCCCGAGGGGAAGTAAGTCAGTTCAGTATTTTTTGTCTTTTTACAATGCTTACCAGTGAATGTGTTTTGATTGTCTTTCATTTTGACCGGCCCTGTCTAACTGCCTTCTAGATATCTAAGTAACTCACCTACCTACAATACTAAGGAGGTCAGAGTACTTGCTAGTTTACAGAGGACTGAGGAATTACTGGCAGTTTTTCTAGGACTCAAAGTTTTCAGAATGAATGTGTATGTGTGGAGCGGAGATCTGTTCTTCAGGCAAAGTTAATCTTAGAAGATCATCTATTTCAAGTCATGGCATTTTTGCCATGTTGCAGTGGTATTTTTGTAGTACATAAATATGTCTATTTCAGTGTCATGTGAGCATAACTTTATATAGAATGTGAAAGTATGGAACAAGGGAAGGAAATACTTGCTACTTTAGCACCGCAGTAGAGATATGCTCTGAATATGATGCCTGTCTCATAGATTAGAGGGGAAAACAAAACTCTGTGCAGTGAGAAGAAAGTAGAGTTGATTGTGTCTTCAGTTGTTGGTGGCCACACAGGGAGTTGCATTTACCTCCCATTATTCCATTGGCATCTCCTACCCACTGCTGGTGTTTTCTGCAGAAGTCTCAGAAGAGTTATAATTATTCTTTTGACTGGGTTCGTCTCACTCAGCACAGTTATGAGATAATTTACCCTGACAAAAACTTGATTAAAAGAGGGATGGAAGGAAATAATGCACAACCAGATTTATACTCTTCATATATCGCGAAAGCACATTGCATGTTAATGAGTGCACTTTAGACTCAAGCTCTCTGCTTCTCTGTATGATTGAGAGCATATTGCAGAATCGGAGTTACAGCCCCAGTGACTAATTCTGTAAAAGAAAGAATAGTATTGCTATAATTTAGCTCAGGAACGTGGCCCAGACTCACGAGTTCCTTGGGTGCCAATCTGTGGCACTATGAGGACTGGTAGAGCCTGTCTGAGGATGGACCCTGAAGGAGGTCTTCGAGTCCAAGCTCTTGAAGTAGTGGAACCCTGACTCACTCCTCTTCCTCTCTTTTGCATCCTGGTCATGAGTTAATCTTTTCTCAATTCCCCTAAAATACGCGAACTCACCATAGGCTCAAAAGCGATGGAGCTCACCTCCAAAACTGTGGTGGTTTTAGAAACTTCCAAAACCTTGAGCAAAAATACACCTTTTCGGTTACAAGTTGATTAACTTAAGACCTCTTTACAGGAACAGACAGCTGATAAGCAGAAATGTTAACTTCTGAAGAATCAAAGGAGCATGCACAATACAATTATCCCCGTGCTGAATAGTACAGCAAATACCAACATCTATTTTAAGTATCTAATCTATGATTTGATCATCCCTTTCTTCTTTGGAAAGATAAGCTGTTATACTAAATGACCAAGTACTTGAAAAAATAGGTACTTTTTTTCACTTCATGAGGTTATATAAATTGAAAAAGCTATGCACTTCTTATAGCACTAATCATCATCATTGTGTATGTTCACCAAGTAGTAATAAGAAATGTTTTGGTTTTTTTCTCCTTAATAGAATTTCCTTAAGATGCCTTTAACTATACACCAATCCGATGTTGCAATTATTATTCAAATATAGCTAACATAATGTTATTTTGGGTGTTCCCAATGGTAGAAAATGATGCCAATGGGAATTGAAGCATGTGGTTTAGGGTGGGTTCTCTATTTCAAAGTGAAATGTGTATTTTCTAAAATCCATCTTACATGTTGAATAGCCATGTGATACACTGTATTTTAAAGTGTTTGAAAACTGTAGCTGTGTATAATTCTTTTGAAATATTTGAAATATGCTTGAAGCATACTGAGGAGACAGGGAGCAGGTTTCTCTGTGTCTTAATGTAGAAGGAAGAAGAGGTTTTGCTTGTTTTGGGCATTGTCTATGAGTATCAGATGAGTGTTGGAAAAAATTCATAGAAAGAAAAAGAAAACAGCAGAGAGGAAGGAGGAAAGGAAGGAAGGAAGGAAGAAGGAAGGAAGCAGGGGAGGAGCGGAAGACAAAGCAGGGTGGGGGAATGAAGAAAGGAAAGGAAGGGAAGTGATAAAATCAGCAGTTGTGTTAGTTTACTTGGAATACTATAATAAAATGCGACACATTTTAAAGCAACAGAAATCTATCCTTTCACAATTCTGGAAGCCAGAGTGTAAAATCTCAGGTGTTGGCAGTTTCAGGATCCCTCTTCAGCCCTAGAGCAGATGACTGCTTGCCTCTGCCAAGCTCCTGTTAGATACAGGTGTTCCTTGATTGTAGACAGCGCTCGAATCTCTGCCACCAGCATCACAGCATATTCCCTGTGTGCTCTCGTCCCTCTTCCATAAGGACAAAAGTCACATTGGCTTAAGGCCCCACCTTCCCTTAACTAATTATATTTTCAATTGCATCATTTTAAAATAAGATTATATTTGGAGTCACTAGAAGTTAGAATTTCAATATATCTGCTTGGGGAGCACAATTCAACCCATAGCACTACTTGTTTGTGAAATAAAACTAAGGCAGATTCTATGAAGAAATCATTAAGCTTTAAGTGGTTAGTTCAGATTGTGCTGGTCATGACACATGCTCAGGGCTGGTTTAGCCAGAAGAAGGAATAGGCTGTAGGAGAATTGAAATGAGTCACACCCCAATACTCCTCCCACCCTAATTCCCTTTACTAATTTAACATTGCCCATGAATACACTATTAGAAATACTTTGTTTGAATGAAAGTTTGTGTTCATTAAAATTTGAATATCCCTAGGTAGAATAATGCTTTGAGTTGTGTTTGTTATTTATATCTTTAGAATAAATGAAACTACCAGTTTTTTTTTCTTGAAGGCAGCTTTTGATGGAGAGCATATTATGGTACTATATAATTTGCAATTTAAACAGAAATCAAGACTATTAGAATAGAAACTTGAAAACAGTTAAATCAGAAACAGAGGAGGGACTCTTCAGAAGTACTGTGCAAATAACTATACAAAAATACAGTAATTCTACAGCTTCTGTTGAATTTTGAAAACAGGACAGCAGCAATATCCCCAAAAATGTGTATTACTACTTTGTTTAATTAGGATTGAGAGGGGATGGAAAACAGCTTATTCTTCTTCACAGAACAACCTCAAATTCTGGTACTGAATATGTTAATAAGTTTCTATTTTAGCATTAATTTACTTCATAAATTGCATTGAGCTGTTGGTTTTGTTCTTTCCCTATCTGCTTATGTGTTTTGCCCATCTTCTGAAAGTAGCAAATCTAAATAGAGACAAAAGAATATAAAAAATGAATTTTATAGACAGATCAGAATTGAGTACCTAGAAGAATTGTACTCAAAACATACCTATTTCTTTAAGAATGTTGTTTTCTAAAAATTTCTGCTATTTTTAAAGTCCCCAATGGATATAGAAAAGAAAAACAGCTTGAAAAACACACATTGATGAAATGAATATTTTTGTTAAAAAAATTCCTATTGCTGTCCTTCCAGTATGAATAGAGCTTTATTTTATAAAAGCTAAAATAGTCCATTTAGAAATAATCATGGTATAGATGTCAACTCATTCACTGACTACTATGGTGTGGATATGATTTGGTTTGTCCACCAACAGTTTGTTTGTTGAAATTTCATCACTATCATGCTGTACTGACATGATGGAAAATTAGTCCGAAATTGTGTTTAAAGATGAAGCTTTTAGGAAATCATTCAGATCAGATGCAATCACTATAGTGCCCCTATGGTTGATGAAAAGAGGAAAAGAAACTAGAAAACAGTCACAGAGGTGCCCCCTGTCACTGGCATGGTGATATGCCTTCCTAAAAAGTCTGGGGGCTGTGCATATAAGAGAATCATCACTAGATATGGCTCATAGGTCTTGGATTTCTAGAGCTGCAAGCCAATATCAACTTTCATGTATTTATAAAGTAGGTTACTTCTGCTGTGTTGTTATAGTAACTGAAAATTTACTAGCACAATCATTATTTTGTTCTTTCCTTAAAACATAAAATTAGAATAAGTACAACATTAAGAAGTATAGAAAAGAAAAATATGTGACACTCTAATTTTTTGGTCCATTATGGTGTTTTAATCAGCATTTAAAATTAGTATTTATTGATAGATTTTTAATATATATAATGATCACATTTGTCAGAGGGAATTGTATGTGTATGTATCTTAATTCTTTTTGCCCATTCCTCTTGCCTCCCTTCAACCTTTCTTCCCTTTGCTATTTACAAAATTTTATTTCCATTGTTTTCCTTCTAATCTTTTTTATCTCCATTCCCCTTCTTTCCTTCCCCTAACCACCTCCGTTGTTCCTCTTCCCATTTGAGCATTTTTTTTTCCTATTTCCCCATATCACACCTCCATTTTGCTCCTTATTTATTCTTTGGGGTTCTCACACAAGAGAAATAATACAATATTTAAACATCTGTCTGCAAATTATTTCACTTAAAATTATGGTTTCAAGGTGCATCTATTTACTTAAAAATGTTTCAAGTTTATCTTTCTTTATAGCAGAATAGTACTGCATAGTATATGAAAATATTTTCTTTATCCATTGATCTGGATGGACATATGGGCTGGAATGAATCCTACTGGGTTATGGTATATAATCTTTCTGATGATTTACTTCATTCTGTTTGCCAGCATCTTATTGAGGATTTTTGCATCTATATGCACTAAAGAGATTGGTTTGTAGTTCCCTTTTTTGCGGGGGGGATCCTCTCTGATTTTGGTTTCAGAGTAATACTTGCTTCTATGAAGAGTTTTGGGAGTATTGCTTCCCTTTTGATTTCATTAACAAGTTTGAGGAATAGAAGCATTAGATCTTCTCTACAGTTCTTTGAGAACTCATCAGTGAATCCATGAGGACCTGGGCTTTTCTTTGTTAGTAGTGTTTTTTGTTAATTCTTCAATTTTATTGACTAATATTGGATTGTTTAGAATATTTATATCTTCTTAGTTTAGTTTTGGTAATTCATATGTGTCTAGGAATCAATCCATTTTTAAAAATTTTCATTCTTAGTTGAATACAGGTTTTCAGAGTAATTACTGATGATCTAGATTTCTACAGGATCTGTTGTGATTCTCCCTTTTTATTCCTAATTGTGTAGATTTTTGTCTTAGCTAAGGTCAGCTAAGGTTTGTTTATTTTATTTAATCTTTCAAAGAACCAATCAATCTTCAATTGATTCTTTGTATTGTTTTCTTAGTCTCAATTGCATTAATTTCTGCTTCGATGTTTATAATTTTCTTCCTCATATAAGGTTGGGTTTAACTTGTTCTTCTTTTTCTACAATTTTGAGATTCAAAATTAGATTATTTACTTGAGCTCACTCTGTTTTCCTAATGTAGGAATTCACCACTCTACACTTCCCTCATAAGACTGCTTTCATTGTTTCCCAGAAGTTCCAGTGTGTCACATTGTCCTTATTGCTTTGTTATAGAAATTCTAATTTCTTCTTTATTTTTATCTGTGAATCATTGGTTGTTCAAGGGTATTATTTAATTTCTATGCATCTATATATTTTCTGTGGTTTCCTTTGCCATTTATTTTCAGTTTCATTGCACTGTGATCTGATAATATGTGTGGGGTAATTTCAGTTCATTTGCATTTACTTAAGCATGTTCTGTGAGCTGGTGTGTGATCTATTTTGGGGACAGTACCATTTGCTGCTGCGAAGAATATGTATTTTGCTGTCATTGGGAGGACCAGTCCATAGATATCTACTAAATCCATTTATTCAAAGGTTAGGTTCAGCTTTGATATTGTTGATTTTTTTGTCTAGTTATCTGTCTATTTGTGACAGTGGGGTGTTGAGTTCGACCATTATTATTCTATTAGTGTTTATCTGATTTTTCATATCCATTAGTGTTTATTTTTATATAGTTGGATGCCCCACTGTTTGGTGCATATTTTTGATTGTTATTTCTTCCTCTCTTCTTTTTCTCTTCTGATTCGTCTTGGCTAGAAGTCCAAATTTCTCTGCAAATAGAATAACTACTCCTGTTTTTTCTGGGTTCCTCTTGCATGGAGTATTGTTTTCCATCCTTTGATTTTCAGCCTATGTATTTTTTGGGGGGTTAAGTATGTTTGCTGTATGCAGGATCTTGTAAGATACTGTTTCTTGATCCATTCTACCAATCTGTTTCTTTTGATTGGTGGCTGAATTGAGGCATTCACGTTGATGATTATAACTAATACATATTGACATCATTTTCACTGTATTACTTTCCTGTTGTTGGCTCCTTTTCTTTTCTTCCTATTTAATTACTTGCCTATTTAATTACTTGCTGGTGGATTCATTCTATTGGGATTCTTGGAATTATTGTCCTCATTGTTTTCTATCTGGAATATCCTTCGGAGCTTTTTGGAGTGCTGCTTTTGTGGTCATATATTTCTTCAGACAATTTCTCCAGACAATTTCTAGACAATAGCCTAGACTGGAGGTTGTTTTATTTTAGGGCTTCAAATAGTTCACTCCAGGGTCTCCTTGGCTTAAGTGTCTGTATTGAGAAGTCTGCTGTGATTCTGAAAGGTTTTCATTTATAGGTGTTTTGTTTCTTTTCACTAACAGCATTTAATATTCTGTTCTTATGTTGAATTTCTGGACTCTTGACTACTATATTCCTGGGATTTTTTTTTTCTGATCACTGCTAATTCAGGTTCTATAATTTTTTTCCCATGCTTGAGAAATTTTCTGCTGTTACTTCTGTGAACAAGCTTTTTATGTCCTTTGTGTTATCTTCTGAGTTTTCATTGGCTCCAACTTATCTGACATTATTCCTCTTAGCATCATTTAGCAGCTGTTGGATTTTGTTTTCGTCGTCTCTTGCTATTTTTAAGCAGTCTTTCATTTGATGATCACCAGCCAAAAATCTGTCTTCTAGATCTGGTATTCTGTCTGCACATTGATTGCATATGCTTTGAAAAGAAAATTTAATCTCCTGCCTATATTCAGAGGACTGTAATACTGATTATGCCCAAAGCAGGCTGTGAAGAGTTAACCCCACAGTTGGCTAGTTTATAGAAGTGAGTCTGGCTGAAGCCGAGGTCAGAGTAACTCACACCCAAATTCTATTCCCACAACTGAAACCTTCAGACTAGAAGGACAATGTTCTAATTACAACCATATATTTTGGTTATTTTAATCCTAATTTGAGAATGCTTTGTCTTGTCCTTTATGAGCCTTGTTTACATTAATTTCCATAGAAACTGCACATAACTTGCCTTTACCCCAATTTATTGCCAATAAAAGTCAGTGCCTGGGACTGGCCAGTGTCTGTCAATTTCACTGGGATTGGTCCTCCTGGCATCCCACTTTATCTCTCTTAGTTCTGTCTCTTAGTGTACTTTTCCCTCAAGCCTGCATCATATACTGGGCAGGGTACTGGAACTTTACTACAGGGGACTCTGGCAGCTATCTATTTGCATCTATTTTTTGGCATTCAATTTTTTTCTATGTTGGACATTCATGGTTTCCTTTAGCTCCTCTATTATTTTATCTGTGTCTTCTTTAGATTCATGTTTTTTCTCCATTGTAGTCATCATCTCTTTAGTTACCAGTGTAATTATTTCTTCTTTGTTTTTATCTAGGGCTTGTCATCTACTTGGTTACTTCCACTGCTACCATTTCAAAAAATTTAGCTGGGAGGGCTTTGATTTCTTCTACATCAGCACCCTCTGGGCTTGCTTTGGGTGAATTGGATGTTTTGAATTGCATCTTGTTTCTAGGTTTTCTTATTTTCTATTTCCTTAAATTTGTTTTCCACATTGAGGCTCTTAAATTGCTCATGATAAGGAATTTCATTACAAGTAATGAGATCTCATTAGGAAATGACGACTTTTCAAAGCTGTCTTCTTGGTGCAGCCAGCTTCTGGCCTTTGAATCTGCTCCAAGATCCTGCCTCCACTGTTTATTAGGGACAAAACACTGCAGCCTGTGTGGCCCAGCACCTAGTTCTTTGGTACTGGGCTGTACCATTGACTATGGCCCCCATATAATCTAGGTATTGACGTACAGGGAGTATCAACTGATCACAAAACTATGTCAGTTTGGCTAACTGAGTGTAATCAGTAATAACCATGGCATTAAACACAAGCTTGAAAGTGACAAACTGGAATAACTACTATTTTGTCACCTTAAACCCTGGGTACAAGATTTATAGTTATATAGCAAGATCTAAGACAAATCAGAAAATTATACACATTAAATATCCACTCAGTAGAGCAATTTTATCCATTTTCACCATAAAGCAGTGTTCAGCCATAGTAAGATGTCATTAACTACCTATAGATTCCTAAAGGTAAATGTTGTGGGAGTGGTAGTATGAAGAAACAGTGAAAAGAAACAGATTATGAAAGATAAAGCAATGGTAGATGTGAAGAGTGTGGTAAAATGGATTTAGAAGGTAATCAGTGGTATTAGATAACAGTAACAGAGAAGACCCCCTAGGAAAAGGATAAATAATGGGGAGTGGAGATTAAATTAGAGGAAAAGAAAATAAGGAAAAAACCTAAGGAAGCAAAGTAAAAGAGAGAAAGTGCAAAGAAGAGGGAGGGAGAGAGAGAATAACATGAGGGCCTATTCAAAAAATAAATCAAAGTAATATTAAAAGGGGAGCAAGAAAGTGAGTGGTCAAACCCCCAATTCCACCAGAAAAACAAAAATAATAAAAAATAAAAAATGTGTCAGTAATGGAGATGAGAGAGAGAGAGAGAGAGAGAGAGAGAGAGAGAGAGAGAGAGAGAGAGAGACCCATGATTTCCAGGGAAGTGTTCTCTTCCCAGGTCTGTCGTCTCCCCTCTTACAAGTCACATTCCTCTTTGCCCCTCTTTGTAGTCTGTGTGGTTGTACGGTGGTTACTCAGCTCAAAGGGCCTCTCTTTGTACTCCTCTGTTTGTGGCAGCTGTTCAAGCAGGGTAATTGGAAGAGGGAAGATGAGGAGCCTTGTTTCTGAGGTTCCTGTTGAGGCTTCCTTCTGGCTGTGGACCAACAATCCTTACCTGATGTATACTCCAGTGTCTGTGGGAAAAGCTCCGGATATCATGTGGAGGCTCCTGTGGGATCTCAGACATGACTCTCGGTCCTGTGAATACTCAAAGGAGAAAGTAATCTGTCCGGGATTAACATAGGGGAATTTCTACAAGACCAGTGAGGGCACAGAACTCTGGGTGGTTGCTGAGTACCGGGCAGAATACATAGCCATTAACCCTTCTGCTTAATTAGGCAGAGGTTGGCTTATAGTGTCAGGCAGGGAGTGCGTCTGAGGCTCTGGTTGAATTCAGTTTGCCTGGAACACCCCACGTAAACCCCAATTGGCCAGAGACTGGTGTTAGTTGTCAGATAGACTCTGGAGGGTCTAGAAATGGAATGGGGCAGTGAGAGCTTAGTGTAGACTCAAGCAACCCCAGGGTGCTGACTATGGATTCAGACTGGACCAGTATTAGCTCTCTGTGCCTGACGAATGTCCCAGTTGGAGTGGGATAAACTGCAGGCTCCTGGCAGTGACTCAGGTATGCCTGGGGTCCAATACTGAAGACTCCCAACATAGGCAGCGGTCACTTGTTTATCCACTCAGCATCTAGGAATGAATGAGGGTGGAAGAGCAAGCTACTCCCTGGTCATTTGCCCCAGATGTGCGCTGGCAAAAATGCTCTTGGGTTGGAGTTTAGGGTGATTAATTCTTCATTTCCGTATGGACTATAGATTCACTACCCAGTAGTGAAGATATAGGAAATAGATTATTTTTTCGAATTTGTTTCTTAAAATAGTTACAAATAACTATGGGATTTGTGATATTGGCATGTCAGACAATAGTCCTCATCACATGAGGTTTTTATCATCAGTGGGAATAAAAGAGTACAAAGTCTTCATTGTAGCAAAAAAAAAAAAAAAACTTTTCTTTTTTTTAAAGAAATTATATAAACCCCTTCTCATAACAGGAAAGAAATGGTTCTGCTTAGATGAAACTAAGTGTTGAGCAATGAAGAAATCACGCAACAAATAGAATGAGCCAGTAGGGAACTCAAAGCATTACTTCTTCTATTGGACTCAGGCAAGGTTGTCTAACATATAAACTTGACTCTATGAGTTTTAAAACCTTAACCATCTAATAAACTCCTCCAGCTCAGCTCTGTACAATAGTCATTACTACTTATTACTCTGTATTTCTCCACTAATTCTTTATTTGTGTCCTTTGAGGAAGGGCACAGTTATGAGAGAAATGGATATGTTGTAAATGTATCAAAATTTTCATTGCTTTCCAAACTTTTTATTCATAGTGTTTTGTTTTCCAGAATTTCATGTCTGTTGAGAATCTCTTGGCACTGTAAATGGTAATCTTCCTGGGCAAAATACTCATATTATTTAACACAAATATGTCATCATGGGAAACTTGCATGTCTTTAAAAAAATAGAAAAAAAAAAGAACTTTCTCTGGCTAATCTTGTTTGTCTGATTATTTTGTAAATCTTCCCTCTGGAATTTTATGCTGAATTCTATTATTGAATAATCATATCATATTATAATTTACAAATTATTTAAATACTCCTTAAGGACCATATTATTCATCTGTGTGTTTCTGGTACTTACTCCAGTGTCCAGCAAAGAGTAGGCACTCTAGGAATGGCTGCTTCAGGGAACTTAGTAGATGAATGGACGGAGCCAAGGTAAGCCCATGTACAAATCTAAAATTATTGAATGCCTGTTATCAAGTGCTACCACACTGGTTTTCGATCTCAAGTGGTTATTTGTTCATCTGTTTATTCATGTTTCATTTACATGCTTGTTAGAAAATATTTCTTGAGTTTCCACTCTGCTCAAAAGACGGTCTTGACTTCATGTATAACACAGAGAATTTACTTTGAAATTTCTAAAAGAGTGATTCCTAGGGCTTATCTCTATTTGGAGACTTTTCCAATCTTTAATCAAAGAAAGTACAAACACATTACAAAAGAGAATATTCAGCATTGCAGCCAGTGTTGCAGCCTATAAATATCTCTAGCTGAAACCATGACTAAGACTCCAGGGTTGATATTATACAGCTGAGCCAAAAAGGGAGCATCGATAGCCTTTATTATTTACTAATTGTTTTTAACATTCCCACCTGAGCATTCTGGTTACATTATGGCTCTTTGGTTTATTTTGTTAGTCCCTGTTCCTTTCTTCCAAAGGTGATGGCCTGATATAAAGCCGGTTATGCACCTTCAGTCCCTTCACTCTTACCAAAATGAGATGTTACATTTTCAGAAGTTGTGTCCCCGAGGACAATTTTAAAATTACAATTACACTAATAACCACAGTACAAATACTCATAACCACTTACACAGATGTGTATCTTTAGACAACTGATAGTGATTCATTATATCTTGGCGATGGATTCACTATGCTTGAGTTCTGAAATGGTTTGTATCCTGAAGATACACATAAAGTTTAACATTACTGGAGGCAAAAAATCTACATGTGAAAATCAGACCTTTAATACTCCCCAAATAATTGATGTGACCATGACTCACTGTATATTTAGAAAAGGTAGCTTTAAGATACAACTAATAGAGATTGAGTACCAATTATCCTGACTTATGAACAAGGGATATTAGCTGCAAGGGTGTCTTTCCCTTCAGCTGGGTCAGGGGACCCATTTCTGTCCACATTTACATTACTCAATTGTATGAATAAGTACGTTTTATCCCTTGGAGATGCAAGCTTAGGGCACTGTCAGAATTTCAGTTTTCATAGCAACTGTGTATGTCATCATCTAGAAATATAAATTTCAGTAGCCAGTCCTGGACTGGAGGTATAGCTCAGTGGAAAGCCATGTGCTTGGCATGTAGAAGGCCCAAAATATCCAGCACCAAAAATAAATAAATAAGACAGGAGAAATTCTATTTTTGAATTTCCTCTTACATTTTCTGTTTTCCTATCTAGCTGCCCTTTATTTTTCATCAGTAACATACTGGTGTAGCTTTTATAACAAATACGTTATACAATTAAGGTACACAGGGCTTTGTTAAGTCCATTTGGGAATCTCCTGTCAACCCTGATATGCTTGGAGAAAAATGGGAATAGCACCTGTATGATGGGAATTATTTTAATTTTCCACCATGCTACAGTATGACATTCTTTGGCCAGGTGACTTTAACTGGTATTTCCATGAGGAAAAGACAAAGCTTGGTAAATATAATGATTTTTATAAACTAATAGATGAAATAGGCACTTATGATGACCACAGAGCAAGTAACAAGTGATACATATTTATATACACTTCTTTCTTTGTCTGTAAGTATATAGCTAACAAGAAGTTCTGTAAATTAACAGATACTTAGAATACTTTTTAACACTATTACTATGGAAATTCTGGTTTGTGTTTCACCAGTCTCATGACCTAATAGAAGGAAAGGTATTTTAATATCATTTTCTTTGGATAGTTTCTTCCAATGAATTGTGGTCTTCAGTATATTAGATAGAATGACTTTTGATTCATAAATCCATCAGAAAATGTTCACTAAATAGTCTTGAAGGATATCAGATCTTGAAAGATTATTATCTTGAAGGATTACAGGTTTATTTTCCATTTTGCCCAAAATCTTTTATATCAAATTGAGGAGACACCTATATAAACATATTAATTATTTGAAGATAGGATTCCTTTTACCTGAATTATAGGCTATCTCATTTACAGACTCAAATTTTCTTATTTTTGCATCAGTAACCCCACCTGTAAGAAATCTTTCTGGGTAGTCTCTGTGTGTGTGAGATGTAGCATTTCTGTATTCTGTAGGTTAGAAAGGAGTAATGAACATGAACACTTTGATAATCAAAGAAAGGCCAGAGTAGTTTGTCATGGATGTTTAAGAACATTTCTCAGAGAAGATATACAGTTTAAGCTGAAACCCAGTGACTGCTGAATTTGGTTTTGTACAAATGGGTTTGAAGAACCATGCAATGTCTCTTTTTGAAATTTAAAAGAAAATTAAATGCATGCAAATATTTCCAATCAATGAGAAGAAAATGAAATATTCAATTATGTGATGCTAGGACAAGTGCATAATCATTTGGAAAAATTAAATTTATTTAAATTTTAGCTATTCTTCACACTAACAATATAATTAATTCTAGTTGAATGAAAGGCAAAAATTTTAAACTAAACTAAAACTAGTATTTATAAAAATTATTGGATAAATATATTGCACAATATTTTATATCCTTTATCTTTTATATAATTTTATATCCTTTATCTTTTATCTTTTATGTCTTTTATCAAAATTGTATATCTTTATCAAGATCTTAAAATGTCACAAAAACAAAAATTAAGTTATTAATAAATTTTACATCAAAACCCAACATATTAAATAACACAGATCACTATAAACAATTTTATATCAGTACATATCTTACAGACACAAAATTATATTTAGAAAACATAAGAAATCTATGCCAATTAATGTAAAACAAAATTATCACATAGGGAAATGTACATATGCTACACTAGAAGATTCACAGAAGATAATTACTCTACAAATATAAAATTATATATTCAATCTAAATTTTTAATTAAATTTTAAAAATAATAATAACTTTTTAGTTGATACTAGTAAAAATTAAGATATTTCATACCATCAACATTTGGTATTGTCATGGGAAAATTGGAACTGTTATATACTCCTGGATGATATGAATCAGTTCAGTTTTTTTGAGATCAAACAATAACTGTTGTCCATATTCATGGATATCCGTCACATTGCTAATAGCTTGATGTTACCCATTTGTGAATATTGAATACAAACAACACACACACACACACACACATATATACATATATATGTATATATACATATATATGTATATATACATATATATAATATCTAGCTTGTCTAATATGGAACTAATATAAGAGTTCAGATCTAAAATTTCCAGTCTCCCTTGGATATGGAATAGAAGTTCTGACTTCAATGCCTTTAATCAGAATCACAGCACAAGATTTCCACTGAGGAATGAGCAAAACGTGCGAATAGGCATGGGGTAGGACTTCCAAATCTGTTGGTCTTCTTAATCTCTCTCATTCTGCCACTCTCTTTCACTCCCACTTTATCTTTCACACCAAGCTCAAGTCGCAGCAGAAGACGCTGCTTTTCAGCACCAATTGTTGCAGCCTGGAAGCAGGCACAGAAGCTGCAAGGTCACATTTCACAGGGAGAAATGGAGTTCCTCCCACATTCACTAGGAAAGCTGCAGTAGTTGTGAGTCTACTGTACCCCAATTCTGTTTGCAGCTTGGGGCACTGTATCATAAATTTGATATAGTTGGATAATTAGACCTCCCTGTATTCTTTTAAGAAAACTTCTTTCTGCCCAATGAACCAGAGTGAGGTTCTGTTGTGTTTAGTCAGTAACCTCTGTTGATGGACACTGTATGTAAAAGGAGGGAAGGAGGGAAGGAAGGAAGGAAGGAAGGAAGGAGAGAAAAAATATCATTTCAACACTTAGCTAAAATAAAATATATCATAGCACATAGCTTAAGGCAGAACATAGACACTATGTGAAAGTCAAAATGGGGAAAACATAGCGTCATGAGTAGATATGAATACAAAAATTGATGATGAGTAGTGGGATAGTCACCTTACTATATCTATAGTTAAAATCAGGTTTATGTAAAGCATACTGTATAAAAACACAGAATTAAAAGTTATACATATATTTTTATTTTATGTAAGTATTAATTTATCTACATTTTTTCAGACCAGGGGAAAAGACATTCAGAGGAAAAAATGAAAATATGTAATGGGCAACTGAAACTCCAGTTTCATTTACAGATATTACTTAAAGGAAAATGTTTTTTTCTGTATTTCAGGTAAATTAATCATTTAAACATGAGAAATTCTTCCAAGAATTATACATCAATGATACCATGAAATGTATTACAAAGAAATACATACAGACCAATAGATAATATTTCCAGCATTGATACTTTAAATGAAGTACTGTGTGAGATGTAATCAAGTGGAAGTGAACTTTGTTTCAAGAAAATACCTTTCTATTATAACAAATTGCACTGACACAAGAATATTCTTTTTACCAAGATACATCATGTAAAGGTACAAGATCCCAATAATGAATGTAACTGTATTGCATACGTAAAATGTACCAATAAACTTAATAGAAAAAAAGAATGTTCTTTTTGAATTATCATTTAAAATTTTAGTTTTAAAATATTAGTTTTTAAATATATGTAGATAATAATTCTGTACATTACTGAAGCACAGGGTGACAGTTTTTTTACACAAATCCAATGAATGTATAATGATCAGATCAGGGTAATCAACAATTCCCCCTTCTTAGATGTTTATAGTTTCTTTACATTGAGAGGCTGCCATCTCCTCTCCTCTACTTCTTTATAAAATATGTAGTAAGTTGTCTTGAGTTACAGCTATGCTTCTTTGATGTAGAACATCAGAACTTAATTCTTCTATGTTTTCATTCATATTTTGAATCAAAGTAAGTTCATTTCATTAAAGTAGAAGGTAGAATATTGGTCACTAGAGGCTAAAAAAATGGTAAATGGCGGTATGTGGAAAGAAGTCAAACAATAGGTACCAAAATAATAACTTTTGAAAGACTTTTGAGATGAACTAATTTATACAGTGTCAAAGTAGAGAGTAATACATAGACTTTATTAGTTCAAATATTTATGGAATATTGTATATCAACAAATGATATTAGAAGTTTGAAAATACTTTGTAATCAGGATAGATTCTCTTTACAGATGTTTTTCTTTCAGGGCTGAGATTAAGAAATATTACTTTCTGAAGATGACACTTTTGCTTCCCAGAAGGTAGCAGTGGCTGCAATAGTCGAGTAGAAGTTAAATTTACTTTTCAAAATGAGATTTTCAAATTATAAGCAGATTATAACCATGCCCTAGAGCCACCTTCTTTTTATTGCATTATCCTTACATGGAAGGCATCGTGATTCTGATGGCAGAGATTAGCTTGAGTAGGTGGTACTGAGTTAATTCATATCCCAGTTGCCCTGGGAGACCTAAATTTAAGCTGTCTATTCTTTCTCAGGGCAAGAAATAAAAATGAGTCGAGTGCCATTTTCTTAGTGCTGTGCATTTCACAACCTAGGCTTTGTCTCATTTCTTCTTTTAGAGCTACCATTTATTTGCATTTCCTCTATGAAGAAGGTTTCATAATCCTAACTTAGGTGGAGCATCGGGGAAACTAAAAGCAGTCTGTTGAACACACAGATTTGGAGTTTAGCTGAATGAATGGATCCATGAATAAGATGAATGATGATTTCCAGTTCATTCATTCACTCATAATAAATCATTCAGAGGCAGAAGATTTAAAAATCATCAAGTGAGATACAAACAGATTTAAATGCTCTTTACCAAGGTAATAAATGCCCTGAAAATAAGAACTGTATTGGGATCTAAGTAACCTGCCTTTTGAGAAACATGCATGATTCCCTGTGCCTGACATTGAGGCCTAAAATATAAAAAGATGAATTTTTTGATATCATCTCTTATAATGAGGACTTAGACTATATTGTTGTCAAATATACAAGTTGATTGTTTTCAAATAATTTTAGAACAAATTTCAGCACTTCATTATACCCTCTAAAATTCCTCTTGTGACGTTCCTTATATATTACAATGTGCATAATTAGCATTGCTCAAATGAACTGTTATTTACATATAAAGTTCAGTGTAAATACAAAAGATTTTCTGTTCAATGCCTCTCTTTACTAGTATCTTTGACTTAAGGACACTATCAAATACAAAAGGAGGTCCATAATTTTTATGTGCCATTTGCTGCTCTAATAAGATGGAGGAATTAAAGGTGGAAGGAACACATATCATATTTCATTAAAATCAACACACATATAATATTTAGAGTATTTTCTGTGGCTACCTGAAGGAAAATCTCTTCAGCTCCTGTACTGCCTCTTATTAAAAAAAAAAAAATAGAGAAAACGCAAGAAACATAGTCAAAAGCTACCTGACCTTTTGTACAGAGCTGTTGTCAAGACTGCTACATTTTGCACTTGTATGATCAGAAATTGCAGCGCTGCTGCACACAATAGAATCAAATGACGGCTGTGCATGTAAAACAGAGCTCTGAGTGTTTCTTCCTGCCTGCTTCTCTAAAAGCTTTTTCCCAATACTTGCTGTCTCCACGGTAACAGCATCAACAAGATTCTGCTCAAGTGCGTTTGAAAAGCTGCCTTTACCTAAGAAGTTAGCATATGACAGACTTGTCTATGTATCTAGAAATCTCAGATTATTTTTCTAAATTAAAAAGGTACATATAAGAAAGCATTTGTTTATTATTCTTTGTTCACTATTTTGTGAGGAACTCCAAATAATTATAATACAATAAGGGTATCATGCTATTCAAGAGTATTGGGTGAATACCTCTAATGAATGGATAAAAATATAAATTCTAGGTTAGCCAAAACACTTGGATTATGCTTCCAAACTGCAATGACAATAACCATCTTCGATTAAAAACTGACAAGCTTGTGGACAGCTTTCCCCATTAATCAGTATGGTGTTCTTGGCCAAATCATGTCTATAAGAAGTCAGTTTTCTCACCTGAGAGCAAAAGGATTTTCAAGGGGTCATTTAATGCTTAACATTCTTTCATGCCTCTATACATCAGAGCTGATATTGATAAATGAATGATTGATTCTTATCCCATTTTATAGTAATTACTACTGAGTGGCCAATATTTATGATTAGTATTCTCTCTCTAATATTCATTTCACATCTCTCTAAAAGAACGCTAGGACTGGCAATAGTATAAGTGTAGATTTGATTTTATGTTAGTTCATGAAGAAGTTAATAAAGCTCAAATTTGTTTTCCTCTGTCTTTAGCAACTGGCTACATGTAACTGTTTAATATAACTTGAGGTTAATTGAAAGTAAGTTACATTAAATATTTCTATCTTCAGCTTCACTAGCCACATGTGACTAACAGCTACCATAGTGAATGAAACCAATACAGAACACTGCTATCGATAGAGATCATTCTACTAGGCAGCAGTGGCTTAGATTAGTCCTTACTTCTACAGCTGGAATGGCTTTTCTCAGTCTTAAGCAAAAAGGATCATTGGCTCTTGGCCTGAGGGCTTTTGGGGCTGTGCTACCTATGAATGCCTAAAATTGTGGCTTTGTGTTTGGAGAGAAAACTGATATTTGTAATTTGATGGCCTGACATTTAGGAGAGTAAGTAACCAATATCTAACACATAGAAGAGCTCTAAAAATATTTAGAGGATGAATGATTAGAGGACTGGATGAGATGATTGAAAGCCAAATTTGGTGATTTATGTCAAATCCGGATAAACAAATTTTAAGAAAATAATTCTTTCTGGAGAAGCTGTTGCAAGAACTTTGCCAGTGGACTAAAAGTAACACTTCATATGGCTTTAACAATTTGGAACACTGCTCATAAACTCAAATGCTGAGCTAGAAAGTTGTGTAATGAGTTTAAAAATCAAGATAAGAGACCACAAGAGTGGAAAGGCTGTGTCCAACTGGAGAACACATGCTGATCATCTCTATTGAAAAGAAGTGAGAAACCTGGGTGTTTACTTAAAACAAACTGAGTTTAAATGTTGACAAATAATATCTCTATATATGTCAATATGTCTATCTCTCACTATATGTATACATATATATATAATATTACTTGGTATATAATCAATCAATCAATCTATCTATCTATCTATCTATCTATCTATCTATCTATCTTCTAATAAACCTTCCCTTGAAGTAAACAATAATATTTTGAAATAGGGGCCGGGGATTTAGCTCAGTGGTTCCACCACCTGCCTCACAAGCACAAAGACCTGAGTTCGATCCCCAGTACCAAAAAACAAACAAACAAACAAACAATATTTTGAAATAAAGAGTAGTACAAGTAATATTTTTAAGTTTTTCAAACCATAAAGTAATGGCTTTGAAAAGTTATACGGTGTCCAAATTTTCATAACTAAGAAAAGCAATGTCAGGATATACATTAGTATCCTGAGTTTAATTTCAGATCTCTTTTTCCTGAATGGTTTTCTAATAATGGCCATGAAACATGTTAAAAATGAATTCAAGAGACATTACTAATTGAAAGTAAAAGCAGGATATTTTAGGTATTTCTTTCTACATCAAAAACTACTCCAAACTGATTACAGCAAATTTTTGCAAAATATAACCTCCTAAAAGGCTTTAGGTTTTTACTTAAAGCAATATGTATTATTTTTTTCTCAATTTTATTATGGATACATGTTTTCAGTACATAATGAGGGCACTTCTCCTGGGGAGTTGGTACATGTACATAACACATCTTTTTTCTTATTTTTATCCCCTTGACCTCCACTTCCTTCCCTTTTTCTTCCACTCTTGGTTCCCTTCCCTTTTGCAAAAGACCTATTTCCATATTTTTTGTTATCTTTTATTTTTCTATTATTTATTTGTGTTTTAGGTTTTTCATATAAGAGAATCCATGTGATATTTAAGATGTGTGTCTGATTTCCTTCACTTAACTTTATGTTCTCATGGTATAAGATGTATTTCCATTAATTACCATACTCATTGTTTTTATTAGTCAAAGAGTAATTGAATTTTTATTATGATATAGATAACATGTTAGCTCCATAGAAAAATAAGACACATCCTAGAGTCTTTCTTTTTAGATTCTTATTTAATAAAATAACAGCAACAGTTATTCAAAGTCCTGTAGAGGAAAGTTTTACATCCAAAAAGCACATTAGAGTGTAATATTATTTCGGCTTTTCTCATTTATTATTAGAGTTTAGGGGATTAACTGGGCTCAATTTAATGGTTCCTTTTCAGGGTAGGTCATGAATTTACAGTCTTAAAACAGCTGGGGTTGGTGTTCTTTGCAGCAATTTCTCACTCAAATGGCTGGCAGCTAATCACAGTTGCACTTTGGAAACTTGACAGAGTCATTGGGCTGGACATGTATGTGCCAGTTCCATGTGCACTGACTTTCCTCACAGTATGGTGCCTGTATTCCAAGGCTGAGTATTCAAGAGAAGGAAAAAATACAACTATTTCCTTGACATACTTTAGAGGCTGCATAAGATTTCATTCACAATAATCTATTGGTAAAAGCAATCACAAGGGTGTGCACCAGTCCTAGGGAAGATTATCCAGGCTGTATCTATTATGAGGGGCATGGCATGGTTTTACCTTATTTTTATTAGTACATGTTTACGGTACACAATGATCACGTTCATCATGGGGAGTGGGTCCTCACATTATGCTTTTCCTTCTCCTTCCCCTACCTCCCTTCTCCCACTGTCCATCTCTTTTCCCTCTGCCCATTTGTAAAAGATCTCTTTGTTTTCTATTATCTTTTATTTGGCTCTTTAATTTCTTTATATTTTGGGGTTTTCAAATAGTAGAAACCACAGGATTTTTAAGCTTGTGTGGTAAAACTATTGAAGCCATAGGCATAAGCACAAACTTCTGAACAGAGCCCCAGTTGCTCAGAAGATGGTGTTGTTTTAGAAGAGTATTTGAGATGAATGATATTTTCATTCCTGCTTTATTGGAAAATGCATTCTGTTGTACAGGGTTAATATTTCTTTCTTTTTCTATAAGGAAGTATTCATTCTGATTATTCGTGTATTCACTTATCATTTCGAACACACTCAATTTCTTGTATATTTCAGATAGATTTGGCTGTAAAATTATAATAGAAAAAGTGTGCTCAAATTCCTATTGGAGTGAAAAATGCAATGTGCAAAGAAAACAGCAGAGAAGGAGAATCTTCAATCATTTCACCATTTAGGGTGGAGAGGTCACTCCTGCTGTTAGTTTTGTGTTGCTTTGACATACAAGGATCGATCAGAACAATTCCTGCCCTGGTTTTGCTAGTGTTTATTAGTGATAATTAACTGCTCATTTGCACTTTGGAGAGTGCTTGAGTTTGTTTTTTGAAGCAAACAGAAATCTACTGGCACTAAAATGTTAACAACCCAGCAATCTTAGAGAAAAATTAAATTATAATTTTATTTGATTGATATATATTTGCGATACAGAATGATGATGTTTGTTTTGGTAGATGTTATATGCACACAACATAATCGAGATCATCTTTGGTTGCTTTATTCCCCCTATCCTTACCTTACTGCTCCTCCCCCAACCTTCTTTCTCACCTCTGAAAGTTTATTTTCTTGTTATCTAAACTCTCCCTTTTATTTTCTTATTTATTTATATTTTAGCTTTCTCATTATAATCTTAATGAAAACTTTATTCTGGATTATATTCTTTTATAAAACTTTTATTTACCTTGAAATTTAAATCTACAAGGCATGGGAAAGAATATAAAAATTCATTAAACCAAATTTTAATACAGATTTATTTTGACTAAAAAATAATTTTTAGTGAATGGACAGTGATTTAATGGTTATTTTCATTACCTATGGCCAATGAACAAATTACCGCAAAATGTGCAGTTAAAAATAATTATCATTTGTTATTGCTCACGGTGTCATATATTGTTTCATATAGTTTCAGGAATTCAGGAGCAGTTTATTTGGACAGTTCTGATTCCAGTTCTTTCATGAGGTTAGAGTCAAATTTCATCAAGAACTGCAGGAATCTGATGGGTTGACTGGGGCTGGAAGTTCAGTTTTCAAGACAGTGCACCCAAGAGTTTGGCAAACTGGAGCTGAAAGTTGTTTTCTCTCCACATGAGACTCTCTTCTGGATTTGTTAGGTACGTTGCAATATGGCACTGCCTTCATCCATAGCACTCGATCTGAGTGGCCAAGGCAGTGATCTAGCTTGGGAGAAATATACTTTTGGTAGTAACACAATCTGTTGATGGATTAGATAAAGTGTTCCAGAAAGAAAGTACGAAAAGAATGAGAGAGAGAGGGGAGGAGGAGAGAGAAGAGGAAGAGAAAGAGAGAGAGAGAGGGAGGATAGATGAAAGGATAGATAGATGATAGAGAGACAGACAGACATAAACAGGATTTTGTTAGGGGAACTAGCTCATGTGATTATGAAGGCTCAGAAATCCTACCTAGGCTGTCTGGAAGCCAGACAACCAAGAAAGCCTGTCGAGTGCCTCAGTCTAAATCCAATGGTATCAGAAGTAGGGCATCAAGACTGAAGGTCTGAATCCCCAAGGATCTGCTGGTGCAAGTCTTACCTCCAAAGGCCAGAGAACCTGGAGTTTTGATGTCCAAGGCAGGAGAAGTTTGCCGCAGTTCCAGAACAAAGAGAGCAAATTCACCTTTCCTCAACTGTTTCATTCCAGTAGGCTCTCTGCCCGTTGATGGTGAATGAATGTCCACGTGAGGACTTCTTATTCTGCTTCTTTTCTGCCCACCAATTCATATGCCAATATGTTCTTGAAACATCCTCAACACATATTTATGCAGATTTTTTCTTTTTATCAGATACTTGTATATTTTTCAAAGAAGTTGACACATAAATTAATGATCAAATCTGGTCACACAGCACTGTTGCTTCAATGTGGGAAGGAATTACAAAAGCTATGTAGGTCATTGATGGTCATGGTGGAGTATGACTACCACAATGATTATCCTGCAAAAACTGAAAAATCAAAAGTTTTATCACATCATGAATGAAAACTGGCATTTTGGACCCATGTTGCTTGGATTTGGTTTCTTAGAGCACAACTATTTATGCATAAGATCTTCAACAAATTATATAGAAATTTTGTGCTTTAATGTTCTGATTTGATATCATTAGATTAAAAAATATGAAAATCTTGTAAATGCAGATACAATGAATCTCTACAGGGGATCATTACAAATGTTGAATGAATATGCAAGTGGCTATATAGGAGGTGTATGTTTCCTATGCAATCTGCACTACTTAAAAAGAATCAACTGTCACAATTGATACCAATAATTAATACAGTAAAACATATTCCTTTATCAGTTAAAAGATGGTGTTAATGATCTGTCTCCACTTATCTTTTGAAATACAAATTTCCTAATATTGAGTAATATTGTGAGCTTGCACTTTTAAAAAATTGTAAAATAAATGGTTTCCTATCAGTATCCTAAAGTACAATATCCACTCAGATTAGCAACCAACAGTCTTCATCTCACTGATGAGTGTTAAAATTTGTCAAAGTGTTTACCTTACCAGGCCCTTGAGCTGAATCTCCCATGTAGCTGTATCCCTAGCTAGAGGTTAGAGTATTCTTTTTTCTTTTTTTTTTTCCTTTTTTTTTGGGGGGGGGTACTGGGGATTGAACTCGGGTCTTCATGCTTTCCAGGCAGGCAGCAGAACCACTGAGCTAAATTCCCAGCCCCTAGGTTAGAGTATTCTAAATGTGCCTGGTAGTTGCTTGAGAATGAGCAACTACCATTGCTGCCAATAAAAATCAACAGCTGAATTTTACTGTCAAAATATAGACAGTCTTTGGGATGCTGTGCTTGCAGCAGTTGATGTAGTTTCTTACTTGTCCAAAGTGACACAGCTGGGATTGAACCTCTTTCTCCACCAGCTGGTACCACCAAAATGACTAATTCTTCTAGGCAGAAAGGAGGACTATACTTCGTTGAGAGATATGTACAGCAAGTGGGAATGTAAACAAAAATTTCCCAAACTTTCCAATATTATAACTTTGTAGTTTCATGCAACTAGATATTTTCTGTTTGCAAAGGTCTGCCTTATAGATATGTCAGTTAACACAAGTACTGATGTTTAAACTCACAGGTATCATGTATCTTTTATTAGCTCAGAAAAGACTTTCCTCTTGGAAGGCTTGGAAAAAGCTTTCCTCTAGAAGAATAATTTCTTCCACATTTAGCAAGTGTTTGCTATGCTCCCAAGTAGTCACATACTTAGCTAATTACCTTAAATAAATGAAAATGTATATTCACAAAAAACATGTATTGAATATTCATATTAGCTTTACACGCAATTTCAAAAACAGCAAAACCAATAAAATAAACAGATTCCACCTCTCTGTCTTTCAATGCTGGAATAGATGCTTGTACATACTTACAAAAGAACGCTACTCAGCAATAAATTGGAATATATTATTGACATACAACAACTGAATCTCACAAACATTTTCATATAAGAAAAAACTAGTCTCACAAGCTTGCATACTATATGATGCCATTTATATGTTAGTTCTACACATGGTGAACAAGAATAAATGATAGATTTTAGGAATTAGGAAGAGAGATGGAGTTTTAACTCCAAAGGGGCATCAGGGGTCATTTGTTTTACAACCTGAATGTGAGGATTACATATATGTGTATAAGTTAAAACTCATAGAATCATATGCAAAATATCCATTTAACTGTGTTAATTACAATAATAATGAAGTAGAGGAATGTTTTTCTCTTCAGGTTCCCCTAAACACAATGTTACAACTATCTACACAGCATTTATATTGTATGAGGTTCTCTAAGTAACCTAGAGATGATACATAGCATACAAGAGAATGTTTGCAGACTATATACAAATATGACACCACTTTCAATATGGGACTTGAGCATATGCAGATTTTGGCATGCACACTGCTCCACCTCCATGTATATAAAGGACTAACACATACTTCAGCAAACGGTTTAATACAGCAAGAAAAAGAGACGCTATTGGGTTTGCTAGTAAGCACTATTATATTGATCTTTCCCACAACTTTTCTAGCTTTTCCAAGAGAGTCACAGTCCCTGTCAGCTAATCCTCTTGTCCTCTTGAAACCTTGCTCCATCCTTTATTTCATTCCTCACTGTAGTTTTCTTTTTCCAGTTACTACAGCACTGTAGGTCTCCAATAAATGTGTATGGAATTAAGTTGAATGAGACATTACCCATATTTGAGTTGTATTCTTGGAAAATATTTCCTTTTTTGGGAAAATATTTCCCATAATTCTTTATTAATGATCATGTAGTGGAAACTTCTAACTCCACTTTTCTTTGAATGCCACAATAAATAATAAATAAGCAAAACAGTGGGACAGAGAAGAATTGACAAAGGAAGGGAACTGCTGTAGCTCTAAGCCAGTAACCTTGAAGTACATCCGTCAAATATTGTAATGTGTGTGACAAAGTAGAACGCTGAGCACTTACACATGGTGCCGTGCATGGCCGGCAGCATACAGATTTCCTGCAAAGTAAGTGTCACCATCTTGAAAGGCATATTCACTGATGCTCTGATTTAAGGGAGGGTATGTAAGCTGCGAGGAAGCTGCTCTGAAGGTGGGAAATGTCCCTATAGAGACACAGTTCAATAGCACAGAATGCCAGGTGAGAGGTGAGATGACAATAAAAGTGTTCCAACAAGACATTTCTATTTTCCGAGACCAAGTGTCCTAGCTGAGGATGACTACGAGAGATGAAACAGCGTCCAGAAGGAAGGGGAGGCCACAAGAGTCACATAGATATCTATAAACCCTGAAACACAAAGGGCTTTGCTATGACACTGACCTCTTGAACAGGAAACATCAAAGGGAAACCTGCTTTCTTCCCTGGGGTGAAGAAAATAACATATTGAATGAGAGGGTGTTTGAGACAACAAATCTAAGTAAAGATTTCTCACTCAGTGTTGCCATTTTCTGTATTATTTCTCAGCAGGCAGCTGGTCCCTTTCAAGAGTATTAACAAACATAAAGGAACCTACAAGTCCCATGAATAAAATCTGCAAAATTTAAACGTTTTAATGAGAAAAACAGCATAAGCAGAAAACTAGTGAAAAGCACACATCACGATTTTTAGTCTCAAAAATGACAGACACCATAAGTTATCTTTAAAAGGAGCTAAGAATTATATGTGCTCAAGAATAGAAGACAATGAAGAGATGAAAAGTGAAGTAGCAAAATTCAGATAGCAATTGAAAGATACATAAAAACTTCTATAAAAATGAAAGACTCAGTTGAAGAAAGAACAAAATCTTTATTTCTCTTTATGTATTACATAATTTTGAATAAAGCAGTGACGTAAACAGAAGGGAAAGATTCTACATGAGGATAAAAAAATTCTCCACCCACATAAAACTGCTACGCAGAAAAGGAAAAAAAATGAACAAACAGAAGAGAATATGAAAAACAAAGGTTTGCTAACAAAAAATCCTGCTGACTCTCTTCCATTTTCATTTGGATAAATTTAAATTACAGTAGGCCTAGTGTTGCTTTTAAGTGTGAGGCTCTGCAAGTATATCATATGTAAGCACATACTATATATAGATTAGGTATTCATATAAGTATATATAGAATGTATATATCCTATAACCTGTTTTGTGTTTTTTCATGTAAATATAAAGAGGTGGGTTGAGATATTGCTCACCAAATATTGGTTATTGATGGTGGGGTTTTATAAAGTTTGATTTTTGTGTTTGCATGAGTTGATATTTGAAAATGGATAATTATCATTTCTTTACAGTGACAATATTCATTACTCCTTAAAGTTTATAAAAAGAAAAACATATAGCTCAACTCAAATTGACTTTAAAAGATGGCATTTCCAAGAAGAGGAGACAGCCTAATGGAGAAGGCCACACTTATCTAATTTGTAAATGCAAATTAACCTCAGACCTTCAGGAAACTCTCATCAAGATGTGCATGCGTGTGTGTGTGTGTGTGTGTGTGTGTGTGTGTGTATTTATGTATGTTGGACAGTGTATTTAAATTGACTGGGGAGTACATCAGTATTGGATTTTGTTTTCTTTTTTTTTGGCACCAGGGATCAAACCCAGGACCTTGCGCTTGGGAGGCAGGAGGCGGCACCACTGAACTAAATCCCTGGCCCTAGATTTCTCAAGCTTTTCAATGCAAGAAAAGCAATGGTGAAGAGCAGACAGTTGCTCAGATACCAACCTGTGAGATTCAAGGTGGGAGGAATGTAATAGTCAAAGCATTCACCAGGGAATCAAGAAGACTTGAGAACCTAATGCTAGTGCGTTTGACATTCTCATAATAATGTTATTCTCAGGGGAGTAAAGAGATGGAAATTAGAGAAAGGCTCCTTTGTGATCTAGTCATTCTTGCTGTCAGAAGCTTTTCACCAAGCCACAAAAGCCCAGTCTGCTAGAATATGAATCAGATCTACTCAAGGTCTCATGGAATAAGAACCATCAGACCTCCCTGTTTGGATCCTAATAGCTTTTTCCACCTCAGTAACCTTTCACTATAAACAAAAAGCCAAGTCTTCTTTTGCTTTCCCTTTGGTTATTATCTGAGGGCCCTAGATAATCATCAGAGATTTAATAGCAAAATGCAAATCCCAAAACCAAGCTTTTTGAAATTATTCTTTGTTTCTGTCAGCTGGTCTGTGGGTTTAAAAGGTATGAGATTGGAAGGATCTGATGACCAGGTAGCACGAAAATTAAATGCACAAACAAAAATAGAGAGACTGGTTTGCATCCCAATTTTATGCTTCAATATGTTCAGTGGAAGCACCACTTTGGTAACAGGGCAGTTAAAGATTTCTTAAATTAAATGAGCTTAATAAAAGTAAGGCTTTGTGCCTTTTGACCTTTAATTTACTAAATTGATTCACCTTATGATCAATCCTTTAAGACCACAAGGAAGCCTTCTATTCTTTGGTCAGTGCTTCCTAGATGTACTCTCATAATGGGTTTTTAACAGCCCTGAGTCTAGAGCTACAGCTTGTACTTTGCAACACTTATAAACACCCTCTGCGGATCATTTTATTTATTTTTCATGGATAACTTTAATCATGCTATTCAAACAAACCATACTGATTTACTGAATTCTGCTGTGATTTTTTTTTTACTTTAGTATAGAGAAAACAAAGCACTTTCCCTAACCTGTTGCAAATATTAGAAGCTGAATTTTATACTGGGAAGACTCAGGGAGAAACTTGAGTCCCTATAAGTCACTCTACCCCCTATATTATGCCCATGCCATTGGCATATTCAAGTTACATGGTTGGCTCTGAAAAGCCTCTGAATTTGTGACCCTTGGCTCTGTTCTCTTGAGAGCTGTGTCCCAAATGGTGCAATCCAACCTGGAGACTTGACTCAAATTACACAAAGGATGAAAGTAGCCACAAAGCTACCTGACTTCAGGACCTATCTGTATGTATGGTTTAACATTGCCCATAGCAAACAGTATGCTGACAAATATTTATAAATTCATTAATAAACCAGATTTATAAGACCTATTTAATAAAATGATGAAAAGGAAGAAATTGTAGAACAAGGAATTTGGAAACAAATTATGAGGAGATGTTTTGTGATGGTTCTTCTAATGCAAGTATTAAGGAACACGTGGAAAAATATATTTCACACATTAATGCAAGAGTATTTTAAAATATTAACTTTGATGATCTTTTGATAATTTTACTTACATTTCAATTTCTGGGCATGTTTTAGAACATAAAATTTCATAAGTAATTTATTTAAATTATCAGGAGATTCTTTATTGGGGTTAAAATGGTATGTGCTTTAGTTGTATTGTAGGATTCAGTACAGTATCACCTTCATCTTTGCTATAATTTTCATAGTACTTGAAATTTTGATTATTGCCTAATATCTGCCACTTTCATTATAAGCAAAGGAAATTCCTTTTACCTTCCTTTTTTTTTTTGGTACCGGGGATGGAACTCCAGACCTTGTGCTTGTGAGGCAGGTGGTGGAACCACTGAGCTAAATCCCTGGCCCTTACCTTCCTTTCCAAGTTACTGTTCTTCTGCTTCTCTCCCTACTTCCATTCAGTTATTTTCTTTAGAAGAGATCTTATAATCATTGTTTCTTGTTATTTTCCCTAGGTGGGAGTCACTAAGCTTCTTGTGTGTTTTATCCACATTTCTTTTCCTCATAAATCCACCATGACTTTATGAATGACAGTACTAAGGATATGTGGAGTATTCTTCATATGACTAGATTATGGTGGTAAATAAAATGAACACATTTTTTCTTTATTTTTTATTATGCTTGTTCATAATACCTCATCTTTCCTAGGTATTTTGACCAATGTAATTCCACTAGGAGAACAAAAATCCATCAGTGCTGAGAACCTACATATATCAATGTGTAATAATTGTTTATTTTCACTTTTAAGATAGGGAATTTACTATGTTATTATTCATAAGGTGAATTAAAAGTATTTGATAGACTATACCTTGTCTTTTAAATGGATCTACGTAGTACTCTAATTTATTAGTAATATTTAACCCACTTATGTAGATGTATAATATTTTATAAGCTAAAGAAAAGCAAGAAGATAAAAAATGAGGTTCAGGGAGTTTTTTTAATCTAAGTAATGTATTACCCTCTCTTTTACAATGTCTATGAAAGTGATTCTGAAGCTGTTAATCCTCTTGGTTCTGCTTTCTGTAGATGAGACAATAAATATTCCATATTGTGAAAGATTTATTTTCTTCACCATCATAATTGAGTCAATCAATAAAGTGTAATGTTTCCCTAGGCATTCTGCTATGCACCACACACTTTATCAACAAGGCCACTTTAACAAAACACCTGAATCTCATGGTGACAGATAAGATAATTTAGAAATTTAAACTAATAATAACCATAACCATGTAAACTGAGAATTAAAGTACTAACTCTTTTCTCACTTATACAATGTTACTGAGACATTTATTAACTGGAGTTTAAATATGAAATTTAGGAATTATATGTAAAATTATAAATACCTTAAAGATTTTTTGGATAGAGAGCTGTCAGTACCAAGTTAAGGTTAATAGTGTACATTCTTCACATTGTTCTTTTTTCCATACAAAGAAACATTAGGCTTTACTTTTTATTTATTGTTTATGCTTTTATAGGAATTAAGCTACATGGATAAGCAACAGTCATAATAGATCGTGAATATAGTATGGTAAAAACAGTGTAAATTCCTGAGATGCATTACAATATATATCTTTTGATTTTAAATGTCAATTTTACTAAATATTGTGTCTCATTAGAATGGTTATTCTCTTTCTCTCCTCATTCTTTTGTAAGTGTAAAATTAAGTTAAAGAAGCCAAGTGTTTTGCTTTTATATTCATATATTAAAATGTTACTTTCCAAAATGAAAATGAGTATCAAAGTTCATGAGATCACTTTCATTCTCAGTAATCTGAGCTTGTCTCTGATAATTTTATCACCATGTAAAATGAACTATCATTGAATTTTAAATTCGACCTTTAGATTTAAAAATTTTTCATTATAAAGACTATTATTAAATACTTATTTCACTTCAGCAGCATGTATACTAAATACTTATTTCTAATAAAAATGGAAACCATAAAAGGAGCAAAATATTTGGAAATATTATATATTACATAAATCAGTAAAATGTTTTTTTATTTTACATATTACATAAATCAGTAAAACATTCAAAATTTCTTTGGAAATATATTGACTATTATGGAAGCACAGTTATGATTTATTGAAGATTACAGAATAAGATTCAACATTTAATTTTGTTTGTCTTGACAAAGATCTTGTTAATGTTCATTCATAGGCAATAAGATTAAAGTTGTTTTCTTTTATTCTTATTGAAACAACATACATTTGCTAAAATAAATAACAAACCTTTTTATATGAAAGAAGTATTTTCATCATTGGGATGCATCACATACTTCTTATCAACCAAGAACTGAAACTATAAAGCAGTAGTAGTGAACCTACATCACATGTTTTCTTTTGTTTTTCTTTTAAGACAAAAGATGTTAATGTATGAGTTGTTTTTTCTAAACTAAAACCTCAGTATTATTCAGGTTTAATTAAAGTGTTGGCACTTGGTAATAAAGAAGTGGGTTTTGGGTTGCAATTTGGGCACTGAATCTTTAAAATGGTCGCCATCACTGCTGTAGAGTGAGTAAAGCACAAGAATGCCTCCCTGTTACGAAGACCCAACCAATTACTTGAGTTGCTGCAGTTCAGAATGTGATCCTTGCTCATTGTTAGTATGTGTATTGTTGCTGCAATAATTTACTACAAACTTGGCAACTTGAAATAACATCCGTTGGTCAACTGAATGGAACAAGAAGTTTAGGTGGGCTGGATTTGGTTCTTTGGTTGAAGTCAAAGCTGAAGAATAGCCTGGGAAGAGGAAAATCTGCTTCTAGTGTTATTCAGAATTTTCTACCCCCATGCAGAGCGGATAGAAACATTTTTGTTTCTGCTAACTCCTCTCTTTTCACATAGAGTATTCTTTTGTATATTTTCAGGTGTATTTATATAATTACTTGGGATTTAGTTCATTTTTATCAATTAAATTTAAGTCACGTTATTTTCATCTCGTTACCCTGTTTGGATTGAGTAATTTGCTTTCCTCTTTCAAAAATATATCATTTGCATTATTCCACAGCATTTCTATTTTTGTCTGTGTACATTATCAAGCTTATAATTTTTTTCTCTGTATGAGTAACAATACTCATGGTTTTCATTATAGCATCTAGAACCAGCACAATGTAAGCATATAATTAGTGTTCAAAAAATACTGAATGAAAAAATGTATGTTAAATAATACTGACCCCAGAAAAGTTCAGGCTCCTTACTAAGAGTCACTCCTAAGAGTCCATTTCTCACTTACGATATTTCCTTCTAGAATATTTTTCAGTTGCTGTACATCACAGTCAGTGAGCAGTAGCTTTTTAAGTCAAGATATGTACACTATCCCTGACAATGAGGGAAAGAAAGATTAAAAGTCTAACATTTTCAAATAATAATTTGTGAATTTTCAGAATGATTAGATGTAGCATTGATGAGAGTTTTGCAGAGCTGACACTTTCAAATTCTACTAATGGAAGTATAGACTGTAAATAAATTCTTAGGATTAAAAAAAATTACATTGAGATTCCCAAAAAGACTCATAGTCTTCTGTTTCTCCAAATCAGCATTTAGAGAGTCATTCTAAAGAAATAAGAGAAAGAATGAAGAGTTTTTCCCTAGGCATGTTTACCACAGAATTTTGAATATACTGAAATATTTAATGTAATTTAATGAATACTTACAGAATAATAAACAAATTAGTACAAAACTGTACCATGTACTATGTCCAGCCATTAAATATTAAACTCTAAAAATAAATAAATAAATAAATTAATTAATAAATAAATAAATATTAAACTCTATGAGACCGTGCAATGAAAAACTATTCCTTATGTATTAGGTAAAAATAAAAGAAGAAAAATACAATGATACTATGATGTTTTATCAATTTGTTTTATCAATCAATATTTAAAATTTTGCTTATAAAAAGACATTGAAATAATTTAATTTATGGAATTGACTCCTAAGAGAGAGAATTATGAGTAGTGAAAAAGAAAATCCTTCATTTTTATTTTTTTCCTTTCTGAAAAGTCCTACAGCCAATGTATTTTCTCTAGTTTCCCCATCCTATAAAAACATTATTACATAAGAGAAAGACATTCTAAAGGGACTAACAAAAAGGAAATGTTTTGTATTTGTTATTATGTATAGCTTTGATTAGTGATAATCCATATCGGATGGAGAAGCTGTGTCCATTTATGAAATGTACCACCACACAATAGCTCACAGAATTAAAGTGTAAAAGGAACCACTCCCTCCCTGTGGAGAATCACACCATGAAGCCATTTCACCAGAGACTAAAAGACTCACTAATGTCCTGGTCCAAAGTCATCACTGAGGATCCAGCAACTATGCTACTATAATTACTGATTTTTAAAATTTTTATTATAAAAGAACAGTGATGGTCTTAAGAAAGAGGTACCAGGACAGGAAATGATTCAGCAAGATCCCGAACTCTTATCAGAACTTGAGCTTTAAGGGAAAGTCTGGCCCAAAAAGAAGCTAGAAAATGGGCCCAGCTTGAAGACCAATTCCATTTCTAACATTTTCTTCACAAGAATGCTAATTGGTGGTGCAGACAGCAGGGGAGAATGTTGTGATTTACAACCTGTTCAACTCAGGCAAAAAGTGATTTTAGCTTTATTTAAGGCCTTCTGTCGTGCTTTAAGCACTTTGTAAGACATGTCATACATGGCCACAAGTATCTTTTCTATCAGAATTCAAGATAGCCATGTTGGTTTAATAGCCATTGGGTTTATTATCTTACCTCATATCTCCCTAGCAACTGTGATTATCTAGCGTTGAAAAGGCAAGTGAATCGAACACCTCTGCTGTGAATATTTGAGACGATAAAAAAAAAAAAAAATGTAACTGAAAGCAAAACTACAAAGTTGAATATGGGTGTTGGTTTTACTCTCTTAACATTTTTGGTCAACTTCAACATTAATGAAAGTTGGCTATAGTTATTCCGAAATAAAAAGAAACCATCTCTTACCAGGGGAAAAAAAAAAAAAAAGAAGAAGCTAGAAAATGTCTGGAAATGCTTCTAAAAATGTCACTTTTGTTCAATATCCTTTGATTCCTTTCTGTATTTGACATCTACAAATATCAAACCCCAGGATGGATTCAGTTAGCTATAGTATGCATTTGATATGTGATTTAATTGAATTTCTAATGTGGTGGGACTGCTATTATTCTGACAGAGGAAAAAGTTCAAATTTCCTGAGATTGATATATGCATGGTGATATTCTTGAAAGAATAATTCAAAATTCTCTTTCCAAGTCTGACTTCAAAGCACCACTGTTAGATAAACTAAGGCAGAGTGTAATTAAAACTAATTAAATTCAAACAAAAGCAAAATTGCTTAAGTATGTTCATCACCCAGTTTGAATTTTATTATTGAGTTCATCTCTCCCTAATTTCAATGAACATTATTTTGTTAGTAGAGGACTCATGATGGGGAAAAGATGATTATGCTCTTAAAGATCTTCAGTAATTCTAAATGTTAAAATAAGATAGACAATAAAAAGTATAATTAAATTAAAAATAAATATGCTTTTATGTTTAAAAATTTGTCTCCGTTTATGTAGATCAAAAGCAAAGTGCCATTCTGCATTTTATACCTGCACCTTTTATCTATTTTAAACAATGCTTTGAGGAGTAGAGATACTTTAGACAGAAGAAATACAAAAATAGGTTCATTAATATGTTTTTTAAACTTTTATTAGTTTGTACTGCCTGCAGTACATAATGATTACATTAATTGTAGGGAATTGGTACATGTACATAACACATTTTGATTCTTTTTTTTCCCAGACTTTGCTCCACTCACCTTTTATTTTGAAGATAAATAAATGAATCTAATGCAGGTTCATGATATTAATGGTGAATGGCAAGCAGCAGTTTGAGCAAATCATCATTACCAAAAATAAATGTTCTTTCTAAAACACTTCTAATCTATTGATTAAGAAGTCTAAATATATATTTTTATTATTTCTGGGATGGGTAAATTCATCAACATCAGGATAAAGCTACAGAATGGAAAAATGCTTCTATTAAGGTTTTGCTATTTAATTTACTGTGTATTCATGATACATTTTTAGTTAGTCTAAGGTTTAGAATAAAGTTGTTTTACTCTTTTCTAAAGTGTACCAAAGACATCATCTTACAGTGATACAGCCACAGTCATGTTTATGGCAGCAGAACTCATACTAACTAAGTCATGGTAGTGGTCTGTATGTCCACCAAAGGATAATGAATATAGAAAATATGGTATTTAAATATAATTGAATACTTCTCTGCTACAAAGAGGAATAAATTTGAGTTATGTGTAGGAAAATGGATGTGCCTAGAGGGCAACATTTTAAGTGAAATTAGGCAAAGAAGCTAAAATATGGCATTGTTTTTCTTATCTGAGAACCCTGAAGTAAAATAAAAGATAAATAATAAGAAACAGGGAATAGAACTTTTGAAAATAGAAAGAGAACCAAGAGATAGAAGTAGGTAGTGAGGAAATGAAAAGAAAATTATGATATGTTATGTTCATGTACCGACTGTCCACAATGAATGTAATGATTATGTGCTGAAAACATGTACTAATAAAAATAAAAATTAAAGTTAAATAAAATAAAGTGTAACACTATCTTATTCAATTAAATGGATAAAAAGTGATTTTTTTGTCCAGGGACAGTTAAACATTAGGAACTGTCCTTATGAAACAAATTTTTGTGAAATTGGGTGACAGAACCAAACCAAGACATACAAATTAAAACAACATCCCATAGAAATTCTACTTTCATTTGCAAAATTAGGGGGACATAACCTTAAAAGAGATTGATTTTTTATTTGTTTTTATACATTGTTGAGCAAGACATGCAACTGGTGCAGGGCAAGAGATTTTTTTGTAATGTATTTTGTAAAATGAGACACTTTAGAGTTTGTGATATTTTAGGTAGGAACTGTAAATATGATTGATAAGATTCCCAGAAGATATTAGATGTCCAAATGCAGTCATGTGAGGCAAGGAAGTGGGTAATGTGCTTTCTCAATTCTTCCTAGAGTTAGTCTTCTGTTTAAAGAAATTCTTTTCTTGATTCTTGACAGTGTTATTCTTTATTACATGCCATTTTGTCATGCTTCTTCTTAGGCTATATTAATTTTGTAGAGTAAGGCAGAAAACTTAAAACTCAAAACAGTTGTTTGTCATAAATTCATATACACAAGTTTTTAGTTGCATCTATTCCCTTGTCAGGTAAGAAAAATGAAGTCCAGGATAGATAATCAATTTACATAAAGTCACCCAGTGCAGGTAGGGAGAATACTGGCTTTCCACATAGGTCTACCTAGTGGAAATTCCTGGAAAAAAATGCTTAAAATTCCCTCTGTGGCAAAAGGAATTTTCTAGATCTAATTAAATAAAAAATTTTGAGATGGGGAATTTTCTGCCATTACCCCACAGGCGTAATATCATGACAAAAGTCCTTATAAGGAGAGGCAGGATGACCACAGTTAGAGATGTGATTATGGAAACAAAATCTAGAAGTCAAAGAGACAGAAAATGTATTTCCCTCTCCATCCCTGGCAGGAATTCATCTTTGACTTCTGACCATGAAATAATAAATTTTTGTTCCAAGTCACTAAATATTTCTCACACCAGTAATAAGAAACTCATGCAAACAACAGTGAAGTTGTATAAATCTAAAAGAGGTAGGACCTGTGACCCAGGCATGTACCTATCCTACTACACTGCAGTGCATATTATGGTCTATTCCAATCACCCCCGTGATTAATGTTCTTACCATGTGAGTCTATTGTAAAGCAGCTCACATTTATGGGGTCCTTGGTATACGAAAATTGAGGAGTAATTGCTAGACAAGACAAAGTATGAATAAGGTACATATTTGCACATATGAGCAATTCAAACTGAAATGAAGCCATTTAATATAATAACATGTAACATTCTCCTCTTTTTTCTAGAACTGGAGACTGAATCCAGGGTTTTCACCCTAAGCTACATCCCTAGCTCCTTTTTATATCATTTTTCTTATTTTAATTTGGAGTCAAATGTTTTGTAATCTTTTAAAAAATACACTTGATCTAGCCAACTCTGGCCATACTATAAATGACTATATGTTATTTCTATAAATTTCACATAATGTCTAAACCATATGAAATAGCTGATCATCCAGGAACTTTGGACATAAATACCAATTTCATATGATTCAGTCTCACTTATTCCTGCAGTAGATTCTGCCATATGCTACTCATTTATACTTTCAGTGAAGGGTCTGTTGCTGCAGTTCCTGACAAATGATAGGTTCTTGACTGTTGGCCCATTGTCCCAAAATCGCACAGTCCCTACATCTAATAACTGATACAGGAATATAACACCCTAGTCCTGTTGTTCTAAATAAGATCTATTTTTAAAAGTTATTTTAGCTTCAGAAATTCCTACAAATTAAACAGATTCTATAGTCAGGCCTGCCTCAGAGGATGACTTCTTTCTCATCTTAGACCTACTTCCTTTTCCACTCCTGTACAAGATCATGCTAAGGTGCTACTGGATAAATATCTTGCATTCTTATCCCCCAGAGAACCCAAGCTGAAATGATTCAATTTAATATACTAACATACATGGGCTGGGGATTTAGCTCAGTGGTTCCATGGCCTGCCTCACAAGCGCAAGGTCCTGAGTTCGATCCCCTGTACCAAAAAAAATATAAAATTCTATAATATAGAAAAAAACAGAATTGTGTCTTGGTAAGGTAATGATGCCACAGGACAGCTGGGAAATTATTATCAGATGTTCACCCTCATTGGTCAAAGTGGATCCATCATGCCCATGTCATTTTTATTATAGGAATGGCAATTGATTAATCATATGTTAAGGGTATCCATTGTGTTGATATTGGCTATGATTTATGAAATAGGACAAAAATAAATCAGGGCTGTCAAGACTTTCTGGATTTTTCTTTCTGTACCTCAGTCTCTTTCATTCTTTCTTTCATTCCTTCTTTTTTTTTTTTTTTTGTACTGGAGATCAAACTTGGGACCTTCCATTTGCCAGGCAGACGCCGGAACCACTGAGCTAAATTCCCGGCACTGTACTTCAGTTTCTTTTTCTGTACAATGTCCATAAAAACTGCAGATTTTACCTAACTCAGAGGTTGTGATGTTGTAAAGATTAAGTGAGTAAATGCTTGTTCACTCTGCAAATAGTGCCTGGTTCTTAGCACCATGCAACCAATGTGAGGCATGAGCTTCTGATTTTCATTACAGTGTTCCAAGCTTTCTCTTACATTGTCAGTCTCCCTCCACTGACTCCTTTGTTTTCAATCTACAAAAATTCTCAGCCTCCTGAATTAACGATGAAACAAGCAGGCTACTAATGCCATCCTTTGTGTTTCCTTTCCCTTTTTAGTTAGCCTACTTTCTCCTTTTCATCATTTACAAAAGATTGGTCTCCAATAACTGCTTTACTTCCTCATGCTCTATTTGGCATTCAAATTCAAATACAACAGACTCCAACTTTAGCTGAATGATACATTTATTTTCTCTACACATCAGATTTAGAAATATATATATGTATATATGTGGAGACAGAGAGATGATATATAGATTTAGATGTAGCTATAGATACAGATGGAGATATAAATGTAGGTGTAGTAGATTTAGATGTAGATTGAGGTATATACATAGATAATGAAACCTTGTCTGTCTCTCAAATTTCAACCACTTCTTTGACAGAAAAATGGCACTTATACTGATAAAAACCAAATACATACCTGGAACAATATAAAGCTTTTTAAAAATTTAATCATTTAAATATGTCTGTTGTCCAAGATATTGGGACTTTGAACAGATACTACACTTGATCTTAGCCAAAAGGTCAAGAAGTGATATTGGGAGTTTGAGACTGAAGGATCAGGAGTCCAAGGCTAGCATAAGATCCTATCACAAAAACAAAACAAACAAACACTGCACTCAGGGTCCTTGGCTTTAGTGATCCCGATGTTGAATTTTACTCACAGCAATTGCTATAGTTTGAATGTGCCCCATAAAAAGCATGTTCTGGGAACTTAATCACCAGAGCTGCAATGTTTGGCAGTGAGGCCTAATCAGAAGTACTTGTGCAACAATGGTCTCACTCTCATAAATGGACTAGTGAAAATTATAAAGAGGCATGAGAGTACAAGTTCTATCATTTTCTCTCTTGCCCTTTTGCCTTGAGACGTGGTATATGTATTAGTCAGCTTACCCACTGCTGGAAGAAAATACCTGACATCTTCAACTTCCTAGGGTCTCCACTGAAACTTTTGCCTCATTCCCAGATTTTTATGCATTGCCCTCTAAGGAACAACTTGCTTGGCCTCCAAGGCCTTCCACTGAAATTTGAATGAAAGTCTTGATAGCTCCATAACTCTTGCATTCTGCACACATGAAACTCAGCAGCCAGTGGATGGTGCCTTGATCTTTTATTCACTGGAACAATAGCTGGGCCCCTTTGGATCTCAGTGCCTGCAGCCTCTGAATGCCTCCATGGCTAAGCAGAATGAAATGAATCATGAGGAACCAGTGCTCTAAGTGGTCCATCTCAATCAGGGTTCAAGGGGCTGTCTTCTCAAATTACAAGTTTATAATTTTGCAACCTTGAGCAAAATGGGTGGGGTCTTACTGATTCCTGAGATTCCTTCAAGTGTCTTTCTTCTTATCCTCCATAAGATGTACTTCCATTGGTTTTAATGGAAATAATTTTTTCAGCAGCCATATTTTCTTTGTTCCCAACTTCAGGCACATTTGTCACATGCATTCCTATCATCATGCTAGTCTTCTGAGCTCTCAGTAGAATGGTCAATCTGTCACTGATAACAGCATTCTAAGGATATTCTAGCCCACATATCCAGACCTTCACAAACTCCTTCAACAATACAGTTCCATGTGCTTCTGAACCACGTGATCAGTTATACTCTCAGCAAGAAGTTCACTTCTCTTGGACCAATTTTCTGTGTTAGTTAGCTTTCCTATAGCTGGGACAAAATTCCTGACAAAATCAACTTAGAAGAGAAAAATTTTATTTCTATTCATGCATTTCAGAGGTTTCAGGAAGGGTCCAAGGTGGAAACATCATTGTACAAGGACAAGGAAGAGTAAAGATACACATCTCATAGCAGCCAGGAAGTAGAGAGATAAGAATTATCCCAGAGGAAGAGCCTTGGACCAGATAGAGTCTAACATTGCAATGAGCCTTCCAGAGACTCAGAAATGTGATTTAATGACCTAGGCATCTCTAAAACTAATCAAATTGACAATCAGGATCAACCATCACAAAATGACATAGTAAAAAGCCTCTTGCCAGATGCCAGTTCATGAATCTTAGACTTTCCAACCTCTAGAACCATTAGATAAATAAATATCTGTAGTCTTAGATATTTGGTCATAGCAGTTAAAAATAGACTGAAATAGACACTTATTTCCCTTCTTCGTTATTTGGAATCTCAATAAATGAAGAGAAGGGCTTATATTTTCACTCATTAAGTAAAGATTCAGGAAGTTTTGACATAATTGCCTGCTTGCTCCAGCAAACTTGGGGCTTGATTTAATGTCTACCTGAGCATCTATTTGTATTTGTGGCTGAGCAAAATTATCATCTAAATGTTTTAGGGTTTGCAGCCCTCTCAAGCACGATGTTCCTAGGTTTTCTTTTTTTCTTTTCATTAAGTTTATTGGTATATTTTAGGTATAAAATACAGTTACATTCATCATTGTGATCTTGTATCTTTACATGAGTATCTTGGGTTTTATTTTTTCCCCTTCCCCTGCCCTCCCTTCACCTCCTCCACCTTTCCCTGTTTACAAAGACTTTGTTTCCATTTTTTCCCTTTTCTCATATTTTTTCGTTTCCCTTCTTTCCTTTCCCCTACCCCTCTTACTTCACCTACTCCTTTAGACCTTTTCTTCCTGTTACACAATATCAATTATACATTTTTAAAATTACAATATCAAGATCTAGAAGACATTACCACAGATTTTGCACAATTTAAAAGGATACAGAAAGCATATTACAAAAATCTTTTTTGAAATAAATTTGACAACTTCTAAGAAGTACCTTGGAAGGCAAATTAATGAAACTAACTCTGGAGAAAATATAGAATTTGAGTAGCACCTATTAAAGAAAGTATATTCCTAGCTTGAAAACCTACCTATATGACAACAACAGGCTCCTATACATTTTAAATGATAAATTATATCAAATATTTAAAGCAGAAAAAAGAGGGAACATTTCTACCCTCATTTTAGGAAATCAACATCATGCTAATACTAAAACTGGATAAAAATAATAGAATAAAAAAGTGTGAACAAAGATAGAAATTTGTTTAACAAAGAAAACTATTATAAGTCAGATCTGGCAGTATGTAGAAAGTGGTTTTATTATAGGGATGGCAGTGTTAGTTCAGCATTGGAAGATCCACCCCACAAAGTCATCATTTTAACAGAGGAAAGGAAAAAGCCATATGATCTTGTCAGGAGTTGGAGAAAAAGTATTGGACTAAATTCTACAGGTGTTCTTGGTAAAAGCTATCAGGAGACTAGAAGTAGAACAGAACCTTCTCAACAGATTAAAGATGTGTACTCCATACTTCCAACAAAAATGCCTTATATGAATGGAAAAGAAGATATAATGCTTTCTACCTAAGGTGGGAAACAGGGGCAGATATGCCTACTCTTCATCTGTCCATTCAATTTTGAAACCTAGGCCCAAACCAAAATAGTCTGGCAATAAAATGACACAATTAGGATAGGATTGGCAAGGTAGAAGAAAAATCTTTATATGTAGATGAAATGATCATCTACAGAGAAAATACTAAGAAATCTCTAGGAGCCCCTAGAACTTATATTTGAATTTAGCAGGATTAGAAAACACAAAGTATATATAAAAATTCAGGTCTGTGTATATTTGCTAGAAATGAAGAATTTGATATTGAAATTTAAAAGTTATGTAGGAATACAAAGGACCTAGAAAAGTAGAAAGAAAGAAAAACAGTGCTGGAAGACATTTATTACCTAATTTTAAGACTTCTTCTAAAGCTACAGTTATCAAGGCAGTGTTGGTGTAAGGAAAGACATACAGATCATTGGAATAAAACAGAGAATCTAGAAATAGAACTGCACATATATGTTCCACTGAGTTTTAAAAAATTATTTAACATTAACATTTTATGTAACATAAACTCAATTCAAGAGCAGAGGAAGAGATAGTGTTTTCAGCAAATGACAGTGGAACACCTGGTATCCATGTATAAAAAATTAACCTCAACCCTTTATTTGCATATGTAAAAATAACTTGAAATGATCTATGAACCTAAATGTGAAAGACTAAAACTTTAAGAAGAAATAACAAGGGAAAATTTTTATGAATTTAGGGTAGGCAAGAATTTCCTAGGATATAAAAAACATGATGTATAAAAGAAAAAAAATTAATAAATGAGATTCCATCAAAATTTGGAACTTTAAAAGACATTGTTAAGAAAATGAAAAGTAGTCCTTAGACTATATTTATAATGCATATAATCTATGACCAGAATATATAAAGAACTTACAGCTTATTAATAGACAACCCAATTAAAAAGCAGACACAAGAAGATGATAAATAGCCAGTACAGCACAAGGAAAGTGTGCAACACTAGAATCAGAAGAATACTAATCAGTAAAATAACAAGATTGAATTATACATTCATTAGGGAGATGAAGTTCAAAGTTTTAAAAGAACAAATGTCATCTTAGGTATGAACCAGTTAGAACTTACTAATGCTGCTAATGTGAATGTAAAATGATCAAACCATTTTGGAAAACAACATAGAAATTTCTTGTATTACTATTAAGAATCAACAGTTGTTTTCTTAAGTTTTTACTTAAGAGGAATAAACACACATGTTCCCAATAGATTTGTATATAAAAATTGACTATCCCTTATCTAAAATTCTTGGGACCAGAGTGTTTCAGATTTTCAATTGAAATCCACTTGATCTGCAAAGAGGATAGCTACTCCTGCTTTTTTTTCGGGGTGGGGGGGTGTGCTCCTGTCACATGGAGGATTGTTTTCCACCCTGTAACTTTCAGTCTGTGAGGTTTTTTTTTGAATTAAATGTGTTTCTTGTATGCAGCATATTGTTGGATCTTGCTTCTTGACTCATTCTGCCAGTCAATTTCTTTTGATTGGTGAATTGAGATCATTAACATAGATGGTTATAACTTATACATATTGGCTTATCATTGTCATGACCTTTTCTGTTTGTTGGATTCTCCTCCTTTGTGTTTAATTTCTTGTTGTGCCCAATGGATTCATTCTGCTGGGCTTCGTGGGGTTGTGAATCCTCATTGTCTTTTCTTAAATTATTGTATAAAATTTTTTGGAGTGCTGGTTTGGTATTCATGAAGTTCCTAAGGTGCTCTTTGTCATGAAAGTATCTTGCTTCTCCATCAATTTTGAAAGATACTTTTACAGGGTACATCAACCTGGGTTGGAGGCTGTTTTCCTTTAGGGCTTGAAATATATCACTCCAAGCTCTTCTTGCCTTGAGGGTTTGCATTGAGAAGTCTGATGTGATTATGTTGGGCTTTCCATTGCATATGATTTGTTTCTTTTCTCTAACTGCTTCTAGAATTTTGTTCTTCTGTTGAGTTTCTATTATATGCCCATGTGTAGATTTTTTTTAAACCACAGCTACTTGGAGTCCTATATACCTCACTTATCTGTATGTCAAGTTCTTTTCCTCTGCTGGTGAAGTTTTCTGCCATCACTTCTGTGAACAGTTTTTTTTTTTTTTTAATGTCATCTGCACTCTCTCCTGTTTCTTCATTGACTCCATTCAGTCTTATGTTATTCTTCTTTGCATCATTTAGCAGGTGCTGGGTTGATTTCTCATGGTCCCTTACAATTTAAAAGCAATTTTTCTTTTCCTGGTCACTAATAGCAATCTTATCTTCTATATCTGAAATTCTGTCCTCACATTGGTTCATTCTGTTGTGTAGACTTTCAATGCAGCTTATAATTTCCTGGAAATCTGTTTGTATCTGTTTTATGGACTCCATTTGTTTCCTATGTTGGGATTCCATCATGTTCCACAGCTCCTCTATTTTTTTATCTGTGTCCTCTCTAGATTTATTAATCATGTCTTGTACTATGGGCACAATCTTTGCTGTTATCTGAGAAATTATTTCTGATTTCATTTTTTCCAGATCCTCTTTTGTTGCCAGTTCAGGGAGTCCAGGGTTTGAGTATCAGAGTGTTCCATCTCGTTTCCCTTTGGGGTTGTTTTATGTGATCTGGATGTCTGGTTTTGAAACTTGTTTAAGTGTCTTTTCATTTCATCTGGGGTAGGGGGTGAGAGGTCGGGTGGTTGCTGCTGCTGCCTGTGCTTCTCACATCCTCTGTGCTGGTGGGCATGGTACTGTGGCCTGGAAGCCTCCTTCCTGTGCCCTGGGAGTGGCTCATCTCCTCTGTGCTCTTTCCTAGGTTTTCTTAAACATTGTCTGTCTTCAGACCTCCAAAAGCTAGCAGAACTCTCAGCCTGGCTATTGCTATGATGGTCCACAACCACACCACAGAAACTACACATAACCACTTCTGTTCTCAAACCTTATTATTTATTTAATCTTTTGTCATTGTTGATTACTTCACTATGTTTAACTAGCTGGTAAAATCCAATTTGTTTCATATCCTCAAGTATGTGCTCAGAGGGCAGAAAGAAATAAATAATGTCTACAAATTTTGTCTTCTTATTCTTTATCTCTTTTTCTTCCTTCCCTAGAAATGATAAAGAAGTGGGATTTTCTTTTTATGCTTGTTATGGCTTGTATTGAGATGTCCCCCCAAAGCCTCATCTGGCCTTAGAAGGGTAGTTTTGAAGGTGCCTTTATCTAGGGTGTATGATACCAGGATTAAGTGAGTGATGCTGCAATTAAGGGTATAAAGGGATAAAAGATGCCCTACCCTTGGTGTCAGTGGTGCAAACCAAAGGGTGGATAGTCTGGATGAACTATATTGGCAGGTTTGGTTGCTGCTGCTTCACTACTTCTCTGCTTTGCTGCCTTCTGCCTGCCACGAACTGTTTCTCCCTGGTGATTCCCCTCTGCCATGCTTCCCTTCCTTGGAACCAACCCACTATGGGCTGAAACTTCTAGAATCTGTGAGCTGAAATAAAGCTTTATTCCTATAACTTTAAGTGTTAGATGTTTTGTCTCAGTGACAAAAATGTAACTAAGACACTCTTTATAATATATATTTAGTTGTTTATTCCAGTAAACACATAAAGGTTCTTTTCTCAAAAGTATGGAAAACTCCATGAGCTAAGTATTTTAAGATCACTTTTGATATGTTAAAGCTAATCTTAGCTAATGTATAGATAAACTTGCAGGATTTTACTTAAAGGTCAAATTGCTCTCTTAAATTGGATCAACTGGCTTAAGGGTTCTACAATCTACTTTCATGTCTGTGTCTTAGCAGGGTACTGGTGTTAGAGTTATAAATTGAACTTAATTTAAGTTGAAGATTAAAGTGAATCACTTTAATGTTATATGGCTGTAGGCACATGGAAATATTCATAGTTATTCAAGCATCTGCTTATTTTTCATATTCTGTTCTCTTGAATAAGAATACTCCTATTTACATTGTCTAAATGTGCAAATTTTGTTCCATCCTTTAAGACAAAAATCAAATGTCACCTTTTCTGCTATCTCTTTCAGTTATCTCCCTTGGATTTCTTCAATTTATAGATACTTCTGTATAAGATGTATTGAATTAATCTCCCCTGTTTGAATTTACTTTTGAGAAAGTTCTTTTTTTAAATAGATCATTGTTACATTATTATATAAAAACACAGAAAAGTTCCTGCAATAGCATGGTATGTATATGTTGAAAAGAACTGTAAACTAAATTACTTTGTGATAGTATAACTGGGTTAAAGAAAAACAAAATAATCATGTAAAGTGCTAAATTCAGAATTCAGTTTATTTAATATAAAAATATACAAAAGATCATAAGGTAGTATATTATTAATAGTTATGTGTGTAATATAAATGATAAACACTTGCATAATTTAGAAGAAAGAGAAATTGTTATGGTCCAGGATGATTTAAATAAATCATCATAAATAGGTTAATGAAATAAATTTGAACTTGAAATACCTGTGGTTAGAGCAAACTTGTCCAATATCTATATACTAAGTCATACACTTGTCTTTATTAAAGTCTTTGTATCTTAGTTAAATATTTATGAACAACTTAGCTTTGTCCCAATTCAAAAGTATCCTGCATTGTGTTGATTTGGTAGTGAAATCTGTACTTATAGTAACTATAGTTTTGTGAGGATTGAAAATTTTATTTATTTAATGACATTCATAGTTTATCTTTCATTCATCTAATAATAATATATTTTTTCTCTCTACTGTGTTTAATGTACTCTGGTAGGTCAGAGAAATGATTAAGATAGCTACAGTTCTCATTCAAAAATTTATAATCTCACCTAGCAAGACAAACAGGTAAACAAATACTGAAATAACTTCTTGTAATAAAATGACTAGAATACATATGGGCAATTATTGGACATATTCAAGTTTTTCCAGTTGGACGGAAAAAGGAGACTACGCTTAGATTGAGTCTTGAAAGATAGATACCTGTTTACCAGATATAAAAATAGGAGGGAAAAGGCACAGTGAGGGGAAAACAATCAGGAATGAAACATAAAAATTTGAATAACATAACTAACATGAAAATTTGATGTAGTTGTATCATAGATGTAACTGCTATGTGGGTAGGTTTTACATGGTGGTCTGTTGTGAATACGTGTTCTCTCCACAGTTTATGTTGAGATTTAATACTCATTGTGATAATCCAAGGAGGGGGAATCTTTTAGAAATTTATTAAATCATGAAGGTTCTGCTCTCATGAGAAGATAGTGCCTTATAAAAGGGCTGGAAGGAACTAATTTAAGTCCTTTCTGCTCTTCATCCTCTAGATGCCTCCACATTTGAGTACCAGACTCCTGAATAACACTACTCCTGGTGCCTTGATGGTGGCCTTCAAGCCTTCAGAACAGGGAGACATAAATTTCTGTTCTCTATAAATTACCAAGTCTCATATATTTTGTTACAATAGCACAAAGAAACTAAAAAATTATGGAAAGAAGTCATTTCAGGAAAAATGAATCATTTTTCTTTTATTTTCTTGGTCTATTGAGAATAGTTCACTTCTGTTTCATTTTGTTTTAATTTTTAAGTAAATGTATTATAGTTGTGAATTCTATACCCTTGTGTATTTTTGCTACTGCCCTGCTCCAATGGATCTCACAGAAGTCCATTTTCTCCCATGAAAACTTTTGTTTTTCATCCTCGAGTCAGATATTACTATTTCATAATTCCTCCTCTGCACCATAGTGTGTATGTCTCCAGAGGTCATATATAATTGGTTAAAGCTATTTTAAAATCTCATCTCTTTCCCACAAAAATCCTCAGTTCGTTTTCCTGTCAGGTCATTATATCTTTCCTTAACTCATATTAAGTTTTTGCACTAGGACAGGCACTATTGTGTTTTATTTTATTTATTCAGATAGTTGTTACAGTGATCTCACAAGCTAAATCCAATGATTACCTTCTTTTTTGGTGGAAGGAAAAATTAATTCAGGAGGCCACCTAGTTAGCAAATGATTAATCTAGGACTTCAATACAACTGACCAAGCTATTGAAAAGAGTGTCTTCACTAGAAGTCTGGAGATAAATTATCAAGCTTTCACCACCATATCAACTACCTATTTGCAGCTGAGCTCACACAATTGACTTTTTCTTTCATTCTGTTTCTCTTTCACTATATTATGATTTTTACTGTTCTTTTACTGTCCCTCCTTTTGTTTGTATTGAAAACCAACCTTCTGTCAGGTCCCAATACATATCTCATTCTCAAAGATACTGGTCCTTGATTCCTCACTCCCTATGTTCTGCAACAGATATTTTCTATCTTGGTGCAATTGTTCTTACAATCAACATGAAAACGTTGCCAGTTCATGCTTTGTCAAGTTTCTCTCCTATCAGTCTTTTTGAATCCTCTTTGCTCAGATTTTAACCTATGTTCTCCAAGAAAACTGCTCTTTTCAAGGTCTCTAATAATGTCCTTGAAACTTGTTTCATTGGTCAGTTCTCATTTTTTCCCTACTGGATCGATATTTCAGCAACATTTGACATAGATGATCATTTCCATCATGAGACATATTTTTGCCAGATTTCCAAGACAATGTATTCCCCACATGACCTCTTAAACTACTTTTTGACATAATGTTTGATGAGTTATCATCATCTCCCAAATCTCTATGAGATGAGGCACAATCTGTAAACATTCTATGTTTGAAATTTATTCCCTTGGCAATTGTACATACTCTTAATCTTATACGTCACAAAAACACTTTCAAGTCCAAATTTATACTCACTCTGAGTTATTCCCTGATCACCAGATTCATGTATCCAGCTGCCTACTCATTTGTTCACCATGACATATAATGTATGTCTTACACTCAGTCTGTTCAAAACCAAGCACCAATCTTCCTCTATTCCCACTAAAATTTGCTTTCCCGGATTTCTTTCCTGTCTCAGTAAATGGAAAACTACTTTTATAATTTCTCAGATGAAATGTCTGGCATCTAATTAGTATTTTTCTCACATATTCAAACTTTTTTGAATCCACCAATACTGTAAGTTCTACATTTAAAATATGCATATAATGGAAACACTTTTCACTACCTAAATCACCAATCCTATAGTTTCTGTCTTTATCATCTACCATATAAATATATAAAAGTTCACTGAAGGTCAAACTGAATCCTCTGAAAAAGGTCAATTGTCATTCTTCTACTCAATGAATTCCACTATCTTTGCAAAACACTCCTAATAAACTCGATAAGATGGCTTAGAAATCTCCACAAAAATCTGCTTCCTTCATAATTTTCCCTCTGGGTCATTCTTCTACTATTTCTAGTACTGTATTGCCTAATTCAAACTGATCAGTACTTACTGTTTCATAAAGTTTTGTTTTGTTGTTTTTTTCTGCTTTTATTTTTTGCATTCCCTATCCTCTTTCTTATCAAAATTACTCCTTCAGTTATCTTGAGAGTTTACCAACTCCTTTGGGCAATCTTTTCCAATTGCCTAATTTTATATATAAATTTATAGCGAATATTTTCCTATTCTGAATCCTACCTTATGGCTTGTCTGCTTTAGTGAACTTGAACCATTTATATTTAACATGCTACATGTCTCTATTTGATTTTATATTTCTCTTTAGCATTTAGTTCCTAAAAGGGCAAAAGTTTTTGTGGAGGCAGAGGAAGCTATGTCTCTAAAACTTGAGAGAGTCCAGTCCTAACAAGTAGAAAACACTTGGTAAAATCAAGGGGACACGCTACTTACTGGATCCTGAGAGGCCTGAGACAGCTTTCTAAAAACCACAAAGGGCATCCAAGTCTAACAAATAGACCATACTTGAAAATGCATATTTCATAGACTATGTTAAACCAAAATGTCCTCCAAATTCATTATAATTGTTTATAATCTCATTCATGTTGTGCTTTGATACATCCATGAACTTTGGGCACTGTAACAGTTCCACAAAATTAAAGACAAAACTCTTCTTTCAATAGAAAAGAGCAGCCTCTCTTTGACTGGAGTGATTTGCTATGCCAATTCAAAGACCTACTCCCTCCCTGTAAAAATCACATAAAGACTATGACACATGGCTTGTTGAGTACCATGAGCTCTTCTCTCCCACAGTTCCCACCTGGTGGAGTGAACTGATCTTTGGTTTTTGAAAATAAATTATGTACTTTCACTTCTACTTCTGTGTGACTTGCTTAATTGTTTGTTCAGATATCAAAAATCTAGAACTGATGATGCAACCCCCACCAAGATGACAAGAGAACTACCTCCCTTCAAAGATGATGGCCTGAAAACTGATAACTTCAAAACTCCACCTACACCCCATTTACAAAATTTCCCAGTTCCCATATCACAAAACTGGCTACCAAGCTCCCAATATTTATCCTTGGGGAACAAATCATTGCAAAAACTAACTTCTTGCTTTTGTTTTGGTTGTTTATTGTTGTTTAGGTAAATTTGGTATCTTCAAGATTTTCTTAATGTTAGTAAGATTTCCAGATTCTCAGAGTATATTTTGGAAAAACTTACACAGTGATTTCAAGCTATTACCATGGCAGCTATTTGGATCAGAGTACTATTTTTTCCCCAGAGCTATTTCTGTATCATTAAATCCTTGATAGTACTTCATTATTTGGTATCTGTTAAGCTTATACAAATTTTAGTGTCTAATTTACCTAATAAATTATGTATGACAGAAGAGAAAACTTATAGAACAATAAACAACACTAGTAATTAACTCCTTGAAGCAGGAAAGCAGTATATTTGAGAGTACCATTACGTCTTTAATACAATGCTATCAAGTAATTAATATGAAAATATTGCTTTATTGAAACTCATATTGTTTTTCACATTTATTCATTATAGGGAAACCAGAAACAGAAATGAGGAGTAGTGGAATTACAATATTGCCTTTATTAGAGAAGCTTTTATTTTATTAAAACAAAGGAAAGAGAATGAAAAAAATACTGCCTAACAGGATGTAAGACAAAAAATGTTGCTGTGGCAACCAAATGCCATTTGTTATATTCTCTTTATTAGGCTACAGAAAGTGATTGCACAGAGAAGAAAATACTCTTTTGATGTAAAACCAAAATTTGATTGAGATACATATTTCTCTTTTCTCCTTATGTAATTATGAAATGTTATCCTTTGGGGGAGGAAAGTACTTACATTCTTTTGGACTGTATGAAGGTTTAAAGGAATTGGGAGGTTTGCATAGACCTGAGATCTCTGTGGTTGATTTATACTTTTGCTCCTAGATGGGAAGAAAACAGGATAAATAGTAAAGCTTGTAGGAAAAATGATACAGTGCAAGGTCCATAGAGTCCATTGTCCATAGAGTCTCATAGGTTTGATGTCCCTCATCTTAGATGAATCATGTCATCAATCTATCTATCTCCATCTCTACATATATTTGATCACTGAGAGTTACCTCTATAATCATATACTAGATAGACTGTCACACACAATGCAGTTTCACTTTAATAATTCTGTCTGTATGTTCCAGTTTCAAAAGGCACCTCTTAAGGTCGTTATATTAAACAGAAATAGGAACTCACCACTTTCTCACTATGTCTTACACTTCCTAAGCCTCTGCTCTGTATCATGCTTAAACTACTATATCTTGACAGCTTTATTTTATGTAGTGCTGTGGCCTCAAGAGGTATAAAGAGTTTATCAGCCACAATAAACCTGTAGATCTAGTTTTCTCTGGATGTTTTTAATTTCAAAAGCACTAGCAAAATCAAATATACATGGATTGTTCAGAATTGTCTAATTTCTACATCTTGGAATTAAATACCCAACTCTTTTTATCGTCTAATTGTCTCAACTAATATTTGAATACAATCACTTTTCCAAATCTACTTCTCTTAGGTTCTTGAATGTAATTAGCTTTCATATGTGGAACAAAATTTAAAATCAATATTGTTTTAGACATGCAAACGTGTTTCTCATGTATTTGATGCATATTTTTCTATTGTTGAAAACAGCTGGAAAACCAATTAGAAACTGTATTTTATTTTACATTTTAAAGTGAAATAAGACAATTTAAACATTTTAAGTTTATAAATTGTTGTAAACTACAGGGGAGAAAAAAAGTGTTTACCTTTGAGGCTGTAATGACATCTCCAATAGTTCATAAGTACTGAATATTTTTAGGTGAGCATGAATTTCCTCTCAAAGGAGAGCTATTTTTCTCTCTAATGCTGTGTGTGACAGTATGTCATTTAGAATGCAGTGACTTTTCATGGGAGTTGCTAAAACATGCTCAGTTTACACTAAGCTAGTTGCTGGAGTTATCTTTGTCTCAGTCCAGTGGCTAATAAAATTACAGTCTTAAGCAATATTGAAGAAAATATCTCTACAAATACAAATTTTAAATGGCTCTTTACCAAAGCCACTAACTTTATGCTTGACTGAAGATCATCAAAGCTCATTTTTGTGTTTCTTGCCCTTTATTTTTTCTTTGCTGTGTTCTCCCTTCAAGGGTTTCTTAATTCTGCAGTCTAAATATACATGTTCAAATCAAAGGTATTATATCTGATGCCTGTTTCTGTGATTGTGACCTTCAAATGTTGTCCAAAATTTTTCTCCTACCAGTGACTACTCCATTCAAAGATCTGGACTTGGTGGCTGAAGTTATTTCATAGCTTCTCTGAACATCTTGAATTTGTAAAGCAATTTATTTTTTTCACTATGCATCAGGAGACCATCAGGGCCTAAGTAATTGCTGATGATTTGATGCGTATTTATGTGAAATAGAAAAAATTAGTGAAATTTTTGTTAGTAGGGATCAAGAAAAAAAGGAAAGTTAAAAAAATTTTACACTCCTTCACTTGCTTACCATCCTATTTTTACCTGTAGTCATACATGGAGATGTGAGATAGATGGGTAGCAGTACATGCACATGGATTTATATATATTGATAGGAACCAAAGTTCAGAAAGTAGTTCTTTTTCCATTTATTTTATCAGCCCCCAGATATGTACAAGATGACAGCTTGTACTTTTCTTGAGAAAGGCAGTGACATTTATTTTTGAGTTAATGATCTCAAATGAATGATAACAATGGAATATTGTTAACTTACTCATAGGGTTCCAAACATTGTTTCAATAGAGATAATGGGCTTATTTTAAAAAGCCAGAGAAAAAGCCAGATATTTGAATCCAAAGGATTAAATAAAAAAATTTCGGTGAGATCTGAAATCAATAAAACTTCCATTCCCATCTAATCTGTAATATATTTTAGCTGAACAATTTTATATATATTATTTATCTATCAATTTTCTTATTTGTAATATAGAGATATTAATAAAAACATAATAATAATTTTTCTGTGTGCCCTAAATGGATAAATGCATAATAATACTAAAAAGGTCAGGCAAAAATTTGAAAAATTATAAATGTCAGCATGTCTATACCAAGGCATCATCATCATCATCATCATCATCACCGTAACTTTACCATTGTAATTTTAAATTATATTATCATTATTGCTTTGATTGGAAAAATGTGTTTAAATGTTGTCATAGTGCAGTAACTGATAGTGAGGACTTTGAAGTTAGGCTATCTTTTTCTAAATGACTCTTCTGTCAAAAACCAGCTTATATTCTTCTCCTAATCTCCCAAACCTCAACTCTTTTAGTTGTGAAAGAGACCTACTCAATAACCCATTATATAGAATTATATTGTAAATTAAATGATGATTTATGTCTTCTGGTACAGTAGAAAACTTTTAGTGTAATTTTGATCCCACTATTACTAATCTAATTAATACTATTTCATAAGAAATGATTGGAATTTTTTTCTTCCTTTTTTTATTCTCTTATTTAATTTACTACATTACACAAATAAGATGGTGCTTGTTAGTAAACATTTACTCCTCAGGAAAAATAGAGAAATAGAGATATTTACTAAAACTTGAGTTTTTATTTTATGTTTACTATCAACTATATTAAAATATAATTTAAATTTTGAGTCTAATAAGTATACAAATCATGTATTCTTAGATTTACAGGTTTTGGGATGCTATGTTAATATTTGGACACTAATGGTATCTTAGTTATTTTCCTGTTGCTGAGACAAAATTCCTGACAGTCTCAAGTTAAAGGAGGAAAGGTTTATTTTAGCTCACAGTTTGTACAGGTTTCAGTCCATAGTCAGGTGGCTCCAAGACAGGTGACACATGGCAGAGGGGCATCACAGAGGAGAAACAGTCCATGGGAGGGTAGGCAGAAAACACCAAATGACAAGCTTTCATTTACCTTTATATTCCATCCAGGCCACAAGCCTGTACGTTAGATGGTGCAACCCACACCAACCATCCACACCCAGAGCTATGCTAAACCAATTAATAGACTAATCCAGTATCATACCCTTAATCACAGCATCAAATACCATGATCCAGCCACATCCCAAATACCCTACCTCTGAGTGCATGAGGCTTTGGAGGGATATTTATATATGAGTCATAACAAATGGCATTGCAATAATTTTGAAAGGAAAAAAAGTGATCTAATACTTAAAAGTGAACTCTTAGGATTCACTTTCCTAAATCATGTAAGATTTATAATATTATTTTTCTCTTGCTATTCACAAAAATATGACTACATGAACCATGTTAGATAAAAACTCCATAAGGAGACTCAAGGATAAGGAAAGTAAGAAAAAATGGATTCATATGCCCTGCCTTTCAGTTGAGGCAGGGTGAGAGTTAGAGGTAGGTGCCAGAAAGCCCAAATATGTGGAGGTTATAAAAGACAACCTAGGACAACCCAGGAAGGTGGCTAGCATGAGAATGTCCATATACATATCCTGACTTAGGAGCAGCAGAGGAGAAACAGTCAACTTATAAATCTAGACAATGGATCTGTGACAGCTTAGCATTTGCCAAACTGTAGCAGAGGGTAAAGTGATGTGGTATCTGAGTGCTTGGGTAAAGCACAGAACACCTGAGTAATCCAGGTTTGAAAGGCTTGTGGTCAAGGATATACTTATGGACAAATCACCAAATACCAAATGAAATTTAGGTATCCCAGGTTATTTATGTATATGGATAAAATTTTGATTGAAAGACATTACTTATCTCAGTATATTTGTATATTTGAGCATGAGTAGATGGTGATTTATGAAACCATATAGATTACTACTTAACCAATGTCTTAGTCATAAAGTACACTAAGTGTCTTTAGACAAGTCAGTAAAGGAAGGGGATATTCTTCAGATATTGAGTTCTTGAATTGATCAAGTTTAAATATACTTTCTTTTCCTTTTGTTAAAAAAATCAAGGAAAATAAACACTTTAATTGGAAAGTTAGAGGGAAAATATGAAGGTGTCCAGCTTAATTAGCTCTAATATAGAAGTTTGGGTTGGCCAACCCACAGTGGCAAGAGGCCACATTTCAAGGATTAAAAACTTTAATTTTAAAATATTGTTGAATTTGGCACTTAGAAGTTTTATTAAAGAGAAAAGTGATTTTATTTATACTGCTTTTTCTAGCATAAGATTTATATACTGGGTATAGTAGTAATAAAATAAATCTTTGGAAAAAGTGAGGAAAGCATGAGCATTTCTCTCAACTTTGGAAAGTTTTCAACTATTTTAAAGGCTTGGAAGCAAGACGATATCAATAACAAATATGGACAGAAACAAATGCAGAATACTTTGATCTTTTGATTACATAGTCCTATATCTTCACCCCATCATCTTGTTTTTGATATGATGATAATATGCCTCAACATTACATTTCCTTTGTTTGGCCTGCCTGGCTGATTACATTTCATATACTCATCACATGGCAAGTTCTTATTTGCTGACCACCATTAACCCTGCATTTCTTTCCCTGATTTTTTAAATTTCTTTTTTCCATTTCACATATTTTTCCATCTACTAAACCAAAAATGTTGATGAAAGAGTTTTAAACAAAGACAAATAATCATTGTTCCAGAATGTGTCTCTTGAATATCAGTGTTTTGAAAATAAGCCCTTAAATTTAAATGGGAATGACAGTAGAAAAGTAGTAAAATTAGTAAATAGTAAAATTCCAAAGAAAGTGTCTATTAAAAGATAATAAATACAAAAAATAATGATAGCACTCTTCATTTCCTCATGTGAGCAGACAATATCTTCCAAGAATTCATAAAATAATTTAATGATAATATTAATTATATATCCAATGTATTAATTTGGTTACATAGCTTACAAATGGGAGATCATGTAGGTGACACAGAGCAAGAAAAATTTTTGAAGAACATAGAATCCTTTTGGAATCAATCACGTTGAAGTGAAACACCAATTTGGTGGTGCTGTATTCAGGGATGATATCAAAATGCTTGACAAGTAGCATGATACAGCACGAATCCCAGTCATTTGCCAGTTTTGAGTAAATTTCTATTTTCTTTTCGGCCATGTGTTTGTCTTCTCTCTGGAAGTACACTACACATCTTTTGTGTATTTTTTATTAAAAACTCTTTTTTTCTTTTTATATTCAATTGCAAGCTCTTTTAATTCCTGATTGCTACAAATTTTTATCAAATGCATCTCAAGCAATAATTTCCCACCAAGCTTGAGTATTACATACATTGGGGAAAATTGATGCTACCATTAGAATTTTATGTCTTCCAAGAAAATAAAACCACCCGTGAGAAAACAGCATTCATGAAGTCTGTTACTCTACTTTTCTAATAGAGGCTTACTAAAATGTATATTCCTGAAAAGAGATGCATTTAAGTAGGGGAAAAAAACTCAATGAGAACTGAAAAGCAATTGAAGGCCAAAAAATATATATATTTTTATAACTTGGTATTTAAAAACTTGTTTATACCACACACTTCTCAGTCTAGCACTGGATTTTTTTTTGTTTTGTTTTCAATCATGGGATTTATTTTTCTATTATCTGTGAAACTTTTGGTCACTTCTTAGATATTTAACTTTTCTAATAAAGAATTTATCTATTTTTAGAGCTGTTTTTTTAAAAGGATTCCTTATTTCTATTCCTCAATTATTATTTTTTATTTGCACCTACCTACATATTTTTGTTTTAAAATCATAGTTCTTAATGCATGTTAAGGGGTTAATTTAATTTAATTTAATGAGTTCCTTCTGGCATGTCTATATATGCATATATCACACTTTGATCTTAGCTATATTAACTTCTCCCACTTTTGTTCTCTCCTCCCTCCTGCTTCTCCAACTTCTATCCTCCTACATTAGCAGTCCCTCTTCTACTTTCAGTTCATCCTTATTATCATTTTAGCATCCACATGTGATATAACAGTATTACTTGTTTTACTGTACCTCAGTTATTTCACATCATATGTTGTCTTCCAGTTCCATTCAATTTCTTACCAATAACATTATTCCACTCTCCTACTTGTTGGACTTATAACTCTGTGTGTGCATATGTGTCTATGAAGAAATGTGTGTGTGTATATATGTGTGTATGGATGTAAATATGTAAATATTCATTTTTCTTTGTCCATTCATCTGTTGAAGGCCACCTGGTCTGATTCCACATCTTGGGTATTAAGAGTATTGCCACAATAAGCAGTGGTATCTTTTGTGTATTCTGACTTTTTTCATCTTCAGTTATTTACCCAAGAGTGATACAGCTGAGTCATAAGATAATCCTATTATTATTCTGTAGTGTTTCCTTTAGTGGCTTCATCAGTTTACATTCTCATCAACACTGTATAAAGCACTCCTTATGCCCTGTATTCTTTTTATTTTTTTAATATATATATTTATTGGTACGTTTTAAGTATAAAATACATTTACATTTATCATTGGGTGTTGCCCTGTATTCTTTCCAGCATGAAATTTTTGTGTTTTAGTTTGTTTTTATGATACTAGCTATTCAAAGAGGAGAAAGATAATATCTTAATGTAGTTTTGATTTGCATTTCTCAAATGGAGAAAATGTTGAGCCATTTTTTATATATTTATTGGCTTTTGGTACTTATTCTTTTCAGGAGTATCTGTTGATATCATTTTCCCATTTGGATTGTCCCTTTGCTGTTAGGATTTTTGAATTCCTTATATATCTGGATATCAATCCTCTGTCAATGAATACCTGGCAAAGATTTTTCTCTCATTCTTTAGTATATCTCTTCTTTTCTTTCCTTTGCTGTTTAAAACTTTTAACGTGATGTAATCTCATGTTGTCAATTTTTGTATTCATCTCCTAAGCCCTGGTCAGGAAATGTCAGTGCTCATACCATAGAATGTTACATCTATGTTATCCTTTATTTGTTTTGGAATTAGAGATCTTACAGTAAGGTAACTTATCAATTTTGAATTGATTTTCATACTTGACATTTGAATTCAAAACACATCCCATATATCTTTTACCATGATCAAGTTGGTTTCGTTCAAGTGATGCAAAATTGGTTCAATATATTAAAATTAATAAACATAATATATCCAAACATATCTGAAATTGAGGCATCAAGGTGGTGTAAAGGAAGCAACAGGTTTCCCCACAATACTGAGCAAGCCCAGGCATGTGGTGCTGCTGCAAGAGATGATAGGAACACCATCAACTGGAATGCAATTTTAGCAGGATGGAGACCAGATGAAATAAAGAAATAGGATGTTAAGCTTTAGATCAAAATTATCCCCTTAAATTCTCATCTGTTTGGGGGTTGGTACTACACTCATCCACAGATTCAATCACTTGTGAATTCACAGTTGATTATGCTGGTAGGATGTGAGAACTAGTCAGAAGATGCAAGTCACTGGAAACATGACCTGGAAGAGTGTATCTCCCTTTCCAACACCTCCGTTCACTCTCTGCTTCTTAACTGTAATGATATGAGTAGCTTTTCTTCACCAAGTTCCCTCTGCCAGGCCATTTCTGCCTTGCAATTAGCCTGGACAGTAAACATAAGCCAAAATAAAACTCTCCTTCTTTGTAGGTATCAGGAAAGTGACAGAAAACTAAATAAGACACAGGAGAACCTAGAAAAGGAAGTATCGCTGCTGCACAACCCAGCCACCACAGCCAGCACATGCCTAGGAATTACACCTTTCTGTGAAAGCCACAAAAATCTTCCATGGGAAGAAGCCAGGGTAGAGGCTATTGGTTGGGGCTCATCCTAGCCACCACTCCCCTCAGTGTCAGCATAGACAAATGTCTCTCCCACCATGATAGGCTCTGGAAACTGAGATATAATAGCAAGTGAGAGACTCCGTGTTCATGGGCTCTGTTACACACACACACACACACACACACACACACACACACACACACAGGTCTGGAGACAATGCCATCCTGTGAAACACACAAAGACTTCTTGCAAAGAAGTCAAGAGGTGGCTGCCATGTGACAAGCACCCAAGGCCCCCACTGTCATCCTCATTTCGAGCTGAGACAAACAATTCTCTTACCAGGACAGGAAGAAGGAATCTTACCATTCACTGGTGTCATGGGACCTGTGAATGAGACTGAATCGTGGAGGGCTGCAGTGAGGCCATGGTGGAAGAGAAGAAAAATGAACCATGTCATGATTTAAATTGAGACTGTGCCCTAAAGGCTTCATGTGCTTATATGCGGGGATTTGGGAAGATGGACATTGAGGTGCCATAGTAGACTTACTGTTAGAAAGTGAGGGCTGATCAAAGGAGACAGGTCACTGTCTGGAAGGGTATATATCCTTTCCTTGCTCTTTCCTTTGCTCTCTGCTTCCTGGTTGCAATAATGAGAACAGCTTTCCTCCCTGCAGTCCTTTCTTCCATGCTGTTTTCTGAATGTGAGGTCACTGAGCATGGACTGAAACTTCTGAAACTGTGAACCAAAATAAACTTCTCTTCATTTAAATTGTGGGTTTCAAGCATTTTGTCACAATGATAAGAAAGTGACTAAATCAGACTGGATGATCACCATTCAGATTTTTATCTCCCAAGCACTGGGTTCTGAGGGAACCACGTACTAGAGAAAGTCTCCAGAACCTAGTCAGGGTTAGAGGTTGTGAATACTGGTGACAATGAGAGATGGATGAGACATTCTTTGCTCAAGTTTTTGTCACTCTGGCACTAAGCACCTTGGCAAACAAGTGCCAAGGACAAACTTTCAAGTCTAAACAAGCTATGTAGGGATTATTGGATATATGCAAAGACATAACATTAGGTTCATTGAAATATATGCTAAGGGCTTGAAACATCTAGTCACTAACGTTGTAGAAAATTTCCCAAAGGAAAATATGAGATGGATGCCTAGACAAAGGAGCCATTTGAACCCCAAATAGATATGAAAAGAAAATAAACTATCCATGAAACATCATAGTTAAAATGCAAGGAATTCAGAACAAAAAAACAATATTAAGTGGTGTAAGCAATAACCTCTAAATCATGTAGAAATGCAAACCTATCAGAACTACAGCAGATTGCTCAACAGTAAGCTTAACGTGCTTGGAATGAAGGTTTTCAAGTGAAAATGATTGCCAAACCAGATTATTATTACTTACAACACTATCCTTAAAAATTGAAAGAGAAATAAAGACCTTCCATGATAAGCAGAAACTAGAGGAATTCGTGAACACTAAACCCGCTGGGCAGAAAACATTTAAAGGAATCTTGAACAGACACGAAGTCAATAACCATGAGATTAAAGAGAAAGAGTAGTATCACAGTGTGCAACCGTGGAGGTGCAGAGGATAAAAGATTATTTGGAGCCAAGATTTAGTTTAATCACTGAGAATGCAGAAAGGGTGCTTCTTGGGCACGAGAGAGCCTCAGGAAAACAGCAGTGAGCTGAGACCTCTGTGCTATTTATTTGTAAATCAAGGACATGAGAACAAAGACATAGAAGAACAGCATTTGTAACAATGTATAGGAGTTTTGGTCAGGGGAAAGGTCCAGAATGGGGTGGTTTGTTATATGACACATATCCACCTACTTTAAACAATCTTATCAGGCCAGAGGATACACACTGGCCAAAGCAACCATTTCTGAGACCACACTACTTTTAATTCTGCTGATTTTTGTTCTGAAGATTCTGCTGCAAACTCTGACCATACATTCTAGGAGTATGGAAACTGTTGTTCCAAATTCCCTTCCTTTTTCAACTCAAATTCAATCACTCATTTGGCCACTGTCTCCCCACCATTCCCCTTTTTTGTTTTATAATCCAGACTAAGCGGGGTGGGAGGGGGCACTCAGGGTCTCTTCAGGTGACTATATCATAAACAAGAGGTATGTGTGCCCAGTATGTTATGATACTTACTTTTGGTGCACAGATAAACAGAAGCAGAATAAAAAGGAATCCTTTTACCTTTGCCATCTTAGAATTACAGGTGGCTTGTATTACCATTTCCAGGAAGATTTTCTCTGGAGTGAGAGGAATGACAATGCTGTGCAGTGTTTGTTTGGCTGGAGCAATGACTTTTTTAATCTCTTCAAAAGTGGGACTAGATGATTGTGTTGTAGAGGGTAGGAAATGTATTCTCATCTAAAGTCACATGAGAAAACCTGGCCAAAGGAATGCTTGAAGTGAATTTTCAAAAGGAAGGAACTTTCTTGACACAGTTCAAAACTCCCGAAATGCATAGTTAGGGTTTAGAGGAGAATTGCAGGACAACAATCAGCAGAATTAAAAGCAAGTTATTTTCAGAGATGTTTGCTTTGGTCATTGTGTCCCCTCTGCTCTGAAAAGATTAGTTAAAGGAAGTTGATATGTGTCATGTAACAAACCATCACATTCTGGCCCTAACCCCTTGCCAAAATTCCTATATAATAATTTGCAAATGCTTTTCTTCTGCCTTTGTTTTCATGTCCTTGAGTTACAAATAAATAATCATAGATGTCTCTCCTCACTGTGGTTTCCCTGAGACTCTCTTATGCCCAAGAACCAGCCCTCTGTGTTCTCAGTAATTGAACTACATCTCATCTCTGATTTTTCATCCTCTGTGCATCCACAGTCACAAAGTACAACACAGTAAATCTCACTGAGAGAATAGAGAACAATAGAATTAAATCAAGCACTAGAAGAACAACAAAATGGAATAGCACACACATTTAAATAATAACATTTATGCAAATAATCTTAAGAGTCCATTTAAAATAATGATTGGCAGATTGGATCAAAAAACAAGACCCTTGTACATATTGTCTGCAAGAAACACATCTCATCTGAAAAGATATACACAGACTGAAAGTTAAATTATGATAAATGATACTTCAAGTAGATGAAATCTGAAAGTAGCAGTAGTAGCTATATCTTAAAAAGTGGACTTCAAACCAAAACTTGGTAGGAGAGATGATGACAGCCACTATATATGGTTAAAAAAATAATTCACTAAAAGGAGATAACAATTGTAAACACATGTACACCAAGCATTTATGCACTCCATTGCATATAACAAACTCTACTTGATATAAAGAAACAGAAACACAGCAACACAACCATAGTGGAGGATTTTAGTACTCTGCTATCACAAATAGGTCAACTAAGCAAAAAAAAAAAGCACATAAAAATATCGGCATTAAATTATGCTATAGGTCATGGACTTAACAGATGTCTGTAGAGTTTTACATCCAACCACAGTGGAATACAATTTCTTGTCATGATCACATGAATCTTTTCCTAAAATAGGTCATATTTTAGGCTGTAAAGCAAGACTTAATAAATACCAAAAAGGAAATAATATCTTGTGTTCTGTCAGATCATAATGTAATGAAAATCCAAATGAACAGCAAAGGAAACAAATGGAGACTGAATAATACACTTTTCAGTGATTAATGAGTCACAGAGGATATTGGAGGAAAACTTGAAAATTTCTAGAAATAGATAATAATAGAATTATCACATATCAGAATCTATGGGACACAATGAATGTAGTTGTAAGAAAAGCATTTACAGATGTGAATTTTCTGTTAGAGAAACAAAGCACACAAACATTAAAAAACAAAACAAAACAACCCAACAACTAATGGTGCTTGTCAAGGTCTCAGAAAAATAAGAACAACCTCATCTGAAACCAGTAGAAAGAAAGAAATAATAAATATCAGAGCTGGAGTTAATAAAATTGAGACTAAAAAACAGACAGGATCAACAAATATAACAGTTGGTTCTTTGAAAAAGTAAACAAGATTGATAAATCCTTAAGACAACTTACCAAAAGAAAGAGAAGGCCCATATTAATAAAATTAAAAGTGAAAAAGACAAAAATGTAAAAGACATTACTGAAATCCAGAGTATAATCAGGAGTTATTTTCAAAAGTAATAATCCAAACAAATTGTAAATCTAAAAGAAATGGATAAATACCTAGACACATATGACCTACATAAATTAAACCAACAAAATATATAAAATTTAACCAAATCAATAACAATCAATGTAAAAAATATAGCAATTAAAAATCTGCCAACTAATAAAAGAGCAGGACATGATGATTTCACTGCTGAATTTTGCCAGACCTTTAGAGAAGAACTAATGCCAATGCTGCTCATGATTTTCCATTTAATAAAATGAAGGAATTCTCCCAAATTCATTCTGTGAAGTCAGTATTACCAGATACTGAAGCCAGATAAAAACTCGTCAAAAAAAAGAAAACTAGAGACAATATCCTAACGAACATAGAAGAAAAATTTTTGATAAGATCCTAGCAAACATCATTCAACAATACATTAAAAAGATCACACACAATAACTGAGTTGACTTCATCACACTGATCCGAGCACAGTTTAACATACACAAATCAATAAATGCAATACTATATATTTAGGATCAAAGTGAAAATCACATGATTATCTCAATGAGTAAAAACAAACCCTTGCAACAAAGTTCAACATCCTTCCTAATAAAATCTCTGGTGAAAATAGGCATAGGAGGAAAGTTCCTCAAAAGGGAAGCCATAAAGTTTAGACCCATGGCCAGTATCATATTCAATGGCAAAAAACTACAAGAATTATTTGTAAAGTCAAGAATGAAACAAAGGTGTCTACTCTTAACACTCTGGCTCAATGTTGTTCTTGAAATGTTGCCAAAGAAATCAAGTAAGAAATAAGAATAAAAGGATCATGGATAGAAAAGAAGTCAAAGTATCCTTAGTTGCAAAGATTTGATACTTTACATGGGAGAGTCAAAATCTCTATAAAACTTTTAAAACTTGAAAACCCAATTCTTCAATGTAGCTGAATCCAAAATCAGCACACACACACACACACACACACACACACACACACACACAATCAGTAGTCTCCCTGTACACTAATAATGAACCAGTAAGAAAGAAATTTGGAAAGCAATTCTATATACAATAGTTCCCGATAACTTAAATAACTGGGAATCAACCTAAAGGTGAAAGACCATAAAATGCATATAATGAAGGTATATAACATTGAGTAAAGAATTTTAGAAGACATTAGTAAATCAAAGACTTTCCTTGCTCACATTACAGAAGAACAGATGATCAGAGAATGATTGTACAGTTCAGTCAAAGTGATCTACAGATTAAATGTATTCCCTAACCTGGAATTTTATGTGGAATCAGAAAAACTCTGAATATCCAAAACAATCCTGAACAAAAACAGCAGTGCTGGGCATATCATTATACAGGCCTTCAAGCTGTATCACAAAAGCATAATAACAAAAAGGACAGGTAGTGGGACAAAACAGTAATGTAGACCAATGAAGCAGAAGATGCTAAAACAAACTTATGTACTTACAGCCATCAGATTTTTCATGAAAAGTCCAAAAATACATGCTGGAGAAAAAAAAAAGCCTCTTTAACGAATGGTGCAGGAAAAGCACAATATCAACAGGCAGAAGATTGAAACTAGATCCCAATCTCTCACCCTGTACTAAAATGAAATGAACATGGATCAATCCCAGATATAATATCAGAAACACTTAATCTGCCAAAAGAGAGCATAGGAGAAATATTTGAAGCTATAAACACAGGCAAAGACTTCCTGTATAGGATTGCAAAAGAACAAAAATCAACAATTAGGATACATCCAATTAAAAATCTTCTGCATAGCAAGGGAAACAATTAACACAATGAAGAGACAGCCCAAGGAATGGCAGGAAACGTTTGCTAGCTATACCTCTCATAGATGGTTACTATCTAGAATATATAAAGATTTGTAAAAGTTAACCCCACGAAGCAAATAATTAAATAAAAATGGGCAACTACAATGAGTAGACAGTTCTCACAGAAGTACAATTATTCAAAAATGTTTAATATCTTTAGCCACCAGAAAAATACAAGTCAAAAAATTATTTTGACATTCCACTCCCCTCCCCAGTCAGTATGGCTATCACTAAGAATAAAAATAATAAAAATACTGGTGCACATTGGGACAAAAGAGGAATGTCTTACATTATCGGTGGGAATATAAAGTAGGTAGTACAACCACTATGGAAATCTGTATGGAGATTCCTCATAATCTAAGCCTAGTATTACAATTTAATCCTACTATACATTCCTGGGCATAAAATTGAAAGAATTAAAGATTACATACTACAGTGATACAAGTATACCCATGTTTGTAACAGCGCAATTCATGGTAGCTAAGCTATGAAACAGCCGGTTACCAGTAAATGGATGAATGGATACAGAACAATTAGCATATATACATAGTGAATATCACTCAGCCATAAAGAAGAATGAAATTCTTTGCAGGAAAATGAATGTTAAGTGACATTTGCCAGACTCAGAGAGAGAAATATTACCTGTTTTCTCTTATGGGAGATACTTTAAAATGTTTAAATTAAAAAAAAAAAAGTAATAAATAACAGGAAGGCAAGAGATAGACTTTTGGAGACAGGGAGGAAATTAGCAAGAGGGTGAAGAAAAATTAGAAGAGACTGTGGGATTTAAAGTGACCAAAATATGTTGCATGTGTGTACCAACTTCCCAAAATAAATGCCGCAATTTTGTAATACTAACATGCACTAAAAAATGCATAAACATGCTACATAGTACCTTGGTTTACAAACTTGATTTTGGGGGCAGGTCTGTGCACGCCCTACCGAGGTCCTGAGTCTTCCGGAAGATGCCTAATCACCCTGCTGCAGACAGGCAGGTCTGCCCACAACACACCGAGGTCCCCAGTCGTGCGGAACACATGCCGAATCAGCCCGCTGCAGACAGGCAGGTCTATGCACGCCCTACCGAGGTCCTGAGTTGTGCAGAAGACACCAAATCACCCCACTGCAGACAGGCAGCCACCTGATTCCACAATACAAAGAAACAGAGGACACCAGACCACCAGACCAAGGTACTGAGTCCCACTCTTCCCGGCCTAGAGGTAGGGGCTTCTGAGCCTTCGTCCCACTGCTCCTGGTCCAGAGGAAGGGGCTTCCCAGTCACCATCCCTCCCACTGCTACCAGCCCACAGGAAAGGGCTTTTGGGCCACCTTCTGTCCTGCTGCTCCTGGCCCAGAGGAAGGGGCTTCTGAGCCACCATCCCACTGCTCCTGGTCCAGAGGAAGGGGCTACCCGGCCACCATCCCTCCGGCTGCTCCCAGCCCACAGGAAAGGGCTTTTAGGTCACCATCCTTACCGCTGCTTCTGGCCCCTGTCCCACCTCACCCAGCTCAGAGGAGGTAATCCATGCAGGCGCTAACAGCCCCTCAACCCAGTCAAAATGAGAAAACACATAAATAAGTCTCAAAACCAGACTTCCAGATCACCTACAGCAACCCCAAAGGGAAAAGAGGTGGAACACTCTGATACTCAACCAACTGGACCCACTGAACTGGCAACAAAAGGGGATCTGGAAAAAACAAAATCAGAAATAATTTCTCAGATAACAGGAGAAATTGTGCTCCTAGTGCAAGACATGATTAATACATCTAGAGAGGAGCTGAGGAACATGATGGAATCCCAACATAAGAAACAAATGGGATCCATTAAACAGATACAAACAGATTTCCAGAACATGAAAAACTCCATTGAAAGTCTACACAACAGAATGAGCCAATGTGAGGACAGAATTTCAGATATAGAAGATAAGATTGCAATTAGTGACCAGGAAAAGAAAAATTGCTTCAAAATTATAAGGCAACATGAGAAATCAATCCAGCAGCAGCTAGATGATGTAAAAAAGAATAACATAAGACTGATTGGGCTCAATGAAGAAACAAGAGAGAGTGGAGATGACATTAAAAAAAAAAAAAAAACTCTTCACAGAAATAATGGCAGAAAACTTCCCAAGCAGGGAAAAAGACCTTGACATACAGATAAGTGAGGCATATAGGACTCCAAATAGCCTTGATCAAAAATAAATCTACACATAGGCATATAATTGTTAAGATTCCAGAAACACAACAGAAGAACAAAGTTCTCCAAGCAGTCAGAGAAAAGAAACAAATCACATACAAAGGAAAACCCATCAGAATCACAACAGACTTCTCAACACAAACCATCAAGGCAAGAAGAACTTGGAGTGACATATTCCAAGCCCTAAAAGAAAACAGCCTCCAACCAAGATTGATGTACCCTGCAAAACTATCTTTCAAAATTGATGGAGAAATAAGATACTTTCATGACCAAGAGCACCTTAGGAACTTCGTGAATACCAAACCAGCACTCCAAAGAATTTTACACAATATCCTAGGAACAGACATTGAGGATCACAACCCCAGGAAGCAAAGCAGAATGAACCCATCTGGCATGACAAGAAATTAAATGTAAAAGGGGAGAACCCAACAAAACAAAAAGTCATGGCAATGACAAGTCAATATGTTTCAGTTATAACCATCAATGTTAATGGTCTCAATTCACCAATCAAAAGAAATAGACTGGCAGAATGGGTCAAGAAGCAAAATCCAACAATATGCTTCATACAAGAAACACACTTAATTCAAAAGGAAACTCATAGACTGAAAGTTAAAGGATGGAAAACAATACTCCATGTGACAGGAACCCCCCAAAAAGCAGGAGTAGCTATTCTCTTTGCAGATCAAGTAGATTTCAAACCAACACTGATTAAGAGAGATAAAGAAGGACACTACATCCTTGTAAAGGGAACAATCCAAGAGAAAGAAATGACAATCATAAATATCTATGCACCAAACATGAGTGCACCCAACTATATAAAACAAATACTAACGGACATGAAAAGTCATATATGCACTAATACAATTGTAGTGGGGGACATCAACACTCCACTGTCACAAATAGATAGATCAACTACACTAAAAATAAGTAATGAAATACTAGAACTCAATCGAACTCTTGAACAAATGAACTTAACCGATGTTTACAGAGTGTTCCACCCCACAAAATCAGAATACACATTCTTCTCAGCTGCACATGGGTCATTCTCCAAAATAGACCACATACTCACACATAGAACATGTTTAAGTAAGTGCAAAGGAATTGAAGTTATCCCCTGTACATTATCAGACCATAGTGCGATGAAATTGGAGATCCATAGCAAAAGAAACTCAAAAAATTTCATAAACATCACGTGGAAATTGAACAACACACTTCTGAATAACCAATGAGTCACAGAGGAAATTAAAGAAGAAATCAGACAGTTCCTTCAATTAAATGACAATGACAATACAACGTATCGGAATCTATGCGACACAATGAAAGCTGTCTTATGAGGGAAATTTATAGCAGTGAATACACTTATTAGGTAAACAGAACGATCCCAATTAAACAACCTGATGCTGAACCTCAAGCTTCTAGAAAAAGAAGAGCAGGACAACCCCAAAGCTCATATAAAGGAGGAAATTATAAAGATCAGAGGAGAAATCAATGCAATGGAGACTAAGAGAATGATACAAAAAATCAATGAAGCCAAGAGTTGATTCTTCGAAAGAATCAACAAAATTGACAAACCTTTAGACAACCTTGTCAGAAAAAGGAAAGAAAAGGCCCAAATCCATGCAATTAGGAATGAAAAGGGTGAAATGACAACAGACCCAGCAAATCCAGAGGATCATCAATACCTACTTCCAGAACCTATATGCCAGTAAGATGGACAACACAGAAGAAATGGACAGATTCCTAGATACATATGAATTATCAAAGTTGAACAAAGAAGACCTAAAAATTCTGAACAACACAATATCAACCAATGAAATTGAAAATGTAATTAAAAACTTATCAACTAAGAAAATCCCAGGCCCTGATGGCTTCACTGCTGGATTCTACAAGACATTTAGAGAGGAACTATTGCCACTACTGTTTAAACTCTTCAATGAAATGGAAAGGGAAGAAACACTCCCAAATTCATTCCTGGAAGCAAGCATCACCTTGATCCCCAAAGCAGACAAAGATCCAACTGAAAAAGAGAACTATAGGCCAATCTCACTAATGAACATAAATGCAAAAATCCTTAATAAGATACTGGCAAACAGAATGCAGAAGATCGTCAAGAAGATCATACACCCTGATCAAGTGGGATTCATCCCAGGGATGCAGGGATGGTTCAATATATGAAAATCAATTAATGTAATACACTATATCAATAGAGCCAAGGACAAAAACCATATGATTATCTCCATACACACAGACAAAGCATTTGACAAAATCCAACATGCATTTATGATAAAAACCCTACAAGAAATTGGAATAGATGGTCTCTACCTCAAACTGATAGAAGCCATCTATGAAAAACCAACAGCCAATATCATACTAAATAGTCACAAACTGAAATTCTTCACACTAAAACCAGGAACAAGACAAGGATGTCCACTATCACCACTCTTGTTCAATCTAGTTCTGGAAACATTAGCCATAGCAATTAGACAAGAGAAAGAAATAAAAGGAATAAAGATAGGAAATGAAGAAGTCAAATTGTCATTATTTGCAGATGACATGGTACTCGATATAGAAGACCCCAAGAACTCCACCAAAAGTCTTCTAGGTTTAATAACCAAATTCAGTCAAGTAGCTGGTTACAAGGTTAACACACAGAAATCAATAGCATTCCTCTACACCAATGACAGACTCACTGAGAGAGAAATAGGGCAAATAATTCCTTTCACAATAGCATCCAAACAACTGAAATACCTAGGAATCATCCTAACGAAAGAAATCAAAGACCTCTTCTCTGAAAACTATGGCATTCTGAAAAGAGAGATTGAAGATGATATCAGAAAATGGAAAGACATCCCCTGCTCCTGGGTAGGAAGGATTAATAGAGTGAAAATGGCCATACTTCCAAAACTGCTATATAGATTTAATGCAATTCCAATTGAGAACCCAGCAGCATACTTCATAGACCTCGAGAAAACAATCCAAAAATTCATTTGGAACAAGAAGATACCCAGAATAGCAAAAGCAATTCTAGGTAACAGAGACATGGCAGGGGGTATCACAATCCCCAACCTGCAACTCTACTACAAAGCTACTGTGATAGAAACAGCATGGTACTGGCAAAGAAACAGACTTGAGGACCAGTGGAACAGATTAGAAGATGCAGAAACAACGCCAGACACACTCAGCCATCTCATCTTTGACAAAGGAACCAAACACCCTCACTGGAGGAAAGATAGCCTCTTTAATAAGTGGTGCTGGAAAAATTGGGCTTCAACTTGCCAAAGATTAAAACTAGACCTTTATCTCTCACCATGCACTAAACTAAAATCAAAATGGATTAAAGATCTAAATATTAAAAAGAAACTCTGAACCAGTTGGAACAGAGGTTAGGTAGAACCCTTGAAGACATCGGTGTAGGAAAACATTTTATGAACAAAACCTCAGTTGCCCATGATCTAGCACAAACAATCAACAAATGGGATCTCTTGTTATTAAAAAGCTTCTGCACAGCAAGAGAAACCACCAGCAATGTGAAGAGACAACCCACAATGTGGGAAAAAATCTTCACCTGCTCTTCCTCAGACAAAGGTCTACTATCTCGAATCTATAAAGAACTTAAAAAGATCAGACCTCCCAAATTTAAAGACCCAATCCAAAAATGGGCATCTGAAATGAACAGACATTTCTCACACAAAGAAGTAGGAATAGCTAATAAATACATGAAAAAATGTTCAATATCACTGGTCATTCGAGAGATGCAAATGAAAACAAGGCTGAGATTCCACTTCACTCCAGAAAGAATGGCTGCATTCATGAAATCAACCAATAACCAATGCAGGCAGGGCTGTGGGGAAAGAGGAACCCTGCTCCACTGCTGGTGGGAGTGTAGACTGGTGCAACCACGGTGGAAATCAGTATGGAGATACCTCAGAGAACTAGGACTGGAAGTCCCATTCGACCCCGCTATTCCACTGCTGGGGATCTTCCCCAAAGAATTAAAAGAATCATACCACAGTGATATATGTGCACCCATGCTCATAGCAGCACAGTTTGTGAGAGTTAAAACTTGGAAACAGCCCAAATGCCCATCAACTGGAGACTGGATAAAGAAAATGTGGTTTTTTAATAAAATGGAGTACTACTCAGCCATAAAAAATGAGAAATTAGAGACATTTATGTCTAAGTGGATGCACATTGAGGCAATACTCTTAAGTGAAATAAATAGGACGCACATGTTTAAATACCGAATAGTTTCTCTGGTGTGAGAATCTGAAAGTGTAAATAAGGACTAAATGTATAATAGGTCATGTGAAATAGGAAGAAAAGGGGCAAAGGGGAAGGAAGTGGGAAGGCTAGGGGAAAGGATAGAAGGGAATGGGATTAATATGAGAAAATGGGAAAATAGGAACAAAATCTTTGTAAATAGGGAGGACTGTAGGGGTTGAAGGGAGGGCTGGGCAAGGGTGAAAAAATAAGAACAAAGAGAGACTATGTAAAGGTGCAAATTTCCAATGATGAATGTCATTATATTGTATACCTAAAATGTACCAATGATTAGAATGAATAATCGATAATGTAAAATAGGAAGAAAAGGTCCAAAGGGGTAGGGGTAGTGGGAGGGGCAGGGGAAAGGAAAGAAAGGAAAGGAAAAATGATGAGAAATGGAAAAAATGGAACTATAGTCTTTGTAAATAGGGAAGGGTGGAGGGAGTGAAGGGAGGGCTAGGAATGGGGAAAAAATAAGAACCAAGATGCATTATGTAAACGTACAATTCCCAGTGAGAAATGTAATTGTGTTGTATACCTACAATGTACCAATAAAAGAATTTAATACAAAAAAAACCCCACAACAACAAACATCAAACAAACTTGATTTTTAAAAAGCTTTCTGGGAAGATGGCTGCATTTTCTTTGAGTGTTGAAGGTGGCCATGGTCATGCTTGTCACTTCACTTGATTTGAAGTTTGAGAACTGAGGCAATATTTGCCTGAAAACTGATGTTTGCTAATAGAATTGTTTGTAAAGCGAAGCATTTAGGAACTGATGTAATACTGTAGATCACATAAAGAAAAACAAAGATAAAAATAATATTATCATCTCAATACGTGTAGAAAAAAACATTGAAAAAATTCAAGATCCATTCATGATAAAAGCTCTGATAATGCACATGTGTAATCTCAGCACTGGGGAGGCTGAGTTAGGAAGACTTCTGCAAATTCCAGGTCAGTCTGGGCTATATAGTGAGTTCGAGACCACCCTGAACTACATAATGAGAAACTGTCACAAAAAAATAAAAGAATAAAAATGTCAAACTACTAATCAATATCACACTAAATGGGGAAAAAAGTGAGAACATTTTCTATAAAATCAGAAACAAGATACACATGTCCACTGTTACCCCTTTTCTTCAATGTGGTGCTCTAAATTTAAGGCAGAGCATTATGCAAGGGAAAGAAATTAAAAGGATATAAAGAAGAAAGGAGGAAGTCAAATTATCACTGTTTCCTAATAATATGAGTCTTAGGAAACCCTCTAGACCCCATCAGAAGAGTCTTAAAACTGATAAACATGACTCAATAGTAGTAAGAGCAGGATAAAAATTCAGTGTGCAAAAATCAATAGTGTTCTATACACAAATGTTATAGCTGGGAAAGAAATCAAGAAAACAAACTCATGCACAATAATCTGAAAAGAAAAAGGAAAAGAAACAAAGAAAACCTAGGAATAATCCTAAAAACAAAAACAAAAATTTCAAAACACTGAAGAAATAAATTGAAAAAGAGAAAAGATGAAAAAACTCTGAAACAATAGGCAAATTAATATGTGATTAATTAATCAAAAGGGATCTATAGGGGCCAGGCACTTAGCTCAGTGGTTCCGCTGCCTGCCTTGCAAGCACCAGGACCCGGGTTCGATACGGGTACCAAAAAAAATGACAAAAGTGATCTATGAATTCAATGCGATCTCTATAACACACAAACATCATTTTGTACTACAAAAAATAACCCCAAGATTCATATGCAAGCAGGAAAAACTCCACATAGCAAAAGCAATCCCAAAGAAAAAGGAAAAATTCTAGAGGTGTCATAATACCGGATTTAACATATACTACAGAGCATAGTAACAAAAACAGCATGGCAGTTGGAAAAAAACAGTCATGTAGATTTATTTAATTTTCATGTGGCCATATTGGTCATAATTATCAGTGTGTTCTTCCAGAAGTGGAGTTAGCCAAAATTCCTGCAAATGTCCATATAATCTCTGTAACAATAGCTTAACTTTGCTATTATAACGCAAAACAGCCATGGACAACATGTAGAGCAAGAAGCACTACTGTATTTCAATAAAATATTATATGAAAAAAGAAGAGACAAGTGATTGATAGATTTTAATGCATGTGCTATAGTTTGTCATCCCCTATTTGAGAGGACTGATGTATTAATGTTTTAGCTTTGTTTAAACTACTGTGCAACCTTCAAAAGTGTTGTCACTTTAAAATTATTTCATCACAAAATAGATAACAAAAATTCAAATGCGTTAATAATTACATTGAACCCAGAAATTTGGGAGAAAAACTTCCATTCAAATACAGGCTCCTTTCCTTCTGTGTGTTATCTCTGCTTTCTCACCTCTCTGTTCTCTCCCTTATCACTCTCATCTTCCCTGGGGTGGAGAAAAATGAGGAAAGGAACAAAATCTCCACCGCTTAATTCTACACCTATTTTACAATATTTCTCTGACTCATGTTGTGAGGAGGAGGCATTTTGCAATAAATGATTGACTTCCACAATAATTTGATAAAATTAAAAGAAGAAATAGTTCAATAATTAAACATGGTGACATCAATATGAATTTCTCAGTTATAGATTTAGCAAAAACCAGACATTCAATAAGCATGTAAAAACTTACATACTGCTATAAACCAAATAGACCTAATTGATATAAATAGAATATTACTTCTATGATGCAAAATATACATTTTAAGAATGTCTGAAATACTGAAAACAATATATAGGGCATAAAGCAAATCTCTATAACGTAAAAAAAATTGAAAATAAAATGTGTCTCTACAATCAATGGAGCAAACTTACCAAAATAAATCATTAAGAAATCCATAAATTCTCAACTATGCAGAAATAAAACAATACATTTTAAGTAATCTATGGGTCAGAACAAAACATATAAGAGAAATTAGGAATTATTTTCAACTGCCTGCAAATGAAACACAACACCCAAGTTCATATACTGTTAAGACAGTGATTAGTAGAAAATTTATAGATTTAAACATATAACTAGAGAGGTAGATTTAAAGTTAGTAATTTGAACTTTCACCTTTTGAAGCAAGGTAACAGAAAAAAGAAATCAAATCCAAAACACTTAGATGGAAAGCAATAATAAATATCAGAAAGAAAAGAAACAAAATTCATGATCAATGAAATTAAAAGGTGGTTCTTAGAAAAATCAGTAAAATGAATAAGCTAATTTTTAATTAAAAATAAGATCAAAATGAAATTAAAACTGAATAATATTCACACTAAAGTAGATTATCAGTAGCTAGCATAAAAACAAATATCTTGGAACTGCTCAATAACAAGATGTACCACGTCGCTTCACATTAAAAAATTAACTATACAATACTGAGGGAAGAATTTTAAAAGAGAGGTAAAGAAAAAATACCATGTTCATGAATAAATTTCTATTTTTACTATAAAAACTGTCTTCAAAGTGGAAAACTCACAACACCATAGTACACAGATACAAGATACTGCAGCAACTGTGCAATGATAGACTAAAAGAAAAATTGAAACAGATTCCAGAAGAGATACAAACATACATGGCTTCCTGATTTATGACAATCCTATCTTTGAAATTTAATAAAGAAAGCAGACTTGATGCTGGTTAAAAGTGAATATGTATAAAGGAAAAGAGTAAATTGTGGTTCCTAACTTACAAGTCTTTAAATATTAGTTTAAGAAGCACCATGGATCTACATTGAAAATATGAAAAAAATATAATTCCACAAAAATATCACAAAAATTTCCTCATGATATTGGAAAAAACAAAAATTTTCCAAACATCACAAAAATATAAAGACAATGAAAAGATTATGAATTAGGCTTTATTACAATTAAGAACATTTATCTTTAAAAATCCAGCATTGTAAACCTAAAAGTGTAATGCAGGAAAAACGTATTCATATCATAAGCATTCAACCAAGGATACATTTCCAGAATTAATAAGAAATCTAACCAGCCAATAAGACATATAATCTAATATGAAACATGCTAAAACTTGAACAGATATATCATGGCAAAAACTACCAAATATGATGTGAAAAGTACTCAACATATGAAATCTTGGAGTTGTAAATTAAAACTTTAATATGATAATGCAGTAGCCTGCCTGTATTTGAAGCTTCTGCACCCGTGAATTCAAGCAACCGCATATCAAAAATCCTTTTAGAAACTGTATCTATCTGTGCTTAACATGTAAAGACAATTTTCTCCTTGTCACAATTCCCTAAAAAAATGCAGTATATTTGCAAATGTTTGATAGTATATTGATTATATTAAGTAATCTAGAGATAATTTAAAGGATAAAACAGTATATCCATAGGTCATATGTGAATACCACAGCATCTTATATAAGGAATTTGAATGTCCAGTAGATTTGGGGATTCGTGGTGGGGGAGGAGATGGCTCCCAGAATCACTTTTCATGGGATATTGAGGGGATACTAGAAATAGTCTGCTGTAGTCTTATCAATTCATCATGAAAAAAAAAAAAGTAAGAATATCAACTTCTCACAAAAGTATAGAGTGAATTCATTCATTGCTGAGTTACTGTAAATTTGTATAACTGCTTCAGACAAGCCCTTATCTCCTGAAGCTAAGCATAGGTGAATCCCATGAAAAAAAAAATTAGTCTTCATCCACATCTGCCAGATAATTGATAGAACTCTTCTGGCGACTAGGATAGTGCAGAATGCATGCTCTCCCTCCTCATTCTGTTCTACTGAGTACTTAACCCTCTTGTACAATTAATTGATTCTATTATTTTTATTGTAGTGATGGACCATGTAGAAAATATCTGGACAATGTAAAATTCCCATTTGCTGTCAAATTGAATCAAATATTCACTCATTTTATTGAATTTCCCAGGACCTATTAGAATAAAATAATTTTTCAGATATAAAATAGTTATTGATATATAAAACAATTCTTCTGTAAAAAGTTAATATGTACTGTTTTTAGAACAAGTAATTATGTCCTAGAATATTATAGATTTGTTTCACTCTAAATTATAAACTCAGAGTAGTATTCTAAGTAAGTTATGGTAGAAATTTTGGGTTCAGTGTTGTATATTGTGTGTAAGTTTTAAAATTACGTGAAACTGTGATGTAGGTCATCTTTCCAGAAGAAAAAAAATAAATCAATTTTTTCTACCAAAAGAAGGCTTGTTATTTAGCAAATTGTAATATACTTACATGTCAAGCAAAAATTTAAATGGATGTGGTAAGCATATTTTCTTTTAAAAAAAATTTTATTGCTACATTTTAGGTATACAATATAAAGACATTCATCATTGGAAATTTGCACCTTTACACAATCTTTCTTGGTTCTTATTTTCCCCCCTTCCCCTGCCCTCCCTTCAACCTTTCCGTACCTCCCTATTTACAAAGTCATTGTTTCCTTTTTTACATTTTCTCATATTAATTCCATTCCCTTCTTTCCTTTCCCCTACCCCTCCCAATTCCCCTTCCCCTTTGCCCCTTTTCTTCCTATTTCACATTCTCTATTCTACCTTTTAGCCCTTATTTACACTTTCAGTTTCTCACACTAGAGAAACTATTCAGTATTTACACGCGTGTCCTTTTTATTTCACTTAAGAGGATGGCCTCAATGTGCATCCATTTAGCTATAAATGCCTCTAATTTCTCATTTTTATGGCTGAGTAGTACTCTTAATGTATACATCAGTGCGAAATGGTTTTATTATTTAGATTACTTTTCCAATTTACCATGGGGTGATCAAAATTTGGGTGAATATTTAAATTTTAAAAAATATTACTGTAAAAGACACACAGTCAAATGCGTATCAAATCCCCGTCAAAATACTCCCCTGCTTTGAACAATTATCTCATCATTCCTGACACTTTTGAAACAATTCTAGAATTTCTCCTTCATGAAGGTCCTTACAAGATGTGATTAAAAGTATTGCTGCCCAGTGGCACTGGACAGAAAGGCATACTGGTGAAAATATCACGATGAGTCCTCGTCCACCTTATTCGCCAGACCAGACACTAGGAATCTTCTGGCTGTTTCCTAAAGTCAAGATGACCAAGGAAAGTAAATGTCTTGAACCAATTTGGGACATCGAGGTAACCGTGATAGAAATGAGTACTTCAGGAACTGCTTCAGAAAGTGGAAAGAAAAAAGAGGTAAGTGTGGCTAATGGCAATGGGTTCTTTAATGATTTTTTTTTAAAAAACCAACCTTCACTGTTTGTTAGTTTGTTTATTTATTTATTTATTTATTTATTGAGAAAGGATCTCACTTTGTAGTGGAAGCCAGCCTTGAACTCACTATGTAGCCCAGGCTGGCCTCAAACTCTCAGTGACTGTCTTGCCTCAGCCTTTGGAGTGCCGGGATAACAGGCCTGTGCTACCGCGCCTGGCTCTTCACTGTATTTTTTAAATCACCCTATGTATACTTTAAAATAACAGCAGAGTCCTGACCTGTTGGTGCATGCAGTAATCTCAGCACTCTAAGAGGCTAAGGCAGGAAAATTTTAAGTTTGAACCCAGCCCAGCCAATGTATCAAGTTAGTGAGACTCTGTCTTAAAATAAAAAAAACAAACAAAAAGAGATTCAGATGTAGCTCAGTAGGAAGGCTTTAGTTTCAATTGGATTGTCCCACAATCATCAATCAATCAATCAGTGGATAGATAGATAGATAGATGATAGTTTTCACTGCAGTATACATGTATGTTTGAGTATTTAAATGCTGCATACATATATATGAAAATATCTAAAAAAAATAGCAAATCATAACTGATGGCTACAACTGGAGAGAAATGAATCGGTGGAGATCAGTGTTGAAGAGAGAATATGTTTTAATTCTAAAATCTATGAACTTGCCCAGTATTTGAATTATTTCATAATTAGCAGATTTGTGCAGTATGTTTCTTATGAAAACAATAAGTATAAATTAAATCTTGCAAATGCTACATGATTTCCTAAAACACAAACACAAGGAAATCAGAAGCTGCATATATTAAAATGAAACCTCAAACTTGACAATGCCTTATCAGTCACCTACCCAAAAAGTTAGTCACACCACAGGCACTAAAAAATCCACTTTAAAATCATGCCATGATGTTCTGCTTTTAAAAATAAATATCTGGCTCTCCTCGGTTTTGGAGAAATGATCCGGTGGCCCCAAATCTGAGCTGTAGCTAGTGTTTTTTCTGAGTGCTGATTTATCTCTGCAGATTCCCTTCCAGTGTCAGACCTTGGGCCACTTGCCCTGAGTATTTTAGTAAGTGTTTACTTATTGCACCAAATCGCAGAGTTTGGCCAAATCAGAGAGTTTTCCTGAAGTGGCTTGAGAGGAAATGTGCAATTGAGAAGTGATAAGAACTGTCCTACATCTAATAGCCATATCCTTGAGCTCCCTGAAAGCACAGGACTTGAACTTTCTGATAAGAGCACCCACTTGGCAAACACAGCCCTTTTAGCCAGTGTAGAACTTAACAGCTATTTTCCCAAATGAACTGCCTGTCTTTCCCTGAAACATTGTCCAAAAGGAGCAAAAGCAATCAAATGCCCGTTGCCAGGGAGTTGAACTGAAACACAGTATAGATTTTCACAGTACAAAATTAAATAGAATGTATGCGATTCCCCCAAAAAGGAGGTTAAAATGGAAGGAAATCATAGGAAAGAAGAAATACCTGATATTGAAATCTGTTTACATTGCTCCTCCTGTACAGTATTTATTAAGAGCCAATCATAAGTCTAACACTATTTTTGCACTTAGCAGGTATTAAAAATATGTTATTCCTTGCATCATATTATTTTTTCTCTAAGTCCTACAGGTTTCAAAAGAATTGGAAGGCTTAGTAATTAATCCACAGCTGTGTATTCAATTTTCATCTAAAGATTAGCATTTCAAATAAGTACTTCTTTAAGCATGGCCTGCAATATCTGGCTTTTGTTTATTCTCCATCCTTGTCTTCTACCATGTTTATTCCTTTTTCATTAACTTTTATTTACCGTGGTCTCTTTTCCATTCCTAGAACATGCTAAACTCATTCTTTGTAGAATATTTAGGCTTTCCGTTCTGCCTGCCTGGAATGCTGTTTTCCTATATTTTTGCATATTTAACTCTTTCTAGTCTAGTCATCTTATCATTTCAGAAATATCGTTTGTCCAGAGATTTTAGACTGGCCACTCTATGTTGTCTGAGCCATTCCTTCATTCATTACTCCTTTTAATTTAATTTTGGAAAATTACTGATTTACTCTTTTTCTGCTTATCTTTTAATTCTTCCAATGTAATATGAATATTGATATAGCAAAATTCACTTTTGTTAACCACTTTAAGTCCAGATCTTAGAATTTTATTGTGATTTAAAAACTCTGATATCTTAATAAATTAATAAGAAGGGCACGCAGGTAATGGGGAAAAAATAACCAAGATACATCATGTACAGGTACAAGTACCCAATGATAAATGTAATCTCATTGTATACCTAAAATGTACCAATAAAAGAAAAAAAGTATTAAGTATAATATAAATGTAATAAATTGTTTCATACTCAATAGTAGGTGAAGCAGAGTTAGAAAAGATAAGACAATGAGGAATTCGAACTTGGAAAACATTTAATAAGGAAACAGTGCAGAATATTTTAGAATAAATCATTTTAATTTTGGGTTCCACTTTGAGAAGTGAGATACGCTTAATCTTTCTGTGTAAAAGTATTGGAGTTATGAGTCTTCCATCTAAAGAAAAGTGGAATCAAGATACTTGGCATAGGTTGCTGTTTTCCCTCCATCTTTTGAGAATCAGGCCCTTTAGAGAAGAAAGAGTCAACTTGAGGATGTTTAATTTTTTTGTTCTTTTTTCTACCTGTTTTTAATTGAGTTGATATTTACATGAAATTAACATTTTTAGTGGATAATTCAATGTCACTTTGTACTTTCCCAGTGTTTTACAACTATCAAATGTATTGAGGTTCACAGTTTATATCAGAAAGTCCTCAAAGTCTCATATGTGCAGAGTTGGGGCTTTTGGGGTGTGCCTGGATCATGCAGGGTGTTATACTCATTGGTGGATTCATTCAGTAATGAGTTCATAGCTGAAATGTGCCTTGGGAGATGGGGCCTGCCAGGAGGGCTATTACTGCAACTATGACCTGGAAGGGTCTATTCTCGTCTCTCAGGCCTCTTTTTCCTCTCTGTTCCCTAGCTTCTGTGCGTTAAGCACTTTTTCCTCTGCCATATTCCTTTTCCATGCTGTTTCTGCCTTGGAAACAGTTGGCCATGGATTAAAACCATAAGCCAAAACAAACCTCTCCTCCTTTAAGTGATGGGTCTCTGCTCTGGTACTATGACTAAGGCATCCAGTTCCAAAGGGTTTTTGATGCTGTAAAATAAAATGTCATACATATTAAACAGTTACTTCATTCTCCTTTCTTCTCTCCAATTTCTATCTCTATGGATTTACCTATTTGATATGACAGAAATGATTATGAATCCCAAAACCCTACATTTTTAAAATAAGAAAGCACAAAGTGATGGTATTATGAATTGTGGTTCCAGGAAGTGAGTAGGTCTTGAGGATGGAATCCTCAATATAGGGATTAAAGTACTTATAAAAGAAAAACTAGAAGTTGGCATGGTGGCATAGGTCTATAATCCTAGCACTCTTTGAGGCTGATGCAGGAGGCCCACAAGTTTGAGCCCAGTCTGGGTCACTTAGCAACTTAGCAATATCTTGTCTTAAAAAAAAGAAAACATTAGAAAGGCCTGGGGATGTACTCAGGCTAAAGGTCATGGATTCAATCCCCTTTATTAAAAATCATAGAAGAAACACCTGAGAACTAACTTGTTCCTTCCGATATCTGAGAGCTCAGTAAGAGGGCATCATTAATGAATCAAGAGATGGATGTACACAGGTACAGAATCTTCCTGCACCTTGATTTTGGACCTCTGACTCTCTATAACTTTAAGAAATAAATTTCTGTTAATTGTAAGCTATCTTGTTAAAAGAAGTTTGTTGTGACAGGTTCAAAAGACTTAGCCACTATTCTGGATATTTCCTATAAATCAGAATATTTGGCCTTCAGTGCCTTGCTTCTTTCAAATAGAATAAGTGTCAGAAATTCATGCATGTTTGCAGCATGTGTAAGTAATCCATTCACTTTTTAGGCTAAATAGCACTATATATGCATGTGCCACAATGTGTTTATCCATTCATTTGTTGGTAGACACTTAGACTGTACCCAATTTTTGACTGCTATAAGGTAGGGAATGGATTTAAATAGAAGTGAAATACAGATAACCTCTACTTAAAAGGAAGTTTTTGGTGTTAATTATAAGAAAACTGCTTCAAGAATTATGAATATATTTTGTTATAGTTTTCCTATATATTGTGTGATAACCAAAATTTTTTGTGTGATAAGATTAGTTGATTAGCTTACTATAGCCCTGTAATGATCGAACACCAGCTCAGAGCAAAGGCATACTGCCAAACAGAATCTTTGTTACATAATTTTTGGAAATAATTTCTCAGATTTAAATTTTATTGTTTCTATAGATACCCACTTTAATTTTTTTTCTTCCTCTGGGCAAAAAATTGGTCACATCCCTTGTTGTCTTTTTAAATTTCCTCTATGTGCTCGAAATCTCAAAGTTTGATGAATAGTGATTTGAATAGATAAATGCATGCATGCATGCCTAACTAAGCAAAGGAAAATTTAAAGGGGAGTAGTACTTTGAAAGATAAAACAATTGTGGTAATTTTCAAAGAACAGAAAAGCAATGAGGTTTTGAGACTGCATGATAGTCAGGTTCTTAAATGGGCCCTGGTGGTCCATTCCTGATACTCCTAATGAAGAGTTCCCAATATTCACAATTCATATAATCCTTCCCCTCAGATGTGGGTGGGCTGGATCTAGTTATATGCTTCTAATCAATACAATAGTGCAGAGCATCATGACTAGATTGTATTACATAGGATTATGACATTTGTTTTCTTTGTCCACTCTTACTGTTCCTCTCTCTTTCTCCCTGTCTTTTATTATTCATTCCATCTGGTGAAACCGGCTGCCATATTTGGATATACCCTATGGAGAAAACCACACAGAAAAGGAATTAGGGTACCCTCTGTGCAATTTTCAGCAAGTAACCAAAATCCTCAGTCCAACAGCTACAAAAATTGAATCCTCCTAACAACTGTATGAGGCTGCTGGGAAACAAACAGTCCCTTGTTGTATCATGAGACGACTTGCAGGTCTAGCCAAAAATGTTATTGCAAGCTGAGAAACTGTGGCCCAGAGGACAGAGACAAGCCATACCCAAACCTCAGCAGCTATGAGAATGTAAATGATTTTATTAAATGCTATTATTTTAGAATGATTTGTTACATGGAAATGGATAGCCGTATTCACCTGGTTTGTGAATGAAAAAGTCCTGGCCTCTAATTGAGGCTTTGTGGTAGAGCAATCACAAGACGCATGTATAGCCTGATCAAAAACCATACATTTGCTGTAGTTGTTGAACAACTGGCATCTTTGTACACAATTATATCTGCATGTGTTAAGCTTTATTCTCTGTATTAATTATAAACATTGCACAAACTATACAACAAATGATGTTTTAAAAACTATACTGTTCTTAAGGTCAGTGGTGCATGTTCATGATCCCAGCTACTCAGGAGGCTGAAGCAGGAGGATCTCAAGTTAAAGACTAGCCTAGGTAACTTAACAAGGCCATGAGAAAGGCCTAGAATTGTAACACATGGTAGAGTGCCCTGGTTTCCATCCTCAAATTTAACGTTGCACCAGAAAAATTACCACAAAATTTGAAGTTGCAGTAGGAAAGGAATCCCGTAATTTTGTTTGTAAGAGGCTGAAGGGGAGCAAGGGGACTTGGGACAGAAGATCATTTTGATGCACATTTTTCCTCTTTGTCAGAAAAAAAATTACTTGAGTATCTTTCCTCACATGTGGGAACAGAAGTTACGTTGTACAGGGCAACTCGTGCCCATGAAAGACAGCCTACCCAGAGATTTATCTTTTATTTTTCTATGTTGCTATCTTTGGTTTGTAGCCCCTGTTTATGGATGGCTGAGTTGAATAATGAGCCCAAGCAGCTTTTGGGAAAGAAGAGCCAAATGCACAATGCAATTTTCCCACAAGAGTCAAAAAAAGAGAAATCTAAGGCTGGAACCTGTCATGGTCATAAGATCTTCCTTTTGGAAAGAATATCATTATATTGAGGTTCTTAAGATCACACTTGGGCTTAAAGATTGACTAGAAGGATTCAGAACTCAGTGGTATTATACTCAAGGTTATGGTTTATTACAAGAAAAAATAGAGTAAATTCAATGAAAGTAAAAATGTATATTGAGCAGAGACCAAGAGAAGAACAGGCAAAAGCTTCTGGCTGTTTTCTCTGATAGAGCAGAGTGGAACACTTGTAATACCTATTTTTGGTTATCAGTCTCCAGACAGAAAACAGAAATTTAACAGAACGCACATTATTTCCATAAACTGTATGATATGCATCCCCAAACCCCTAGATTTACAGATTCCCTTATTTTTTTCTAAGATTCCCTTATTAATCAAGATATTGAAGGACTCAGAGTTTATCTCCCATGATCCAAGCAAGTTATGGTCTTGAAGAATTTTGGAATGTTCTGAACAAGTCAGCCTACTAAGTCAAACTTTACTGCCCTAGAATGTTGGTAGTTTCAAAGGATAAAGGATCTGGACTGGGAAGTGCATTTTTATAATAAGGACCTCAGAGTTTATAGGAGAAAATCAGGACTAGCTTACTGTGCTGGAATTGTCTCAGGATTTATCATATTTCTACATAGTATGTTCTGAAAATTTGATATGTGAATAAAAGAGGTTTGCAGTGCATCAGTTATGTTCTGAAGTATAAGCTCTGTGACTTTTAAAAATCATGCTAACCTATTCTCCAACAGTCTGGACACCAGCTGGTGGTCTTACAATTCATTCATTTCAAAGTCTATTTATCAGGATTTAGCATCAGGTCCGGCAGGCTACAGGGTTCAGACCTACAACACTTCAGATGACAACTAAGGGCCCCAGTTCCCCTCCTCAATGGTTGTGATCTACCAACTATACATGAAGGGTTACTATGATGTTCTCCACAGAATCAGTTGCTAGAATAGCTCACAGAACTCAAGAAGTCACTTCAGTTATAAAAAAAAGAAAAGAAGGAAAGGACTCAGGAGCAGCCACATGAAAGAGCTGAATAATGCAAAGAAGATCAGGATGAACACTGAACAGTTTGAAGCTTTCTCCAGACTTGCTGCCCTTCTAGGCTGTGGATGCATTAATTACTCAGAGGCTCTATGAGGTTCATGATTCAGGAATTTTTATGGAGGCATCATGCATTAAACATGATCAATTAAATTATTGTTCAGTAGTGATTTTTCCAAGTCTCTCTTGGAGACTGAGAATAGAATTGAAAGTTTTAGCCTTTTAACAATCTTAATTACTTTTCTTGCTGCTGTAAAAAAATACTGGACATTCACAAGTTAAATGAGGAAAGGTTTATTTTGGCTTACAGTTTGTAGAGGTTTCAGTCCATAGTCACATGGCTCTAAGGCAGAGTGGCATGGCAGAGGAGAAACAGTCCATGGCAGGGTAAGCAGAAAGCAGTGAGCCTCCCTTTCCTTTTTATCCCACCCAGGTTCCAAGCCTATTGGATAGTGTCATACACACCCACAATGGGCCTTCCCATTATTCACACCTAGAAGTATGTTAAACCAATCAGAGTACTAATATAGTTATCATACACCCTCAATCCATATTCATATACCCTTAATCCAAACTCACATAGACTAAATCTAGTCACCTTCAAAATCTCCACATATGAGCACATAGGACTTTAGGGTGACATCTAGATATAAGCCATAACACTAATCATCCCTTCTTCCTTTTGATGACAAGCTCTGAAACTACACCTCTATAGGACCCTTATCCATCAGCCATCTCATTACCATCCAAAAGGTACTTATCATTCTGGAGACTCGGAGGGTCTTGAAAGCTCTTATGTCAGAAATCCTAAACACATACCAAATGTCATAAGAAAAGAAGTTTTTATCACCCTATTCCTTAAGATATTACTAATGGAGGAAGTCCATGCTAAAATCTGGGGAGAAGCTTCTAATCCCTTCTCACACCCATTCCAGAATCTATCCTTTAGATATTCCTTTACTTCCAAAAAAGAAGCATTTAATCCAAGGATAACTGTCTGCCAAAGAAAACATAAAAAAGAAAGAAAAATATTGATTTCAAACTCTAGAGGGATCATCACACTGTCCACAGTGTCAGATACAGTTAGGCTTTGCTGAGCCTCAGCTCCAATTAGGGGTAAGTAGGAATGCTCTGCTCTTGAAAGTACAAAAAAAAAAAATACAATTTAGGTAACTTTGATGGAGCTGTCATACTCCAAAAGTCACAGACTACCCCTGAGGCAAAGGTAATATTATGGAGAAAACATCTTCATCGACCAAAAATAAAAAATTAAAATTATTCTCTTAGCCAAGTGTAACAGGTGTCTAAAAGTTGTTTGCATGATTTTATGGATGAACTAGCCTGTCAATGGTTCTTGTCACCTTTAATCATACCTAAAATTCTCTAAAAAAGGCTTGATCTTTACTGTCTAGTTGTTACTGAAATTGAAAACTAATGCTATCCCAGAAACACACACACAGAGACACACACACAGCTTGATGTTGAGAATACTCAATCAAAGAAAACCATGATTTTTCTTCATAGAATCAGTTACACAAGAAAGATTGCTCTTAATTACTGTGCAACTGAAGAGTGACAGTTTGTTTGGATTATTGTGGGCATAGTATTTACACCGACAAAAGCTCACTGCCTCGTGTGCATTGAAGCCAATATAAAGAAGGGAAAGACCAAAATGATTAAATGGAAGACTGGAGCTGTAAACTCAGATTTGCCTCCTGATCAGATGATATGGAAGAGTTGTGGGGAGGGAGAAGGAGAAACCCATTTTTGATTGGATGGTGAGAAGGTCAAACTTTAGGGTTCTTTTGCACAGGTGTAGATGGTAAGTGTGCCTCCTCACAGCTGGCTGATCTTTTTGAGGGGAGTTACCATGTTCTGGGGGTGAGTCCATCAACCTTATGATCACACCAGATTATTGACTGGCTTTTTAAGAATGGGCATGCCCAGAAGAAGCCAACTTCCAACTAGACCTTAGTGTAAAGAACAGGAAATGGTGCTATGGCCAGATAGGAACGGGGACAAACAGCATTTGAGAAACAGGAGAGAAGCTTCATTTTTACACAGCCAACCCCCATGCCTTGCATTGCCTCCGGTGCTCCCCCTCCTGTCATAAGAGCAGCAGCATTAGATTCTCATAGGAATGTGAACCCTACTGTGAACTGTGCCTGGGAGTGATTTAAGGTGTCCAGTCCTCAGGAGAATCTAATGCTTGTGATCTTAGTTGCAGCTGAAATAGTGATACTAGCTGTGGAGAATGGAATTATGTATCACAAGCATATACATGTACTCACAAAGCAAAGAACACACACACACATTTGCACACAGAGGTCTGTGGAAAAATTCTCTTCCACCAAAATGGTTCATGGTGTCAAAAATTTGGGGACTATAGTCTTTGTTGATTTGGGAGGCTTTTCCTTAAAAATTATTTGAGCACTTCTTTATTTAAGGAATTTGTGTCCATGTTTATACAGACTTTATCCAATTTCTGTAGCTCATTTAAAAACTTACTGAGTCCACATAACATGTGCTCATTCAAATAGTACAGCTCCACAAGTGTCACGGGTTTTCTCAGACATTGCTGGTCATCGCGTTGCACCCATGGGCGCTAGCACACTGTATTTTTATCTTTGCAGAAATGCCATTTCTTCTTTCTTCTATGCTTAAGAGAAACCAGTTTCTGTTCCTCAAATGGTAATCTTCCTTCTAAAAAAGGCTCCTATATTTATTTCTTGTGATTTTTTTTCTTTTCACATATTCATTAGAAATTACATTTAAACCCTTGAAAAGGACTAATGTTTATTTCCAAAAAATGGCACTTGGTAATCTTCTTTCAGTCCATGGTTATATTTCAAGGTTATTGTGGTTTCTAGCACTTCTGACTGACTTTATTTTACCATTTCTCTTCTCTGACTCTATCTTCTCTGTCCTCCCCTCTCCCTCTCACTTTCTCTTTCCCTATCTCTTTCCTTCATATTTACACAATCACATATATCTTCTGCTTTCTTTCTTCCAGTCCAGTCATTACCATCTAATACTCAAGGCAATTTTCTACTATGCCAGAAACAACCTTATTAGCCATTATTTTCATCTATGTTCTCAACTTGAATATAAGTTGCTTATTGGGAACCCTTATGTAAATCTCCTTCTAAGGGGTTATCCATCCATTTATTTACTGTGAGCATCTCTGTATGGAAGAGACAACTCTACCAGGAGGCTTTATGTTTCAACAGCAGAGACAGTCTTCCTTGCTGCTGCCAGTCAGTTCCCTTTCACTGGATGGTTATCCAATTAGTATTCCTTTTCCATTGAAAGTTATTATGCATGCAATGATCTCTTACTCTTCACTGTTCCAAAAGTCAGGTTCCAGCATATTGTTTTACCTTCACCATATGTTGCAGTCATTACAAAATGATCTTACATTCTACAAGGCTTTTGCAGAAAAGATGCACATACATTTCTACACATAAAGTGGTTTGACTTAAGAGATTAATTAGCAATTCCATTTCTTGTGTAGGAATTAGCATATCTGTTATTTTATTAACTGGCTTGAATATCAATGCACTCCCATGATGTAAGTCACATCTCTGAAGTATTGTTCTGACATTTCAGGTTGTTTTCTGACAGGAAGTCAGACTTAATCTGTCAAGTTTTACATAGTTAAACATCAAAATTTTGGCTCTTTAAATGTTTGAATTGGCCAAAGGTGCTGGTTTATTTTGAGAATATATCTTATCAGTTTATAAGTATTAGTAAAATATTCTCATGCTAAGTGATACCAAGTTATGTAGGATATGTTTATATGAATATTAGGTCCCAGGAGTCCTCAATCACATGGACAAATTCATTGTAGAATATGCACTTGGCCTTTTGGGAAAATAGACTTACCTTTGACAGAAAACACCCTCAGAGAAATGTATATTTACTCAAAGTAAAACAAATAGTGAAAAAAATGGTAAATCAAAGAAGGCTTTAAACATCTTAGTGCAGTGGAAAAACAAATGTAAATGATGTCTCATTTTCATATTTAAAATCTAGAGCAGTTTTGTTGGAGTACTTCTATATTTTGTATAAATATTTTAACCTTCCATCATTTTGAAGGAGATTATTTTGTTGGCAGACATAAGCTTTAGACTCAGCTACCATAAGAATTTTTGTGAATAAGAATTAATTGTTTTTTAAGAATATCTGTATTAATATTTCTCTGCAAACTGGTGATCAGTTATTATTAGTGTAGTAAAAATCAGCTGGGCAGTGATCCTTTAGGATAATCACATCTTGTCTTTATCAAGTTTCAACATTATAAGAAAACTAAAGCAAAATAGAGAGCAGACAATGTAATGTTCCCAAAGCCTGGAGGCACATACAAAGTGAAGACAGGTGCTTTTGATACAGAAGCTGTAAAATCTACTGGTAGATGGAAAGAATTGGAACTACATGACTAACTCAGCGGAGCACTCCATGACTCATATGTAATTTGCCACATAAAAGAGGGACTATTTAAAGCCACTCCAAGAGTTTTTAATAACAAGAGGAACCAAAAACTCTTTCTTCAGACTTGTGTTTTATGGTAAGTTACTCCAATCTGATGGTTTCTCTGATTGGAACATTCTATAAAAAGTGTAAAAGCACTTACCCTACATTAGTGCAGTAGTCTACACTTATATGTGGGTCATACATTCTAAGAACCCCAGTGAGTGCCTGAAACCACTAATTCCACCAAATTCTACATATACATGAATTTTTCCTTTTATATGCATATATAATATAACAAAGTTTAATTTATAAAGTAGGTACAATAATAAATTAACAGTAACTAATAATAAAATGTAATAATTATGACAATAAAACGTAACAAGAGTTATATCAATGTAGCCTTTCTTTCAAAATGTCTTATACCTTCCCCCTATTTACTTAACTCATTTGGTGGCTTTTCTTTGGCATATCCACAAGTAAGAGCATCCATCCTCTTGCATTTTGCTGTCATTATAAAGTAAAAGACAATTACTGGAGCACAAGCACAATGGTACTGTAACACTTGATCCTATAGTCACAACACCTAAACAATGACGAGCAAGAAAGTAGAATATACATGCAGTTTGGATGTTCTGGACAAAGAGATGTGTTATGTCGCACTCCTGGGCAGAATCATACTAAATTGTGTGAGCTTTTACCACTCTACTCAAGAAAGTGAAATTTAAAACATATGAATTCATCTTTTTTCTAGAATATTTTTTATTTACAATTTTTGGATCGTGGTGGTAGATGATGGAGACCATGGAAAGTGACAGTGGGTAAGGGGTGATTTCTGCAGCTGGCCATAAAAGTTGTACCACTCTCGAGCTCTTTCCAACTATTAGTCTTACATGTGGAGGAGGGGAGTAAAGAATAGTAGAGTTAAGTATGCTTTCCAACTCAAGTTGGATTACTGGGTACTGTCTTTCAATTCAGTGTCACATTAAATTAGAGAAAATGTACAAAAATAAATGAAATTCTCAAGACAGAAATTAGAGAATGGATGGTCAGAATGTCAGGGATTTTGGCAACTTGTGAAAATAAAAACAGATGGAATATACAAGCTGGTCAAAAATATGGTGAACCTTTAAATAAAATTCATTAGAGTAAAAAATACATCGCTATTAATCCCCTTCAACATACTGCCCTTCGCTTTGAATACACTTAGCCCATCTTTTTGCCACTTTCTAAAGAAGTTCTGGAAGTGCTCTTTTGTGTCTTTGGGAAGTGTGATTAAAAATGCTGTGAATGGTGCGGACAAATGCCATTCAACAGAAAGACAGGCTTATAAAAACATGGTGTCTCCTTATCTATCTTATTCACATCTCATACCATGAGAGTTCTGGCTCCTCCTTAAAATTGAAGTGACCATGAAAATTAAACATTTTGAATCAATTCAGGACATTCAGTCAGCCATAAACATGAAAATACAAATAACATAAAAACGAAGACCTTCACAACTGCTTCTAAACAGTAAGAAGAATTCGATAAGTGTATCTGATGCAAGCAGGAGTATTTTTAGGAGTATTTTTAGGAGTATTACTAGCAATGTGCTTTTCCCTGTAATAAATTTTTAAATTTAAACATACTTGCTATTTTTCAGTTACACCTCATAAGAAAGATGAAACAAAATAGTGTTAGAAAATATTTACATATTATATGTCATATGGCTTTTAATTGTCCTGTTTACCCCTGTAATTTCACTGGTAGTATTTACAGTTTAAAATTGGCAAATTACCCTAAAACCTGAGTGATGAGACAGGACTGGGCTGACAGACTCTAATATAGATGTTAGATTTTGAGAGAAAAACACTCATACTTTAGTCTTCCTAAAGTCATCCCTTCCCATTCTAAAGTTAAAATTACCAATTGGGATTTTCCAACAAATGATACCAAATCAGTAGAGAAAATCCATAAAGAAAGTTCATAGGAGACTTGTATTTGATTAATGTTGCTTCAACAGATTTTTCCACAAACACTAAAGTGGCTTAGACACTAAAGCTTATTATAATCAATTTTGATCATCAGAAGTCCAATATAGGTCTCAATGGGCTGAAATCAAGAGTTTACATTAGCATTTTTGATGGAACTACATTCTTCCTGGAGGTTCTAAGAGAATTGTTTTCTGGTTTTTCATTATATTGTTGTTTTTCTTCACATCTGTCAGTTACCATAGTGATTGTCTCTATTCATTTCATTGCTGTGATTTCTTTACACTTTCAACATCAGCAATGACTAGTTGAATCTTTCTTATACGATATTGCTTTGACACAATCTTCTGCCTCCCTTATATACATTTGAGAACTGTTACAATTACACAAGACTCAACAGATAATCCAGGATGATCACATTGTTTCATCCTCAGCTGATTGGTGTTATGGTTTATATCTACATGCCTCCCACCCACACAGCATCACACACTCAGAGGCAGTGCTTATGGAAGGTGATTGGATTATAGGTTTGGCATAGCTGAACCGCTGTTAGAAGGTGAGGCAAAGTCAGAAGAGGCAAGAGTCACTGAGAGGGTGGGTGAGAAGGGTCTTTCACCCTCCCCTGCTCCTTATTATTCTTTGTATTTCCTGGCTTCTGTGATATGGCCAGCTTTCCATCCTTCTGCCAACCATTAAAGGAGTGAAACTTATAAGCATGAGTCAAAATAAATCTGTCCTCTTAAGTTCCTGACTTTGGCTATTTTGCCCCAGTGACAAAGTGACTAAGACATTGGGCAATCATAATTCCATTTGTTCCTTTAAGTTTCCATTTTTCTGTAACGTAACCTATTCATTGTTCCACAGATTACTGCATAGTCATCCTTCAGAAGCCATTATTTGGCCTATATCGAGAGATAAACATGTAAATTGACCTAACATTTTTTAGTAAACTTGAATAAACAAGATTTTGGAAACAAGGAAAAAATATTAAGGTGAAAATCAAAAAATGAAACAATCAGTACTTGAAGAAACAGAAAAAATTCAGTACTTTAAAATATAATGTCCTCAAGCAGATATTGGGGAATATTGTAATCATAAAACAAGAACTGACTCTCTGTGTGCTGACCTTGTATTCAGCTACTCTATTGAATTTGGTTATTAAGTCTAGAATACTTTTGGTGAAGATCTTGAGGTCTTCTATATAGTGTATCATATCATCTGCAAATACTGACAATTTGACTTTTTCATTTCTTATCTTTACTCCTCTTATTTCTTTCTCTTGTCTAATTGCTGCGGCTAATGTTTCTAAAAACTATATTAAAGAGGGGTGGTAATAGTGGATATCCTTGTCTTGTTGCTGATCTTAGTGTGGAGGATTTCAGTTTTTGACCATTTAGTATGATATTGGCTGTTGGGTTTTCATAGACGGGTTTTATCAGAATGAGGTAGAAACCATCTATTCCAATTCTTTGTAGAGTTTTTATCATGAGTGGGTGTTGGATTTTGTTGAACACTTTTTCTCCATTTATTGAGATGATCATATATTTTTTGTCTTTGGCTCTATTAATATAGTGTATTAAATTTATTAATTTGTTGAACCATTCCTGCATCCCTGGGATGAATCACACTTGGTCAGGGTGTGTGATCTTCTTCATGATCTTCTGCATTCTATTTGCCAGTATCTTATAACCTCAGTTGCAAGTGAACTAGCACAAAGAATCAACAAGTGGAATCTCTTCTTACTAAAAAGCTTCTTCACAGCAAGGAAAACCCACCAACAGTGTGAAGAGACAACACACAATGTGGGAAAAAATTTTTTACCATCTGTTCCTCAGATAAAGGTCTACTATCTAGAATATACAAAGAATTTGAAAACTCAGACCTGCTAAATTTAAATATCCAATCCAAAAATGGCCATCAGAAATTAACAGACATTTCTCAGAGAAAGAATTAGAAATAGCAAATAAACATATGAAAAAATGTTCAACATCACTGGTCATTCAAGAGATGCAAATAAAGAAAACACTGAGATTCCACCTCATCCCACAAAGAATGGCTGGTATCATGAAATCAACCAATAACAAATGCTGGTGGGGTTGTGGGGGAGAAAGGAACATTTCTCCACTTTTGGTGGGACAGTAGATTGGTGGAACCTCTGTGGAAATCAGTATGGAGATACCACAAAGAACTAGGATTAAAGATCCCATTGGACCCAGCTATTCCCTTGCTGGGTATCTTCCCAAAAGAATTAAAAGAATAATACCACAGTGATATATGTATACCATGTTCACAGTGGCACAGTTCATAATAGCTAAAACTTGGCAACAGCCAAGTTGCCCATCAACTGGAGGCTGGATAAAGAAGATGTGGTTTTTCTATAAAATGGAGTACCACTCAGATGTAAAGAATAAGAATTTAGAGACATTTATAGTCAAATGGATGTACATTGAGGTGATACTTTCAAGTGAAATAAATACAACATACATGTGTAAATACCCAATAGTCTCTCTAATGTGAGAAACTGAAAGTGTAAATAAGGATAAAATGTATAATAGATAATGTGAAATATAAATAAAAGGTGCAAAGGGAAGGGGAAGTGAGAGGGGTCGGGGAAAGGAAACAAGAAAATGGAATTAATATGAGAAAATGAAAAAATGGAAACAAAGTCTTTGTAAATAGGGAGGGTGGAAGGGTTGAAGGGAGGGCAGGGGAATGGGGAAAAATTAAGATATATTATGTAAATGTACAAATCTCCAATGCTAAAAGTCTTTATATTGTATACCTAAAATAAAATTAATTTTTACAAAAGAGAATTGACTCTCACATTGACGAAAAAGAGTAATCATGGAAAACACAAACCAAAGAGTTGTCCTTGATAATTAAAAAAATTATCCATGAAAAATAAGGCATGAATGGAATAAAATGATGGAGAAATTTCCGAAATAAGTGACATGACCTAACTATATATAATATTAACCAAATTTTAAGATAGCTAGTGCACAATTCAGAAGAAATGTTTAATTGGACTTTGAGCGAGATAGAGTAGAAAATGGATAACTTAGACAGAGGAACTACAGAATGATAGAAGAAATTTCCTGTTTCCCTTTTTTATTTCCTTGACCTCTATCTCCTTGACTATTTTTCTGTTTTATAACAATATTGTATATAATAATATCGCTACTGATTTTCTCCTTGATTCAGTTAAAATGTAAACTTTAGGACCACCAAATCAATATACATCATATAGTAATTTATAGCCTTTCCTTAGAATTATGCCCAACACATAATAGGGGACCAATATTAATCAGTTAGATCAATTCATTAGGTGATTTTTGATTAATGCTGTTTTTTGTCTGAAGATGAAAGACATTACTTTCCCTTTGATATCAAACACATGGGCATTTCTGTCTTAGTAATAATGAAAATTAAAAGTGACATAAAAGCACACATTTATAGACAAAAGCTTTAATTCAGAAGAAAGTGAATTGGGGAAGAGACTTCAGATTGAGCAGAACAGCTGAAGAGGATACAGCTATGGTGGGGGAAACCAGCCTGGCCTATTAACAGAAGAAAGGGGCCAGCTATGTTAGAGTTGCTGGTGTGGTCATTTTCTACAGGTCATGAAAAAAATGTTTTAAGCTCCTCATGTTTTCTTGATGTTTCTTCCTTGTGTAAGATATGGAATTGTGACTATTTTCCTTTTGGTGACATGATGATCCTCCCAACTGTCACAGTACACCTAGATCTTGTGATAAAGGAGGAGAAAGAGAAGGAAAGGACACATTCCATACACTATTAGCAAGGGAGAATGGGGAAAGACATGTTTTTATCTCAAGTGGGTAGCAGGTCATGGAATACGGTCTGAGACTCCCTTGTCTCTTCCCCGGTGAGGGTCTTTGTCTGTCTGCCTCACCATCGATGGCTTCCACTTACTTCTCCAAACCCATTTCAGCGGATTTGAAATTCTATTATGAATCCAACATTAGACTTGCAGATTTTATAATGCTATTCTTAATGTTTAAATGACTCTAGATTTTTTAATAAAAGGAATGTCAATTATTTCCACAATAGATACTTATTTGCAACAAATGTAAGGAAAAACCTCAAAGAAATTAGAAAACTTCAAAAGCCATTAAAATATTGTCTTAAATCAACAGAGCAATACTACCTGTAAGACCTATTAAGCCAAAGCATTTCTAAATGAATATAAATAGAAAGCATATAAACTCAAAACTTTATAACATTGATCAAATTTTACCTCTTTTTGATGCAATTTGAGTTGGTAGCTGCCTGGAAACTGACTCAATGAATTTTACATATTCTTCCTCTTAATATTAGTTAAGCTTCACGTACTATAAAAATTGGAGCTTTTCCCCTTGTGGCTATTATTTGGTAGAAGTTTTAGTTAGGCCAAAATAATGCAAATATATTATCATTGTTTAGGATGATATATTTTGCTTATTTTTAAATCAGTAGCAATGAGGAATAGGAGTAGACACCATTTGATCATGTTATATTTCTAAACCTTTTCAGAATTATGATACAGGTCTATCAGTGGGAATCAAATTTTTCATTGTTTCAAAAGCTCTCCAAAATCAGTATGTTTGAACACTAGTCAATTCAATTTCCCCTTAAAGTAAATATCAACTTCCCAGGACAATACTTGGTATCAAGCATCTGTTTACTCATCAAGTTTTACTTCTATTCTATTAAGATCAACTCACTAATTTGCTCAGTCTAATTCAAACTCATTCCTTAAAGCCCTCATGAATATCTTTCCTTCGTCCTTTGCATAAGGTACTACTAAAAGTTTATCAAGGTGAGATTTCAGCTTTGATTTGTGAATACTTCATTTGTGTTGTTATTCCACATAGCCAAAATTTACAGATTGAAATACTACATTATTATCTTAAGCACTAATGAAAGAGGAAAACTTGTCATAATTTAACTATGTAAGAGAATTTTACATTTGGAATTTTGACTTTATTCTCACAAAAATATTTTTAAAGTTTATATAAATACAGATAAATTATTCTTCATTCTTGTATATATAAATGAAAGAATAAGAGAAATTAAAACATTAACATAATTTTTCAAAATACATTTTTCTTCTTTTCATTTTGAGATTTGATTGACAAAAATGGCACATATTTTGGGTGTACAATGTGATGTTTTGATATATTTATAACATGGTGAAATAATTAGCACAGTGAAACTAGTTAATATGTATCATTTCACAGTAAGTATTTTTTTCCAGTGGTGAGAGCACTTGTGACATATTCTTCTAGCAAATTTTATTATATATATTTTTACTGTATTATATATTTTATTTACTATAACCACTATTCTACACATTAACTCTCCGGTGCTTACTGATTTAAAATCAAAGGTTTATATTCTTTGACCAACATGTCCCCTTTCACTCTTTTACTTGTAGTAAAAAACACTCTACATTGTTAAAACAATGTTGACTTTTATTAGATCCCCTGAATATGTGCAATCACAGGACAGTATTCTTTTATATATCTGACTTAGCATAATATCCTCAAAAAGTTATCTATATTGCTGAAAATGACAGCATTGCTCTTTTGTAAGGCTCAATTATATTTGGTAAACATTTAGTTTGTTTCCATATCTTCAGTACTGTATTGCTTTCATAGACATGAGAATGAAGACATTATTTCATGACAGTGACTTTATACTCTTTGGATACATACCAAGAAGGAAAATAGTGGAATTCTATTTTTAATTTTTGAGATAGTTTTAGGAACACCCATCCTTTTTTCTGTAATACCTTCAAAACTTACATTTAAAACAGTGAACAAGTGTTCCTTTCTAGTTCTGCATTCTCAGCGGTATTTAATATCATGTGTATTTTTACAATAGTCATGTTATGTGAGGGGAGAGCTCACTGTATTTCTAATTTTCATTTTCCAGATGATTTATGTTGTTGAACATCTATTCATGTACACCCTCTCAAAACAGATAAGCAATCTTGGGAAGAATAGCAAAACTAGAAGTATTGTACTTCATTATTTCAAACTTCATTATAAAACCTCAGTAACAAAACAGTATGGTGCTCTCAAAAAAAAAAAAAAAAAAAACCACCAGCAAGCAGATATATAGTCCAATGGAACAGGATAGCCCAGAAATAAATGTACCCATATAATGTGGGGGTAATTTTAGACAAAATTACCAAGAATGACCAATAGGGGAAAGGATAAACACAAAACATAGGGTACTCTTACATCTCCCATAAAAGATTGATTCAAAATGCATTAAAATTTTAAACATATGCCCTAAAGCCTTAAAATACCTAGGAGAAACATGGCGGAAGGGCCTCTTCTTCTTCTTCTTCTTCTTCTTCTTCTTCTTCTTCTTCTTCTTCTTCTTCTTCTTCTTCTTCTTCTTCTTCTTCTTCTTCTTTTTCTTCTTTTTTTTGTACCAGGGATCAAACTCATGACCTTGCACTTGTGAGTCAGGTGCAGTGCCACTGAGCTCAATCCCCAGCCCCAAGAGCTTCTTGACCTAAGTCTGGGCAATCACTTTTTTTTTTTTTTGATTTTTCACCTAAAATATAGGCAAAAAAAGCAAGAGATGTTACACTGAACTAAAACCCTTCTCAAAAGCAAAGGAAATAATCAAAACAATAGAAAAGTTAATATCATTTTAAATCATTTCATTTTGATGTTTAGATTTCAGGTGTTTAAATAACAGACATGTTAGAACTGAAGAATTGTATTTCTGAAAAATTGCTGTTGCAATTTTTCCTCTTCCTGACACAGCCTCAGTCAGTCTCCTAAAAGTTCCTCCATGTGATCTGGCATCATCTTAATCAAAGAAATTCACTCACATTGAGAGAGGTTTGAGTACAGAATATAGCAGTCTTTGATGAATTTCTGATGTTGGGGCCATCTTCTATAACACCCCTTTCCCTCAAAAAATGGCTTTTTGTGGTTCAGGATTGCAGAGCTTGTATATCCTATTGTGTTTCCTTTAGTTTGTTAGTTCATTGGAGATTAAATTATAGTGTGTTATCACAAACTTTAACTTAAACCCCATAGTTACCTTAAAAGTCAGGAATTGAGGGAAGGTGGAAAGAAGAAACAGAATATATATGCACTCAAATGATTTTGTGTGTAAATTGTTGTCTTCTGAGCTGGGAATAAGTAGGAGAGTTATTTTTAGATGATAAGAAAGATGTCCTTAACAGAAGAAATAAATCAGATGTCTATCAGTCACCCGGAAGTTCTTGATCTTCTTTTGTCACTTTTTTTCCATAAAATACTTTAAAAGAATGCAGTACTTTTCTTTACTCTCAAGAAATACGTAAGAAATTTCTGGAGGCCTATGGTTTCATTATTTGCATGAATTCTCAGTCACAAGATAGTACTGAAGCCAGACTTGCATCTTGAAAATATCTCCACTGAGAAATCACTGAGGTCCATTCAATGCATATGACAGGAGTGCTCTTAAGGAAGACAATAGCTTTACAAATCAGAAATGATTGCAAGATATGAAAACAACAAATAAATAAATGTTGCTACCTTTTGAAGAATGCAACATTAACTCAGAAATGGACTGAATATATTTTTTAAATGGCACATAGATATTTTTGAGCATTTTATTTTATAGTAATAGTACTTTGACTTTTTAACTGGATTACTAAGCACAGAGAGGCTGCTGAAAGTTTAATTTCAAACCTGTGTCAACCTTATCATTATCATAATTTCTCTTATAAAAAGAATAAACTGAAGTATCAAGGAAAACAGTGTAGATAGAAATCCATTACCTATTCAGCAAAACTATGATAAGCATTCCCTGCCTCAGCATTTGAAGCATACTAGATTGTTTTTTTAAATACTGTGTAGTACAGCATAAAAAAGAAGGAAAATAGGAAATATTATTTGAAAGATTATTTTCTATGTAAGTGACTCCTTTATGGTGAGTGTGGGAGTTTCATTCTCCTAGCATCCTTTAGCTGAGAAGTTAGGATTTTCATGCTCAAAATGTATAATTTATTTTGCAAGCACAAATACAAAAATATGTTCTTGTGTAGAAAGAATTATTCATGGGTCCAGAGAAATTGTTGGCCAAGAAACTTTGGGATATGACTTGGTACCTGGCCTTAGAAATAAAAAGGACATAGAGGATGTAATCTAGCAGATGCCAGAAGTGAAGATGAGAGAACCAAGGAAAGCACAATAAACACAGCCTCATTGTGACAGGGCACAAACAAAGGTTCATTATTGAGTGAAGAAAGAAGCAGCAACTACATAAGAAAGGAAAAAGAAAGAGAACCATGAAAAGGCTAAAAAATCCTGTTTAATAAAGAAGAGAATTCTAATGTTCAATGATTTATAGCCAGAAAGGCAAAGCCATATTAATACATAACTGAAGCAGAATGAATGCAGAATATTGTGTCATAGTCTCTTATCACCATAAGAAAGGACAACAAAGGTCATAGACCAAGTAACAAAGGAAAACAAAAGGGTCAAACAACTAACCATTTTTTATCAAATGAGTAGAAGGGACACATTTTTATTTTGCTCTGCTTTGTAGGCTGTGCCAGTACTTCCTTGGAAACCAATCACCTCCCTTTGAAAATAAATATTTTGGCAGTGCATCAATGTTAGTGTTCATTTCACCCATGAAGTCCTAATCTGTCTGTACTCTGTATCCCTGGCTGCATTCAACGTTGGTACACAAGTACCAGAGAATACAGAGATTTTGGAAGTTCTTTACTTGAACTAATGAATAAGAGATTTTGTTTTCTCCAAGTTCTCCAAAATAAGAGAATATGACACTAATGAATCCATTATATGCAGTTAAAGAGCATAAGTATAAGAAGTGGTGAAAAGATGGATTTGATGACATTATTTGTGACCTTTAACTCAGATGGAAACCAACCTAGCTCTTTATTCAACTTGAGCTAGTAGGCATTAATTTCTTGGTCTTTCAATCAAAAATGCATTGTTTAATCAAAGATGTGTTGGTAATTAAAGGCAATAACATATATTGATGAGAAAACTATCTGATTTACTAAAAACCCACTATTTATTGGACATTTTGTTTTCTCTTTAAGGAATTTCTCCAAAGTTCATATTTTCTGCTGTAGTGTCAGGTATCTAATAAAAATTATCCTTTCATTCTATCTCTAGACCCATTTCCATGGGCACTTTAGGTTGTTTGTTTCTATATAAATAAACACACATTTACACACAGAGCAATACAACTCACACACTTCTTTTTGAAATAATTAGCTGAGCAAAGTTTCTTCAATTCATAATCTCTTACTCAGTTTTTAACCCAATTCAGTTTGACTTTGGTTCTTACTCATCTGAAACTGTCTCACTGATACAACTACAATATTGACAAAACTAATTATCAATATTATAATCCGACCTTCCTCTTACTAAATCTTCAGCAGGATTTAAAATAGATTTTCCAATTTTCCTTAGCAGCAAAGTCACAAATCATAATTTCTCTATATCAATGTGTTCTAAATTCTTTAAGCGCATTACTTCATTTAATTCTCACAATGAAACTCAGAGCTCACTGGTAGTCTCCTCACAATATCACAGAAGAGGAAATCAAGTTAAGGCAAAAACCATAATTTTCCTATCACCGTGACTCTAATTGATAGGGCAAATTGATTTGGGATACAGATATTTTGGTTGCAGTCTTTCATTTTAAATTCTATATTATATTTTCTTTTCTCTTACTTTATATAAACTTTCTATACACACTTCTAATTTTTTTCATGATACAGCTTTATGGTTTTTTTCTTATTAGATCTTTCTCCGTTCCGATTTGTTCTCTTCATCTTTATATTTTGTATCAAAATTTTGGAAACCTAAAAGGTTCAATCAGAATCGTCCTTCAATCCCCGGTCCCCTCAAAAAAAAGTTTCGTTCTGATTATGTCATCTCCTCAATCAAGTTTGCCTAAATTCATAATTTGAAGTATTATTTACTATTGAATGTATGTCATTATTCTTGAGATCTTCCTCAGTGCAACAATCGACTCTTATTTGAACTATAACATCATAAATATAAAGTGCCCATGAATTCAACCTCTCCATCACTCATTGAAATGAAATATATGCTGGAAAACTTGTTGTTTGCAAAGGTTTCTTCATCATAGTAAATGACATCATCATTGTTAGAGGTTTAAATCTAAAATGTCCTCCAAAAGGCTCATATGTTCAGAAGTGGGTTTTTGGAAGATTAATGTGTCAAGGGAGTGCTATACTCATCAGTGGATTAATCCACTGAAGGATTCAGAGCTGAATATGTTGTGAGTAGACAGAGTCTGTTCCAGAGAGATTGGTCATTGGGGTAAGACATGGAAGGGTATATGTTTGCCCCTTGTTTCTATCTTTGTTCTCTGTTTTCTGATGTTCATGGCATAAGAAGCTTTTCTTCATTATGCCTGTCTGCCATGTTGTTTCTGCCTTGGGGCTCGGTGACCATGGATAGAGAGAATGAGCCAAAATAAGCCTTTTCTTCTTCAAGCTGTGGGTAAGTATCTTGTCTAAGTGACAAGACAGTGACTAAGATAGATTTAGTACCTTACAAGTCGAGCTGCTGCTGTGACTATACCTAACCATATAAAAACCTTTGGAATTGGATTGTGGAGAAGTTTGGAAAGGCTTCATGATGCAAACTAGAGAAGTCCCAGAAAGCTCTAAGCTAATCTTTATGGGAGATTCTGATTGGAACTCAGAAGACCCAAATACTGATAGAAAAGGATTTAGTAAACTCCAGGCTCATGAGATTTTAGTTGGGAAAAATTATCCCATTGGCAATTGGACTTGATGCCCCACGGGTTATGCTCTGGCAGAAAATTTGTCTATAGATTGCCCATATCATGAGACTTTTCAGGAGACTAAGATCAGAAGAACAGATTATTTAATTCGATGGAGGAAATTTCAAGGAAGCCCAATGTTGGCTTTGGCATGGTAGCTTTTAGCCAGATCTTCATTGAAAATCAGAGGCAAAACACTGATGTGAAAAGTTATTTCTCCAGAAAAGATGTACCTGCAATGGAAAGTATGGTTGCTGAAAAGATTAGGTCAATTTGTATGACCAGGATGTAAATCAGTCAACATCATTTTGACCTTCTCATCATTCCTGGGAAAAAGTCAAGGGGATCTTACAGTACGTGATGAAAGATTGTTTTGTTTTGTTGGAGGTACTGGGAATTGGACACATTAGCTGCAAGAGCTCAACCAATAAGTCCAGGCTGGCCTTAAAATCACAACCCTCCTGGCTTAGCCAGTGAAGTATGTGGGATTACAAAAGTATGACATCATGCCTGGCTTGAGAGACTGCATATTATTTGAGCCTGTTGTGTGAAAAACACTGTGTTTGGTATTTTACAAGGTGTAGTTAGACTTATCCACTAAATAACTTGATTGTAATAGAAAAAAGGTTCTATTTTTTAAAAATTCTAAAAATTTCAAATGAGTGTTTTTCTTTGACTATGTTATCCACGTTATCTAGAAGTGTGTGAGAACACTGATTTTAAAAAATCAAATATTTAAACACTCACTGCTGTCTTTAATCCCTTTACTTGAACAGAGCATAAATGTCAAACTCTATACAAATCCCCTGTGATATTCATCTTCTCTATCTGCCTCTTTTCCTGTGCTATTTTTTAAATTTTGACATTAATTATGTATTTGTTGATACTCAGCTATGTTAATTTCTTTGCATGTTTAGAGTTTTTGTACTTTCTGCCCTTCTCCCTGGGCAGTTACTCATTCTTCAAGTTTCTGTTCAAATTCCACTTCCTTAGAGTTATTGTTATGTTCTGTATCTAGATGTCCCTCTAAAGCCTCATGCAGTCATAGATGGAGCTTTTCAGAGGTGGCTGGTTCTACAGTGTGTGATACTTGGATTAAGAATGTGATACTGAGATTGATTCATGGTGGCATGCTAAGATTAAGTGTACCATTTTGGTTGTGGCACCCAAGGCAACCTTGACTGTATATGAGGGTCAGAAAGAGGGCTGCTGCTATCCTTTTCTGCTTGATGCTTTTGCTACTTTCTGTCTGCCATGGACTGTTTTTCCTCTGAGACACCCCTCTGCCATGCCACTTTGCCTTGGAGCCAGCTGACCATGGACTGAAACCTCTACAAACTGTGAGGCGACATAAGCCTTTCTTCTTTCAACTTTTGGGTGTTGGGTATTTTGTGTCATCAACAAGAAAAATAAAACAATGTTAGAGGACAGAAGATCGGAAGCCATACATAAGTTCATGCAAATTTCATCTGTACAACTTATTGATAAGGGCCTTTGAATAAGTTACTAATCCTTTTAGAGTTCCACTTTCCTCATATATAAAATAAATATAATAATTATATACATAGAGTCCTGTTATGGAAATTAAAATGATCATACATAGATAAAATGTTTACTATTATTTGCACTATTAATGAGAAATGGAATAAGGAACCATGAATATCTGGGAATGGAACCTCTTGGCCTTATAGTTTCATGGAATGTCTATGCTCATAGACTATAACTCCAAAAATTTCCCCAGTACAGGGCTGGGGAATAGGATTTAGTACTTGGAAAAATCTCTATCTTGCGCACAATAATTACCTTGATTCATGATCTTGCTCTGCTTTGTTTTCCTCTTCTGCCATTCTGGCCTTTCTCATGTTTGATGCATCTCCCATTGCCAATGGAGTTGCTTGCTCAGCCTTATACATGAGGGCAGATTATTTACTTTAACTGCATATTTTTGTTTCAGTATATCTGAAGTCCAGAATCTACATGTCTATATACTGATATATGTAGATCAATGAAGCAATTTTCATCAATCTAGCATTTTTGTGAGTTTCATATGGTAATTTAAGCATGTTGAATGTGAAGGGTAATTTCTGAAAATGTTACCGTAACTCACAGCTTCCATAGAATCTACCTTTTTACTTCAGGTCTTATCTAAGTATTTAATATTTTTTCTTTTATCTCAAAAGGCATTTGAGAATTTTTTTCTATATATTTTTCTTATAAGGCCTATTATCTAAATGGTAACCTTGCAAATGTTGTATTTTTGCATTGTTTTAAAAATAGGAACTCTTTTACTGCATTTTTCATTGTTATCTATTTAACTTTCATTATAATAAATATATAATATTCTCCTTTATAGAAGGGCAATTATCTAGATGCATACTTTCATTCAGTGTATGAATAAATGCTCAAAGAATCATTGACTTATCTTAATAATTACATACATTAATTAACTGATTAGACTAATGATTTTTCTCTGCTATAAGTAAATTAACTTAAATTCACTTGCCCTGTACTCATTTAAACACATATGAACTGAAAGAACAAAATATATTACAATTTTATACTCATTGGTTCTTACTAAATCTCAAATAATTACACTTAGATCTTTAATATACATATGTTACAGACCATAAGAAGGTTTCCACCAGTTAATAGGACAGTAGTTGAAAAAAACTGGTAGTTTCTTTAACAAAATAGAATTGAATTGGCTGACTTCTATCATTAATATATTTCTATAATCACAGCTAATTAACAAGAAACTTTTAAGATCTCACCACTGAGAATTAAATTTCAAAGTGTTTACTTCAGATATGATATTCTATCAAGCTTTCTTTATACAGGTACCACCCTTTAAAGAAGAAAGAATTATAGAATGAATAGTCTTGAAATTAAGATATACACAGAGGAATGAAAAAGTTTCTTCTTCTTTTTTTGGAGTCCTTAGTTAGCATTTGATTTTCACATGCCACCTAAATGGAAAAACTTCTTTAATTCATCCTTACAAATGTATACCTTACCAATGTAACTCTAACCATTTATTAGTAAATACATGAGCAAATTGAAAGTTAAGGAAAAGAAACCAAGTAGAGCTTTGTTACCTAGCTCCAAGTAAAAGGATTTAAGTTATGTCAGGTATATGAACCAAATACCAATAATAAATGTAAACATTGTATGTCATTGATATTAACTAAAATAATAATATTAGCAATAATAATGGAAATGAGCAAAGGTGATCTAGAAGTGGAGGGAGAGAATAAGTGGAGAAGGAAAGGGTAATAAAAAAGAATCAAGATATGTTTTGTCCATGTACTTACTTGAATATTAACTTCATGTGTTTTAAACATGAATAACAAAATAAAAATAAATAAGTAAATGAAAATATGTTCTATTCTCAGAACATATTGCAATGGTCACAAATTACAACATTGATATTGAAAACTGATTATCCATCAGTCCAAAGGCTTACATGCTTTAGGAACATTTATTAAAATGGGCAATGATCTCACTGCTATAATAATTGCGTTTTTCTGTTTACTCTCTTTCTCCACCCAAATTTTTAACTTAAGCTTGAACTCCATCAAATCTCAGATTCCATGTCATATCGAAGACTAAATGCCAGAGTAGATGTGCTATTTAGGAAGACAATTAAGAGATTCAACGCTGTGCTCTTCTTCTGTATTTCAAACCACAAAGCTAATTATCTGTTTAGCGGATTCATTGTGCATTCATTACACGTCATTTGTGGTGATTAGTAAATGAGATTGGACTTATATTTTACAGGTATGAATGCATTTCATGTATTGTTTGAGTCTAGTAGTAATCAGCCTTGGGTTTTTAAAAATGCAGCTATTAACTGTGGTTTAAAGCAAAGGAAAACCTTAAGCAAGTTGAAATTCATGATTCGTTTTCATAATTTAATGGATATTAGAATATATAATTATACACAACTCAAAAAGACAGTCTTTAAATTTTTGTTCAATTTTATTGTTCTGTTTTATTTTTCTCAAAAGATTCAAACATTTCACAGTTTTGTTTAACTTATTGAGGGCATTTTGTTCCTAAGCACTTACACCAAATTAAATTATTTGCTACCTTCATATTTTTACAACCTCTGTTTAATTCCTTACATCAATTGTTTTTATCTCTATTGAAGCAACAAGAGAAAAAAATATTAACACAAGTTCTAACCTAGCAGCTCCCCAGTTATTAATAATAAGCATGACTCTTACATATCCTAATATCAAGACATCATAAAGCATTTTCTATGGCTCTTAATTATGTTGTAGCCTAAAAAGAGTTAGTAATCTGCTATTGAAATGATAGAGCAACAATGAATGATCAAATATGCTTATAAAATGAAGTTTGAAAAGTGCATGTTCTCCAAGTTCTAATTTTCTTTAGAATAAAATAAAGATTGCCAAAGCAATTTTGAGATTTAATTTGAAGATTTTGATTAGATAATACAAATGTATACTCTAAAAATCTTTCTGTATGATGACTCTCCTACCATAGCAATTTAAATAAATGGGAATATATCATTACTGAAACGATTAAATTTCTGAGAATTCTTTAGAGAATGTATGCAAGTTTTTTGCTTGTTGTATTTATAAATAAACATGGAGTGGCTTTCACAATATTTCAGCACTGGGTGACATTTATTTTTACTTGAGATCTCAAATGAGCTAAGGCAATGACTTCAGAGTCAACCCATGACCATATAAATATAGGCTCTGAAACATACAAGAGGATTTCCATTGTCTGACAAAGGATTATATATTTTGCCAATGACAAGGAAAAAAGACTTTGTATATGCCAGAAAAATATCTTTCCCAATGGTGACTTTGTATGCTTCTGACATTCTCTTTCCACTTGATGAAGAGAGTTACTCAAGTCTCCTTTGGAAGAAAAAAGCCTCATGAATAATAGCATGATACAAGTTCCTCAGATCTAGTATATTATACTGTGATAACCAAATCTTCCTGGATTTGCATCTCCCTTTGTTTTAAAAGAAAACCTACACACTAGAGAGAAGAAAACTAGCACATCTTATTCAATAAGTTCTGTCTTCCATATATGTTTTTTACATAGACTATTTCTTTGTTATCATTTGAAAAACTAATACAAATTCCAACAAATTATATATCATATGTATTAGTCAGATTTCCTGTGTCTGGAACACAATGCTGCATACTCACATTTTAGAGGAGGCAAGTTTGGCTTATTCTTTCAAGATATGTGGTAGAAGGATGTTAAAGATGCTTAGTGTACCGTGGCTGGGAGCCAGGGCAGATGAGCCGAAGCAGAGAGGAGAGCATGAGGATCATATTGGAACCCAAGGTCATACTTCCACAACCCACCCAGACATACCCAGAAATGAACTTTACCAACTGACCCTTCAATCAATCAGTTTGAGATATCACAGTGTGCCAATAAAAAACTTTAAGGAAAAAAAAAAGAATCACACCTTATTATTGAGAACATTTGCTTACTTTTACTGTTACACGTAGTGCTCTTCATTATTATCTAATGTTATAGATGGGGAAACTCAAACTTCCTCCTATCCTTCTTTCCTAGGACCATCTGATCTCTTTGAACAACTCCCATTTTATGTCATCCTGAGGGGAAGCATTGTGGAGATCCCTTATCTCCCATGGCACCAGTTTAAAAACCTCATGTGCTGTAGTGTGCAAATACATGGAGAGAACTGATGAACATTCACTGCCATGCGGGCCACACGGCCCCTGAGCTCTGCTGCGGTTCTCAAAGCACAGGGCTCAAGTCTTACTTTTGTCTACCCCTGGACATATACATTATGACTTCTCGGTCTCTTCTCTGCTCAAGACAAATTGGAATCAATTTGGTGACTTCCCAGAAAATTACCTGGATGAAGCTAAGGATCAGGGAGTGGGAAAGTTTTTTTTCTGAAGTCCGTGGCTGGTAACACCAAAAACAGATTGTGCATGTAGATCAATTCTGATCTTAAAACAAGTTATCTTTCTCCTATACCGAAGTTTTATTCCTTGGATACCCACATTTTATGTAAACATTTTAAAAACGCAATAACACCTTAATAGAAAACAATGTCTCCTCATGAATATATTACATTCGTGCCTTCAAGATTTTCAGAAAGAAAATAAATTAAATCATATGATATATTTTAATTCGTTATCTATTTTCAGGGCTAGAAACACTGTTGATGAACTTGAAGTCCTCAATCAACATAAATATGACAGAAAGTTTATCAGAAAGTTATGTAGAATTTTGTTTATTTAATAATTGAATTATGACAATGAAGAGACAGACCAGATAATTCAATGAATTCAAAATAAAGTACATGGCTCTTCTTTGTTTAATCCATTTAATATATACAATGCAAAGCATCACTTTCATTATTTTGTCAAAGAAATTATGGAAACATTTTTATATACTTGTATTTTCTATCTTATTTTAAGGAAATACAAATCTAAATTTATGTAAGAAATATTTTGAATTTAAAGCACTTTCATCCCAAAGAATATAGAAGGGAGTTTTTTGTTACCATACACAAATAATTATAAAACTATATGGATATTATAGAATTTTAAGAATGTGAAATTAGATGTAAAATTACTTTTACAGGGGAATGGGGACAAATTCCCAATGAGGAATGCCATCTTATTGTATACCTAAAATGTACCAATAAACTTAATGAATAAAAACCCAAAAAGTTTATGTTACGTTCAGCTGGAGTCAATTTAGCCAGAGCTTGCAGTACTTATAATGCTCAGTGTATATACAGACTTTAAATGTATTCCATTCCCTTTCTGATAATTATTATTTAGATCACATCACAAAATTATACTTTATTACAGAATTTTGAAGTTATTCAAATTCAGCTGTACTTCCCCATCTCCATCATAGTTTTTCATTTAAATAAATTCCTTAAAGCCAAGGATTTCCAAGTCTTTGATCTCTCACAAAAGAAACTTGGAAACTTAATCTACTATACACTCAGGAGAGATTTTGAAATGAATAAATAATTGAATAAAATTAGTATGTACCAGCACTTCAAAGATCTAATATATATATATATATATATATATATATATATATCAGAATTAATATTTTTAAATGACAGTATTCCCTATGGTTAGGAATGTCACATGTATTTGTGTGTTTCATTTTGTTTTGTTTCTGTGTTTCAGTTGCGCCAATGGGATTAAAGTATAAATAGTTAGGAAACCCTTCATCAATACACTTAAATTTTTTTTCTTTTTAATATTTTCACAATAATTAATGGACTATAATGTGACATTGTGCTCTTGTGCCAAGATCCTTGTGCAATGAGACCTTCAACAGATGAACAAATAGCACAAGGGATATTGTCTAGAGAGTAACTTGGAGATCTTAATAGAATAATTATCTAGCTCTCTCAATTTTTATGCTTTGTTTTGTAGTGGATAGACAAGTATTAATATCTTTTACCCCTAGGAAAACTACCCCAAGCATAGCTTGAACCCAAAAATGTCTTTTGTATGCTACCAAAATTACCTTCCATCTAATTTTCCAGAAAGGTAAAAACAAAGTATTATCTAGTGAGCTAAATTCTCAGCAGGGGAAAAATTTTGAAGTTGGTTGCCATGGTAATTCCATTCCTGTATGTAATCCCCACTCAACTTAGCTTGATGGCATTTGGACTGAGTAATGAAATGGAAGAGAAAGACTGATGATTTTCCTTGCTTTGAAAATAACCACAATTAGAAGTATTCATTATTGCACTCCTTTTGTTTATTGTTTGATTTTTTTTTCCTGTTTATAAAAGCAACAACTTTCACAACTGGTATAAAAATTCTACTGTGTGAATTCAATTAAATCCCTTCACATCCAAATTATTAACAGGTCAGGATAGTCAGGAGTACTCCTGGGCTACATCTAGTAGGTTGGCAGAGTCTTTGTACTTGGAGTTAATCACGACCAATTAAGGTATGGAAGGTCTATACTTCAGCTTAAAATATCTGTGAGATTGTCTCAAGATTAAGTGTTTGGACCCTCAAATTTCTCATAATCAACATTGTCTCCCTTTTTTCCCCAAGAGAATCAGCTTGACTCTGTGACCTATGGATATACTAATTGATTCGTATTCTCCAGAAGAGAGGTATCGAAATATATATTTGAAAAATGTTCCGCAGATGGTTGTAGTGTTAATGAAAAAATAATCGACTCAAAGGTATCCAAAAGAATTCTGAAATTGAAACCATCATCTGTGTAAGGACTTCATAAGGCTTTACCTGGTCCAACACAGTCTTTTCCCGAAAATAGAGGAATAGTAATTCCATGTGCCTTGTGATATCGGTTCAAGGATAAACTACATGTCGTTAAAGGCAACAAACTCAGCAAATACATTTATTTTTAATTAAAGTTAACTACTTCATTATGCACAGTTATCCATTTTTTTCTTTTAACATTCAAATCTCTAAGCACTTTTTGTAGAATTTTCATGTAATTAAGTGGGTAAGAAAGGAGTGTCCCAATGCCATATATAGGATACACAAAGGGAAATATTCCTCGTTAAGACTATGTTCTTTTAAGTGGAATATGTCAAACCCACAAACTTAGATGTTGCATGGTTTGTCTCATATGAGAAAATGAATGTGTATATATATGCAAACTAGGAGCAAAATGGAAGAGAGATTAAATAGCAAGTGGGCAGAAGGTTCAGATGGTTCCCCAAATCTATTTAATCCACTGTTTCAAAAATATTTTAATATATATGTTAATTTGCTTAATATATACTACTAGTTTTTCTTAATTCATTGAAAAGCATGTTTTGTGCTACTATCATTTGTTTCTTCTGCGTGAGAGAGAATCTTTTTTGCAGTTATCTTGTACTCTGAGTAACTACTTTGAAGATAATGATGCACAATGTATTTTCTGTTGTTGCTCATTGATTATTTTGTCATGAATTTTTGGTTTATTTTTTCATAGAAAAAACTGTGTTCTGAGAGGGTGCCACTACTCTGTTTCCATTCTGATCAGATTGTCTACACCAAAATTATCAGTGCAGGTTTATCTAATCTACTTGGCTATATCATACTGACAAGATTTTGTTTGTTTGTTTGTTTTTAATTTAGAACTACACAAGTTGCCCACAAGCTTAATTAATGACAGCTAAATCTATACCAATGAGCAAGGACCACTCAGGTGTAATTCTAGAGTTGATTCTAAATATATTAAATGAATTATAAATATATTGCTTTTATTTTAAAACTGGAATCCTTTTTCTTTAATGAACTGATAATATAACCAAGATAAATTTACTTGTTCTTATTGTTGTGGTTAGGGGTTGCTTTACTGGTTCACTTTCTTTTTTCTCTAGATTCCTGATATTTATCCTCCAGATTGTTTTTGAATCATTCAATCCACCACAACATAGGCTGTTCCTTTTTCTTAGGACCCTTATGCTATTTAAGGAAGTATCTCTTATTTATTGTGAATTTCCATGAAGATCATGTATTTTCAATGTGATGTATAAAATGTGAACTGGTTATCTGCTAAATCAGGACAGAATTTTCTCTTCTTTTATTGCTCTGTGCTTCTTCTTCAGACCATCTCACTGTTAAGTTGAGAAGCACTATATTCTCTTTCTTATGTCCAGTAGAGTCACCTACTCATTTGAAACTAAGTTGAAAAAATAAGTGTTTTAGTATTAGCACCACAATATTATATCTCAATAGCAATATGTCTCAGATTGATTCTCAGTTTAGTCTTTTTATGTCCACATAAAAGCTACCTCAGGTCTTAGAAGCAAGTTGAAGAAGGAATAGAGCCAACATCTTGGTGGTAAATTAAAGACTCACTAATAAGTGTGGCCATCTATTTCATCATTTGCCTCTCCTCATTCCTAAACTTAGTTTCGCTTAATCCTGTCGCCCTTCCCATTTCTCTAAAAATCCTTACCTTGGTAACTCTCTGGGATACAAACTAATACATCACAGTGAACTGGTGTTGATTATCCATGTCAGTGTCTGATTTGTGCTTTTCAGAGCAAATGCAAGTGCTTTGGCTATATCCACAAGAATGCTCTGTTGAAAGCACCAATCAAATGTACCCAATTTCTGCTTTCTTTATCCACATAAATTTCTAAATCTGGGTTTACTAATTTAGCAGCCATCAGTTAACTTTTAAGTAATGATGGCTCTATGATTCAGTCAACTTTGATTTTTCTCATGTCATTATTTATTTGGTATGAAATTTTATTGTTGTAATATTTTTCCTATCAATCTTTTCCTTCCCCATTTTGTTGCTACTAGCTACCTCCAAATTCTTTTTAATATATTCTTGGATTATTTTATTTTTCTATATATACTTCTGCCTTGCTTCTGTGAAAGTGTCTATTTTATATCATCTCACATTTTTTTCTACAATACAGCATTTTCCAAAGCAATTGTATTATTTGCATAAAAAATAACAAATAGATGATCATTTTCTCTGGTGGAAACTCGTATACATTTTGTGTGAAGTGACAGCTATAATTTTAATTTCCAAATGTGTACTCTCTCTTACTGCAGTTCAAAACTGCTATTATGGTGCAAAAGCAGTCAGAGAGAATACCTAAGTTCAATTATATATTATATTCCAATTAAATAATATTTATAAAAACCAGTAGGTTAGATTGGACCTAAGGACCCTAGTATACTGATTAATGATATAGAATGGCATTTTAAAATATGTATCCTTTCATATCCAGTAAATTCATGGGTATAAGTGTAACATTTTGGGGAACCCTGGCCCACAGGTTAAAGTGAATTTTAATTCTGTGCTTCAATAGAAATTTTTAATTTCCTATAACCTCCAGGTGTCCTTTTTCTTAGGCCTGGCACATGTTGATAATTACCTCTTTGCTGTCATTAAATACATCTTTGATTTTCCTTGTATCAGGTCTATCTGATTCTGCCAAGCACAGGCAGATGCTTTGCTTCTGAAATCTCATGAATCTTATTCTTATTTCTCTTTGAATACATTGTGATATGGTCATCCATTAACTTTACTTATCTCAATTTCCTACAATATATAGGTTTGGTAGATGGTTTACTTTTACATCCTACAGTGTTTTGTGCAGAATAAGGGCTTCCCAACTATGTATTTTATGATTCAATGTAAATTATATTTTCTTTTTTTTTCTTTTTCTTTTGGTACCAGGGATTGAACTTGGGTCCTTATGATTTAGAAGCAGGCAGCAGAACCACTGAGCTAAATTCCTGGCCCTGTAAATTATATTTTCTAAGTCAAATGATGTCAGCATTTTATGTTTTGTTCAAAAATATTAGATTATAAAGTAAAAGAACACTTTCATAAGTACTTAATCAACAAATATTTATGAAATGATCATTGGATTCTAAGATTTCTAAGATTTCTAAGATTCTAACACTTATGGACACTAGATTTAAGAGATATGAACAGACTCATGAGTTTTCTGCTTTTATAGATGGCATTGTTGTAACAGGGATTTGGTGGGAAGAAAAATCATGCATACAAACCTATATATAATCTATGCTATGCTGAGAAAGAATTAATGTTATACCATAGAAAGTAAATAAGTGATCTACCTACATTTACATTGAAAGATCCTAAAAGAATTCTCTGAAGAAATAATACATGAAGTAAAATCTGTAATATAAAAAGAAATGATATTCTAAATTTCGGCAGTGTTCTTGGGAAAGAAGTGGTTGAGAATAACCACAAAATGTCTGAACCAAAGAAAGACCAATGTGTCCGGTGATAATTTCTAAATTTCATGTGTATGAGGGGAAAAAAAACATGTTTCACCTATTTACCTATTTATCCAGTATAAATAAAAGTACAGATATATTAATAAAAATATTTTGATAAAAGGAAGACTGTGACACACTGTTATGTTAGTATGCGACAGAATGTACAAAGTCGAGACCAGGGTCCTAAGTATTGAACAATAGCCTAGAAAAACAGCAAAGTGAATTAATAGAGAAGATGAGTTATTAGGTCAACATCATTGGGAAGAATTTTAGGGAAAGGCTTTGATTTAGGAGAAAAAGGCTTAAATTATGTGGAGAAGTATAATAGATACTTGGAAAAAGGAAGCAATAATATTACAGAAAACATAATTTGCTTAAAAGGTACATTAGCTCTGAAAGGGCAAGGAGATTGTAAGTGCCCTATATTAGTTCAAGACCACGTCCTTGTGTGTTAGACAGCTTGGGCAAAGCTCCTTCAAATTTTTATCGAGAACTACACACTAGGCTCTAAAGGACCTGGGAGTCTGAGAGTCGTGTGTGTATGTGTGTGTGTGTGTGTCTTTCCTCTTCTTCATCTTTAATATTGACAATGAAAGGAGAGCCTGAAAGCTGTCAAAGCTTCCTGTTGGTGTTCAACACACATCAAATAATAATGAGAAAAAGCTTGAAGGTGATATCCTTCTAAATCAGTTTACAGGGACAAGTTTGTTCTTGCAATAACACACTATGAAACTTTAATAATTTAATAACTTTGCAAAAGAAAGAATTTGCCTGTCTCTGGAGTTCTATCTTTCTCTCTTCCTGACATCTCCTGTGGGATTTTCAGAGTCTATGCTTACTTTCAACTCAGAATATGTTCTGAGATGATTCTGCAGAGAGTAGCATGACTTCTGTGATTATCTACAGTGGAATAATTCTGAGATGGGAGTGAAGCTCAGAGCTCATGATGATCTTTCTTCTCTGAGGAATGTATACATTTCTTGCTGTTTTTGAGTTCAGCACAAAAAACGAAGGCAGAATTGAACTATTATTATGAGTCATTGGATCAAAGGGAAGGGAACTATTAACAATGCTTTTTACAGAAGGCAGATTATTGCCACAATATTATAATGTCAGCAGCAAGAAATTATGAGACCTGACTTTCTTGGTACTGAAAGAAATGTTTCTGTAGCAATGAGAGTCCACAAATACAGGAAGTGGAAGAATAAAGCATATGTTTCTGTGCATTTCATCTGAGGGGAAATTGTCACCATCACATTTTTGTTTATGAAGATAGACTATCATATAGATAAAAGGTCATGTAATGAAGATTTAGTTCTAATAATATAAAACCACTGAAGCTCAAATGTTTGGTTGAAAGGACTTTTCTGTGTTTCCCATAAAGGCTAACTAATGCCCTATTCTGACTTGCATATGTGGGATTCCCATTAACATATAATATATGAAAGAGAGAGGAGGGAGAGAGAGAAAGAACATGCCAGATAAATGAATGAATACATATCTACAATGCAGTAACAGAGACTGATGCAGCAATATCTCTAGTCCTTTTTAATTTGGTATTTTGATGGCTCAGTAAATCACTAAGTCACCCAGGTACCCAGGCTGAGCTCAAACTTGACTTCCTCCTACCTCAGCCTGCCAGAGTGCTGAGATTTCTGGCATAAGCCACCACACCTGGCCTACACACATACTTACTTGATTGTAGTTCAGTGTCCTATGATAACATCAGTGAGGGAAATTAAGGAAAATTTAGCATATTGAACTCACAGCCATCCTCCTGCCTCAGCCTCCTGATTGCTAGCATTATAGGTGTGCATCAACATGCCTGGCTTACATATTTTCAAATACATTTACTAATTATTTTCAAGTGCTACTCTATGATATATGGCAAAACAGCACCATGTCTAAAGAACTTCTTTCTGGAGTGAGAGACTTTAGAGCTAAGTAACATTGAAAATTTCATTGGAACTATAATTTTGAATAAAATCTCTGAAGAAAATGCCATTGAAAATAAAAATACCTGGACTTATAATTTTGTGCCAGTTTTCAAAATTTTTATGATTTGTATATAACTTGTTGAAATATTTTTTGACTAATCAAAAGATATACAAATTTTTTCCAATGTTTTATTTATTTTATAAGATTTTGTAGGATATTTAAATGATTTTAGCTCATCTTTTAAGTATCTAGATTGTTTCATTTTAATAGACATTTATAAGAAAAGGTGAACATTAATTTTTATATATGGATGTCCAATCATATCAACACCTTTACTGAAAATAATACCTTGTGTTCATTAAATTAGTTTGAGACCTTTTGAAAACAACAATTGACCAACTATGTAGAGACCTTAAAGATTTTAAGTAATTTTGTAGGTGGCAATGTCTCATGTTCTCCACTGAACCATACAAGTTTCTCTATATCTGCCTGCCTATGCCCTGGGTAGTTTTCCTGATTTGGGACATATGAGAAAGCATTTTGTAGCTGAGAAATGTAAAGAGAATTTATGTTTGAGGGATAGATAATAAGTTGAAGAATTTGTTTATTCTCAGGCAGAAGTTTGGAGGCAGAGTGATTAATTGCACTTTTAAAAATGGGATTAAATGTTACCATTATATCTTTAATTTCTAAGATTTAAAGACTTCAAGTTATGATTGATCACTCAGAAAATTCTCACTTGTTCATCTCCACGGGGTTCTGATGTTGGTGGTGACCATCTTGCTCCAACTTCCAACCCCAAGAAGCAGGTACTTCATAGGGCTGAAACCGTGGGCATCTTAGTTATATTTAAATGCAAGCTGGACATTTCCTTCTCTGTTTGATGCCATGAATTATATACTTTAGCTTCAGAACTCAGGCTGGGGAAATAAGAAATATTTTATCTTTTTATGTCAACTTGAAATTCTCAGCTGAGATGCTTAAACAATTTAGATTTCAGCTTATGTGGTTTTTGTCTCTTGTTCCTTGCAAATTTAAATAAATGAGTCCATTGGAAGTTGCAACCCATGCTATCAATTTGTTATTTCAATGCAAATGAAAATAAGTCCTATTATATCCAGAGGCATCACTTTAGTATCATATTTTTATTAAGGTATTATTGTAAAGAAATTTTCACAGAAGAGTTCTGCTGTTTTAGGTCAACTGAATTGTAGTTGATCCAGAAATACTAGTTGAGCCCTAAAGAGTCTGTTAAAATGTGGATCATCTAGCATTTTGCTCTATATGCTACAGTAGCATAGTTTTAAGGAGACCAAGATCACTAGCTTAAGAATAAATTGTAATGCACAACCTTAGTGACAGTTACAGGCCTCAAGGCCAATTTCAAAACCCCCAGTAGTATTGTGTCTGGTTTCCTCAATTCAGCATCCTAATTCATGTAGAGTATCTTTCTTTCACCAGCTCTGTGTTACTAAATCCTTCAAAAGACTAAATCTTGGAAAATTAACTCAAATTGCAAAATATTATTCTATTAAGTTTTAACAGTCTATTTTCCCTATCGCCTTTATTTTATTTGTTTTGACAAACTCATATAATTTTACCCAGATTCCTGACAGCATAGACCATAACTCATTCAGCTGTGAATCAGCACTTATTAAGAGCAGATTATAATACCTATCTCAGAGACTTGATTACAGTAGGTACCCATTTAAATTTTGGGAGAATAATAGGATAAAAGCGTATTTGACTGTTTTCTCATTGGAAAAATCCACACAAGAAATATTTTACATCCTTCTACAAACCAATCTCATAAATCTTTCCAAATTCAGATGTCAATCATTTATGAAACTGACAGTCTCTCATGTTAATAACTCAGTATGAGGTTCTGCTAAATGAAGTGTATGCATTAATCAGCATCTGATATGAATAACATCTGGCATGGCTTTCATGAGTGATTCAATTTTACTGTTCAAGTTCAGCACTCTAGAGTCTTACTACAATAAAAATTACCCTTGTAAACACTTCACTGGGTTATGGCTGGTAACATAACATTTCCAAGCTAGTGCTCCTATAACTGAAATATATATAACTAAACATATGTATGTTTTTTTCATAACATCAATGTTAGAGTCAAATGCAACTTACAGATGCATTTTAGATAGAATTGTTGCACTGCAGTTTAAAAAAGTTATAGCAATTCAGAATTTTCCTCTGGTACTCTTATAGACAGATTCTCACCATTATTCATCCAATAGCAGAGAGAGATTCGTAGTGTAAGTACCAATTATTGTCAAGTGGACCATGTGGAGTAGGATTAGATAATTGAGATGGAGAGTTTAATTTTTATTTTTTGTGTCATTATTTACAGCATTCAGTTTCTGAGCATTTGGAGAAATATATACATTGTAGTCTAAGAGATTCTGTACTAATATTCCTGGAATCAGTTCTCAGAGAATTGAATATTGAGAACTCTAAGCAAAAAAAGAGAGAAAATAAGTGTAATGGTGATCTTCAGCCTATCATTCATTAAAATATTGGAATAAATATTCTTTATCATTGTGAACATATGGAAAACACATGGAAATGTTAGTGTTCAAGGATATTCACAACTGATAGTACAACAATGGTGGAAAACTTGTAAATTATACAAAAATCACTCTCTTGAGTAAGTCTTATTTTTAAGATAATTAATGATCAATTTTTAAATAAATAATCAAAGAGTCATAGATGTTTTCAATCCCCAATCTCTTAACATTCAGTCAAAGATATTATTCATGGGAAGGGGAAGTAAGGACTGGGCAAGATATAGCAGAGGTTACTAGTGAAATAAATATTAAGTACACAACATAGTTTTTGTAGTAAGGAAATGGAACAAGACAAATTGGCCCCTGAACTCCATTTGTATTTCCTGAGACTTGAAAGAAATGAAACTCAGTGTACACACACACACACACACACACACACACACATGAAGAGTCACAGAATGTTGAAGACAATTGATTTATAGATTTTTTTTCTTGTTTTCCCCACTGCTGTGGATGTAGCCTCAAGTCTCATGCACGCTATGCAAGAGCTCTACAGCTAAGCCACCCTGTATCCAGGTTTGTTTTTCTATCTTTTCTATAGCCCCTACATCTAGACCTCTTAACAATTATTGTCTCATAAGTGACAAAAGTTAAAACTTTGAAGATATTTTCATACACAGGCAAAATGACAATACTATTATTTCTCGGAGGATTGATTAGTTCTCTACAATCTGTAAACTGAGCCTTTACTTTGATAAACCAATATAAGAACTGAACTGGATAATTCACACCAAAAATATTAATCCTTCCTCTCTCACATGATGCTCATTTATGATAGTCTTCCATAAAGGTATTTTACATAGTATTTTGTTTTCTGTAAATCATACATATTTCAGAGACTGGATTACAGTAGGTACCTATGGAAATTTATATATCATATGTCCCAATAAAATTTGTAATGCTACAAGAATACTAAGGGTTGATGTGTTAAAAATTTAAAATTCAGTAAGTAAAATACATCAGACACAGAAGATTAAATATCACATGGTTTCTATAAAATGAAAAAACACAATATACATTATTTAAAGAGCATAATAAAAGAGAGATGGTAGGACACAGGGAGGCAGACTGTGAAGATAGGAAGGGAATATAGGAAAGGAAGGAGAGGAGAGGGCTGAGTAGGGAACAGAGAGGCAAAATAATCAAAATACGCTATATGTACCAATTCCCCAAGATAAAAGCAACTATTACATATTTAAACATATGCCAATAACAAATTCAAACTTTAAACTCATAGAGAATGAGATACATAAAACTAAGAATTAAGAAAATAGTATTATATGTGTTAAGAAATAGTGTTTTATACATAGTATTCAGTATGTAATTGGAGTAAATGTTTCTATTTATGTGATATTTTACATTTAGTGATTTGCATATGTTGAACCATCCTTGCATCACTGAGATGAAGTCAACTTGGTCATGATAGATAATGTTTTTGATGACTTGTCACATTCCGTTTGCCAGCATTTTTTTTGATGGTTTTTGTATCTATTTTATTAAAGAATATACCCAGTAGTTTTCAGTTTTTGTTGGATCTTTCTCTGATTTTAAAATCAAGGTAAGGCTACTTTCCAGGAATGACCTTGGGAATACTTCTTCTTTTTTCAATTTCATTACAGAGTTTGAGAAGTATTGGCATTATGTCTTGTAGAATTCAGTAGTGAATTCATCAGAACATGAGATTTTCTTCATTTGTGGGTTTATTTTTATTAACACTACTGCTCAAATTTCATTGCCTATTAATGGATTATTCAGGGATTTATATCTTCTGTTTCAGTTTTGGTAATTCATATGAATCGAGGAATTTATCCATTTTTTCTGAATTATCTAACTTATTGGTGTACAGGGTTCCAAACTAATTGCCCATAATGTTCTGGATTTCAGAATGTCTATTGTGATTAGGTCAAGAATCTGCATAATTTAAACCAACTCTTTCACTTCTGATTTGGTAGATTTTTCTAGTTTATTTACAAGCTTCAAGGCATTTACAGCAATTTTTTTGTAAGTTCCAGTATAGTCCTATATGTCAGGACCTGTGAAAAATCTTTTATCATTTCCAAGCTAACAATTCACCAGCCACAGTGTCATAGATATCTCCATGGGAAATAAAACACTTACATCAAAGAGCATGGACTTTATTAGTTACAGTGAGTTGAGAAGCCTGAGTTTCATGCTTACATTAACTGAATTTGGCCCCAACATCCCATGGGGGACAATGTGGAGACACCAATGGACATGGTGTACATAGAGAATGTTTTTGATATAGCTGAGGAATACTGAGTTTAGGTGATGCCAACTTTTAAAGGTTCTGCTTGAAAACTTGGTTAATATTAACTTGGAATGAAATACTGTCTTTGTTAAGCTGGTCAAGAAACAAGTTTTTCACTCTGACCAATAGGAAAACAGTATCACTATCTTCCCATGCTTCTGTTATCCAAATGTCCATGGAAAAAAAACAGCTCAGAACAAAATTCTATTTAAGACCTGAGAAAATGTGTCAAATCTATTCAGAGTTATCTTTTTTTTTTTTTTTTTTTTTTGGTACCAGGGATTGTACTTGGGTCCTTGAGCTTGTGCAGCAAGGGCCAAAACCACTGAGCTAAATCCCTGGCCCCTATCCAGAGTTATCTTTAAACAGCTCATCTTTTTATTTTATTTGCTACTATATATTGCCAAGGAAAGTTAAACACTTGGGATGAAATTTTGGCACTACTAATTAATAACTTGTGTTGTAGGCAAGTGAAATTTGTGTTGGAATATTTTGCTGGTTTATAACCAACATATAAATTGGAATAATCATAAAATACACCTCACAGATACAGAAAGAAAAAAGAGAAAAGATATCAAACTGGTTTCTGGTGTGTTAACAGTTTACACATTTATGTTCACAAAGAGTAATCAATTACAAACTATTTTTCCTAAAAATCTCATTATTTCATTTAAAATATATACATTATCTAATGAGACCTTCACAATATAGTACCATATTATTTGGGAAAATAAGCACATTTCTCCCCATTGATAGGTCTTTTTCTGCATATAGGGCTCCCTTTGTGTTTAGAAATCAATGATATACTTTATCTTTTAATTTTACCTTGCTAAAGATCATTGAATAATGAAGACATTCATTATCCTTCTAGATCTGTATGTAACACATGGTGGATAGATAATTTACAAGAGGTTCAAAAATAAATTGGGAAAATAATTAAAAGACATAGTAGAGTAGAATACAAAAATTTTAAATTATACTTTGGCATGATTTTTCTGGTGCAATCTGTTTTATTAGCCAGGAGCTATTACAATATTTTTCTCAAATAAAATTATTGGCTTTCAAATAAATATAAATTGGATGCATTTGTTTTAGGTATTCCTTATTATATTACAACCCCCTTTGTGAATAATAAGAGGTAAGTAGAAAAGCAGTTTTTGTTCTTCTTTTGACATGTGGGTTTCATGTATCTTGACTGACATGATTCTATTAACTCCAGAGCTCACCTGGATACTTCTAAGGCTAATCGTGAAGCTATAAACCTGAAAAGATATTTTTAGGAAATTAGATATAGTGACGAGATTTCTAAAAGGAAGTATGTTCTATTCCCTCTTTCCTTGACCCTAGGAAATTCTCACTCTTCGGTATAAGATCTTCGTTGTTAAAGTGACTGTAATTGGCTGAATTTGATGTGGATTATGAAAATTTTTCAGAGGTAAAAAGAAGTTCAGCATACATAACATTCAGTAAGAAATGTTAACTGTATAAACTGAAGCAAGTTTTAAAAGATTAATAATTATATTTATCATGATAGCAAATTAGATTATGCTGTGATAAACTGGTATTGCCATGTCTTCACGTAACTGTATCATATTCTTTATGAAAAATTTCTACCTCTGTTGATTTCAGTTTTTTAAAGACGGAGATATATATAGATTCCACTTACTTATGCTATCATCTCCACCAAAAACTGCAGTATCTGTGATGGCAGGGAAGGAAGTAAAGAAGCACACACTGGATCATAAATGCTTCCCCATAGAAAGGGTAAACATTATAACTGCTAATATTTCACTAGCCAAAGTAAATTACATAACCAGGAAAATACAATTTTCTCACATGGTCATATTGAGAAGAGGAGAGAGCAATGAATATCTTTAGTAGTTTATATCAAATCAATTGTATTTATTCTCAAGTTGTATTCTCTAGTACATATTTTCTTCTCTATTTTTATTGCTTTTAAAAGTGACACACTGGACTGGGGATTTAGCTCAGTGGTGCTGCCACCTGCCTTGCAAGTGCAAGGTCCTGAGTTCGATCCCTAGTATCAAAGAAAAAAAAGACACACTAATTATAAATTTTCTTACTATTTGTTGCTGTTATATAAAAATAAACTTTACATTTGTTTGTTGATCTTTATTTCAACCTTCTAATATTTTGTATATCATTTCAGGATTCCTAAGTGGATGATAATGTGGACTATAAAACCAGCTTACCATCTTCTATTTGAAGCATTATCAATTATATTTTTCCCTTATGTGCTGCTGTAGCTAAAATTTCCCATGATATGATGAATAAAGGAAGCATTAATATTCTTTCTAATTTTTAAAGGAATGTTTTTCATATTTTAAATTTAGTGTCATGTGAGACAGAACTTTTAATAGATTTTTTCAGATTAAGAAAACATCTATGTTTTTGTCATGTACACTTTACATTTACCTACTTTTCATAAAATTGATTATTAATATGAGTATCTCGTATTTGTCATAATGTCAAAGTATGAACACATTTTCACAATAGAATAAATGTTAATATGATGCTGATGAGATTTAATTACTGTATGAACTTTTTGTAAAATCTTTTCTCAATAATTTATCTTCCAAATAATATGGGAGATAAATAGGTGAGGCATCCTTATAAGGAAATACAAGGTAACCTCATCTCCAAAAAAGGATGGAAGCAGGTGTGGTCTTTGGGTTTTCATTATTCTCAAAGGACTAGTAAGTTTTGTCCAATTTACTAGAAGGTTATTACACATTTTGTTCTTTTTCTTCAGTCATGGCCAGGGACAATACTCATAGCTTAGAGACATATGGTCAGGCATAATACCCCAAAGTAATACCTAAGCCTTAAGTAGCCCTGAACATAGAGTACTGTGGTTCGTTATTTATGTAGAAGGCACAGCAGTCTCCTGGGACTCTGGTTATCTTATTAATTCTGAAGTGATAAAATCCTCTTTTTTCACCATGGAATTGTGTTGGACCTCAAATTAAACAACTCAACTTATTTTAATTTAATCAGTCTCTGAAATTCTCACTTTTATTTGCATTCTTGGTATTTGAACTCAATTATTAGCAAGCCTTTCATTTCACTTCTACTCATAAAAATAGTTCTCATATCCCACAGAAAATTATTGTGCTTGTTGAAATACTCATGACTAGCTGGATGGTATTATCCAAATTAAAAGCAAATTTAGTTTATCTAAATTTACCACAATCACTTACCTATTCTGTAAGTTGGATCCATTTCTGTCAAGTATTTTACACTCATTTTATTGTCTCCTTGCTTTTTTTCAGAGAGAGGGCCATTAATGAAGGGATTTACTTTATTTCTTTGTGTTTGTTTTTCTTTCAAACTATTATGATTTGCAACAACAAATATGTATACACTTAATGTTTTTTAATTTATGATTTGGGCTCATCTCTCAACTCTCTGAGGTAGCATGGAGGCTCAGTCAGAAAAACTAGATTTGTCTGATGTGTACAGGGGAAGAGTTTCATCTTTTGAAGGAAAAAGTGATGAAATTAAAATATAGTAGAAAGAGACCAGGGTCCTAAACCAGACTATTGTTTTTCAAGCTGGTATATTCACAGTAGGAATGAAAACAACAGAACACTGTTGTAGAAAGGCTGGGCTTTGTTCTCAATTACAGATTCAGAGAGCTTCTTTCACCTTGCTTTGCTAAAACGAAGGCCTCTTCTTCACTTCTAGCTCCCTGAGTTACATTGCCCAGTAATTATTACCAGTGTTTGAACAGGCACTGCCTGTAAGTGAATTTAAGAAAATAAAAATATGTGAATATGGAGACTGTCTTAAAATAAAACCTCCTGGTGAAAATAGTAACTAAGGCAACGGCAGTAATGGGAGAAATGTTCAGTACAATCTGCAGATGGTCATCCTAAATAAATATTCTAGTTTTCTGTGACTGATTATGCTACAGCACATCCACAGGGAAGGAATTGACTGATAACAACGTACCACAGTAACCATGTCCGCCATACTCTGTGATGTTGTTTTGTATTATATCAACCTAAACCTGACAACTCTTCTTGTCATTTATACATGTCACTACGAGGGGATGTATCAAGAATAGCAATCTACTGAAATTCTTAGTGTACAAGTTCTTTCCACCTGGATTTTAATATCCATGAAGGCAGTCGCAGTATCTTATTAAACCCTGATGTCCTACCAGGCAACAATATTTGGTGAGAGATGCTCAATAGAGTAAAAAATTAAGAAAATAGCATGTATATAATTTCAAATTTGGATTTACTATGTTAACTACTAAATTGTGTGAACATATACAATAACAATTTTTCCCTGTAGGTCTTAGATACTTTCATGAAAATGAGAGACATTATCAATAATTTTTCAATTATTTTTAGGAAATTTTCAAAAATGTCTATTCTGAAAGAGACATGTGCCTAAATGTGATGAATTAAACTTTATCCCTTATATATGATCAGTTTTCCATTGGGAGCAAGTAATATAGCTAAATATTTCCAATTAATAGTGACCAGAATACATGTGGCATTGGGGAAATCATATGACTTCAAGGTTATGCAATTCTACTCAAGTCAGATTGACCAAATTCAAATCTTTTTTAATTGGTACCAGGTATCAAACTCAGGACCTTGTACTTGCGAGGCAGGCGGCGGCACCACTGAGCTACATCCCTGGTGCACCTTGACAAGTTATTAATTCTAAGTGGGTCTCATTTTCTCATCTGTAAAAGAAAGAGAAAAGGTATTTATTGTTATTGTGAAAAATAATATTGTCTCTGTCAAAAAGAAATGATTTTTAAGTAAGTGAATGGCTGTCTTAGAAGAAAGCAAAGGAGAACAGGGCCGGGGATGTAGCTCAATGGTGCCGCTGCCTGCCTCACAAGTGCAAGGTCCAGAGTTTGATCCCTGGTACAAAAAAAAAAAAAAAAGGCATCAAATAGAGAATCGTTTTTGAGAGGAAATATTTAAGGCATGAAGTGTTTCTTATGTTATTTTTTTTAGCTGTAAGATAAAAAAGAATATTTTAGATGGCTTTATCCATGTAGTGGATTACATTTATAGTCATTAATTACATTTAGAGTCATTAAATACGCATCTTAAAAAATTTAATAAAGTGAAGGTCTGTTTTCAGTGAAAGCAACCTACTCCTACACATTCGAGAGGAACCATGCTAGTCCTGTTGTTAAATGTTTGATTCCTGATTTGAGCTGCCTTGAGCCAACACTCCTACTTATTCTGCTCTTCTCCTTCTAGACAGAAGAATATTAGAGATATTGTAATGTCCAGGCATTCGAAAGGGATTTTCTTTCCTTTTTTTTTTTGGTACTGGGCATCGAACTTGTGCTTATGAGGCAGGCAGTGAAACCACTGAGCTAAATCCCCAGCCCTCAAAAGGGACTTTCTGCATTGTCAGATTTGCCCTGTCCATTCAGAATAAAGTTGAGATTAACTCAGGAGGCTCTTATCGAGCCTCAGTGTTGTTCTTTACTGATGTTTGTAGTCTGAGTATCCATGGACAGTTTAAATTCTCGTAGTTTTCATCCCAATACAAAGCTACATCCAAGCATAGAACCCAGTTTGGGGAGGTAGCAAGTGATATAATGCTGCTTTTGAAGTACGCAAACACTTTTAATTTAATCACACTCTGACTCCTTCTGCCCTAAATGGTTAAACTTGAATGCTTTTTAGGTTGTAATATTTGCTGTGTAAATATTTACTTTGTGATTTTTACCTTGTTCTTCTCAATATCTTTTATGTTCATAGATATATTTCATTTGCATTTCTTTAAGCTTTCACTATTGATCTTCTCAAGCCAAAGTCATTTGAATTTCAGAAGGAAAAAAACAAAAACAAAACACTTCTCTCTCAAGCCCCCAGCTCTTTACAGTGAGTATTTTAACAGACTCTTCTCTTCCTATATTATCCAAAATGTCTACTTGAAAACTCAAAAGTCTGAAACTTCATTGTGTTATTCCTTGTTCATACTCTGAGAGAAAGGAAAGAAAATAACTACCCCCACTTAGCTGACAATTTTAGGGTTATGGAACTGATTGTGGGCACCAGAGCCTGGGAAATAGTGGGTGCAGGGCATCAGTCCTGGCGTTCTATCACTGAGTACTGCGAGATAGCTATGATGTAGTTACCTCTTGTTGTTGTTTGTTTGTTTGTTTGTTTGTTGTTCCGGAGATCAAACTCAGTACCTCACACTTGCCAGGCAGGCACAGTGCCACTGATCTAAATCCCCGCTTATAATATATGTTTTAAAATAAGCTAGGAAAGATAATTTTGAATGATTTCACCCAAAATGGTAAATATCAGAGGAAGTAAAAATATTTACCCTAATCTGAATATCACAGAAAGTATACATGTGTGGAAATATCACATGGTACCCACGATATATATAATTTATGGATATCAGCTAATTTTTAAAGAGAAAAGACAACAAAATGCAGAAATAAGTATCTTACTACATCCATCATACACAAAGTATTAGGTAAAAGATGTCTATAGATGCAATATGAAATTTCTCTAAGACACTGTGGTGAAATTTCTCAGGACCTGGTTGAAGAACAAAGATGATATCCCATACAGACAATGGCAGATGACATGAGGATAGAAACGGGAGATCTGTGAGAGGCGGACATAGCAGGATCTAGGGGACAGCAGCAGAGAGTTTTCATTGTTCTGTTATTCCTACCATTTGTTCTGAGAGACTTCTCAATATTTTTTTTAAAATTAGGAAGAAAATATTTTCTTATGCCTTTATCTTGACTCACCATTAATGAAATTGTGCCAGCACTCTTGTGTCCCCAACTCACACTTCCCCCACCTGAAACACTGATTCAAAGGTTAATTCAACAGAGCTCACAATATTATTGCATGGAACTTAGTAGATTTTTTTCTAGGAAGTTTCATGTATGAATAAATTTCTTTTTTTATCTCCTCCTCTACTTCTTCCTCTTTCTTTTTTTTTGCATAAAATCATCATTGTATTACAATACCATCTATAGGATTATTAGTTGTTTTGAATAATATAAATATTGTTATTCTTTCCTATTTTCTTTATTTCTTTTAAGGAAAACCTGGGATAAAGATGATTGCAAGATTACTTCATACTCTACGGGAAGGCCTAAAAAAAGGTTCAAGAGTAAATATTGTCTTGATGTCCAGGGAAATAGGGATGGCCTCAAGTTGCTTAACCTCAAGATCCCCTCTTCATTGTGTCCCTGTGGATAAGGTGGTCTAGCCAAGAAATACATATTAGATAGTCCAGATATAGTTTCTTCTCATCTTTGACTGGCAGATAGGTTTTCTTCCAGCTCATGAAATTACTCCAATAAGCCAATCACAATGCTTCACAGGGACCAGGGCCACCTTGCTGTATAAAGCCAGTCTTTCTGGTTATTTACTCTGTTCCCTGGTGCAGGCCTTATGCGTTTCTGCCTGTCATGTGGAGCTTTCCAGGCTACAAGTACATGTGAGTATTAGATATCTGTGTACCCTTATCTGTCCAATAAGTGTTAGACCATTCTTATAACCCTACAGCAGGAATGCCTTCTTCGCCAGTGTGGTGAACCTAAGATCCTTACAGTTACTTAGCCACTGAGGCAGGTTCTTTAGTCCTGCTAATATTTAATCCTTCTAACGGTCTTCTAGTGTTGCTGATGTTACCTCCCTTTCACAAGTAAAGAAATATCTCTGTGATCACAAAGCAAGTAATGTTTGAATCTTGATGTTATTCTAAATTCTACATTATTTTCAACCCTTTACATTATTTCTACTGAAGATAAGTTTATTTTGTCTAAAGAGCCAAAGAAGTATGTTATTCCAAAATTTTCATTAAATAGAAAAACACTAGTGCTTGAAATAGACAAGGAAATATTATGCAAGTATTTCAGTTTTCACTGATAACTTCAAGCACAATCTTACTAATGCACATATTAATATTAAAATAATAAGTGTAACGAAGATGCTAGACTATTTGAAGGGTGTGATATTCATTGGTGTGGTCCTTTTGTTTAAAAATTGGGGTACAAAATAGACTTAAATAACTGAGACATTTTAGCTTCAAGCTTTCTTTCCTTTTCATCAGTCTTGAGCAGCTCTACAATAGCCTCGTTCCAGCTGTCCCCATTTATGTACTTCCAAACATAATTGCTTCTTGGTGAATTTGACTGGGAGTTCCAGAGGATGGATTCTAAAGGGACCCTAAAGTTTACATGCTAATTGGGTTAATCCTTATGATTTGCATAAAAATACTATGATCCCATTTTATTATCTTCTTCTATGAATTTGACAATTTTAGATAGCTCATCAAAATGGAATCCTGTAGTATTTGATCTTCACTCCACATAATGTCATTTTACGTTCATCCATGTTTTCATAAATATTATGATTTTTTTCTCAGTTTAGCAATATCCCAGTGTGTGTGTGTGTGTGTGCACGCGCACGCACTCGCGTGCATGTCTTTCTTCATTAGCTGTTGGATATTTGGGTTGTTTCCATATTTTGTCTATGGTAACAAATACATCAAATGAACAAAAAGATGCAGATATTTCCTCAATATCCTGATTTCAATTCATATACATAAATACGGAAGTGGAATTGTTGGACTACCTGTTATTTGTATTTGTAACAGTTTGAGCAACCTCAGAAAATGTACCATAGGGCCCGTTCCCTTCTGTATGCCTGTATAAGTCTTTTGAATTTTCCACCCCAACAATAGCACTTATTATCTCTTCTGGTTTTGATAACAATTATCCTAATAGGTGGGAAGACATAGCTCAGTGTGGCTTGGATTTACATCTCCCTGTTGTTGAGCACCCTGTCATATCTGTATTGAAAATTTCCGTGTTATCTTTGAAGAAATGCCTCTTCGCATAATTTTCCTATTTTAATCTGGCCATTTTGATTTTGCTAGATGGAGAGATGATTTCCAAACATTCTTTCCCATCCCATAGGCTGCTTAGTGGTGCTGCTGATGTTTACTTTGCTGTGCAGAATCTTTTTAGTTGGACACAACCCCACTTGTCTATTTTTGGTTTTGTTGCCTGTGCTTTTGGTGTCAAATCCAAGAAATCCTTGCCAAAACCAATGCCAAGAAGCTTTTCCACTTCTACGAGGTGCTTAAAATAGACAAATGCATAAATTCAGAGAATAGCAGTGGCTGCCAGGAGATGAGGGGAGGAGCAAGTGGGGAACCATTGCTTAATGGGTACAAAGTTAGAGTCAAGTAGGACAAATAACTTGGAGAAATTTGTTATACACTGTAACACTGTTATTGATCAACACAGTAGTGGATCCTTTAAAAGACAATAGAAAGTTATATTTTAAGTGATTTCCCACACTTTAAGTATTTGCCTTTTGAAAAACACTCAAAATATACAAACACAAAAGAACATACAGAAATTTATAGAGGTGAAGCACACTTTTATACTTTGATATGCTGACAATGTCACCAATGTGTACCTACATCCAAATTCTTATATAAGTGTACATTAAAAGGAGCAGGATTTGTGTTACAGTTACAGTTGAATGACACTCAGAAATGCATGCTATATGAGAACAGACATAAAAATATCACAGGAAACCTGTGATAAAACATCTCTGAAACCTGTAGTATTTCCTCACGTAGTATAAGTCAAATGGGGACATGGTCTGGGAAATTTTTGTTTACAGCAACAACTCTAATTAAAGATCTACTTAGTCCATATAATACACTCCTGATGTTTAGATCTGATATGTGACAGACACTGCATTAATTGCTATATATACATATGTCATCATATTTCTGCATTTAATTACACCCTCATAATAATTATTTATATTTATGTGTGAAGAAATCAATGCTCAGATACGTAAGAATATGATTAGTATTTTATGGAAGAGCTAGAAGACAAATGCTAATCTGACTCTGCAGTTTATTTTTGGCTTATATCACTGGATGGAGTGGTTTGTAAATGCCACACCTTGCTTTGAAGGCAAAAGCTGCTCAGGAATACACTTTTGGTAAAAGCAGGTCAGTCTACTCACTGGTTTGCTTTCTGCCTACTTGCTTCCTAAAAATACACTTTTGATTGTTCATAGCTTCAGAGAAAACCACTTTTCCATAAAGTGCCCATTATAGTGTGTCAATGAATGTGATAATGTGCATAATTTACCTCAAGGGGGCATGTAATTAGAAAATTAACCTTTTACTTTTCTCCTGCTAATCAGTTGTAGAAAATGATGGAAGAATAACACATTAGCAGCCGTGACTACTGTGCTATTGTGCTTTTAATTTCTGTTATTACATGGAAACAAAGTGCTCAAAGACAAAATCTAGAATGTGTTAAGCAGAAATGACATTTCACACATATAGAATGACCTACTTTTCAAGTCTTCTATCTACTTTAGAAAAATGCCTTAAAATGATCTGTTTGAGGGTAGCATTTTACTCAAAGAAGGAAGAACATGCAGAATTCTACCTCTAAATTGATCCTTAGATTTTAGAAAGCATGAGGACTTTACTGTTTAAGGTAATGTGGAAGTAGGAGGTTCAGGCTGGGCAAGGTTTACAGAAATCACGGAGAACTAGGAGGGCATGCACAGCACACAGGCCCGGGATGATGATATCTTAGTTTCTATTCCACATTTACATCTGCTGGAGTGTCAAGGGAGTATTTCGATAGGGCAGTTTACATCTGGCCCCAAGCCAAGTGACTTTTTGATAAGCCAACCATGCCAATGGCTTATTCAGATGACTGAGAAACCAATCCGGGAATGTGGGGCACAAAAAAACATCTTTTTTAATACCCAGGGTCCTTGTGATTCTGTTCATTGGCCCGCTTTCACTCTGTAGAGTGTATTTCTTTTCTACCTTTAATAAATGCACACCCTCCCTGCCTTTTCTCTGTGTCTTTCCCAGTTCTTAGTTCAGTACACCAATGACCTGGCAAGGTTTCCTCTGTGACCCACTATCCAGCAACAACTCTTGGCTAGCCCAGCCAGGAGGCCAAAACTTTTTGGAGAAATCATTTTTTCTCTTTCTCTCTATTCCCTTCTAAATCTGGCTAGATCTACTCCCCCTCTTCTACCAAAAATTCAGATAATTTCAAAACATGAACCCAAGAGCATAAGCAGAACAAATGAAACAGAAAACGAAGGTCAACCCAACTGGCTGTGAGTACTTAGAAGTGGAGCTGGAGTACTTTAGTCAATAGACAACAAACCCAATCTTTGTTCTTGGAAGTTTCTAAGTCTTTTCCTTAAATGCTGAGGAATAGGCTTCTGGTTCTACTGCCCTAAAAAGAACAATAAAAAATAGTTATCATCATCATCATCATCATCACCATCATCAAAGTCTTTTATGGGAGGATACTGTTTCTCACTTGGTTAAATGGAGCCACTGGGGGCTTCTTCCTGGTCTTTAAAGAGTCTTATTAGTCCACAGACCTGGATGAAAAGGAGTAAGGAAACAAGGGGGCACTGATGCTGCTTGCTTCTCCAGAAACATCTGGTAGTGAATTTGCATTTCCAAGGTGATGCCCAGAGCTCAAGAGGATGCCATCCTTCTGTGGAGACACCATGAGAAACATCCCAGACATAGTCTTCCCTCTCTCCTCTCTATAAGCCCCATGAAGCATGATAAGAAACATAGACCTCATGAAGGAAGACAAGACCTCACTATTAGGGCCCAATGTGAACTAGAAAATGGCAAGAAGTGGTTACAAAAGTGGGTGGTCTAAATTAAAATTCTATGCTTCAGTTAGATCTTTTCTGCAAAAGGCAAGGAAAGTGGTCTGAAATCCTTTATTTCGGGCTGTCATGTCTCATTATCAGAAACCATTCCTCTGCAAAGGTCCAAGACATATGATGCTTAAAGAGTCCTTTAAGTAGGACATTGATATAACTGATGACCTCTTTACACCCCTGTCTCTCAGGGGAATATGTGTCTTCTCTGCCTGTTTAAAAGTTAACCACATGGCAGGTCTTCTCAGTAGCCTACTTTTAGTCCTCAGGCTTATCTTCTCAATGTGACTAAGAAACTTCTTCAGTCACTAGCTTCCCAGAGAGACTCAGTTCTCCTCAGTTCCCTCCTTTGCTCCCCAGGAAGCTTTAAGCCCTGCAGGACATATTCAGAGTAGTCTCCTATTCTTCCAAGTAACAGCACATCTGGTCCCTAAGAAAGTCCCAGGAGTACAGAACACTTACTACTGGAGTCCAGGTTTCTTTTTCAGTGGCAGATGCTATTCAACAATGCAAAGACTGTTTAGACCAATTTCCAGAAGATTCTAATGGGTGTGGTGGTGGGTATCACACCTTGGTCCTGCTTTCAACCTCTCATGGTGAGATGTCCAAATTGTCCTAGCCAGTTGCCATAACCCAGATGAAAAACGAAGACTCTTACAAGAGGTTGGGTGATATGGAGATGAGCAATATGCTGCGAGAAGAGTGGAGAATCATTCCAGAGCTGTACTGTTCCTCCAACAGAATCAAACTGGTACTATAATACTTTGATTAGACTAGACATGAAGGTCAAAATGATGACCACTCTTACTATGGGAACAAAAAGATGCATTAGGAAACGTGTTAATTATTAAAAGGTGAGCTAGGGCCGGGGATTTAGCTCAGTGGTTTCACTGCCTGATGTGCAAGTGCAAGGACCTGAGTTCGATCCCTGGTACCAAAAACAAAACAAAAAAACCCATAAAAGGTGAGAGACATTAGACAGGGCAAAGGGGAAAATTCAGCTGTTCTTCCTAGCTGACCAGAAGCAGCTTTCTATATATATCTATATCTATCTATCTATCTATCTATCTCTCTCTCTCTCTCTCTCTCTCTCTCTCTATATATATATATATAGAGAGAGAGAGAGAGAGAGAGAGAGAGACTTAGATCTATTTTCCAAGGAGAGGCAGGCCCTAGTGGGATAGCATTTCATTAGTTAATAAGCCCCATATATTCAGCAAAAATTACAAAAACTTAGATGGATTCCCAGACCTGTTTAACCCAACTGTTATACACAACCTTTTCTGTGTTTATCAATCAGGATCTGAAGAGGGCATAAAGAAGAGGAACTGAGAACAAAGGTAGGCCAAGATTGTGCCATTAAAAAAAGGCAGAGGGGCTGGGGATTTAGCTCAGTGGTTCTGCCGCCTGTCTTGCAAGTGCAAGGTCCTGAGTCGATCCCTGATATCAAAAAACAAAACAAAACAAAACAAAAAAAACAGGCAGAGCTTTAACAACAACCATGTCATCCAAGGGAAAACACAGGGCAAATGAAGGAAAGCCTTCATGGTTTGAAAGTTGAAATAAACAGGATATTGGGCATGTAATGATACCAAGCTATGACCCGGGCTCTGCTCTGCATGTCAGGTGGCTGGTGTGACTGACCCATAGCACTGGAGGATTGTCTGTCCCTGCTAGAGATGGGCTGAGTGAGCCAAAACATTAATCACCTGCTCTGATAGATCAGATGGAAGAAGTCAGGAATGAACTGCAGTGGTCCTTCCACACCACACACATCTCTAGCTCCTGTGAGGAACCCTGAGTAATTCTGGATATCATGGATAAGCAAAATCAGTTCCTTGTAGATACAAAAGTGTCATTTTCTGCTTCAACTTCTTTCTCTGAAAAAGTCTCCTCTAGATCTATAGTCATAATCGGGGTCAAGGGAAGTACTAATCAGAGCTTCTGTAGTCCTGCTTGGATGTGTCAATTCAAAGGTCAGATGTCCAATCATGAGTTTGTTTATTGTCCCACAGTATCCTACTCCCTTACTAGGGAGAAATTTACTAATAGAATTGGGGACAGTTCTCCAAATCTGGCAAAGGCTGTTAAGAATAGACATCTTCATTCTGCATGAAGACCTCAGTTCTCTGAAATAGTAGAAAAAGCCAACTAACCAAATTATGCCAAAACTTTGCCAAGAAACTTCTGTATCTTGGCTCCAATTATTGCCAAAAATGCTCATGAGCATTCAAAATACTCTCCAAAATGGGCTAAATATGAGTCCATTTGGGAAGCTATAAGACAGTCCTTTTCTATATTCTGATATGGGGGTGTGGCTTCTAGTTTCAGAAGTTTTAGTCCAAGGTTGGCTGATTTAAAAGCAGGAACACCCTCAGCCCAGAGAAAAGGGATTTTGGGACACCTTCTGTCCTGCCATTCCCAGCCCAGAAGAAAGGGCTTCTGGGCCATCATTGCTCCTGCTGGTCCCAGCCCAGAGGTAGGGGCTTCTGAGCCATCGTCCAACTGCTCCTGGTCCAGAGGAAGGGGCTTCCCAGTCACGATCCCTCCTGCTGCTCCCATCCCAGAGGAAGGGACTTTTGGGCCACCATCTGTCCTGCCACTCTGCCCCAGAGGAAGGGGTTTCTGGGCTGCCATCCATCCCACCACTCCTGGCCCACAGGTAGGGGCTTCTGAGCCACTTTCCCACTGCTCCTGTTCCAGAGGAAGGGGCTTCTGGGCCACCATCCCTCTCGCCACTCCTGGCCCAGAGCTAGGGGCTTCTGAGGCACCACCCCACTGCTTCTGGTCAAGAGGAAGGGGCTTCTCGGCCACCATCCCTCTCTCCACTCCTGGACCAGAGGTAGGGGCTTCTGAGGCACCATCCCACTGCTACTGGTCCAGAGGAAGGGGCTTCACAGCCACCATCCCTTCCGCTGCTCCCAGCCCACAGAAAAGGGATTTTGGGACAACTTTTGGGCCACAGCTCCCAGCCCAGAGGAAGGGGCTTCCGGGCCACAATCCCTACTGCCGCTCAAAACCCCTGTCCCAGCTCTCCCAGCTCAGAAGAGGTGATCCATGCAGGCACCAACAGCACCCCCTCGCACCCCAGTCAAAATGAGAAAACATGTAAATAAGTCTCAAAACCAGACTTCCAGATCACCTACAGCAACCCCAAAGGGAAATGAGATGGAACACTCTGATACATAACCACCTGGACCCACTGAACTGACAATAAAAGAGGATCTAGAAAAAATGAAATCAGAAATAATTTCTCAGATAACAGGAGAAATTGTGCTCCTAGTGCAAGACATGATTAATAAATCTAGAGAGGAGCTGAGGAACATGATGGAATCCCAAGATAAGAAACAAATGGAATCCATTAAACGGATGCAAATAGATTTCCAGGAGATGAAAAACTCCACTTAAAGTCTACACAGCAAAATGAGCCAATGTGAGGACAGAATTTCAGAGACAGAAGATAAGATTGCAATTAATAAGCAGGAAAAGAAAAATTGCTTCAAAATTATAAGGGAACATGAGAAATCAATCTAGTAGCTGCTAGATGATGCAAAAAAGAATGACATAAGACTGATTGGAGTCAATGAAGAAACAGGATAGAGTGCAGATGACATAAAAAAACTCTTCACAGAAGTAATGGCAGAAAACTACCCAAGGAGGGGAAAAGAACTTGACATACAGATAAATGAGGCATATAGAACTCCAAATAAACTTGATTAAAAAAAATCTACACATAGGCATGTAATTGATAAGATTCCAGAAACTCAACAGAAGAACAAAGTTCTATAAGCAGTTGGTGAAAAGAAACAAATCACATACAAAGAAAAGCCCATCAGAATCACAGCAGACTTCTCAGCACAAACCATCAAGGCAAGAAGAGCTTGGAGTGACATATTCCAAGCCCTAAAAGAAAACAGCCTCCAACCCAGATTGATGTATTCTGCAAAACTCTCTTTCAAAATTGATAGAGAAATAACATACTTTCATGACAAAGAGCACCTTAGGAACTTCGTGAATACCAAAGCAGAACTCCAAAAAAATTTTACACAATATCCTAGGAACAGACATTGAGGATCTCAACTCCAGGAAGCAAAGCAGAATGAACCCATCTGGCATGACAAGAAATTAAATGTAAAGGGGGAGAACCCAACAAAAAGAAAAAGTCATGGCAATGACAAGTCAGTATGTTTCAGTTATAACCATCAATGTTAATGGTCTCAATTCACCAATCAAAAGAAAGAGACTGGCAGAATGGGTCAAGAAGCAAAATTCAACAATATGCTGCATACAAGAAACACACAATTCAAAAGGAAACTCAGACTGAAAGTTAAAAGGAGAAAAACAATACCCAATGTGAAGGGGCCCTGAAAAAGAGCCGGAGTAGCAATCCTCTTTGCAGATCTAGTAGATTTCAAACCAACACTGATTAAGAGAGATGAGGAAGGACACTACATACATCCTTGTAAAGGGAACAATCCAAGAGCAAGGGATGACAATCATAAATATCTATGATATTTATGCCCAACTATATAAAACAAATACTAACGGACATGAAAAGTCATATATGCACTAATACAATTGTAGTGAGGGACCTCAACACCCCACTGTCACAAATAGATAGATCAACTAGACAAAAATTAAGTAATGAAATACTAGAACTCAATCGAACTCTTGAACAAATGAACTTACCAGATGTTTACAGAGTCTTCCACCCCACAAAATCAGAATACACATTCTTCTCAGCTGCACATGGGTCATTCTCCAAAATAGACCACATACTCACACATAGAACATGTTTAAGTAAGTGCAAAGGAATTGAAGTTATCCCCTGTATATTATCAGATCATAGTGCAATGAAACTGGAGATTCATAGCAAAAAAAACTGGAAAAATTTCATAAACACATGGAAATTGAACAACACACTTCTGAATAACCAATGGGTCACAGAGGAAGTTAAAGAAGAAATCATACAGTTCCTTCAATTAAATGACAATGACAATAAAACATATCAGAATCTATAGGACACAATGAAAGCAGTCTTATGAGGGAAATTCATAGCACTGAATATGCATTTTAGGAAAACAGAATGAGCCCAATTAAACTACCTGATGCTGAACCTCAAGCTTCTAGAAAAAGAAGAACAGGACAACCTGAAAGCTCATACAAGGTAGGAAATTATAAAGATCAGAGGAGAAATCAATGCAATAGAGACTAAGAGAATGATACAAAAAATCAATGAAGCCAAGAGTTGGTTCTTCGAAAGAATCAACAAAATTGAAAAACCCTTAGCCAACCTTGTCAGAAAAAGGAAAGAAAAGGCCCAAATCCATGCAATTAGGAATGAATAGGGTGAAATGACAACAGACCCAGCAGAAATCCAGAGGATCATCAATACCTACTTCCAGAGTCTATACGCCAGTAAGATGGAAAACACAGAAGAAATGGACAGATTCCTAGATACATATGAATTACCAAAGTTGAATGAGGAAGACCTAAAAATTCTGAACAACCCAATATCAACCAATGAAATTAAAAATGTAATTAAAAACTTATTAACTAAGAAAAGCCTGGGCCCTGATAGCTTCATTGATGAATTCTCCAAGACATTTAAAGAGGAAATACTGCCACTGCTGTTTAAACTCTTCAATGAAATTGAAAGGGAAGCAATACTCCCGAAATCATTCCGGGTATCAAGCATCACCTTGATCCCCAAAGCAGAGAACGACTCAACTGAAAAGGAGAACTACAGGCCAATCTCACTAATGAACATAGATGAAAAAATCCTTAATAAGATACTGCCAAATAGAATGCAGAGGATCATCAAGAAGATCATACACCTTGATCAAGTGGGATTCATCCCAGGGATGCAGGGATGGTTCAACATATGCAAATCAATCAATGTAATACACTATATCAATAGAGCCAAGGACAAAAACCATATGATTATCTCCATACACACAGAAAAAGCATTTGACAAAATCCAACATGCATTTATGATAAAAGCCCTACAAAAAATTGGAATAGATGGTCTCTACCTCAAACTGATAAAAGCCATCTATGAAAAACCAACAGTCAATATCATATTAAATGGTCAAAAACTGAAATCCTTCACACTGAAATCAGGAACAAGACAAGGATGTCCACTTTCACCACTCTTGTTCAATATAGTTCTGGAAACATTAGCAATGGCAATTAGACAAGAGAAAGAGATAAAAGGAATAAAGACAGGAAATGAAGAAGTCAAATTGTCATTATTTGCAAGTGACATGATATTCTATATAGAAGACCCCAAGAACTCCACCAAAAGTCTTCTAGACTTAATAACCAAATTCAGTCAAGTAGCTGGTTACAAGGTCAACACACAAAAATCAATAGCTTTCCTCTACACCAATGACAGACTCACTGAGAGAGAAATAGGGCAAATAATTCCTTTCACAATAGCATCCAAAACACTGAAATACCTAGGAATCATCCTAACGAAAGAAATCAAAACTATAGCACTGCAAACTATAGCAGTCTGAAAAGAGAGATTGAAGATGATATCAGAAAGTGGACAGACATCCCCTGCTCCTGGGTAGGAAGGATTAATATAGTGAAAATGGCCATACTTCCAAAACTGCTATGTAGATTCAATGCAACTCCAAATGAGGTCCCAGCAGCATACTACATTGACCTTGAGAAAACAATCCAAAAATTCATTTGGAACAAGAAGAGACCCAGAATATCAAAAGTAATTCTAGGTAACAAAGACATGGCAGGGGCTATCACAATCCCCAACCTACAAGTATACTACAAAGCTACTGTGATAAAAACAGCATGGTACTGGCAGAGAAACAGACCCGAGGACCAGTGGAACAGATTAGAAGATGCAGAAACAACGCCAGACACACTCAGCCATCTCATCTTCGATAAAGGAGCCAAATGCCCTCACTGGAGGAAAGACAACCTCTTTAGTAAATGGTGCTGGAAAAATTGGGTTTCAACTTGCCAAAAATTAAAACTAGACCTTTATCTCTTGCCGTGCACTAAACTAAAATCAAAATGGATTAAAGATCTAAATATTAAAATAGAAACTCTGAACCAGTTGGAACAGAGTTTAGTTAGAATTCTTGAAGACATCGGTGTAGGAAAAGATTTTATGAACAAAACCTCAGTTGCCTGTGAACTAGCACAAACAATCAACAAGTGGGATCTCTTCTTATTAAAAAGCTTCTGCACAGAAAGAGAAACCACCAGCAGTGTGAGGAGACAAACCACAATGTGGAAAAAAATCTTTACCTGCTTTTCCTCAGAAAAAGGTCTACTATCTCAAATCTATAAAGAACTTAAAAAGATGAGACCTCCCAAATCTAAAGACCCAATCCAAAAATGGGCATCTGAAATGAACAGACATTTCTCAGACAAAGAAGTAGAAATAGCAAATAAATACATGAAAAAATTTTCAACATCACTGGTCATTCAAGAGATGCAAATGAAAACAATGCTGAGATTCCACCTCACTCCAGAAAGAATGGTTGCTATCAGGAAATCAACCAATAACAAATGCTGGCTGGGCTGTGGGGAAAGAGGAACCCTGCTCCACTGCTGGTGGGAGTGTCGACTGGTGCAACCACTGTGAAAATCAGTATGGAGATACCTCAAAGAACTAGGACTGGAAGTCCCATTTCACCCCGCTATTCCACTGTTGGGGATCTTCTCCAAAGAATTAAAAGAATCATACCACAGTGATATATGTGCACCCATGCTCATAGCTGCACAGTTTGTGAGAGTTAAAACTTGGAAACAGCCCAAATGCCCATCAACTGGAGACTGGATAAAGAAAATGTGGGGGTTTTTTTTAATAAAATGTAGTACTACTCAGCCATAAAAAATGAGAAATTAGAGACATTTATAGCTAAGTGGATGCACATTGAGGCAATACTCTTAAGTGAAATAAATAGGACACACATGTATAAATACCAAATAGTTTCTCTGGTGTGAGAAACTGAAAGTGTAAATAAGGACTAAAGTGTATAATAGATAATGTGAAATAGGAAGAAAAGGGGCAAAGTGGGAGGAAGTGGGAGGGGTAGGGGAAAGAGTAGAAAGGAATAGGATTAATATGAGAAAATGGAAAATTAGGAGCAAAATCTTTGTAAATAGGGAAGAATGGAGAGGTTGAAAGGAGGGCTGAGCAAGAGTGAAAAATAAGGACCAAGAGAGATTATGTAAAGTTGTAAATTTCCAACGATGAATGCCATTATATTGTATACCTAAAATATATCAATGAATAGAATGAATAATCGATAATGCAAAATAGGAAGAAAAATTCCAAAGGGGTAGGAGTAGTGGGAGGGGCAGGGGAAAGGAAAGAAGGGAAAGGAAAAATGATGAGAAATGGAAAAAATGGAAATAAAGTCTTTGTAAATAGGGAAAGATGGAGGGCGTGAAGGGAGGGCTAGGAATGGGGAAAAAATAAGAACCAAGATGCATTATGTAAAGGTACAGTTCCCAATGAGAAAAGTAATAATGTTGTATACCTAAAATATACCAATAAAAGAATTTAACAAGAACAACAAGAAAAGCAGGAACATCATGGAAGAAGGGTGGTTATGGTATGGAAAAGCTGCTCACTTCATGGCAGCTAGAAAGCAGAGTGCCATTGAGACATATACCCTTCCACGGAATATCCTCAGTGACTTGCTTCATCAAGTGGGTCCTACTTTCTAAAGTCATATTCACCAGTGAACATCACAGGATTAATTCACTTATGAGCACATCATACCCTACCCATGATCTAAATACCTTTCTGAAATCTTTTAATCCTGTCAAAATGACGATTAAAATTAGCTGACACATTTACTGATGTACATTTTTTCATTCATCTCTTTGCCATTTGTATACTTTCATTTGAGAAATATCTATTCAAAACTTCTGATGTTTCACATTTTCCCACTAAATTTGTCGATGGAAAATGTGGCCACAAACCAAATAACAGAATTTGAATTGTTAGATATGTGTTCTACTTTGTGCTCACACATTGAGAACATGTATTTTCTAGGGAGAACGATCGATGTAAGGACTTCTACTCCTATAGTAAATCAAGACTCAGAAATACTCAAAGGTGCAATAAGATTCTTCAAGATCCTTTTTAAAAGAAAAACTAACTCAGGATTGCACCCAAAATGTTAGTGTTGGTTGCCAGGCATCTTGACAAAGAGAATATATGAAATTTCAACTTAGGAATTGGGAGTGTAGAGAAAGTGGAAAATGTTTTGGCTGAATGTGGAATGGAAGAAATGTTAGAATAAGAGTCAACTTCCATGAAGATAAATATATGAATCCATAATCCTTGAAGAGATTAATAGACTAATTATCACTGAAAGAAGAGGTTCCAGGTAGAGAAAGTGAAGGAGACACATAAAATAAGAACATTTTTATTCATAGATAAGTGGTGCATAATTAAAAGAAATGTAGGCCTACATTGTGCTCTTGTACTTTAGTCTTCCCTCAAGGACAATCCGTGTTTTCTCAAAAGAAAAATAATGAGGGAGTTAGCACTAGAGACATTGGTTCAGAACTTTCAGAACTCTGTAGGTACATTCAGATTTTTCTTATTTAAGAGTTATCAAATTTATGAGGAAACAGACATTATGTGGGAAAATATTTTAATACCTCTCGAACATCTTATAATTCAGTCCATTACAGAAAAAGAAAAATTGTGCTTCAAATTTGGCTCAGAAATTATGATAATGATTACAAGTAAACAGTCTCAAAGCGCAAATGTAAACAGCATGGAAGGTGAGCCCATGGGATGAAGGTATCATATTGAGCATGGACTCATAGAATAATGTGCTTACAAGAAAAACTGATTGAGCCTTGGTGGAAGGAAAGAGCACATGAAAATTTGGCCTAGACTGGCATTTTAGTATATTAGAACAATGCTTGGACTGATGGAAAAATCAAAAGAAGTCCACTGATGCTGGGAAGTAGAAAGCAAGAAAAAAATACTATATGAAGAGGCACCATAAGTCAAGAAATATGGTCTTTTAAGACATTATTTATTCCAAATACAATCCAGAGCTATTGGAATATTGAAAAGGGCTATGGAATGATGTTTGTATTTTAGAAATTTCACTCTTTGCAATCAGAAAACCTAGATTGGAAGTAGCTCATCCAAAGCTCTTGCAGTAGTGCAGATGAAAAGGTCTCTCCCGGGGACAGTTGGATGGATAAAAATAAGCCAATCTGGAGGAACTTATATAGTACAGTGCTAACTTTATATTGTATGCCAAGTGTGAGAAAAAGATTGAAAAGCTCACCATTTTCCAGCTTGTATGTCTGAATGTATGCCTGTACCATTCAAGCAATAACACACTGACATTCTATAGCATGTGATGTGCAAATATACCAGTTAAGTTTGGGGAAAATAATGTTACTGTGTCATTGAAACATCCAAGCAGAGGTGCAAAATAGAGTAGAGCTTAGGTTTTGTTTAACCATGTATCTTAATATGGATGGGATTTAAAGCCAAATGTGAATATGATGGATTAAAGAAAAAGAACAGTGTAAGAAAACAAGAGATCCTAGGGCTCAGTTATAACTAATTTTAACCAGAAATTAGAAGAGAGAAAAAAGTCAGTATTGGTGATCATGAAACACAAAATATAAGTCTTTAAAAGCAAACTTACCAGCAATACTGAATAGCGTTAAGAGCTCGACAAGGTGAAGATTAAAGAAAAATCAACTGGATTAAAACAGAAATATTCCCATAGGGAATATGAGTTTAGAGAGAATAGTAGTCTGCTACCTGAAGAAGAGGTGAGATAATAAATACAATGCAGGTTTGTTACATAAAGTTTTGCTGTGAAACATGGAGTGAGAAGGATGGTGGTGATTCAAGTGAATGTGTGGCGAAATGACACTGTTAGGAAAGGGATAAATGGAGAGAGGTTGACTATGTATGGAATTCTGAATAATTATTATCATAAAGCTCATCAGGAGAGAGAGAATGGAATACACAAAATGGACCTTACATATGAGAAAGTGATCTATTGAAAAAAAAAAGAGAGAGAGAACTGGAGCAATCAGGATTTATTTTTAAGTTGTGAAAGTCTAAAATGGTTGTAGATTGTGATAGAGCAAATAGACCTGAGAAATATAGAAAAGCTGCTGAACCTTGTGGAGATTGCATTTGTGCTTGGTAATCAAAAAATCTAAAGTGGAACTAATCTGCACTTTTATGCAACTTTTTTCCCTGTGGAGCATGGTTATTTTGGTTCTGGGGGAATAGAAAAGATAGACTTCTCTAGTTGTAGAGTCTTGCTAGATATGAAAAATAAAAAGGGAAACAGATGTGGTAAAGTATGCTACTGACAAGTGTAAAATTGAAATGATGCATTGTGAACTTTCTTTTGAATAAGGAGGAAAATGATTTTGTTTCAAATAAGTGCCATTGTTTCAACCTGTGTGCATGCAAAGTTTGTGAAGACATGGAAATTATGGTAGAATCTCCAGACTAAGCCAGAAGGGAAAATTGAAATGGTGTCCAGCCTTTTGTTTATAAACAATTGAACCTACATTGCTCTCTTTTATGGTTGCAGTGGTTAAATGTGCTTACAGCACCATTTAATCTGTAATCTATTCTGTGTTCATGTTTCAACGTGGACTTTTATCAGAATTCACAGAGCACTTAGGCTGTCTGGGTTACTTCTGTTAGACACTTGGAGCAACATCTGCAGGGTATTCCCAAACTATGCTATTTATTTTAATACTTATTTATTCCAATACTCTCATTTTGAAGATGATACAGTGAAATCCAAAGAAGTGAAATAACAAGACCATAGCACGGTTAGGAGAATTATGACATGAGCTCACATGTTTTGAAATACAATCTGTGATATCTCTACAGACTTCTTGGTCAGTGCTATAATGTGTTTCAGGTTGTTATATTGGTATCATCGAAGCCAGTACAGCCAAAGCATCTTCAAGTCAATTTATCTTTAGTATTTTTCAAGAATTGATATATATCTGGGACAGTGCATAGCTAATTTCATGAAATTATGATTTTCTAAATACTCCAACCAAAGAGACAACCCTTAACTACTTTGTAAAAATTATAAATTGGTTTTAAATTTATATCATTTTAGGAACATATTTCACAATTGATTAGATTTATATATCTCACAAATAGTTTCCTAAAATTATGTAAATATAATATCAATTTGTAAATTTTTACAAAGTAGTGAGACACATGAAATAAACTAAACTAATGAGACACCAAAACATATTTCAAAGTGATAAGAAAATTATTTTGACATATTTCAATCATAATCAAAAGTTAGTTTTCCTGGACAGATACAAATAATAAAGAAAAAAATAGAAACATTAATTCTTAAAAATAATTACAAAATCTATAGTATTTGTGGAAAGTAAGCAAGCCAACTAGCAAGTACATAAATAAAATCTGAAGGAAGAAAATGCAGATAGCTGATATGTTTTGTTTAGCTGCATGCCTTTTAATGTACAATGGTGAAGTATATACTTTATAAATGTCTTTATAAATGTAAAGTATAAACTTTATAAATGTTTTGCATAGGAAAACTAAACTTTGGATATGGTAAAGTGAAACACTTGATAACAAATTTAAATTCATAAACACAAAATTTACATTTTAGGGTTTTCTAAGGAGTTATATACAAAAGATGATGAAACAAAGAAATTGATAAGTATAATGGTAAACTTGACAGCATCTCCATGCAACAAGCATGTTATGAGTATTAGTTTATGACACCAATAAGCACTTATTGACCAAATTGATAGAAAGGAAAGGGAGATAATAACAAAGTTTGAAAAGCAAACAAAATATAGACTGTCAACAATTTTACAGATGAGAAGAAAATACATATCTGCACATTATGGAATGACATTTACTGCTTTCTTTCTTTTTATCCTCTATAATTTACTATAGTCAGCTCAATTTTTGTTCTGGCTTTACTTAAATTTTAGGACTTTCCTCGCTATAAAGAATATTGCTAAAATACTATACAAGAGATTAAAGGGTACTTTCCAGAAGTTTGGAGAAAAAGTATGAGGTTATTTTTGTAGAGAACATTGACTTGGAAGGGTAGAGGACTCCAGCTTTGAGTCCTCTGTAGTTTTTTTTTCAGGTCAATTCAATACAATCTGAAAATAGAAGAAAAAGTTAAAATTCTATCTTATTTTGACTGATAAACTCAGTTGATTCTGTTAAAATTTTAAATTGAGTATCACATCAGAAAATTCAGCTTCCATATGGATTAAGATCAAAACAACATCCATGGTTAGAGATTCCCACATCAACACATAATATGAATCTTATATAACAAATATTCATTCACCAAAGGTTTTGTGTAATGTGCTTATGTGCCTAAAATCATTCCTTCTCAATTTAGAATCATTAGAATATTACAAGAATAAAATATTGTAATTCTCTTTAAAAGAGAAACATCAGACTGATATACAGTTTTCTTAAAATGAATTTCATTGGCACCAGTAGAATCCAATTTACACATGCCCTACTGTCCACTCGTCAAAAGGTTAATTATTGGCAGTCCACATTTCAGGTCATTCAAGATAAGTTTCTCTTGACCACACTCATATATTCTGGCCACGATTTATAACACTTTAATGGTTACCTGAGATAAAGTGTCAATGCTGAAACAACAATTAAAGATAGATCACCAACTCAACTCTTCTCCCACGTATACCATGATGATATAACTATTGAATTCCACAATTTAGATGCTACAATGATAATCTCTACTCTTGGGCAGAGAATCCTCTTAAAATATGAAAAGCATTTAATCTTATAGTCCCCTAAAACCAAGAAAGACTTTCTGCCCCAGTTTCTGCTGTGTGGGAAGCAACAACCCTGAACTGAATTTGTTTTGACTAAAATATTTACTGAGTTTATGTAATTCACTATTGATTCTCTTCACTGACCTTTTTTCAAGTGCCTAGGATGATGCTTTGCATGTTGTAGATGTTCGATAAATTCTTCTTAAATAAACAAATGAGATATATGCCAGACTTGGAAAGAGTAGATACTGTCCTACTAGGAACAGAATGAGATATAGATACACGGGCTGAACGTTGAGTCACACGGTCAAAATAGAAAACATAATGCCCGAAGCAATTCTCTGTCGTCTCTGATGTCTCATCTTTATTATTAGGCTTTAGAGCCACTGAATAATCTCTTTACTGCATTTAAAAAGGCGATTTAAACATACAAGTAAGTGTTTTACATAGGAAATATTGCATTTGTGTCCATTAATGAATTAATTTGTGTCGGAGATAAATGTTTGAAGCAAAGATTTCTCAAAAACCTAGGTTTAGAAATGGAATTCATTGCATTTTGCTAGGAGGATCAGTTTCCCCCTTCACACCCTAGAGATGCTTTGTGCGTTTCTACAATCTTGCCTTGATAGCCTGGTGTTTACAATTGTTTCCAGAGGCCAAAGTCATAAAAAAGTAACAACAACACATTAATGAAATGCCTCAATCAGAAAGATGCTTAAAGTGATCATTTGTTGTTGTTCACATTTACAAAATCTCAAAATGAACCCAAATGTATACTTGTAAGAACAATATTGGAGCAGCAGTGATAATTCCTAGAGGTTGGTAAGCAACTTGAGAATAGCAAATTGTAATGGTGGAGCCAGAGGCAGACATCATTTGTAGACATTCTCATTCTCCAACACATGTTCTACAAAGGACGCGCAGTAACAAGAAAGTAAAATCCTTTCTTCAAAACCTAGCAAAAAGTAAAATTAACAGATATAGTTGAGATTCCAGTGTTGAGCAGAAATTCAAATAGGTCATGTGCTCCCTATCCACTAAAAATATGTACTTGATCAAGAGCGTAAACAGACATAGTAGTAGTTAGTTTATTGACTCCAATTTAAATCATGGCATACGTATCGCAATTGACAGGTGCTTTGCAAGTAATGATGGTTAAAGAACCAAAATTAATTTGTTAGTGGTTGAGTTGGGGGTTTACGTTCAAATCTGTTTAAAATATTACAATTTACCATAACTGTCTTTGAATATAGTATTTCTCTTATGATGGAAAATTTAAAAGAGAAACAGCCATTTTACTCAGCTGGGATTTCTGCACAACACATTACCTATTTTACCTTTCGCAGCTGTAAGTGATCCTTTCTGCTTAATTAATTATTATACCAATTACAACTTGTTGCTGTTCTTCAGTTAGACTTATCTAACTATGTTATAAAAATTTAGGTTCTTTTCAATAGGATATTTCAAATTTATCAATTACATATGTCATGTATATTTTTGAGTATGTACCATATCTTTCTATATCTTGGGATAATTCTGTCCTCATGGGTCTGGTATTTTGAGAAGAAAACCAAAATATAAATGAGTCAATAATACATTATCAAACCTATAAGAAAATGATCATTGCCAGAGGGAAAAAGGACGAAAAATACGATGATAAGGAACATACAGTGTGCTTGTGAGTGGAAAGGGTTACTCTTTCAAAAAGATAGTTAAGATATTTTTCCTTGAGAAGGAAATAATTAAGCAAAACCTTGGAGATGCTAGAAAGGGACACTTCTGGGTGAAAACAAATTTATGTCAATATCTTCATAAAAGGCACTGTGCTTGGCGTGGTCAAGAAATAAAGACACAAGTAGCTAAAAATGTATAGAATAAAAGAGTAAGTTTTGTAATTACCTTAAAATATCTTTGGAAAATTATTGAAGATAAAACATAACAATATAAACACAGACATATATGGAATACAAAGATATATAGATCAAGGAGACATTAATATAATGTTAAGGTGTAATTACAAGACAGAAAATATGCAAGAATAAGAAGAGCATGGATAACAATACAATAAAAATAAGTTTAATTCATGATGTAACTGATAATTTTAGCACAAAACTTAGAGGGAATATTGTAAAAAAATCAGGAAAAGAACTATTTTCTTGCATAATTGTAGACTTATGTTTTCAGATCAGAAAAGGTTAGGAATAAAAATGATTTAAAAATGGGGAAGGCTTGTGTATCTTAGTGAATAAAAATGATATAATTTCTATACATCAAATCACACATTATAAGAATATATACTATTTTACAATATCTGTGAAACATTAACAAGAGATATAAAATAACCTTATGCCAAAGCACAGATAAGTTTAATAAATTGTCAAAAGCAAAATGTAGTGGGCATTAGTAACTAATCATAATTTTATATAAATTAATTAATTGTTATGTAAATAATCCATTTGGAAATTAAGCAATCTAACCTTTTGGTTCCAAAAAGAAACCAACATAGATTAGCATGCTATAAATAATAAAAATGAAAAGATAACAATCAGAAACTATAACAAATTCTTGCTTAAAGTTATATTCATGTCTTCCTGTCTTATGTTACTGTGGTGGATTGACTAATGGTCAAGTTGTAATGCCCAGCTGAACTGAATCAGTGCGGTATGGGCGTGGAGGATCCACTTGAAGATTGTTACCAATAGCCATAAAAGGAGAACTAGAAGGGAAGGTCTGGGCCTGTTGATTTTCTAGGAGAAGCTTGCTGTGGATGGTTTTCCTGATGCAAACTAGGCTGTTCTCCTTGGAGGAGGAGCTCAGGGCCTCACTGTCACTGGGAATGGCTGCTCTTCTCCACAGGGGAGCTCTGACGTTCACTGTGAGCATCACTGCCTGGCTCCAATGTAGACCCCTCAGCCTGATGGCATAAATCCTTCACCCCACCAGAATAGGTTTTCTGGCTTCCACCACTGACCTTTGGGCCTTCCAGGTACAGATCCTCCAAACAGACAAGCAAGAGACATTGCCGTGGTCTCTAGGCCACTGGCTGGACTCATAGAGGACATTGCCTTGGACTCCAAGCCTTTAGCTAGACTTGTCTAGGGCATCTTTGTGGGATCCAAGCCCTTGGCTGGATCTTTTGGGCCTCTAGTGTGCAGTTAATCTCTTGTACTCCTCTGTATTTGACTTTTTGGGTAAATATCATAAAATAATCCTATAAATTGTGCATCCTATATTAAATGTATTCCCTTACCAAAACCCTGACTACAACACTTACTAAAATAAAAGGTAAAATAATTGAATTACTCTTCCAATTTAACAACATAAGCAATAAATAACCTTAGGAAAAGAAGTAAAAGCAAGGAAATTTATAAGGTTATTGAAAGAATTTTCTGAATTAACATAAAATTATAAAACTAGTAAAAATAATTCAAAGTAAACTTTTTGGACTTTAAATTAATCAGATTAAATTCATCTATCATCTCTATCTATCACACGTTTTTGCCATAATGTGTCAGTCTTGGATCCAGTGGACCAGGGACTGACTCCCCTGAAACATTCAGCCAAATTAAATCTCTTTTGGTTTAGGTTGTGGTTTTGAGGATTGTGTCTCAGCAATGGAAAGGGTGAATAATACTGGACATTGTTGAGATGTTGAGTTGTTGCTGAGACTGTACCGCATCTTGTGGTGCAGGGGCCTTTGGAACTGGTTCACAGAAAGAATTTTTTTTTTTTTTCCAGTACCAGGAATCAAACTCAGGATCTTGTGCTTACCAGGCAGGCACAGCACCACTGAGCTAAATCCCTGGCCCTCACAGGAAGAATTTGTACAGCACCAAAGATTCAGGGTAGAGAAGCCCTAGAATGTGGGGAGCAGAGTTTGGTAGGTTCTGGAAGCTCTAATTGTAATCACTTTTCTACAAGGATAACAGTTGTTCAAACTGAACTGTGAAGATGTTTCTAGTACCTGTATTCTTCAATATAATTGTCAGAACATTATGCATTAAAAAGTAATGTGAAAAGGAAAGGAAATAAGGTATGAAGGGAAAGAAAAATTCTAATTATAGATAATATGGGTAATTAAATAGAAATTTCAGAAAATGCTAATTAATTAATAACTAAATCCTTCAGAACTGAAATATTCCTTTATTCAAAACTCGCAATTTTACAAAATATGAACTAACATGATGAGTATATCTACATTGAACTCAAGTGTTTTTGAATATGAAAAGCATGAATAGATTAAGATAAGCAATAAGTGTATAATAAACAGAAAATATCTGTCACATACCTAATTAAAATATCTACACAATTCTAGAAACTCTAATATATCAACAAGAAAAAAAAAATCAATAAAGGCAGACATTGTGACACATAGTTGTAATCTGAACCATTCCCTCTGGGAATCTGAGGCCTGAGGATTATAAACCTGAGCCAAACCTGGGAAATTAAGACAATTAGATAGACACTGAATCAAAATAAAAATGAAAAAGAGGGCCAGTGAAGTAGCTTAGTAGGAAGGTCCTGGCTTCAATCCATGGTACCACAAAATCAAACTGCAAAATTCATAAGATTCATAATATTATTTGAAATTGAGATTATGATTTAAAATACTAAAAATAAAAGCATAACTTCTAACATTATTTACATAATGACTTGCTGTATAATTTCTAGGTGTAGACTTGTAAGTCAAATGACTACAATTATGTAGTCATTTGTATTACAAAAATAATAAAAAATATATGAAGAAGATATAAACCAGCAATTTCAAGAAAAGGAAACTCAGATGTCTTGTAAATGTTTTGACATCTAATATTAAAGTAAGGTACATTTTGTACCTGTTTATTTTGATAAAAGTTAAATTGTTACATAATATCAACTCATTCCCTTCTGATGTTAGTATAAAGATCTTGATTAATGAAGCCCTCTTCGAAGCATAGATATTATGTATTAAATTTTACATGCAGATGTTCTAAAGTCTTATAATTCTGAATCCAAGGGAACCCTTTAACCAAATGCCTGAGGAGATATGTGAACAAAAATGTTCACAGTGATGTTATTTGTTGCAGCACAGTTAGTGGCGATGTAGATATCCATTGCAAAGAGAATTATAAGAGGTAAACTAAATCTATATATTCCAATATGTTTATATCACTAAAACGTAATGTTAAGGTCAAATTGAAATTTTTCTGAGTATATTCACGTCCGAGAGACACAAACAACTGCTCATAGCTCTTCTCTCAAATCTTTTCTGAATATCCCTTTCAGTGAGACCTTCCTAACTACCATATTTAAAATATCAAATCCAGCAAAACTATAGAATGTCTTGTTTTTATCCTTCCTTGTGTGTGTGGTTTTTTTGTTTTTGTTTTTTTTTTTTTTGTACCAGGGATCGAACTCAGGTCCTTGGGCTTGAGCAGCGGGTGGAGAAACCACTGAGCTAAATCCCCAGCCCTTTCCCTGTGTATTTCTCAATAGCACTGCCTGCCATTCTCATCACTACAGTTTATTACATATTTCACTGTCTTTTGAAAAATGTACTGCATAATGGCTTTCCCAGTATAAATGTTAAGAATAAATGTTTGCTAATTACATAATTTTTTCCCTAAAATCTACTTGATCTGACACATGATAATTAATATTTTTATTATTTTGAATTCATCTTTGCCTAGTATATTTTCTCATTAGTTTAAATGTTTTCTGTGTTATTCAAACATGTGTTTTTTAACTCAGAATTAGATTATTTTTCTTAATCCACTTGCATTTAGAAATTTTTAAAGTATTTTGTCTTTTCTGCATTATGATAAGAACCTATAAAGGTATGTGTTTACTTTGATCATTATTAATTTAATTCCTGCAGTATAATTGGAGCTTATTGAGATGTTATATGAATGGAATTGATAAATGAATATTTCTTTAAACTATAAAAGATGGTAACAACCTGCAATGAAAAGTGTAAACAGTAATTTAAAATAAATTAATTTGAATCTTCTAATAGCAAAATTAAACATTAATTTTTCAAGCTTTCTCTGGTTAAGCACACCAATATTATAATTTAAAATAACTGTATGCGTGTATGTGTGTATATATATATATCACTCAAATGGAATAAAAATAAAATAAAACAGATTATAACATCTTCAGGAATGAAGAAAATATTGCCACATTAGGATACATAATTATGAATGTGCTGTTACTCTAGCTATGAAGAATTAATTTTTTATAATGGCATGATTTTAAAGATGAAATGTAATATAATCTATATCATGGTTCAATGTACAATATTAGAATGACAAATGGTTATGTGTGTGCAATTTCCTCCCGAAGCAGCTTACTGTTATTAAAGTGAAGCATGACAGATATTGGATCTTCTAAGCTTTCTCTTGAAAAAATAGCATAATATTTTTCTTTTAAAATTAATTTTGCAAGGTTAAAAGCACTGATGGGAGAATGATTTTCTTTCTTGCATGTTCTACATTAAATGATCTTTAGGTTGCTTGCATGGATCACAATTCCCATTTGGACAAACAGAATTAGAAGGAGAAAATACACTCGGAAAGATGTATTAGTGTTATTATAATACAAGACGCCAAAACTGGCTGATAAAACATAAGTAGCTAAAATCATAAAGAAATCTCTCTCCTCATGTATCCATGTGACTTTACTGTTGCAGTAGATAATCACCATGGTAAAATCTTTGGAGACAGAATAAGGACAGAATAAGTCTTGAAAGATAAATAAGGAAGTACAATCCCATTATCATGGATAATACTATTTAGGTTACCATGTCAGAAGGGATGAATAAATTTAAAAAAATTGTATCTTGCTGACTTAATGATTTACTAAAGATTGCATGATATGATTGAGTGAATATTTTCAAAGAAAATTCTGATTTAAAAATCTATAAATACTCCTGCTTAGATAACAAAGATGATCACAATGCAAAAGTTTCTGGCTTTTCTTTCTTTAATTCTGTTTCTTGATTCTAGAAATTTGGTGTTCCAGTCTTAGAAACTGAAACAATAAAGACTGCAGCAAGATAGCTAACCATTTGTTTAGAAACAGAAAAATTATTTTATTATTGTTTCTTGTTCTTATTTGTTTCCAGACTCCATAGCAGTTCTGATACAGATTAAGTAAATATGAAATGAATTCTAGTTAAGTGAGATAATAGGCTGGTTTTTATGCTGACAATTTCACATTTGCAATTTTTTTTCTTTTTTTTCCTTTTCTCCTTCATTCTCTCTATTATCCAACCAACTTGTACTTATTCATTAAGCAAAGAAAACTCACGAAGTACATGTTAGGGAATTGTCCTTGGTGTCTTTCCATCCAAATTGAAAAATAGCAGATATCTTCTCTTAAGGCTTTAATCCTTTCTCTTTCAGATACATCTTCCCTGCATCTTTCTGATTGTTATGAGGGATTATAACTAGGGAAATCTTTGTTATTTGTGATATATTTGATATTTGAGAAGATTAATATGCTAACTACATAACACTGACAGTAGAACTTGCTGTAAAATTCTACAGTATGATGTAATATACTAACATGCCCCATACACTCCGTGTAAATATCACTCTTTCTTCACTATAAAAATACATGTTTCTTACCAGTACATTTATCAAAGCAACTACTACAACAAGAATATTGATAGATTGTGATAGAAAATATAGAATTGGAGAGAAAAAGGAAGACTGTGATTTATATATAAAATGTATTATTATTTTTTTTAGACAGCATTTCACTATGGTACCTAGATTGTTTTTGAACTCTAATAAATTTACCTAATCCTCCCTCATCAGCCCTGGGAGTAGCGGAGATGACAGGAATGTGCCATTATGTCTGATGAAACATCTATCTTTTTTGTTACGTTTTGTTTTCTTTTTTTTTTTATGCAGCGTTTTGCTATATTGACCGGACTTGTCTAAAACTCACAATCCTTCTGCTGGATCCAGGATCCACAGTAGCTGAGATTACAAGCATACATCATCATGCTCAGATTATTATTTTTCATCAGTTTTTATAGTATATCAATCTTTTCTTTACTTGCATAATATTCAAAATAAACAGGAAGTGGGAAAGAGATGGAGGAAAGAAAGGGAGAATTAGGTCACAATAGAGCCGTTCAAATATTGAAAAAAGAAACTATTAAGCAACTATCTGACACTCAATAAATTTTTGCTAAATTAATAAATAAATGAGCTTTAAAATACATATACCCTTCAGGCTTATATTAGTGTGATTATTAGAAATTTAATGAAGCAGAATAACCTTATTAAAAAATTAACCACCTCATTTCTTTCCTGTAAGCTTCTCATAAATAATAAAATATATGTTGCATCTACATTCAAAGAGGATATGTAAAACTCAGGCTCTTTAGGGTTCTTTTGGATATAAAAGCTTTTGATCCCAATAATCTGAGACATGATACCCTTAAAAACACTTCTATGCCTCTTGTGCAACTGAATTATAATTCAAAGATAATATAAACCACCTAAACATGTAATTAAGTCATTCAAAATAATTGAAATAAATGGAGAAATAAAGTCAAATTTACTTATTATGAAGAAATATGTAAATTAATGTGTATATATTTATACTGCTCTGTTAAACGTTGTCCTGAAAGCTGAGTGCAGTGGTGTACTTCTGTAATCCCAGATTCTGGGAGTCTGAGGCAGGGAGATGTTGAGATGAAGCTCATCCTGGGTGATTTAAGGAAGACTCTGTCTCAAAAAAATTTTTAAAACAGGGGGAGGAGTTTGGGTTTGTAAATGGGTAATTTACAATCTCTGTGTAAATGTCCTGAATGCAATCCCCAGTACTGCCAAAAAGACATCATGAATTAATCAGTTGTCAAAATGATGTCAAACATGGAAACTAAAATAATTATGTTGTGCTGTTTACAAAACTTAGCCCAGAAAGTGCTGTCTCTGGATATATGGTAACTTTTAGTAAAGTTCTGAGCAAATCAAAATCCAATCTTCCATCAATACACATACATGAACATTTCATGCATATAGTAATTAATTTTATGTTAAAACCATGAAAAATAAGTTTATGTTAAGAATATCATTAGGTTAGATTGTATGATGAAATGACTATATTAGCAACATTACCTAGTGAATATCATTTAGGTCATTTGAAAGTCATAAAAGAATCTTTTATCATGTAGAACTTTTCAGTACATGGCATGGTCCTGCCTCATTAGATGTCATTATTTTTAATCAGTGGGTCAATTAAATAATATATTGACATTATCCCTAGTTTTCGTACCTTTAATAATAAATATTGTCTTGGTTGCTTGGATGTGATGAGACTAGACAGCCTAGATGGAAAGTGATATGAAAAGAGCATCTTGTCTTCTTGGAGACAAGAGAGGGTAGGAGAGCTAGGACATGTGTGGTAGTCCAGGAACACAGAGATGAAACTGATTCCATGTACGCTAGAAGTCCAGTCCCAGTAGTAATGGAGGCCATAAAAGTGATGTGACCTTGAATTGAAGGAATCTGTGTAGACACTGGAAACTCCTTGAACATGTCTGACAAAATGAGTAAATGCTGTCTTTGGAACAACTTCCATTTGAGTTGACTTTGTAATCTTGAACAAGGATTCAGAGAACAGCAGATATGATAGCTGAAGACCAACCAGAACAAAGCACTTTCCCTGATTATGTAAGTTTGAGTTTTGATTACTTGCTATGAAATTAGATATATGTTCACAAAAAGAGAAACTTCTGATTGGAATAGTTAGATTGAACCAGGGCATTTAGCTCTACTATCTTTTCAAAATCTACATCCCACAACAAGAAAAAAATAATTTAAAAAGCAAAATCTCTGAAAGACAAAATGAGAATGAAAACAGCAACTTTTTAAAAAATATAAGATAGAGGACACATGTATCACCTGAAAAAGTACAATTCAGTCCTAGAACTTGGAAAAAGAAAACAAAAATGAGAAGCTCAAATCAGAGAATTCTCTGAAATCTGAAAATACTTAGTCTTTGCTTTTTAAGTGAATGACGACTTAGTCAAAAATAAGATTGATTTAAGTCTGTGATACCACAGATAATATTGTTTAAATGTATTTTCTCACAGGTTAGAAAGTGGAAGTTTATGGCCAATGTCCCAGTGCGATCGGTATCTGGTGAAGAATTTCAGTGGGTTGCCCATGACCACTTTCTCTCTGTGCCTTCACATGCCAGAGAATGAATGAAAATGATCTCTTCATTGTCTCTTCTTATGGCATTAATTCTGTCAGATCAGGCTGAAATCCTATACATGGAAGGGATGTTACTCTTAAAGGTTCTATCATCAAATAAAGTCACATTGTAGGGGGAGGGTTTTAACATGAGTTTGGAAAGGACACGATTCAGTATACTGTATTTTGAACCTGCTGAACCATAATTCATTTCCCTTTTGTATAAGAAATACATTTATTCATTCCTAATCCCCCAAAGTCTGAGTATCAACTATCAAATCAGGAGTGCAAAGTGGTATCTAAATATTATATAAACCTTATATGAGTAAGATGGAAAGTACACCTTATCCTGAAGTAAAATTCACTTGGAACTGTGAACCTGAAAAACTAGACAAGTTATGGGTTTCCAAAATATAATGGTAAGAGAGGCAAAGGATAGACATTTGCATCCTCAAAGGCAGAACCTTAACCCTAAACCTAATCCTAACTCGAATGGGAAGAGATCCTATCCTTTAGGCCCTATCCTTGAGAAATAGCCCTGGGTCCTGGAAATGGGCTATTGCCTGTAATTGAATCTGTTTTAACATTAAACTTGGATTTCCTAGTCCCCAAAACTTTGAGAATATTTTGTTGCTTATAAACTACCTAGGTAATACAATTTTGTCACAGCACCTCCATCTGCTGGAGGCAAGGCACTACTGAGAACAGTTGGGAGGCAAGGCACTACTGAGAAGAGTTGGGTGTTGTTGGTGTAGTAATATCTAATTTAATTTTGATTATAGGTGTGGCTTTGGAATGGATTACAGTGGACCCTCAAGTTATGATTAGCCTGACATACGAACAACTTGTTTTACGACCAGAATTTTAACTTTAACTTATGAACAAAGTATTCCATTATGACCCAAATGCTGGCCACTTGTGCTTCCAGATGGTCTGAGATACACATTTAACCCTTTAAGAGTTCTGGAAGGAACATTACAACATCCTTTCCTGTGTGGGGTTAATTGAGAAATTCTGGACCAATGTCATTCTAAAGATACTGAGATCTGCCTGGAAGAAGGTTTGGCCTAAAATTATACAGGAGAGAGACTTTGAAGGCAATTGACCATCTTGAGTTACAATCAGTCCTTGTAAGTTCATAAATCAAGGGTCCACTGTAATAGCTAGAGACTGGACAAGTTTCGAGTGCATGTCAAAAGCTGCTACAATTCAGTGAATATTCAGGAAATCTGATGAGAGCTCAGAAGGAGAAAAAATAACTGTAGAGAAAAGTACAGTATTCTTAGAGAAAACATGATTGGCAAGATGAAAATATTGGTAAAAATGTGGATGGTAAAACTGATTTGGATGAGATCCATGAAAAAAAAATATGGCATATATTAATGAAAACTGGATGAAAGGTGATCCTAGCTATAAATTGGGAAATAACTTGATTGAATCCTGTTTGTGTACTATTTTTTTCTGGACAGTAGATTTTGTGATCTATGAAATTCGATACTCAGCTGAAGAAATTTCTAAGCAAAATATTGAGCATACAACATGGCTTCTCTTAAATAGCTATAGTAAAATACTACAAGAAGAGAGGAATAATGTAAAGATGGATTATTTAACCAAGTAAGAAACAAATTGAAAGTTAAGAATATTCTCAGTCTATCCATATGCAAAACAATGAAGAAGCATTTTGGAAGAAAAATTTGTATAACTAACCTATGGTCTGATAAGGAGATTAGAATCTTCATTTTTTTACAGAAGCCAAGTATTATTTATCAAGACAATGAAAGAATAGCCCAGAAAGTATTTAAGTAATTTATACATTTTTGTGAGGCTATTCCTCCCATCAGAAGTCCATATCTTGAACTCTTGCACAGTTTTCTTCCATTTTGTCTTCCTTCCTTCCTTCCTTCCTTCCTTCCTTCCTTCCTTCCTTCCTTCCTTCCTTTCTTTCTTTCTTCCTTGTTTTCTTTTTGTGGTAGTGGCGAGTGAACCCAGGGGTTTAGCACTGAGCTATCTCCTTATCCTGTTTTAATTTTAATGCAGGATATTCTCAAGTCACTGAGTTACATAAACTGTCTTTGTACTTGAAATCCTCTCGGCTCACACTCTCAGAGTGCTGGGATTGGAGTTGTGCACTGCCATGCCTAGCTTCTTCTAGTTTCTAATAGTATGTTTCTCATTTCTTTCTGATATATAACTAGAAACAAAGGCCTTTTCAGGTACATACTTCTACCAACATTCTGATCACCATTAATAATATTTTCTCTAAGAAGACAGAGAACTCCTCCCTAGCCTTCCTCTTCTTTTTTTTTTTTTCCCTGAGACTTTGCAAGAGATTTCTTGAGTGTTTATAATTATGCCATAACAATTTAGACTTTTTCTAGAAGGACTTCAAAAAACATTCCATCCACTACTTAGTTTCAAAACCACACCCATATTGTTAGCTATTTCTTGCACAAACATCTCACTTCTTGTTACCAAACTTTTATTTGACTTGACTTGCCATAATAAGACACCATAGACTTAGTGTCTTATGCACCCAAAATTTATTTTCTTCCAATTCTGGAGACTGGAAGTTCAAGACCAAGTTACCTAAAAAGTCAGCATTTGCTGAGGGCTATCTCTTTGGGTTCCAGATGGCTACATTTTTACTGTGTCCTTACGTGGCAGAAAGAGAATAAAAATTAGCTTAGTAAAAGGACACTAATCTTATACAATCATGGTACCACCTTTGTGACATAATTTTATCTTAATTATTTTCAAAATCTCTGTCACCTAATACAACCACATTGTGTTAGTGCTTCAACATATGAATTTTGGAGGAAGGCAATTCAGTCCATAACATTCTACATAAAAATACTAAATTATCTCACCAATTTTGAAAAGTGAATAAGATAGTTTTACTTACCCTGGAAGAAGTTGGTTGTTTAATTCTTGAGAAAAGGTAAAAGGAATTTTTGAACAAAAGAACATAAAGTCTAATTGTGTGGAAGGAATTTTGAGACATTCAGAGTTAATCTAAAATCACCCTGTTCCCAGAACTCTGGTCAGGTAGAAAGGCAGTAGAAAAGCTGTCAATGTGTTTACAGGAAGGTAATGAAGGGAAAATATTTTACTATACTGATATCAGGACTGCCGAAGAAAACCTCATAGCAAGATTGTTCTATGGACTAGAGTCACACTGTTCTACTATTTTATCCATAGGCTTAAAGACTTTAACTAGGTTTTAATCTCACATTGCAGAATGTGAACAAAAATCCATAGGATCACTAGAGAAATATCTGAAAAACTATCTATTAGGAAGAAGAAACTAAAACAAAGAAAGAACAACTTGAAGGAGACTGAGTTTGTGAAAGAAGACTAAAACTCCAAGAAATGAGCATTTAAAACTCCAAGAGTAGAAAAAAGGTATTTTTCTCTTGAATAAAAACAACATATTATTTTAAAATTTCAATTAATAAAAAGTGTGATTGGTCATGTAAAGTATGATGAGGATAATTAAAAACTCAAATTAAAAACTCAGTTTGAAAATTAATATTGTAGAATTTGCCCTAGATGCTAGAGCCAAAGGAAAAGAAATTGTGCACAAATTATAAAGTAAAAATTGCGGTAAATAGCATAGCCAAATTAAAAGAGCTCATGAATCAACAGAGATAATAGGGAGGAATAACTCATCAAGGAAATAAATTTAAAAATATGTTCCAGAACAAAATAGCTGAGTTTCTAGAGGGAAAAGACTCCATGATGATGTGCAACTATGGACACATGTGGAGACACCATTGTAAACTTCACATTCCCAGAGGGAGTGAAAATGATAAAACAAGGCTTTCTGGAGAGGAAATCTGTTCCATATAAAAGATGAAAAGGTATAATGCTGTCACATTTTTCAAAGCATACTAGGAGTTAGAAGACAGTAGAGTAAAATGAAAATTTCTGTGTTGTTTTCAAACCGAGAATTATATGTCCAGCCAAATTATTAATTAACTATATGCTTAAAATGAAAGTATTTAAGCATCCAGGTGTCAATAAATTTACTTCTCCTTGCCTGAGAGCTACTAAAATATGTACCCTACCACTTTCTGTCCACTCTTCCCACAATATGATGGAGATAGGAAACAAAGGTTAGAAATATGATCTAAGAATATGCATACTGCATAAGACACAGTCTAGGCAAATGCCCCAAATTATGTGGAAAAAGATCCCAAGAATGCCTGAATAAAGTAAATACAGAGCAGTAATCCAGATTGGGTCAAGCAGAAAGAGCTATAAAATACTTGAATATTGTTATGGCTTGTGTCTACATATCCCCCAAAGCCTAATGAGGTCATGAGGTGGGGGCTTTCCGGAGGTGTCTGGTGTTAGAGTATATGATGCTGGAATAAGATTGTGATGTTGGAATCAAGGGTGTGTGATTATTAAATCAGTCCAGTGATTGGTTTGGCATAGTTCTGAGTGTGAATAATGGGAAGGTCCACCCTGGGTGTGAGTGCTGTATAGAATATAAGGAACAGAAAAGAGGGCTGCTGTTTGTCACTTGTTGCTTTTTGCTACTTTGACCCTTTGCTGCCTTCTGCCTTCCATAAACTGTTTTTCTTCTGTCCTGCCACCCTATCTTGGAGCCAGCCAACTATGTACTAATACCTCTACAAACTGTGGGCTACAATAAACCTTTCCTCTTTTAACATTTGATGTTGGGTATTTTGTCTTAGCAATGACAAAAGTAACTAAGACAGACATATTGAGAAGCATGAGTTTTAAATTTAGGAGTATAGAGAAAAATAGTGAAATGTATTGGATTGAAATCTTTTAAAAATATTTAAATCTTTTACATATTCATTCAACAAATATGTACTGAATGTTCACTAGACTTTAGTATACAATAAGAGATTTTTATAGGAAGACTTCAGTTATATTTATCATGAATAATTGAATCAAAATTCTCATACAGTTATATGAGATGTAAATTACCTCACCTCTGAGGATTTTGTTTTGAATTCATGAACCAAGAATAGTAATTTCTTTTCTTCTACTATTATAAGGATCAAAATAAATAATAGCAATTGGGTGTGATTGCACACACCTGTAATCCCAGCACTCAGGAGGCTAAGGTAGGAGGAGTATTGCAAGTTTGAAGCCAGCCTGAGCTACATAGTAAATTCAAGACCAAAAAAAAAAAAAGAATAAACTATAAATAAACAAACAACATGTAAATTTCCTACAAAAGTGCACAATAAGTATCATTTCCCTTTGTTTTTCCTTCACATGGCCTACATTTTTAAAAATTAATCATATTTCTCTTGGATTTACAAAGAATCCCTTATAAAAATCTTTGTTTTCATTGAAGTATATCATCTATTTCCTAGTAATCATTTACTGTTTTTATCAAATACATTCAGATATCCTATTTAATATGAACCCAGTATGCTTTGACTACTTATAACTATAAACATGAAGTTTATTAGCATTATTGAAAATTACTTGTCAGAATAAAAAACTGAAAATAAGAAATGGACTGATTTTTTAAAAGCTAAATAATAATGCTTCACTAGATACTTTCAATGTAATTTTATTTTTGACCAATAATTTTAATGCAGTTTCTTGTTCTGCATTTCATACAAGTTTAGAATTTAATCACAAATTCAAATTGTTTGAGAATATATCTATGAATAAAATAAAATGTAGAAAACTTTCAATGAGTACAGATATTAGGTAGGAGACCTTGTAAATAGTATTTGGAAAATTATAGTCAGAGTCTGAACAATGTGGCTTGGGATATTTTTAGATTACACTAAAACTAAGATTATCAGCATTTCTATTTCTTAAAAAACTAGAAGTCTTGGAACAAAGTATTTTAAGCTCTGTTAATCTGATTAAATTCCAGAAAATATAATTAATGTGACATATTTAAATTTTGCAGTCATGATTTTCCTAGTATTTGACGTCTCTACTCAATTTTCTTTAAACTTATTCATCAATAATGAAAGGGGAGGTGAAAAAACATGTCTATAACTTAAGTTCTTGGCACAATTACCAATTTACAAGAGAGCCCTAAAATCACCTCTAATAAAATGCTTAAAAACTAAAAAAATTTGACCAATCATAAGCTCCTTGTATCCTAAACAATTCTTTATAATATTTGTAAAGACTAACTATAATCATGCTTTATGAATAACTTATTTCTAAACAAACTATATATGAATCACACCTTCTTTTGTCATTGATTAAAGAATAAATTCTGACAGGCTTTATCACCATTTAGTTTCAGAAAACTGCATTTAATTTCAGAAAACCGTACTTCTTAAGACTTATTTTTGAACCCTGAAATACTAGGCAGAGGTCTAGGTCACAAACACTAAAAATAAATTGTAACTTATTTAAGCATAAAAATTTTATTAAATGTATATTGACTAGTCCCCAGAAATGGGGAGGACTAGAAAATCACCCTTAGGATAGAAGCAAGAGTGAAGAAAATCAGAGAACAACTAAACACAGAGCACCTGTTACACCCTAGCACTGAAGTGGCATTTACTGGGCTTCTCCTGCTAGTTGCTCCTCTTATTTGGGGTTCAGTACCTTGTGATTCAGTTTGGGATACTTGAATGGATCAAATGTATACTTTTTAGGGACAAAAATAATCTGAGAAAAAGAATGCCTGAGATTCGGTGCTTCTATAATGGAACTGGTCTGTATTCTCCAAAATAGGTATACTATGATAGTGTCTAATGTACTTGGGAAGATCAGTCATTGGAACTAAAAGATGACAACTGTTCACAGCATAGGATTTCAGTAGTGAATGATTTTCAAATTAACACAAGGCTTGAGAGAACATAATCAAAAACCTTAATTAACTCAAAATTTTTTCATGTGTATAAACTCACTTTTGATTGATCCACTGTTTTGATTTTCTTTAAAATTTCCATTTCCTTAATGATGCACCTATCCATGCTCTTGAACATCAATGCTAACAGAATGGTCATTCTGTTATGACAGTTTGTCAATGGGTCTCTTTAGCTTATCACATTAACACACTCACAAACACTTCCAGGTAGTTTACCCACATATTATATTGACTCTTCCACAATTCTGCTTGTACACAGCCCTGTGGTTCCAGTGAAAACCCTAGTGCATGATTTCTCTCCTTTCCCAATGAATTGATCCACAGCCAGTGAGGGAATTGTTCCACAGGAACACTCTTTCTGTGGAATGTGAGATTTGGGATCTATGAGTGATAACCTTGGACCTGTTAAATGGTCTGTCAGGTGGTCTGAAGTGAGAGAGAATCCATACATGCATGGTGTGTGCTCCACTGTAAAAGGCAGATATGACAAATGGATAGAATAAGGCTTGTTGGCATTCTAATCAATGGGTACCTCTTTTTACTGTTGAGTTTTCAACCACTTTTTTCAAATACAAGTGATACTCTAATATTCTTCCCATAAATTACTCTTCATGACAAAACAAGTTCCATTGATTTTATCACTTGAATTTCAAATTGCATTGACTCTCACATTGAATTACAACACAAAGCACCTGCTACACTGCTGGTTTTCAGGTGGAAATTTTATTTCCCCATCTTCCTTTTCTCATTAGTGCAGATTCTTCTTCTCTACTCCCCAGATATAGAGAAAATTATTTCAATCTTTTGCTACTCCTTTATTTTAAACTATACAAAGCAAAAAAATAATTAGCGAGTAGCGACACGAGCGTGATAACTGGATCAACCAATGTTACCTGTTGTAGTTGATTTTTAAAGCAAAGGGACCAATGGTTTGAATTTATGAAGGAATCAAAGGCATGCTCTTCTCTTACCATATTGGTAGTGCACCTCAGGCTTAGAAAAATATCTTTCTCTAGTTTTCTGCTTTTCTAAAAATGAAACTTGAGAATTTGGCTCAGTTATGGTTCATGAAATCTGCCTTGCCAAAATTACTATTTTATAGGTAGATCAAAGATCAAAATTTAGTGTGATTCAAGGGAAATTTCTAGGTCTCTCAGTATTCCCTAGTCCAGCCCTATAAGGAAAAACTTTTCTGTAAGGACCTCAGATAGCCAGTGATAATATTTATGCCCTCATTCTAATTAAGGTCCCTGAATCTTATCTTTAAATCTAAAGCTGAGACCCAAGTAGATAGAGAATTGATAAAATGATATTTTGGCACTACAACAACATTAGAGATCTTTACTGTTCATTTAATATATGGTGGAGAATATTTAGCATTTTGTTTTTCATTTAAATGTACTCTCCTCTTCTACTAGGAATCACATATTTCCTAATTGGAAAGAAAAGAAAAACTTTTTTTCTGTATTGATAGGTAAGAAATTTATATCATTATTTACCTGATCACTAATCAGAGATTCAACAGATGTGTTCTGCACACCTATTATAGGATTCTTTGTGCAGTACTAGGGATGATTGAGATAAAGCTCATAGCCCTTCTTTAGTGAGTTTAGCAGAGAATCTTGTCAACTTTGATCTGAGAATTTTGGCTCAGCCAACATTGTCTTTAAGATACTGGATTTTTTCTCCTTAACTGCCTATAAAAACATACAAACATTGCTTCTCACTGGTTTCATTTCTAATATTTGCTAAATAGTTTTTGATCAAAACTTTCTTACCTGCCTTATAATGTGGTTGTGAATATCCATTGAAATTTTGTCTGTGCAAATTCTTTGAAGTATACAAAGGAGTATAAGTTAATTATCTGACATTATTATGGACACTTTTCCCCATGATAGCCAATAATGAAACACAGTTCTAGGAGATAAAAGTAATCTTACTTTTTGAGACAGCTTCAATTTCCAACACTTGCAAAAGGGGGAAATGATGGTGACCAGTTTGAAATGTGGTTCTTCTACTTGCTAGATTAGGGTATGTCATTAAATGTATTTCAAAAGAAGATTGCTTATTTTTCAACTAGGAAAATTAGAAAAGGAACAATTCTCAAGAACATTTATCCTTACTTTTCAGGATCTGAGGCCTGCCCTTAAAGCCCCCATCCTACTCTGTCTTCTTGGACAGTGAAATGTGTAATTTTATCTACAATTCTTTCTTCTACTCCTTTCTTCTCTATCCAAATGAATATTCTTTCCATTAGTATTACTTATTTATTCTCTACTAAAAATGTATTGAAGACCTATATAAACTGGAGTATCTTAGGTACTAGGAATAGAATACTCAACTAACAAAATTTCTATACTAGGAATAGAATACTAAACTAACAAAATTTCTCTACTAGAAATAGAATACTAGACTAACAAAATTTCTAACAATATGATTCTGAAAATATCAGATTTTACTTAAGATGCTCATACAAAATAGAAACAATTAATACCCCATCTTGTGTTTCCAGAAAAGACTACTGCAAAGATCTATCCTTTCTTATATGATTTACATAAGATTTCTGGATGTCTCTCTTATTTACCTATGAAAAGATTGGGTGTAGGCCCTCCAAATCCCCATTTCTAGCTTTCTAAATATTAGCTGAACTGTTTGAACAGCACACAGTATCTGCTCACTTCAATTACCCACACTTCGCTTAATCTACTCTTCTTTTGGAAACTTTGGAATTTAGACCATGCCTCACCCAGAGCCACTGGACAACCTCTTAAGGCTCCTTCTGGGAACTCAGAACAGGCTGACCTTAGAATAAAACAGGTTCTCCACTATTGTCTTGTTAAATAGCTGCTTCACTCTACAGGCTCCTCTTCAGGTCTTTCTACCCTTGTTTGCCCTGGGTGCAAAAGTACAACTCTTTCTTGCTTGGATTTTCAGTTGCATGCAGTTCTCATGGTCAGAGTATTTTCTTTACTGAAATCATTTCCTCCCTGTACTGCAGTTGTCCCTTCCCCTCCTCTCGTGATTATACTTTTGAGGTTTTTTTTTTTTCTAATTTAAGTCTACATATTTCTTAAGGGAGCTTATATAATTGTCATGGATCTGAACCATAATGTTTCTCAAAAATTGAAGATAAATCATTAATATCATATTCTAGTTTTACCACTTAAATCCCTAACACCTAGGAATTTGTCCTAGATGGGAAGATATGCAAGTCTTATCTCATGGACAGAAAGTGATTAGATTATTATGGGTGTTGAAAAGGAGTACAATGCAGGATTCATTCTTAGGAAGAAATTATGCTTGGTTAGTGTGTATACATTTCCTCCTAAATTACATGTACCATCCTCCATAAGATTCAATCCAGTCTTTCTTGATTCCTTTCTTAGTTTTCATGACATTTACATCACCTTTTTAAACTTCCATTGACTCAAATCATGGAATTTACCTCATTTGAGCTACTAATTGCCTGCAAATTTCCTTTAGCATAACAGCAATAATAGATTCCCCTCTTTCATTTTCTTCTTATGACAACCACACACAAACACACACACACACACACACACACTTTATTCTTCTTAAGTGAACACACACATAATATTCTTCTTTGATTATCTGAATTCTTAGTGTTTGTTCTATGTTGCCTTCATTGTATTTTTTCCATATCTAATAGATACAATTGTTTTCTGTTAGAGTACATAAAACTATGAGTGCTAAAAACAAGGACTCCTTGATACAAAAACATAATTTTCACTTTTAGGCAACTTATATGGAAGATTACTTCACTATAATCACTATTCACAACTTTATTATTTTTTTTTTTACCTAAGATTTACAGCTTCCAAAACCTTTAACATAGAAACAGATAATGAAAACAAACACTGATTTTAAATTTGAATATTAAATGTTGGGCATTTGCATGTGAATGTTACATTGATACAGAAACTGGTGGGAGTAAAAACAACTTGGGCTTCTGGGAATGAAAAAGGACAGTATTTAACTAACTTTAACGAAAAAATGTAAAGTTTAGGATCACCTGTTCATTTTTTCGTCTTACTTTTAAAAATTTATTCCCCTAAAAATGAACTATCTGAATATAAACATTTGCGAAGGAGGTATAATGCTTTTATGTTCTTTCATGTATATGAAGGATAAGATGACAAGAATGTAATAAACTATTAAATACAGATTAAATGAATGACACCCAGAAACTACCTACTACACCTTTTTTTAAATTTAATGAAGGCAAGGATTGATGTTTTGCCATTTTTCTCTGTAGTTCACATGTGTTTCTCTGACCTCTGTGTTATTCTGGATCTCACCTTCTTTCAACATAAAAAATGGAATGGCAGTAATACTTTTTGTTGTTGTTAGATCTCTAGAAACATCTGAAAATAGGGAACCATCTGCTAGCATCATGTAAACAGGCCAAAAGGACTGGGCAGAAGAGAACATGACTGGCATCATTTGCGCATCAGCTGGCCCAGCTCTGGGCCAGGCCCCTGCCCCAGAGGTGGGGAGGACCCAGGGACTCCATTTCCGGAGCCTTCTGCAAGAGGTCTGTGGGCTCGCTGGTGCTGCAGAGCAACAAGGAACAGCTGCAGGAAGCAGGGGTAGTACTGCGGGTTGTGAAATGAGATATGGGCTTATGTCAGAGTCATTAAGCTTTTCTGATAAATGAGCTGCGAATTAATATCTGGTTCCACTAATTAATTTATTTGGGTTGCTGAAATCCTCAGGCCTGGATATGGTTCTTAGTAGAGCAGAGCGATACTTCAACAGAGAGTATTATTTTTGCCCCTCCAAATAAAGAATTTGCATTCAGGCTCATTTATTATTGGAGCTTTTCAAAGCACACCAGCAACAACAACAACAACAACAAAAATATCAAATGATTCAAAATACATTTGGTAATGAGAAATATTTTAGTACTGATTGTTAAAATCAGAAGAGTAATCAAAATGCTAATCCTCTTGGGTTGCTATTGGACAGCTTGGGGAATGCCCAAAATGCTATCACTGGGCCCAGGTGACATTGTTTTTGTTTTAACATGCTTAGTACATAACTTTGGCCTAATGGGGAAAATAAACAGACTAAATGATAAGATAGAAATGTGCTCATCTGTTTCAGGAACAAATCCTAATGCTTATATAAAAACATACACATATGTAGATATATGCACACACATACATGCATATGAGTGCATATCTAAATATACACATACTTGACATTTTTCATTTTTAAACTGAAGATAATGCCTTAGTAAGTGCCACAGGATTAAGTTAAAAAGTAAAACTGCATGTATTGTAAATATAAACCTCCAAATCCCTCTATGCACATGTTTAAAGTACATGTAATTGAAAGCATGTGATGAAAATGTTTCAGTTTTGTCTTTATAATCTGATATGAAAAGGTACATTTTTCTTAAAGATATCAAGTGTAGAAAGAGTAGAAATTGAAAGTTCCTGAAATAAAGATAAATTAACATATTTCATTAAACAAATATGAAATTGTAATTTATATACTTTTTTCTAAGTATATTTTTATTCATACAGAGTATGTACACTATGAATATTCATGTGTGTTGAATGGTATGTTTTTCTTTCTGCTCAAATAATAGTATTTTTAATCTTGCTGTGTTAGTTCATGTAGTTATCTTTCTTTCTTTTGACAGCTTTATGATCCTCCACTTTATAGGTGATGATCATAATTTTGACTAAAACCAGTAAATGGACAATGGGTATTTTCCATCACTTAACTGTTACAGACAATTCTACACTCCTAAATTTATTGTGTGTCATCTTTATATCTGTGTGTACCATTTCTGTTGAATAAACTGTAAAAATTAAAATGTTCTGCTGCAAGGAAGCAGATACAGGCCGGGGATTTAGCTCAGGGGTTCTGCTGCCTGCCTCACAAGCACAAGGACCCGAGTTCGATCCCCGGTACCATAAAAAAAAAAAAAAAGGAAGCAGATACTTAATTTGAAGACTGAACAATGAACTGTTTATGTTGTTTAACTAGCTAAAGGAGAACTTTGGAAATGCTAAATCAAACGTTATATATTTGATATAAAGAGTGCATATCTCTTTCTGGTATATCTATGTTCTTTGGCCTTCTGTTTTTCTACGTAACTATTTACTGGACACCAGCTCTGAAAACCCAAATTGACTAATTATTCACAAGTCAGAGGGCATGGATGCTTTTTGGAACGTTTGCAAGTTGACTGCTCTGTGTCCTAATCAAAGGCAGCTTCAGGAGAATTTTCCCAGGAGACACTAAATTTTCCAAGGCAACACCTGGAGACACAGCCAATTAGCCTCTACATTTTTCAAGCACTGTATTGTTTTGAATCTCATCTGTAATTTACATGATTTAAGGCTTTATGTCCTGTGCTGAAAGCTGATAAATTAGAAAGAGTACCAGAATTTCTTGATTGCAAAACACTAAAATGTTATTCTATAGCTCCCAGAAAAGGATCTTCTCTTCCTTATGACTCTTGTTATACCACTAACAGTTTTTTCATCTGTTGTGTGTTTGGCTTGTGTGCTTACTTTTATGTCACAGATAATAGTACAATGTAGTTGTGTGGAAATCATATGAAGCCGGATCCAAATTTAAGCTTTGTAAATTATTACTTATGCAGCCTTGAGCACATTATCCTAACCTATCTGTGCTTCAATATTCTTACAAAACACTATACTTGGGCCTGTAGAATAAGTTGAAGAAAAAATAGTTTTTCAGCATTACATAGCAATATCAATCTTAGTTTGGAATCTGACCTTGAACACATAAGAAATCTGTCTAGAGTGATTTGTACATTTCTATTAAGAAATAATAATAAATTTCATTTGTGAGTTTATTTGGAGTACAGTTGTACATTTTTTGAAAAGTTATTTTCATTGCACATCAAATTCTTCAGTTTTAATATATTAATATTGAAACAATATTGAAAACAAATCTGTGCAACATAAAAGTTTTCTAAATATAACTTTTTTGTATTGGTACTGCTAATATTCCACAGTTATAAAGCTTAATAAAATACTTTTTAACATAATAAACCTCTAACACTTACCATGTCATTTCAGAAACTGACAATCTGGGGGTTTCTTCTCCAGAGGAAGTACATGACTACCCGTGCTCAAAACCCCTCAAATGGGCAGCTGGAGTTGAATTTGTATTCTCTAACAGGGAATTTGTCCTTTAGATATTTTAAATACCTTAAAATCTGCAAGCTGTTTTCCTTCCCACTTTCGAGTGCATCTCTTAAATATATAGGTGTGATAAGCAGGGATCCTTGAGCTTGTGACCCATAAGTTCTTTGCTGATGACTGCGGCCCATCAGAAATGCAAACACCCATGGCCCAATATAAGCAAAATTAAGATCGATTTATGTCATCATGATGCACACTGACAAAAAAATAAAGCAAGTGTCATGATATTAGCTGAGATATAAAAAAATAATAAAAATACACCCCAGATACTCAACTGTTTTTAATAATAGATATAATCATAGGCAAAACCAGTAAAAAAAGTCCACCTCTATTGCTCTCCAAAAGAAAAAAAAAACGTCAATTGCTCTTTAAGAATGTGATAGTGTTTTCTGAAAAACAATAATCTGCCTATGGCTTGTGCATACAAGAAGTTCAATAAATATTTGTTTAGTGAATGAAAGAAAGAAATAACCAGGCTGTGAAGCTCAAATATAATACAGCTTGAGCAGCAACTAGTCTATAAACAACAGAGCTATCTTTGTATTCACTCCGTGTGGGACAGACTATTAATCTGTTCAGTGTTACTGGCCTGTGGAGTTTTAATCATTATCAGTGGCACCATTTCTTTGCAGAAAGTATATTGGTATATACAGCATGCCAGAAAAACTTAGACCTTTTCTTTGTTTGGTAAAATATTTTGTAAAAGATCCTATGCCTTTTAAGGAGTTTTTCTCATTCAGTATGATACCGATAACTCACACTGCTCACATTATGCTTATTGAAATTATCTCTCTGATTTCAAGGCCATCATTTGCTCCTCCTTCTTCAACTTTTCATGTTTCCTCAGAGATGTCACTATAGGCAAACAAATTCAGCCTCTTCTCATTTTCCATGTCTCCTTACTCTCCCTCCCACTCTACCTTGCTCTTTTTCATAGTCATAATTCCAATTATTTTCTCAAAGGAAGTGGTTTGCAAATGTTTGTCTTAACCTGGTCATGGATTTTATGAAATGTTCAGTGTCACTTTCTTTTAAACTTGTGCACATATTTTCTATTTCAATATCCCCTAACAATTTAACTCATTGCCTGAAGAACATATCTCTGATTCTATTTCCATGGAGTCTTTCTGAGTCTTCCCAAAGAAGCTGTTTTCTTATCCTCTAGGAGCTGTTGCTATATCCAATGGTAGTAAGTGTCCTAGGAATAGAAATACTTGTTTGACAACCTACTCACCTCAACTTGTCATCCACAGAACTAGAGTCTGTTTAACACCAGCCATCCATTTGGGGTATTTTGAGCACTAACACTTACCTACTTTTTTTTTTTTTTTTTGAAGTGAATTCTGGGATCAGTTTTTTGGAGAAATGTGTGTTTAGTCAAGGTTGCAATGCCTTGCCACCCTGCTATGTTTAGTCACTAACTAAAATGTTAGTAGTTATAGAAAATATATTTTGAAATATCAAAATTTTTCATCTTTTCACCTATTGTAACCTCTCCTTGATCCTCTCTTCTAAATCTGCCTTCTAGAATTTCTAGAATCTCCATCTATATTCCTTGAACATGCTTGATCTAGTTAAAACATAGGGCTTTGTTTATGATTCACTTTCACTACATTTCTTACAATAATATGCTCTTCATTTTCCTCAAATTCATGGGCTTGAAGTGGGATCTTTAATTTCTCATGCATACATAGGGCTATCACTGTTCCTTCTAGAGATAAAAACAAATAAAGAATGGGGCCACTTCCATGTCTCCATATATATAGATAGTCTTTGAAGTCCTCATCCTTGTTATCTACTGCTAAACTGATCACTATTCTACAAGTTTAGAAGACTCTGTGACCTGTTACACTGTTCTCTTCCTGTTCCAAGTTCTACCACCAAATTTTTGGTGACGTCAGTGTTAATATGGATGGCCCGTTCCAAATCTCAGTCCCATATGTATGGACAACTTGAATTCCAATAAGTAGAACAAATTTATTTTAATGGAGGAGTTTCAAGAATAAAAGGGTATGCTATTAATAATTAAATCATGAAAACAGAAATCTATTAAAATTTAGAAAAACCTCACACTAAAATATGTACTCTCAACAATGATTACTTTCTTCACACTTCAGTTAAACATTCAGATGGAAAAGACTAGTGCTTGAGATTTTATCATTCAATATAAGATAAATGATAGATAGATACATAGATAGATAGTTAGATAGGAATAGCTTGAAAATCCAATCATACTTTCATACCTCTTTATCATCCAAACATAAACTTCTTTAAACTAGAATGTTAGTATATTGCCAGGTTGCAATGTCCGGAGATCAAAATCCTTTGCCTTTATCATAACTTGTCATATCTTTCATCTTCTATTTTTTATCATATTTTAATCTCATTTGATTTTCCTTTAATTTTTTTCCACTTAGAATTCACTGTACTTCTCTTTCACCAACTACATATCTGTAACTTTACTTTTGCCTTTTTAACTTTTTTTCTGACATAGTTAATTTTAAAAAACCTCAGTCCTTGATCAGTCCAACTCTCATATTTTCCTCTTGATCCTATTCTTTTCTTGTACCTTCAGATTGAGCACACTTGGATTCCTAATTCTTAGCCTGTTTTTCAGAATTTCCCCTACTTCCAGTTACCATATTCACTTTTCTTTCTTTTTTATAGAATGTTATTTGATATAGTATACACTGCACTAGACATATGAATATAATTTAAAACATTTTATAATTAGTTATACACTTTCTTTCATTACTAATATTTGGAGACTAGGATCTTCCAGAAAATAATTTAGACTTATTCATGTTTATTTTTTTTAGATCTGCAAGAGTATTTGGAACACTGGTAGAACCTAATAAACATTGTTGACTGAATGAATACCTGATTTAATAGATGTATTTTCCTACAATTTAATAAACTTTTAAATCAATATTTGCTATCATTTTTATAGGATATTTTAATTCTTGATTCTTATCTATTAGTTATCTTCTTTGAATATAATCATGAAATACTTGAAGATAAGTAAAATGTCTCTTTATGGCCCTTGTAATTTGACATGGTTTTGGTGATCATCTATTGTTCTCTTTTCTTTGAATGATGTCTGTGGGAGATTTGTCAAATCCATCTTATTCAAGTGCTATTGTGGTATCATTGGCTTTACTGCAGACTGATTCTCAATCAGTATTATAACAGTACTTTGAAAAGCACAAGAAAAGGCCTGTTAAGGTTTAAATATCCTCCAGGAAAACCAGACTTTCTTTATTCCAAATACTCTATTCCAGGACTAAAGAGTTAAAGCCAGATGTCCTTATTTTTAATAATTATGAGTATTATTCATTTTTCCTACAATTATGCCTCTTTAGTATAAAGCCAAAATACTACAACAGTGTGTTCACAATTCTTTAATGATTCACATATTTTCCCCAAGGAAATTTGAATAAATCATATTATACAAGTTGAACTGATTATCCAAAAAACAGGATCCTTTCCATGCCTATGTTTTCACAGGGTTTTTTCTTTTTTTTTTTCACTTTAAGTGTTAATCTTAGCGCTCCTTCACATTCTCAGTTATATCACCTGGTTTTTCAAAACTCAATTGATACTAATTTCAGAAAATCTTTGCTGCTATTTCCTAGTAGATTTTCTATGAACTTTTTAAGTATTTTGTTCTAACTCTACCATAGAATTGTTACGTAACACTTATAAATTAATGCTTTCTTTGTTTTATTCCTTGAGTCTTCATGAATCTGCAAGATCTTGAAGGAGAGATGGCATTGTGTCTGTGCTAGTATTTCTTGTGTGGGACCACAGAAAAAAAATAGATACAGGAATTAAGCTATGTAGAGAAATTACAAACCTGAGAATTGACACTGAAATTTACTCTCTATACCATCATGGCTTTGATATTATTTTCTGAGATCCTTGTGAACAGGAAAATGGCAAAAAATAATCCAACAACTCTTCAGTAGAAAACTTCAACATATAACTTTACCCTAAGATTGCAAACATCCTTTGATTCAATGCCTTGTTCTTGTTACCATTAGGGATAAACATTATTATCCTTTTTGTATTTTAGTTAAGTTTTTTGGGGAAAAACTTACCTTAAGTCAAAATTGCAATCTCAATAAATTCTGCCCTTTTCTTCCTTCCTTGGGTCCACTGTCAAGGTTCAGCACAAGTAATGATCGTAGCCCTGGTGGTAATCTTAGAATTATATGTGTCTTATCAAATACTGCTGACCCTTTGAATTGAAATAAAATAATATCACATATATAGTATAAAAAGTTTAAGTTGTATTTCAGCTTCTTTATACTATAGCATGATAAAATTTAGTTGATAAAACATTGGATGACTTTTCAGGTTCATAACTTTGTATCGCCTACAAAATAAAATTTAGTCATTGATTTTGTATAACAGCCATTATTATTTGGTAGAAGTTTCATTGTGGCTAGGAATTAATAAGGAAGAAATCTGATTTATTAGATACCAACTTTTTCAGTTAGCTTTGCATTTTGGAGAAGCTATCTCCTTTTGATTAGATTTTAAAGATATCAGTTTATTTAAATCAAACTTGTAAATCATTTTAGAGCCTTTCCCAATAGCACCTCCAAATGAGGTTAAATGGTTAATATGCATTTAAAATGTAATCAGGTCCAACACTGATTCATTATCTGGTTCAGTGGTTCATTGGTTCACTTATTCATTATGCAACCAAAAGTATCACAGGTCCAGACTGCATTTGTTATTAGGAGGAAACAACTAAACAGAGGTTAAATCCATTTCAGCCTTGTATCTTTAAAGCAGCATGATTCACCCACATATTAGAAATGAGTCATGAAATGCACTATTATTTTTTACATGAACTATTCCACCCATACTCCCTTTATTGTTATTTGTCCTATTTTAGCTATATCTTTCAATTTTGATGAACAAATAAACTACAGAAGAACAATTATGTAAGGAGCCTTCTCTTCTTAAGAAGACATTGGGAAAATTCATGGAAGAGATAGAGTTGAAACTTGTCTTTGCATAAACATGGAAATATCTAACTCCCATGTAGTATTGTTTGTATCTTGTCTTCCTTTTCCTGGGTTTGTACTTCTGATTTCAAGCTTGAATGTGGACTGCTAGCTCCCTCCGTGAAGAATATGTTGATCACTCTGAACTAAACTAAGTAACTCTATTCCTAGCTCTCCTCTACCTACAAATTTTAGATTTCCATTTAGCCAGAAAGCAAACAGAAAGTCCCATGCTCTTTTAAACAATGTAAGTAAAAACATTTAATGGGATATTAGAGGGCAGAAAATTACAGTGGCAATTTCTCATTTTCCATTTCTACTTCTCATGGCAGGCACCTCTTCATACAACCCTCTCACCGCCTAGGATAGAAAAGATTAATGAATTATTGGACCTGCCATTGCCTGTGTCATGGCTCAGAATGTTATCTTTTCACCAAGACTTTTGACCATGTCCTGCCAAAGTATCCAAGGAGTACTGGGCCCCAGGTCCTCATCCATAGAGGATGCAGAATGCTAGTAAGGCAGTCCCATGGTTGGGTGAAGGCTCAATTCTCTCAAACTGTCCTACATTTCATTCTTCTGAATCAGAGGCTGCTCCTCATCAACCCCTTGTCTTTGTGATTCTTACACTACAGCACAGTTGCAAGATTCTTACATCTTACAGCACAACTCGATGATATTATGAGAGAAATTTGGTAGACTCTTAATTGTTACAAGCCCCAATATTTTACCTTGCTCTTTAAGAAGTACAAATACAATATGAGAAAATATTAGTATGGTGTCAGTCATATTCCAGGAATCACTAAGATATTATCTTTAATTCACTTGTTCAAAGAAGTATATGTAAAGCATTCAGTACGATTAATATTTTGTTTTCTTCCCTGTATTTTTACTCAAGTTATCATATTTATACTTTATGCCTTAGCTATATTTTAAAGTTATACACTAGCCATATTTTGTAAATCAGGAATCAGTAGTACAGAATATTGTGTGTCTTTTTAAAAGTTCAAAAACCATAAGAGGAATTTGATTAGGTTAGTGGACTTCTAGGAATATCTAGAACCCTGGAGGTGTTTTAAAATATAGAATATTTGTGCTCAAAGATCAACATCTGTATTCATGGCTTATATTTCATTCACTATACTTGAAAATGTAATGCTCCAAATTCTCAAATAAAAGCACTTACAAATTCATCTGAAATTGCAAAACACATCACAAAACATATCTGAAAAGCATTAATATGCTGACTATATTCATTCTTTTCCTTTAAGGAATCCAGTCTATATTTGAAGACTGAATTATTTATTGCATCTTTACTGTTAAGAAACAGGAATTTTTTAGACTCAGTCATAAAAACTATTTTTAGTTTGGTGTAGAAACATTCAAAGCTAAACAAATCTTGAACTATTGACCACTCCATGATTGACAGATTGAAGTACTTCGATGATCCTGAACTAATGGTAATTTCATTTAGTTGAACTTCATGTGTTGAGCAAATGCTTTGAAAATGCATATGTTATTTGAGTAGTTCTCTACAAGGTAAATCAGGTAAATGTTGATTCTCTCATTTGTGAAAACCTAATGTGATTTCTTTTTCTAAATAATGGAATGTTCAAAAGCCTGAGACCAAAAAAATCTGTATGTTTTTATCTAATCATCTCTCCCTTAAGGAAATTAACTTCATCTACGTGTGCAATTTCAATGTAATTTAATTGCTAGTGCCAAAGTGTGAAAAGTAAAAGAAAACAGAAAAAAAATTTATCAGGATAGTCTTGACTTCATTCAGACTGAATGTACTACAGGTTTACTTCTTGTGGACATGAAGTCCAGTGAGGTATAGAGGGAGAGTAGCTTCCTAGAATAACTCTAATGGATGTAGACAATCATTGCTGCAATGATGCCTACAGAGCTTACCAGCTGGACCATTTGAAATACATTGCATGCAAAGTCAGCCTAGGAAGAAGAGATAGCTTTCAATGTTCTCACAGTAAGACTAAATGTATAGATCTGAAAAAGATCCTCTTTAATAATTTCTAATTAAAACATAAGAATATAACATAGCTGTGTACTGAAAAAATGGTGGAAAATTGTAATCTGTTTGCATACCTAGAAGAAGAGGAGGAGCAGATCATGTTTCTCTGACAATAACTATGTGACCAAAATCTATTATAGAAACTCTCAGAGCCTTTGCTTCCTCACCTATAAAATGGGAGCTACAGAAGTTACTCAGTAAGTTTATTTTTACTTTAAAATGAATTAATGTATACAAATATCTGTCCTGGAGCCTAGAATACAATGCAAGGTTTTTAAAAAAATGATGATTCTTATTTGCATAGTCTTCAATAACCCTTCAAAAAATATATATATATATTATATATTGCAATATATTATATATATTATATATTATGTATTGCAATACTGAAGATTGATTGAATCCAGGGCCTTCACACTGAGGTACATACTCCCACCCCTTTTTTATTTTATGTTAAGGCGGATCCTGCTAATTTTCCCAGGCTAGGCTCCAATTTGTCATCCTCTTGCCTCAGCCTTCCAGAGTGCTGGGATTACAGATGAGAACCACTACACATGGCTCTGTACTATCTCCATTATTTTCTCTCATTTTTTCACATCTTAATTGCATTTCTTAAAAGTATTTTAATTAAAACCATTATATTTTCAAAATAAAATACAAATAAAGTTACTAAATACATTGAGGAAGACATAATTAAATGATTGTTTCAGTGATTTTATTTTTGGATAACAAATGTAAATATTACATTGTCATAAAATTACAGATCCAATAGGAGTCACTAGTCATTATTTCTGGTCCTGAAGAGTTTCTGTACAAAATATTAAGACAGTGACATTCACTTTGTAGTTTTTCTCCCTTCCTGAATACTAGTAAATCACCATCAGAAGTTTTTCCTGTATTTATTCTGTAACAGGGAGTATTAGTCAGTTTTTATTTATCCTGGGACAAAATAGCTGACAATACAAAAAATCAAAATAAAGTTTTATCTTGGCTCAAGCTTCAGAGGATTCAGTCCATGGTCAGCTGGCTCTGAGGCAGAAATATCAGGGAAGAAACCAATGGTGAATCAAAGCTTCTCATTTCATGGCCCTAAGGAAGAAGAGAACATTGCTGAAGAGGAATGGACTAGTGACCAGATATAGTACCAAGTGACCACATATAGTATCCAAGTGCTACAGTAATTTCTGCATGAATTGAGCTCATGGTTCCACACACAATGAAGAACGAAGTCATGAAACAAAGGAGGAAGTTATGAGAGTTTTATTGAAAATAATAAGAGAAAGCAAATGATAAAGGTATCTTACAAAGGGATTCTGGGGTGAAATTCCAATGGGGAAGTCTTTGCCTTTGTCTTTTGTAGATAGGCAGAGTGCTGGTGTAGAGGGTTGATTCAAAAGAGATGACTTCAAAAAGAAATCATTTATCTGCAATTTTAATGTTTTCTGCAGTCTATGTCCAGGTCTACAGATAAGGAGGAGCTGTTAAACCTTAACCTAGCATATCCTGGATAAGAATCTTCTTCCGGGAGGAAAGAGTCCTTATCTACTCTCATCCCAAATTTTCATCCTCTGAATTTGTGTTTACCTTTGCACCTCTAAGTGTAGTTTAGCTTCTTGAATTAGCTCCTAACCTGGGCGGGGTGTTTTATTTTCTTTTATCCTATGCTATTCACCGCTGTGTTCTGAACTTTGTGTCTGAATACTCATAATTAAAATAATCAACTACACAAGATTTTAACTCCATGACCAACACAGACACACCCAAAAGTTTACTGTAATAATCTACTTAGTGTTTCTTAATCCAATAAAGTTGCCAAATCAAGGTTAACAGTCAGATAGAGAAATTCCTTTATTTTTCTTTGATTTTTCTTTTGAGAGTTGGAGAGGCCTTAATCTCTGTCCGTGGTCCTGAAAAGCCTTTCTGACGGATACTCAAAACCAGGTGTGATGGTTAACACAAACTGGAAATAAGGGATGGATTTGTGATATCATTCAAAAGCAAAAAACTTGTCTAGCATGTGCAAGACCCTGTATTTATTCTCAGCTATTAGGCCTTCAGTACATGCCAAAATATATTTATAATGTTATGTAGAATATTTTATTAACCATTGTACATTTCCCGTTAATGATCATGCACTAGAGATAAAATATTGTTTAAATAGCATGTTCATGTTATATATTCATAAGTTCAGGTAAGAGATTTGTTTTAGGTATGAATTTTATTCTCTTTCTGCTCTACTAGTTTGTATTTGCTAATTGGCCTTACCCGAAGTATAGATAAGCGTTTTTCTATCTTTAAGGCAGGTGGTAGTGTTACAATTGGGAGAGAGGCATTCACCCAGGATAGACTTCTCCCCTCCCTTAAACACTTGGAGGCAGGGACTCTATTTTCCTTGCTGATTAAACTTCAAAAGGATGCTTGCCAGGTCTTTAAAGACCTTCTTAAGCTGTACAACTCCAAGAAGCCCTTTCAAAAATATTTTCTTCTCAAGAGGCAGGGAATTTACATTTTCCCTTAAGTAAGTTCTTTAAGAAAAAATAGGACAGAGACTTCTGTGGCTAGGCTATCTGGGATTTTTTAAAACCATGCTGACAGAGATATCAAGGTCATAGTGACAGGAAGCATGGTTCCCATCAAAATTGCTATACTAAAAGTTTTAATACAAGTCAATTTGAAGTTGTATAGATGCAAAAGTGAGGACACAAAACAAGCTCTGTTGCTTCAAAGAAATATTTTCAAACTTTTATGAGAACTTCAGGGATTAACAGCAATGACCATTTGGACCATGAATGGACAGCACAGAATAGCAGACTAATGAGGAAAAGCTTTCCCTTGAAATATCTTATTGAAGTCAAACACCAACTGATGTTTCGGATGTCAAGGCATGTAGAATGGGGCCTATTTGACTGCCAAATAGAAACAATGGAATCAAGACCTAAAGCCAAATCAACCTGATTCCCTTTCCCGTTTCAAGTATCTATAGCAATAGTGCAACCACACCAAACTTAGCTTTATCAAACAATTAGTATTTTAGTTTTCTATGGATTCCAAGAGCTACCTTTTCATGGGAAAATATCCCAGATCTTGCAGCCATGTTGAAATCTACCACATTTCCTAAAGAGATAAAACTGATGGAATTTTATTCCTTAGGAAGATTGCAATGTGTAATCACAGAGCAGCATCTACAAAGCTTGAGAATGTGCTGAAGGAGACAATGAATACCATCAGCATTTCTTTGTTTCTCTCCTGTGCTGAATATCTTTGAGATTCTCAGATCTTCTCATCTGGGTCCCAAACCTCCACATATATGGCGCTGATATCAGTAATACCATTGGGGACAAAAATTTACTCTCTTGGATCCAGGACATTTAAGCTCACTGAGATTTTTCCTCGTTCTATAAAGAGGACATAGAGAAATCTCTCTGAAAATGTTGCTGTCAGATTAAAATAATCTCTCCACATAAGTTTTAGTATTGTAATAGATGTATAATGTTCTAAAAAATGAACGCTTTGTTGAATATGTATTTAGAATTTCCTTGATTGTGGCAGCTGGCCAAATCCACATAGATTGGAACTAATAAAATAATAATGTATTTTAAAGAGGATAGACTGCACAATTTCCTTGAGGCAGAGGAAAGAGTATAGTATTTAATGGTATCAATTTTCCAATGGTGAATTAGAATTTCCTGGAAATCTTGTAAAAAATACATATTCATAAGGTTCACCCAAGACCTATTAAATTTGAATCTCATCATGAGTTGTCCATAACTGTATTTTTAATTAGTTCCTCCACTGATTTTAATACAGCCAGGCTGGCTGGCAACAATCAAAGAGCCACCATCAAATATATTACATTATGCTATAAAAATTATCTGGGCTACAGTCATATATTTGTATATATTTTTTCCCACAAAGTATCATTATCATCTATCACTAACAAAGAATCAGACATCCCTTACCAACTTAAGAAAGATGAGTGATAAAAGTAATTATCATCATTCTAGTTTTGTTTTTAAATAACAACAAAATTAATCAGAAAATAACTTGTTTATTTTTGATCAACATCCTGGAAATTTGCTTAATCTCAATGTTAATAATATGCATATATTATACAAGAGTTTGAATATTATTCTACAGCATTTTTGTAGTTAAATAATTTTAAATGTGTTCATAAATATTCATTCAGAAGTGCTCTTAATACATACTGTATACTTCTAGACTTAGAAGTTGGGATTATTCATTTTTTTTCTGAAAGTAGCCAACTGTCTGGCAATTATTTTTTTAACTAGGTTGGCCTTCAAAAAAGGTGTCTGTTGTAGAACATATAATCAATTTTAAATTCTTTGAAAATTCTTAACAAATTATTTTTTCTTCCATGTCATGGCTTGTATTTAGATATCCCCCCAGAGTCATATGCTATCATAGGTGGGGCTTTTTGGAGCTGGCTGGATCTATAGTGTATGATAGTGAGATTATAGGTGTGTGCTAATAAATTGGTCTGCTGATTAGAATTAGCATAGTTTTGGTTGTGGATAATGGAAGGTCCACCCTGAGCATGGGTGCCACCAATCAATAGGGTGGTAGCCTGTATAAACTATGAAGGGAGAGTGGGAAAGCAGACTTGCTACTGCTGCTTGCTGCCTTCTACTTGCCATGCTATGAACTGTTTCTCCTCTGTGATGCCCCTCTGCCCTGCTGCCCTGCCTTGGAGTCAGCTGACTATGGACTGAAACCTCTAAAAACTGTGAGCTGAAAAAGTTTCTCCTTTAACTTTGGATGTTGGGTATTTTGTCTCAGCAATGAGAAAAGTAACTTATGAGAAAAGTAACTAACATTCCAATTCTACCTACCAATAGTAAGATTTATCCCTAATTTCTACAAAACTGAAAAATAAATGACCAAGAGGCAGAAAGACAATATTACATTCCACAAATGTATTGAAAAGCAGTTGACAGCCTTTCCTATAAATATGAGAGACTTTTAGAGACAACTGCTATCTAATTCACATCATTTTAACAGCTTTTTAAAATAGATTTGCATCAGACCTATGGTCAATAACAGTTTTAGTCAAATAAAGATTAGTTAGATACCATATTAGAAGGTTTCCTGAAACTACAGGCAGCTGAGCCTTTTGACCCATCTCATGCTAATCTGATATATTTCTCTTCAAAAATATAGATAATTACTATTTTATAAAGGAAAACAGCTTTAAATTTTAGGATCTAACATGTATTTTCTAAAAAAATTGAACAATTATATATTAACTGAAAATTTATCGATAAAGAAAAATAACTGAGTAATCTGCTACATTCTAACAGAAGTATTTAATAGCTAATTATTCACTGAAAAGAAAGTAGAGCATTGTTGTACATCAGTGCATATATACTATAATCTGAATGTGTGTATCTCCACCACAAATTCATATTTTGAAACATAACATCCAATGTCATCCTACTAGGGTGGTGGACACTTTGAGAAGAGTTTAGTCTTGAGGGTGGAACCCACATGTCTGGAATTTGTGCCCTTCTAGAAGGCGTCTCTTCCACTATGTGAGTACACAGAGACAGTTGGCTGGAAGACGAAGCAGGCCTGCGTTAGATGCCTAATCTGCCAGTACATTGGTCTTGAAAGTCCCACTCTGTAGAACTTGGAGAGATAAATTTCCATTGTTTATAGGGTACCTAGTTCATGCCATTTTTGTTATAGTAGCCATATTGGAGTATTACAACTGACTTTGTTATAACAATATACACATGATTTCTGAGAATGGGAATTGTCTTTGACACTTTGACAAGGAAAATGATTCAAGTATATTTTTAGTTTGTTAACCCCAAAAAGAAAAAGAAAAACAGTTAAAGACACTTTTGCATAAATAGTTGTGCAAGGGGAAAAAATGTTTTTCACAGGCATTTACAAGACCATAGGGTCCATTAAAAAAAAAAAAGTTGTAAAGCCTTCCAGGTTTATATTCAGAGAAAGTCATTTATTTAAACACAAAAATATTTTTTTTAAATGCTAACTGAGAGCACTTACAATTTTAAACAGTAGTCAGGAACTAATACACTCCAAGATATTGAATACCCATATAAATAAGCAATCGTATCTCAAATTAGGTAAGAGATTATATAAAATATCTAATACCATACATAATGGGAACAGATTTTTACCTGGTTCCTGTTATTCTATTGAGCTGGTGAAATAAAAATAGCACTAGGCTTGGTATAGAAATATTATCAGTTTTGGAATCATCTCTACTTCTTTTTTAACAGAGAAACAAAATACAATTCTCTATATGAACTGTATGTTTTTTTTTAATGGCTTGTGTTAAATTTATTTTTAGCATGAGTAATTTGTTAGTTTCTCTGTTCATTAAGTTTATTGGTACATTTTAGCTATACAGTATGATAACATTCATCCTTGGGAATTTGTACTGTACATGATGTATGTTGTTTCTTATTTTTTCCCCATTCCCCTGCCCTCTCTTTAATCCCTCCACCATCCCTATTTACAAAGACTTTGTTTCTGTTCTTTCCTTTTCTCATATTTTTTCCTTTCCCTTCTTTCCTTTCCCCTACCTCTCCCACTTCCCCTTCTTCTTCAGACCTTTTCTACCTATTTCACATTATCTACTATACATTTGACCTGTATCTTTAGAAGTATTTTTGTTCAGTGTTTTCTTACTTTTAACAACACATCCAGTTTTATCAAATAAACACTGACATGGAATACTAATCTAGAAAGAAGAACAAAAGACTATTTTGTTGATATAAGTAATTTTATGTTTATTTCAGTTTTAGTTCTTAATATATTTCTCAATTTTATTTCTCATTGCACAGAAATCCTTCAGTTAAATAGCTGCAAATGGTTTTCAGATGTTTCTGCATTATTTTGTTCCACTTTCCAATTAAATTCTTCTGTTAATTTGACAAGCAAGGATTTCTATTTTTGAAATGAAATCACTAACTTGCCTATATTTAACTAATACTTGCTTTAGTTAATTGGTTAATATCAAATCTGAAAATACCCTTTAGCAAACTGAAATGTTCATTGTTTAAGAAAAAACATTTCATACATAGCTTGTAAATTATGAATCTTTCAAAATGTCATAAAATTAGTTCCTTTGATTCCCTCTTAGTAGTAAGAATTTAATATGTCTATCCAGACAAATTTATTTTTCCTTGGAGTTGAAATTCAACTTTCAGCTTCAGTTTTATCACTGATAGCCTATACACAAAAGTAGGTGTCATTGTGAATGTTAATTTGAGTCATTTAAGTTATTAACATTAATAGTAAAATATATAACCCATTTCCACAACTCCAGTGTAAGATGAACATTTTAAAGGATCAGATCACTTGAAGTTCTTATGTTTTTTAATTTCCATAAACCATACAATAGATTACAGAATTTTTAAAAACACTTCAATTCTAAATTATGAATAATGGAACAAAATGCAGTTATAATTACCCGCCTTGAAACTTAAATAGAAAAAAGTTATTAATCATATTATCTGACAATATTTCTATCACAAGAATCTTTAACCAGTATGATTTTTTCTGAAACATGCAGTGATGGATTATAATAAAGTCTCATGAACATTTTTTGCATCAAGCATTTTCAAATTTTCAAAAAGTTATTACATTTTTTACACTTCCCTAGATAGGATTTTTTTTTTAGATAGGATATTTTTAAATAAAAAGATTTACAAATTTTTAAATACCCCCTTTCATTATCTTTTTAGAAATAATCACCTGAAAAATGACAAGACCAACACATCTGAAAACTCTCCCATTTGACATGTGAAAATAACAAATATTGTCAACTGTCAAGTTGATGTATTAAATACACAGGGTTAATATCCATCAGTTGTTTTACATACCTATCTATATCTATTTATATGTCTATATCTGTATCTAAATCTGTATTTCTAGCACTGAGTATTGGGCATTTGCACTGAGCTATATTATCACGGTTTTTTGGTTGTTGTTCTATTACACATATATATAGTTTTGTGATAAGTATTACCAGCTTTTGTATCCCAAAGAGATTCTTTCTAGGTTCCTGGTGTCCTGAACAAAGAATTGAACAAGGCACCTGGAAAAGGTAGCGAGGATTTACATTTATTGACCGTGAAACAGAAAATGAAAGGAAGAAACATTCTCTGCAAGTGAAAGAGAGCAGAACACAGCTCACAGCACCAGAAGGATAATGTCCGGGCCCTTCAGCCTGTGGAGTTCCAAGATTGTTTTTCTCCCAGGCAAACAAGACATTTGGGATGATTCTCTATCAGAAACGCACTTGGCCTGATATCAGATTTAAAGTGTTCTATCAAAGGCTTGCTTGTTTTAGCGACAGTTGTAAATGAAGAATCAAAAAAGCCCTTTCCTGTTTGGCCCCACACACAGGGCTAGGAAACTATAGTCATCCTGGATTCTGAACCGTGCGTGTCCCTGGGTCCCCCTGAAGCTCTCTCCAGGGTAACTGGTTTACCCAGGCCTAATCTCCTACCTTATTAGGGTCCCTCCAGGGCAAAGTTGCTAAGTTGCTCTGGCAGGGCTGGAACATGTCGTCTTCCAACTTAAGCACTAAAGAGTACTCCATTATCACCATCACTGTCTTTTTTCTACATTCTTTTATGAAACTGTCTGAATTGTACTTTCAGATTGTTCCACTTTCGATGTTTTATTAGCGTCACTAGCAAGGTTATAATAAAGTATGATCTGAGAGTATGTAATTCTCTGCAAACCTTAAGTAGCAGCTTATTTTTAACAATATAAGTGTAAGTCTACAGTCAGAGTTAAATTTTGTCTACCACATTGAATTTATGTTGAATGAAAAACTGAGAGAGTTCTTTCAAATCATATGTGTTTGTTAAAGTGATATGAGAATTTGAATTTGTATTAAAATTTTATTATATAGAACACATGAAAGATCTGAGTATTTGAAGTCCAATGAAAAGTAAAATGTGCTCTACATTCTTGATTTATATACATATATATATATATATATATATATATATATATATCCTCATGCATGTAAGGCAAGTGCACTACCATTGAACCACATCTCTAGCCTTCTTTTTTTTTAAATTTAATTACTGTGAATACAGTGGTAGTACCAATATTTAACATTTCATGATTCAAAAAGAAAGATGAGACCAGAAGTAGAACAATGAATTCTTCACCAGGCCATTGTTTCAGGGAAAGAAGAGGCAGAGTGGTGGGCAGTAAGTTCTTAGAGTTGTCTGCATAAAAATGTAGGCCTATTTTCACATGACAATTAGATATCCTTGAGACTTGAGGATGTTTATTTTTGTGCAAACAAGAAAAGACACTCTACAACACAGCATGTAGCAAATGCCCTGATTTTATAAATTTGAACAAATTTTTAGTGCTCACAATCTGTGTGATCAATAAAGACACCAGGACATGGTTGTCTCCAGAGTCAGTTCACACTTCTACATGACAGGTTCAAAACCCACCTTCTTCCGTGCCCACCAGAAAGAAATTCCATTAAAGCTTTGGGTCAGAAGGAAAAGCTGAGCTATCAACTTGCCACAGGCAGCTTTTGACAGCTTTTCCATTGGTATATGCATTTCAATCAATTTTAAATCAAAGAGACAATAAAACAAACCTCTCTCGGTTTTCAATTTTCCTCTGCAGTGATGGGTGCCCTGTTTGATGTTTACAGTTCACAGTCTCATAACAGATGACTGTTAGCAGCTTGCTTCTCTCCACATAATTTTCCAACACTTTCAGCGATTTCATTAGAGTTGTTTTTTAAGATGACAATTAGAATAAAATGAAATTCTCAAGAGGCAGTTTAAAATGTAAGCATAAAAGAAAACATAATCTAAATTTGAAAAAAATTGATTCTTTAAAAATTCTGGTTCTTTCTGACATCTTCATTTATTTACAACTGGCAAAGTGCCAAATAATTTTTGGGAGCCTTTAAATTTTCTACCACCTCCTTATAGGAGCAACATTGTCTATCAGAATTCCCACTAGTGATGTTATTCTCCCTTACCTGTACACAGCCATTCACAGAACATAGCTCCACCAAATAATATTACCTTACTGGTTTAGGCAAAAAAGCTTTTGGATTTATCTATTTACTTATTCTAATTCATTACCATTCTACAAACTTAATTAAAAGTACATCTATGCTCTATTGTCATGTTTCTGGAGTTTTCATTGTTTTTTAATTCAGATTGACACTGACAAGGATCTCATTATCATGCTATTTTCTTAGTAAAGATTTCATCTAGGGCACTCTCCTTTGAATCAGAACAAGTGCAGTAGGCTTGAAATTTTTTTACAAGTAAAATATAATTCCTTATGTTAATTTATGTACCTTAAAAGTATCATATATATATAATTGTCTTGGCAACTCAAGTAACTCATCAGTCATTGTCTCAAAATATTTTCTTCTATGAAAGTAGGTGGTATTACCATGATAAAAAATTAAAAGAAGATGATGGTTATCAGTTAATAAATAATGTCCTTGCATTTTATACATAATTCATAACCATATGTTCAGGAAATTGTAGCAAATAATTTGCTTATAGTATTTGCTTATTTTCTTCCATTTATTCATAACTACTTTTACAGCTCAGACCACACTTAGAATCAATGTGCCATTTTGGGTACTAATTTTCCCATGATGATTTCTAATTACAAGTGACAGAATGTTTGTAAAATATAATGTGGAAAAACAAGAACCCACTGGTTCTCATATGAATCTCAGGGCTCAAACTGATTGAGGAACAGCTCTATGAAATCAACAATGTCAATATGGTATCTTTCTCTGCATGTCTCAGTTCTACTCTGGCAGGAGATTAGGGCATAGGAGGTTGGCTGGAAAACAGGAGATAACTTGTCAATCACAAAAAGCCAGAATCTAGGCTGAACAACAAGATGAGACCTGTCAATCACAGCTGGGTTGTGCGGGCGGAGCAACTTCCTATGAGCCAGATTTGAGACACCATAAAAGACAGTGATCATTGGCTTTCCTGCTTCTGCAATCTTCCTGTTCTGTTCTCTTTCTATTTCTCCAGTATCCCATCCTCCATGCAGGATGTATCTCTTCTTTGTCTTTTCTTTTTCATTCACTCATTGCTTTTATTCCTTTATTCTAAATAAAAGTTATGTTTACTTGTTCATTAGTTCTCCCAGCCCATTCTACGGGAGGGACAGAAAGAGCCTGGAATTACCAGACACCAAGCCATCTGGCAACACTCCTAAGTTCTAAGAATTTTCATTCTATTTTTTGGTACCAAGGATTGAACTCAGGACCTTGTGCTTTTGAGGGAGGCAGTGGAACAACTGAGGTAAATCCCCTGCCCTGAATTCTCATTCATTACAAAGCTTTCTTTCACATTGGCAGGAAACTGGACCTGAAAACTGATTTTGATACACATTTAACTTTTTCCCAATTATGGTACTAAAGCTGATGTGTTCAGAAATAAAGTGGTTTTTTCCACTTGTTTCTTTTACCTAATATTTTCCATTAATAACACAATATTAACTAAGATCTAAGCACTCATATTCATCTTTGAATTGTTTTTTATTTCTCAATAAATAATGATGTGCCACTGATGTTTTTGAATCATGACCCATAGTTAACATAGCTGAAATCAATGAAAGTCTCCTCTTGTCTTCCTTCTCAGACTTTTTGCAGATTCTCAATTAAAAGTATTATTTTCAGCTGAAATGACAGATTTTTATAGTGAGAAATTATAATTATTTAAATGCATACTTATTTTTCTAATTGTATGACTCATGAAAAGAGGCTTTGAATAAACATCAATGGAATTATGAGAATAACTCATATATACAATCATTCCTAAACACCATTCTTGGATTTTAAAGATAACTTTTCAGTTTATTAAAGATTAAATAAAGACTAATGATAACTTATTGTAGCACTTTACAACACACCCACTGGCCTTTCTTAATGGGGAGCTTTACGAAAATTCTTCATCTTTATTGATACATTATGGCGTATGTCTCACAGTTTCTCTTCCATTGCTCTTGAAATGGTATAAAACCTTGAATAATGATGTATACTTATAAACTGATTTATTCTAAATGTAATTGTTGCCTTCATTTGAAGACTTTGTTTCTAGTAGTTTAAATAATGACCTTCGTTCTTGCAGATATTCGCTTATTAAGAATGTTACCTCTAAATTTTTTCGTTATTTCAAGAGTTCTGGATTATTCCTTTGAAGTGTTCCTTAGCATTTTTTTCTTAATTTATTAAAATATAGATCTTGTATGAAGGGTGTTTAAAATATATAGTGAAAGAAATATTTAATTTAAAAATCTTTACTACAGCAAAAGACACAATGCAAAAAATCTCCCCCAAAATATTCACACTCACTTCAAACACATTTATCCCATCATTCTTGTCACTTTCTGAAGCAGCTTTGGAAGGTTTATTTCTTGAGTGTCTTTACAAGTTATGATAAAAAATTCAGTGAATGGTCATGCCCAATGGTATCCACCAGCATAGCACAGTTGTAAAAACATAACTGTTTATCCTCAACCTATGCTATTTTTTGGATCTGGCACTTGTGCAACTTCTGGTTCTTCCCCAAAGTCAAAACACTTTGTATCAATTCAGGACATCAAGGCAGCATTGATAGAATTACTTCAGAAAAAGCAGGAACAATAGGATAAGTGTATTCAAAATGAGAGGGAGTATTTTGAAGGGGATTAATGGCAATGTATCTCAGTATCTTCCTGGAAGAGGGACTTTCACTTCCCATATTTAGTTGATTGTCCCAAGCTTACATGGCTAATAGAGATCTCTAGTCATCTGCCAAGATTCTCTTGAATCTTAATTCTTCCTCTCATTCCATCACATTTTCATTGTAATCCCTCTTTGAATATCAGTTTACTAACTCATCACTTCACTAATCTTTAATCTTCTTTTGGTCGTCACTAATCTATTTACAATGTTTTGGCTTACACAATTACACAGGAACACATCCTTTGTAAATAAAACCATTTTTCACAATGTCCTACACTATTGGTGACCACAGTGTTTTGAGATGAAATAGCTCCCGTGTTTCATCCTTGAGGCAGCTAAACGTCTATGATGACTCAGATGACACCTGTTTAAGTGAGTTGTAACCAACTTGTGATTTTGGTGAAGTATAATGAGGCATTTGCATGCAAAGCCCAGGGTAGGAGACTACTGTGTCTGGAGGCTGGGATTTACAGGCAGCTTTCTGCAAGTTTTGCCTGCAGAAAATACAAGAGAAGGTATTCCCTTCAGCAGCACAAAGTAAACTGCAGGAAATCTTGTTGATGCACTTTTATTTGAAGACAATTACAAGATTTCAGTCATGATTAGTCATTACTATCATGATTGATATGTTTAATCTATATCTATTTTCACTGTTTAAAAAATAATTGTAGAGAAAGACAAGATCTATCTATCTATCTATCTATCTATCTATCTATCTATCTATCTATGAAATAGTGTGTTCAATGACCTTAGGTCTGAAAGTAAAATAAGACCAAATTCAACATTGTAGTCATATTTGTAAATTATAACCTTATATATACTTATCACCCAATATCACCAAGCCTTGGTGTTCTAGAATGTAACATGGATGTGATAAAAATGTCCCATTTAAATCATGGGATTTGTGACTTGGTGACATAATACAGCTAAAACAGCACTTTGTATAAAACACACAATAATTTAATTTATTGATTTATTTTGAAGCAGAGTCTTGCTAAGTCATTGAGTTGTGAAGGTTAGGATTAGCATGTGATTCTCCTGCCTCAGTCTCCTGTATAACACAGCATTTTAATTGTTACACAATGTTGCCTTTCTCAGTCCAATAATCTCATTTATGCCTAGTGTTTCATCTTTGAAATGCCACCAACAATGGAATATCATAAAAGTTTTTCTGTTTATATCCTTGTTACTCAAAATTTTCTAGGTAACATATGAATTTCTTGCATAAAATCCAAAAAAAATGCAACTTCTGGCATAAGTGGGTTTCTTTCCACTATCATCTACTGGATCCCAGTACCACGTGCTTCTTCCAGGGTCATCTTCCCATGACACATGAAGAGCTGCAGTGGGTTCTTGGGTTACATCACAGTCCAGAGAGTCCTGCAGAACTTGAAGTAGGGAGCACAATCACATAACTCATGCTCCACCTGGTAGTGACTGCTCAAAATTGCTTTCTTATAGTTAGCAATTCATTGTTCCTATTCTTTTCTTAATTAGGTTTTTAAAGTTAGTACATTTTAGATATACATAGTGATAACATTCATCATAGGGAATTGGTACCTGTACATGATATATCTTGCTTTTTTATATCTCATCCCCCCCTCCCTTCAACTCCTCTTCCCTTCCTTATTTACAAAAGGTTTGTTCCCATTTTTTCCTTCTATTCAGTTTTTTTTCTTGCCCCTTCCTCCATTTGCCCCTCCCTCCTCTCTTGTTCCCCTTCTCATTTGAATATTTTTTCCCATTTTCCCAAATCTATTATACATTTTGGTCCTTATTTACACATTTAGTTTCTCACACCAGAGAAATACTATGCATATTTAAAAGTGTGCCCAATTTATTTCACTTAAAAATATAGTCTCAAGGTATACCCATTTAGCTAGAAAAGTCTCAAGCTCATCCTTCTTTATGGCAGAGAAGTATTCCATTGTATAAAAAAACCACATCTTTATCTATTCATAATTTGATGGGCATTCAGACTCTTTGCAAGATTTAGCCATTACAAACTGTGCTGCTATAAACATGAGTGTGCATATATCACCATGGAATGATGCTTTTAATTCTTTCAGAAAAATATCAAGAAGGGGAATAGCTGGCTCAAACAGAAGCTCTAGTTTTAGTTTTTTGAGAAATCTACACACTGATTTCCACCATGGTTGCACCAATCTACACTCTCAACGACATTGGAGAAGGGCTCCTTTTCCCCCACACTCCCACCAACTTTTGTTATTTGTTGATTTCTTGATGGCAGCCATTCTTTCTGGAGAGGCAATCTTAGTATTGTTTTAATTTGCATCGCTCAAATGACCAGAAATATTGAACATTTTTTTATATATTTGTGTGACATTCCTACCTCTTCATCTGATAAGTGTCTATTCATTTCAAATACCCGTATTTGGATTGGATCTTTAAATTTAAGGGGTCTGATTTTTTTGGAGTTTTTTTATATTCTAGATATGAGTCCATTGTCTGAGGATAGCTGGAAAAAATGTTTTCCTACTCTGTGGATTGTCTTTTTGCTCTGTTGGTGCTTTCTTTTCTGTGCAAAAGCTTTCTAATAAGATGAGGTCCCAGTTGTTGATTCTTTGTGATATTTCCTATATGATCAAGGTATTTCTAATAGTCTTTGCCTGCACCAATGCTTTCAAGAGTTCTACATATTCTATCTTCCTGTAGATTAATTTCCTGTTTTAATATTTAAATCTTTGATCCATTTAGATTTTGTTTAGTGCATGGTGAGAGATATGGGTCTAGTTTTAATCTTCAACAAGTGGAAAGCCAGTTTTTCCAGCATATTTATTAAAGAGGTTATCTTTCTTCCAGTGTAGGTGTTTGAATTCTTCTTTAAAGATAAGATGGATGAGTATGTTTGGAGTTGCTTCTGAATCTTCTAATCTGTACCGTTCAGCCTCATGTCTGTTTTTTCTTTTTTTCAGTACCACGTTGTTTTTGTCACAGTAGTTTTCCAGTATAATTTCAAGTCAGGGACTGTGATGCCTTCTACCTTGCTTTTGTTGCCCAGAATTACTTCTGCTATTGTAGGTCTCTCCTCATTCCAAATGAATTTTAGCATTTTTTTCTCTAATTCTGTGAGGTTTTTTTTTCTATTTTGAACAGGATTGCATTAAATTTCTATAACAATTTTGAATGTATGGCAAGTTTCACCATATTGGTTCTTCCTACTCGAAAACAAGCAATATCTTTCCATTTTCTGATATCCTCTTCAATCACCTTTTTCAGAATACTGCAGTTTTCAATGTAAAGATCTTTTACTTATTTTGTTAGATTGATTCGTAGGTATTTCATTGTTTGGATACTATTGTGAATGGTGTTGTTTCCTTAATTTCTCTCTTAGTGAGTTTATTATTTGTGTACAGGAATACTATTGATTGTTGATTTTATACCCAACTTTGCTACTGAATTTGGTTATTCAGTCTAGAATTATTTTGGTGGAGTTTTTCTTCTATGTAGAGTATCATGTCATCCATAAATAATGATAATTTAATTTCTTCCTTTGACTTATTTGTTTAATTTCTTTCTCTTGTCTAATTGCTCTGGCTAATGTTTCTAGAACTATTTTGAGTAAGAGAGGTAATAGTGGAAATCCTTGTTTTGTTCCTCATTTTAGAGTGAGAAACTTCAAAGCTTTCAGTTTTTGTTCATTTAGTATGATGCTGGCTATTGGCTTATCATAGATGGCTTTTATCAGATGGAGATAAAGTCCATTTACCCCACCTTTATGTGGGGTTTTATCATACATGAGTATTAGATTTTGATTTTTCATTGTCCTTTGCTATTTTTAAGAAACCTTTCTTTTCATTATTGCTAACCTTGATCCTGTCCTTTCTATCTGGTATTCTATCCACACATTGGGTCATTCTACTGTGTATATTTTCAATGGAATTTGTAATCTCCTGGATATCTGAATCTGTTTCATGGATTTCATTTCTTTCCCGTGTTTGGAATTCATGGTTTTATAGGGAAAGTGTAAGGGGATGTTAGCAGAGACCTCTGCAGTCTTGGTCTCTTACAAGCTAGTATGATATCTGCAAGATAGGAAAGTAGGAAATAGGAAAAATACACAGACAGAGACTTGAAAGAAATTGAGTCTTGGTCTGATCTAAGCTGTTTTGTGCAGCAAAGACAAAGAACTCCTAGGACATCTAATGTTTATTTATTTTAAGCTTGGAAAGGGTAGGCCTTGGGACACCTGTTGATAACAAGTATCAGTCCGGCAGGACTGTAGAATGAGGGTACAAGCATATATTTGTAGAAGAGAACAAACAGTTAGTTTAGAGGGGAGGAATTTAGCTGGAGCTGAGTTGACCTTGTTTGGAAATGAACTTAGCTGACTGCACTATTTTTAATGTAACACAGCCAAATTATGGAGGGGCAAGAAGCTTGTGTCACTATAGCCCACTAATACTAGGCAGAGGTGTCTGTTACATGGTTTCCATCATTTTCCTAAGCTCCTCTATTATTTTTAATTTTTTAAATTTTTTTCATTAAATTGATTGGTACATTTTAGGTATACAATATGATTACATTCATCATTGGGATCTTGTACCTTTACAGGATATATCTGGGTTCTTATTTTTTCCCCCTTCCCCTGCCCTCCCCTCACCCCCTCCACCCTTCCCTATTCACAAAGGCTTTGTTTCCATTTTTTCCCTTTATATATTTTTTCCTTTCCCTTCTTTCTTCTCAGTTCCCCTACCCCTTTAGACCTTTTCTTCCTATTTCACATTATCAGTTATATATTTTCATCCTTATTTACACTCTGTTTCTCACACCAGAGAAATTATTCAGTATTTACATGAGTGTCCTATTTATTTCACTTAAGAGTATGGCCTCAATGTGCATCCATTTAGCTATAAATTTTTCTGTTTCTCACTGTTCACAGCTGAGTAGTACTCCATTTTATTAAAAACACACACACACACACACACACACACACACACACATCTGCTTTATCCAGTCTCCAGTTAATGGGCAACTCGGCTGTTTCCATGTTTTAGCTATTACAAACTGTAGGCACATATTTTATTTCATTTTTTTGTAGGCACATATTTTAAAGAGGAGCCATATGCTTGATAGCTTCAAATGCAACAGGAGGTCAATCACAACCAAAAACTAAATAGAGATGCTGAATTTAACAATTAGTTGGTCTTTGGTGAAATATATAAGTGAAATAGGGAAGAGTAAAAGGTAGATGGAGACCACTCTTAAAAGTTGAAATTAAAAATAATACACAAAATATGACCTTTGTAAAAATTATATCATAGGTGTATATACAGTATCTTAAAACGTCCCTTTACTACCCACTCTATTTCACACTTCTTGGTTATTAGTTAATAATAGATTGTGGAACTTTCTGAGTATTTTAATGCTATCTGTACCTGTTTTAGAGTCACTAAACATGTCTTTCATTATGGTCTCTATCTCTGTATTTGAGATTTTTATGTATGAGAGATTATTTCTGATTTGATTTTTTCCTAAAGCCTCAGTCATCTGCTTTGATACTTCCATTGTTACCACTCCAGAGTCCAAAGGTGGGTGCCTTCCAAATTATTCCACCTCATTGACCTCTGAGTTTGCATTTGTTCAGCTGGATGTCTAAGTTGCATCTTGCTCATTTTCTCATTTTGTATTTTTTAAATTAAACTCCTGGGTTGATGCTTGTAAATTGCTTATGGCAGGTTGTTTTATTGCTAGTATTTAGAACCCTTAGGAAATGACTTGCAGAAATGTCTTGCAGGTATAGCTGCCTTTTGCTTGATCTGTTGCAAGATCCTACCTCTTCAATTTATTGGTGATGAGAAGTTGCTCCCTATTTGGCCTTGCCCCTTGTTCTTTGCACTGTCCTATATTATTATTTATGACCCTTAGACAATCTCAGTCTTGGTATACCAGGAAGAACTGATTAGAACAATTATGTCACCTTGACTAAAGTAGTGCAATCAGCAATAATAATGGAATCAAACATAGCCTAGAAAATGACAAACTGTGGTAACTATTAATTTGCCATCTTTAGTCATATGAACAAGATTTGTGGTTACATAACAAAATCTAAAACAACCCTGAAAATTGTATACAGTATATATGTCCTCAATATTGTAATTTTACACTCACAGGAGAAAATGCAAAAGATGTTGGGGAGAAAAATAGAGAAATAGAAGAAGAGGAAGAGATTAGAAGCAAGGCTGGAGGACAAAGGAAGATTATGCAAACTTTGGAAAACTGGTGAAACAGATGGGTAAAGAGAGAAGGAAGAAATAAAAACAGGAACATAACCGATCAACAATAAGAAAAACTACAAACTATGTTCACATCATATAAAAACAAGAACAAGCAATCAGGAAAAAAACAAAACAAAACAAAAACAATGTTAAGAAAAGACAAAAAATAATAAGAAAAAAAAAATGTCCATTTCAGCATGTATCTCTGCTGTCAGTGGTAGACAGAGTGAGCAGACAAAGCCCAGAACTGTGTTGATTAATTCCAGCAAGCCAGTCAGATTTGCAATGGAGTAATGGATAATTTCAACCTGTCTACACCTTTGATTCCACTTGTCATCTTTTTCTGTGTTGAGGTCTCTCTCTTCATTCTCCCCATGGGCTTCAATTCTCACTTCAGATCCTTGCTGGACCTTGGGGCCCCACTTCCCTTCTTCTTTTCTTCCACACTTTGCTATATTCCAGCCTCTGTACACAAAATCTTGGAGAGGCTGTTTCTCTCCCGTTCACCACTATGCCATCTCCCCAGAAGTCCCAGTATACTGCTAGTGAGATTTCCTTAGATTTAATCTTTGTTAGCCTAACCTATCAGACATCAACATGTTTTATGAAGGTAGAAATATATATATATATATGTATATGTATATATATATACACACATATATATAATTTTCTATAAGACATTGCTTAAATTTATCATAATCCTGAGCAATGATGCTCTGTACATCACTTGAATGAAGGAACAAATAAAATCTGCAGTATGGTCAACTGGTTGTTAATTAGCCCTCTCCCACTTTTAGGTCATGTTAAACTGAATGGTTTGAAGAACATGGGAGGAAAAACCATTAGGTCTCTAAATATGAAAATCTTAGATTGGATGACCCAATACTACATGGTCAAAAATAGAACAAATTTTATAACAAAAAGAAGTACTGGCTGAATGCTGAAGTAATGAACATAAATCAAAATATTTTTGGGTAGATCAATACTATGGGTGCTTTATATGTAGAACAAATGTGTTCAAAAGAGAGGATGGAATTAGTTCACTGTATTTTTATTGAGTAGATATTCAGTGCAATGATCTGTAGGATACTATTTGCAATAATTTATTTAATTTTAGTAAAAGCAAAAGGGCTTAATCATGACCATTCTTTATAAACTAGGAGTCACAAGATTCATAATGAAAGCTTATGTTCTGCAAAAAAAAAGTGCCCATAAGATGAGAAGTGAGAGAATTGCAGAAATACTGAAGATCTCATTCTGCAGGTGCATAGGCCAATAGGATCATTCTAAGAAATATTACAAGATTTGTGACTAAAATTTTCTAATTAATAGGAATATACCTTTAACATTATAAACACAACATTCTAAAAATCAATTATGGTCATCCCTTAAATTTTCTTGTTTATTGTTCTATTCATAATTTACCCACAGGAATGTCCATTTTTTGTATTTGTGCTATTTATTGTCTTTAAAATACAAAAATGAGCAGGTGCATGTAGTCATCCTTACTGAGACCTCGAGAATATTTAGAGTATATAAAAAGTGTGGAATGGTCAAACTTAAGATGCAAAGATGTGTAGCAATCCATTTCTTGGAATCCTTTATGGCAAAGTTAACCTCAGATATCAACTTGTATACTCTAATTCTTTATCACTCTGAATTAGCCTCTGTACCTCATTCTAGGGCAGGTGCTTTCCTCACAGACAGAATTTGCTTTGTGATTATGTTTCTACCTTGTTTCTCAAGAGTAATATTTTTATTAGGTAAATTACATGATCACCTTAACAAAACTAGATAAATGAATTCAACAATACATGATAGTTGAGTGAATTAATAAACAAATGCCAAAATAGTCTTTTTCTAGGTTGATATTCCTCAAATAGTTTCTTCTTATTATTGAAGTCAGAAAGATTCTGCATTTCAGGTTAGTGCTAAAAATGTACAAAATATAATCCCCAGAATAACTCATTCTGTATGTGCTTGAAATCAACTTGATTTTAAATTAGAATGCCTCCCCAATCAGAAAAATATATCCCTTATAAAAATATACAGATACAATGAGAAAGAAACAAATATAAATTCTGGTTCAAGTTTTTCTAGTTTGGACAAATTAAGTAAAATAACTCTGATTAGTAAATGTCACTGAAGAGAATGCCTGTAGGAAGTATTTAAAACAGTTTGAGAATATGAATTTGTCCATATAACTTCTGGACTGAGACTGCCTCTGGCTTTCTGACCATAAGAAGAAAATAAAATAAAATAAAATATCATCACCTCGGCAGATCTCTGCCTCTAGAAGATGTAGATACATTTAGACTGCGATTTATGACAAATATCTCACCAGATCCTTTAGTTCCCTTTACCCTGACATTTTATCTATCCTATGTCTTTCGTTTTGTATCTCTCTTTGTGTGCTCTCAAGGAAAATAGCATTGGGCTAAAATGAACAAAACATTTTGTTCCAACTGGCTGATTTCCACATGAAAATGGATGGATCAAATGCCATTTGTTAAATGTTAAAGACATTCTTGTGAGAGATTAATTAATACCAATAATTTTGCCAGAGTTTAATTCTGCACAAAACAAAATAAAATTCCATATACTGCCAAGTTTCAATCCTAAATTATTTGATATACTGAAATATAGAATATTGTGAGTTTTAACTTAAAACTGATATGGTCCTCTATCATCTTTTCCACAAAAGAAAGAGAAAGAGGAAGAACAAATAAAGCCATAAAGTGCTGCATAATTGAGAGTTGGTCTAAATAGATTTCCTAGTGGACTAAAAAAGGTGCAGATTTTATAGGCTGCAAATAGCCAACCTCTGTGGCACAATTGGGCTCTTACAACACTAGCAAAGAAATTTTATTTTTATAGATTCACCTTTTGTGCATTGTTAGTATTTATATTGCAAGTATGAAAGATCTTCTTCCTCATTCTCCATCTTACCCATATGAATCAACACAAATGCAACCTTAGACTAAAGATGTTTTCCTCTTAACATTCTATTTCTACATCAACAAATATTTTGATTTCTGTGCAATACTTAGTTCTTCTGACATCCATTGACAAAAATGTTCATATTTTTATATGCTTATCTCAATGATTAGAAAAGTAGGCATGAAGTAAGTAGGATTTCTATTTTCCTCCTAAAGCTAATCTCATTCAGAGACCAGTCCAAATCTAGATTTTTAAAAATTTATATTTAAAAATTTTGTTTAAATACTGAGGAAAAATATTTTTATTAAATCCCTTTAAAAAACATCAACAATAACATCTACAGCAATAATAAGAACTACAACAACTTATCTGAGAGCCTCATTTGCTGAATCAGTGCATAAAAGTTTCTGAACTCTGGGCCTAGGGCCAAAGAGGCCCTATTGTTAGCAAGAAAGCCAAGGGCAGGAAATCTTTATGTCTTCATTCTAGGTTACAAGGTGTGTGGGTATTAATTATGTAACTTCTTCCTGTTCTCTGGGGAAGACCAGCTCTCATTTCCTAGGCAAAAGCACAGTGTTAGATAAACACTCCAATGCTCTTTTATTCCCCAGGGTCAATGCTCTTATCTCATTTCCAAGAACTCACTGTGGTTTTTATTGACCTTAAGATCTTGCAGTAAGTGTCAACTCCCCCAAGAATATTCTGTCTCCACAACATGGCAAGTGAGTAACAGTTTACTATTCAATTATCATCTCAAATGTCATGTAGTGTGGATTTAATTTTCTTCATATACTAACCTTTATGCAAAATTATCTTACTATTTTATTAATCATTAAATAAATATATATTGAGTCACTACCATGTAACAGACATCATTGCATATTGCTAGAAAAGTGAAATTAACAAATTATACTGTCTTTGATAGTAAGAAACACAACTTGGAGTACAGAGGAGGAGGATTCTGGGCTAACATACCACTGTTTCCAGCACGGAGAAGGAGGCTTCCTGGCCAGTGTACCACAATTCTGAGCAGAGAGGAGAAGGCTTCCAGGTCGACCTGCCACCAGTCCCAACGCAGAGGAGGTGAGCCATGAGGGCTGCAGTATCAACCACCCACCATCAAAATGAGAAGACATGTAAACAAGCCTCAAAACCAGACTTCTAGATCACCTACAGCAACCACAAAGGGGAATGAAATAGAACACTCTGATACTCAACCACCTGGACTCCCTGAACTGGCAACAAAAGAGGATCTGGAAAAAATAAAATAGAAATGATTTCTCATATAACAGCAGAGATTGTGCCCATAGTGCAAGACATGATTAATAAATCTAGAGAGGAGCTGAGTAACATGAGGGAATCCCAACATAGGAAACAAATGGAATGAAAAAAACAGATGCAAACTGATTTCCAGGTGATTAAAATCTTCATTGAAACTCTATGCAGCAGAATGAGGTGATGTGAAGACAGAATTTCAGATATAGAAGATAAGATTTCAATTAGTGACCAGGAGAAGAAAAATTGCTTTAAAATTTTAAGGGACCACAAGAAATTAATCCAGCAGCTGCTAGACTATACAAAGAAGAATAACATAAGACTGATTGGAGACAATGAAGAAACAGAAGAGAGTGCAGATGACATAAAAAAAAAAATGTTCACAGAATTGATGGCAGAAAACTTCCCAAACAGAGGAAAAGAACTTCCCATACAGATAAGTGAGGCATAAAGGACCCCAACTAGCCTTGATCAAAAAAATGTACACATAAGCATATAATTGTTAAGCTTCCAGCAACCCAACAGAAGAACGAAGTTCTACAAGTTAGAGAAAATAAAAAAGTCACATACAAGGAAAGCCCATCAGAATCACAGCGGACTTCTCCATGCAAACCCTCAAGGCAAGAAGAGCTTGGAGTAACATATTCCAAATCCTAAAGGAAAACAGCCTCCAACCCAAACTGATGTACCTTGCGAAACTATCTTTCAAAATTGATGGAGAAATGAGACACTTTCATGACAAAGAGTACCTTAGGAAATTCATGAATACCAAACCAGCACTACAAAAAAATTTTAGACAAAATCCTAGGAAAAGATAACAAGGATCACAACCCCAGGAAGCAGAGCAGAATGAATCCACAGAGCATGACAAGAAATTAAAAGCCAAGGGGGAAAATCCAACAAAAAGAATAGGTCATGACAATGATAAGTCAATATGTATCTGTTATAACTATCAATGTTAATGGTCTCAAGTCATCAATCAAAAGAAATAGACTGGCAGAATGGGTCAAGAAGCAAGATCCAACAATAAGCTGCATACAGGAAACATTTGATTCAAAAAGAAACTCATAGACTGAAAGTTAAATGGTGGAAAACAATACTCTGTGCAACAGGAACCTGAAAAAAAAGCAGCAGCAGCTATCCTCTTTGAAGAACAAGTGGATTTCAAACCAACACTGATCAAGAGAGACAAAGAAGGACACTACATCCTTGTAAAGGGAACAATCCAAGAGGAAGAGATGACAATCATAAATATCTATGCACTAAACACTAGTGTGTTCAACTATATAAAACAAATACTAAAGGACATGAAAAATCATATAAGGAGTAATACAACAGTAATGGGAGACTTCAGTGCCCCACTGTCACAAATAGATAGTGCAATATCTATCTGTTCTTAAAAACAAAGTGGAAGTGGGGGACCTCAACACCCCACTGTCACAAATAGATAGATCAACTAGACTAAAAATAAGTAATGAAATACTAGAACTCAATCGAACTCTTGAACAAATGAACTTAACACATGTTTACAGAGTCTTCCACCCCACAAAATCAGAATACACATTCTTCTCAGCTGCACATGGGTCATTCTCCAAAATAGACCACATACTCACACATAGAACATGTTTAAGTAAGTGCAAAGGAATTGAAGTTATCCCCTGTACATTATCAGACCATAGTGCGATGAAATTGGAGATCCATAGCAAAAGAAACTCAAAAAATTTCATAAACATCACGTGGAAATTGAACAACACACTTCTGAATAACCAATGGGTCACAGAGGAAATTAAAGAAGAAATCAGACAGTTCCTTCAATTAAAGGACAATGACAATACAACATATCGGAATCTATGGGACACAATGAAAGCTGTCTTACAAGGGAAATTTATAGCAGTGAATACACATACTGGAAAACAGAACAATCCCAATTAAACAGCCTGATGCTGAACCTCAAGCTTCTAGAAAAAGAAGAGATCAGAGGAGAAATCAATGCAATGGAGACTAAGAGAATGATACAAAAAATCAATGAAGCCAAGAATTGGTTCTTCGAAAGAATCAACAAAATTGACAAACCCTTAGCCAACCTTGTCAGAAAAAGGAAAGAAAAGGCCCAAATCCATGCAATTAGGAATGAATAGGGTGAAATGACAACAGACCCAGCAGAAATCCAGAGGATCATCAATACCTACTTCCAGAGTCTATACGCCAGTAAGATGGAAAACACAGAAGAAATGGACAGATTCCAAGATATATATAAATTACCAAAGTTGAACAAAGAAGACCTAAACATTCTAAATGACCCAATATCAATCAATGAAATTGAAAATGTAATTAAAAACTAACCAACTAAGGAAAGCCCAGGTCCTGATAGCTTCACCACTGAATTCCACAAAGCACTTAGAGAGGAACTACTTCTACTACTGTTCAAATTCTTCAATGAAATTGAATGGGAAGCAATGTTCCAAAATTCATTCCTGGAAGCAAGCATCACCTTGATCCCCAAAGCAGAGAAAGACCCAACCAAAAAGGAGAACTAAAGGCCAATCTCACTAATGAACATAGATGCAAAAATCCTTAATAAGATACTGACAAATAGAATGCTGAAGATCATCAAGTAGATCATACACTCTGAACAAGTGAAATAGATCCCAGGGATGCATCGATGGTTCAACATACACAAATTAATAAATATAATACACTATATCAATAGAGCCAAGGACAAAAATCATATGGTCATCTCACTAGATGCAGAAAAAGCATTTGACAAAATCCAACATGCATTTATGATAAAAACTCTACAAAAAATTGAAATAGATATTCTCTACCTCAATCTGATAAAAGCCATCTATGAAAAACCAACAGCTAACATCATACTAAATGGTGAAAAAGGGAAATTCTTCACAATAAAATGAGGAATAAGTCATGAGATCCACTATCACCACTCATGTTCAATATAGTTTTGGGAACATTAATAATGGCAATTAGACAAGAGAAAGAAATAAAAAGAATAAATAAAGGAAATGAACTCAAATTGCCATTATTTGCAGATGACACGATATTCTATATAGAAGACCCCAAGAACTGCACCAAAAGTCTTCTAGACTCAATAACCAAATTCAGTAAATTAGCTGGATACAAGGTCAACACACAAAAATCAATAGCTTTCCTTTACACAAACAATGGACTCACTGAGAGAGAAATCAGGGAAACAGTTCCTTTCTCAATAGCATCCAAAAGACTGAAATATCTAGGAATCAACTTAACAAAAAAAAAATTAAATATCTCATCTCTGAAAACTATAGCACTCTGAAAAGAAAGATTTAAGCTAATATCAGAAAATGCAAAGGCATCCCCTGTTCCTGTGTGGGAAGGATCCTCATAGTGAAAATGGCCATACTTCCAAAACTGCTATATAGATTTAATGCAATCCCAATTGAAATCCCAGCAGCATAATTCATGAACCTTGTGAAAACAATCCAAAAAAGTCATTTGGAAAAAGAAGAGACTCATAACAGCAAAACCAATTCTAGGTAACAGAGACATGGCAGGGGATATTATAACCTCCAACTTGAAACTATACTACAAAACTACTGTGATTAAAACAGCATGACACTGGCAAAGAAACAGACCTGAGGAGCAGTGGAACAGATTAGAAGATGCAGAAATAACTCCAGACACACTCAGCTACCTCATCTTTGACAAAGGAGCCAAACACCCTCGCTAGAGGCAATATAGTCTCTTTAATAAATGGTATTGGAGAAATTGGGTTTCAACTTGCTAAACATTAAAACTAGACCTATATCTCTGTGCACTAAACTAAAATCAAAATGGATTAAAGATCTAAATATTAAAACAGAGATGCTGAACAGGCTGGAACAGAGGTTAGGTAGAACTCTTGAAGGCATTGGTGTAGGAAAAGATTTTATGAACAAAACCTCAATTGCCTGTGAACTAGCACAAAGAATCAACAAGTGGGATCTCTTCTTACTAAAAAGCTTCTGCACTGCAAGAGAAACCACCAACAGTGTGAAGAGGCACAACCCACAATATCGGAAAAAATTTTCACCAGTAGTCCCTCAGACAAAGGTCTAGGATCTTGAATCTATAAAGAAATTTAAAAAATCAGATCTCCCAAAGACCCAATCCGAAAAGGAGCATCTGAAATGAACAGACATTACTCAGAGAATTAGAAATAGCAAATAAACATATGAAAAAATGTTCAACATCACTGTTCATTTGAGAGATGCAAATGAAAACAATGCTGAGATTCCACTTCACCTCAGAAAGAATGGCAGTTATGATGAAATGAACCAATAACAAACGCTGGTGGGGCTGTGGGGAAAGAGGAACACTCCACTGCTGGTGGGAGTGTAGACTGGTGCAACCACTGGGGATATCAGTATGGAGATACCTCAAAGAACTAGGACTGGAAGTCCCATTTGATCCAGCTATTCCCCTGCTGGGTATCTTCCCCAAAGAATTAAAAGAATCATACCACAGTGATATATGTGCACCTATGTTTATAGCAGCACAGTTTGTAATAGCTAAAACTTGGAAAGAGCCCAAATGCCCATCAACTGGAGACCAAATAAAGAAAATTTGTTTTATTTTATAAAATGGAGTACTACTCAGCCATAAAAAATGAAAATTAGAGAGATTTATAGCTAAATGGATGCACATTGAGGTGATACTCTTAAGTGAAATACATAGGACATACATGTGTAAATACTGAATAGTTTCTCTAGTGTGAGAAACTAAAAGTGTAAATAAGGACTAAACGATATAATAGATAATGTGAAATAGAAAGAAAAGGTTCAAAGGCAAAAGAGAAGTGGGAGAGGTAGGGGAAAGGAAAGAAAGGAATGGAATTAATATGAAAAAATAAAAAAATGGAAACAAAGTCTTTGTAAATAGGGAGGGGTGGAGGGGTTGAAAGGAGGGCGGGGGAAGGGGGGAAAATAAGAATCAAGAGAGATTGGTTTTGGGGATTTAGCTCAGTAGTTTTGCTGCCTGCTGTGCTAGTGCAAGGACCCAAGTTCAATCCCTGGTACCAAAAAAGAAAAAAATAGACTATGTAAAGGTGCAAATTTCCAATGATGAATGTCATTATGTTGTATACCTAAAATGTACTAATAAAATAAAATTTAGAAAAAAACTCTATTTGTGTAAGTATAATAACCGCAGATCATTTTATGTATTAAGTGTATGAAATTTAGAAGTGGTAACTTTAACCTAACCCTAGAATACATAGTAATTGAGAATGCTCATTTAACTAAGTAAGGGTCACAGTCTTGAGAAGATTGTATTCACACTTGAATATGAATTTTTAAATATTTTGGTAATGAGCCCCCCATGCTGAATGTTACATATTGAGGAAGAGTGTGTTCTAACAGAAGGTGTGAACCTTAAAGAATAAGGTACAGATTTGAATTTTAGTATGGCTTCTGAATTTTTTCAAGCTTAATGAAAAAAACGATATTTCCAATGAGAGTATTATAAATGCTATTTATTTTTTGAATGATTTCTTAGCTGTCTGTATGGGGGAAAAATGGCAGGGTGTTACATTAGGATAATTTATCCTAGATTTGTTGCAAGAATATGAGCACTGTACAATATCTCCGTACATTTTATTTCTCAGCCAAACCAAGAGGCCAATGGACAGATGTCTGGAATTCATGGGTAATCAAAGATATGCACTTATAGCTATCACATCACAGGACTTTCAGTTTGCCTTGGCAAGAGAAAAATAACACAGAAACGTGTCACATAATGATGGATACTCTCTCCTCACAGTTCCATTTGCTAGAACCCAAGAACATAATCAAACTAACATTAACAGTTCTAGAAAGTATGAGAGAAAATAATAGCTCTTGAGCACTACCTGAGCATGTTAAAGAAGGGAAAAAAACCAAGTAGTCGAGAAGACATTTTAAGGGCAAGTTCTAGAGCTAGTGATTTGGAAGAAAAGAATGTTATAATCCAGAAGTGCTGTATTTGAAGTGGAGGGGTTATAAAAGTGAAGTTTAGTGATAAGAGTGGATTCTTAATGAGGAAATGATCATCAGAATTAAGAGATGAATACTGAGAAATTATACAAGTGAATGTGGAAATTTCCTCTGCTTATGAAAACCATTATCCATTTCTTATACAATCATTTTTTTATTTCATGTGTGCTTTAACACAAATATTTTTGGAAATTGAAAATACACTCTTTTGCATTTTCCTTACTTTCAGTTTCCACTTTTTATTAGTACATTTTTTCAGTGCTTAATGATTTCATTTCTTGCCAGTAGTTACTAATGTACCTAATACATCTTAATTCCTTTTCTCATCCCTTTTCCCTCACTCCACCTGCCTACCTCCATGACTTGATGCCCTTTCCATGTAAGAAAGATCTATCTTCTTACTTCCCATTATTTGTCTTTGATTTCTGCGTTTCACTTACATTTTAGGTTTCTCATTTAAAGTAATCCATGTGATACTTAAGCTTGTGTGTCTTATTTCACTTCTCATTAGGGTCTCAAGGTGCATCCTTTTTCCCACATATGTCTGAAATATATCCTTCTTTACTTGACTTTGTTAAATTTTGTTTTGTAAGAGAAAACACTGAACTCCTCCATTTCATAACCTCTACATTTAACAGTCAGTTTTCTTTATATCTTTAAACAGTACTCATCATTTGTCCACCTTTACGCAGTTAATTGTGTATTGTAGTATCACATTAATCGAATGCTTTATGGGAAACTATCCCTGTCCTCTACTCTCCTTTCCTTTTTCCTTCTCTCCTCTCTTCCACTGCTTTTTCACACAGTTATTTGAAGTTTATTGAGCAATATCAGCTCTGGACTGGTGTCAGGAGGTCTCCTTTTTTATTCCAGTTCGGCATCTCACTCTGCATGTCTTCATTCCACAATATACAAGAGACATTGATTACACTCTATGTTTTGCAGAGTGGAGTTGCTGATAAAGTATAACAAGAAAGAAATATTTCTGGTCTTCTTATGCTAACACTCAGCAGGTAGGGACAAGGTAAGAGACAATAAAGAAACCATTCCATTGATTCTCCATGGTTCCTTTGCTGAAAAGAATTTGAGGTTGTTGAGTGACACAAGTTAAATATTTACTCTTGATAGTAATAATTTACAAATATAATTGTTGTTATTGTTTGTCTTTCAGTGACTTGTATTTTGCTTTCTCTACAGATCCCTGTAAGTTTTAAAAATTATTTTTAAAAATCATAGAAAGCAAACTCAGTGGTGATTCCAGGGATCAATAACCATTATTGAGCTGTGCGCATTCTGCCTGTAGCGATAGAATGGCCTCCCTTTTCTCAGGTCAACATGCCATTGACGGACCACACAGTGCTCCTTTATATTCAGCAACTTTAACCTTTCTGGGTTTGAAATTCACTGTTAGAGAAATGAGATTTCTTGCTACTTAGTTTTGTTTCTGTGTAAGACTAGTGTTTGTAATTCCTGAAACCCGCGGGTGAGACATGGTACAAAAATACCAACAGTTATTAATAAAGTGTGAATGTTGACAATGAGGTTACTGAGAAATGACAGGAAAAAAGGAGATAATTATTCTTATGTCGCTAGCAATGGGAGCTTGAAACAGGAATATCTTTTGATATTTATAGTAATATAATAATATTGCCCACATCTATACATTTTATCAATATTGTGTGTTTTTAATTTTTGTACATATTTCTATAAAACACAAGATGGTAAAATGTCAAATTGTTTTAAAATATATATTTGGAGCGAATTTGAATAAATAGACTTAAAAAATTTTTTTTGTGTGTATGTGTGTATTGAGATTGAATTTAGAGCCTCACACATGCTAGAAAAGTGCTCTCTATTTCTAGTGTATTTTCTTCTTTTAACTTATTAATGGTACTAGGGATTGAGCTCAGGGCCTTTGCATTGAGCTACATCTCTAATCCTTTTTTATTTTGTGTTTTTGCAATAAGGTCTTGAGAAATTTTGGAGTTGGCTAGGTTAATTTCCATTCCCCTACCCTCAGCCCCCTATGATTACAGATGTGCTTGGCACGAAAAAGAAAAAAAAAAAACACTACTTTTTCCTATTTTTTTTACAGTGAAGCAAGCTTTTCTAGCTCTTTATGTTGCCTGACTCCCATTAAACTTCTTACCTCTTTGAATAATTTTATACTTAGAGTAAATGCAAGACCAGGAAATGCACAATTCTCATGCTTGGCGCATCACCAGTCCAGCATGACTCGTACTTGATGCTAGTAATTGTCCCCCAGATACAACTACTTTGCAAGGACAGAAAAGGAAAAAAAATTCTATGCCTCATTTTACTTTGCTTTTGTTTCCTTTATAAAACCTGTAGCTTACTCTTCTCAAGTCTTTAGCTTCTTTTATTTTACCAAAAGGTTCTTGCAAACTAGAAGATGGATAATTAGAGAAGAGGTAAGAAATGGGGAGTGGGGGAAGAGAGGAAAGTAAATGATGGAGGGATGATCAAAGCATGTTATATACATGAATGGACATACCAAAATGAAACTCACTTGTCTGTATAATTAATACACAGTAATAACTTTTAAAATGGAAGAAAAATTAATAGATTCATGCAACAGTTTTTAAATAATTCATTTAAAATTATTGTTTTGTTGTCATTATGCTGCTGCTGTTTATTATTAGCATTTCATTATAGTAATAGATATCTCATTATGTATTATGTTATTATAATTTTTATGTTGTATATGTCATTAATGTATTGACTGTATAATGAAATATACGAAAGGTATATGAACAGATCTATTTTCAACTCAACTTATCTTGCTCTATTTTGTTTAATGTCCTTGTTCTGTGTCTATAAGTTTTCCTTTACAATCATCAGTTCCATCATAATCAACACAAGAAATACTGCATGGAGAATCTTACTCAAAAAAAGACCCCTTGTGGGTCACAGGCTATGTCTGCAAAAGAAAGCTACTCAATTTCCTTAGTTAAAGAAAGAAGATCAGAAGGTCAATCTGAGTTCTTAAGGAACCAAAGGATTTATAAATGAAATCATTCCTTCTAGAGAATATGAATTCTGTTCAGATTTTTAGCTGAAGGAAGCCATCAGAATATAGTGCCATATGGATGCCAAAGAAAGTTAGCAGTCCATGTTTTTTTGAAGAATGAACCTTCTTTAATGTTGGGTTAGTCTCTGAAAAGAAGCACTTATGAGGTTGCATTATTTAAATATTTTGCTCAGCAATGTTATATTTTGACCATGCTTAGTGAATATCTAAGGGCAACCTTATATATAATTGTAAATAAAATATGTATGTCAATAGAAAGTCAAAAATAATACTAATTTCATTACAGTAAATAAATCAGGTAGTATACAATGGATAAGTACTACTCACTCATAAAACTAAATATAAAAGTTGATGACTTTCAAAGAACCATTTCAGTGGCTGGAATATATGTTTGATTAATTTGAAGAAATTCTGCAGAATTACTAAGTCTAAGATGCTAATGCCCAAGCCAGATAATAAATGTAAGTATTTGTTTCCTTCAAATATAAACTCCATAGTGGGATTGCTGGATCATATTATAGATCTCTTTTCAATTTTTGGAGGAACCTCCCTACTGTTTCCATAACAGATGTACTAAGTTAAATCCCGTCAACAATGCAAGAGTTCTTTTTTCTCTAGATTCGTGCCAGCCAAAGACAATGAATCACTCTATGAAAGACATAATTGAACTCATGTTTGTTGCAGCTCCATTCATAAGAGCCAAGATATGGAATCAACCAAGCTCTCCACAGATGGATGAATCAATATAGAAAATGTGCTATATATACACCAATATAATTTTATCCTCCTATAAACAGGATGAAATCCTATCAGTTTGTGGCAGCACAGATGTAACCGGAGGATATTATGTTAAGTTTAAAAAACCAGGAACTCATTTGTAGAAGCAAGAGGAGTTCATTTCGTAGAAGTAGAGATTAGAATAGTAGTCACGCCTAGCATAATAGGTAGGGAATAAAGGAAGGGAAACAGAGAGAGGTTGGATAACAGGAAAAAAATTAGATGAGAGGAATTACACCTAGTGTTCTACAGCACAGACTCTCGGACTCTAGTACTTATTTTGAACAATACAATTCAATATAACTAGGAGAGTTCAAGGGTTAGTAACACAAAGAAATGGAAAATCTTATATAAGGTAGAAACACTAACTACCCTAATGTAATCATCATACATGGTACATATGTATGGAATTATCCTACTGTACCTCAAAAATGTGTACAGATATTACCAACCGAGTAAATTTAAACTTTGTAAATGTAAATTACAAGAGCTATTTCACATTCTAAAATAACTAACTGGGCAATGCTCAGCATTCAAGTATTATTTATGGTGAGAAATTATGTTAATATTGTGTTATTAAAGGAATATTAAATGAAGTAACCTCATTTAGAAAATCATTTGATAAATATACATTTTATATTATTTCTAATTAAAAAATTGAACTAATTATGGTCATTGTAAAACAAACTGAAAATTATGAGAAGAAAAAACAATACTTTGCAATAATTTTAGTGCTACAAAATAATTACTATAAACCCTTAATACAGTATATGTAAGTTTAGTCTTATTCTAGTTTTAATGTAACCAAAAATCATAATGCATATATTGCATTTTTGATTAGTAATACACTATTTCCTTGATGCTTTGTTCTAAAATATTCTCTTTTATGAATGTAAAATAATTTAATTAGTAGATTATGTTCACAATTTTATATAACATTAATTAAATGTTTAGAAAAAAATTATGATGTAAATTTCTTGAGGCATAGGGAACTTAGTCTCTGATTTATTTTTTAATGCTGTATTCTCAATTTCTGGTAACTGACACATAATACTAATAATTATTCTTTTGTTTTGTTTTGTTTGTTTGTTTGTCTGATTTTTTTTTGTTTTGGTACCAGGGATCGAACTCGGTTCCTTGCTCTTGCAAGGCAGGCGGCGGAACCACTGAGCTAAATCTCCGGCCCTTAATAATCATTCTTAAAGGAATAAATGGGTAATTTAAACAATGAATTAATTTTATTAACCTATCTGATTAATTTTTAAAAATAAAAACCATGATATAGAATTTCTCAATCAAGGCATATTCATATTATTTTATTCGCACTGAACATTTTCTTTTCAGAAAGATTGTTTTTACACAAACTTGCAAAATGTAAAGTAATCATTTTCATTGACACTTACCCTATTGAGACCCTTTATTTTATCTTAAGTTTGTAAATATAGTCTGGCTATTTTTTTTTTTTTAAGTACCAGGGAATAAACTCAGTACCTTGTTCGTGCGAGGGAGGTGGAGTGCCACTGAGCTAAATCCCCCACCTGTAAATATAGTTTGAAATGCAAAATAAATCCAAAAAAGGTTTGATAAATTCTGGGACTAAGAGTTTCTCTCATTTATACGTGTAATTATATGTTCACATCATTTTTCCATTTGATTGTTTACTATTTTCTAATTTATTTATTTTCCTTACAAAATCAATATTTTTTATTATTACTTAAATTTTTTTATTGGTACATTTTAGGTATACAACACATTTACCTTTCTCCTTGGGAACTTGTACCTTTACCTGATACATCCTGGTTCTTATTTTTTCCACATTCCTAGCCCTCCCTTCACCCCCTCCACCCTTCCCTATTTACAAAGACTTTATTTCCATTTTTTCCATTTCTCAGCATTTTTCCTTTCCCTTCTTTCCTTTCCCCTGCCCTTCCCACTACCCGTACACCCTTGGACCTTTTCTTCCTATTATCAATTATTCATTCTAATCATTGGTACATTTTAGGTATACAATATAATGACATTCATCATTGGAAATTTGCACCTTTATATAATCTCTTTTGGTTCTTATTTTTCACCCTTGCCCAGCCCTCCCTTCAACCCCTCCATCCCTCCCGATTTACAAACACTTTATTCTGCTTTTTTTCATTTTCTCAAATTAATTCCATTCCTTTCTTTCCTTTCCCCTACCCCTCCCACTTCCCCTTGAGCTTTGCCCCTTTCCTTCCTATTTCACATTATCTATTATACATTTTAGTCCTTATTTACACTTTCAGCTTCTCATACTAGAGAAACTATTTGGTATTTATATATGTGTGTCCTATTTATTTCACTTAAGAGTATCGCCTCAATGTGCATCCATTTGGCTATAAATCTCTCTAATTTCTCATTTTTTATGGCTGAGTAGTACTCCATTTTATTAAAAAAAAACAACACTCATACACCCATTTTCTTTACCCAGTCTCCAGTTGATGGGAAATTGGGCTGCTTTCAAGCTATTACAAATTGTGCTGCTATGAACATGAGTGCACATATATCACTGTGGTATGATTCTTTTAATTCTTTGAGGAAGATACCCAGCAGGGGAATAGCAGGATGAAACGGGACTTCCAGTCCTAGTTCTTTGAGGTATCTTCATACTGACTTCTACAGTGGTTGCACCAGTCTACACTCCCACCAGCAGTGGAGCAGGGTTCCTCTTTCCCCACAGCCCTGCCAGCATTTGTTATTGGCTGATTTCATGATAGCAGCTATAATTTCTGGAGTGAGGTGGAATCTCAGCATTGTTTTCATCTGCATCTCTCGAATGACCAGTGATGTTGAACATTTTTTCATGTATTTATTTGCTATTTCTACTTCTTTGTCTGAGAAATGTCTGTTCATTTCAGATGCCCGCTTTTGGATTGGGTCTTTAAATTTGGGAGGTCTGATCTTTTTAATTTCTTTATAGATTTGAGATAGTAGACCTTTGTCTGAGGAACAGCAGGTGAAGATTTTTTCCCACATTTTGGGTTGTCTCTTCACAATGCTGTGGAAGAGATCCTACTTGTTGATTGTTTGAGCTAGTTCCCAGGCTATGGAGGTTTTGTTCATAAAATCTTTTCCTATACCAGCATCTTCAAGAGTTCTACCTAACCTCTGTTTCAGCCGGTTCAGTATTTCTGTTTTAATATTTAGATCTTTAATCCATTTCAATTTTAATTTACTGCATGGCAAGAGATGCAGGTCTAGTTTTAATCTTTGACAATTTGAAATCCAATTTTTCCAGCATCATCTATTAAAGAGGCTATCTTTCCTCCAGTGAGGGTGTTTGGGGCCTTTATAAAAGTTGAGATGGCTGAGTGTGTCTGGTGTTGTTTCTGCATCTTCTAATCTGTTCCACTGGTCCTCAAGTCTATTTCCTTGCCAGTACCATGCTGTTTTTATCACAGTACCTTTGTAGTATAGTTGCAAGTTGTGGATTGTGATACTCCCTGCCATATCTGTTACCTAGAATTGCTTTTGTTATTCTGGGTCTCTTCTTGTTCCAAATTAATTTTTGGCTTGTTTTCTCAAGGTCTGTGAAGTATGCTGCTGGGATCTCAATTGGAATTGCATTGAATCTATATAGCAGTTTTGGAAGTATGGCCATTTTCACTATATTGATCCTTCCTACACAAGAGCAGTAGGTGTCTTTCCATTTTCTCATATCATCTTCAATCTCTCTTTTCAGAGTGCTGTAGTTTTCAGAGAAGAGGTCTTTGATTTCTTTTGTTAGGTTTATTCCTAGGTATTTCAGTTTTTTGGTTGCTACTGTGAAAGGAATTATTTGGCCTATTTCTCTCTCAGTGAGTCTGTTATTCATGTAGAGGAAAGCTATTGATTACAAAATTAATATATGAATATAAATGAAACATCTTAAAGGAAACTAAATGTGAGATTAATTGTAATTACTTTTCTCCATATACTGTATAAATGGAAGAATATGAATATATCAGTATATATCAAATTTAGTAAATTAATAGTAATAGTCTAGTATCACTTAAATATGTCGAATGTTCATTTTCATGAAGATTTCTTTAGAAATCCCCAGAGGGGTACAAAAGATTACTTTTTTTTTGTTTTTGGAGTATCTTTTACTATTTTGCCACATTCTGCAACAAATTGGGTGATTGTAGCCTCATAGCTTTGGCTGTAATAGACAAACAATGTGTGTAACAGCTTCCAGTTAGACTGTGACTCTTTCTAATGAATTATCAAACTTAAAGGTTATCTTGGAGATGCTAAGTTCAAAGTCAGTAGACGAATGAGGGTAGTCTCGTGGACAATGCACACTCTAATCTTTGCAGGGTCTCTGGACATTCTATCTCCCCTTGCCAATTATCAGTGCTAAGGTTACATTATTGATCTTTAGAATTTCTCTACCATTGACCCAAAACTGTAAAAAAGAAAAAGTGCTTCTATTAAAGCTTCATCAAGTTATCCTAAATTGTGACTGCATTTCTTTTCTGCTTAGATCCTAGTGAGAGTATCTTTCAGTCTTCAGTGTTCTACATTCTATACTTCACATGAAGAATTATCATTGGTGTGTTATATGTAATAAATACGTTATTCTTTATAATATTTTAAAATACATATTTTCTACAAGAAAAGATGATGAGCCTAATGGTGCTTACCTGTAATCTCATCACCCTGCGAGGCTGAGGAAGGAGGATGGCAAGTACATCATGGGCAATTAGTAACATAATGAGATCCTGTCTATATTTAACTAAAATGAAAAAGTTATGGTGATTTAGCTCATTGTAAAGGTCCTCAGTTCAATCTGAAGTATCCAAACTAAGAAAAAAAGAACAAAACAAAACAAAAACCTCAGTTTTTCTTGTATTATAATATCCCCTTTGTTCATATGCATACAAAACCACACGTTCAATTGACTGTGTATGTGTGTGTGTCCTTCAAAAATCTGTGCTCTGGATATGCTTCTATTCTTTATTAGGACTTTATTTTTATACATGGCAATTTTATTTATACTCTTTAAATATTTACAGTGCAGATTTTCTCATTAATATAAATTTAAAAATATCCTGTAATGATATGAACATTTAGTTATCATGATGACTTAAAATATACATGTATGATTATATGTATGATTTTTATAATGCAAATATATGGCTTAAAAACTAGGATTTTGAGAGAACTGACAGATTTTATTTTTTAACCTTCATCCCCAGACAAGATTATATGATAATTTTCTTTAAATTTACTCCGTACTTTCAAAGGTGTTTAACAATTCTTCATAGAAATGTTTAATATTTGCCTCAAAATGTATGAACATTTATAGGCTGTTTGTGCATATGTATTCAAAACACCTGAAAAAATTTTAAAACATTTATTATTAGATATTTTAGCCAAAAATACTACTAAAGTATTATATTTCTATAAGTCTTTAAGGAAACATATCTCTTCCTTTTAAACATACCATTTTTTCCCAGTTAAATTTATTGATGTAACTGATAGGCCACTGAAAAGTAATGCTGGTATTTATGGTCATCCCTATGTTAAACCACCTTTAAAAGGTAGGTGACTTGGTTAAATTACAGTGCCTGTTATTATTATGGTTTATACCTATATGCCCCCCTAAGCCTCATGCTGTCATAGTTTGTAACAGTAAATAAATTCCTAAAATCTTTTAAAGAACCTTATTGGATTGTATGAAGATTTTTCTCACTACTTACTATGATAATACTTTGAATGCCTTCCTTTGATTTATTTTTATCATATACAGTATTATATTCAGAGATTGTAATAACAGTACAGGCAGCTTAAAATTTACTGAGTGCTTAATGTGAGCTAGGCATTGGGTTAAATGCTAAATCACTGATATTATATCTTCCTGGCATTTCTGGAATGATGTTAATTGTGTTCTATTTTAATATCTGGCTGTGTTACCTACTTATTTTGTTAAGGATTATTTTTATTTGTGCCCTGAATATAAAGGTAGATACTGCTTTTTATTTCTCAAAAGAAATTCAAAACCTAGAAAAAATTTATTATATTTTATCCTTAAAATTATGTTTACATGTTGACCACAGCTTTAATATTTTGTTTTTCCTGCTGAGTTTCATTTGTAACATTCTTGTTTACTTTTCAGATTTGACCTAAATTGTATTTGACCGAGGAAATGTGTCATATATGAGATCCAATATGGCAAGCTCCTCTGGGTACTGTTCACTTGGTACTCGGAGGGGGTGTTAGAGAAGAATTTCTAATAAAATAGTAATATTCCAGTTCAAGTCAACTGTCTATTTTTAGGTTGACCCTATATACCAACACTCATGGCCTAAAGTATTTATATTTGAAAAATTTCTTTTTAAAGCTCCATAAAATGTTGGCAATTTTTCTGTGAATATTTCTGACTTCAGTGTATGACCATGGATGTTTCATCACAGCAGCACCCATGGCATCCGAGATCCTCCAGCCAACAAGTGACACCATGTTCAAAAAGGGACTGGCAGCCTGGTGATTGCCAGCCTGTGACTGGAACTGGCAGCCTGGCACACGTGGCAGGAGCCAGGCCAGGCCGTCATTGTCAGTATCGACCTGTGTGACCTCCTGACAGTGGACACTGATAAGTTTAGATTTTCTCTCTAAATTTTAAAATCTAAAAAATCTCAGTGCCTCATTTGTATATCATGACAGAAGTAAACTTCTAAAATTATCTGATTCAGTGATTGAAAAAGAGCTAAGAATCAGAATATATCATGGATGACAGAGAGAAGAGGCAGGGGGCAGAGAGAGAGGGGGGAAGGGAGGGAGGCAGGGAGGGAGGGAGGGGGAGAGAGAGAGAGAGAAAAGTAGATTTTCAGTATTTAGTGCATATTGGTTTAAATACAACTTGAAAATCTGAAATACTAGAAGTGATAAACTTAGCCAAATAGTAATTTTATGACTCTCACTAAATGCAAAACATAGAAACAAAAGTCTGAAAAAAAACCCACTTCTGACTATTGTGCAAAAGCTCAAGATGTATAGTCAGGACATTTAGGCTATTATTATCTTTCTGCTGTGTGTGGTATACATGATCTTCACTTTGTGTAAGATAATGTGGACCATCTGCTACAAGATCTTGGGCAAATGAATTAATATCCTAATCTTTAGTTTTCTAATTTGTTCAATGGATGTGATGACCTCAGTTTTTTTATGAATTAATTTAGGTGCTCTGAGTAAAATCTTTAGGCACATTCAATCCAATAAACAATTTCTAAGGCATACCTAAGTAATAAGAAAGGATGAACTATGGCATATTCTCTTTTGACCCCTCCTTATAAACTTCATTTCTTATGATTGAGATATAAAACTAAAGCTTTTAGAATACTAGTTGAATTCCTTCTAACTATTAAAATACTCTTTTGCTCATTTAAATTTTTTTTTTGCTAAAAGCCATTACCTACATCTGTATCTTTGTTTGTCTATTCAAAAACAAAGAGCATAACAAAGGGACAATAGCTGTTGGAAAGGAATCTGTATGAAACTGCTGAGCACATATTGCTTGCTTTATTGATTCATAGACTATGTTTTGTAATTGTGGTAGGGCTTATTCTCAGTCTGTTGTTGCAAGTTAAAATTTATAAGTGAACATCAGACCAGAACAAAGAGAATGTTTTAATACTGTCTATGACATAAAGATTTTATCATTTTGCTTTTGTTTACAAATAAACCAAGATGGTATATCACACAATGCTTGTATTGGAAAAGAACTCAAAAGACTTTTTTCAATCCAAGTGTCTGTCCTGTAATTTCTATTTAAAGCGTCTTTACAAATATTCCTCATTTTCTAATGGCAAAGTATTAAGAAGTGATGAATACACTAAATGATGGGAGGCTTAGGTAGATTATGTAAGAAAGAATGGCATTGTCTATAAACTAAATGGAAAATGAAAATTTTCAACATAAGGCTTTACCGCAAGAATGGGGATTGCTAAAATCGTTGGTTCAGTAAATGCACAGTTTTGTCATTTTTTAAAGAATTAGTAGCTTTATCTTGGAATTTCTGAAAAATGATCCATATTAAACATAAGCTGGGATTTTCAATATCCAATTAACTTTGAATACAAGTTTCCATTAAAAACAGACCCTATTAGCCTAGTTTTGAATATATCCTATTTTTAAACTATCGAATTAAAGAAATCTACATTTTCTTAGCAAAGATGACACTCACTTGACAGTTTTATTATCTGAGCACAAATGTGGCTATTAAGACTGAATCATCTCAAACTTTCCTATTGACTATGTGCAAAATAATCTATGTAGCTCTTCCATTAGAGATGCATACATTGAGAGAATCTGAAAAAAAAACCAAACAGAAATAGTTTCCCTCCAGCCTATCTCATGGTCAAGTAGGAAACGACCTGTTTGTTTCAATTCTGTTTGATTCTATTTGTTTCTTGTTAATTTCACTTGAATTATTCAACAAATCTTTCTATGGAGGAGTAAAACAAGAGAAGGTCTCTTGGCTCTCAAGGGCTCTAGGTAAATATCGCTATGACGAGGACATGGCATTAACTCCATCTCCTGCAACTTGGAAAACTGCCTTATCATAGGAGACATTTATACTGCTGTTGTGAGAACAGAGAGTGGATATCATGGTTTACATGTAGCATGTCCCCCAAAAGCCTCGTGCTCAATGTGCTCTTAGGAGGAGGGGTCTTGCCAGAGGATAACTGGTCACTTGAGGTGAAAAGGTGTCTCTCCTTCCAGGCTTCTTCCTTCACTCTCTGCTTCCTGGCTGCTATGATATGAACAGGTTTCCTCTGCCCAGACCCTTCCACTATGCCCTTTCTCCCCTGCAGCCAGCCTAGCAGGGACTGAAATTTCTAAGAACCATGAGCCATCATAAACCTCTCCTTGGAAGAGAAACAGGAAAGGAAAAATACAGAAAAGTGACTAATACAGTGGTGATGACAGGAGACGTGAGACACAGATTGTCTTTTTTATAGGAATCTATTGTAGTTAGGTAATGGAATATAAACATACACATACATTCATAAGCATATATGTACACACATATTTATTCAATGTGAATATGTAACTATTGACTTGTTTTACAAGTATGTATTCATATTTAAATCAATCATATGAAAGAAAGCATGAACAAGTAGATAAAATTCTAAAGAGTCTGAATCCTATTCTGACCCTCTAATCTGCGATATTTCTAGAGGCAACTAAATGTCAGCCATAAAAAATGAGAAATTAGAGACATTTATAGCTAAGTGGATGCACATTGAGGCGATACTCTTAAGTGAAATAAGTAGGACACATATGTATAAATACCAAATAGTATCTCTGGTGTGAGAAACTGAAAGTGTAAATAAGGACTAAAATGTATAATAGGTAATGTGAAATAGGAAGAAAAGGGGCAAAGGGGAAGGAAGTGGGAGGGATAGGGAAAAGGATAGAAGGGAGTGGGATTAATATGAGAAAATGGAAAAAATAGGAACAAAATCTTTGTAAATAGGGAGGAATGGAGGGATTGAAGGGAGAGCTGGGCATGGGTGAAAAATAAGAACCAAGAGAGATAATGTAAAGGTGCAAATTTCCAATGATGAATGTCATTATATTGTATACCTAAAATGTACCAATGATTAGAATGAATAATCAATAATGCAAAATAGGAAGAAAAGGTCCAAGGGTGTATGGGTAGTGGGAGGGCAGGGGAAAGGAAAGAAGGGAAAGGAAAAATGATGAGAAATGGAGAAAAAGGAAATAAAGTCTTTGTAAATAGGGAAGGGTGGAGGAGGTGAAGAGAGGGCTAGGAATGTGGAAAAAATAAGAACCAAGATGCATTATATAAAAGTACAATTCCCAATGAGAAATGTAAATGTGTTGTATACCTAAAATGTACCAATAAAAGAATTTAACAAAAAAAAATTTAAAAATGAATTTAAAAAAATGTAAATAAAAAGATAAATGACTGTATTCATGGTTCTCATATATTCAAAGTTCATAATGTAGAACTCTGACAAGCTTAGAGCTATTATTCCTTAGGTAGTCAGCATAAAGCTTTAAGGACTTATACAAGAATTACGCTGTAGCTTAGCTAGGTCCCTCTGACTACAGATCTCTTATGATGTTGCAGTTAACTGGCAGCTGGGTTTCTACTTTCCTGTAAAGGCCAATCTAATAAGGATCTTCTAAAATAAGCTATGCATTTGTTAGCAAGTGTGACTTTTTCCCTTGTTATTTCATTAAAACTTACAGCCACTCATTAGGTTTTAACTGAAAGTGACCCTCTATTCCTCATCACACTGGACTTTCTATAAAGAACTCACAAAATGGCAACCAGTTTCCCCAGAATAAGCAAGGAAATTGGAGAAGGTATCCCAAAGGGAAGCCATAGATGTCAGAAGTGTCATTCCATCTCCACTGCAGCATTAGTGACAGATGAGTCACTAGGTCTAACTCATGTTCAAGAGAGAGACAGGACAGAAAAGTACAAGTGTCAGGTGGCAGGGGTTATCGTCCAAGGCTCTCTTCTGCCATCTCGAAGGCTCCCTTCAACACCTGGCTTGCACTAGAAATGTTGCTCTTGAATGGAATCATGGCTCTTTTTCTCTCTGAATTTCCATATCTATGTCCTTAGTGTATGCAATTTGTTTGGCTACATGTTACTAGAAAATAGAGCAATCAATGTAATATTTGAGCCAAACCAAGGTATCTCCTTGGAGTAAAAATTCATTATTTAAATTATAGGATATTAAGTCTTGCAAATAGTGCTTCTTCTTAAAGTGGGTATGGTCTATTCAACTGGATTAGTTGGATTCGGTTATTCAGTTTCTTTTCAGAGGGGAGAAATGAACAGAATAGAAACATTACATAGTAACTAGACTATCTTACAATAAGCCTGTATTTGCAATAAGTTAGAACAGAAATTGTATGAATCATCATGGTAAAGTAATCAGACAAAGGTGAATGTAGAGGCTGGTGGAAGTATTGCCTAAGAAATATGCTTTCACAAATGTAGAGCTGGCTCATTTAATATGTTTTCCTCACTATATGAGTGCTTGTATTTCTTTTTTTACCCTTTGTAGATACAATATTGTCATGTGTATATTGAATTTCAGGGCTAAACATTAGTATTTGTGGTAACAAGTGTCTTAGAGAACTTTCAACTGAACAGTAAGATAAGAGCAAGGTTTTGAAAAAGACAACAGAAGGACATAAAAATCAATAGTATATGTCAGTGGGAATTGCAAATAATGGTAGCAACATTTTCTCATCCCTACCTGCATATCTATTTACAATGTGGTTTTCTAACTTTTTAAATGAAAAAGTAAGGTCTATTTCTTCATCACTTCAATTTGATCTGCCCATTTTCTTGCATAAAACTGTGAAGAAGTGAGAGTGTGAAAGTTTTGGCCTAGATTCCAAGATTCTTAGAGCCTGGGCTGATGGTCCCTTATATGGAAGCTGCACATCCATATGAATGGGCTCTCTTGAGGCATGGAGAGAGACACACAGGCCAGTTAACCCTCCCTGCCTGGCCAGCAGGCTTTCAGCTTCCAGATAAGCCAGTAAAGGCTTCCTATATATGTACCAACCAGTGATCATAACAGATGCTGAAATCCCATGAACAACACAGTAGAGATGTGCTCAGTAATTGCAGTTTTAAGAAACAAAACAAAAATGCATTTCTATCCAATTTCCAGAATTGTGAAGTATATAACAGGTTGTTGTGTTAAGTCACTTCTTTTTGGAGCAGTTTCTATTTAGTAAAGGATAACTATTTAGTAAAGGATAAACATCTAACTAAGAAACTGTTATACCATAGGCTGTTCTTACTCCTATAACTTAACTTGTAGAATACACCTTTTCTTTACGGTCTCATCCCCATGTGCACAGGCTAAGTACTATAGATATGACCTTATGTCAGGTCATTCACAATTGTGAGCTTCGGTTCCTTGCAATATGAAGAAGATTATAGGCCACTTTGGTTTTCTTCATCCTGAACTCATAGAGTGCTGACTTCCGTTCCCCAAGGCCATTTACCTTTGCTGACACCTGCCAAAATATGGTATTATCAGAGTCTTACTAGCGTGACCATTAACTGTCCTCTGATTAACTTCACATTTCGAATCATCTGTCATTTTTATTTACAGACATCTGTAGTTTTGCAGATCCAAGAAAGAACATACCTAAGGGAGTTACCATGGTTATTTATATTTTCACCTTTGCCACAGTGGGTTCTACATGTTACAGTACATTGGAATCAAGAAGAGATTATTTAAAATATAAATTATTGCTCGCTCTCACAGATATGCTTATTTAAATGGAATGGAGTTCAATATGAGCACTGGGATTCTTAAAAGCACCTGATGTGATTCTAACGTGCAACAAAACTTGGAATCTATTGCCTTTGGTCAGTCTGGGCTTCCACACCCCTGCTATATTACCAGCCCATTATCCAATGAAGATAACTCGCTCTGAAGACCTGAAGGTGTGTATATGTGCCCTTGTGTATTTCACTCTCTAGAGAAAGTAGCCCATATGTTTTCAAAATTCACTACCTAATGTGAATACTCTTGGAGACTCAGATTTCAATAGGTAGCAGAGGAAACCCCTATCTGTATAATAATATGTTTTCTTTCCTAAAAATTAAAAACAGTCCTCTTCATCAATGACAGAGTGCTATGCTCTCTCACACATAGGAAGGTGAATAATCACTCTAAGCTACAAGAACTTGACATAGCTCTCACAATTAGGGGTACTGTACCAAAGAAAAGGATGGAGACACATTGTTTTTTTCAGTTTAAGAAAGAGCTCTCACTGCTGTATCTATTTGCTTGTGTGAATATGTTTCTTTCCAAAGCCAGATCTGGAAATGAACCTCCACCTGACTTCTAGCATCTCAACAATTATTGCTAACTTGGTTTTTGAGGCTTTCTAATTCAGACAGCTCCATTAGTTAAAAATTTAAATGAAGAGCTGTTTTATTTTACTGTCTTTAATTTCTAAACTTGTTTTGTCCTTTTGACTTTCTTTGAAGGTTTTTTCCTGAAAGATTTATTTCACAGCAGCAAAATATTAAATATTCTCAAGAAACTGATGCTCAACAGCTGTATGCATAAACAACATACTGTAAGCATTTGTTCCCACATCTCCTTATATATCTGAAAATTAAGGGATGTTTTCTTTCCAATATCCATCACTTAATTCATAGTAATAGTGGTGTTTCCAAATATAAAACAATACAAATATATTGTTCTTTTCAATGGATCAGGTTAAAAATACAATTGAGAATTTTAACTTTTCCCAATATTCCAAACTTTATTTGGCTTTTGCCGTATTAAATAGAGAGTCATTTAAGGGGTCTACAAAAGTTCCAATTGTAACACAGGTGATTAAGTTTCAATAAGGGTAATTATTTTATTATAAAAGCTAATAGCAAAGCTAGCAAGGATATTATTTATTTGTTCAGACACTTTTGCAAACCAGTAGGATAATCCCTTCTTTCATTCAACCAAATTATTTTAAAGATTTAATATGTGGAATTGATAAGACAAAAAATGGTAGCAAAATTTTATGGTTGATAGAAATACCCCTGTCATTGATATTTTTTCTTTCATAATTCATACATTTCCTGAGATTTGAAGATACTTTGCTCCTTTCATTGAAAGTTTACAACATTTCCTAGTACTTTGTCCATGACATTTTGAAAGGTTGGATTGTCCTTATTTTGCATCCACTGCTGGCTATCTTAGTATGTAATCTCTCCTTTTCCTTCAGGACCCTCTGAACTCCCTTGGCACCATGTCAATTTCCTGCTATACTTGGCATTTCACAAATGTGTAATAGACAGATTTATACCTCTGTGATCTTTTTTCATCTATGTCAGGTCTGCGAATAACTTTAATTACCTAAAGGACTTTGCAGGACATAATTAAGATTGCAGATTTTAAGATCTGAACATTACCTTCAATATTCTGGGAGGATCTAATCAGATCACATGTGCCTTTACATGAAGTCTTTCTCTAGAGGCAGAGGGTTTCACCTAAATGGAAATCTGGAGAGATGGGTGAAAGAACTCAGCACAATACAGACAATTTGTGGATGGAGGTGATACAGGTCAGGTAATGTAGGCTGCCTGAGAAGTCAAGATGTCTCCCACCTCACAGCCTTCAAGAAAATAAGGCTTTTGACTACAAAGTCATAATATATTGAATTAGCTTAAATGAGATTAAAACTAAAATGTTCTACAGACCCTCTAGATAAGAGCTCAGAGAGCCAACACCTTGATTTTGCCTTTTCGAGAACCTAAGAAGAGGGCCCAGGAAAGCCTAGGTGAATATCAAGCAAAGAGAATTGTTAAGAAATATACATGTGCAGCTTTAACTTGATAGGATTGTGCTAATTTGTGGTAGGAAAATATTAAAAACTAGTGTAGAATGACATGTGAGATTATGTGAAACCCAGTAAATCAGCCATCTTTAACTTAGAATCTTAGAACTCTTAGTTATATTTCTCCTGTACAGTGCCAGCTGTATGTTGCTACTGTTGATTCCTTAGAGGACTCTTTTATTATCCTTGTGTTTTAGTGCTCAGTATCGAGTACTGAATGAGAGTCAGACACATGTCTTTCACTTGAATTTGTGGTCAAATATTTTCTCTCTTTTCTAATTACGAGAGGCTTCAAGATGAATTAGGTGAAACAGAAAGAGCCAATGATGTTTTACTACAGTGATGTTGATAGACCAACATTGAGAACCCACAGGAAGCCCCAGTTTCAGGAGGCAAAATTGAGCAGAAGTACTTAATCACACTGGCATTGTCACTTCTGAGAGATATGTACCCTAAGATTTTTTTCTAATATAATTTAAATGAGGTTTTCTGTCCCATATTACATAAAGTTTTAAAGGATGCACAAGTATCTATAAAACTTGTTTTTAAGTAGAACTAAACTTAAAGCATTAACTACTAAAGGACACTTACAATAAATAGTATTTTATGGAATTACATGTAACCAGATTCCAAACTAATTTCAGGGAAACATTTGTGTATTTAAGACATCCAGAATACTTTATATTAAAAAGAAATCAGAGATACTTTTGACTTGAATCCAAAGAATACATAACTTCATTGAAGAATACCATTAAATAATTCAAATTATATAGAAAATTGAAGGACTTAGATTTATTTTTAGATATGTACTTTTGAATTTTATGACTTTATTTTTAAACTCTTCAAATAATGATTTGCAAGAAACTGTATGAATGCAAAACTGTGCAACCTACATTTATATATGTCCCATATTTGATATTCAAGAATCTAGCTGTTGCTTGGTTATAGAGGATTGATTGTATCTAATGTATGTTGCTATAGTGTCGTGGAAAAGATACATCAAGTTTTACTTAGTGAAATGCTCACAGTGATTCTATGATTTAACATACAGCTATATTGATTCTGGAAGAGGTTTCCAGGGGATATTTTGGATAGTCACTTGCTAACGACAAAGTTTAAACCAATCAGTGTAAAACACCAAGTGTTATATTGTACTGTTACACATTCTATACTTACAAAGGAACAGAAAGGAAGGCTAGATATCTGACCGATTATGTATGAATTCATTTTAATGAAATACATAATTTAATATCAGTTACTATATGAAGAAACTGTCAGTTTATTTTCTACAAATCCTTTTTCTGAAGTTTAATTTTTAAAATATAATCAAGAATATTTTCTAATATTTTATATCTATAAGAGACAGTTTTTGACAAAAATTTTTTTGAGTTTCTAAATTTAAATTGATTTTAATGCATACATAAAATATAGTAGTGTGGTACTATGTTTTATAGTGACTCATGTATATATTGTATAATCGTTAAGTCAGGTTAAATATATCTATCTCCTTAAACATCTGTAATATCTTCATGCTGAAAATTTCCAAAGTCCCTCTTCTTGCTTTTTAAGATACTATTTAATTGGGGCCGGGGATTTAGCCGCCTGCTGCGCAAGCACAAGAACCCGAGTTCGATCCCCGGTACAAAAAAGAAAAACAAAAAAAACCCCAAGATATTATTTAATTATAACTTGGAGTCCATTGATCAACTTTTACCCATTTCTCTCCAGCATCATTATTCCCAGCCTCTGATACCCATCATTCTACTCTGAACTTCTATGAGCTCAACATTTTTAGATTTTGCATGTGTGAGATAATGTAGTACTTTTCTTTTTGTGCTTGGTTTATTTCATTTAACATAATGAACTCCACTATTATGTGTGTGGTTTTAAATGATAAAATCTCATCCTTTTTATGGATGAATAGTGTTCCAAGGTGCAAATGTGGTACATTTTCTATATACACTCACCAGTTGTTAGACTTTTAGATTGTTTCCATGTCTTGGCTATTCTGAATATTGCTGTAATGACCAGAGGTATACAAATGTTTCTTTAACATAGAGTTCTGTTTTTATTTCCCAGTATCACAAGTGCTAGATCTTGTATTATTTCCTATTTTAAATTTTTTGATGAATCTTCATAATAGTTTCCATTATAATTTCATTAATTTATGATTTTACCAAGAATGACAATGTTCCCTTTTCTTCATGTCCTGGCCAACACTTGTTATTTTTGTCTTTTTGATAATAGCCATTCTCACTAGAACAAAGTTACATCTCATTGAAGTTTGACAATACACTTTCCTGCTGCTTGATCATTTTTTCATACAGTTGTTTGTCATTTGTATGTCTTCCTTAAATAAATGACTACTATGGCTAACTTCTCATTGTTAATAGATTGCTAGAAGTTTTTGGAGTTTACTATGTATTTTACATACAGACTCCTCAGATATATAGTTTAAAATTATTTTCTCCCACTTCTTAGATTGTGTTTTTATTCTGCCATTTGCTGTACAGCAGCCTTTAGTTTATTGTAATTCCATTTGTCTAATTTCTTTTTGTTTCATATAATTTGAGGGTCTTGCCTAAGTAATCCTTGCCTATGACAATATCCTAAAACATTTCCTCTATATTTTCATACTTTCAGAACTGCATACAGTTTTTAATTCACTAGATGTTTATTTTTGCAACTGGTGAGAGATATGGGCCTACTTTAATTCTTCTGTAGATCAACATACAATTTTTACAGCACAATTGTACTTTCTTCAATGAATGCTGTTAGTATCTTTCTCAAAAATCAACTATAGATACATGGATTTATCTCTAGGCTATCATGTTCCACTTATTTATATGTCTGTATTTCTGTCAGTTGCAGTACTATTTTGATTAGTACAGCTTTGCAGTGTATTTTGAAATCAGGTCACATAATGGTTTTGGTCTGTTATATTTTTGTTAAAGTTGGCTTTGGCTATTTGGTGTTTTGTGGGGCACTGTCTATAAAATTCAGGATTGCTTTTTTCTAGTCGCTTGAAGAACATTTTGATACAGATTTAATTGAATCTGTTGATTTCTTTAGGTAGTGTAGACAATTTTATCAATATTAATACTTTCAATCCCAAAACTTAGGTACTTTGCCATTTTTGCCTCCTCTTTAATTTTTCATCAATATTTTATAATTTTTGTTGTAGAGATATTTCAACTTTTTGGTTAAATTTATTGTTGAATACTTTTGTAGCTATTGTAAATGAGATTTCTTTTTATTTTATTTAAGAAAAAATTCTGTTGGGATATTTAAATGGTACTGATTTTTGAAACCTCATTTTGTATCCTGTAACTTTGTTGAATTCATTTATTAGTTCTAATAGACTGTTGGCTGTTTCTTTGGAGATTTCTATATATAAGATCATGACATCTGCCAGGCTTGGTGGCACTGGTCTGTAATTCAAGCACGGAAGGGGATGAGGCAGCAAGATTGTGAATTTGAGCCAAATTTGGGCTGTTAAATGACTTAGTGAGACCCTATCTCAAAATAGGAAATGAAAACAGCAAAAAAAAAAAAAAACATGGCATCTGCAAACATAGAGTTTTACTTCTTTTCTAGTTTATATACCCTTTGTTTCTTTCTTTTGCCTGATTTCTCTTTTTAGGACTTTAGAACTATATGGAATAAAAGTTATAAAACTAAATCCTTGTTCTTGTTGCAGATTACAAAGAAAGCTTTCAGATTTTCCCTATTCTGTATAGTGTTACATGTTGACTTATTACAAATGGTCCTTATTATATTGAGACATTTTCCTTCTAACCTAATTTATTTGGTGTTTTTATTAAAAAAGGATGTTGGGTCTTATCAGATGACCATTCTACATCTGCTGAGATTATTAAATGTATTGGTAAATTGCTGTTCATAGTACCCTCTAACAATTCTCTATATTCCTGTGGAGTCAATGCAGTGATTCTTTTCCATATCCATTACCATTTAAATTCTCTTCTTGGTACAAGGTAGGTGAGATGCCTTGCCCATAGCCACTGGCCTGTGGGCCAGCACCATGGGTTCTTCTTGGCTTTGAGTACAATCATCACGAATGGGGACTGGAGGCACACTCCTCTGCTAAGCACGGCTACAAACTCCACCAAACTGTGACACTATGAGCTCAAGATCAGCATAGCCCTTGGGAGGGAGCAAGGCCCACACTGCCATGGACTGACTATTGCTGAAGTACACTTGTGGCCTCAGGCTGTGGCAGTTGGAATAACAGTCCAATAGACTGAGTCTGCATGTCAGCCTCTGGTACTGAGCTTGTTCCAGAAACCCATCCATAGAGGCTTTTAGTGCATTCCTGGTGTTAGGGTTTGGCAGCCTGACACTGTTCAGCATAGCACAGTCCTGTGCTTATTACACCATGTTCCCCTCAGTGAACAGTGTCTCTCTTCATACTGTGTTGCCTAAAGTTGGAGTAGTATTGTTAAAGGCAGTTTCTTGGCTGCCTAAGCTAATGGTAAGGCGCATAACGCCAAATCTCAGGGTCTCAATCACCTGTGTAGTCTTAGGTGTGCCACAAAGCCCACACTGAAGCTGAAAGTAATGCAGAGTGAAACATGGGCCCATTTCAGAGTGGTACAGTTTTCTACCTAATGAGCACTGATTGCCTGAGATTAAGCAATGGTCATGGAGTCAGTCACAAGGCGATGAAGGCTGACAGCAAGTTGGGTCACACCCAGGTCTCACAGTCTCAGAGGGGAGTATGTCGCAAGCCCACTCTAAGAATGACATTGTGGTAGACCCAGTTCAAGGCTGTCCAACCAGTTCACAGTTCTCCATCTGATTCTAGGGCTGCTCTAGAGGTTCCATTTCTGACTTCTGGTCTGTGTACATGGTCCTCGGTTTCCACTGTGTACTGAATCTCACAGTGGCAGGCCTGATACTGTGTTCCAAGATACAGTCCTGTGGTAGCTTTTGGGTTTACCCTAGTGAGTGCAGAAGCTGGTGTGGCATAGAGCTGGAAGTGTTTTTGACATCTAGTTAACTCTTTTAAGAATTCAAGCCATGGGTCTTGAGCCTTTGCCTGGTACGTGGTTTCCAATCTAATGATTGGAATAAATTCTCTCTCCCTGTTTCCAGATGGAACATGCCTTTCTCCACAATGTGCTGCTCTGGGCTGAGGAGAGGTACTGGGAGAGCCTATTTCTTTCCTATCTTCCTCAATACATTTTTCCTCTTTTCTTAAAAGCAAGAATTATGGTTTCTTTTTCAGTTTCCTTAGCTCTTCTGAAAGTAGTTTAGTGAGTGAAAAGCTCTTGAAAATATTATGTCTATGGAAAGGCATTCACTTATTGAGCCACCCTTTTGCTCTGCCTCAGAATCTTGAGTATTAAACATTAAGATAAATTCAACTTATTTGCAAGTACTTTAACTATTTTTCATATGTAGGAAGAAGTTATTATTTGCAAGCATGATTTTCTTTTGAAGACTATTTCTTTTCTCTCCTAAATTCTACCAGTCTGCCAATGGTTCTTTCTTTAAAACATCGCAGCTTATGTCTATATCCATGGCTGTCAGAAATAGAGGTCTGTAACCAATTGGATTTCATTAAACCATGACTTTTTATATATAAGACTCAATTCTCTTATTTGAGGCATGGATGCTTTCAAGTAAATTGACAATGTCATTTTTAACATCTTTCAATTGTAAAACTAAAAGATATGAATGTAAATTTGACTCCTTTTGCGTTCACATAGATAAAGTTCTAAAAACTACAGAAAAGACTCTATTATCTTGTCAAGTACCTTTAAAAACATGGCCTTCATAACTTTGAAGTAGGTCTGTTTAAGTATTCTTGACTACTGGTAATCAAAAAATGCTATCATATTTCCTACCAAAAACCATTCCATGACTTTTTTCAAATAATATTCAGAAAATAAAAACAAACAAAACAAGCACTTGTTTCAAGTCATCATTCAGAACTTTAGGTGAAATCTTATTTCTTGTTTTTATTTTTCTAGAAGTAAAAGTATATTTTAATGCTTTTGAATTCTGTATATGGTTTCATCGGATTTTAACAAAGATGTGCCAGTAGAAAATATATCTAAGAATTGAGTTTCTGTCTCTGTGACATTTTGTAATTATAAGTAAAAAGTAAAAACAAAAATTGTAATACTTTTAAGCCCCAAATAAAATTTCTATTTAAATGAGCTCAACTAGATCTCTCCCACCAATTCTCTTATAGATACTTTAATTTTTTAAAAAAATTATTTAGCAAGGAAGTCATGGTGAGAAATAAAACAGAAGAAGCAATGGGTGAATTAAGAAAGAGTACTTCACAGTATCTATTTTGCCTTTTGATCCTTATTTACACTTTCAGTTTCTCAAAGCAGAGAAACTATTCAGTATTTACACATGATGGAGGAATTGGGGGAAAAAAGAGAAGGGAATGGAGTTAATATGAGAAAATGAAAAATTGGAAGCAAAGTCTTTGTAAATAGGGAGTGGAGTGGCTGAAGGGAGTGCAGGGGAATGGGAAAAAAAATAAGAACTAAGAGAGATTATGTAAAGGTACAAATTTCCAAGGATGAATGTCATTATATTGTATACCTAAAATGTATCAATAAAATTAATTTTAAAAAAAGAAAGATAGTAGGTCCGTGTCTTAGTTACTTTTTGTTGCTGGGACAAAATACCCAATATCCATAAGTTAAAGTAAGAAGGATTTATTTTTGCTTATAGTTGGTAGAGGTTTCAGTTGGCTGGCTGAAACCTGGCTGAAAGTATTTGGCTGGCTCTAAGGCAGGATGGCGTGGCAGAGTGGAATGGCAGAGGAGAAATATTACATAGTAGGGCAGCAGCAAGCAGCAAGCCTGGCTTTCCTTTTTATTCCATCCAGGCTGCAAGCCTATTGGTTGGTACACCCACACCCAGGGTGGGCCTTTCCTTTATCCACATCCAGAATTATGCCAAACCAATCAGTGGTCTAATTTAATTATCACACAACCTTAATCTATATTCACACACACTACATCCAGCCACCTCCAAATAGCCCCACCCATGAGCTCATGAGGGCTTGATTAGGCATGTAAATATAAAGCACAACAATCCTTAGGGGTGAAATTTAAGAGTTCATGTAATTTAACCACTCCTCACACAAAAACTTTGTCCAGAACCAAGAATTTATTTTATTTTAATAAATAAAAAGTTGTTTGTGAAAAAGGAGATAGGGCAGAATGGAGTCATTTTGTTTTGTTTTAGTTATAATCATTTAAAAGTGAAAAAGAAAACTACCTTCCTACTAACTAAGGTTAATTCAGTTAGTCCAACTGGGGATTTTTTTGTTTCTCTCTCTTTATCTCTTATGCACTTGCCTTTTTTTAGAAGCCGTGAACAGGTAAAATGAGATGATTTTACAAAGGAAACAAATCCTCTAAATCTCTCAAGATTGATTCATGGAAGTGTATAGATTTAATATTTTTCTGAGTAATGTTTAATACAAAATACAGTAAGGAGATTTCTCCTACTGAATAGCATAAATTCACTTTGAGTATTCCCTTGTATCCATTAACAATAGCATTATAGGATAAATTCATTTATTTTGAAGAGAATCTGACTTGCATTTCCCCCATAGTATCTCCCAGTTCTTATTTTTTGGCAAGCATATTCTTGCTCTTTTATACAGTATATTATTTTCTCAAAATTTGAAAGACACTGAATCTATTTACCTGTTTAAATCTCAGTCTCTTTTATTTCCCAATTCATGGAGACTATCTGGTCCTGAGTTATGTGTCATAACAGATGAGGAAGTACTAGGGACAAAATAAAGTAGAAAGATGGAAATTATCCTACTTGAACAAAGATAGAAATATACTTTGCCCAGTGCTCAGATATGAAGAATATGTACCTCAGAGGTTTGGAAAATGACAGTTTAAGAAAGGAGTATTATGAAGATAAAATAGTTCAGAGCAAGTAAATATGCTGAAATCAGGGACATAAAAAAGAGTATGGAGAAAGTCAACCTCTTATAAGAATGAAGTATAAGCATTGCTCTTGAATAGCTAAGATTTTAAACTGTGAGAAAATGCAGAGAGTGAAGTAGCATAAGATAATTGGGGGTCCAATTATTAGACAGAAAAAAGGCAGAATTCAACCTAATACAGTGTTAGGCTTAGCATCGATGATATGTATTTATTACAAACATTTAATAAAATAACATACGTTTCTCAGTACAAGGGAAGCCTCTAGATAAGGAATTAGAGTTGATCCTCTCTTTGTCATGGAAGGAAATCTTTATGTAATTTCTGTGGAATTGTGATTTTATTTTCCTACACTGCTGATTGTAATTTGTAATGGTATCAAAGGTGTTCTTGACATTGAAATGAATATTTCTCATTATCTTCTGTTATTTATTTATTTATCTCATATTATATATCAATATGCACTATTTTTCTTCAGCTGAATCAAACAAAAGGAGTCAAATTTTAGTACACATCAATCCATTAGAAGAGTTACAATGATACCTTGGTTCATGGACTGAATTTATTCCATGATTGTTGGGAAGACGGCTGCCTTCCTGTTCCTGTGGGGAACATGGCTGCCTTCCTGTTTGTGAGGATAAGATGGCTTCCTTCCAGTTCATGCAGGGAAGGTGGCCTAGATCATGTTCCTCATCCAATGCAGAGTTCGGGAATGAAAGCAAAATTTTGCCTAATGCTTCTGTTTCTCAACTGAACTTTTTGTGAATAGAAGGGTTCATGAACCAAGGCATTATTGTACAGTGTAAGAACACACATTGTTAAGCACTACCTCAAGTTTCTGATTTAGATATTGTACACTAAAAATGTCCATTTCTAATTCCTTAGAAGGCAGCAGTACTGCTGCTCTAAGATTAAACTTTGAAAAACATAGCCCTAAATAATTTAATCAAGTTTAATTACCTTGCATTAAAGAAAAGAGTACTACAATATAAAAGCAGTGAAATTTATTTATATCGTATAGCTTTGAATACTATCTATACAATGGGAGTGACACATATTTGTATTTTTTGCTGAAACTAATTTCACTAAAAAGGAACTTCTATCTAGTCACTAAAGTTATTTATTTGAATGCACATGACAATAGTTTAATCTCTAGAAAATTGAAAAAAGGACATTTTCCAAGTATTTCCTGGCTCATCTATTGACAATTTATTTGATATGTTTAATAATTCAATCCAAAATATTCATGAAATAGTGCCTTTTCCAAAGAGAAATTATGATTACTATTCAGAGTCTTCATTGAAATGAATAATAACCTGTAGAAGTCAATTATATAAGATATGAAAGAACATTTGCCATTTATATTATGGCATAGATTTCATGTCCCTTAAACTATCTTAACTAATTATCATTTTCTGAGCTGAGGATTTGATAAGAACCAAGGAGCACATAATTGAAGATTAAGTTTTGTCAAGCATCTGAGGTACCGATTCTCTATTTGCTGATTAAAGATTAAACACTGTATTTTTTAAAAATACAGTGATAAACCAGGTAGTATCTTGCAAAACTTAACAGATATATCTACTATCTTCTGCTGAGACATTATATAATAATGTAAATTCACCTGTATTTTCTTATGCCTTGAACAGGGTACAAATAAATAAAAATAATTTCCCTGGCTTGTTAATAACACACATTTATAACACTATGACTGCACTTAATTACCTATTTACAAGCTTGTTCTCAGCTAGATTCTGAAGGGATGGAATTTCTATTTTTCATATTATTTTTTTCTGCTGCCTTGCTCCTAGTAGATTCCAAAATTTTTTGTTCAACTGCTGACCAGAAATCATTCAAGCTATCCAAATGAACCTTAGAAGATGGAATTTTAATTTTCATATTTATCAGTCCATTCCATCTCTGGTTTTGTGCTGAAACCATAAAACAAAACAAGTCATTACCATAAGCCAGTCATTTAATTCTGCAGTCTCTCCACGTTGATTCCTCAGTCAGACTTTCCAGCTGTGAGTCTGCATGAAGCTTTCCAATGGAAATACATTGGTTAAATACAGCCTTTCAGCCATGAAAGCTCTATGATTTCAGGTCATATGACAGATGCAGAAAGCATTAATTATTCTTTTCTAATTGCTGAAGATTAATATCTAGGTAGCTGAGTTTAGACACACTATGCTGATGGAGAAGCAACCTCCAGAAATAAGACTATGAGGTTCTCAGTGGGGACCCCTGACACTTCTCACAACAGCCACATCACCAGCCATAATCACATCACCCAGATCATTTTAATGATGCCCAACTTTAAGTCAGAGAAAAAGAGCAGCACACAGCATGCTGCTGGAAATTGCTGTCTTTTTAATCAAAAGAAATTATAACTCCGTAGAGACTTTTATCACTGGAATTAAATGTGCTGCTGACGTTTTATGCCTCTGTGGTGCCACAAAGAAATATTCTTTCCATCTTATTGACCGAGTGGCAAAAACCAAGTCAGAGACATAGTTTATGCCATTAACTTTCAAAAGACTATTTGACCTCAAATATATGTATGTCCTTTTTATGTCATAGCTCTTGAAACTTAAGGACTCAAACTTCTCGTAGAAAACCAAAATAAGACATTTAGATGTCTGCTTATATCTTTATTCAATATGTTTTTAAAATTTCTCCTTAATGATATTTCTGAAGCCACACTGAATTTCTCTTTTCTTTATCACATTATCTATAATTCTTTCATTTTGCTGTGATGTTTGGTATACCTTTTTCTCCGACAGCTTCCAAATAGATTTATGTAGGATGACATTCTTGTCATGAATTCCACATTTCAAATGGCATCCCTTCTCTGATTTATGCACATATGATCCATATGTCTTCCATTTAGTACCAATGTGTCATGTCTATCTGTTATCTACTTACATGTAAGAGATGATCATAAACTTCAGATGAAACCAACAATACTGCATTGTTTTCCACAGGTCTATGGATCCAATGGGTAATTATTCTACTCATTTAGAGTAAGCAGCTTCACCTAATGTTGGTTAGATTCTTTTCTCTATCAGCTGGGTACAGATGGCTGGAGAAGTGGTTAGTAACCCTACAATGATTTCACTTAAATATCTGGTGATAGTTGAATGTTTTGGGGAATAATGCTTGTTTCTGGGCAAAGTCATTCTCATTATCCAGGAAGTTAGTTCAGGCTAGTTCCAAAATCCAATGTGAAATCAGTGCCAATCCTCCAAGAACCACACTTTGAATATTAAAGGTCTACTTGTCAAAAAGAGTTATAATTATAGAGCAAGCACCTAATGGATGAGGAAAAATCATGGTTTACAGCTGAAAAAATCTTTCCTTGATACATAAAAATTCATACAAATACACTCATATAAACACAAGTTAACACCCACACAGCCTTTATCTCTCATATATATTTGTATATGTATATCTACATACATGTAATATATATTATACTAAATATATATTATATATATTTCATGTCAGTCAATGACAAATCATGCAGTTGAATCAGAGAAGCTGAATTACTCTTGTCAAACACCAAGAGAACCAAAATTGTTAATTTAAACTAGAATAAGTACTGAGTTGTTTGAAAACTTTCATTGTTGGTAGGAGTTTATATTCTAATTATTTCTTTTAATTACATTTTAAGAAATGGGTTTTTTTTGTTTCTGGAGTATTTCCATGTTAATGACAGATTTATGATACTGAGTTTTAGTCAAAAGAGAATGTAGAAATTTTGACCTGTTAAACAAATGGTTTTCTGATAGAAGAAGACATATGAATTTTTCCAGAGTGGTAATAGATTATCAGGATAATGTCTACAGAATATTCTTCTTTCTTTAATAGTTAGAAATAAATATTTAAAAATTAGGTTTTCTCCTCTATTTTAAGATCCAGATATAAGTAAGGCAGAACTAAAGGAAGATTCTCTGATTAAGCCTGGGGCTAAAAAGTATTAATAATACTATTAAAGTACATGAATATTTGTCTTCATAAATACTTTTGGCACATTTCCTGTCTCGATGGAAGCAAAAATAAATCCAAAAAGTAAGATTGAAGATAGAAAGACTTAACTTAGAGTTTAAGATGTGGCTACTCAAGTTTGAGGTCCTTCAACAGGGCAACAGGCTATGCCATAGGTTACATGTCTCTGTCATTTTCTTTCCAGTTCTAAAGAACTAGAAACAGCAGGTCAACAGCAGGTGATCACCATTTAGGCTGAAAGTTAGGCTGAAAAATCATTAGATCTCAGGGAAAATACTTAACATTGATCGGATAAGCCAAGCTGAGAGAAGGAACACATTTGTTCCGTCTTTTTTTCAGAAGAGTCTGCACCCTGAAATATGCTTTTAAAAGATGATACTTTGAGATACTAAAACAATCAGGCTGCAAATAAGTTTCCTGGGGGTATATTGGATAGACTCCAAAGAGAAGCAAGGGTATGTCACAATTTGAATTTCTCTCAACTCCATCTCAATGATTGCGAGAATGATAGAAGGTTCTTGTCATAACAGAACATGTCTTGTGAGGATCCCATTAAAAGTTATCTTTTCAATAATGACATGCAATTACTTCTATGTTATAAAAAATTTACATTCAATTGGAAGTAAAACCCAGCATTTTATAATTGAAGATAACTTTTGAAGTCATCAAGACCAATTTGTTATATTTTAAATGATCATATTAAGGTCCAGAAACACACACACACACACACATATATATATATATATATATATATAATTTAAGGGAAAATCTAGATGTTATTTATTCAATCATTTGAAGAAATGGTTTCTTCAGAACTTACTAAGTACAAGGAGCTGTAAATATAGTACAACCTAGCTGCCAAGGGTTTTGCAATCACATAAGTGTAGGGGCTTTGCATATACATTGTGTAGGTTGAAATCTTGATTCTGTCATTCATTAGCCCTGATTTTGGAATAGTTTCTTATCCACCTCTTAGCCTCTGCATATATAAAATAAGGATGATCATATATACCTCATGGTCATAGCAATGTTAAATATCAATTAAAATTGCTTTATATGGAGCCTGTGACATTGTTGATATTTGGATATTGCAAGCTATAATTATGCAAATTCAATGTATTTTCGTATGCCTTTCTTCAATGTCAAAATTTCATCGATTTTTTTTTACAGGGATACACAATAAAAATACAAGTGGAAGCAGAAGAAAAAATAGAAAGGAATGATCATATGCACACATTGTGGGAAGATAAGAGGTAAAGAGATGGAATGTCATTTAAATTTTGATGTTTTGGTGATATAGAAATTTCTCAAATTGTAGATGTTACAAACTGAAACACCTGAAGAGTTATCAAGATTATGAAAAACAGAAGTATTTTACCAGCACACAAGGAAGGAACAAGGCCTAATCTAAGAAAGGAAAGGCATTTTGCTACACTATTATAAACAATATAACTTCCCAGAAAACAAAACAAACATGAAACACTATCTGTACTCACTTTAGTGGCCCATAAACCTCAGTAGAAATCATATTTACCACTAATTTTGAAAATTTACATAAGTCTCGGAGTCTCAGTGGAAAAATACAATTAAAAACATTCTTTAAACTTTTTATATATGTGTGTACATTCACATGCCTAGTATAATATCTAGCAAAAAATGGCATTCAATACTCCTTAGTCATCTCTCCCTGCACATTATGCCCTCAGAAAGAGGGAAACAGAGCACACTGAGAATGTTCCCTGTCAATTGATCATGAATTTGAACAGCTTGTACTGTGGCAATCTCTTTATCTAGAGAGATTATTAAAATATCCTTGTGTGACCTGATGCTTCTGTCTTAGATGGGCTGCATACACCAAATAGTGTACACAATTAAAGGAGTTAGAAAACTATTTTTCTCCCACAGTAGAATTCATTCATCAGCAGCAGAGTGTCTTGCTTAGCAACAGCTTTCAGTAATAATCTTTTCCTCTTAAGTTTGAAGAAAAGACCTAAGAGAAATAAAATTAAAACTTGGAGAAAATCCAAAAAATGTTAAAGGAAAAAAATCTTCTCAAACAGAATTTCTCTAGATTTAAAAATCAAAGAGGATAATTATAAAGACAGAGTATATAATATGCTGAGTAAAATTTGTGTAAATTTAGTGCTACCCTATCAGAGGTTGCAAGTTGCTGCCTCGTTGCACTGCCTGATTGAGGGATGTTGATACTGATGGTTATAATTAAACATGCATTGAGTTTCTTTGTTTTCTCATAACAAGTTGCACCTGTAGTTTTTTGCCTTCTCTAAACAGTTTGTGCATTGCAATTCAGGTTTATCAAATTGCCAGCTTACTAAAGGGATGTTAACTAGTATATTTGATCCAGAGTGGAGGTTTCATGTTTTTTACATCAGGATTTTACAAAGAACACATCTTTGACCAAAATATAAAATTAAGATAATCATGAAATTTCAAGGATCTAACAAAATTTATAAATGTAGGATTTCTAAGAACATGCTTTTTTTTTCAAAGTGTCTATTTAATGATATTTTATTTTCTTTCAAGTGATTCTCAGGGAAATTTAAAGTGAATCATGTAGTACAAAAAAAAAGGTGAGTGGTTGTTTCAGAGAAAGAAAGAAATAAGTTATCCATCCTGATTTCCGTGATGATAAAATGGGAAAAATGTAAGTATTAATGAGCTAGTATATGTAATAACTACCAGATACACAGTTTGGTACATAGCAGACATTGTGCTTGCTATAAAACTGAATTGCAATCCATATACTGATTACAGAATGCAGAATCTGCAGTTAAAACTTTTAGTGAGAAAAAACTTGAATTTCACTACAAACATCAGTCAGTGTCAGTGAAATGAAAGATAGTTTTAACTTCAGAATAACTCTAGAGATTAGTTAAGAAATAATAACTTGAGTTATAGAAAGTAATATGACTTTTCTTGCCCTATATATATTTCTGAACAATTATTTATAAAGAAGAAATATAAAATACACACCCACAAATTTTGACTGAATACCTATTATGTTCCCAGGGACCTGGAAAAACTCAATAAACTGTTGTTTGAAGAATGTAAATCACATCAAGGATACAGTTGGGCCAAGATTTTGCTGAAGGCCTGGTTAAGATTTTGTTGAGCTGCATAGTTTTGTTTTAATGGGGTACTTAGGAAGGCTGCCTGCTGTGAAAAACTGGTAGTGAACAATGGGTCTAGATAGGATGAAAGTCTATTTATTTTTAATTGGAATCTACACAAAAAGAGGTTTGGAGATTCATTATACGTCTTGTATACAAATAGAAGTTCCTGTGCAAATAGATTTGCAGCCAAGTGTGTACTGGTAATCTCAATTGCAATTTTTGTGTGTGTGTTTCTTGTGCATTTGTGATGGCATAGTAGACCTGGTTTATATGTTAAAGATGTAGATATTTATCTAGAGAACCTACTAAATTTTTTGACAGGCACAGATGTTCCTCTCTCCAAAAGCGGTGTTAATCTCAGTTGGTATGAACTAGGAAGTACACATGAGCAAAAACATGGAGCTGAATCTAAATTTATTGAGTGAGTAAAAAATCTAGGAATACATTAAATTTTATCTGGTAAAGACTACCTGCATTAAAGAAGATGAACTATTAGTTTTTCCTATCAAGATTCTTGATACAAATTTCACTGATATCAGAAACTTATGCTGAATTGTATGAAATGCTTAACTTGGAATTAAAATCCTAGGGAATTTTGGAAGTATGGACTGATTATTAAACACTCCTTTTAGGTAATGGGGATTGAACCCAGGACCTTGTATGCATGTTAGGCAGGTGCCCTACCACTTATCCTTCATCCCCAGCCCTAAAGGTTTAGATGCACAGCAATATTAAGAAGATGATATTAAGATTTCCTTTACTCACTCTGCCTTAACCCAAAATTAGCCTTCACCATGATCAAAATCCTCCATGAGAGTGTGACATTTGTTTCATCTTCATTGATGGATCATAACTACTCATAATGGATAGTTCACCTGAAGGTTCACTCATGCTGATTCCCTTTTTGTAGTAGCATATTATATACTTAGTATATTATATACATAGTATATACTTAGTAGCATATTCTGTGTTGTGGAAAAAGCTGAATTGCAAGACTTAAGCTGTTTGGAAAGGCAGATAACTTTATAATTTTTAATGAGGAAAAAACTCAGAATGCGTATTTAGTTACAAACATAAGCATCAATGAATTAGGACTTAACCTTGACTTCAGATGTCAAGATTTAAGAGCTTGAAAGAAGAGTATAATGACATATTTTATCATTACAGCATAGTAAAAATGTTGTCACTGCTCTAAAATTCTCTATGCTCAGTGTTACTCTACCCTCAACTCCTGGACCTACTGATCTTTTATTATCTCCTAGGTTTCCTTCTTCTTCTTTATAATGTTCTACGATTCTTCAGTTGGAATCACACAGTATGTAGCCTTTTCGTATTAGCTTTTTTCATTTAGAAATGTCTTTTTCAGTATCTCCCATGTCTTTGTATGGGCTGAAATCTCTTGTGTTTCTGATAGTGAACGCTACTCCATTGTCTGGAGGCATCACAATTTGTGTGTCCGTGCACCTACTGAAGGACATCTTGGTTGATTCCAAATTTTGTGAATTGTAAGTAAAGCTTCTACAAATGATTATGTACTAGTTTTGTGTGGATATAAATTTTCAACTTCCTCACGCAACTACAAATGAGTGAGATTTCCGAATGTCATGATCATATTTATTTATTTACTTATTTATTTATTTTTATTTATTTTTTTGGTACTGGGGAGTGAACTTGGGTCCTTGTGCTTGCGTAGCAGGCGGCGAAACCACTGAGCTAAATCCCCGGCCTAACATATTTATTTCTAATACAAATAATTTAATTTCTTCCCCAAAACTTTATCATTTTGCACTCGCACTAGCAAGGAATGAAAGTTTCTAGCTACATATCATCATTAGCACATGGTGGTGATTCTAGTAAATGTTCCAGATTTTGGCAGTTAGAACAGGCGTAAAATGGTTTTTCTTGTTTTCACTTGCATTTTTCTGATGACACAAAATAATGTTGTGGTTACATCTGGATATTCCCTCAATGCAATTATATGTGGGGCTTCAGGAAGGTGATTGGATCACAGGGGACCATAGCTGACATGCTGATAGGAGGTAGGATCATGTTGGAAGAAGGCGATTCCTATGGATGTGACCTGGAAGGGTATGTGGCTCCCTTCTGGGCTCTTCCCTCGACCCTCTGTGCTTTGTGGGTGCCATGAGGTGAGCAACTTTCCTCCACCCAGGACTTTCCAACATTCTGCTGACTGTGCAAGAAATGAAACTTCTAAACATGAGTGAAAATAAACCTTTCCTCCTTTAAGTTGTGCGGGTGTTGAATATTTTGTCCCTACAACAAGGAAAGCAAGTAGGACAGATATGGAGGATCTTTTCATATGCTTACCTCGCTTCTCTATGTCTTCTTTGCTTTGTTGTATGTTTAGATCTTTGGGCCATTAAAAAAAAAATCTTTCTGTTTGTATTCTTACTGTTGAGGCTTAAGACATTTTTTGTGTATTTGGACAACATTTCACTTTCCATATGGATTTTGCAAATGCTTCCTGCATGTGCTTGGATTGTCTTCTCTCTGTTGACATTGTTTTCAGAGAACAGACATTTTTAATTTGAACAAATACTAGTTTATTAATTATTCCTTTCATGGATCTTCTGCTTGGTGTTGTATCTGGAAATTTGTCACTATAACCAAGATAATTTAGGTTTTCTTCTATGTTACCCATTAGAACTTTTATAGTTTTCATTTAGATCTATGATACATTTGTATCCATTTCTCTTCCTAAAATCATTTGCTTATTCTGTTTATCCTATAATTGTCAATACTACAATATCTGCACAATCAGGTACTAGTATTGAAGTCAGGTATTTTCAGTTCTCTCATTTGGTTTTTCTTCAGTGCTGGGTTGGGTCTTTCACATCTTTTGTTTCTCCATAAAAGAAAACTTTACATTGGGTTTGTCAATGCCACAGAATTGCTTTCTGTGATTTTTTTGGAATTGCATTGATCTACTGAATTCGCATGAATGGCTATTGATTATGTATTTTTCCTCCTTAGGCTGATGATATGGCAGATGATGTTGATTAATTTCCAAATGTTGAACAGCTTTTCAGAACTAGAATAAGAGTTATTTAGTTGCACTACAAAAGATGTGATCAATATTTGTGGTATCTAAGTTTTAATTTTAAAAATTACTACAGTAAAGGATAATTTGCCATTAATCTCCCTCAAATTGGTTCCCTTCACTTTGAACGCATCTGTGCTGCTGACCTTGGCACTTTCCAAAGCAATTCTGTGAATGTCTTTTAGTTGCGCTGTCACAGCTGTCTTCATATGCTGACTCAGTACAAAACATCTACAGAAACTTTCTTGGTCATTTTGTCTTTGAGGAATGGCCAAAAGTCATGTGGTGCCAGACACCATAATTGTTTTGCAAGTTTACATTTTAGTGGAATAGCACTGGACAGTGGCATTCGCAGTAGTTTTGTTTTCTTTTGTTTTATTCATGCACTGCATTTTCAATCATACCTGGTAAAGTTACTCAGGAAAGAGAATTTCCAGAACTGCTTCAGTACACCACCAGAATGATGGGATTAGTGTTTGAAGTGAGGAATATATTGAGGGGGATTAATGATGATGTGTTATTTACTGTATCAAATTTTAAAAAATTTAAACATTCAGCATATATTTTGACCATACATAAGTAATTCTATTTTGTACATTACTTTATGCTATTTGTTCTTTTCTTTTTTTTTTTTTTGCTACTGGGGATAGAACTCAGGTCCTTGAGCTTGCGCAGCAGGCAGCAAAACCACTGAGCTAAATCCCCAGCCCCATGTTCTTATATTTCTGAGACTTTTTGGATCTTTCTTCTGGAGAGGTATTTAACTCCAGTTTACCCTGTGATATCTTTAGGGTTTTGGTTTTTGGAGGATTCTGTCATGCAGAGTGAGGTAGGAAATACTGTCTTTATTTCTCTTTCCTGAAGTATATTGTAGATAATCAGTATCATTTAATCATAAAACCACACAATTCAGGAATGAAATCAACTGGATGAAGTATTTTTTAAGTCTATCTATTATAGATTCAGTTTCTTTGGTAGATATAAGCATATCTGGTTATTTGTATTTTCTTTGTGTGAGTTTTGATAGTTAATGCCTTTCAAGGTGTTTTAGTTTCCTAAGACTGTCATAACAAAGTACCAGAGTCTAGGTGGATCAAAAGAGTGACAACAAAAGTAGTCTGTTAAAATTCAAGAGATTAGAATTTAAAATAATATGTTGTACAAAAAAAAAAAGGGAAGAGGAACAAGGGATAGAAGAAGGGAAGAGAGAAGAAAGGGAAAGAGGATGACAAATTGAATTAAGATGTGCTATGTGCACATAATAACATCTCACAAGGAATGTAAACATCATATACTACCCACGTGTAGTAATAAAGTAAAATTTAAAAATATAGGTTGACAGGGTCATGCTCTTCTTTTTTCTTTTTTCTTACATTTTATTTAAATATCATATTTGTATTTATTTAATTATAGGGCATATTATGGTAATTTAATACTATAAATAATATGGAATAATATATGTAATATGTAATAATAATATAATACATAATAATAATGAAATCAAGAGAGTATTTAAAACAATCATTCTTATATGTTGGAAATTTTTAGCTTTTATTTCTAGTTCTTTTCAAATATATAACAAGGTGTTTTAATGAATAATTACCCTACCATAGTAAAGAAGAACCGAAAACACTTCCTCTACTCTGGTAGGTGTCACTTACTGAAATTTTGTTTCCCACTCTACTTTTTTCCCTTCCCACTCTCCAGTGGCCTCTATTCTATTCTGTTCTATGCAACTGATATACAAGTTTCTACCACTGAGTGAGAACATGAGTTATTTTTCTTTCTATGTCTGTCTTATTTCACTTGTCATATTGGCCTCAAGTTCCATACATGCTGCTATAATTGACAGGACTTCATTCTTTTTTACCTGGAAAATTTTGTGACTATATACCACATTTTCATTATCCAATTATCCACTGAGGGGCACCTGGATTGGTCTCCTATCTTAGCTATTGTGAACAGCACTGCAATAAACATGACAGTGTGAATATTATTTTTGTTATAATGATTTCATTTCCTTCCTTTGGTGTATATATATATATATATATATATATATATATATATATATATATACTTCTCAAATGAAGACATTCGCACTGCCAAAAATACATGAAAACACTCAGATTCAGATTCATTTCCTTTTTCAGGATGTGATGTCCTCAGATATTCCCTGATTTATATTAGCATAATTCCAATCTCTGCTTCTGTCTTCACATGGCTGTAACTTCTCTTCCTATCCACCTTCGTCATTTCTCTTCATTAAAGGCAACATACATATTCTATTAAGTCCAATATAACTTTTACTTTTTTGCATTCCTATAAAATCAGGGCAATAAGAATTTCAGCTCTTATGGCAAACTAAACCCAGGGCCTCAGACATGCCAGGCAGGCTTTCTACCACTGAGGGACAAACCCAGGTCTTTTGTTGTTGTTGTTATTTTTAGAAAGAGTCTTGAAAAGTTGCCCAAGCTAGCCTCAAACTTGTGATCGATCGTCTTGCCTCAGACTTCTAAATAGCTGGTATTACAGGCCTGGATTACCATGCCCAGCTCTCATTTTAACTTTACCATAAGGGCAAAAATCCTATTTCCAAATAAAGCATTAACAATTTCTAGAGATCAGGACACAGCTTAACCTACAACACAAGGATTGTCTATATTGAATTTTCAAATATGTGAGCTTAATATAACCCCATGGACTCAGTTTTAATGTCTCTTCTTTCATTTTCGATATTATTAATTTGTGACTTCTTTCTTAATCTTTCAATTACCCCGTATGTTGATTAATAGATGTTTGATGTTTTTAAAGAACCTGCTTTTGGTTTGGATTTTTAAATATTGTTTTCCTCTGTATTTCATTGACACTTTTTTTAGTTTTTATTTCACTTTCTTCCTTTAGAGTTCAATTTGTCTCCCTTCTCTACTTTCTGTAAATAAGATTATTAATTTTAGATCTATGTTCTTTTCTAATTAGGACAGATAAGGAAATAAATTCCTCTCTAAGGCTTACTTTTCTTCTATGATACTTGCATACTTCTAAAATTATTTTCAAAATTTTTCTTGAAATTTCCTGTCTGATCTATGTGTTATTGAGAAGTGTGGTGTTTAATCTCCGCATATATTGGGGTATATTTCCATTATTTTGAGGTATATTTCTATTATTTTTCCATGAATGAATGATAGCTTAATTTCTGTGGGGCCAGAGAACATATAGTATGCAATTTCTTCTCATTGAAATGTCTTAGACTTTGCTTTATTATGTAGAATATAAGTAATCTTAGGGAATGATTTAGGTGATTTTAGGAATACATATACATGTGTCTTTCAAAGGAGTAAACTTATATGTTTTAAGTTCCAGTGATTTATAATGCTGCTCAGGAAAATATATCCTTAGTAATATCTTGCTTGATTGATGTATCCATTAGTGGAAAAGACATGTTGAAGTTTCCAGCTATGAGTGGATTTCTCTAATTTTCTATACATTTCTTCCTCCATTCTTCTTGCATTTTCAAATGTCCTTTGGTTATGTGTATATACTTTCAGAGTTTTATAACTTCCAAGAGAATTGACCCATGTATCATGTAGTGTCCCTTGTTATTGCTATTATGTATTTTTATCCTAAATTCTACTGTATCATGCATTTCATTACAAAGCATCCCATTGTGGGGCCAGGGATTTAGCTCAGTGGTTCGGCCACCTGCCCTACAAGGGCAAGGAGCTGAGTTCAATCCCCAGTACCAAAAAAACCACCCCCAAAACAAACAAACAAAAAAACCCCAAAAAGCATCCTGTTGTTGGGACACAGTATTAGACACCCATAAGTTAGAGTAGGTGAGGTTTAACGTGGCTCACAATTCAGGTGATTCAGTACATGGTTGGTTTGCTCCAAGGCAGAAACATCATAGTGGAAGGGCATAGCATAATTATGAATTTATCAATGGGTCAATACACTAGTGAGTATAGTGTCTCTGTGATGCAATTACCTTCCAAAATTCCCCATCTTTGAACACATGAGTCTTTTGAGCAGGTGTCATTATATATCAAAACCATAAGAAGTATTACAATAGCTGTGAGCACTGGAGTCTTCAGATTTCATTGTATCTTTCTTTTAGTCTCTTTTTGTGGTCTTTATTTTTCTTTAATGATTCTGTATTAAATTGAATCTATGCCCTGTAACTACTTCAGCTATAATTCACTAATAATACACTGGAAACTTCCTGATATGGTATTACATTTTGGAGGAGGGCAAGGATTTTACAAATTTCTGCTTAAAATATAGTCTTTTAGGCTCCCAGCCCAGAGGAGACTTCCAGATCAGAGTGCCATGTCTCCCAGGCAGGAGGAGGCTTCCAGGTAAGCATGCTGTGGCTTCCAGCACAGAGGAGGTGAGCTGTGTGGGTGCCAGGACACACACACACACACACACACACACACACAATCCACGTCAAAATGAGAAGACAGGTAAACAAGCCACAGAACCAGAATTCCAGATCACCTACAGAAACTCCAAACAGAAACAAGATGGAACACTCTGATATTCAACCACCTGGATTCCCTGAACTAGCAACAAAAGAGGATGTTGAAAAAATGAAATCAGAAATAATTTCTCACATAACAGCCAAGATTGTGCCCATAGTGCAAGACATGATTAATAAATCTAGAGAGGATACTGATAAAAAAAATAGAAGAGCTGAGGAACATGATGGAATTCCGACACAGGAAACAAATGGAATCCATACAACAGATGCAAACAGATTTCCAGGAGATTAAAAACTCCATTGAAAGTCTATGCAGCAGAATGGGCCAATGTGAAGACAGAATTTCAGATATAGAAGATAAGATTGCAATTAGTGACCAGGAAAAGAAAAAATTCTTTAAAATTTTATGGGACCATGAGAAATCAATCCAGCAGCTCCTAGACGATGCAAAGAAAAATAATATAAGACTGATTGGAGTCAATGAAGAAACAGGAGAGAGAGAAGATAACATAAAAAAACAAAAATGTTTGCAGAAGTGATGGCAAAAAATTTCCCAAGCAGAGGAAAAGAACTTGACATACAGATAAGCGAGGCATACAGGACTCCAACTAGCCTTGATGAAAAAAAAATCTACACATAGGCATATAATTGTTAAGATTTCAGAAACCCAACAGAAGAACAAAATTCTACAAGTAGTTAGAGAAAAGAAACAACTCACATACAAAAGAAAGCCCATCAGAATCATAGCAGACTTCTCAACACAAACCCTCAAGGCAAGAAGAGCTTGCAGTGATGTATTTCAGGCCCTAAAGGAAAACAACATCCAACCCAGATTGATGTACCCTGCAAAACTATCTTTCAAAATTGATGGTGAAATAAGATACTTTCATGGCAAAGAGCATCTTAGGAACTTCATGAATACCAAATCAGCACTCCAAAAAATTTTAGCCGTAATCCTAAGAAAGACAATGAGGATCATAACACCAGGAAGCCCAGCAGAATGAATCCACAGGGCACAACAAGAAATTAAAAGCAAAGGGGAAGGATCAAAGAAAAAGAAAAAGTCATGACAATGATAACTCAATAAGTATCAGTTATAAGCATCAATGTTAATGGTCTCAACTCACCAATCAAAAGAAATAGACTGTCAGAAAGGGTCAAGAAGCAAGATACAACAATATGCTGCATACAAGAAACACATCAAATTAAAATGAAAACTCATAGACTGAAAGTTAAAGGGTGGAAAATAATACTCCATGCAACGGGAACCTGAAAAAAAGTAGGAGTAGCTATCCTCCTTGCAGACCAAGTGGATTTAAAACTCACACTGATTAAGAGAGACAAAGAAGGACACTATATCCTTGTAAAAGGAATAATCCAAGAAGAAGAGATGACAATCATAAATACCTATGCACCAAACACTAGTGCACCCAACTATATAAAAAAAAACATACTAATGGACATGAAGAACCATATAAGCACTGATACAACAGTAGTGGGGGACCTCAATATCCCATTGTCACAAATGGATAGATCAACTAGACAAAAAACAAGCAGTGAAATATTAGAACTCAATCAAACTCTTGAACATATGAACTTAACAGATTTTAACAGAGTGTTTCACCCCACAAATCAGAATACACGTTCTTTTCAGCTGCACATGGTTCATTCTCCAAAATAGACCACATAATTGCTCATAGAACATATTTAGGTTAGTGCAAAGGAATTGACGTTATCCCCTGTATATTACAAAACTGTAATGTGATGAAATTGGAGATCAACAGCAAAAGAAACTGCAAAACCTTCATAAACACATGGAAATTGAACAACACACTTCTGAATATCCAATGGGTCACAAAGGAAATTAAAGAAGAAATCAGACAGTTCCTTCAAATAAATGACAATGACAAATACAACATATCAGAATCTATGGGACACAATGAAAGCAGTCTTACAAGGGAAATTCATAGCAGTGAATAATCATATTAGGAAAACAGAGCTAGCCCAATTAAACAACCTGATGCTGAACCTCAAGCTTCTAGAATGAGAAGAGCAGGACAAACCCAAAGCTCATGCAAGGAAGGAAATTGTAAAGATTAGGGTAGAAATCAATCCAATGGAGACTAAGAAAACAATACAAAAAAATCAATGAAGTCAAGAGTTAGTTCTTGGAAAGAATAAACAAAATTGACAAACCGTTACCCAACCTTATCAGATAAAGGAAAGAAAATGTCCAAATCCATGCAATTAGGAATGAAAAGGGTGAAATTACAAGAGACCCAGCAGAAATCCAGAGTATCATCAATACCTACTTTTAGAAACTATACAACAATAAGAGGGAAAACAGAAGAAATGGACAGATTCCTAGGCACTTATGAATTACCAAAGTTGAGTGAAGAAGACCTAAAAATTCTAAACAACCCAATATCAACCAATGAAATTGAAAACATAATTAAAACTTACCAACAAAGAAAAGCCTGGGTCCTGATGGCTTCACTACTGAATTCTATAAGACATTTAGAGAGAAACTCCTGCCACTACTGTTTAAATGCTTTAACAAAATTGAAAGGGAAGCAATACTCCTGAAATCATTCCTGGAAGCAAACATCACCTTGATCTCCAAATGAGAGAAAGACCCAACTGAAAAAGAGAACTGTAGGCCAATCTCACTAATGGACATAGATGCAAAAATCCCTAATAAGATACTGGCAAACAAAATGCAGAAGATCCTCAAGGAGGTCATACACCCTGATCAAGTGTGATTCATCCCAGGGTTGCAGGGATGATTCAACATATGCAAATCAATCAGTGTAATACACTATATAAAGAGAGCCAGGGACAGAAACCATATGATCATCTCAATAGATGCAGAAAAAGCATTTGACAAAATCCAATGTGCATTTATGATAAAAACCCTACAAAAATCGAAATAGATGATCTCTACCTCAATCTGATAAAGTCATCTATGAAAAACCAACACTTAGCTCTAAATGTCTCTAATTTCTCATTTTTGATGGCTGAGTACTACTCCATTTTATAAAAAAAACACATTTTCTTTATCCAGTCTCCAGCTGATGGGCATTCGGGCTGTTTCCAAGTTTTAGCTATCATGAACTATGCAGCTATGAACATGGGTGCACATATATCACTGGGGTATGATTCTTTTAATTCTTTGGGGAAGATCCCCAGCAGTGGAATAGCAGGGTCAAATGGGACTTCCAGTCCTAGTTCTCTGAGGTATCTCCATACTGATTTCCACAATGGTTGCACCAGTCTACACTCCCACCAGCGGTGGAGCCGGGTTCCTCTTTCCCCACAGCCCCACCAGCATTTGTTATTGCTTGATTTCAGGATAGCAGCCATTCTTTCTGGAGTGAAGTAGCTAAGTGGATGCACATTGAGGCAATACTCTTAAGTGAAATAAATAGGACACACATGTATAAATACTGAATAGTTTCTCTGGTGTGAGAATCTGAAAGTGTAAATAAGGACTAAAATGTAAAATAGGTAATGTGAAATAGGAAGAAAAGGGACAAAGGGGAAGGAAGTGGGAGGGCTAGGGGAAAGGATAGAAGGGAATGGGATTAATATGAGAAAGTGGAAAAATAGGAACAAAATCTTTGTAAATAGGGAGGAATGGGGGGGGTTGAAGGGAGGGCTGGGCAAGGGTGAAAAATTAGAACCAAGAGAGACTATGTAAAGGTGCAAATTTCCAATGATGAATGTCATTATATTGTATACCTAAAATGTACCAATGATTAGAATGAATAATCAATAATGCAAAATAGGAAGAAATGTTCCAAAGGGGTAGGGGTAGTGGGAGGGGCAGGGGAAAGGAAAGAAGGGAAAGGAAAAATGATGATAAATGGACAAAATGGAAATAAAGTCTTTGTAAATAGAGAAGGGTGGAGGGGGTGAAGGGAGGGCTAGGAATGGGGAAAAAATAAGAACCAAGGTGCATTATGTAAAGGTACAATTCCCAATGAGAAATGTAATTGTGTTGTATACCTACAATATACCAATAAAATAATTAAAAAAAAAAAAAAGAAAAGAAAAACCAACAGCCAATATCATTCTAAATGGTCAAAAACTGAACTCCTTCATACTAAAATCAGGAACAAGACAATGATGTCCATTATCACCACTCCTGTTTGATATAGTTTTGGAAACATTAGCCACAGCAATTAGACAAGAGAAAGAAATAAAAGGAATAAAGACAGGAAATGAAGAAGTCAAATTGTCATTATTTGCAGATGACATGATATTCTACATTGAAGTCCCCAAGAACTCTACCAAAAGTCTTCTAGACTTAATAACCAAATTCAGTCAAGTAGCTGGTTACAAGGTCAACACACAAAAATCAATAACTTTCCTCTACACAAACAACAGACTCACTGAGAGAGAAATAGGACAAACAATTCCTTTCACAATAGCATCCAAATAACTGAAATACCTAGGAATCAATCTAACAAAAGTAATCAAAGACCTCTTCTCTGAAAACTATAGCACTTTGAAAACAGATATTGAAGAGGATATCAGAAAATGGAAAGACATCTCTTGCTCCTGGGTAGGAAGGATCAGCATAGTGAAAATGGCTATACTTCCAAAATTGCTACATAGATTCAATGCAATCCCAATTAATATCCCAGCGGTATACTTCATAGACCTTGGGAAAAAAATCCAAAAATTCATTTGGAACAAGAAGAGACCCAAAATAGCAAAAGCAATTCTAGGTAACAGAGACATGGCAGGTGTATTACAACCCCCAACTTGAAACTATACTACAAAGCTACCGTAATAAAAACAGCATGGTACTGGCAAAGAAACAGACCTGAGGACCAGTGGAACAGATTAGAAGATTCAGAAACAACTCCAGACACACTCAGCCACCTCATCTTTGACAAAGGACCCAAACACCCTCCCTGGAGGAAAGATAGTCTCTTTAATAAATGGTACTGGAGAAATTGGGTTTCAACTTGCCAAAGACTAAAACTGGACCTATATCTCTCACCATGCACTAAACTAAGATAAAAATGGATTAAAGTATAAATATAAAAATGGAAACACTGAACTGGCTGGAACAGAGGTTAGGTAGAATTCTTGAAGACATTGGGGTAAGAAAAGACTTTATGAAGAAAACCTCTATTGCCTGTAAACTAGCACAAACAATCAATAAGTGGGATCTCTTTTTACTAAAAAGCTTCTGCACAGCAAGGGGAATCACCAGCAGTATGAAGAGACAACCCACAATGTGGGAAAAAATTTTCACCAGTGGTCCCTCAGACAAAGGTCTATTATCTTAAATCTATAAAGAAATTTAAAAAATCACACTTCACAAATTTAAAAACCCAATCCAAAAATGGATATCTGAAATGAACAGACATTTTTCACACAAAGTGGTAGACATGGCAAATAAACATTTGAAAAAATGTTTGTCATCACTGGTCATTCGAGAGATGCAAATGAAAACAATGCTGAGATTCTACCTCACCTCAGAAAAAATGGCAGCTATGACGAAATGAACCAATAACAAATGCTGGTGGGGCTGTGTGGAAAGAGGAACCCTGCTCCACTGCTGGTGGGAGTGTAGACTGGTTCAATCACTGCGGAAATCAGTATGGAGGTACCTCAAAGAACTAGGACTGGAAGTCCCATTTGACCCAGCTATTCCCCTGCTGGGTATCTTCCCCAAAGAATTGAAAGAATCATACCACAGTGATGTATGTGCACCTATGTTCATAGCAGCACAATTTGTAACAGCTAAAATTTGGAAACAGCTCAAATGCCCATCAACTGGAGACTGGATCAAGAAAATGTGGCTTTTTTATTAAATAGAGTACTACTCAGCCATCAAAAATGAGAAATTAGAGACATTTATTGCTAAATGGATGCACATTGAGGCGATACTCTTAAGTGAAATAAACAGGACATACATGTAAATACTGAATAGTTTCTCTAGTGTGAGAAACTGAAAATGTAAATAAGGACTAAAAGGTATAATAGAAAATGTGAAATAGGAAGAAAAGGGGCAAAGAGGGGGGAAGTGGGAGGGGTAGGTGAAAGGAAAGAAGGGAATGTAATTAATATGTGAAAATGAAAAAAATGGAAGCAAAGTCTTTGTAAATAGGGAGGGATGGAGGGGTTGAAGGGAGGGCAGGGGAAGGCGGAAAAATAAGAACCAAGAGAGTATGTAAAGGTACATATCTCCAATGATGAATGTCATTATATTGTACACCTAAAATGTGCCAATAAAAAGATATACAAAAAAAAAACCTTGTCTTCTAGTAGGTCTGCACCTCAGAGGTGTGTGTCATTCATACGTGCTTTTTAGTTTTATGACTTTTTCTAATCACCTTAGGTAGGAGAAGACTAGAGTTGGCAGTGTAAGAGAGATACTCTTCCCAGGATAGATAAGACTATAGGAAGCCTCTTTGTCTCTACATAATAGTTCTTCATTACGGAGAACTTTCTGGCTATATTTCACTGTGAATACTCCTCCTTTCCTCTCTCTGTATTCTCATGGAGATATTTTATAGACTTGCATATTGAGTCACCCATGCATTATATGAAAAGGGGTCCCATGCAAAGGACATGGATTCCAAAATTCACACTTGGATAACAGGAAATCATCAGACTGACTACCTAAGTATTCCTTCCAGTTTGTGAGCCTAGTGACAAACTGATGTTAGTGTTGATTCTCTCTACCAGCCTGAAGTGGTGATTACACTATGATCTCATTTCTCAAATGGATCCAAGAAAAATCATTGAATTTTAGTTGGCTTTGTTTTTTCCTTGTCAGAAGGAGAAGTTTGATGATTTTCAAGTTTGTCATCTATTTTTAAATTTTTTTATTTTTATTAGTACATGTATGCAGTAGATAACAATTACATTTATTGTCAGTGTTTGATACAAAAACATAGCCTATCTTTCTTTTTTCATCTCCTTTGCCTCCCTCCCTCCTCTTTAAGCTAAAGAGCTTTAACCTCCTATTAAAGCTAAAGCCAGAACTTTCAGCAAGGTTTAATATTTAACAGGTCTCTGATAAAGTGAGTCGACGTGGTACAAACTACAGAAAAGAACAACATCAGATATTGTGATATCTGGTAGGCATTCTACTGTGACTTGTACTGAAATTATAATAAGTTCAGTGAAGTTAATAGAGTTTTTAAAAGATAGTTACTACCATAAAATTACATAATAAAATATTGTAATATAAATTACTAATTTTAATTCATAGTATGTGTTCTAATTTTAAAGAATTATTTGTATAATAGAGAATTTACATTGTTTAAAAGTAATGAAGTGCTATTTTAAAGTAGATTTTTCCAACTTTATTTTTAAAAATCTTTTTTTCATAAAGTATAGAATGAAATGTATCTTGAAGTTTTCCTCATCATTTTGCTCTGTCATTCTTCCTAAATGTAAGTAGAAATCAAAGATAATATTCATATATGTAACTCATACAATTTTTAGAATTATAATTAAAGACAGAAGCATCAACTTTATTAAAGATGTAATAAAGAAAAAAATTAAAGCTTTATTATCATAGCCCCCCCCCCATCATCTTGAAAGTTACTTGAAAACCAGCAGATACAGGATCACTCTGGCTTTCATTGAGTTTTTAAAAAGTAGATTCGATTTTCATGTAAACAGTGATCTCTTTGTACTAAAATAGACACATCATTCTCATCAAAATGAGAGGGAAGGGGCTGGGATTTAGCTCAGTGGTTCCACCACCTGCCTTGAAAGCACAAGGTCCCAAGTTTGATCCTGGTACTAAAAAATAAAAAAATAAAAAAAAGAGAGGGAGATGAGGTGAAAGAAATCTCTATAAACTTTGGTAGACTCAGCTATACCATCATGGCCATTTCCCAGTTAGCTAACTTTGCCCACGTCCTTTGACTTGGCATATTTTCAAAATGTATTATCCTTCGTCTAAGTCAGTATATATGTGTTCAGTTGTATGACTTATGTCTTCACTTCCTTATGAACATTTCCATGTCATGTAAAATTTTCTTAAATTTTTTTTTCTTTTTGATCAATCTTGTGTTAACATAACTTTCAACCTCAGTCAAAACCCTTAAAACAATAGAGGTAAAATTTGCCTCCCTTACAATCTCAGTGCGGACAATGAATAGTAACACCTGCTGTTGTGATTCTATAAACTCCCCTTAGTGGCATGTTGTGTTATGGGACCATAATTTCAGAATTGTAGGTCTCAAGAAGGCAGCTCCTTGAGTTTTAGTATCATAATGTATTGACTTATAGGTACTATATTTATAAACTTTTATTGTTTTTGGAACTTTGATTCCTCAAGAAAGAAATATTGCATAGTGCTTACCAAAATAGGTAATTATCTCAGATTTACCTGGTTCCAAGATTACAATTTTATGTTTTTCTTGTTTACTTTTATTACTGGCTAAACGGCTTTGAGTAAGTTGCTTGAACTTGCTGAGGCTCATTTTTTCTCCTTACTAAAACATTGAAATATTAATAATATGTAATCCATATGATTCTTATGAAGATTAAATGTGTTAATTCATGAAATAGAGCACTTATCAAAGTGTCTGTCACACTGGAAGAAAACAATTGTATGACCACTAAAATTATTAACATCTTTTTAAACTCAAAAGAGATAACTCCAAATTCTTTTATCCATTTTCAACTTTTGTCATACCACACTTTAAATATGAATTGATTTCCCTTTCTTTTTCTTTTCATTTCCATCAGAGAAGACATTCTTGAGAAAGTAATTTAGTTTCTCCATTGGCCCCAGAAGGCCTGTGCCATATATATATGCGCCTATAGGATGATTATTAATTCAGAATTTATATCACATCATCTTTCCACAAATCTATATCAAGAATTAGGGTTTCTTTTTTCATTGTTATATATTTTATCTCAAAATGAATATGGGATAGTATGTACAACAGAAATGATTTGAATGTTTTTAGACATGAACAGTTTCTATAGGAGACAATTATAAATCAGATATGTAAAGAGACAAAAATGTGTCTAATGAATCCAGGAGATCTTTCTTCATTAGGCTGACAGGCATTTCAATAAATTTACTTTTTATAAATACCTTGAAAAAATCAGTTATTCTATGTCAATCTTAGTTTAGATTTTGTATTACTAAATTGATGAATTTTGACCATACCTGAGTCTAGAATATTGTAACAAAATATATTCATCTATAATTTAGGTTTTAATTTGTTTTTTTCTTTTGCACTTTGAATTATATTTCTATCTCATTCAAATTATGATTAGCCCCATTAGATTTTTCCTGGAGTATGCTTTTTTATAGTTTCAATGTCATTCCCATAAGATACTTAAGTTCTCACTTTTATTTCTCTTAAGGTTCTTAAAACATGCCTACTTGTGGTATCTATGGTACATTAATTATTATGTAGTAGTTAAAATATAAATCAACATTTCTTTTTTTATTCTAATCAATGAATTTCCTAATACAAAAATGCAAGGTGTTTTGGAAAAACAATTAGAATCAAACTCCTATCTTAAAATGTTGATAGAAGTAAAGTAAATGATCTAAAGTCAGCAAAAGTTTAGTTGGATTTTTGTCATGTATAAGCTTGTGAGATAAGGTAGCCAGAAATAAGAATAGAATCAAAGGGAGAAAATATCTGTTACTTTTTTCATAACCAGCTAGGCAATTTCAGTAATTTGCATAATCTATTTTAAACCAAGATTTCTGTCCATTTGTTTGTTTTAATCTACTAGATTGGATTATAGATAACATGACACAGAGTTCTTGTGGTAGCAAAAAGTATTTAGCACATTAGCTTGTAATTAATAGATGTCCAGTAAGAACAAGTCCTTTGTTAACCTATTTTCACCCACAAAGTGGTTAATCTAATAGTCTATCCTCTGGACAAAACATATTTCTTAAATTTATAACATTTTGACCACACACTATGAGCTGTTAAACCAATCCCTGACTCACTTTTTACATCACTATAACAAATCAAAAAATGGGTAGAATCACCTGGTGGTTAAGTATCTCACTTTGATAATTAACTTTTATTTAATTGTAGTGATTTAGAAATTGCTTTGTCTACAAATATAGCAAATCTGTGGTGATAAAGCTGACATTCCTGAATGATTTCTGAGCAAAGATTTATACACACAATGTCTTCAATTTATTTAAATTCCATAATAGGAAGGTCTCTTCTCTCTGGAGACTTGCTTACATTCAGAATAGTACTGACAATGTCTTCCTCCAAGCCAACATAGGACAAGTGTTCTAGAAGTCCTTTCCAAAGCTCAGTAGTCCTTTGCAGTGATACAGATACACCTGAGTACAGCAACCCTGTGGATCATCTCTGTTTCACCACACAATGAGATTTGGACGAGAAGGAGTAATGAAACATGAAGCTTTTGTTTTATATTGTACTGTGAGTAGTAAATTTCCTAATCAATTTAAGCTTACTGTATCTATACCAACCAAAGTCATGGAAGTGCATCACGTTAGTTATAGGGCCTACTCTGATGCTTAAAATCTACATAGCTGCTGAATTTGACATGGATTAGGTGAGGATTTTAGCCTTTTTTTTTTTTTCTCTTTAAGAATATTTTCAGGGCTACACATTCCTTCTGAAGATTAAGGTTGCAAACCAAATTCTGGTTTTAGAATTTATCTTCCATACTATGTGGGGTTAACTCTTTACAGCGTATGCATTACTACCTCGATTAACATACCCAAGTCATGGTTTGGCCTATCAGTAGTTTATACAGAACACAAATAAGTACAGATAAATTTACCATTCTGTAAGTTGGGAACAGTAAGCAATTTGGATTGCAGTTTCAATTTTGCCTATTTTGATTTCCACCCTCATTTACTTCCTAAAAGTTGGAGACTTACATTGGAAATTCAACATACTTTATATAAACTATGTCCTATGGAAATAAAAAGTAGTGTTGCTATTGTTCTTGTTATCATGTTATCATCCTTATTATTAGGTAGGCGCTTAAATTCAGGGTGGTATTGAGATTTTAGCAAACTTGGTTAAAATTAAAATCGGTGATTATGGACTTCTTAATTCAAGTTTTTTTTTCCCATCCATAACCTTTTATCTTTAAAAAGAAGAATTAAAAATAGATGATAATTATAGTTAATCTCTATTTATTCTATAGCATATTTATTGGTGCATTCTCTGTTAGATCTTAGTTATATCTTCCCAGATTTTCAGTGTAAGAGATAAAAATTTAACTAGGTTGATAATTATTGAGCATCAACTATTTCTATTCTTCTGATTTGGATTCTGTGAGGGAATTTGTGGTAAGTAATTTATAGTTCCACAGGACACTCATTATTTTTGTAGACTTTAGCATCAAAAATATTAAGCACCAAAAGACAAAAAACATGTAGGGAAATAAAAACTCTAACAAGCTCTGGAGAGTTTGTGAAATTTTTATTTGCTAATAAATATTTACTGTGTACTGTATATTCTGAGGTAGGGTCCTTTGGGTTATAAATCTAATTTTTAAATTAAAAATAAAAATGATTACAATTTACGGTCTATAAATTGGAAATAGAGTCAGAGAAGAACACGCAGAAGCAGCCTGCTTTTAAATCCATATTTATCTGGTTAAAACTCACACTGCTTTACTGCACACTATCTATTTAGACTTAAGCATGAACATCATGAGAAATCTTGCCTCCACCTGAGTGAGCTACAAAGTTTGAACAAGTCAACAAAGAGATCCTAAGTCTCTGAGCATTCAGTGGCATTTTAGGTCAGTGTTAGAAAAAAAAACCAAACAAAATTATCTTTAATTATCTTTAAAAAACACTAAGACGGGCTGGGGATTTAGCTCAGTGGTTCTGACACCTGTCTTGCAAGCACAAGGTCCCAAGTTCGATCTCCGAAACCAAAAAACAAAAACAAAAACAAACAAACCCCACTAAGACCAAATATAGCAGCTATCCCTGTTGACAATTGAAGCCCTATGTCTATGTTCTGTTTATCTATTTATTAATAGATAAACACTTCAATTAAAAAGACCAACATCAGGTAATGTCAGGTTTATCAGAAATATTTTAGTTTTCTTTGTTGGTATTTATTTGCTTTTTTTTCCCCACCCTGCAACTTCATTTCACTCACAGACATTTTATACCCTAACATTTCAGTGATTTTTTTTCATACTAAAATATTCATTGATAATGACTGAATAATACCCTAAAAACCCATAATCATAATTAATTTTTATGGTGAAACAAATAAGCAAATGACTGCTATCAAAAGCTGTATATCACTAAAAGTACTATGCTGTCTTTGCTAGTAAATTTACAGTTATAACAATTCATATTAAAAGTCAAGGAGACTTTAAGTTCCCTTCTTTTATTTCTTGCTGTATGTGCTACTGAAGAAGCCACTTAATATTGTCAATCTTTATTTTACTTATCTATAAAACAGACATGAAACACAGACAGTAAGTGCATGAAATGATGCTTCATATTACTAATCATTTGGGAATGCAAATCAAATCTATAATGAGATATCATATCTCTTAGGGTTAGTACTACCAAAAACAAAATAAAAATAATGACATTGTTGATAATGCGGACAAATCCCAACTCTTGAGGACAGTTAGTAGAGTTATAAAATAATATAGGTACTACAGAAAAAATGTAGCATTTCTTCAAATAATTAAGAACAGAATTACTAGTATATGATTCAGTAATTCCAATTTCTGTTATTTATTGAAAAGAACTGAAAGTAGGGTCTCAAAACTATTTATATATAACATTCATAATGGTATTACTCAGCTTTATGGAGCAATGCAACTGTGTGACATGTGCTACAATATAGATAAACCTCAGTTATATTATGCTAGGTAAAACAAGCAAATAAGACAAATAAGACAGATACCACTTATATGACTGTAAGTACGGTTGTAAGGGGTATGTTTCCTCTTACCTGAAGGACTTAAAAGTGCTCTAAATCATAGAGAGAGAAAATATAATGGAGATTTCTAGGGAATAGGAGGTGGAGGTAAAATTTAATGGGTACAGACATTCAGTTTTCCAAGATAAGTATAGAGTTCTGGAGATATGTATGTACTTGTGGTCGCACAATATTACTATAATGCCAATGGAGAGTTACTTGAACATAATTCAGGTGGTAAAGTTTATGTTATGGACATTTTAATACAATAGATAATGGAAGAGAAAAGAGCCTAAAATGGCTTATTCTACCTATGCCTTTGGGCATTTATATGGTTAAATGTGGAGAATATATGCACATATTTTGTAAATTTTAAAACACTACATAAAAATAATGGAGTCATACTTTCATTTATTCTATTTTGGAATGGTCTATTGTATTGTAAATAAAAATGATTACATATATTATGGTCTCAAAATGATATGTATACAAAATGTATATTTATATATATATATATACTTATGTGTATGTATTAATATACTTTTGTTAAGTTTAATCACCTTTCTGTTTAGTAGTTCTCAAAAATACATTCTTTCTAACTAAAGGAAAATTTGTACCCTTTGACCTAACATCTTAGTTGGAAATTTACATTTTTAGGTATATGGTATCTCTAGGCAAGATTTAATTGTTATTTCAATCAACAAATGTCATTCATACAGAATGAGATGAATGAATGAGATGAAAAACAAACCAAGACAGGTCTGTCTTCCAATGCATGTTGGGTTTGATTTTATATGTTCATCAATTTACAAAGTTTAGGCATTATCAGGGGCCATATTACCTACAGCCAAATGAACAGAAAAGATCTATACAATCAAAGGGAGAGCAAACATAAGACACACAGGAAACAGGAACATGCTCAGATCTCCTATAGTTTTGACAAGATGGAACATTTTATACAATTCTAAATTACATTCAATATTATCTCCAGAAGTATAAAACTTGAATAGGTTACATGTCTTGTAATTCATTTATACTTAGTAGTCTATGAGAGTGAAGAGAGTCCAACAACTTTGTGTAGCTCAATATCCATCTGCCAGTTCTAGTTTGCAGACAGTGTTAATACTTCAAATAATGTCAAGATGTGATTTACATTGCAATCATGAATAATACTAACACAATTTGAAATAAAATAAACTCTATTTTCTTAGCTTACAAAAATTCCTTTAAAATAATAAACATCATATAAAAATATTTAAGTTTAAATATAAGTTTTTATTTGTACCTAGGCAAACTCATATATGAGTATGATGCACATATGTGAGTGTTCTGCTGGTGAACTTGCAATATTTTTTAGTAAAGTTATAAGCATATATATTATTTGATTTTGTTTTAGAAGATTTCTTAACTCTGTGGATAATGTCAATATTTTCCCTTTTTTCCTTTGTGATTAACCTGTACTAATTGTACATATTAATGAGGTTCAATATGATATTTCTGCATATGTATGGAGCACACACTGAGCAGATTACATAAATAGATGAACTTTTTTGAGATTTTAAAGTTTGCAAATACATACAATTGAAATTAATCTCAAAGGCAAAAGCTTCTCAACTGAAATTTTCCCAAACAAACTGATTTATAAATGAACAATGCTCTCGTCATGTTTAAATGCTATGATTGATTATATAATAGCTGTTTTTATGGTGAAAAATATAATACAATAATTAAGTTCATTTTATGTAAATTCTTATCACTAATATATTGAAAATTGGAATCCTACAATATTTTAAAAGTTGTCTTTCAGGATTTTTTTGTCTTAGATTCTTGTATTGGTGCATTTTAGGTATACAATACATTTACATTTATCACTGGGTACTTGAACCTTTACATGCTGTATCTTGGTTGTTATTTTTCCCCATTTCCTGTGCTCTCTTCACCCCCTTCACCCTTTGCTATTTACAAAGACTTTTTTTCCATATTTTCCTTTTCTCATAATTTTTCTTTTCCCTTCTTTCCTTTCCCCTACCCCTCCCATTTCCCCTACCCCTTTGGACCTTTTCTTCCTATTTCACATTATCAATTATTCATTTTAATCATTATTTACATTTTCAGTTTCTCACACCAGTGAAACTATTCAGTATTTACATGTGTGTCCTATTTATTTCACTTAAGAGTATGGCCTCAATGTGCATCCATTTAGCTATAAATGTCTGTAGTTTCTCATTCTTTATGGGTGAGTAGTATTCCATTTTATTAAAAAAAACAAAAAACAAAAAAGAAAACCACATCTTCTTTATCCAGTTTCCAGTTGAAGGGCACTTGGGCTGTTTTCAAGCTTTCGCTATTGCAAATTGTGCCGCTGTAAACATGGTTGCACCTGTATCGCTGTGGTACGATTCTTTTCATTCTTTTAGGAAGATACCCAGCAGGGGAATAGCTGAGTCAAATGTGACTTCCAATCCTAGTTCTTTGAGGTATCTCCATACTGATTTCCACAGTGGTTGCACCAGTCTGCGCCCCCATCAACAATGGAGAAGGGTTCCTTTCTCCCCACAACCCCGCCAACATTTGTAATTGGTTGATTTCTTGACAGCAGCCGTTCTTTCTGGGGTGAGGTGGAATCTCAGTGTTGTTTTCATCTGCATCTCTGGAATGACCAGTGATATTTTCTCATACGTTTATTTGCTGCTTTTAGTTCTTTATCTGAGAAATGTCTGTTCATTTCAGATGCCCATTTTTGAATTGGGTCTTTAAATTTGGGGAGTCTGATTTTTTAAGTTCTTTATATATTCTAGACAGTAGTCCTTTGTCTGAGGTACAGCTGCTAAAATTTTTTTCCCACATTGTAGGTTGTCTCTTAGCTCTGTTGGTGGTTTCTCTTGCAGTGCAGAAGCGTTTTAATAAGATGAGATCCTAGTTGTTGATTCTTTGTGCTAGTTCCCATGCTACCGAGGTTTTGTTCAAAACGTCTTTTCCTATGTCGGTGTCTTCAAGAGTTCTACCTAACTTATGTTCCAGCAAGTTTAGTGTTTCTGTTTTAATATTTAGATCTTTAATCCTCTTCAATATTAGTTTAATGCATGGTGATAGATATGGATCTAGTTTTAATCTTTGGCAGGTTGAAATCTAGTTTTTCCAACACCGCTTATTAAAGAGGCTATCTTTCCTCCAGTGAGGAGGGTTGGCTTCTTTATCAAAGATGAGGAGGCTGAGTATATCTAGAGTTGTTTCTGATGTTTTAATCTGTTCCACTGGTCCTCAGATTTGGTCTTTGCCAATATCATTGTGTTTTTATCAGAGTAGCTTTGTACTATAGTTTCAAGTCGGGGATTGTGATACTCTCTGACATGTCTCTGTTTCCTAGAATTACTTTAGGTATTCTAGGTCTCTTCTTTTTTCCTAATGAATTTTTGAATTGTTTTCTCTAGTTCTGTGTTATGTATTGTTGTAATTTCAATTGGCATTGAATTAAATCTATATAGCAGTTTTGGAAGTATGGCCATTTTCACTATATTGGTTCTTCCTACCCAAGGCAAGGGATATCTTTCCATTTTCTTATATCATCTTCGATCTCTTTTTTCAGAGTGCTTTAGTTTTCAGTGTAGAGTTGTTTTGCTTGCCTTGTTAGGTTGATTCCTAGGTATTTCATTTTTTTGCATGCTATTGTGAAAGGAATTTTTCCCTAATTTCTCTCTCAGTGAGTCTGTTATTTGTGTACAAGAAGGCTATTGATTTTTGAGTGTTGATCTTGTATCCAGCTACTCTACTGAATCTGTCAATTAAGTCTAGAAGTCTTTTGGCAGGGTTTCTTGGGTCTTCTATGTAGAGTATCATATCATCAGCAAATAATGACAGTTTAAATTCTTCCTTTCCTATCTTTATTCCTTTTATTCCTTTCTCTTGTCTAATTGCTGTGGCTAATTTTTCCAGAACTATATTGAATAGGAATGATGATAGTGGACATCCTTGTCTTGTTCCTGATTTTAGCATGAAGATTTTCAGGTTTTGATCATTTAGTATGATATTGGCTGTTGGTTTTTCATAGATAACCTTAATAAGGTTGAGATAAAGACCTTCTATTCCAATTTTCTATAGGGTTTTTTTATCATGAATGAATGTTGGATATTTGAGAATGTTTTTCTGCATCTATTGAGATGATCAAATGGTTTTTGTCCTTGGCTCAGTTAATACAGTGTATTACATTTATTGGTTTACTTATGTTGAATCATCCTTGCAATCTTGGTATAAGTTTGACTTGGTCAGGTTGTATGGTCTTCTTGAAGAATCTCTGTGTTCTTTTTGCCAGTATCTTGTTGAGGATTTTTGCATCTATGTTCATTAGGGAGATTGGCCTGTAGTTCTCTTTTTTGGTTGGGTCTTTTTCTGATTTTGGAAATCAAAGTAACACTTGGTTCCAGGAATGAATTTGGAAGTATTGCTTCCCTTTCAATTTCATTGAAGAGTTTAAAGAGTACTGGAGATAGTTCTTCTCTAAATATCTTCTGGAATTCAGGAGTGAAGCCATCAGGAACTGGTAAATTTTTAATTATGTTTTCAATTTCACTGACTGTAATTGGAGCATTTAAAATTTTTATATCTTCATCATTTAACTTTGTCAATTCTTACCTACCTAGGAATCTGTCCATTTCTTCTGTGTTTTCCATTTTATTAGACTACAGGTTCTTAAAGTAGATATTGATGATCTTCTGAATTTCTGCTGGATCTGTTGTGACTTCACCTTTTTTGTTCTCAATTGGATGGATTTGAGCCTTTTCTTCCTTTTTTTGTTGTTTGGCTAAGGGTTTATCAATCTCATTTATTCTTTCAAAAAACCAACTGTTTGATTCATTGATTTTTTTTGTATTTTCTCTGATCTGTTTTTTTTTCTTTTTTGGTACCAGGGATCGAACTCGAGACCTTGTGCTTGTGAGGCAGGCAACAGAACAACTGAGTTAAATCCCTGGCCATCTGCTCTGAACTTTATAATTTCTTCTCTTGTACAAGCTTTGGGTTTGTCACGTTTTTCTTATTCTAGGAGCTCATGGTTCAGCATTAGGTTGTTTATTTGAGCTCTCTCTGTTTTTCTAATATGGGCATTTCCATCCTAGAACTGCTACCATAGTGTCCCATAGATTCCTCTGTGACCCACTTGTTGTTCAGGAGAGTGTTGTTCAATTTCCAGTTGTTTGTGGGGTTTTGCAGTTTCTTATGCTAATGATCTCCAATTTTATTGTACTACAGTCTGATAATACACAGGGGGTAACTTTAATTCTTTTGGATTTACTTAAGCATGCCCTATGAGCTAGCATGTGGTCTATTTTGAGGAATGACCCATGTGCAGCTGACAAGAATGTATATTCTGATTTTGTGGGGTGGAACACTCTGTAGAAATCTATTAAGTCCATTTGTTCAAAAGCATGGTTCAGTTCTAGAATTCCATTGTTGACTTTTTGCCTAGATGATCTGTGTATTTGTGAGATTGGGTTATTGAGGTCCCCCACTACAATTGTATTAGTGCTCATTTGGTTTTTCATGTCCATTGATATTTGTTTTGTATGGTTTGGGGTGTGTGTATTTGGTGCATATATATTTATGATTGTCATCTCTTCCTCTTGGATTGTTCCCTTCACAAGGATGTAGTGACCATCTTTGCCTGCCTTATTAGTTTTGGTTTGAAATCTATTTTGCTGCAAATAAAATTTCAACCCCTACTTTTTTCCGGTTCCTGTCACATGGAGAACTGTTTTCCATACTTTTACTTTCAGTCTATGAATGTCTTTTTGAATTAGGTGTATTTCTTGTATATAGCATATTGTTGGATTTTGCTTCTTAATCCATTCTGCCTGTCTATTTCTTTAGATTTGTGAATTGAGACCATTAACATTGATGGTTATAATTGATAAATATTCTCTCATGCTTGTCGTGCTGTTTTACTGTTGTTGGTTCTTTTATTTTTTATTTTCCCCCCTTGTCCTTTAGTTTCTTGCCTTGTCTGGTGGCTTCATTCTGTTGGGCCTCATGGAGTTGTGACCTTCATTGTCTTTTTCTAGGATATTGTTTAGAATTGTTTAGAATGCTGATTTGGTGTTCATGAAATTTCTGAGGTATTCTTTGTGGTGGAAGTATCTAATTTCCCCATAGGTTTTGAAAGATAATTTTGCAAGTTATTTTCTGTTAGGGCTTGTAATACTTCACTTCAGGCTCTCTCTCCTTAATTTGAGGGTTTGTGTTGAGAAGTCTGCTGTGATTCTGATGGGCTTTCCTTTGTATGTGATTTGTTTCTTTTCTCTAACTACTTATAGGATTCTTCTGTTCTTCTGTTTTGTTTCTGGGATCTTGACTATTATATATCTAGGTGTAGCATTTTTATCGTGGCTATTTGGAGTTCTATATGCCTCACTTATCTGTATGTCAAATTCTCTACTTCTGTGTGGGAAGTTTTCTATTATTACTCTGTGAAGTTTTTTTATGTCATGTGTACTTTCTCCTGCTTTTTTGTGGACTACTATCAGTCTTATGTTATTCTTCTTTGCATCATCTAGCAGCTGCTGGATTGCTTTCTCATGATAGCTTACTATTTTTAAGAAATGTCTGTTTTCATGGTCCTTAACCACAATCCTGTCTTCTATATCTGATATTCTATTCACTCATTCTGCTGTGAATACTTTTAATGGGGTTTTGAATCTCCTGGATATCTGCCTGAATCTGTTTCATGGATTCCATTTCTTTTCTATGTTGGGGGATCACGGTTTCCATTTCATTCTTATGCTGAGCATTCATGATTTCTAGCATGGTTCTGAGCTCATCAATTTTTTTTTATCTGTTTCTGTTCTAGAGCCTCTAATCATGTTTCACTCTGCTCACCATCTCTGTAGTTATCTGGGAAATTATTTCCATTTCAAATTGTTCTAGAGCCTCATTCATCTATTTTGAAACTTCCTATGCTGACCGTTCAGGGTGTCCAGGTGGTTGATTATCATATTTTTCCACCTTGTTTCCCTCAAAATTTGTCTTTGGTGAGCTGGAAGTCTGTGTTTGTGACCTTCCAAGGTGTCTTCTCATTTTTCTTTTTTTGGTACTGGGGATCGAACTCAGGACCTCGTACTTGTGAGGCAGGAGGCAGAACCACTGAGCTAAAACCCCAGACCCTGTCTTCTCATTTTTTTAATTCTGTTGTTTGTGCTGTTTTTTGCTTTAATTCCTGGGCTGATATTCCAATATTTCTTATATTGAGTATCTTTATTACTGATATTTAGATCCCCTATGGAGTAATTGCTTCTCAGAGATATCTTCCAGGTATAACTGGACTTCTTAGCCTTTGAATCTCTCATGACTTTTGGCAATCTCATTTTCAGTATTCCAAGGAGGACAACTGATTAGATCAATAACAACCCCTTAGCCCAATTGACAAAATCAGCATCAAACACAGCTTAGAAAATTACTATTTGAGGTAGCAGTTAATCTGTCACCTTTAACCAAGTAAGCTAGGTCAAAATCTACGGCCAGCCCAAAATATGTCTGTAGTTAGTAAACCCTTCAATATGCCAAATTTACCCATTGGGATAAGGATTTAACAGGGGTTGAGGAGGGAGGGGTAGAGAGATAGAGGGAGAGGGAAAGGTTAGAAGTGAGGCTAGAGGACATGGGAAGATCATGCCAATTGTGGAGATCTGTTGAAGACCGAAGACAGAGCGAAAGAACAGGGACAAGTACAGAAAAAACTGACAACAATAGAAAAGCTAGAAATTGTATTCACCTTCCTATAAAAGTGACAGTTGAGGGGACAGAGAGAGAGAAAGAATTCAGAATGGGACAGGAACAGGAACAAAGAAGGAGAGAAATACAGAGCCAGAAGGGATAGAGAGAGAGAAAAAGAAAAGAAAAGAAAAAAAAAATATATATATATAAAACAAAACAAACAAACAACAGTCTCCCTCAGGGTATGTCTCTGCTGTCCTGGTAGACAATATGGGCAGCAGCGTGAGGGTCTAAGTCAATTAGTCTCAGCAAGCCAGCTGTAGTCTACTGAGATTCAGGCTGGTTTCTGGCTGCAAGGACCAAGTTGCGGTCCTTGACCTCATGTAGGATTAAACTCTGCAAGGTTCTACTGCAGGTTCCAGCTCTCCTCCCTCCATGCAAGTCCAGGTTTCTATGGGAGGTGCTGATCCCACCAACTTACCAACCACAATGGTCCAGTGTCCTTTTAGTGAAGAGTTTTTCTTCACTTTTCCAAGGGCTTCAGTTTTCATTGAGGAGCGTCAGAAACGCCCTCTCTGATGTTCATTTCCGCTCTATCTTCTGGGGCTCATAACCCTGGCCTTTATGTTCCCCCTGGTGCCTCTGCTGTGCAGATTTAGATGCCATGCAGTGTGGTCTGGCAGGGCGCAGCATCCACAGGACCCAGGTCCAGCCTCAGGATTTTAAAAGCGGTAGGTTATAATGAAATATAAACACAAGAGAAATATATTTAACATAATCAAGCCTTTAATTGAAATCAGATCATGATATATAATACCAAAAAAATGACCTCTGAATATTAATTTCAGGATTTATTTTATTCATCTTCATAGTTATGTGAATACTTTTATATTACTGTTTTTATTTTCTTTCAATGAATAGGAATATTATTGTTTGCACATTTCACATAATAACGAAGATATGGATCTTTTGCAAATGGGAAAGAGACCAAAAGATGGAGAGGGAGAGGGGAAGAGAAGGGGACTTAAGCAATAATATGTGTTAAGGATGCGAACCACATCCTCACAGTAGATGCAATCATTACGGGCTGCAAATGTATAGTAATAAAAATAAAATATTAAAAAGGAAAACCATGCTCCCCTAATTTTTGACAATCTCTTTAAAATGATAATGAAGTTTCTACTTATTTGAGGATTTTTTATTAGACATTTGGTAACTTTCTGTTAGCAAAAATATTTCTGTGTGCAAGGGAGCTTGGAGCTTTATTTCATTTTATTTTTTGAATCACCGTGGTTTACTTTTTGGAAGTGTATTGTTATCTTATGCAATCTTAGAATATTACTTATATGGACTCTAAATTTAATCTAAATGCTTTAAAGAATGTAGTTGGCATTCTTTTATGTCAAATTTGAAATGTATTTCATCAATATTGTACATTTTCAATGTGATCCAGATTATCTCATAGGTAATCTGTGATTATTGCAAAATATGTCATCATTGTTTGGCACAATTGAGATTCTGTCTCCCAGTGCTCATAGTTCTCATAGCCAAAGAGTTTCTGATTTTTTCCAAAATTGTGTGTTGTATACCTCTACCCTTATCAAACATGTTACTCCCCTGATCATATTTCTTTATTGATCTTATAAATTATTTGAAAGAGATAAAATCTGTTTATTTTAAAAGTGTAACTAAATAGTAGTAAATATTTGTATGCAAAATAATATCAATTTTAGATATCAATAGTCACTAGGATACCATAAAAATGGTTTCATGCTTCACATATATTGGAACTAGCCATGTATTTGTTATACACACATATAACTTTAAGAACAACACAAGTTGTTTAATATTATAAAATATCACTCAGCCACCATGTGTGAAGTTGTGCCAATTCTTCTGTAAATTTACAAGCACAAATTAGAAGCCAAACAGAATGAACAAAATAGGTTCTCAGCTGTATGATAAATTTTTCCTTCATTTGAAATGACATATGGTATTTATCTGTGATGAGTAGTAGCAATTAGTGATTTGTGAAACCCTCAAACATAATCTAATATCTTATCTAATACGTTTCAATATCTCTCATGTTCAGAATCTTAAGTAGGATGAAGGAATGAATAATGTGGTTTCTGATGATAGATACCAATAATTCTGGAAAGGGATAATCTAGATTTAGATTTAGGCTATCCTAGCATCATTTGCAGCTGTGCCCTTTTTTGAATAGAAAATATCAGTCAGACCCTGGCTTTATAACATTTTTAAATCCAAGTTCTTTAATACCTAATCTAGATGAGAGTATTAATGTAGCTTTTATCTACTATCAAATAATTAGTCCATATGTTCTTATGGTAATTCTATAAATTGGCTAAGTAAAAATCAACATTCGCTTTGTACAGAAGGTGAAAATGGGCTTGAAAATTAAGTGACTTTTTTTCAGTATCACATAGGTAAAATATAGTAAACCTGGAATTAAAATTGGATTCACTTTAAACAGAGGACTAGCAAACACATTTATTTTAATATTTTGTATTCATGACTTATGGGAAATAAACTCAGCTAGAGAAATTAGGAAATGAGTATATTTAGTATTTATTTTTAATTTTGAAAAATATATATTGTTTCAATCAATGAAACACTCGAGATATGCATCCAAAATAGAGCAAACAGTATAAGCAAAGCCATTTTAAGAGAAAACCAGAGTTAGTTTCACTGTCAGGAGCACATTTATGTGGATAGTGAGGAAAGTTCAGATATGAAATTTTATGGGACAGGCTTGGAAAACATTGTAAAGTCTTTAATGTTTGGAAAAGGATTTAACACATATACTTGACAATTTATAAATATTAATGATGTTGACTGTGTTTGAATAAGATAATTTAGGCTAAAACGTAAATTTTAGCGAGAGCAATTTTGTAGAAATATATGAAATTGCTTGAAAAACAGATAATATAATTTGAGAGACCAATTTGACTGCCATTACAAACCAGGTCAGAAAGGGAAAAAAATTGTGATAGCAAAGACTACAAATGAAAGAATTACACATTTGAAAATAGTAGAATTTGCATAAAATTTAACTTTGGATCAAATGAGAGTTTGGAAAGAGTTTAAGACCATGCTAATTTTATAAAATCTATAAAACTATTAACAGAAATGACAGAATCAGGAAAAGGTACTGATTTTAAGTACTAATTCTAATAAAGACTGGGACCTTTGACAACTCAATTAATTCATTCTTTTGTTAACCCAGAGCCTTCATATTTTATAGTAATAGCTATCACTCATTATGGCAGTCATTTTACACATTGCTTTATTTATTTCCTAGTAGCATTTATATGATGTATGTTCTTCATACACTTGTGGGGTTTAAGCTCAAAGGTATAAAAAAATACCCAGATTATACAGTTTATAAAAACTGATGACAGAATTTTTATTTAAACACTCATGTACCATAGCTTATGATCTTTATCATTACAGCTTATTATCTTCTTGTTCTATAAATAAAATTTAAGATCACACTAAAGTCCCTCAAAATTTGAGGAGTCATAATGTCTATTTAATATGTTTGCCACAGGCATTTAGTCTCTGTCTTAGTTACTTTTCTCATTACTGAGAAAAAATAGCCAACAAATAAAGATAAAGAGGAAATCTTTATTTTGACTCCCAGTTTGTAGAGGTTTCAGTCCATAATCACCTGGCTCCAATTCAGGATGGCACAGCAGAGGGGCATCACAGAGGAGGAAAAACAGTTCTAGGCATGGAAGACAGAAAGCAGGAGGCAGAAAATGCAGCAAGCGGCAAGCTACTACAGTCGCCCTCTTTCTGTCACTTATATTGTATCCAGGCTACAGGCTTTAAGAGTGAGTAGCACTCACACCCAGGTGGGGCACCCTTAATCCTACCAATTTATCATTAATCCCAGGATCACATCTTTAATCCCAGCATCACACACCCCAGCTCCATCCACCTCCAACAAGCCTTACCTATGACTACTTCAGGCTTTGAGGGACCGTCTAGATAAAAGGTGTTAACAGTTCCTAAAATTTTTGAAATAACAATTATTCTTCTCCATTACATGTTCTTGCAGGTCATTGAATTTTTATTTTTGCTAAAAATGGGTCAGACTCCTATTGAGAATGAATTTTTATATAGAAGAAGTAAAATTAAATTTTCTCATATTTGTGAATCCATATAGATTTTAATTGTTAGATTCTAGGATACTCTATATTGCTCAGTAAGATTGTTTGATTTTGATACAATCAGAATTCAATTTCTCCTAGAAGAAACTCTTGATAGATTACAATACTGATTTAGAATTTACCTATGTCTTACTTAAGCTCACACTCTGAAACTTGCTACTTTGATTTTATATTGTAAAAATAAAAACACAATTCATTTTAACTAATTTTTAAGAATATAGCACATATAAATGCTACAATGTGATGTTTTGATACATGTATGTAGTGTAAAATGCTTACATTAGGTTAAATATTTCTCTCTCAAAAACTAATAACTTATTGTAAAATAATGGAGATAAAAGTGTCATAATACGTAAACATATATTTTGACTTATTTCTTGTGTTTATAATTTTTTCAATTTTATTAGTACATGTTTGCTATTCAGGCAGCTTACAATCATATTGGGAGTGGTTACACGTACATATTACATTTATATTTGTTTCTTTTTTACCTTCTTCCCCTTTTCATCCCTTCCACTCTGATCCAGGGGTTCCCCTCTCCTCTTTTTCATACTTGTTGATATTATTTGTCTTAGATCACATGACATACAGTGTTTACATTAATTGGAGTTATTAGGTTCATGTACAAGGCATATCTTTATTCTTCTTATTTCCACTAATATTTTTAATGATGCTCCATTGAAAATGCAAGAATGAGGCAAACAAATAAGTGATCACAGGGCCAGGGATTTAGCTCAGTGGTTTCACTCCCTGCTGCGCAAGCACAAGGACCCGAGTTCTATTCCCGGTACCAAAAAAATAATAATAATGATTGATCACTATTATAGTGAAATCATTTGGATGTGGAGGGTTGAAGTGATGACCACAAGTGGCTGGATGTAGCTGAGTGAATTTTGGAGCTGTAACCTCAAAACTTAGTTCTGTCTAACTGACTCTTTCAAATGAAAATATATACAATACACACTGGGATTAAAAATGATAACACCTACCATATCTATCTGCTTATATATATTGTGTTTGTGTGTGTTAGGTGTATTTCTGCTGCCACTTTCTCTTAAGAATATTGATGCCTATACTTTTCCAGATAATTCAAATATTCATGTAAGCAGAACAAAGAAAAATGATAAACATAAATGTTAAAAATAAAAATTATTGATACTTCTAGGAACCAGAATATGTTAGATAAAAGTGAAGAAGGCTCAAAGGGGCTGATTGGGTTGGTGAATCACTGTGAAGTGATCAATTTTATGTAACTTATCATTGTACGAATTTATTACAGTGCTGAATACCGCTTAAAGCTTATTGGGTCATCTCAAAAACATAATTGAAAGAAAAACAAGCTCATAAGTATGATGTAGGAAAATCAGATGTATAATGTGATTGAAGACAATGCATGAGTCCAGATCCCTGTTAGATGCGTAGTGAATGTTTGTTGACATCTCTGTGGAAAGATTCTGATCTAGTGAAAAAAAATGTTAGGCTTATAGTTTAAATTATCCAATTATTTTTAATAATTATTTCTCATTCCATAGAAACTTGAATACATATTTAATCTCTTTAAAGCTCGGTTTCTTGTTTTTTACAGAGAGGACTAAACTATCAACGGTGCACTTCTGTGCTGAGGATGAAATGAGGTAGGGCTCTGGTCATGGCCATCCCTCTGCCTCCTTGTGCACGACGCTCGGAGGTCGGCCTCGCTCACCTGCGGTCTGCATCCCCCTTCTCCGCCTGTCCCGTCCTGAGAGGACCGAACTCAGGACGAATCAGCAAAGCACACCGCAAGGTTTCTCCCCGAGAGGTGGCACTGATGCTTCTTCAAAATTTTATTTTCAAACATATAATAGGAAAAGTCCGTGCATTTTAAAGTCGATAAAATATACCCCCTCAAAAGTTTTTAGATATTAAAATATATTTGAAATTTTTTTATTCTTAAGTTCTTTTATTGGCACATGTTAGGTATACAATACGTTTACATGTATCATTGAGTGCTTGTACCTGTGCATGATGTATCTGGATTCTTTTTTTTTTTTTTTTTTGGTACCGGGGATCGAACTCAGGACCTTGCACTTGCGAGGCAGGCACCGGAACCACTGAGCTAAATCCCCGGTCCTTGTATCTTGATTCTTATTTTTTTCCCCATTACCTGTGCACCCTTCACCTCTTCCACCCTTCCCTATTTTAAAATGAATGACTTAGCCATGAAACAAGAGATAATCATGCAGATCATCTTTTCCAAGTATTTACCTCATTAAAAAAGTAGGTATGAGTGTCTTCATTTTGGAGAATATGACATGTGATCATGATATGTATATTACATCATATTATATTATATTATTATATGTTGTATTAACATAACATCACAAAACTACTCAAATACTTAGATACAATCTTCAATGCAGATTATTCTCTATAGGCAATCAACTCTACTGCCATTTTCTTTGTGTTTATTTCTTACTACAATGATATCTACCTTAATATTGCGAATTACTTTTAGTGCCAAAAGTCTATTGTCTTTGGCTGATAGTGAGGTAGACTAGTGGGTTTTGTGAGACAAAAACACAAAACGTCAACAATAGATACTGTAAATATTCAAAAAAAAAATCGAACCTCCCAAATTTAAAGACCCAGTCCATAAATGGGCATCTAAAATGAACAGACATTTATCAGACAAAGAAGTAGAAATAGCAAATAAACATGTGAAGAAATGTTTAACATCACTTGTCGTTCAAGAGATGCAAATGAAAACAACACTGAGATTCGACCTTACCCCAGAAAGAATGGCTGCTATCAAAAAATCAACCAATAACAAATGCTGGTGGCGCTGTGTGGAAAGAGGAACCCTGCTCCACTGCTGGTGTGAGCGTAGACTGGTGCAACCACTGTGGAAATCAGTATGGAGATACTTCAAAGAACTAGGACTGGAAGACCCATTTGACCCAGCTATTCTGCTGTTGGGTATCTTCCCCAAAGAATTAAAAGAATCATATCATATATGTATGGGCTCCCATGTTCATAGCAGCACAATTTGTGATAGCTAAAACTTGGAAACAACCCAATTGCCCATCAACTGGAGACTGGACAAAGAAAATGTGTTTTTTTAAATAAAATGGAGTATTATTCAGCCATAAAGAGTGAGAAACTAGAGACATTTATAGCTAAGTGGATGCACATTGAGGCGATACTCTTAAGTGAAATAAATAAGACAGACATGTGTAAATACCGAATAGTTTCACTGGAGTGAGAAACTGAAAGTGTAAATAAGGACTAAAAGGTATAATAGATAATGTGAAATAGGAAGAAAAGGTGTAATGGGGAAGGGGAAGTGGAAAGGGTAGGGGTAAAGAAAGAAGAGAATGAAATTAATATGAGAAAAAGAGAAAATGGAAACAAAGTCTTTGTAGATAGGGAGGGGTGGAGGGTTTGAATGGAGGGCAGGGGAATGGGGAAAAATTAGAACCAAGACGGATTATGTAAATGTGCAAATTTTCAACCATGAAGGTCATTATATTGTATACCTTAAATGTACCAATAAAATTAATAAAAAAGTATATTAACAATGCAAAAAAAGATAACCTGCCTAGAGTCCTGATATACATCTGTTAATAGCTCACTCTAGATATGAAATGTTATTTCTTTTAGAAATCAGGTTATATGTGAGTTCAACAGACAATACTACATAGCAGTAGTGTGTTGCTATGCACAAAAGCCCATTATTTCCTATTATAATAGTAAAATATGCACCTCTGTCATAAATAAGGTACCTTCAGCTCTAGGCTTGATGTAATTGGCAATTTCCACTGACTTCCATATAAAATTTTCTTACTCAAAGTAAAGATAAATTAAGTCAGTCATTCAGTAGGAAGATGCCTTGTGCCTTTTCTGTACCAATCACTAGCACAGGCCTGGCTGACAAATAAATGAAACAACCTTAGTCGTTCATTTGACTTTACCAACTGCATAGACATTGGAGTAGTGAATGTGAATAATTAATCCAAATACCTGCTGTATACTCTGCCAAATTCCAGAAAAAAAATGAAACCAGAGCCATATAGGATATTATGGGCATGGATTCCGACTTTTTCCCACTTCTAAAATATATTTTCAAGGTATAAAAGTAAGGATTGGTAGAGGAAAATATTGTCTTTATTTGGTCCTCTCTTTCTGGATTTTTTTGAACTTTGCAATATTTTCAGTCGCAAGACAAATTGCAGAGACAATTTTTTAGGCGCTAATTTGTTAGTTTTTTCTTGTTCCTACTGGATTCATATAAATCTGCACTTTTTTCATCTTTATTTTCCTGGAGAAGACAATAGACTTTATTTTATGTATGTTACATCTCTTCCTACATTAGAACCTATATTCCAGAGACTAGCGTTAGGATTGGAATTCAGTTTGTTTAGGATGGATCTGGATTCAGTCTATTATCCATTGAAGGTACTGCCTCAGTTATCACCCATTATTAAATGATCTAATTATTTCTCTCCCCCTGAATCACTTGTACATGATTCTAGTCTATCTTACTTCTCTGATATTCATGTTACTCTATCTCTACCAGCTGTATTGCATAATGTTAATACCTTTAATCTATTTTGAAAAGTATACACAATTTATACAAATAGAAAAATGCTATAAATAATTATGTATTAAAGACTAACTCCATTGTTCTAGGAAATGTTCATCAAAAAGTTATTTGGGCTTTAAGGCAATATGCATACTTCAAAGACTAAGTTGTGGGCTGGGGATTTAGCTCAGTGGCATTGTGTCTGCTTTGCAAGCACAAAGTCCTGAGTTTGATCCCCAATACCAAAAACAAAACAAAACAAAACAAAAAACCCCAAAAAAGCAAAAACTAAGTTGCACATCTTAAGCATCCATTTGAAAAAGGAATTTTGACATTGCTATGCAATTTTGGCCAAGGAAGGAATAAAGAACTCTGAATCTAACCTGAAAGCTAACAAGTTAGCTTACCTTAATTTCATGTGTATAGGGAGAATATGCTAATTGCAATGTATTGTTTACAACAATAGTGATACTAAAAAAAAAAAAATTATCCTTTTCCTAAAGGGCTGTGCTATACACCACAGGACCCTGAAATTAGGGACCTAAAGATTTTATAATGGGTAAAGGTAAGTGTGTCCTTTTATGTGAAGGCAAAATATTATCTTCATAATACTAGAGAGTAAGCATGGCATTTTTTGGTTTTGTTTGTTCGTTTTTGGTCAGAAGTAGTAAATCTATTTTCAAAGTTTGTTCAAAATATAAAAATATTTGGAAAGGAAGTCTAGAAAAAAAGGGGCATAAATGTTACATGGTAACACATACAGAAATGTAAGAGAAAAATTGGAGTGTCAAATTTGAGAATATCATAGTAAAACTACTTGAAAAATGTCTTACCTATGCCTAAAATAAAATATCTGCATGTACTATCCCTATCAGATTCTCATGTAGTCTCTTCTTAAATTCTTTAGGAGAATAGAATTCATGATTTAATGAGATAGTTTATCTCATTTTATCACAGTAACTCTTTACAGGAATTCACTTGCAAACCCTCAAAATTCTATTGCTAACATTCTATTGCTAATCCCATAATACTGACTCATAATAAAGTTTTTGGTCAATTGCAGTATAAAATAAATCTCCTCTATTCTTTTAATATGAGATTTTTTTGAAGTGAAATACAGAATTTGGCATCAACATTTTATTTCATCTAGGTTTATTTGCTAATCACTAACTTTGGTCTTATTAAGTGAAAAATGTCTTTCTTTATGGATTCAAGAAATAATATTAGTCACTGCCACGATAAACACTCTAACAAGTGTTAATGGGAAGTCACACTTAGAATTCTCCAGCGCATATTGCCAACAATAAATTATAGCTATAAAAATAAAATAGAAGAAAATAAGAAGTCCTTTTTTATTGTGGGTATTGATTAAACTCTTTGATAAAAATGTACACTTGACTTGGAAAATATCCATCTTCTTATAAACTCTATAGGCAAGTAGTAGCACCATGGTCTATTTATACTCACAATCAATTTTTTCAACCAAAAAAATGATATGCTCTTAAATATAGTGCAGGTTGGCAAGGGAAACCTTGCATGCATTAAAAAGTTGAAGAGAGTTATTGTGGCTTTATAGATTTATACTTAAGTTATTTCACTTCATAAACCTCAATCCTGGAACTTTGAAATTTTTCTGTCTTTGGATTTAAATTAAAATAGCTCTTCCAGGGTCTGGCAATGACTGGCCTCTGGACTAGAACTACGTATTCTCTTTTGGTTCCCCAGTTTGCTCACTTATTCTACAAATCACAAGTCTTGTCAGCCTCCATAATCTATGATGTACTTACTTCTTGATAAGAAATGTATATATTTATATTTGTATTTTTATTGATTGTATCTTTCTGGAAAACTTTGACTATTACAAGTTCCTTTTATGGATTTGAGAAAGAAATTTATTGAATATTATTCATAAAAATACTCTGGAATTTTATTTTATGGTCCATCTGATTTGGTTTTGTTTCTCTTTAAGTCCTAAAACATATGTAAACAGAGTATAATAGAATGTTATAAGACTAGTAGACAATACACAATGTGGAATACAATTTAAAGCATTATAGTATTAATTGGTTATAATAAATGTACTCTATAAATCTCTAAGGCATTTTTAACTGTCATTCATAAAATGACATTTTTTTCCTTCCAGGTCGCACAAACACACATTTCCTTTCCTCCCTGAGCATTATGTATGACCATAAGGATGAATTCTGGTCAAAGACTTATAAATACAAATGATATACATAGCTTTGAGGCCTAGTTCATGTAACCCCACACACAGCCATTTGAGCCCCTCATTTCCTAAATAAGATAGAAGCTACCACTAAGGATGAATATAATGAAAATGTTGGAATGTCGATCAGACCAATTGTTCTTCACATAAAGGAATTATAAAACTTGTATACTTGGAGTTTGCTTTGGTTCCCATGGCATATGATACCGTAACCAATCTATGCATTGTGAATAGATTAAAATTTTTCTATGCCTATATATATATATATTTTTTGTTTGTTTGTTTGTTTGTTTGTTTCCTCTCTCCTCTACCAGGGATTGAACTCAGGACCTTGTGCTTGCAAGCCAGGTGTGGCATCAGTGAGCTAAATCTCCAGTCCTTATACCTCATTATTACTGGTCAACTGTCATCCAATATTGCACTGAAAGACATCACATTTAGATTTTAAAGTAGAATATAATATAGGAAAATATGGGAAAATATGATACTATTTTGATTTTATATAATAATTCTTTACTGATTAGGATGTACAGTACAAGGTTTTGTACTAATACTATGTTGAATATCTACTAAAAATTAATTGCTGCTCTTCCTATATTGACAGCAAATCAGTTTATAAGTATTTTATCTACATATTTCAATAACCTGTTACTTATGAGAATATGTTGTTAGTATTGTTGTTATTATTATTATTATTATTATTGAATCAATGAGTTAAGACATGTGGAGAGGAAGTAATTAAAAATTTCAACATAATAAATTTTATGGTTATCCAAAGAAAAGAAAAGAAAGTACCATCATTTTTTTTTTTTTTTTTTTTTTGGTACCAGAGATCGAACTGGGGTCCTTACGCTTGCAAAGCAGGTGATGGAACCACTGGGCTAAACCCCCGGCCCAAAAGTACTATCATTAAAGGAGTAAAAGAATACAAAGAGGAGATAAGACTTGGATCAAAACTTTAAAAACAGATGAATGTAGATAGAGCAAAGGCCTGAACAGTTTGAGAGAGAAGGAAAATTTCATTTTTACTAAACGAATAAAAGCATAAATAAGAGTGAAGATCAAAGGCGGTCAAGACACAATTGTGAGTAGACCTGGGAGTTCATAAGGTTGAGCTGTATCTCATTCCCGTAGGAAACCACGAAGAACTGATGCTTAGTGCCAGGAGGTCATGAAGTTGCTTTTGTAGTTTTGTTTTTTTGGTTCCTGGGGTCGAATTTGGGACCTCGTGCCTGCGAGACAGGTGGCAGTGGCACTGAGCTACATCCCTGGCCCCTGCTTTTGCAGTTTGATGAAGGATATTAGCATTTTTATTTTATAGCCCAAAAGTTCATTAACATAATCTAAATATATCAAAATATGAATGTATTTTTAAAAGTTGCCTATTTTGAATACAAAATTCAGGGAAAGATTAGATATTCTTCCTTGAGTATTCTTTATTGTTAGTAACTCTGAAAATCATTAGAATAAAGACCAGACAATCGAGTGTTCAAGTGCTTTCATAAAGAAGCAGAATGAAGAGATCCAATACTGTCAAGATCCACTCCACCAACTTTTTGTGCTTTCAGAACAGTCCTAGGCAATTAATCTTTGGAACTGCATAATGTTAACATGTATGTATAAAAGTAACATATCAAGATGCAATATTTAAAAAAATTAAATTGCATTAATAAAATATATTTAAAGAGCAGTATATTGGGAAAAAAGAGGCTTTAAAGAACAGCAGTATGTTAAAGGGCAGGTGTCTCCTTTCCCTTAAGTGACAGGTTCAAACCGGGCAGTGGAAATCTGTTCATAACGTTGCAAATAGACAAGAGCTTTGCTGTTGTTTTCTACCGCATTCCATTTCTTCTGTGTGAATTTATCCATCAGAATGTTTATAATCCTATTTCAAAACTATCAGCCTCTTTACCCTATAATAATAACTAGCACCATCACCGATCAAATAACATATTAATACTGATAATAATAATGGCAACTTATTTTTTTTAAACATGGGCTTCCCTGTTGTGGAAGATTTACCCCCATGAGGAAGTGACAGAAGAAACACTGTAGTTTCTAGCTGTGGTACCTAAACTCTTTCCACCATAAAAATAACTTAAAGCATAACAAAAATGTTTTCACCCTCAAACTGAATAATGGGAATAAACTCAAAATGACCTTGGAATGCTAAAAAGCACAAGTGATCTCTACAATAAATATATGATTTCTCTGGTGGGTTTGAAGGTTCAGACCTAGGCTGGCTTACAAAAGGAGCAGGCACTTTAAAAACTGCTAACAAATCTTTCTGAAGGCAGGAATTTGTGTCCCACTATCCAAAAATAATTAGATAAGTAAATAGATAGATAATACAAAAGGATAAAGAGCAAGCAGGAAAGGTATCTTAACAGAAGACGCATAATTCTCCTTTGGTGTGAAACTGTAGGGCATTTCAACTATAGTACACTTTTATTCATACATCAAAAAATATCCACATCAGTGTGGCCATTAAAAATGGCAAAAGTAAATCATTTATTTTTAATTAATAATATTCTAGGCCATTCAGCTTGGAGATGACTGGAAGATCTTAATGCTTGCAAAGAGAAAGACTCAGTCAAGTGATAGAATATATAGCAGAGAGACTCAATAGATGGCACTATTCCCTCTGCTTTGAGCTCATTCTCCAAGATGACTTAGATTTCTAGGAGACAAGCGTGCTGGACCCTTCTTTTCAACTTTTTAAAAAATTTATCTTCAGCCATTCACCTATGTCTTATTTGCTGTTCATTCACAGTAAAACACATATGGATTCCTTACTGCATCACTCTCTCTTAGGTTGCTGCTTCTTTTAAAATGTCTTCTCTGAATCTGGGAAATCTATTCTCTACCAATTTCTCATTAATTTGAGTAGCATCTCCGGTGCTGACCCTTCTCTGAACTTCTCCCACACCATCCTGAGTCCTGGCCAGGTCTTTTCTTGCTGCACCTAGAATGGTATATGTACTTATCGTATATCCAAAGCTCACACCGTGAATACTAAAGACCCCATTAATTGTGTCATTATCCTTCTGTGGAAAACTGGTTCCTCAGAAAAGAGAATAATTCAGTGCTAATATGTGCCACATAAAAATAAAAAAGACAACATTGCATTCCTAATGTGTTCCACATAATAAATACATATTTGCTGAATGAATAAAATGAATGAATACACTCTAACATTAGCTCTTTTCTAAACCTCCATTGACATATTAACCCTACCATACTAAAAGAAACACTGATGCTTTGCCTGAATTTTCCCTTAACTCTCATGCTGGTTCTTCACTACTTTTTAAATTTATTTTAACTGATCCATAAAATATGAAAATTGAACATATTATTAGGTACCATGTTGTGTTCCCCTGTTTGTATACATTGTACAATGTTTAAATCAAGCCTATTTATGTCTGCATATTTTTATCATTTCTATGCGGTGAAAAACTTCAAACTCATTTCTTAGCTACTTGAAATGTGCAAGATATTATTAGTTTCTGTACTCACCTTACTATGCAGTAGTGCATAAGGACTTCTTGGTGTTATCTTGCTTTTTGCCTGTAAGGACTTTTAATTCTCTGCCTTTTAAATTTTTTATTTTCTTGCTTCCACATTAGTTTTGAAGTTTTCATAGGAATTGGTTGTTTATTCCTTTGGATTATTCTTAATCATTAAATATAAAACAGAAAAGATAATAAAATATACAAGGATTTTAAATTTTATATTCTACATGCTTATATTTTGGAATCAAACCCTGAGTTTGAATTCTATCTTCATGTAATTACTAGTGATGTGACTAGACTATGCTTATTTAATTCAATTAAATTCAGTTCAGAGAGCACTTGCTGATGTAGTATTATGAACAAAATTTTTTACTGATTACAGGGAGTACCCAGTCCATGTTCTTATGATGGTGCTACTTTTGCAGGAAATATTTTTAACCTCACAATTCAAGAGTCTGTGGCCTTATCTGAAAGAATAGAGATGACAAAACTTATGAAGGAAACTGAGTAAATGTTGTGTATGAAATCTACCAGTATATGGCAAATTTAAAGTATACAATGTTTGTTTCCTTTCTCTGATTTCAACTAAAGATAAAAAGTAGCAGCCTGTTTCTTTCTTGTTGATGTGACTACTCTTTTTTCTTCAGTAATTATTTGAGCTCAACATTTGTTTACAACCCAACATGGTAAATAATTTTAAAATATTTACATGTATAGATAAAGGCACACATTTATACATAAAGCAACTTTAATTTAAGTGAAAATGGCCCAAAGATTGAATTCACAATTCAAAATCTAATTTTATTTTTAATGGCAAGTAAATTTAGAAAGTACTGTGTACTTCCTCCCTCTGTTAGTCAACTTGTTCACTCTAATATTGGTCTATAAATCAGAAAATTGTATATATGCTATATTTTTAAATGAGAGAGTTAACTGAGTTGCATGATTCTGCCACAGACTAATGATTGAATTCAGCAAAATAATTTCCCTCCCGTGGTTTCCTTATGTGTGTAATAGGGACAGCATTACTTATGTCATAGTGGGATTACTAAAACTAAACATGATATTTGCACACAGACAGAGCTCAAGAGTATTTGTTATTATTAATGCTACTACACTAATTCTGCTTTGAGTTCATCAGAGATAAATGTGAATACTCTGAACAATCTGAACTAAATGATTAAAAAAACGTTTCTATTCCAGCATGAGCGTATTAGGAGCCCACCTGCCAACATGTGTCCAGCAAAACTTACTAATTTTGCACATATATATAGTTAAAATTATACATATGTGTTGTTATATACACATATAAAATGATTAATATACATATACATAATATTTAATAAATAGTACATACACATAATATGTAAATATACAAAATTTCACTCTAAAAGAGGTACTAAGAGTGTAGGTATTTGTTCAAACACAAAACACTACCCAGGTTCATGTGGACATTTAGTCGAAGTTCCTGAATAAATGTTTCTTTGTTCCTTATAAAGGTCAAAAGCGAATTCTTTGAAAATATCAGCATAAATAAAAAATTAGCTAGAGAGGATATAGAAAAAATAAGTCTCAAATTACTAGAAAAAGAAATGAAAGAAGAAAATTACTTTTATTTTTATAGAAATGAAAAAAGATCAAAGGAAAATAATAAAAACAACTGCATGTACCAAAATGAGGAACACTGATGACGGTGAAAATCCCATAAAGCACAAACTGCCAACTTTGATTTAAGAAGAATTCAGCCACCTGAATGAATCTATAATAATTAAAGGGATTCAATTAGTCGGCAAAAACTATCCCTGCCACCCAAGTCTAAGCTCAGAGGTCTTCACAGTGAACTGCTGCCAACTAAATAATACTAGCAGTTCTTCTTAAACACACACACACACACACACACACATACACAAATAGTGCCCAAATAATCTTATGAGGTATATTGCCATGGTGAAAATACAAATAAATATGTCACAAGCAAATAAAACTAAATAAAATTATAGACATTTTATAAATAGGGACACAAAAATCCTAAATAAAATGCAATTATTTAAAATTTTATAACCCAGGATCAAGTGGGAATTATATGAGAACTGAAAGCATTTTTGTTATCCAAAAAAATTCTGAAAGTAACATACTATATGAGCAGAAAATGCTTTTTAATTGATCATGTAAAAAAGTCAGAAAAATTTTTGTAAAATCCTAGATATGATTGCACAGTAAAAGTTCTAAGAGAATCTGGATATTTAAAGGAACTTTTTAAATTCATAAAATGCTTATATGAAAAATCCACAGATAGCGTGATACTACAGAAAATCCTGAGGTTTTTCTCACTTAGATCAAGAAGATATGAATGTTCATTTTTACCATTTCTATTGCACATTCATACTACAGGCTTTATCTAGAATAATTAGGCAAAGAAATAAATGAAAGACATTCAGAGTCGAAAGGTGACTGATTATACAATTGCTTATCACAGATGACATGATCATGTATACATAGAAAATCATAAGAAATCCAAAAAATGTTTTTGGAACGACTAGGCCAGTTATGGTGAAGGATGCCACATAAATAAATACATGAAAATCAGTATTATTATTATTCACTTGTAATGAAAAATCCAGAAACAAAATTAAGAAAAAAATCCCATTTCCAATGGACCCAAAACAAAATATATTTAAGTAAATTTAACATATAAATGAATACATTTTACTTACAATGATCAAACATTTTTTTTAAAAGCCAAATTTCTAAATAAAGTTAAATTTCTAAATAAATGAAGAGCATCTATTTTTACAAATCTCATCGCTTCTCAGCCTTTTGGCTAAGATCAAGTGTATTTTTACAGATCTGAAATTGTAGAATTGTTAAAATGAAAATAACTCCAAGATTGATCTATAAATTCAGCACAATTCCTCTCTGTAATAGTGTGACTACTTAGTAGAAATTCACCAACTGATTCTAAAATTCGTGGAGAGTTGTAAGAGCTGATAAGACCCAAAACAATCTTGGAAACAAGAAAAAATTGTAATACTTGCATGTTTTTATTTCAAAATTTACTACAAGACTCTAGTAATCAAAGCAATGTGGTTTCTTAATAAAATGCTCATATGAGTTAATGAAATAGAACTAAGTTGAGAAATAAACCTAGTGCATATTCCACAAATTTTCAAGGTTGATAAGATTATTCCATGATGAACAAAATGTAGTCACCAAATGACCACTGAACCACTGGATATCGATGTGCAAAAGAGAAAAATTGATCTGGGCATGGTGACACCCATCTGTATTCTGAGTAACTTGGGGAGCTGAAGCAAGAGGGTCGCAAGTTTGAACCCAGCCTGGGCAACATAGCAACTTAGAGAGAACCTGTCTTTAAAAACCTACAAATTAAAATGGGGATGGGGGTGCAGCTTAATGCATGGGCCCTGGGCTTTGATGCCTATTAAAATAAAATTAGACAATTATTTCAGTCTCTTTATAAAATTCCTAAATAGATAATCTAAATACAACCATTAGAATCATCAGAGTAGATTTTTCTAATTCCAGATTTGGTAATTGATTCTTAGGTATGACTGCAAAAGCATAAAAAAACAACCAAGTGTAAAAATTATATATAAATTAGAACTTAGGAAAATGAATCACTTCTATGATACTGTCAAGAAAATTTTAAAAAATCAGCTTGAAAAATGTGTAACATATTTGCTAAATGTAATATCTGATAGTGAACTAAGATATATAAAAATAATTTCAACTCAATAATAATAAAACATTATTAAAAAAGACAAAAGATCTTCATAGATATTTTCCAAAGAAAATGAAAATTATGTCAGTAAATGAAAAATTTCTCAGTATTAGTCTTCAGAGAAACATTAATAGAAATTACAATGGAGTTCTCTTTATATTCACAGGTTATAATAAAAAAAGTCAGATAATAGCAAGTATTGTTGAATGTATGGAGAAATCAAAACCTAAGTAGTCTTCTGGAGGGACCATAAATGGTGCTGTTTGTTATCTTGAGAAAATTTCTAACAGTTCTGAAATGATTAAAAACCATTATCACTTAATTTAGCAATATTAGAAACATTTCTAAGAAAATCAAAACATTTATTCACCATCAAACTAGTGCAATAAATGGCTCTATCATGCCTAATAACCAAAAAGTGGAAAGAACCATTAACTGACAAATTTAAAGCCATTTGATTTGTCCATACAGTATACTATTCTGCCATCAGTAATCAGTGAAGTGGTAATACAATCTGAACACGATCATTTCTTGAAAATATGATTTTGCTGAAATGAAATCAAGCATTGTGATGTCTACACTTATCTGTGAATATTAAAGCACTGAATTTTATATTTTCAATAGAAAAATATATTAATCATAATCTACTATTAAAATAATAAGTATATATATATATGTGTGTGTGTATATATATATATGTTACTGCAGTTACTGCACCACGCATCAGCATAGTGGTTTGGAAATTTTAAACTAGTCCTAAAAATATAAAATCCATTTTCCAAACACCTTAGTCACATCCATATTTAATTCTTTTCACCTTCCTGCTAGACTTTCACTGTTAATCAACTACCATGCAGCAATGATTTTTTCAAATTTGCACATTTTCTAAGTTCATGTAAAGCATAGATGGTAAGAGAAACAAACTACCATCTAATCACAAACCTCCACTACCAGATATATACTAAATCCTATCTATCATAATGTCCCATTTGGCAGAGGGAAAGATTTAGGTTCAGAAGTTTTGAGTGACTGTCTGAAACACACATGTTTTAGTTACTTTTCTCTCCTTGCTGAGACAAGATACCCAACACTGTTGAAAGGTGAAAGGTTTATTTAGCTCACAATGTGTAGAGATTTCAGTATGTAATCAGAGGGGCAGCAGTTCATGCAAGGAACTTTAACAGCCTCTTTCTGCCCCTCTTATCTTAACGAGACTATGGGGATTAGGGCAGTGCCAAACCAAGCAGTATATTGATTTAGAAATCACATGCCCTTAATCCTAGATTCAGGCACCTCTGAAAAAGCCACCTATGACCACATGAGGCTTTGGGGGACATCTAGACCCAAACCATGACAACATTGCTACCTTTGAATGAAGTAAATATCTGAACATAATTTAGTGATTTATAAACCAGCTCTATTTCCCTCGATGAATGTAATGATTAGTATCTTCTAAAAGCCAAATTCTAACATGAATTGGGAGTAGTTGTGGAGAAAGTGGCATCATTAAAATTGTGTTAAACCCCGGGAAACTAACATGTGTTCCTTAAGATTTTTATCTTATGGGATGAGTCGCTTCCAAATTCCGATGTTGAAGCCCTAGCTCTGTATCTCAGAATATGATCGCCTTTGGGGACAGATCTTTAGAGAGATGATTAATTTAAAATAAAGTCATTAGGACTGGCTCAAATCCTCACTGACTAGTGTGCTGAAAGGTATTCTACATGCAGAGATGGGCACACAGAAGAAAAATTCTGTGTGAACTTCATGAGAAAACAACTATTTTGTGAGCCAGAGAGGCCTCAGGAGATACCAACCCACTGACACTTTGATCTTTGCATTTTATTCTTCAGATTTGTGAGAAAATACATTTCTCTTATTAATCCTCTCATCCTGGGATTTTCTCACGGCAACACTAACAAATTAATATTATCCTCCAGGTTTAAAAGGCAGTTTTTGAATTAAATATTCAAAGAACAGAACTCTCCAAGTTTGTACTAGTTTTCTATGTTCTGATTTTCTCCTAGGCAAAGCTTTCAAAGGGTGCCTGGGTGGCATCTTTTGAAATATCCAATACTGGACAATTCTTTGAAGCAGAGGTCAAGTTTGCATATAATTATTTGTTTTGCTCTCCATTGCCCAGTTTCTGTGGTTTACAATCTTATCGGGATGTTTTACAGTGGTCATTATATATACATCTGAAACATGACTGTCACTGACCATAAGAATGATAGATTAGTCAATAACTTCTTTTCTTGCTTTCAAGAAGAACAGTGCAAACTCCAGATCATTTCTTTAAGAGGAGCACACATGAACTGACGCACAAATGTTTTGATGCTCTCCTGGCCCTTGGTGTGAAGATACTGACTATTATTAAATGAGCCTTTGTTAGAAAAACTGGAATCTCAGTCATCTGGACTTGGTGCCTTCAAAAGCCAGAAATTCCTTTTGCATCCCTAACCTACCACTTATAAATTTAGATACTCTTTGGATAGACAGAGAAAAAACATTTTAAATACAACCATATATCTTGATTTTTATTTATGTGATGATGATTAGCAAAGTGAAATCAGCTGTTATTCAGAATTGATTTTTATCTGTTTTCAGTGGAGTGCAGTTCTTTTTAAAGAAGAAGGTTGCTTCTTATTTTTTTTATCTGTTTTGATTGTTGCTTGTCCCTGTCCCTTTTAAGTCTCTGGCTGGCTAAAGCTTTGAAACTAAACATCCTCTTGTTTCTTCCATTGCTGTTTCCATTCCGTGTCCGCTGTGGTGGGGCTTGACAGAAAAGAGCAACAGCAAACAGATGCGGTGCCATCCTGTGCCTCCCGAGCATAAATGGTTGTTTCATACTCCTTTGAAAACAAATACCATTTTATGCACCATTTCTCAATAGTGCAAAAAAATCCTTGCTTTTGTCATTTTTCTGGACAGCTAATGTCATGATTGAACCTCATTCTCTAAAAGGTGATATTTACACATTTTTCAGAACTTCCTACCTCTCTGAATTACTTCAGGTAAAAATTTTGTAATGCATTATCAGAAGCTCTTGAGAAAATCAGCAAATTGAGGAGATGCACGGTTTGATTTATTAACTTGCCTCAAAAAATCTACTATGTATTCAGCAGAGTTAATGGTTTTTTTGTACTGAATCATATGACACATTATAAAATATGTACATGGTACATAATCTCTACAGCATCTGTAGATTTGTTTCCTGCATACATGAATTCATAGTGTTCTCAAAATAATTCTATCACATTTGTTCCCACTCTCTGAGCCATTTGAAAATGATCCACAGCCAGAATGAGTACAATACTAGACAAAGAATATAATATTTTGTCTCTTTTATCGATTCATGTATCTATATTGCCAGAAATCATGCTAAGTTTCAAAATAATTCTTTTATTGGGGTGCAAAGAATCTGGGGTGCAAAGAATCTGGGGAATTGACTCTCATTCTTTTGGCCCTAAGGCCTATTTAGGGATAGTGGGCGGGTCCACAGGAGACATGTGTGTTTTTTGTAGCAAAATTCTAGTGAGCTACGTATTTGTTTATATTTGTTTCTCATAACCTCCCATACCAAAGAGTAAGGTTGCCATATTTAGCTAATAAAAGTAGAGGACACCAGGTTAAAATTGAATTTTATGATAAAGTGCAAATAAATCATTTTAGTGTATGTGTTCCCTATGCAACGTTTGGAATACAAGTGTAACTGGTTTAAGACTACTTCCTAGAACTGGAAACAAGGGTTACAGAGGGATTGTGGGCTTAGGTCACAGTGCAATGGCAAAGAGGAAGTTGAAATACCAATTGGAGCTGTTGCTGATATATTATTTCTGAAGCCAAAAGATAGAGTCAAAAATGAGGATGAAGGGCAATTATTTTTTACTTGGGTACATATGTAAATAGAGATGAGAGCACAAAGGGAATAAATGTATGGGATTAGTAGATGCTTGGTTTGTGAGCAAAATAAATTACTTAAATAACCAGATGTATGTTTTATGCTTTAGTGGCTAAATCTACAGAACTATTTATCATAGATAGATAGATTGATAAATAGATTTAAGAAAACAGAAATCTTGACGTATTGCTCATTATATATATTACATACAGCATCAGAAATCTTGACATATTGTTGTTATTATGTGTAGTACATGTTGCCCAATTCTTGAATAGATGTTGTTTCTCAATACTTGAATGAAGTAGGTAACTAGTTGTCTTCAACTTGCTTATCTGAATAAAAATACTTAAAATGATTTACAAAGATGCTATTATAAAGTGGCATATTTTTCACCATTCTAAGTAAGGATATGGATGGATACATTACCACCTACTACTAATGTAAAAATGTCAAGTATGAGAGGTCAAATAATATACTATCAAAGGTTATGTCAAGATTTTTTCATATATTTAAAGAGACAGTTATTAGTAAGTAAATAACAGTGGAAAGAAGGAGAGAACAACACCTTATTGTTAGAAGTTGGAATTTTGTAGTAGTCACATCAATATCTTTTAGAAGCATGTACTCCAGTGCTTTCCAAAGCTGATATATGCTAATTTCAGAAAAAGCCGAAAATAGCATCAGGAAATTATGATGGCCAGGTCAGAAATTTATCAGTTCTTACACCTTGAGTAGCAAGGAGAGAAATTTAAGTCTCCAAGTGAGACTTGTTATAGGCATGTGGGTAATTAGCACTCAGCAAGAGGACAAGTAAAGAGAGAAAAGGTGACAATTAAAATCAGTCTTATGGCAGCTCCTTAATAGTTCTTCAGAGCAAGAGGTTTAAAATATGATTTCCTTTGATTTCACAGACAATAACAATATCTATACTTATGACAATCATTCATAGGGTGCTGACCTTGAGCCAGCCCTTTCTAAATCTCAACAGACACAACTACATAAGGAAGATATTTGTTATGGATTAGATCTAAAATGTCTCCCCAAAATCTCATGTGTTCAAAGGTGGAGTTTTTGGAAGGTAATTAGGTCATGGAGATACTACCTTCATCAGTGTATTTACTAGTCCATTGGTGAGGGCTAACCTGAACGTGCTATTAGGAGGTGGCAACTCAACTGGAGTAGATAGTGACAGGGGGCTTTTGGAGGATACATCTTTTGCTCTGGCTTTTTCCTTTCTTTTGGATTTCCTGACTGCCATAGTTTGTGTATCTTTCCTCCACCATTTCTTTCCAGCTTGCTGCTTCTACCTTATAGCCAGCCAATCATGGACCCAACCTTCTGTACCCATGAGCCATAATAAGCTTCTCCTCCTTTACATGGCAACAGGTATTTTGTCCTAGCATGGAAAAGTTATTAATACAATATGACATTTCAAGTTTTCAAGGAGGGAACTGAGGCTCAAGTAAATTGAATGATTTAGCTAGAATTTGAACCACTCATTTAAAGCATACTTTGTCTCTTTATTTTGTACCCTTAGTAAGTAATGAGAAGGATGATTGAATTTTACACTGTTCAAAACCTCAATGGCTATCTTCCTATTTGTTGTGGCTATGTCTCTTCCTTAGGAACACTTACCAAAGCCATGTGTTGTCATGTTAGCGAAGTATTGATCAGTCTAGAGTGATATTCTATCATAACATAGCTGGTGCTTTCTAGCTTTCTCTGGATTTGTTGTGGCAAAGCAAAATGTTTATACATGTGGTTTTGGCTTTCTACTTTCATGCTAAGTTTTAAAAATTATGAAAATATAGGGGGAGGAGATTTAGCTCGGTGGTGCTGCTGCCTGCCTTGCAAGCGCAAGGTCCCGAGTTCAATCCCCAGTACAAAAAAAAAAAAAAAAACTTATGAAAAGATAAAGGGAAGATTGTGAATGATTCACCCTGAGGAATGTTTCTTTGACTAGAGTAGTCATATATCAAAGAGTGGACTTGTTCTATTTTTGCTCCTTTGTAGAGCAGTTCACCATTTCAGACTAGATGAAATATTTATTCAAACTGGGTTTAAAGTAATCTATTCATACTTTTTCACTTCATCTTCATGCAAGAATTTAGATTGTGCTGATCAAAAACAAATCACCTAAATTTATAATTTTCCATTTTACATCTAAGTCTGTTATCCACATTGAATTAAGTTTCCATGAGGGGGTTGAAGGGAGGCCAGGGGAATGGGGAAAATTAACCAAGATGTATTATGTAAAGGTAAAAATTTCCAATGACGAATGTCATCATATTGTACACCTAAGATGTAGCAATAAAATTAATAAAAAAAAGGTTTATGTGAGGTGTACAATTTAGAAGAGCTTATTTTGATAAGTCATTTAATTGTTCTGTTTAAGCACCATTATTGAAAGAAAACTATACCTTCTCTACTGAAATTATTTATTCTTTTGTTAAAAATCAATTATACATATTTCTGTGTACCTGAGTTCTGTATTCTACTGTTCTCTGTGTCATATCATTCCATTATTCACACATTATCTTGATTTCTGTAGCTATGTTCTGAGCATAGTTCCAAGAAAGATTACTAAAAATGTTGAAGCTTCTTAAAATTTGGACCTTAAAGGAGCATTCCCCATCTATATAGATTTTAAAATAAGCTCACCTAAATGTCAAAATGTCCTGAGATTTGATGATAATTACATTGAATTAATATATTATTTCTGGTAAAATAACTATATTGTTTCTTCCAATTTATAAACACAGCTTTCTTTTTTTTTAATGTAGAAAACTTTGTTTCCAGTACACACTGGTTTCTTATACAGTAAGTTTTAAAATTTCAATATGAAACCCGCTTAATTTTCCTCATAGAGATATTTTACATGTTTGTTTAAATTTATGGATGTTTATCTTTGGAGCAAATGAGTGAATTTAGATAAGAATATATTTCTATTCTAACAATATGAACAGGCACAGTTCGGCTTCCTGGGAAAGAGAAGTAGGTTCTCTTCTAAGGGCAATGATGACACATTGTCCAAACACATATTCAAACTTAGAATGGACATTGCCTTCAAATAACCTCTAAATTAATTTGGTTATAATTATTTTTAGTCAGTATATAATATTTAATCAATTTTTTTCATGTTGCTCTTGTACCATGTAACTGTTAGGAATTCATTAGCATGTTGTGATATGTGTGTGTGTGTGTGTGTGTTTGTGTGATTGTTTTTAAATTCTCTGAGGTTTTCTACGTGACAAACAGTTTATTTTCAAGTAACCTGACAATTTTATTTCATTTAAAAAATATTTATGTACCTTATTTCTCCTATAATCATTGCAATGGTGAGAATATTTAATCCTATGCTAAATAAGAGCAGAATCCTTGAATTGTCCCAGATTTTAGAGGGAAACATTCATTTTTCCTTTTAAATATGAAGAAAGCTGTAGTTATTACACTGATGATTTTCATAAATTTGATAAATATAGGAGCCAATCTTCATGGCCTTGCCCTAGACAAAATGTTTTAAAACTCAACATTTCAAACATAATGGGTAAAAGAATAAATTGATAAACTTGATCTTATTGAAATTTAAAAGATTTTCATCTGTGGAACATCCTGTTAAAAGATTAAAATACTGTATCAGCTATAATCTTGTAGAAAATATGAGTGAAGTCAGTATTCAATAGAAGCCTTGGGTTTAGAATATAAAAAGAACTCTCAAAACTCAACAGAAAAAGTGACAATACAGATAGAATATGGGCAAAGACATGCACAGCTATTTCACCAAAGATGGGCTACAGATGATGAGTAAATACTTAAAAATATTTAACATCTTTCTCCATTAGGAAAGCACCAAAACCAAAATTGTATGCCACTATATGTTTATAACATAAAGTTCTAAAAATTTTGATAACAGCAAATACTGGCAAGGATGCAGATGTATTTTGACATTTACTTATTCTGTTAGTGAAATATAGAGTGGTATAGTCCCTTTGGAATATTATTAGAAGTACCTTTTATAACTACAAATGATCTTACAACACAGCACAGCAAATTCATTCTTTTTTCTTTCCCCATTAACTTTATTGGTACATTTTAGGTATAAAATACAGTTACATTCATCATTGGGATCTTGTACCATTACATGAGTCTCTTAGTTCTTATTTTTTTCCCTTCCCTTGCCCTCCCTTCACCCCTTCCACCCTTCTCTATTTGCAAAGATCTTGTTTCCATTTTTTACCTCTTCTCACGTATTTTCCTTTCCCTTTTTTCCCTTCCCCTACCCCACCCAATTCCCCTGCTCTTTTAGAACTTTTCTTCCTGTTACACAATATCAGTTATACATTTTTTAAATTCCAATATCTAGATCTAGAAAAAATTACCACAGATTTTACAGAATTTAAAAGGATACAGAAAGCATATTACAAAAAATCTTTTTTGAAATAAATTTAACAACTTTTAAGAAGTAACTTGGAAGACAAATTAATGAAACTAACTCTGGAGGAAATATAAAATTTGAATAGCATCTATTAAAAAAAGTATATTCCTAGCTTGAAAACCTACCTATATGACAACAGCAGGCTCATAAACATTTTAACTGATAAATTATATCAAACAATTAAAGCTGAAAAAAGAAGGAGCACTTCTCCCCTCATTTTAGGAACTCAACATTGTGCTAATCCTAAAACTAGATAAAGATAATAGAAGAAAAAGTATGAACATAGATAGAAATTTGTTTAACAAAACAAAGTATTAGAAGTCAGATCTGGCAGGATGTAGAAAGCGGTTTTGTTATAGAGATGGCAGTGTTGGTTCAGCATTGGAAGATCCACCCCCAAAAGTCATCATTTTAACAGAGGAAAGGAAAAAGCCATATGATTCTGTCACTAGTTGGAGAAAAAGTATTGCACTAAATTCTACAGCTGTTCTTGGTAAAAGCTATCAGGAGACTAGAAGTAGAACAGAACTTTCTCAACAGATTAAAGACATGTACTCCATACTTCCAGTGAGAACACCTTATATGAATGGAGAAGATACAATGCTTTCTCCTTAAGGTGAGCAACGAGGGCAGATATGCTTACTCTTTATCTGTCCATTAAACTTTGAAACCTAGGCCCCACCAAAATAGTGTGGCAATAAAATGACACAACTAGGATAAGATTGGCATGGCAGAAGCAAAATCTTTATATGTAGATGAAGTGATCATCTACAGAGAAAACACTAAGAAATCTCTAGGAGCCCCTAGAACTTGTACTTGAATTTAGCAGGATTAGAAAACACAAGGTATATATAAAAATTCAGGTCTGTGTATACTTGCTATAAATGAAGAATTGGATATTGAAATTTAAAAGTTATGTAGGAGTACAAAGGACCTAGAAAAATTAAAAACAAAAACAGTGTTGGAAGACATTTAGTACCTAATTTTAAGACTTCTTCTAAAGGTACAGTAATCAAGGCAATGTTGGTGTAAGGAAAGACATATAGATCTTTTGAACAAAACAGAGAATCTAGAAATAGAACCACACATATATGGTCCACTGAGTTTTGAAAGATTATTTAACATTAGCATTTTATACAATATGAGCTCAATTCAAGAGCCGAAGAAGAGATAGTATTTTCATCAAACATCACTAGAACACCTGGTATCCATATATAAAAAATTAACCACAACCCTTTTTTTCCATACATGAAAATACCTTGAAGGGATCCATAAACCTATATAAGAAAACCTAAAAGTATAAAACTTTAAGAAGAAATTATAAGGGAAAATATTTATGAATTCAGGGTAGGCAAGAACTACCTAGGATACAAAAGACACGATGTATAAAAGAAAAAAAATTGATAAATGAGATTGCATCAAAAGTTATAACTTTAAATAACATCATTAAAACGAAAAGTAGTCCTTAAACAGACCATATTTACAATGTATATAACCTATGACTAGAATATATAAAGAATTCTTAGTGCTCATTAATAGACAACCCAATTAAAATGTAGACGTAAGAAGATGATAAATAGCCAGTATAGCACAAGGAGTGGTGTGCAACTCTAGAATCAGAAAAATACTAATCAGTACAATAATAAGATTGCATTATACACTCATTAGGGAGATGAAGTTAAAAGTTTTAAAAGCCTTGTCATGACTTTTTCTTTTTGTTGGATTCTCCCCCTTTGCATTTAATTTGTCATGCTCAATGGATTCATTCTGCTGGGTTTCCTGGGGTTGTGATCCTCATTGTCTTTTCCTAGGGTATTGTACAAATTTTTTGGAGTGGTGTTTGGTATTCATGAAGTTCCTGAGGTGCTCTTTATCATCATAGTACCTTATTTCTCCATCAATTTTGAAAGATAGTTTTTCAGGGTACATCAATCTGGGTTGGAAGATGTTTTCCTTTAGGGCTTGAAATACATTACTCCAAGCTCTTCTTGCCTTGAAGGTTTGCATTGAGAAGTCTGCTGTGATTCTGTTGGGCTTTCCTTTGTATGTGATTTGTTTCTTTTCTCTTACTGCTTGTAGAATTTTGTTCTTCTGTTGGATTTCTGGAATCCTAACTATTATATGCCTATGTGTAGATTTTTTTTTATTAAGGCTAGCTGGAGTCCTATATGCCTCACTTATCTGTATGTCAAGTTCTTTTCCCCTCCTTGGGAAGTTTTCTGCCATCGCTTCTGTGAACAGTTTTTTTATGCCATCTGCACTCTCTCCTCTTTCTTCATTGACTCCAATCACTCTTATGATATTCTTCTTTGCATCATCTAGCAGCTGCTGGATTGATTTCTTGTGGTCCCTTACAATTTTAAAGCAATTTTTCTTTTCCTGATCACTAATTGCAATCTTATCTTCTATAAGTGAAATTCTATCCTCACATTGGTTCATTCTGCTGCGCAGACTTTCAATGGAGTTTTTAATCTCTTGGAAATCTGTTTGTATCTGTTTTATGGATTCCATGTGTTTCCTATGTTGGGATTCCATCATGTTCCTCAGATCCTCTATTTTTTTAATCTGTATCCTCTCTAGATTTATTAATCATGTCTTGCACCATGAGCAAAATCTTTGCTGTTATCTGAGTAATTATTTCTGATTTCATTTTTCCCAGATCCCCTTTTGTTGCCAGTTCAGAAAATCCAGGTGATTGAGTATCAGATTGTTCCATCCCGTTTCCCTTTGGGGTTGCTGTAGGTGATCCAGAAGTCTGTTTTTGAGGCTTGTTTATGTGTCTTCTCATTTCCATGGGTGGGGGGTCGGTGCTTCTGGCACCCATGCGTCTCACCTTCTCTGCCCTAGGAGCTTGGGATGGTAGTGAGGGAGCTTCCTTCCAGGTTCTGGGACTGGCACAGTTTCTCTACCCCAGGAGCCTGGGATGGAGTCAGGGAGCTTCCTTCCAGGTGCTGGGACCGTCTGGGCTTCTCTGCCCTAGGAGCCTGGGATGGAGGCTGGGAGCTTCCTTCCAAGTGCTGGGACTGGCTCACCTTCTCTGCCCTAGGAGCCTGGGATAGCAGCAGGAGAGCTTCCTCCCAGGTACTGGGACTGGTTCAGCTTAGTAAGTTCATTCTTGAGCTTATTCCAGATGAACAAAGATTTACTTTCACGCAGGAATTCATACATAAATTTATACAGTAGCTTTATTCATAAAAGCCTCATAATAGAAACTACCAAAATGCCTGATAAAGAGTTAAATGCAATTTAGTTCATCCATACTGTGAAATACTACTTGGTAATATACAGGAATGAACTTGCTACACAGAATAATTAATATCAGTTCTGAGAAAAAAGCCTTTAGCATAGGAATTATGTAGACTTGTTTTGATGTCAGTCACAATTGGGTTTAAGAGTTGGTTTCATTTCATACTCATATCAATGTTTTTATAATTATAACTTCTTACATTTCCAGACTGAGTGAGCTGTGTAATAAATTTTCATATGTTATAGTGACTTAACAAAGCACATGTTGGTTATCACCCAATGTCGATTTCCACACACCTGTGATCTCATATAAGGCTTAACATCCTCCCTCTGTCCCTGTGATAGTTTGGGCAATTCAACTTCTCGAAGTTCTAGGAATGAAATCATCACATGGGCCCTGCTCTAATCTCCTACCATGGGGCTCTCCACAACATGGCAGCTTGCTTCTGGAAAGGAAATAAGAGATTCTTACATAGGTTACACCAACCCATAAAAATCTCTTTTGATTAACTCAGAATTAATTGATTTTGGGTGTTTGTTTATAGCTGGAAAATTCCATTACTCTTGTTCTAGAAAGTAACCTAATCCTCGTGATAAAATCTCATCATATCTTTACTAACACTCAAGGAAAAGGAATTATGAAGATTGTTTGACTCAAGTTAGAATTATGTTATAATGATGTTAGTATTATGCCTACCAAATAGTCAAATGCATAGCGTTTATTTCCAACGTTGAGCTAATAGTATTTCCAATGTAATGGATTTAATAGAACATTTAAATAAGAATCTGAACCCCAACTATGGTATCCAAAAATATATGGTTTGTTTTATGGTTCTCATAATTAATAGTCATAGTGATATTGATATTAATAAAAAGAGCTTAAAATGTGCATAAAGCAGCATTTCAAAATTTTACATTGGCTATCTTTTGTTGGCTTAGAATCATGGATGATTTTTATTTTCTGTTTGTTTCATTACTGTATTATTATAACAGTCTTGCATTTTAAGGAATAATTACTGACACATGGCATTTCTCATGAGCCAGGCCACTGCTAAAATACTTTTAATAAATTAACTCATTTACTCCACATGTAAACCCATCTTAGATATTATAAATGTCCTTATTCAACAGTTGAAGAAGCTGAGTTAGATTAAATTACACACTCAACGGTATTAAAATAAAAGTAGTAATTTCAGGCAGACTGACTTTTATCATTACTAAATTCTGGCTTTCTATGAACAGAAATTGTTTTAGCACTAAGAAAAACAGGAAAGAAGTTTGTTGTTTAAAGGAAAACTGAATCTAGAGCAAAACAAGGACTGCTAGAATCTATTAAAATTTAGAGAGAAATATTTAGTTTGGGGTCTCCTCCCATCTCCTCTTCTTTTTTTTTTTTTTTTCATTAAGTTTATTGGTACATTTTAGGTATATAACACAGTTTTAGGTATATAATGCAGTAACATTCACCAGTGGATGCACATTGAGGCCATACTCTTAGGTGAAATAAATAGGACAAACGTGAAAATACCGACTAGTTTTGCTGGTGTGAAAAACTAAAAGTATAAATAAGGTTCAAATGGTATATTTGATAATGTGAAATAGGAAGAAAAGGTATAAAGGAGTAAGGGAAGTGGGAAGGGTATGGCAAAAGGAAAGAAGGGAAAAGAAAAAATATGAGAAAAGGAAAAAATGGAAACAAAGTTTCCTCCTCTTTTTTATTGAATATTGTTTTTTTTTTATTGTAGAGCGTCAAAGTTACTGAACCACTACAGTGGACTGATAACATCAAAGACAGTGCAGATGGAAAGAGGGAAGCTATTTCTCAGAGAAAATCTGCAGTTTCCCTGAGCTCAGTGCTTGTGGTTGAAACAGCCTTATCTTTATTCTAAATCGATAAGCTCCTCTCCAAGGGTTGTCCTTTTCTTTTCTATTTTGTTTTAAATCTCTTTGCAAGATCATCCTGCTCAGAACTCCCACATAGATGTGTTTGGCTAGAAAATCTGTTCCTCTTAGAGAATGATTCCCACCCAGTCGAAGACAGAAATCATTCAACTTCTTGAACTTCTTGCAGCATGTTTTGGGTAGTTTTCAAAGTCTGACTCTATCAGCACCTGAGAGCACATTGTGAGACGCCTGCAATGGCCATGATTTACCTTCATGCCTTTCTGCAAGTTCAGTGTGTTAAGCAACAGAACAGCTTTGGTATTCTCCTACAAAATGTGCTTCAAATGAATCCCCTTGACAACAGCTGCTCAACATTTGTTCATCCTTAGTCACTATTGTTAGAGAGAGATCTGTTTTCCTCTAAAATTTTAATTTTTCAACCGCTTCCGGCATTGTTTGCTTTCTGACCCTTCCTTCTGTCCTTTGCAAGTACATATATTAAAATAAAAATACCAAGGCCAAGTGCCTTGTTCTTGTGCCTGCACTGCATGTTCTGGAATTTCTGTTTTTGATCGGGCTTGAACGGAGTGTGCGGGTTATGGTGAGTAGGCAGAGAAAGAGAGGATGAGGGGGTGAAGGAGGAATCAAAACGGCTGCTTCCTTTGTGCTGTTTTTTCATCTATCTTCTCTAGGTATCATGAGGAATTCACAAAAGCAAAGTGGAAAGTCCATTAAGTTACATATTTGTTCATTCACTCATTACCTATGTTATGATCGGCCAATGTAGACAAAACATCATGCAAATGATGAAAGGAAGGTTTGGAGTTATAATGAGAAGACACAGGTTCTCAGGGATATGGAAACTTACTCTCGATACTAGCAAGTTGAAGCCAGCCTGACTGTGAGAGGCTGAGAAAGAACACACAACCTGAGCTTTCCCTGGCATGGTGGTGCATACATGTAATATCATGTGCTCGGGAGGCTGAGTCAGGAGGACCACAAGTTTCAGGCTGGACTGAGCAAGTTAATGAGACCTTATCTCAAAAAGATAAATGGTCTGAAAATGGGCTGCAATAGAGTATGCTTAGGTGCAGTTCCCAGGACTGAAGGACAAATAGAAAACACTTGGGCCCACCTCCCTCTCACGCAGGGGACACAGAGAGGAGTGAGCACACCTCCTAGCATTTACGTGCTGCCAAAACATGGGTTTTTATCTTTTTTTATCTTGGCACCAGCACAAGGTTGAAAGATCAGGGAAAGACATAAAACTTGAGGCCTCCACTAGGGAGGGTGGAAGAGGAATGAGTATGTTTCCAAATTATGGCTTAGCAGTCAAAACTAGAGACCAAGAGATTAGGGCTTCTGAAGGAAGGTGAAGAAGAAAGAAAAGAAGGAGAAGGAGGAGGAGGAGGAAGATGAGGAGGAAAAGGAGAAGGAGATGAAGAAATAAGAACAACCAGTAATCCCCTTTAATTATGAATCCATACTGCATTCTCAAGTTCAGAGGGATTTTTAGATAACCTGACTCACAAAGTTGTGTCTCTGTCAAAGGTGGCCCATAAAGACTGTATAAGTGCTGCTTTTTCAAATGTGCAGTTTTCAGTCCAAAGCTAAGTGGAAAAGGAACAATCAAGGAAACATGCAATCCAAGCGTCATAATAAATACTCACTAAAAACTCTTAAACAAACATGTATTAATTGCCTAACAAGTAATTCAAAAGGTTTTAAAGAAGCTCAATTAGTAACGATATAAAACAGACAACCAAACAAAATCAGGAACTTAAATCATACAGAAAATGAGAGTATCAACAGAGCTACAAATACACCTAAAGAACCCAATAAATTCTATAGGTAAAGAATACAATAAGGCAGCTGAAGATGTATTCAAGTTGTAGAGTAATTGCCTAACATCCCTAGCCCTTGCATTCAATCTTCAGTACTGCAAAAACAAACCGAAACAAAAATTATGTGAAAAAATTTACTAGAGGAATTTAACATCCAACAAATTAAAAAAAAATTATCAACAAAATGAATGAAATCTAATTTGAAATTATCCAGTTAGACCTGCCAAAAGAAAAAGACATATACAAGACACAAAGTAAGACAAAAGAGGAAAATGTAGGCCAGAGAACTACAAGACTAACAGAAACACATAAAAAAAAAGGTAGTAGAAAATTCCTCCCTATTAATAATTGTTTTCACAGAAACTGCAGAGCCCGATGAGCTGTCTTCATACCTGCAGCCATGGAGGCTATTTTTGTTAACAATCAGAATTTGCTAACTACAATTATGACACATAGTCCAAAGAATGCAGTAACCTCCTTATCAGAGTAATTAATCATTCCTCCCCTTTGAAGATCTATTGCATTGACTAATTGAACCATAATTCAAGTGGAGTGTCCCAGAAAAGACCACTTGGGCTCCATGTTTGGAGTCTGGCTGGCTCTGAACACTGCAGGGCCCCAGCCTGGCCTCAATTTCTGCATTCTGCACCTGCCCCCTTCACAGCAGGCTGATACTCCTGGAGGACTGTTTTGTTTGGGGAATTACTTGGCCAGGGCCCTTTGAACTGTAGTGTCCCAATGGAGTAGTAGATATTATTTATGTAAAGATGAGTGACTTTGTTTTTTTTTTTTAACAATGCCCTTTCAGAAATTTCTAACCACTTTGTAACTGCATGACAGCCTGGTGATAAGAACAGTTATTAAAAGTCTACCTTTTTTCAGAAAAAAAATTGTTTTCAATATAGGGGATTAACCTCCAGAGACAAAACACAAAACGACTCCTACTTGTAGTTACAGCTAATCCAGAGACTAAAGCAGAGGGGTATTGTGAGCTCAGGAATTCATGGTCAGCCTCAGAAACATAATGAAAGCCTGTCTCAAAGAAAAACAGGGACACAAAATAATAATACTAAAGGAAAAAATAAGGAAAGAAAACAAACAAGAGTGGGTGATTTCATGAAAATAAAAGACCCACGTTCTCATTATAGTTATTTTATACTTTAGGACGTACACAAGCTAAAAATGAAGAGTAAAAAAAGATACTCCTTGAAAATGGTAGCTACTGATATAAAAATAGAGTTTAAATTTAAATAACTGTCACAAGAGACAAAATTATTTTATAGTAATAACAATGATAAAAAAGGCCAACTCATCAAAAGAATATAGCAATTGTAAATATGTGTGTGCTCAAAATCCTGTGTGTGAGTTTATAAAACAAAATTGATAGCACTGCAAAGAAACAGAAAACCATAGAAAATTAATAGGAAACTTCAAAATTTCCCTTTAAATAATGAATGGGACATCTATATGTAGATAAATGATGGATGGATCAAAATGTGATACATACATAAACTTGTCCAAATAAAATATCAGAAAATCATTTTAGTTTAAATGCTCAAATAATCATTAAAGACACATATGAAAAATGTATTACACATTGACCATGGTTTCCAAAAAAACATTGCTGTCTATGAATGAACTCATTGCTTTGATGGAGTTTCTTCTTTAGGTTTGATGCTGAGGGTCTATGTGGAGTAGTAAATATAGTAAAAGGAAAATATAGTAAAAAGTAGCATACCCCCAGACTCTTGTCCAAAGAGAAGAGATGTCTTGTATTTTTTGATTAATGTAGTAGCAATGAATTTGGTTTCTGTATGAGGAAAAAGGAGATACTTCCATAAAATGAATGGATATCTTTTGTACATAATAACTGTTTTATAGTTTATTTGAAAGTGGCTTGTCTAAGAAATTCATGATGGATGTTAGGCTAAAAAGAAACTCAAGTCCTTGGACTCATAGTTTAGTTCTCTTCCTGCTAAATTACAGTAATATTAACCAGTAGGTTTCATGTCCACATCCTTAAGCTGCGGAATTATGTCTTTTGCCTGCTCATGCTCTATAGTTCTAATTGATTTACTGATTTATTTAATAAAGCAGATGTGTGCATAATAAGCAGTAACTGCAAACTCAAATGAAATCAGCATGGCTAAAGGAGAAATCTTGCTGTAAATTAATCCATTACACACATGCCCATGTATTTAAAATTACTCTAATGTTAATAAACTTTGTGAAGCTCACTGAAAGAAAATAAAAATATGTTCCTTGGATATTTTTATAAGAATATTTTTGTACAAAAATTATTATGACAATCTGTTTTGGTGATTCTTCAAAATATTAGATGCATACATAAATGGTCCCTTTATCTTAATATGTACTTTTATAATAAACCTAGATCTATTTAAACAACTTGGTAACAGGTACATGTTTCATTACTAGTCAGCAGGAGTGGAACAAGGTTAAGATGAGTCAAGAGAATATGGATATATAGACTTTCTTCAGTCTGAAAACACATACAGGTTAGAAAAATTGGTAGTGCTTTTTTTTGTATTACTCATTTTCCTCTTTTCTTGACATGCCATTTTCAGAAACTGCAAATCTTGTTTTGACCCACCAAGAAAATCATTGGGAGTTTTGGTTCTTTTCTTCTTCCTTGGGGTAATGGACTCATCCTGTAGAGGTGGCTGTCATTATTAGGTTCATTACTGCAAGGGGTTAATACCCGAGGCCTGTGGCTCTGATATCTTCACACTTGGACAGTGGGATTTCTTTCCTCTTTTAGCCATGTTCAGACTTTAAAAACTCAAGGCTGAATTCAGTCTAATATACGTAGAGAAACATTATGCTCACCCAAGTTACACATGCTTCTTCTTGGACAAATGTGAATGGTTTTGGGGGGCATTAAAATGATGTTTTTTGGGGGTTGCAGGGCCAAAAATCTCTCAGAAAATGAACTTGTTATCTTGGGTAAGATGTATCTGCTTGTTCTTCCTTTTGATTCTAGAAAAGATTATCTATCTCAATAAACTTTTATTCTGGTCTTTCCATGTTGAGATGACTCTGTACATTTTGTTTTAGTCTTATTTTTCACATGACCTCAAGTTAAATCCAGCTGCCAATGTGCACTGGAAATACATACTGTATTATATAGCTGGAGACCTCAGAATCTAAACACATTGTATATAGTATGTACATTACAATATTCAGAACAAAAAATGGTTGAAGGAAGTTCAACATGATGACTTTGCTTTTATTTGCATAACTCTTACATGGAGTGCTGTAATGTATAGCAGAACATAAGTCAACACTACTGTATTGTACTGTACACACAGCAAAAATTACAGTACTGTACTGTAGAAGAAGCCACCATAAAGCCACACTGACGCTCATGTTCCTGTGTCAAAAGTCCAAATGCAGGTTATAAGTTCCAGCTACAGTGGTAAGTCCTAACAGTGGTTAACCAAATAGGTTGTTAAATGAGGAATATCTGTATTCCAGATTTTTCACATGGTTTTGATGCATATTCAATTTGGAAAGCCCTATTTGAAAGCTCATTTTGTTTTGAACAGCAGTACTTTCTTTAGGTTATTGAGCAAAACATGCATGTTATGTGCTCCACATATTCTGCCTTCCATATTAAATAGGTATAATGTTTATTGTTGTTTGATGTAAGTTGGCTTTATATCCTGGGAATAAAGCTACTGTATAAATGCAGCATAATGGAAAGACCACCATGTTGATATTTTATGGAATATTCTGTTTCCTGAGCAAAGGGGTTGATAATTTCTTTAGCTTGAGAAGTTGCCCAACTATATATTGTATATATTGTTTGGGGAAACAAAAAAGAATTTAAATACTCCTTTCCATTAAGAATTAATTTACCATTGAAAAGAAAGTTTACAAATAGAAAAAAATAAAACAAAATAAAATAATTTTATAAAATAACAGAAACAGATGCACCAAGCAAGCTTAAATAGGGAGCAGGCGCGTGATACATGAAAATGCATGAATGAATATTGTAGTATGTTTTATAATTATCAGTATAATTACTACATAATTTATAATTATTTATACTATTTTTCTTGATGCTTCTACTTCCTAAAAATGTCACAAATTTTCTGATGACCATAAAGCTAAGATCAGCATTTTAATAATACTTAAGTCAGCCTTGATTTGAAACTAAACTAGGTAAATGGGCAATACTTGGCAGTGAGGTCTTTTGCAAAAAAATCCATCAATCCAGAAACTTTTAAATATTTAATATTTTGTATTTCCTCAAATATAGGGATTATAAGAGGAATTAGCCCGCCTTGAAAAATGTTTTTTCTTTAATTATTTAGTGATACTTGAGCAAAAGAGAAGTGATTAAGGCTGTTAACTAATATTTCTATTTTTAAACATCTATTCATTCTTTAGAAATTATTTTGTCTGGACATAAAGAAGGAATAAAAATAGATTCATATCAATATACTTCATGTTACAAAAATAGGGTATGTTATTCCTTTTCCATCTGATTTATTGAGTATAAGTTCTCTATTTAATTTCCCAACTACAAAATATATATTGTTCTCTTCTCATGTAAAGAAAATTTATTTAAAGAAAATTATAAGATCTTGGCTAATAAATTTTTCAAACTTAAAAAAATAGTACAATAACTAAAATCATTTCTGTGCAAATACATATGTAACTCTCAGGTTGGCTTTTATGAGCATTTTTAAATTTCTGATTTTTTTTTTTCATTTGGAAGTCACTTACAGTTAGAGATTCACTTTCTGCAGCAGACTAGACAAAACCAAACTATCTAACATGTTGAGAATCCAAGATGATTGATAGTAATATTTCAAAGTTACAATAAAATATTTTACAAAGCACCTTCAATATATGCTATTTATTTCAAAATCAAACAACTCCACTGTCCAACTTAGGCATACAGGTTTCCTCAATTTCTCAACATTATGTTTTAGTAAACAAGAAAGGAAAGATTGTGCATTTGGGAAGCTTGTGACTGGAAAAATTCCTTATATCGTGTTTTGTAGAGGTAACAGACTTACTTAGTCATTGCTCTGAAGTCTATATTAGTCTTCTCTTGTGAGAACACATTGCCACATTTCTGCTGGAGTAAAGAATGTAAATACACTGTATTGGAATTCAGTAGGTCAGATTGCTGAGTTATTTAACTGGGCTACAATAAAGGTGTCAAGACTGCTCTGTTCCTTTCTAGGTGTGTGGGGGAATGTTTCCCAGTATGCACAGCATCTACAGGATTTCTACATTTTCTGGTTTATGGGTCTTTTCTCCATCTTCAAAGGCATTAAGTGTGCCTGGAGTCCCAAAGGCTGCGTTCTCTCCACCAGTCGACAGAAATGTTCTCTATTTGGAGAATTCCTGCCATTAAATTGGGCTCCATTAAATGAAATGGAATAATTACTTAATCTCAAGAACTTTAATCTTACATTTGCAAGGTTTGCTTTCTAAGGCTATGTTTTTATGGGACCTGAGGAGATTTAACCAATGAATATCTTTGAATTCCATCATTCTTCTGCTTCATGTTTAGGGTTATTTTCTCAAGTACTAAGAGAAGAAAGAGATATGAAAATTTATACATAGAATTCTTTGTTATTGCTCTTTCAAATTAAAGCAAGTGAAAATATTCAAAAAAAGACATTCCTCTTAAAAGACAGTGACAGACAATATCTTATTTCTTACTAGTGGATAGAATGGGAAAATATTTTGCAGTTTGAAGAAACCATTCAGCCACTCTGATAGACTTTAGTCACAAGGGTTTCTGTATTTTAACACTTTTCCTTGAAGTAGAAAACTTGTCACTTATAACTTGGGAAATATACTCAAATGTCACTACAGGATTTTCCCTGCAGATATTGGCTCAATCTCCAAGTGGTCAAAAAGGCAGAGAGACTTTGGAAATGTGGGTAAAATATCACTTGATGCTTATCTAAAATCTACCACGTTTTCATCTTCAAATATTTGTCCAGATGCAGTATTTTACTTGGAGAAAAAAATTTAAAATATATAGAAAAAAGATAAAGGATGGATAACTAAAACTAAAATATAACAGACAGATGGACTTTGTAGGTGAAAGGGCTGCACTGAAAGTATTCTCAAGGGGGAGAAAAAGTACTTCAGCTTTCTTTTATTGCACAGGATACATCTGGTATGAAGTACAATCTGTTTAATTGATTGTGTATGCTCAGTAAGATGTCTTGCATTAAATCAGTAACTCCTTAGCACTTAAAGTCTTTGGGTTGCTTAAACCTTTTTTAAACATTTAAATCTTAATTTATGAATTATAACTGTTAATAAGAACACATTAAGTAACATTCTAGGTTGAATATTAATGAGCAATGCAGTAAAAGTACAACTTACATAAATTAAAATATACCACTCCAAGCACTGGTATTCATAAAAATATTTATATTATAGTAAGAAAATTTGACCTAAATATGTAAAGAAAATTTTGATATTATATTAATGTATATTATGAAAGAGTACTAATATATTATAAAATAATAAATATAAACACAGAGTTTATGGTTTAACTTATCAGAGTCTGTTTGTGCAGAGTAATTTTAAATGGACACACTCAGGTAATCACCAGAGTATGAGATTTTCAAATAATTTGAGTTTTTTAACACATGGGGAATTGTGAATATATATGGATGTATATTTGATCTTTAGGATAATATTATCAAAATAATGCACCTTTTACTTTTCTTGGATAAAATATAAGAAATAATATAATGCTATTGAGAAAGACATATCATGTCAGCAATGGTACAATGATAAAAACAACTTCTGTGTTTTTTTCTTTTTTTTGCCTCAGGGTCTCACTGTATAGTACAGGGTGGCCTTGAACTCATGATGTAGCCCAGGTTGCCCTCCAACTAGTGGTGATCATCCTGCCTCAGCATCCAGAATTCTGAGATTACAGGTGTGCATCACCACATGAGGAGAGAAACACAACTTGATTTCCATTTTATTTTCTGTGAAATGCAATCCCCTTGCTCAATACCAGTTCATGCAATTGATGTGGGCAAGACGCAAAGGGTGTTGTGGGAAGCTCTTTCTTGGAAGCAATTTTGGGGGTGATATTTGCTCACTTGGAAATTTTTTTCAAAAATGTATCTCACAAATAAAAATTTGAGATGAATTCTAATTTGAATGACACTTTCATTTTGAGCCATGGTATCTAAATTTACCAGAGAACTAAACATCAATACTTCTTTGTACTGTAATAAATGGCAAGAAAAAATAATACTGATAACCATGTATATTATACGTATAGGCAAGACATCTATTTATTTATAACACTTCATCCTGGTAGAAGCACCAGAATCATTATCCTTGTCCATCCTAAAATAGATTTTCATAATTTGCCAAAATGAATGTCAGATTATATTCATAGGCAAATCTGCCAAATACAAGTATTCTTTAATGAAAGCTCTCTTAAAATTCTTGGTTTCAAGATGAAGTCATGCTTGGGCAACTTACCACAACTGTGTCTCAAAATAATAGTAAAAAAAAATTAAAAAGACTTGGGAGCATACCTCAGAGGCAGAGTAAACTTTTATTTGATCCCCAGTACTAAAGAAACAAAGAAATGAACAATCTTTTTTGTCTCAACTAGTAGCCTCCACCTTTTTTTATATTGTGGAAGTGCCAAAATGCTTCTTCAGTCTCCTTCCTTCCCCTGGAGGTAGAGTTCTCAGTCTTTGGGTTCTGTGGAATACAGTAGCTTCTGTGAAGTCCTGTATTTGTGTGTATCTGCTTTTCTAGGTAGAAAGTGTAGATAGGAAATATGAATTGGAGCTTTATGCTTCAATTTGTTACCAACACTCTCAAAGCAGATTTGCTTGTTCCTAGGGTCCTCCAAAGTTCCTCTGAAATTATTCTACAATTTCCACTTCAGTTTGTTTTTTCCTTGCTTTTCAAAACTTGCCTGGGGTATTTTGCATTTGACAAACACTATTACACAGATTATGTTTTTTCCCTCCCCTTTTTGTACCTTATCTTTACAACATTTTATTTACATGTGAAAAATAAAATACCCGATGATTTGATGGAACAAAATAGACACTGAGTTGTATGTTGAAATTAAAGAGGTGAAAAGGAGTGGCTGGCCATACAACAACAGCATATTTGTATGTATGTGTGTAAGTGTGCACACGTGTGTATAGGAGAGAGAGAGGGAAGAGCAGAAAGAGGGAAAAAAAGGGAAATGTAGTAGGAATAAAACAAGGTTGGAGTGTACAAAGAACCAAACAGAATGAAGAAATAATGGCATAGTGAAAAAAGAAAGGAAAGAAAAAATGGATAAATTCATAGAATTAAACAATGTGATCCTATAGAACCATGTAGATTGTCATAGAACTTCTAAATTTTATGTGTTATTGTCTTTTCCCTTCAGTACATAGAGTAACACATAAAATTACATTCATGTTGCTTTTCATTTGTTGTTTTCAAATATTGCCTCTTAAGGAGTCATAAGGAAATTTGGGGGTTTCAATGTGCTCCTAGATTTAGCTTTCCTTTCTGTGATGCTACACAATAAACAATAGAGAGACATAGCATTTGAATATTAAATTCTACCACTATTTCTTAAGTCTTTCCTTGTCTTGATTTCTTTTGTCCTCTTCCCATTTTCTATGTTTCAAGTCTTTATTCCCTAAAAATAGTTCTACATGAACCAAGAAAATCTGTTCACAGAAAATCCAGGTTTATGAATTTCTGCATGTTTTCAAAAGAAATTTTTTTTAAAACTAAAAAAATTACAGCAGAGTTAAACATTGACAGATATCTTAGAAGTATTGCTGAAAAAAGACTTGATGGGAGAACTTTTTAATGTAAGTTACAAATATTTAAGAAAAAGTACAAGAGAGCTTTGCCTAGGGCCTTCCCCACCCTTTAGTATTTCCCTATTATTTCCATTCTCTGCTCTTCTTTCCTTCTTACTTCCTTTGGTTTTTTCTAATTCAGAAGGAGAAAATGGAAACTAATATTATTCTATTAAAATATCAAGACATATTTGAAATTACTATAGGAATAGTGAGCTATGTACTTTCAAGAGTCAAAATTTTGAATTACTATTAATGGGTCATAATTGCTGGCAGAAAAGATTAGCTTTTGTGGAGTCTATGCTACTGAGCTTTCAGAGTATGCAAAACATTTTCTTCTGGCTATACAAATTATTAATTAAGTAGGGAACATGGGAAAATATTATGAACAAACTAATGATTTCTGTTTCTTTTGCTGCTCTGTTTCTTTTTTTACTAAAAAGTATTTTCTTAGTAAAGTCTCAAGTCCTATTAAAATGATATGAACTTTGTTAGGTTTTTCTTAAATCAGATGTTTAACCAGATTTTTATTACACTTGAAAATAAGCTAGTTTGAGCTATGACCATTTTTTCCCCAAATGTGGACTACTGAACATTTATAGGAACTTTAGTTATATTGAATAAGCGACTTTATTATTCCAGAAATTTTGCAAAAACTCTCTATTCAGATATCAATTGACAGGTCAAATATGATGCAGCAAACAATAGTAATAACATCACTGAATATTTCATTTAATGTTAAATTGTGTTGATTTTTTTTCTTTTACTGAATTCTTTTGCTGTTTCAATTCTTGCTAGACATGGAAATTTGAGCATTTTTTTGTTTTGTTTTTCTCTTTAATTACTAAGTATATATAGGAACAATTAACAGCAAAATGCTCAAGAGAAATAAACAATAACACTTTTTAAAAGAAGTTGACCATTTAAAAAATTTTTTTTGTATGCCTCTTTTAAAAATACATATAAGGCATGGGCATCGTTAAATTTCATGCTCCAGTAGGGGAAATTGCACATTTTTATGAGAAAAATAAAGACAGCATATTGTAAAGGAAGAAAATAGTATTTACATTTAAAAATCTTTGCAAAAGCAAAGAGGATCAGAGATAGAGGAGACAGGAGGGATGGGAAGGCAGTGAGAAAGAATTCATATGTGTTAGGCACATCCACGACCTCCCCACAAGGAATATAACCATGGTCTACTGCAAAGATCTACTAATAAAACAAAGAAAATTAAAACTTGTGATTAACTTTAAATAACAGTTGGAAAATTTATCTGTGCCACATACGGTTATTATCAAGAAACTTCTGCAAGCAATGTATGACTTTCCTAAAACAAATCCACTATTTGATAAAACAATTTTGTATGTCTAAGTTAATTTTAGAGCATTTTTCTTAAACTTCTTCCAAGGCATTTACCTAATAACCAACTGTCCACCTATAAATAGCTAATAAAAGCACTTGAGTAAATCCTTTTAATTAAGGTAATTTGTGTCAAAATTTTTAATGTATAAGATTGGTTTCAATTATCATAAGCCATTTCCAAAAGCAGAAGGTCTTACTAGGAGTAAGCTTTCAAAGATTCTGAAAGTACTTTGTAAAAGCAATTTGCTGCCGTAGATGACGTAGACTGTCAACTGAACCCTGCGACTGAATATGATACTAACAGATGGTAAACTAATTCACCTCAAAAAGATAATTTTAGAAAATAAAAATTAACATAAATGGTAACAGATTTTTTTCTCTATTAAACTCAATCTTTATTTGTGTAATAAACACTACTTAAGTATTTCCTAAAGGCGTTTTTCCCTTCAGAAATTCATGAATGATAAGATATACTTAAAGCTGTTCATTTTTCTACATTATGTCTTATAACAATATGATGAGAATCATTGTAGACATTTGTTTAAAATCAAATGGTAGCTTTTCCAAATTAAGAAAATTTTGCTTTTAAAGAATGATTAGAAATAATTTAAAGTCATTAAAAAGAAATTCTCTTTATCAAGTACTCTAACCTAATATATATTAGAAGTACAGTCTTTTAGAAGAACATAACAGTTTTAATGTGAGATATAGGTGACAAAATTTGTGGAACATTCTTCTGTAAAATATTGCCAGAATTATTAGTGCACTTAAGACCCTTGATTCCCATCCAGGCATCCATATGTTTGGGGTTTATAACATTTAGTAGTAATGTAATTCCCTTAGAAGTGTCAGAAATAAGAAAGGGAAGGTTGTACTGGAGCTTTATATCAGATTAAGAAATAATTTTCAACTTGTGTTGCCAGAATGTGCAAGTGGAGCTCTCTTTATAATTTTCAAGAATAATGACAGAAAAGGGACTGTAAAACTCAACCTATCATCCGACTAGAGAGTCAATCAGAATTTATCTGTTACTACATTTTTGTATCATTTGTCTTCCATGGGAAATTCTATTTGAAAAATAAAACTGCCTGAAGATGGGTGTGTGTTCTTATGTCTTTCCTAGGAAAAGTTAAAACAAAGTTCTTTTATCCTTATGATAAAATTTCATTGTTTCTTTCCAAGTTTTATTTGGAAAAATATATATAATTATCTACATGTGGCAAAAAAAAGTATAAGGAAGTTCTGAAATAGGTACGACTCTTAAACCTGTGCTAATAGAATTGATATCTAGAATGCACTAGACTCTTCTAAAAAGACAGAACTGTTATCTCTAGGTGGATTCTTCTAGAAAGTCTGATCATCTGTAAAATCAAAGAAGCTAGAATCCTGGCTTTACCTATAATACATATATTACATCAGGTATAAAGAGCTATAACAACACTACCATCGGGTTATTTCCTAAATAAGAGGCAAAAGACTGAAATACTTACATAATTAAATACTTAAAACATTTCTCTGGCTTTCAATCTGTCCTTTTTTTTATATATGAAAAGCAACCAGTATTCATTGGCCTTTTCGTACTTTTCAGGTACTCCTGCTATAAAATAAAAATCATGGAGGCCATTGCTTAATAATGAGTCTCTGCCTAAACCCCCACAAACCGGACCAAACCAAAATGTAGTCAATAATACTAGCTTCCACAGTACAAAAATGATAAAAAACCAAAACCTTAAGGAAGCAGATAGATCCCCAGACAGACCCATTTTTTTCCCCTGAAAACAAGTGAGTTCATTCTACTTGACTGAGACAAATAAGGAAATTTCCACCGCTTTAACCCAAATCATAAATAAATAAATAAATACATAAATAAATAAATAAATAAATAGCTAGCTAGCCTGCACTAACGTAATGTTAGTGTGTCAGATTTGTTATTAATCATTCTCTTTACTTTGTTCCCACCTTATAAAATCCAGGGTGGCATTACCTGCTAAAACTTCAGTGTCTATTTTGCAGGGTGGAAGCTTCCCTGAAATACAAAACTCATCTGATTTGATCTATAAATGCATTTTGTGTAATATCTTTTGACATCATAATCATTGTCTTCTCAGAGACTCAAAGAGGCTTTAGGGGATTATACTATACAGATTGTCTTCTCTTTGCCATGTTTTCTTCCCCTTTCTCTGGATATGTCCTCCATGATCATGTTATAGTCAGTGATGATCTGCTTGATGGATTGTGTAAATGGCTTATTTATTTATCTATCTTGTTGACTACAGTCTTCATAAAACACAAGCATCTGGAGGACAGTTTCATTGCCTGTCTTGTTTATCAGCCTCTTCCACAGAACTCATAGAAAACACTCATTAAATAACTGTTGACTAACCAAAGAAACAAATTTAATTCAAGGTATATTCAGCAACCTATTGCATGAGAAAGGATTGACTATCTTCTTGCTAATAAAAAACAAAATGGCTTTCTCTCCTTGAAAAATCATCCTTTTGCCTATTCTTCTTAAACTGGTGTGTAAGCTGACCTCCCAGGGAGATGCATACTACTGATTGACATACACTGATTCCTTTTTTAATATGTTTTTCCCAAATGCAACAGCACACAGTTTTATGAAATGCAAATATTGCTGAGGAATAGATACAACTGCACTTGAACCTTTAAGATAAACTTGACCGATTTTTTTTAAATTTAAAATAGTGAATCATTTAGGGTTATTGCTCAGATCCCAGGAGATGTATTCATTTTCTCCTCAACAGAATAATTGTGGGTAAAACACTTTGTAAACTACTTTTAGAGTATTGTTTTGTCTCTGATACATGAACTAAATCTTTTTAGAAGAAATAAAATGTGATTTCCTTGCAGATCCAATACTCCATTTTAAAACAATGTATTATATTGCATAGATATTTTAAATAACTTATGCTATATTGTATTTGTAAAAATAGAAATCTTAAAGAAAACTGATGAAAGAAATCCATGCGTGCTTTCTTAAAAGGGCTGTAGTTTTCATTGTTAACCTGCAGTTTAAATGGCCTGTGCTAGAAATGCAGAAATTGCCCCCAGAGTGTTATCAATATAAAAGCATCATTGTGTTTACCACTGCTGGAAATTTTTTTTTTGTTCCTGTTTCCAGCTCTCCTTTTTGCAGCTGCTTGGCCAATTTGAAATGTTTCGCTCAGAGATTATTAGGGTAAGACTTTATATGTATTTTTCTCCAGAGATATCATCAAACACCAATAAAGACAGATTTTTCTGAATAGGAAATCCTTATTAAGTTATTTTCACTCATATTTCAGTCCTGTTTGTAGATCTTAGTAATCACACAGGAGAGCAAAAGTAGGGACAGTTAAAAGTATATATAAAAAAGAGAGAACAATATGTTCAGGATGCATAAGGAAGTGAGGTGGGAATATGGAAAAAGGGTAGCAGATGAGAAGCAAAGAAGAAAGAAAGTCAGATGATTGAAGTAAAAGCATTGAGTGAAGATAGGAAAATGAATGCCAAAGACAGTTTTTTCAACTTCTTTTAGGATTGATTGTTTTGGGGAAAGAGATATTTTTAGCATTAGTATTCTGATAAATGTATTATCAAGGTGTGATACAAGCACACTTCTGAAATCCTTTAAGAAGTCTTTCATCTTATCAGACAACCACAAGGACAATAAATAGTCTCATAAATGTTATTTGAATGGAGAGAAGAAGAAACTGATGTTATATTCTGAATTAAGACCTTGGTCCTAATTTGAAATGTATTCAAGCAGAGAGGATGCTTGCTCTCATAAAATAAATTCTCCTTAGAGTTCATTGAAAGTTGAAAAGAATTCTACTCCAGGAACCTTTTAAGAGCTTTCTAATCATATGCAGCTCATATTGACTGACACTGAGACCCAAGGGAGACCAATGAACGTTCCAATCTCCAGCACTAAAATGCTATCACAAAAATGTTCCCATTTCGTTCAGAGAAAAAAGATAGAATGGGTAATTTCAACCATAATGATCAGGACTGCCAGATCACCTTTCCAAATTCTTGGAATAAATAAAAGACAGGGTGAATGTTCCTCCTCTCTAAATTACCTGAAGGTGTGTCTCAGCAGGAGCAACTACTCTCTACTTTGATAGTAAGTAAGTTGTTGCTGTTGTTGTTGGATATGTAGTTGGATACTATACATCTGTGTTTGTACATTAAATTTATTTAAGATTAAAATTCCCAGGGTAAGATTTGATTCATTTTTCTAGGCCATATGCCCATGACACGACCAGGGCAGTGCAAAAACCTGTAATGCCATATTCATCCAGGTTACTCAAAGATGTGCAGTGAGAATTTCCCAAAAAGAAGCCATGGTACTTTTTCAAGCAGAGAGAGAAATAGTTTCTGGGCCAGTGAAAATCAATGTAATAGGAAGTTAATGTATTGCAATATATTGAGCCAAGGTGGGACACTAACCTTAGAAATCTTTTATGGTTTAGAACTAGAGACACCGATGCTCATATTCAGCATCTGACGTATACTAGCTCTATGACTTTGAGATCATTAAAATTGTGACCTCAATATTGCATTAACAGTGATATCAAAATTGCCCTGAGATACGTATTGAGTATGTATTGAGTTTCAATTTCAAAGGTGTGCATTTTTTAAAGGAAGATGCTTTATTTGGTAAAGGAATGACAACACCTACAGCTTTTCCATCCTGTTTTGCAGTCCTTTGGGAAAATAGCCTAAATATTTATTTCCCCAGCTTTCACTCTTCCATGAAATAACCATTACCATGACACTATTTTCAAGTTTCTCATGAAAGTTATAAAATAACTTATCAGTTAAATATATGTGAGTGTTTAATCTAAGACATCAGTAGAACTCAGATATTCATTGACTCTGGACCACCAGTGGAATTTAGGACTCCATTTTTCATCTAATTTTAAGTATTAGATTTAATATGATCTCTCAGTGATTCAAGGGGACTTGGCCTCTGGGATTACAGGTGTGTCCCACCATGCGTGGCTTGACCTGATAGAGTTTTAACTTGACTGCATATCTTAACTCCACTGGTGACTCCATGGGATTGAAACGTACTTAAAAATGATCAACATCTTCAGGTACCCTAAGTTTGGCCATAATCCAGGTCAAATCTTGTTTATCTAAATTTGTTTGGTGGCTAAATGGTAAGACTCCAGAAGTTGTACTCAGTTTAGCCAAGTAATTTTACTAAAGTGATGCCACATGCCATAAAACTAAGGACTAATAAAAAAATAGAGAAATGTACCTAAACATTGCTCTTCTCCATTTTTATTACTTATGTTTATTATCTTTTACATTTTGTATCAGGAAAAATGTTTTATATTTTCTTCCTTGTTACCAGGTTGTTGAAAGATATCATGTTAACAACTTCTGAAAAAGAGTTCATGGCTAACTTCTGAAGCGTTCTTCATGGAGCAAAGATTTGTATAAATACCAGCAATTTCTGCTTTATTCTTACAGTTCACAGTATTGAATACTGTTTAAACCTCTGCACAAAAGAGTCGTAAGACATTAAAGGAAGAATTACACATGGAATATTTTTCATTTCCTATTCACCATGAAACCCTGCAACCCCAAGATAGCAGGAACTTTGGAGATCTTAGATTAATGATTCATGCCAGATCAGTGGCCTAATAGCTGTTGAAAGGTAGTACTTGTTATTGCTGTTTACCAAGGCTGCCTCGCACAAAGAGACCTTCACTAGGATGACTCCTCTCTCATCAAAAATTTCCTACTAAATCCCCCAACACAAACAGAGCTCTGTTCTGCCCATTTTTAGAGAGTTTTGCAACTACAGACCCCATACCTCCGAGTGAATGGCTATACCTCAATCTGCAGTAAAACCTAATCTGACTGTATTTACAAAGTATGAGGTTTGGATTTTATATCTGAGCTTGGAGAATAAATGATGTTTTATAAATACAGTTGACGTCATCTTGCTGATCTCCTCCTTGCCACTGAGAAGCTCATCCTACTCTCATAGCTCTGGAAATGTTGTGCCTCTTAGCAGGAAATGATTTATTCAGGAATGTTACAGCTATTCCCAGCTAAATGAGGATGATACTGAAGTGACTTATGTGAAATTCTCAATTGTGCAGCACTGATATCCTTAGCAGCGCTTTCATGAGCAAATCTAAAATCTGCTTTCATGCGTTAAAAATGTTCTCTTAGATCATGCTTTTGTGATGATGGCAAAAGTTTTCTCTCCCAAAGAAACAGGTTTAGATAACATGGCTACTACCTAAGCCACACATGTGTTTGCCCAAAAGATGACATTCTGAATACTCAGAGAAAAGCCCAGTTTAGCAATACTTTTCCATTCTCTGCTCAAGCCATTGTCATATACAACCTTACTGTGATATCCACTGTCTTATATTTGGAAAGTCATTGCTATTTTTCTTATTCCTCTTTGCACCCAGGGAGCCTGTCTCTAATCTTAACTTGCATTCTGGAAACTTTATCTCTAGGAAATAGGACACAGAACAGCCTTGTGCAAAGCAATTTTACTAAAATTCATCAATTCAAAGGTTTTCTCTGTCGTTGCTAAAATTTTAATTGACAAAGCACATTTAGAAATTCAAATCAGTGATTTTCAGTAGCTTCCACTTAGAAATGGCCACCCACTTAGCCAGTCTCAAAATTAAAATTCAAAAGGGAGAGTTTTTATTTACTTTCCATGTATGCCACAGTATACATTACCTGTAATACTAGTTAAGCTGAAATGTAACTGCATGTGTTCATTGAGTATGCTTATGGAGGAGAAAGAGAGTTTTTACTAACCATGGAAAGCCTGTAAATAGAATCTTTCTGGAACAACTCTTAGGTGTAAAATTAGCTTTGTTTAAAATTCACATCCCCATACAATGTGAGTGTATTTATCACATCATCTTCTTTTTCTACATCTGAAAATCATAAGACACTCTAAATAGTCATCCTCTTTATCTACTTTTTTTTTTTTTTTTTTTTGGTTCCGGGGATTAAACTCAGGACCTTGTGCTTGCAAGGCAAGCAACAAAACCACTGAGCTAAATCCCTGGCCCTCTTTATCTACGTTTTAGAAGTAACTCCTTAATTTGCATAAGCATTCTAAACAATCACCATTTTATAGAAATGGAAGCATTAACAATGAAAATATTTCCAGGCCAATTATTCAAAACTGATATATATATATAGGAAGATAGCTATAGGCTAAAAAGGCAAAAAAGAAAGAAAATCTGAAAATAAGAAAAATTACACTTTCTGAAATTAGTTCTTACTTGTCTTTGATTATTTTGTTATCTATCGGTATGTAAGAAACTACCCCAATTCTTTCTTGCTTAACTACAACAATCACTTTATTCATTTTTTTCCTAATTTTGAGGCTGTGGAATTTAAGAACTAACTCCTCTAGGTAGTTTGTCTGTGGTATATATGCTGTAAGCTTATGCACTCCAGGAGTGTTTAAAAGAGAGGCTTCATGCTGAAGATGGCTGCTGTAACATATGAATAAGTATTTAGGCTCCTAGTCCTCTTCCTCTCTCCATGAGGCATCTTATTTTCTGGTCCATCTCTTCATATCTGCTCTCACAATAGGAAAATCTCAGAGAAGTTTTACTTTTTATCTGTGACTGTATTCCAAGAGCAAGTGTGGGGAGGGGGAGGGAGAGAGAGAGGAGAAAACTTTATGTAACAATATCACTGCAGCTTACCTATCTGTGAAAGTAGTAGAAAGCCATTAAAGAGATTGGGAAATAAAGAATTATATGCTCCACTACTTCATGGTATCAACTTAAAAGATATGGGGCTGTTATTGTTCACAGCAACAGATTTCTCATGCTCGTCATCTTCACTGTAGAATGATTCTAAATAAAAGCTGATGACCGGTTGTTAAAGCATGTTTGAGGCCTTCTCCTTCAATTGTGAAGCTTAAAAAAAGACTGTTCCAAAAGTTTCAAGTGCTTAAAATGACAGAATTTAAAAGTGGTATCAGGAGAAGATAAAGATATTTTGGTAGTTAAATATCAATTGTGAAAGTTTGTAACAGATACCTCTTCCTGGAACTTCTTATTTGAACATCTTAGAGATCATAGTTCTCAGCCACTACATTATTACCTACTACCATGTTGGAATATGACAGCTTTACCTAGCCATTAACCATCATAAGAAAGACCCAAAGTCATATTTAAAAATTAGGTTGGGAAAGTCGGGGCAATATTTGGAAATTTTCTGTATAAAATATTTCCAGTTGGACAAATATTTCATACAAAAACTATACTTTATTAATAAATGGATAATTAGAGAATAATTACAGAAAATTTACCTCTCACTGGATCATATTTAAATATACACTGAATAAATGTTAATTTTCATTATGAGTCATTCACTGCTTTCAATTATTGGTGAATATCTTTGTATATCTTTCTAGAGCTTAAAATCTAATGAGTAATATATAAAATCAAAGTGTTATGAAGGCAGTAACAGTATGGTGATAGTGAACAAAAGAGATAAAATCTCTGGGAGCCCACACTGAAAATCTGGTGCTAGGTTTGGGTTGCTTTGGCCAGGTGAAAAATAAAGCAAACTACACTCAAATCAAGCCCAGGGACAAACTGTTTTAGTTAGGCAAGTTGTGAGATGATTTAGGAATGAAAAAGAGGCCAGTGAGATGGGGGCATGGTGTGTAAAATGGAGAAAAATATTCTGGTTGACTTTGGCTAGGTAAGGATCTTGTTATTCTGAGAAAAGTCTTGTATGTTACACTGAAAGCTTGGATTAATTTCTGTTGAGGTACAAATTCAGCTTAAAAGACCAATACAAGGCAGTTCATGTTTCTAAGAGAAAGTTGGCTTTTATGTAGGACAAGAATGGAAGCTTGTAGACTGAGATAATGGCAGTTTAAGGTAGACATAGGTTTTTAACTTCAGCACACTTGTCAAGAAAATAATTTATTGTTGGAGAAAATGGGAAGATATTGGGAAAATTTCCTTATACAGTGTAGAATGATGAGTAGCATCTCTGAAATCTAGTCATTTGATTCCAGTAGCTGTCACTGTAGTCATGACAACCCAAAATGGCTTTTACATACTGTAGCTTATTCTGGGGGAGAGGAAAAAATTATCTCAAGTGGATATGGAAAGAAAAGATATGACATACATTTAAATGAAAAAATCCATGTAATTGTTTTATATAATGTCAAAAATCAGGGTAAAAAGATTTCTAGTTTGAAAAATCAAGTGGAATCCATTTAATGAAATGGGGAAAAATTGAGATGGAAAAAATTAAGGGGAAAGTTAGAATGCAGGATTGGATATAGATTTTAGGTTTCTACTAGAAATCCATGTGTACATATTAGGATATATCAATGTAATCAGTTTACTGAGTGGAATAAAAGTTATTTAAGCAGGAAATATCTTTAATAAGTTTCCAAATCCTGCCTACAAATATATCATTTTAAGATCAACTTCCTCTGCTCCTTGAACCAAGAATATCTTGGGAAATCCTACACTTTTCTATCCTCCTTTAGTTTTAAGAACAGTGTGAGATGAACACCGTGGACCCTGCTGGGAGGCACAGACAGCAGAAATACAAGTTCAAATTCATAAATTAGTGAGACTTTTTCTCAAAATAAAAATGAAAAGGAATAGGGATATAGCTTAGCGGTAGAGTAACCCTTGGTTCAATTACAATACAGCCAGGAAAGCCAAGTTTTATTTTATACTATTATGTATGTATTATATATCATATTAAGCATATATTTATAATATATGGGTGTTTTATAGTGACAGTATTTGTTTTACACTTATTTTTACATTAGTGTAATTTTTATAGAAAATATAACTTCAAAATATATTCAGTATAATTATCTGTTTCTAATAAATCATTCATAGTTAAAGTGAACTTACAATTATATATATATTTATAGAAAACAATTTAAAAAAATTAAGTATATATTAAATAGTAACTTTATTATAAATTAAATATATTTAATTAATTAAGCAGAATTTGCCATGTCTAAATAGAAGCTTGCTTTATTCTATTCACAACTTTTTCTCTTTGAAGTTCATATCTCATTCAAAGTAGGAAGAGAGGTGCGTTCTTTCTTTCCTTCCCCTTTTATTTCCTCCCTTTATTTTTCCAGGATTCTATAGAATCAGAGAGCTACATCAGGGAGAGAAGTTATTAGGAAAAAGTATAGCATTTGAGCTTCACATTGACCTGTGCTGCTATAATCTCCTTATTAATGCTTTCTCTGTAGGTAACCCTCCCACGCTGTTTGTCCCATGGGACAAATACGTGAGCGTGTTGTCTTTGTCCTTGTTTTACTATGGCGGATCTGCCTCTCAGGATCCCATGCTCGATGTATTTTCTTGGTAAGAAAAATACACTCTATGTCCTCTCAATAGTAACTAGATTTACAGCTTCTTTATTTTTCTAACGTTTTGTTTTATTTGTATGAATTTGTGTTATGTAATGGTAACATTCATCTTGGGGAGTTGGTACATGTACATAAAACATGTTAATTCATTTTTTTCTTCTCCTCTCCTTCTCCCCCTCTATCTTTTCATCTTTTTTTTTCCTTTTGCAAAAGATCTATCTCTGTTTCCTATTATCTATTATTTTGCTTTTCAATCTATAGCTTCCATTTATGAAGAACCCCTAATATACCTCGCAGAATATTTCCCTGTGTCTCTTTAAAAAATGATTGGAATCTGTGCCATGCACTTGAATCATGAGAAATTCATTTATCCTGTTTCTCTGAAAAGTACACAGGCAACTAGCCAACTGTGGAGTGCTATGTCTTTGATATGTTCCCTTGTTGTCATCTTTTATTCCTTGCTTCATAATTATCCGAGTCTGTGACACATATCCTCCTACTCCACAGGATGCATATTTTCCTTTTTCGTAAGCTCCCTGGGACTATGACAACAATAATTACCCATGATTCCATAGTTCAATATACACCTATCCCAGAGAACAATACCAGTCTCCTCTTTTTGCAAATACTTGCCACAAAAAGCAAGAAATCTTTTCTCTTTAGGATGGACCAGTGAGAAAGTGTGACATTGTTTTCCTACCCTCAGTTATCTCAAGACTTTCTTTTTTCTGTGAACCTCTATTTGGAAAATAACATATGGAAGAAAGTACTTAACTACCTAAAGGGAAAAATAAACCCTAAAGGAACATCTTGGGGAGATCCAGCCTATATTGTTGTGGTTGCAGAGGAGAAGATTGGAAAGAAGCTCAAATGTGACCATAGTTATAAGAAAACATTCAGGAGAAGAGGGTATCATGGAAAACTCAATAGTTAAGATTCTCAGTTGAAAATGAACAAATTTTCTCTATCTAGTTTAAACCAACAGGGATTCATTCATTTCAAATACTGTATGTTTTGGAGTATCTTTGGGAAGATAATAGAACTGAGTTTGTAGGTATAACAACCTAAAGAAGATTATCCTCAGAAGATTTCACAGCACATCATGAATCAATACTATTTTCACCTCATTAAACATGGTACCTATGAAATTAGAGGATGAAAGCTAAGAATGCCACTGCACATATCCAGAAGAACCAGATGGGTCATTTGCCTGTATACCTAGCATTCCTGCATCACCGTTTGACCTTGAAAACCTACAAGCTATTATTAAGGTAGAGATCCATTTCCTATTATTGAGTGGAACAAAAGATACCCTTCAACTTGTCAAGAAGTAACTGGGGGAGTGGAGATATGGTACAGTGGTAGAGTCCTTGGCTAGCATGCATGTGGCACAAGGTACAATCCTTAGTACTTTAGTTGAAGTGAAGAACTGTACATAAGGTCTGGAACTGTGAATTGAGTATGTGTGTGGTCTCTTTTGTGCAGCTATATCACGGCCCAGATCATTTGTAAACAACAGAAGTCTATTTGACTCATGATTCTGGAGGTAGGAAATGAAAAATCAAGAAGATAAATAGATTGAAGGCCATCTTGCTACATTATCCTAAGGTAGAATATAAAGATAGGATTAAAGAAAGCAAGAGATCAAACCCACAGCCTCAAGCCCTGTTATAATCAATGCATTCATGACAGCACAGGCATTGAAGGCCTAGGTATTTCTCAAAGGCCCTGCCTCTCCGCAGTGGTGCATTGGGCTGATGTTTCCAAGACATAGTGTTTGGGAAGCACATTGAAGCCACAGAAATATTCAGCTCTTTTGAGCATGGAAACTAAAGGTGAGTGAACTAGAAGTGGAACTAGAACTAGTGATGGGAACTAGAAGTGGCTATTTACCAAAAAATGATTTTTTTTTCATTTGTTCCTCTTTTAGGATGATTGATACCTTATTAAAATATTTAAAAGAATAAAGACATGGAAGACAGATTAAATGTAAGATTCAAGAATAGTCCAAAAGACAAGAGGAAATGAAATATACAGACAATATATTGAGTAAGCATATCTGGAAGAAATAGTGGTCTAAATCCTGATAATATTTAAGAAAATATATGTATTGATCTTAGTCCTCTGAGAAGCTCATGCCAGGATAGAATTAGATGTAAACAGACAATTTTTTCAAGGAAGTGCTTGAGTAGAAAAAGAATTAAGATGTGTTATGTACACGTACCAATCTCCAGGAGGAATGGAATCATTATGTACTGAAAATATGTACCAATAAAAATGACAGTGTTTCTCTTTTAACAAATGAAGAGCAAGCATTTAGGCAAGCACAACTTGCAGCCCTCCATGCAGGTCTGACATTTGTGAGGAAATGAGGAACGGAGGAGTTTATGTAAAGAGAACATCAGACTGCAGCAGAGGTCTGGTAACATTTTGGGGATAATAGGGAACTTTCAAGCATAAATAGCCCATTGGAGGAGTGCTTTTTGAGCTTAGGTAGTACCCACATTCTAGATCCTGCTATGACATGGTGACAGATGGAGAACAGGGAGATACAGTACTAGAGTCACTTCTTGCAGTTTAATTTCCTACAGAATCATGTACAGAAGAGACAGAAGCAGCACGCCTCCATGGATGTTACAAGTAAACACTCAGGTCGAGTAGTATCATATTGAATAACTATTTTGGGAAAGAAGTTAATGAAAATGCTCCCTGAGATAGCATAGTTTTACACAGATGATAAAGCATATCATAAACCTTTTAAAGTTTCTGTTGAGGCAGACAGGAAAAACATAATCAAGCAAAAAATTACTATGCAATGTGATAAATTCTATGGAATTTCCTTATGAGGCCTTTGATAGAGAAATGAAATATAAATTATTATTATATAATATATAAAAATTAATTAATTAATATATATATAAACTTAATGAATTAATGATTAAGGTGAAACACAAACTTCTAGGTGATATTGTTAATCTTATCATTAACTATATACCCTTTAAATGATGGTTTAAATCAATAAATTAAAATGTCACTGAAGACAGTAGCAAGTGGTGGGAAACTGGCAAAAGTAGCCACTTTGGTTTGGAGAGACAGATTAAAAATAAACTCGAATATTATCATTAAATATATGGCAAACCAGAAGAAATTATATTTTAAAAAATTTCTCACAGTTACAAACGCTTTGTTTCAGATTTTTCCTTTTCTTCCTATTTCACATTATCTATTATACAGTTCAATCCTTATTTACACTTTGGAAGGGGTGGAGGGGTTGAAGAGAAGGCACGGAAATGGGGAAAAAATAAAAACCAAGATATGTTGTGTAAAGGCACAAATGCCCAGTGATGAATGTCAACATATTGTATACCTCAAATGTACCAAAAAACTTAATGAATAAAAAAATTTTCTCATAATTCTTACATTATAAGTGAAAGCTGGTGAGAATCATATTTGTGATGCTGTGTTCAGAAAAATCCTGGCAGGACTTCATATAGATGAAGATGTCAAAATTTAAAATAATCATTGGCAATTGAAGAGTTTTTATAGGATTATAAGTCAGGACAAGTAAGTGACATAAATCTATGCCACATACTTACTGTCTGTCCATAGAGGCGGGGGTCCCACTCGAATGCTGAATCTTGAACCTGTGCTTCAAGGTCTTGCACTGGTTTTGAAGTACATCAATCCTTTCCTGTATCAGGAAGTTAACTTTTCTTCTTTCTTTCCTTGCACATGCCATGTTTTCTACCCCTTCCATCAGTATACCAGCACTTTAGTTCTTTTTTGACAGGTATTTTTTATTTTAATATAATACAAGTAGACATTGGTAAAGAAAATACATAAAAACACTTTTTTACTTCTATGAAAAAATTCATAACAAAATTATTAGAAAATCAGAATATGTAATACAGTATGTACCATAATTTTAAAAGAATGGCCAAAATGTTACTCAGAGTATAAGGCATAGATAAAAAAGACTCTCTCTCTCTCTTACAGAAAAGAAACAGATAATACAAAAAAGTTTGCTTTTCAGTGAGAAATGCAAGGTGTACATAAATGCATATATGCTTGTACATGCACATATGCACTCAAGAGGCAGAGAGGAGGGAGGGAGAGAGGGATGAAGTGTAGGAGAGTGAGAGAGAGAAAGAGAGAGGGAGAGATTGAGATCAATTTCCTGTAAAGACTTCTCTCGGTACTTAGGGTACTTGTCATTATATTGATTACTCTAAGATCCTTGCTCCATAACTGATAGAATGTCTGAAAAAATAAATGTCCTTAAACTAAGAAAAGATAAGTTTAAAAATGGAAAAACTGCTTAAAATATTTGGAATAAATTTTTCTAGAATATCTATTAAGAGTTTTGATGAGATAATAAGTTAAGTTGAAGAATATATTTCAAGTTTGAAGTTACTAGGTCACAGTTTAGCCCCACAACTAGGAAATCTTTGTGAGAGAAACAATTATCTAAAGAATAGATTTTCTTTTGAAACACTGAATTTTCTGTTATTAAGAAATGTTTACTTCTTTATTTCCTTGGAACATTTTATTTTCACATTATACACATTTCTGAAATTGCAATACCTCTTTCATGTAATGTTGTCTGAAAATTACTTTTACAATTATTATTTTCTGTGCACTCCTGATCATTAGAAAATGTCAGCCTTATTCCAGCAACATCAAATAATTGTGGGTACAGGACAACCGGAGATGAACAGTGTTTAAAAACTTTCCTAAAATAGACAATTGATGCTTTCTTGATAGAAATTAGATTTGCAATATCATCAATTAACAGAGCGTGGTCTTGGGTAAAAATAATTATATTTGAATCTGGAATTGGTTCAAAAGAGTAATGTCTTGGGAACGTAGAAGTTTCAGAATTGTTTAACTAAATTATTTTACTTTTATTTTCTTTCAGTGTTTGCCCAAAAGTAATACATGAAAAATAATTATAGTTGATTAGGTCCAGAAATAAGTAACTTAAATGGCAGACAAACACTAGGTCAGAATTTGATTCACAGTCATGTTTTCGCCTTCGACATGGGAAAAAATTAAACTCAAGTGAATATCCAGCAACAAATTTTATCTTATATTCTATAATGTATGACTTAGATTCCAGGGTATGCTAACATTTAAAAAGACTGTTGGCGAGGACACACTGGAATTAGATGGAATTTTGAATTGAACATATTAAGTTACATTTCAACTATAATGTGTTCTGCTTAGTATATGGGGTAGAATTGTTAACCACGAAAAAGAAATGTTGAAATCCTACCATTGGAACTTGGACATGTAGCCCTGTATGGAAATAGTCTTTGTACTAGTAATCAAATTAAGATGAGATTAGTATGTTTTACAAGAAGAGAAGGAGACTGCAGGTAAACTCCCTGTAAATATGCACAGAGGGATGGAAGATGGAGATGGAGATTACAGACATGACAAAGAAGCCAATGGGTGGCTGGAAAGGACAAATGAGTCTTCTTCCCTACAACATGTGGGGGAGGAATGGCCCTACCAAAACTTAGATTTCTAACGTGTAGTCCCCCAAACTGTGGAAAAATAAATTTCTCTTGCTTTAAAATCTGTATCAGTTTCCTACTGGTGCTGTACAAGTAGGACTAACTGCAGAAGCTGGCCAGGAGTGAATGATTAAAGGAAATGATTTTAAACTGCGGGACAAAAGTGCATGGGCTCTATGAGGAGTGAATGGTTAAAATGCTGGGCAAAGGCACACAAATAATTAAACTGCTTGGAAAAAAGCACACAGGCTCTGTGAGGAGTGAATCATTAAACTGTGGGACAAAACACACAAGTTTAGTGACAATTGGATTGTGAAACAACAAAAAGTCTAGATTAGTAAAGTGTGTTGTGTTTGGCTACTGTTCTTCACTTCCTATCCTTGAGACAGCTCCGGTATTTTCTCATGCATCTTCCCCTTATTCTGATGTTTTAAATAAAAGTCAGAGAGTTCTCAGCATTGGAGCCTTTTCTTCTCCCAGAGTCTCTCCCAGTCCTAATGCCTGGGCCCTCTCAGTTGAGAAATAGTCGCTCTGAGACTAAGTCTTGTTTCCAAGTAATCATTTTAGTCCTTTACAACACCAGCAGTTCACTGTGCTAACGATAGGTCCTGAGACAACAGAAATTTGTGCTGTCACAGTTTTTTGATGAGACATTCAAAATGAAGATATTGGTAGGATGAACCGCTTTTGAAGGCCCTAGAAGAGAATCTGTTCTATGCTTCACACTTACCTCAGCTGTAATCACCAGTCCTTGGATTTCCTCATTTTGCAGATGCATAAATCCAGTCTCTTCGAATGTCATCATATCCTCCCATGTATTTTCACACAGTCTCCTTACCAGTGTTCCTGGATGCTGGGGTGCCCAGGGGTCCTTTCAAAGAATTGGATGGAAAAATTAAAAGATATAAATGCTTAACATTTATTCAAGGTGAAAGAGTGAAAAGGAAGTGAAAATAAAGTATCCAAAGAAGAATAAGTGCCCTGAAGAAAAGAAGAGAGAAGAGAAAATATGCCCTGCATATAGAATAGGCCACTGTAAGAACAAGAAGATACTGGCCACAAAGCCAGTGGTGGTCATCTTTCATATCCTTCTCTTTTGTCAGATCCTATCAGATCCGGGCTGTCTCAGGTAGGGCTCAGCAGCTGTTCTGTGCATGGCTCCTGGCCATGACAGGTCACACCCAATTGTCCAGCCTCTTTGCCATGCCCTAATCTCCTCCCTCACAAGGATACCTACTCTCCTCCCTTACAAGGACACCTCCCATATTGAATTACAAACCTACTCTGGAATGATATCTTCTTGATTATATCTGCAACCAGGCTATTAACAAAAAAGTTATATTCTCAGATACTGCATGTTAGGACTGCAGCACGTCTTTTGAAGCACAAAACTCAACACAACCCTTAATGAGCTAACAAAAATATTATTTACTATGTGCATTAAAAATGTCAGCAGCATACATTTAGTTTATGACATTAAAAAATATAGATTCTTGAAAACACATTTTAAGCCATGTTTTTAGGCACTATGGTAATTCAAGGTTACAAAGTGTCTAAATTATGTATATTTGAGACTCAAACATTCACAGATGGAAGGAATGTTGCTTCATTAGAGAGTCTGACATTTATTTCATTATAATATATATTTCTTGGTTTCTATGAAAAGCAATAGACACTATTTCTAGGAAACCGAACTTTTAGTATATGAGTGAAGGTATAATTAATAGGAAAAATAGATGTGTCATTTTATATATTCTATGAAAAACTATTTTGAAGTAAATGTGCCAAACGTGTATGATGAGCATGTAGTTTTCTTTCAAATGATTTTAATATAACCTGAAAGCAAAAAGCTACCAACTTTTTATAGTTAGTACAGTTTGGTTTGAACCAACTATTTTTAAAAATTAAATTTTCTCCATGATATCTATTTGTAGTTCCAGTCATGACAGTTTGAAAACCAAGACCTTTGGTACTTTCCATTTCCCCAATGATTAATTTTAACTTTGAATGATGTTCTCAATAACTATCATGGTTGCTAATATAAAATGCTTGAATATTTCCTATGAGTTGGCAAATTTATTGAAATTATATAGTGTATTTTTGTATTCAAAGCCAGATTTTAGTACCACAGAAGGAAAAAAGGAAGAGAATTTTATTTCTAAAAATTGAGTAGTTTTCCTTTTATGGTTGTGGCACCACAAATTTCCCTTCCAGTAGACCTATCACAATTCAAAGTGCACCAACATCTGATTGGAATACACCATCTGTTAACTAGAAAAGAAATATTTTGTGATATATCTATATATCTCAAATCATTTGTTAGGTTTGGAAGGAAGAAAAATCACTAGTGTAATTCTAAATACTGTTCTATGGCTGTCAAGCAATGTAATTCATAACAGCACTCTGAGAATTCTCCTGGATTTTAGTTATATTTTTTGCTTCCTTTGAGGATAAATTTCTCTTCTACCACAAAAGAAGATGTAACATGAAAAATTAGGCACACGCTAGTGGGGGAAATGTACAGCCCTTTTAAGAAAATGATTGAACTGTGATAAGGGAAACTTAAAAGATTAACCCAAAAGGAATGCCATTTTGTCATCTTGGAAAGAAGCAAGGATGTAGTTACAGAACTAAGCTCCTACAGAGTGGGCAGGACTTTCAATAAGCTGCAAAGAAAACCCATAGCACTTTCTCTGATTTCCTGTTGTGAAGAACTCAGGGCTTAAAATACTTGTAGTCAAAATCCAATGACTTCAGCTGCTCCAGTGTGCCTGTATTAACCTAGCATTGAAAAAGTTTAAATCTGCTTTCTCCAATCTAGAAATAATGAGGCTAGTCACATTCATCATAATCTATCTTGTAAGCTGGAGAAAACTGAATGCATTTTGATTAATACTTACATGAAAAATGTCTTTTCTCTATAAAATATCAAGGTAGGGCCTCATAAATCACTACCTTTCTTTGGAAATCAGCAGATAATCAGAATATTAATATAGATGTTTTATTGTCTTGAGAAATACATATTTATTTGTTTTATTTACTTATTCATAGTATTAGTCTATAGAATGAATATTCTTAGTTCCTGTTTGAGAAGCCACTCTATTGAAATTGGTACATAAAATATGGATACTATACATATTGATGGGGTATTGCATAATGTTCTGATATGTGTATATATTGTGCAATGCTTATTTTAGGTTAAACATATCTATCTTCTCAAATGTTTGTATTTCATCATGATGAAAACATAAAACCCTTGCTTCTAGCTTTATTAATTACAAAGCACAAGCTGTCATTATAAATAGCCATCCTACTGTGCAATAGCACACCAGAACTTCTTGCTCTTATCTAACTGTCATTTAGTGCCCAATGATCAACATTTCCTCAGAAATACCCTTATTTAAATGCATCAAAAGTGACAGAAGCAGTACCTTTACCATTCAAGAGAGGTTTAATCATAACATAAGCTATGAGAGTAAAATAGCTTATGGATGAACATCAGTTACTGAGGTCTAAATGTATTCCTTGCAAAATGTACATGTTGAAATCCTAACCCTCTAGATAAGGGGTTAGGAGGTGAGGAAATTTAAAATTTGAGAGGGTCATGAGGATGGGGAGCTCATTATTGAGATTAATGGCCTACAAACAAGACCACAGAGAACTGGCCAGCCTTACCATCATGCAAGGACACAGCAAGGAAGTGCAATGTAGGAGGTATGGCCATCACCAAATACTTAATGTTTTGATATCTTGGTCATGGACCTATAGTCTTCCAATCTATAGGAAATAAATTTCTGTTTTTTACAAGTTAAACACTCTTTCGAGAGTTTTCTATAACAACTTGAATGGACTAAGATATCAACTATAAAGTGTATAGAGGAAAGATATGAACTATTTTGTGCATCTATAAGACGAGGTACAGATTAATTAGTGGAATCCATGAATAAATATATAGATTTTTAAAAGAGAAGGAATTTCTACCAGGCTGTTTAAAGAGGAAGGCATTTATTTTATCAGAAGAGTAGCTTTCAAGAGCAGAATTTTCAGGCTATAGCTCATATTAGTTTCCTTTTCTCTTTTCAACCAGCTACCAGCTTTTTCAGGGATCCTACTAGTTTCTGGGATGCAGACTTTCTTCCATCTTCCTCCTTCTTCAGGTTTAAAAACATGAGATCAAGATTGAGCCAGTCTTTCATACTACTATAGTCCACAATTATTGGTTAATGTTTGACTTAAATTAATGAAAACAGAGTAAGTTATGGAATATTTTCTGGGAGTTTGGAACAAATGTATCCTTCCCTTTGGTCAGTAAGAATAATATTAGGAAGTGTGAAACTAGTGCATATATTCATATTATATTTGGGAGCCATATACTAGCAGAGGAAGAGGCAACATGAAAATATGGAGAGCACCTGAAAGAGAAGAACCCAAAAAGAATGACAGAAAGATGCCAGGGTCCTGATTTCATGGTGCACCTTAGAATCAAATAATATCTTAAATAAACCATATTTGTAGATGTAATGATTATATTAGCAAGTAAATTTTCAAATTGTATTTTTATGAGGTCAAGTAGAGTTTATGCCACTTGAAACCAATACTAAGCTGATTTCACTTATCACTTGGTTCACAGAAATAGGTGAAAAACAAACCCTTCCTCTCAACATCATGACAGGCTGCTGTATTGATCCAGTTTTCTATGAATACAGTTTGTATTAGTAAAATTGGGAAGAATTTTATTGATTTTAAAATTAAAATAAGGGAATCTGAAGATAGAATATCAGATATAGAAGACAGGATTGTAGTTAAGGACAATGAAAACAGAGATTTCTTAAAAATAGTAAGGGACTATGAGAAATCAATTCAGCAGCTGCTAGATGATGCAAAGAAGAGTAACATAAGACTGATAGGAGTCCATGAAAAAACAGGAGAAAGTACAATTGACATAAACTGTTTACAGAAGTAATACTAGAAAACTTCCCAGAGAGAGGTGGAGAATTGGACATACATATAAGTGAGGCATATACAACTCCACCCAGCCATGATAAAAAAAAATCTACACCTAGACATATACTAGCCAAGATCTGAGAAACCTAACAGAAGAACAAAATCCTACAAGCAGTTAGAGAAAAGAAACAAATCACCTACAAAGGAAAGCCCATCAGAATCATGGCAGACTTCTCAACACAAACCCTCAAATCAAGAAGAGCCTGGAGTGAAGTATTTCAAGCCCTAAAAGAAAATAACTTCCAACCTAGACTGTTGTATCCTGCAAAATTATCTTTTAAAATTGATGAGGAAATGAGATACTTCCATGACAAAGAACACCTGAGAAATTTCATGAACACCAATCCAGCACTCCCAACAATCCTAACCAATATCCTAGAAAAAGACCATGAATATTACAACTCCATGAAGCCCAAAAGAGGGAAGCCACCAGGCAAGGTAAGAAACTAAAAGGAAAGGGGGAAAAAGAAATAAGAGCCAACAACACTAAAACATCATGACAAGGATGAGTCAATATCTATAAATTATAGCTATCAATGTTAATAGCCTAAATTCACAAATCAAAAGAAGTAGGCTGACAGAATGGATTAAGAAGCAAAATCTAGCAATATGCTGTGTGCAAGAAACACACCTAACTCAAAACGAAATTCATAGACAAAGTTAAAAGATAGACAACAGCTCTCCATGCTACAGGAACCCAGAAAAAAGCAGGCATAGCAATCTTATTTGCAGACAAAGTGGATTTTAAACAAAAACTGATTAAGAGAGACAAAGATGGTCATTACTTCCTTGTGAAGGGAACAATCCAAGAGGAAGAGATAACAATCACCAATATATATGCACCAAATACTAATGACCACAACTATACAAAACAAATATTAATGGACATGAAAAACCAAATAAGCACTAATACAATTGTAGTGGGGGACTTCAATACCCCACTATCACAAATAGGCAGATCATCTAGACAAATAATTAACAATGAAATTCAAGAACTGAACCAAGCTATTGAACAAATGGACTTAAAATATTTACAGAGTATTCTACCCAACAAAATCAGAATACACATTCTTTTCAGTTGCACATGGGCCATTCTCCAAAATAGACCACATGGTAGCTCACAGGACATGTCTAAGTCAATGTAAAAGAATTGAAGCTACCCCCTGTATATTATCAGACCATAACGCAATAACATTGGAGATCAATAACACGAGAAACTGCAAAATGCCCACAAACACCTGGAAATTGAATAACCCCCTCCTGAACAACCAATGGGTCAGAGGAAATTAAAGAAGAAATTAGACAGTTTCTACAAGTAAATGGTAATGCAAATAAAACATACAGGAATCTATGGGACACAATGAAAGCAGTTCTATGCGGGAAATTCATAGCAGTGAATGCCCATATTAGGAAAACAGAGAGAACTCAGATAAATAACCTAATGTAGAACCTCAAACTCCTAGAAAAAGAAGAGAATAACAAACTCAAAGCTCACACAAGAGAGAAAATTATAAAGATCAGAGCAGAAATCAGTGCAATGGAGACTAAGAGAACAATACAAAAAATTAATGAATCAAAGAGTTGGTTTTTTGAAAGAATAAATAAAATTGATAAACCTTTAGCTAACTTTATCAAAAAAGGGGAAAAAAGGCTCAAATCCATGCAATTAAGAATGAAAAATGGGAAGTCACAACAGAACCAGCAGAAATCTAGAGGATCATCAATACCTACTTTGAGAATCTGTACTGTAATAAAATGAAAAACACAGAAGAAATGGACAGATTCCTAGATACATATGAATTGCCAAAGTTAAATGAAGAAGATATAGTAATTCTAAACACCTCAATTACAATGAGTGCAATTGAAAATGTAATAAAATATTTACCAACAGAGAAAAGCCCAGGTCCTGATGGCTTCACTGCTGAATTCTACAAGACATTTAAAAAAGAACTATCAGCATTACTCTTTAAACTCATCAAGGAAATTGAAAGAGAAGCAAGGCTTCCAAACTCATTTCTGGAAGCAAGTGTTACTTTGATTATAAAACCAGGGAAAGACACAACCCAAAAAAAGAACTATAGGCCAATCTCTCTAATGAACATAGATTCAAAAACCTCAACAAAATACTGGCAAACAGAATACAGAGGGTCATGAAGAAGATCGTACACCCTCACCAAGTCAGATTTATCCCAGGGATGCAAGGATGGTTCAACATTCATAAATCAATAAATGTAATACACTATATTAACAAAGTCAAGGACAAAAACCATATGATCATCTCAATAGATGCAGAAAAGGTATTTGACAAAATCTAACACCCATTCATGATAAAAACGCTAGAGAAAATTGGAATAGAAGGTCTTTATCTCTACCTGATTAAGACTATCTATGAAAAACCAACAGCCAACATCCTACTAAATGGTCAAAAACTGAAAACTTTCACACTAAAATCAGGAACAAGACAAGGATGCCCACTATCACTCCTGTTTAATATTGTTCTTGAAACAATAGCCATAGCAATTAGAAAAGAGAAAGAATTAAAAAGGAATAAAAATAAGATAGTAAGAAGTTAAACTGTCATTATTTGATGATGATATGATACTTTACATAGAAGACCCAAAATATTCGGCCAAAAGACTTATAGCCTTAATTCACAGATTCAGTAGAGTAGCTGGATATAAGGTCAACACTCAAAAAAGAATAGTTTTTTATATACAAATAATAGAATCACTGAGAGAGAAATTAGGGAAACAATTCCTTTCATATTAGCATCCAAAAAAATGAAATATCTAGGAGTAAATCTAACAAAGGAACCAAAACCCTCTACACTGAAAACTATAGCACTTTCAAAAAAGTAGGTTGAGCAGGATATAAGAAAATGGAAAGACATCCCTTGATCCGGGATAGGAAGAACCAATATACTGATTTCCACAGTGCTTGCACCAGTCTACACTCCCACCAGCAGTGGAGCAGGGTTCATCTTTCCCCACAGCCCCTCCAGCATTTGTTATTGGTTGATTTCATGATAGCAGCCATTCTTTCTGGAGTGAAGTGGAATCTCAGCGTTGTTTTCATTTGCATCTCTCGAATGACCAGTGACGTTGAACATTTAGAACTAGGACTGGAAATTCTATTTGACCCTGCTGTTCCACTGCTGGGGATCTTCCCCAAAGAATTAAAAGAATCATACCACAGTGATATATGTGCACCCATGTTCATAGCAGTCCAGTTTGTAAGAGCTAAAACTTGGAAACAGCCCAAATGCCCATCAACTGGAGACTGGATAAAGAAAATGTGGTTTTTTTCATAAAATGGAGTACTACTCAGCCATAAAAAATGAGAAATTAGAGACATTTATAGCTAAGTGGATGCACATTGAGGCAATACTCTTAAGTGAAATAAATAGGACACAGATGTGTAAATACCAAATAGTTTCTCTGGTGTGAGAAACTGAAAGTGTAAATAAGGGCTAAATGTATAATAGGTAATGTGAAATAGGAAGAAAAGGGGCAAAGGGGAAGGAAGTGGGAGGGCTAAGGGAAAGGATAGAAGGGAATGGGATTAATATGAGAAAATGGAAAAATAGGAACAACATTTTTGTAAATAAGGAGGGCTGGAGCGGTTGAAGGGAGGGCTGGGCAAGGGTGAAAAACAAGAACCAAGAGAGACTATGTAAAGCTGCAAATTTCCAATGATGAATGTTATTATATTGTATACCTAAAATGTAACAATGATTAGAATGAATAATCGATAATGTAAAATAGGAATAAAAGGTCCAAAGGGGTAAGGGTAGTGGGAGGCACAGGGGAAAGGAAAGAAGGCAAAGGAAAAAATGATGAGAAATGGAAATAATGGAAATAAAGTCTTTGTAAATAGGGAAGGGTGGAGGGTGTGAAGGGAGGGCTAGGAATGGGGAAAAAATAAGAACCAAGATGCATTATATAAAGGTACAATTCCCAATGAGAAATGTAATTGTGTTGTATACCTACAATGTACCAATAAAAGAATTTAATACACACAAAAAAAATACAGTGAAAATGGCTATATTTCCAAAACTATTATATAGGTTTAATGCAATCCTGATTGCAATTTCAGCAATATATTTCACAGAACTAGAGAAAAAAATCCAAAAATTCATTTGGAACCAGAAGATATCTAGAATAGCAAAAGAAATTTTAAACAACAGTGATGGCTGGAAGTATTACAATCCCCAACTTGAAACTGTACTACAAAACTTCTGTGACAAAAACAGCATAGTACTGGCAAAGAAACAGACCTGAGATTCAGTGGAATAGATTAGAAGATGCAGAAACAACTGCAGATATGCTCAGCCACCTCAGCTATGACAAAGGAACCAACCATCCTCATTGGAGGAAAGATGGCCTATTTAATAAATGGTGTTGGAAAAACTGGATTTCAACCTGCCAAAGATTAAAATTAGACCCATACCTATCACCATGCACTAAACTAAGATTGAAGTGGATTAAAGATTTAAATGTCAAGACAGAAACACTAAGTTTGCTGGAAGATAAGTTAGGTAGAACTCTTGAAGACATTGTTATATGAAGAGTCTTTATGAACAAAACCTCAGTGGTAAGGGAACTTGCACAAAGAATCAACAACTGGGATCTCATCTTATTAAAAAGCTTCTGCACTGCAAGAGAAACCACCAACAGAGCTAAGAGACAACCCACAATGTGGGAAAATATTTTCATCAACTGTACCTTAGACAAAGGACTACTATTTAGAATATATAAAGAACTGAAAAAAATCAGACCCCCCAAATTCAAAGACCTCATTGAAAAATGGGCATCTGAAATGAACAGACATTTCTCAGACAAAGAAGAAAAAGAAGCAAATAAATATATGAAAAAATGTTCAACATCACTGGTCATTCCAGATATGCAGGTGAAAACAACACTGAGATTGCACCTCACCCCAGAAAGAATGACTGCTATCAAGAAATCAACCAAAAACAAATGCTGGCAGGGGTGTGGGGAGAAAGGAACCCTTCTCCATTGTTGGTGGGAGTGTAGACTAGTGCAACCACAGTGGAAATCAGTATGGAGATACCTCAGAGAATTAGGCTTAGAGGTCCCATTCGACCCAGCTATCTCCCTGCTGGGTATCTTCCTAAAAGAATTAAAAGAATCATACTACATTGATATATGTGCCCTCATATTTATAGCAGCACAGTTTGTAATAGCTAAAGCTTGGAAACAACCCAAGTGCCCATCAACTAGAGATTGGTTAAAGAAGATGTGGGTTTTTTGATAAGATGGAGTACTACTTGGCCATAAAGAAGGAGAAACTAGAGACATTTATAGCTAAATGGATGCATATTGAGGCCATCCTCTTAAGTGAAATAAATAGGACACAGATGTGTAAATAGTTTCTCTAGTGAGAGAAACTGAAAGTGTAATTAAGGATACACATGGATGAAATGGCCTAATATCATATTTCTCGGCTTATGTTTCCATCGCGGGTCATATGACTGTATCAAAATTTAAATTGGAGAGAAGCTTGGCTTATGTGGGGTCTGCCAGCTAACTGGAATTTTTTCCAGACTGCTATTTGTTCAGTGTTGGTTTTGGGGATCTTTCTGAAGCAAATCACATCCTCTGGTGTCTTGTTGGTTCTTGAGATGTTTTTTAAAATTATATGGAAAAATGTTAAAGTGCTTTTCAGTATTATTTTGATTGAGTTCTACTGTATTTGAATATCATTGTAGGTTTTTTTCCCTTGCATTGTTCTTCTTTGAATGGTTTTAATTTTTGCATGTGTGTGTGTTTGATAATAAGGTTATTTTATAAAAAAATAAAATAAAATAGAAATATATATTTTTATAATGAAATCATTATCAGTTCATTAGAGATTGAGGGAATAGTTTAATCATTCTCATAAACTTAATTGCATATAACTCATTCTTTTTACTACTGTATCTCTCTAATCCTTGTGCATTTATTGTACCTATGATCGTCATTCATCATGGGTTGTGGATGGAAAAGAAATGACTGAAAATGACTGAGCTAATGGACAGTTTCTGAGAAAATATTCTAAGAGAACAGATTTCAGGGCAGATTACAGAAGGTACTGAGCAAGTAACTTCTACAGACCTTGCCACCACTGCCAATATATGACTGTATGATATCTGCATTTGGAAAATAAATCCCATAAAGGAGAAGTTTCCTTTCATTTGTTTGTTCTTGAGTTTGATATTCCATAATTTATTTTCATTCCTAGTTTGTACTCGTACAGTGCCAAAAATGGTACTTTAATTTTGGAGGGCGATAATGTAATGATTTTTTCACTCCAAAGATTCACTTCTGTTTTTCTGGCCTGCCAAAGATTTCAGTATTTTTGTTACATTTTACAAAGTGATAAAATTCATTTTACTATCAAATCCAATGCTTACTTGATGTCAATATTATTTAGCTTTCTTGAAATAAATAGAATGTAGCAATAATTTTTTAGAAATTTTAATGAGTTACAAATAAGAATGTACACATAAAGCATTTAATAGAGTGTCTGGCACATATAAAGCACTTCGTGATTCATTCCATTTCCTTGAAATTAATCTGATATAATGTATGTCTTAGGGGACTCTTGGGTTATTCTATAAAATTTAGAGACACATTGAGATTGGGAAATAAAATAAGTACAGTAACACTAATATTTATACATTTCAAGACAAAACGTTTTGACATTCTCAATCTTTTTTATTCTAAATAAAAATGAGTTTAGCGCCATTATTTACAATTTACAGATGAAGACGCTGAACCTCCAGGAAGTAGAGATTGCTATTCATCACACAAACAGAAAATGGAAGGTTCAGGACCCAAATCCAGGCCTTCAGAAACCCAATGCAATATTTTTTCTACTTGAGGAAGCGCAAGGACCCGAGTTCGATCCCCGGTACCAACCCCCCCCCCAAAAAAAATTCTTTCTACTATACTGTCATTTTATTTGTTCCTCAGAATTCTTATCTGAAAGAGTTCAGAAAGAATCCTCACAAAATTACACACATACAAAGAGAAGGAGCATTGGATAGCTTTGGAATCTAGTAGGAAACACATGTCTAATAAATTTTCAAGTGCAAATATGAATATGTACAATCAGAGTTCAATGAATGTAATAAGTACTGGAAAAATAAGAGTAATTTTAGCTATGTATATTATTTGATTAAAACTATGCCAAGGTTAAATATAATTGTAGTAACAATGAGGATATTTTTTATCGAATAACTTTAAATTTTTCATGACCATTTGGTTTTTTCCTATTGTTTTATTTGTAGCCTTGCTCCATATTATACTCATAGAAAACCTCTAAATGTAAAAATTGTCATTTAAGATTAAAAAATATGAGCAGTTTTCTTTAACATTTCTTTTAAATGATTTGGATTTTACGGAGAAATTTTCAGCCCCTAGCAGAATGTATGTTGGTGTGAGGAAATGTCGAGTAACTAAGAATAAAGTTTAGAGTTACATTTTGAGTCTATGTGGAATTGGTGTGTAGGAATGGGGATATTTTAGTAAGTACAAGTACAGTAGAGGGGGAAATATTTGTAAAAGGTTATCCAAATTTTATTGTAATGGTAAATGTTTATCTCTCACAAACAAAGGTAAAAATCTAAAAGTCATTGTAAGAAGGACCTGTATAACACTCTAAGAAACATCATTATTTCAATATTTGATATGAACAGTAAGGCAGTAGAGAAGAATTTGTTTAGAAATTGTGTCTTGATTTTGGAGAAGTTATAGTACCTGAACTCTGTACTATTTTGTTATTTGCAATCGTGAGTGATGAGGTTTAAAATAACTTTGATAGTATTATGATCCTTCTGCTTGTTTGCTCTTTCATACAACTCACTTGTGAGTGACACTGGAAAGTATCAGGTCCTAGAATAACACTTTGATTATGGCTTTTTGCCCAATGGCAGTATCCCTTTGATACATGACACAATGGACGCAACCTAAGTGTCAGTATAGCAAGTTGCTAGGGAGCTTGGGTCCAACTCGAGAGGAAAATTTACAGATTTGTGATGCCAAATAAACTGAGTGTGGACCCCTGGTAATCATTAAGGTTATGGTTATGTATATTACAATGAAAAGTTTAGGATTTTGATGATAAAATGTACAGTTGAGGTCTTTGTGCTTTGAGCATACTGTCGATTGTGTTTCGTATGACCAAAACCACTTAACTGACGATATAAGGTGCGATTGAAGTATTCACGCTTTAAGATTATTGTCAATTAAGACATGTATGATCCGGCGTTTAAAGCTGGATAAATTGGTGTACCTATCTGACTGCATTCTAACACATTTCACTGTGTCAATAGCTAAGCCTAAAGAGGTTAATGGAAAGGCACTGGTCCCTCTAATATCATTTCGGAAACCTAATTCGGGTTTAATTTTAATCTCTTATTAAAATTATTATGTATAAATGCTTTTTATTTTTATTAAATTTCTACTTATTTTACCAAATGCAGACTATCCTCCAAGCCTCCCAAAGGAGGACTTAAGAAGAAATCACTAGCAAGGATTCATTTAATTCTTCAAATACTTCAAGTATTTGAAAGCTCTTTTCTCCATTTAGTGAGAGCTGCTCCTTCTTAGCCTTATCAGCACAGCTGTTTTCCTTCTTGAAGTTGTCACATTTGGAAGACTTTCCTCCTGCTATAAGGAAGTAGGAGTGATAGGAATCCTTTAGTTAGGAAATTGCATTATGGAGTAAAAGTCTGTCTGGATAACAGCAAGTCCTGTGAATGAGAATGATATTAAAAACAAAGAAGAGAAATACAAAGCTGATAATTAAATAGTAAAATGTGTGATGCTTTACCCTGCAAAAACAAAATTAATTTTCCCTCAAAGTCCAAAAGAACTTTTAGCGTTAGTGCCCACTTCTGAAATAGTCAAAGCTTCCCATGGATTTCTTGCTTGCTTGCTTGCTTTTTCTTTCTTTTAATTTTAATTTTTGCAATGCTAGGGATTGAACCCAGGGTCTTGTGCATGATAGACAAAGGCTCTTCTACTGAGGCATTTTACATTTTTGATTTTTGAGAAAAAGTTCCATTAAATTGCCAATGTTCAACATCACTGGTCATTTGAGAGATGCAAATGAAAACAATGCTGAGATTTCACCTCACTCCAGAAAGAATGGCTGCTATCATGAAATCAACCAATAACAAATGCTGGCAGGGCTGTGGGGAAAGATGAACCCTGCTCCACTGCTGGTGGGAGTGTAGACTGGTGCAACCACTGTGGAAATCAGTATGGAGATACCTCAGAGAACTAGGACTAGAAGTCCCATTTGACCCCGCTATTCCACTGCTGGGGATCTTCCCCAAAGAATTAAAAGAATCATACCACAGTGATATATGTGCAACCATGTTCATAGCAGCACAGTTTGTGATAGCTAAAACTTGGAAATGGCCCAAATGCCCATCAACTGGAGACTGGATAAAGAAAATGTGGGGTTTTTTTTTTAATAAAATGGAATACTCAGCCAAAAAAAAATGAGAAATCAGAGACATTTATAGCTAAGTGGATACACATTGAGGCAATACTCTTAAGTGAAATAAATAGGACACACATGTATAAATACCGAATAGTTTCTCTGGTGTGAGAACCTGAAAATGTAAATAAGGACTAAAATGTAAAATAGGTAAGGTGAAATAGGAAGAAAAGGGACAAAGGGGAAGGAAGTGGGAGGGCTAGGGCAAAGGATAGAAGGGAATGGGATTAATATGAGAAAATGGAAAAATAGGAACAAAATCTTTGTAAATAGGGAGGAATGGAGGGGTTAAAGGGAGGGCTGGGCAATGGTGAAAAATAAGAACCAAGAGAGATTATGTAATGGTGCAAATTTCCAATGATGAATGTCATTATATTGTATACCTAAAATGTAAAAATGATTAGAATGAATAATCGATAATGCAAAATAGGAAGAAAATGTCCAAAGGGGTAGGGGTAGTGGGAAGGGCAGGGGAAAGGAAAGAAGGGAAAGTAAAAATGCTGAGAAGTGGAAAAAATGAAAATAAAGTCTTTGTAAATAGGGAAGGGTGGAGGGGGTGAAGGGAGGGGTAGAAATGGGGAAAAAAATAAGAACCAAGACACATCATGTAAAGGTAATTGTGTTGTATATATAAAATGTACCAATAAAAGAATTTAATTAAAAAACGTTGCCCAGGCTGGGCTCAAAATTATCTACTTAGTAGTGGGGATTACATTAAATGGCCATGGGAAACTCACTGAACCCCAAACTCAGTTTTCTTCCTTGGTAAATGAATTGAAATTCTCAATTTGAAAAATGGTTGTGAAAAGTAGATATCAACAAGTTGATAATTAACACAGTGCTTGGCTCATCCTGCCCAAGAAACATGCTTCATTCCTTTTTACATGCACAGAATGGAAATAGCACCTGATATTTCAGCACACATAAAAATATTACTAAGCACCAACAAAATAAGAAGGGGTTCCAGGTAACTTTATAGGGCAACATAAGAAGAAGATTTCAATTTAGAAATTCTGTTCAGTTGAGTAAAACCAGAATGTTCTCAATTTTGGGTTTTCACAAGTATTAGAGCAAACTATTCATGACAGTAACGTGTTTCAACAAACACTAGGGAAATAAATACTTCATTCAAGTACGAAAAGCTTGGAGTCATAATGAATCTGGGTGGTTCTCCATGACAAAACAGCTTACATTTTGCTTACTTAGAAATTACTAACATTTGGATTTTATCATGTATTTCATTATCTGAGAATTAATTGTTCTGGCAATATAAGGTGAATATTATTTCTCCATGGTTACTGCTTTCTCCTTCCAGTTTTCAAATTCTTTAAGGAAATGGGGCTTAAAGAACCTCATGCTGATTGTTAATAATTGACAAGCAAATGTTTGCACCTGTGTCTTTGAATTGATACACATAAAATGTAAGTGTTGCTGCTGAAAATAACAGTCATTAAAATACCTGCATAATTCTCAACTCCAAACACATTCATTCAACTGAATTGAAAAAACAACTCCAACACTACCTGTCTTATAAGTAAGAAAATCTTACTCAGAATAAAAATTATTCCATTTCTTGAGGAAATCTTTAAAATCTAAGGAAATTAGGCCTGCTTAGAGGATTGGTAATTTCTTTTCCAAAATCATAAATAATTTACTTTAAAAATAATGTTTTCTTAACGATAACATATAGTTACTCATATCATATTAAGTATTTTCACATACTTTGTATCACATAAATGTAGTTTTGAATTTCATTTCATCATAATAACTAGGAAATTTTTGTAAAAATATAGAATTTTAAAATGTGTATTACAGGTTATAAGAGTAAAGTATTATTTGATGTGCAGATTATAGCCTCTAATCTGTTTGGGCTAAAACATATTTATTATACCTCAGTTCTTCAAAGTATGGCAAATTTCCAAGTTATTTTAGAAAGAATAATATAATTCAATAATTATGGAACCCTTTGTAAACATCAATTACTCTTCTGAGCAATTTGTTGATATCTAGTTGGATTCCATTGTAATATGATAAGATGCAATACATTCATCCATTTTGATATTATTTTGGACTGGGTTATGACCTAAAATGTGTCCAACTTTGGAGAAAATTCTATGTGCTAATAAAAAGAAACACTCATTCTGCATCAGTTTAATGAAATATTCTGTAGATGCCTGTTGAGTCCATTAGATCTATAGTGTAATTAAAGTCTGATATTTCTTCAATTTTTGGTCTGCATGATCTACTTATTAGTGAGACTGGGGGATTAATGAGATACACTATTGTTTTATGAGGACCTATTGCTCCTTTTATGTTATGTAGTATCTGTTTTATAAAATTAAATGTTCCAATGATTGGTGAATATAGTTTTATAGTTGTTATATGTTCTTGAGGATTACTTATCAGTATACAGTGATCTTGGTTGATTCTTCTAATTGATTTTGGCTTGTACTCTATTTTGTAATATATGAGTATAACTACTTCTATTTGCTTTTGGAGTCCATTAAATTGGAGTATCATTCTCCAACCTTTCACTTTTAGTCTTTATCTATATTTCTGGTTAGGTGAGTTTCTTGTATATAGTGAATATTTGGCTCTTTTGAAAACAATCTATTCGTGGGGCCAGAGGCGTAGCTCAGTGGTGCCACTCCTGTCTCACAAGCTCAAGGTTCTGAGTTTGATCCCCGGTACTAACAAAACAAAACAAAGCAAAAATTCTGTCCAGCTAGTTTACATCATTTAATTGAAGAATTTCAATCATGTAATATCAGGACTATTGTTAAAAATTGTGTATTAGGTCTTCCTATTTAATTGTTTTTAATACTTTATTTTATTAATGACTATGGATTAAAAATCTGCAACTTCAGCTTCTTCACATTGTCTTTTGTGGTATTCAGTCTTAGAAGTCACTGTGTCCCACAGCGTTACAAACACATTGTCTTAGTCATTTTCCTTGACCCTGGAATAAAATTACACAACCAAACTTACAGAGAGGAAAGTTTATTTTTGCTCACAGTTTAGCAATTTCAGTGCTTGCATGGTAAGAGATCAGAAGCAGAAGAGACTGTATGGAGGAAAGCTGCTCAATTTCTTGTGATTGTGAGGCAGAGTGAAGGGAGGAGTCATGGAGAGAGGTAGATCTCTCCAGGCCACCTCCAAATGAACCATGTCTTCCAAATTTATCCCACATCCTAACAAGTGAGCTGTAGGGCCCTATTATCCACTCGCCTTCCACAAGCTCTGCCTCAAAGCTTAAAAGGCTTTGTGGGACATCCAGATATAAATCACAACATTAATTGTCTCCAGTCTGAATCTCTTAAAATACTCCTCAGATCCTATTTCTGTTTGACTCTATTTCACAGTCTAGATAGCCCTTCTTCTTTTTCATAATTTTACCTTCCTGTGAACTTTTTATATTCTCCTTCTTGACTTCTTTTACTGAATACCTTTTTGCTCAATACATAAGTACTGTGTTCTCCCTAAATTAACCTGTCTTTAGTGTTTTAGTTTTTTCCCTCCCAAAGTTAGCCATCAGTATAGACTTGACTCATTGATATTTCTAAATCATAATTACATATGTAGTTTGGCTCATATTCAGGTTTCTCTCTGTTCAGAAACATTTCTTCTAATCATGGATAGGTGATAACAGCTCTAATCTTAACATTGCCTAGAAAGTGTTTGTTACAAGAAAACACAATTCAAAGGCATTGGTGGGCAGACCTGTTCAAACATGACATTAGCATTTAATTCTCAGGGGTACAATGTCCATAAGGGGAAAAGAAAGGCACATAACTTGAGAGATAAAATTACTTTCCAACTGTAAATCAACACTGATTATGGCACATAAAACAATTCTAGTTAGATTTCATTTTGGTTGTTTTGATTGTTTTAAAAGTAAGAATAAAAATAGAGAATAAAAGAAACATTAAATGTTATGATTTTGCTTTATATATATATAACATTACATATATATTTATATATATATAACATTAAATGTTATATTATTTTGCTTTGACCTCATGCTGACACGCTTTGAGAAATCTGTTTAAATATCCTGAGCACTGTAGCTAGGAATACTATGTAGATTCAAGCCTAGTAGAATGGAAGGTCTGACTCCATTAATCTTGCTGAACTTCCTTCCCTCAGTATAAAATGGGAAGATTAATGTCTTTCCTTTTGAAGGCCATTGGCTCCCTGTTGATGGATGGTATACAGGCTATATACTTTGTTTGGTGCTAACCTGATAAAGAGATGTTTAAAGCCTGACATAATTCAATAATGTAGCTTGCTAGATTTCTGCCCCTAATAATTTAATAATGCAAATGATTTGTGATTTGTTTTAACTGAAATGTTTATTGTTAGATCAATTTTGAGGTTGTAGTGGAAGTATATGCAACTCAAAGGTAGAGTTCAGCTGAGTCTCAATGGCAAATCATTCTTTAATGTATTATATTTCAATTTTTGAAAAAGATTTTCCCACCTCTCATTTCTTACATCGGTTTTCTATTGATCAAGTGCTCTTGAACGTATTTCACCCAATTGGCATTGACCCAAGCAAACAATACAAATGAGGTTTCAATGAAAGTATTTTGTTACATAACCCTTCCCTCTGGTTAAATTATGAATAGAAGCCTTAATACCAATTCTCATTTGTTACTAATATACCATGTTGTAATTTTTTAAAGAAAGTATAGTTTTATTAGATTTAGATAAGTGACTCATTCTAAAGGACTTAGAAATTGTAAAAAATTCTATTTTACTTGAATATATATCAAAATATATTAAAAACAAATACTTCTGGTACATTTTAATCAATTTCAAAAAGATTAAATGATCCTCATTAATTACGTGACTTTCTCAGTTATATCGTACCTATCATAACTCTTATGTTCTTGCTTCCTCCTACTTTTTATATCACCCACCTAATCACCTATGCATATTTACTTATCACTAAAATCAAAATAATTGAGATAAATTTGTTTATTTACTTATAAGAAGTCATAATAAATGAGGTACAGATAATGTGCATATTTTTATCATTGGCAGATATTCTTATTCCTGTTGTGACCTTTATAATTTTAATGTGGCATCTTGATATCATGCTTGGTCAGAGGCCACACATTTTACTCTGTGCTTCCTGATTCTGGTCTATCTTCTTTGACCCTGACCTAATATTTGCCTTAACTCTGGTCCTTATAATTCCAGACTGTGGCTTGCCTTCCTTGTTCTGAGCATCTAGCTTCACATTCTCTGACAAAATCAACTACTTCTAGAACACTAGCCTAGACCTGCTTTTATTCTTAAGCAGGAGATTGAATTAATTCTTAAATAAATTGTCGAACGGGTAAGTTGCAGTGCTTTTACTCACTTATCATTTCTTTTAAATGCTGGGTCTTATCTACTTGTTAGAACAAAGGGTCTTCATTATCTTAAAATTAGCAGCAATTAAATGATAGTAATTAATTCTTATCACATTAAGCAAACCAGATACAGTGTATCATTATTAAAATTAACTTTTGATTCTTACCTTTCACATACCAAATAAAATTATTTTGTTATTCTCTCCATTAATATAAAAAGAATGTTCTTGCCTTATTGTGTCATTTTTCATTATTTATCTTTCAGAAAGGAAATGACCAGCTTTAAAGAAAGTTCCCATAGCAGTTTCCGATTTTGTTGTAGACACAGATGTCACTATGTGTAGCCTCTGCCTCTATCCAATAGAAGTCACTAGTGCTATCGAACATGGATCTCGTTAAAAACTGAGCATCTGAGCCCACTGGCATTTGTTTCAAAAATGTGAATCATCTGACGAAAGGAAGAGACGTGTTAAACAGCTTGTCTGCATAGAATCTTCAGTTACATTGCAATACTGCACAGCGGCGCTTTGGACCTCATCATCAGTTGGTTCTGGGAGACAATATGAGTACCACATCTCTGTCAGGAAAGAGTAAAGGGTCACAACACAATCCACAGGGACAGATTCTTGCTTGTAGGCCGAGTATCACACAAAATTGTCTCGTTATAATGTGTTGAGTGCCAAATTCTATGAATTTCAAAGTAGCTGAGTTCTAGGGTCTGAGGATGCCTTAGATTCTTTTTAGATGGGAACACTGGTCACAGCAGCACAAGAATCTCAAGCAGTTTACCCTGGTGAAATAAGATTGCTTTCTTAATTGATCTCTACCAGTTGCTTCCTATATAACATGCTATGCATTTTACATGGTGCCTGTTCTACTCTCAAAATTTATGAGTCTCTTACCTGTAATCACATATCATAACCTTGATATTTAGGAAAGTTAAGTCTCTCACTTTAGAAATCTTAGATTACAAATGATACATCTATGATTTCAACTCAGGTTTCTGGCATATAAACTTATCTGCATATTCATAACCTCACATAAGTTATTCAATGGTAAGTATATTTCCTAAGTATAATTTTATTGTATGTCTCGTGTAAGTGATTGTCACTACAGCAAAGAAATTGAAGCTGGAAATGTTTAGAATAAAAGATAAAATGGTAGAGTTAGAAAATAATAGCTGAAAAATAGAATGCCTTTGCTGAATATGTTAGAAAGCCTGCACCAGCTTGGGAATAAATACAGTATCACATGATTTTTGAAGCTGTTGCTTCCTCTAATTCAAGTTGCATGCTGAAAATTCTGGCATTTCTGTTTCTAGGTGCACACACAGATGTAGATTTACTAACTTGTCAAGGATTTTTGTGGCAGCCAATTGTATTTATAGAGAATCGAATTAAAGCCATCAGTAAATGTCAATATGTGTTCAATTTCAATTTATGAATAACAAATTTTAGTAAACCTTAATCACTCAGTGCATTAACTGCCGATGTGCTACTCTAAACTTCAGGACTCGATATTTAAGTCTGTGGAACTGGTTGATAGCAGCAGTAAAATCCAATGCACCATTTCAGTTTACAGCCTATTTTGGTAACTCCTCACACATCCCTGCCTGGGACCACAGTGCACATTTGACAATTATTTTTGAGGCAACCCTAACCTGGGAAAGTAATAATTAAACACATTTGAAAACTGTTAAAGTGAACAGAAAGTTACTCAAAGCTTGCTTTCAAAGAGCTCTTTTTACTTTCTATGGTTTTTAATATTTCTCACCATTCTGCCACCACCTGTCCCTTACCTAGTTGAAAAAAAGTCACTTTATTGATCCTCATTTCAGCAATATGATAGCTAAAGATATACACAGCAACTTGATCTAGAATGTTTTCAATAACCCACATAGTTTATATGTATATGTTAGAAGGAAAATATTCATGCTACCTCAAAAGTCTTCTTCAAACTCTCCTCAGTGCTCAGGGCTATACAGACATTATTAATTAAAATATTTCAAGCGGGAACCAAGGCAGAATCAAGCAATATATTCTGGTTTGCATCTATTAACATTTCTACTTTTATTCTGTGCAGCAAGAATCTCTCACCAAGTTCTGGAGAATTCTGCCAAGCTTCCTCTGCTTATTTCAGTCTTAAGATTGAAACTACATCCACCTATTTTGATACTTTTGTGAGTTGAAATAAACAATATAAAGGACTGTTATAGGTTAGAAGCTTGTAATCTTGAGCTACTCTGGAGTGTGAGGCGGGAGAATTTCAAATTTGAAAGCAACTTGCATAATTTAGATCTTGGCTCAAAATAAAATAAAAGATAAATTTTTTGAAGCTTAATTCAGTGGTAGAGTGCTTGCCTAACATATCTGAGAACTGGGCTCGATTCACGTTACCAAATAGGAAAAAAATCAGAAAGTAAGAAGCAAATTTATAGTTTTCCATGATGATATGACTTTCAAAGTAGCAAACTCAGGACAGTATGCAAACAATTTATTTTAATTAACAAGAAAATTTAAGAAGTATGTCAAATGTAACATAAGCACTAGTGTAACAAATGAATTATTTGGCACTAGCAGCAAATATTTAGAAAATGTAATTTAAAATGTGTTATTTACATGATAGCAACAAAATTCAATGCACCTTTTAATATAGCTAGTAAAATCATATAGCCTGTAGAAATTATGTTACTTTGATTAAAATGTAGAAAAAATAAATAAGGCACAAACTGACATAAGCAAAAGAGATTTACCATGCTCAATAATATTAAAAACTATTTTTTCTCCCCAAATTTATTTATAAATTAAATTAATTTCTCAGCTCTTTCTTATATAGGGAAAATATTAAGCATAATCAAGGTACTTTCTAAGAAGCACTGGGGCAGAACTTGATCCACAAATTAGGAAAGTTTATGATAAATAATATTCATTGTTATAATATTTGTGGTTCATTAGTTTTCCAGCAGAACATAACTGCAATTTTGGAAAGAACCATCCATGTACTATACTTATGCAAAGGTCATATTGGCACGTTAAAAGACAAGGGAAGGAGAAATTAGTACGAAGTTCTAAGAAAACTGATTACTTCTTTGAAAATGTATTGGGACAACATTTCTCATCATTCAGAAGCATTAATTTCAGGTAGTTTAAAGATACACATTGTATTAGTCCTTTTCTCATTGCTGGGTCAAAGAACCTGACACACACAAGTTAAAGGATAAAAGTTCCTTTGGCTCACAGTTTCTGAAGGTTCAGTACATGTTCATCAGGGTCCAGGGCAGAAATAGTATTGCAGAAGTGCATAGTGGCAATAAACTGCTTAAGCCATGGCAGCCTGAAAGCAGGAAGAACAGGAAGAATGAGAAAGAGAAAAAGGGCTGACATTGACACATACCTCTCCAAGCTATACACCCAGTGATCTAACATTTTCAATAGGCCCCACTTCCTAACAGGACATTCAGCTGAGAGTTCACAAATAGATTAATTCACTGGCATATAGTGTCCCCATGATTAAGTCACCTTCTGAAAGCCCCACCTCTCCACACAGGAGTCTTTTGGAGGGACATTTTATGTCTGAGTGTAACACACAAGTTAAAACAAAGCTAATACAATATTTTATCACATCAGTATAGGTAGCTTCTAAAGAAACAGAAGCAGAGGAAAACATAAAAGGGATAAGAATTCCTAAGGTATAAAGTATGGGAAAGGAAAAATGACACCTTTAGAGAAAAGCAATCTAAAACATTCCAGTTTTAACACATCATTTGGATATGATGAATTCAGGGTAATTCTCCTAAAATCTATATACTTAAGTAAATAATGAAAAAATTACAGAAAAGAAACAAACTGGGAAGTATTAAAATATTCTTTTTAAATGACACATAATAATTGTACAAGTATATGAGGTACCATGTGACTATTTGATGCATGTATATCTTGCATAATGATAAAATTAGGACTATTAATATACCATTATCCCAAATATTTACTATTTCTTTTTAGGGAAACGTACAACACCCTCTTTTATCTGTGTTGAATTATACAATACATGATAATTGATCTCAGACATCTGAATCAAATTTATAATCTAGTTAATAGTTTTTGAACAGCATTGATTTATTAGTTTCAAAAAATGTTTCAAATTTAGTTAATACGTGCAAAATGTGGAATCCCAGTGAATTGCCTAGGTACACTCTGCAGTATCTTTACTATTCTTATAAAAACCTAATAATATTTGGAAATAAAAGTCTTAAAAAATGAAGATTCCTCCCTTGAATATATTGACATAACATCAAGAAAGATATACTTTGTGTATCTTAGAATTCATAATTTATTTTTAAAGATTAATTTGGGAAAATATATTTGAAATGCCAATACACCATTTAATATTCAGAACAGTTCAAAAATTCTATAAAACAAAGGAAAACAACATGCAAGTATGATGAAAAAGAAATATTCTCATCTGCTGATTGTGGTTAATAAATTGGCTTAAATAAAAAGGAGAGCAATACAGTAATATTTAACCAATTTATAGATTCACACAATCTTTTTCCACTGTTTCATTCACTCAGGTTCCACATAAAAGACCAAGAGGAATGTTTGAAAATGGCATTTACGTTATGAAAAAAACTATTAAAAAAATTCAGTGCTCTTTCAGTACGACTGGGGCATGTAATAAATATTCTTGCAATGATACCCTGTACAGTAATTACACAAATTAAAGCTATGCGCTTTAATCCTTAAAAATTTCTCAAAATTCTTTTGCTAAAGGTTTAGCTTATCTGTAGGAATATATATATTTGTATATGATAAAATGTCATTTTATATATAAGAAATATTCAAAACAAGGCTCAGGTGGGTATATCCTGAAGATTTGCAGATGCTGGCAAGGTCACAAATTTCTTTGAGAGAAGAGAGGAGAAAATCAGGAGAAAGCAGCACACTCACAGTGATACTTGAACTCTGTTGGAAAAGTTCTACAGGTGTATATTGCATGCATTATATTTACCGTTCAGAAGTCTTGGCTAGGTAAAGAGCAGAACTGGAAGAAAGAGAATTTTATCGATTTATGTTACTTTGGAGAAAAAAAATGAAAGCTCTAATTGGAGTAGAGCATATTAAAATATTAGAGATGCTATGATTATGATTATAAAGAACTCCCAGATCCAAAGATCATCATGCAAGAAAACTACCTGAGTTACCATCAGCATGCTCTTTACAAGCTGCTCTGTAAGGAATTAGCAATAAAAATTTGTAAAAATGCTTCTTTCATTCTACTGACATTGATCCTTTCTCTCAGGGATTCTGTAAAATACTTATTTACATGTTGCACTTAAATGCTGGGAATAATTTTTGAACTTCCAAAAAAAACTTTGATTTGTCATGAGATTATGTAAGTTCAAATGTTATATTTAAATGACTGAAACCCATTAAGACAAAATGTCAGCAGCATTCACAATATTTTCCTAGGAAACTAGTTCCATATGATTGAAAATATAGCCCCAGACTCATATTCCATTAAAATGTAAATAGACAGCCAGGGGGTTTAGCTCAGTGGTTCTGTTGCCTGCCTTGCAAACCCAAGTACCCGAGTTCGATCCCTGGTACCAAAAAAAAAAATGTAAATAGATAGGCATCCTGAACTTTTCCATAAAAATTGAGCAACATTTTATGCACGAAGCTCTAAATAAAATTTTATTGTTACCTATCTGCATTGTGTTTACTGGAGGTTTTGATATTTGATAACAAAAGACACAAAATGCATTTTCCAAGATCCATCTGTAGCAAAAAGTAAGGCTAAGCTTTTATTCCTGATATTGTGCAGTGTGGATTACTGAATCAGATCCAGCAAGTTTATGTTTTTTTGAAACTACTTGAGAATCTATAAAAAGATAGGAGCAGATTATTTAACTAACTGAGATGCTTTAGAACAGGAAGACTTCCTCTAAAGCTTCTGCATACTGATAGGCCCTTTGATGTAATGAAGCATTGGCATGTATTTACAGGACTTTTTTCTTTTCTAGTAAGGTATAGTTATTCTTTTCAAGAGTATGAGAATCTGATGTCTTAGAACCTTAGCCTGGAAGTAATACCAGAAGTGATCAAAACAAAGTGTGTGTTTGAATTATTATTTTTTATTATTCCTATTTTATACAAAAATAAAACAGAATTTCATAAATACAAATAAAATATGACAATAGTTATTACACTGTGTATTGTTATCTTTAAAGTAGTTACTCAGAGTATAAGACATAAGCTAAATGGTTATTACAAAAAGAAACAAATAGATAATAACACTAAACTTTCTTTGAATGTACTAAGATAAACCAGTAGAATAAATGAAACCAATTAACTTATACACTGAACTATTTTTAAAATGATGGAATTTGTTATTTCGAGAAGTAGTTGAACTTTCTAGTTACTATTTATCACTCTTCTATTATGTTCTTTATTTGTGCATCTCATATAAGAGAAAGCATGTAATAGTTAAGCTTGTGTGTCTCATTAATTTCACTGACAAGATCTCAAGGTGCATCCATTTACTTATGTGTGCCTCAAATTTATCTTTCTTTGTAGCAGTATACTATTGCATTGTGAATAAATACCACAATGTCCTTATCCATTCATCTATGGATGGATGTATACTCTTTCCAAGATCTAGCTATTATAAATGTTGCTGCTATAAGCATGGGTATGCATGTATCTCTATAAGGTGAACTTATTACAATAAAAGACACATTGCCAAGAATGATACCTGATGTGTGTTCAAAGGCAAGGGGAGTATTATTCTGATGGAGATTGATAGATCTCTGCTAGGTAAAATGGCCCAGACAACCCTGCATCCTAAAATGGCCCCTGACTACAGGAAACGAATCACTCCAGAGAGAACAAAGACTTGCTTTTTCTCCCCTTGCCCCCCAGTCATAGCCAATCATCTACCTCCACCATGCTCCCTCAGCCTTTCTAAACCTCACCCAGCCAGCATCTGCTTGCTGTTCTTGCCATTGTTCAAGACAGTCCAGCAGGCCTGTCCCTTAATAAAAGCCCTGCTTTGGGTGTTCGTGTTTTATCTCATTTTATTTCTCTCATCATTGGTGCCAAACACTGGGAAGGGATGTAATTGGAATTTTGTGAGGATCCGCCCACTGGCCAGGGTTGATTGGACTCCTGACCACCCTTCTGGGGACCCTGCCAAGGCAACACGCAACCAGGGGCCTTCACTCCTGCTATTGCTGATGCTTAACATCAACACCGGCCTTCAGTTCCTGGGTGAGCACTCAGATTAGCCTCCCTCTTGGGTCTTCTGCCTCTCAGTGTTCTCACTCAAAAAATCTTAGCGCTAAGTCAGAAGGACTCTTCTTAGCCCATGGCCAGGACCGCTGCCCCTGGGGGACGCCCTGTCTGCTCGGATAGGATACTCTCACTCTCTCTTTCTCTCTGGAGATTGTCAAAGGGGACAAGGATGCTCCTCCCTCCTGCCCTTCTCCCCAGGAGATTTTCTGATACTCACCCTATATATCTGGCCTCCTTTCACTATGGGAACTGCTCAATCCAAACCCCCATGCTCAACTCCTCTGGGATGTCTATTGATCAGCCTGAAACCCCTGGGGATTGCTGGTGACATTAAGCCCAAACGGCTCATCTTTTACAGGAACCAAACACGGCCACTATATAAATTAGATAATGGATCCCAATGGCCAAAAAATGAAATGTTCTACCCAAATGTTCTTTGGGACCTCCATCATTTCCGTTATCGCAATGGCAAATGATCTGAAGGGTCCCCTAAGTGCAGGCTTTCATCTACCTCCACACCAGTCCTTCTCTCTGTCAGTCCTGCTCAACGCCCCAAATTCTCCTAGCTCAAGCGGTTTCACCCCCCACTTCCAATCTCAGCTCAGAACCAGACACCACTAAATTTAACCTGGCCAACAACCCTCCCTCACTCCCCGCCTGCCCTACAACCCTTCCTCCTCATTGTCCTCAGCCCCCTTAACTGCCCCCTCCCATTCTCCCTCCCCACACAGCTCACACTCACCACAGCCAAAACTGCTCATGCCTCCCACTTCCCCTTCTCACACTTGCGCCCCATATCCCACCCTTCTGGTGCCCCCAGCTACTATCGTGCCCCTCCGAGAGGTGGCAGGAACAGAAGGTATTATCAGAGTTTACGTCCATTTCTCACTCACAGATCCTTCTCAAGTTAGAAATCCTCCTGGCTCTTTTTCCTCTGACCTTGACTTCTACATCAAAAAATTTTGTTACTTGACTTTGTCCTATGATCTGACTTGACACAATATCTATATGATACTGACTTCTACCCTTCCCATCGAGGACAAGGAAAGAGTTTGAATGGCGGCCCAGACCACAGCAGATGCATTTTATGTTGTTGATAACACCAAGCCAGTGGAAACACAGGCCGTCCCCAGAGAAGACCCTCAATGGGACTGTCAGCTAGCCCAGGTAGATAGAGGCCGCGTTCACTAGGGGCACCACAACAGTTTTCATAGTCTTACAACAGACTGACTCGATAGTTTTCATAGCCTTGTAAAATACTTACATCAATAAATATCACTTAAATATGTTATACTATGTTTACATTGGTTGTCATCAAAGAGATAAATTCTAAATACGTTGTTATGATATGTTTACACTGGTTATTTTCAAAAGATTAAATTTCCTGTAAAAAAACAAAACAAACAAAAAGGAATACTAGCAAGGTTTTATTAAAAAGATGCTTTTGTACCAAACTGAATTAAAGGGCATAAGGTAGCATACATATAATTATGATAATTATTATCATTAATTTTCTGGTGTAATAAATGTATTTATGCTTTCTGACTATACAGGTTTTCTAATATGTTGTTTATGATAATAACTTGTTTTTGATTCAGGTAGTTCCCTTTTTCATACACTCCAGCTATATATGATAACAGGTACATTTAGGGCTGAGATATTTTCTTTAGGAGGTATTCTATCAAAGATAACAATTGAGATAAAAATTGTTGGTGTTTTAAAAAAAATGAGTATGTTTAATAATGGCTATTTTATACCAAGATGGATATTTAAATGTGTTACACAGATAAGGTTATCATGATTGTCATATTAAAATACTATTTATGGGTCTTGATTTAAAGTTCTTTTTTCTCTGTTAACATTTTACAAAAATCAACTACTACAACAATCATGATTGATAATAATAATAGTCTTCTAACTATATTTTATATTTCAAAGCACTTGATAACCAGATAAGATTAAAACAGTTATAGTACTCCTATTTCAAGGCTAATGTTATTGATCTTCTCTTCTGGCTGTTCAACAACTGAAGTTTGGAGACCAGAACTAAAAAGGTAACTGGGCTATGAGGACAGCTAATATTTTAGCCCTTGCTAGTCAAGGTCAATAAAGATCCAAGATGTAAAGGAACCTTCTCTACAGGATCCTACATCTTTGGTAAGTCACTCAACCTCCTGAGCAGGGAGATTGTTGGACACCAGAGGACAAATGTACCATGTGCCAAAGGAGGGTCACCAAGAGAAAAATCTCTACATGGTCAAGCAAGGCCATGACCCATCCTGATGTCTGACACTGACAGAGGAAAAGAGAGGCTCCACATGGTTCCAAAATAATGGCCTGAGGAAACTTAACTGACCTTGATAGATAACAAGAGGTTCATATTAATTGACACAGGTCTCGCTTTAACTTGGTCTTAAACACCTGGCAGAAGAAAATAGCCAAAAGAGGAATAAAAATAATGACATAGTAATAAAGCTAGATACAAATAGGGAACCTCCAATCACAGACCCCTTCTGGCAGTTTCCAGCTACACAGGAAGCTGACCACAGTTATAGATCATTAAAAACAATGGTAAAATCTGTAAGAGCTCAGCTAGAATTTTAAATTTCTTAGTGAGATTTGTTCTTCAAATTGTCTCTTCTTACAGCTAAAACTAGAGAGACTTATGACAAAATATCAGACTTATAGATAACCTTTATCAGTGAAAAAATTCTAAGACCCAACAGGTTACAATCACTCACGATTTCAGTATCTAAATGTGACTTTCTCCCCGACCTGCCCTTCCATTCTAGTATGCTCGTGCTTAGATTTTTCATGCTCAAATTTATTTAAAAATTTTGTTTATTCTTGCCTATAGGCTGCCAAATTCAAAGTGAACATGCAGACAATATCAACAACAAATGTGCTACACAATTTTTTTTTAACCAATATCCACCATCTTAACAAGCGTGCCCTTCCTGCGCTCCCTTTACTAATGGGAGCTGGAGTTCTGGCAGGAATAGGCACAGGGTTTGCAGGAATCTCAACAGTAACACACTTCTATTACTCCCTATCCCAAGAGCTAAATGAAGATATAAAAGGTAGCTGGCTCTCTGGTCACCCTGCAGTCAGTCCCAAATCAATTCCCTGGCAGCTGTAGTACTCCAAAATAGAGGAGCTCTAGATATAATAACAGCAGAAAGAGGGTGAACATACCTCCTCTTGGTGGAAAAGTGCTGTTATTTTGTCTTTCAGTCTGGCATTGTTGGAGACAAGGTGAAGGAGCTCAGGGAGCATATAGAGAAATGTAGATGAGAACTAGACTGGCTACCATCTCTACCAGGATACTTCAACCAATGGCTTCTTCCTTTCTGGGGACCCCACACTATCCTCTGCATAATCCTCTGCATAATCCTAATTTTTGGATCCTGCCTGTTTAGTTGTTTTCAAAATTTCTTGCAGGAGCAGTCGCGGGCCTTTACCAATCAGACAGTCAGCTAACTCATTATGGCTAGTTATCAACCTCTCACCCCTGGAGACCACACCACCATCACGAAGGACCTAGACCTGATACCCTGTATTACTGCCCCTGTGCCAGCAGGAAGCAGCTACAAAAAAGAGAACTCTGCCTCTAATCCATAATAATATCAAGAGTCTGGAATGATAGAGTTAACTGCTAGATAAAATGCCCCGAACAAACCTGCATCCTAAAATGGCCCCTGACTAGAGGAAATGAGTCACTCCAGAGAGAACAAAGACCTGCTTTTTCCCACCTCTCCCCCAGTCATAGCCAATCATCTACCTCCACCACACTCCCCCAGCCTGTATAACCAGCACCCAGCCAGCATCTGCTTGCTGTTCCCTCCATTGTTCCAGACAGCCCGGCAGCTCTGTCCCTTAATAAAAGTCCTGCTTTGGGTGTTCGTGTTTTGGCTCATTTTATTTCTCTCAGAGATTAAGGGCAATGTGTCTTTTACTATAATCAACTTTAAAATTTAAACATTCTCTGTATTTTGTGCTCACGTCTTATGGATCAAATGTTTATGGCAATACCTGTGAAATAAAACATTATGCAGTTACCCCAGATCTGGCACCATACAACTTCTAGCTCTTCCCCAAAGTCAAAACAGTCATAAACTTAAATGTTTTGAATTGGTTCAGGACATAGAGATAGTCATGAAAGCCCAACTAAAAGTCACTCATGAAGTAGAACTTCCGGAACTGCTTCAAAAAATGTCAAGAATGGCGACATAAGTGTATCTGAAGCAAGGGGGACTATTTAGAGGAAGATTAATTGCGATATGTCTTTTACCATAGTACATTTTCCAAAAACGTGAGCATTCCCCATTTGTTGTTTTACAACTCCTAATATATCCTATGACAAATTTGTGTTTATTTACTCACTAGGTACATACATGATCAAGAGATTAATTCTCTAACCTTGCTGAAATCATTTTCATCCTAGGAATTTTCATCTATAGGAATTATAAGCACAACTATATCTGGATGCTTTTGTTCATATCAAATAACAAAATATCCAAGATGATATCATGAACCCACCTAGCCTAGTAGAGAATGATAGTGATTTTTTAATTAATGGTCTAATTTTTATTTCAAAGAGTATCTAAAATTTTCAAACATGAAAAAAATATCTAAAATCTCAAATCGTCATCTCAAGTGCTTATTTACCAGTATTGATATTTTTAGAAAAAAACTTTTTTTTTTTTTTTGGTACCGGGGATTGAACTCGGGTCCTTGGGCTTGTGCAGCAGGTGGCGAAACCACTGAGTTAAACCCCCAGCTCTGAAAAAACATTTTTGAAAGTGTATTCATATGTCACATGCCTAACATGGTGGTCATCTCCTTAACTCTCTGAAGAAAGCATCTTCTCAATGTACAGTGTTACAGTGTAACAATGTTACAAGAAGGCTGGTGAGGGTATTTGAAGGATCATTGTATTTCCACAAGTAAAATAACTTTTCCCCATCTCTGAGTTCTTATAGAGTATATGTAATAATGTCAACATTACTTTCTTATATATGCTAAAATTATTTATATTCACTTAATGTTTTTCACAACCATAGCTTTGAAAATATTTTGACTGGCACTTTGAGTAAGAGACATTCTAGAATTCATGTCATTTTTCTCATCTCAACCATTCAAGTAAAATTATTCTTTTCAATTCTGACATATTTTATCCTATTGTGTCCAATTACACCGTGACACATATCCTGTCATCATGTCTTATACTACCTCAATCTCTTTGTCTCTTCATCTTTCACCTGCATTTTGTATAACACAGTATCCTAACATACTCTATTATATATAATATACTGTAAACCCTTAAATTGATCACATACCCAAAGAACTTGTGGTGATTGTCTGTAAGCCATTTCCTTTGTCTTCCCTGAGTTATTATGCACGTTAGTTTTCTTGCACTTCCAGCAGTGCTGAGTACAGAGTCGTCCTTAGTATAAATGTGTGGAAATATTTATGAAATACACAAATTAATAAGTGTTTTGTAATCAATAATAAATTTGTTTTGTATGGGTCAAGTTATCAGGCTCACAAATTTGTTTTTGTTTGAAACACTATTTAAACACAGAAAGTTAGAAAATCCAAGTTTATATGATACAATGAAGTTCAGGAGATATAATTAAAGATATGGCTTTGAGATATAATGTAATTATTTTGAGAGGCTCCATATTTCACTTGTGCTGAGGATTTGTGGTGGTTGACTCTGAGCCAATCAAATATTTTTTCTTTCTTAATTTCCTCATAAAATAGTTATTAAATCATTGAATATTTTTTCATATTGCACTAATTTTTATCTGAGACATAGATAAAGGATTGTCACAATACTTAAAAGCAATTTTCTTTTATTAACTTCTACATATGAGAACAAAATATTCACCAAATATTTTGATATCAGGGAAGATATTTCCCATATATTACTACAAATTTCTAGTTCTAGAACTATAGATAATACCAACTTTGTCATTAAACTTTAAGCACAAAAGCATAATTTCAATGACATTTCAGCTCTTTAACATTACATAGAATGGAAATATTATTAAGCTCATTAAGTCACCAAGAGCAATTGGGTGTATCTTATGTGTGTATTTCCCTTTATTAGATATCTAACCTTCAAACATACTCAGTTTCAGAACACAGGGCTGAACATCAGGTACCATGAAAGACCTCATTCTTGTTGTATATTATTCAGAAGGTGATAGTCCTACACTTAGTGTGGGCACTGACTGGAAACAAAAATCTGGAGCAGAACATATCTTGGTTGCTATTTTACCAAACTATCATATAAATGCTTGTGAGAGTACAGATTCCTGGGGTGGTGTAATCAGACAGGAATCTGAGCACTATAGTTGCACTTATTCGAGATAAGCCATATCAGAACTGTATAGGATTCATGCAACACCATAGTGGGTTCTTATGGCATTTTCTAAGCGCCTATCTTCTCCATAGAATCCATTTTGCAAGGAATAATAACACGGAACAATGTTACAATTAACAGAGAATCATACTTTGGAGTAAATGTGTCATCCCTTATTGGAATCTGGAATGATTTGAATGTGATCATCCAAGTTCCTGTGTGGAAAATGTGATCCCTAATGCTTTGACTTTGGAAAATGGTACCTAACAAAGTTGTTTAGGTATTTTGGGCACCATTGTCATAGGTGGATTAACACCATTATTACAGGAGTGTATAACTTATCAAGGAATACATAAGATTCCATGTTCCATGTGTTTTTGTCTTCCTTCTCGCCTCTCTCTCCCCAACTTTGCCTTTTCCCTTTGGATGCAACAGCAAAAAAGGCCCTCACCAGATGGCATTCTATCCATCCCAGACTTCTCCGCTTTCAGAACAGTGGGGAACTACATTTCTTTTCTTCACTAATTATCAATCTCTTATAAAAGCACAACATGTACTAAGAGCACCATTACTAAGATGTTTTAATGTGTATTTTTGTCATTACGAAATGATCTCAAAATTGTTGCAAATGTATACAATTTGTAATGGAAAAACAGTATGAGGGAACATTGAAATAAATTCTTATGCGTATTCACTGGTATATTGTTTCATTTGTATTTAGCAAAAACATTTTTTTTTTTGGTACTGGGAATTGAACTTGGGGTCTTGTACTTGCAAGGAAGGTGACGGCACCACTGAGCTAAATCCACGGCCCTAGTGAAAACATTTTTTGACTTTTAGATGGAATATACTGCCATCAATTAGCCTAGATTTTAAATATCTCTCCTTTATTCATATTTGGAAAAAATTAAGTTAGAAATTGGGAAGAAATATAAAAACTATTTGTTAATAAAAAAATCAAAATTGTATCCACAAAGTACTTTGATTTGACTTTTAGTGCAAGTATTGGAAACAATACTAATCACATTCCTATTTTTCACATTTGAAGCAAGGAAAATCAGTAAATTTTCAAAAGGGATGGAAGAAATTAATTTTTGTAACAAAATGTTGTGCCTAAATGTTTCAAAATTTCAATTAAATTTGAAAAATCAACTATTTAATCTGATTTTCCAAAGAATATACACTCAAAATATGAAATCATCTTGAATTTATTTCTGTACCATTCATTTAAGCACTAAATAGATGATAATTTGAAAATAGATCACCTTGCAAAGTTTTCTAGGAGCTATGTTAAGTATTTTTTGTCAGAATTTATTCAAAAAATTTTTAGTAAGGAACACTTCAAATGTAATGGAAACTATCTGCAAAAAATGTTTTTGTTATATAACAACCAAGAAAGTTAAAATTAAGTACCCATAATTATGCAATTGCTAATATGACAAAAGAGTTATTATTAGAAGCTGAGTTTTAAGGGTTAAAGAAATACAAATAATCTTAGATTAAACTCTTATGAATTTTTGGAAAAATATTATATGATTGAGATTATATTTGCTAAAGTTAACAGGTCGTTTTGAATTTCACTTAGCTGCCAAACATCTGGTGAAAGCTTTTCCTAAGAGAGATGCTATTAAATGAAAAATGAGCTATGGATTTTATACTAATTTGGGCTTCACCAATGCCAAGGTCAGCGCCCCTGGGTAATATGGACAGACTATTCATCATGCTTTGTAGTCACAGGTGCCCTTGCTCTCTGATGAGAATCTGTAGCTCTGTGTACATTGATCATAACTGAAGGGCTCAAACCAAATCAAATGACAGGGATCACTTAGCTTCATGTTTGTGTACAAAAAAATGAAAATACTTTCTTAGAAGAAAGAAGGGCAAGTAACTGGAAAAATCTTTATGCATTTCTCTTAGAAAATCTTCCTCATTTTCAGTTCCATCTCAACACAATACATTTACTCAAAAGCTTACTTTCAATAAGGTAAATGTATATAAATACCTAAATATTGTGTTTTAGAAGCTTTTTGAATTACACATTTGTCCCCTGTATGTCTAAACTAGGTTCCTGTAGAAAGAATGTGTTTCGCATGGTACTTTTTTAGGTCCTTAATACTCCTACATAACTTTTAAATTTCAATATCCAATTCTTCATTTATAGCAAGTATACACAGATCTGAATTTTTATATATACCTTGTGTTTTCTAATCCTGCTAAATTCAAATACAAGTTCTAGGGGCTCCTAGAGATTTTTTAGTACTTTTTCTGTAGATGAACATTTCGTCTACATATAAAGATTTTGCTTCTAACTTGCCAATCCTATCCTAATTGTGTCATTTTATTGCCAGACTATTTTGGTGGGGCCTAGGTTTCAAAGTTTAATGGACAGATAAAGAGTAAGCATATCTGCCCTTGTTCCCCACCTTAAGGAGGAAGCATTGTATCTTCTCCATTCATATAAGGCAGTCTCACTAGAAGTATGGAGTACGTGTCTTTAATCTATTGAGAAGGTTCTGTTCTACTTCTAGTCTCCTGATAGCTTTTACCATGAATAGCTGTAGAATTTAGTCCAATACTTTTTTTCCAACTAGTGACAGGATCATATGGCTTTTTCCTTTCCTCTGTTAAAATGATGACTTTTGGGATCTTCCAATGCTGAACCAACACTGCCATCCCTATAACAAAACCACTTTCCACATCTTGCCAGATCTGACTTCTAATACTTTGTTTTGTTAAACAAATTTCTATCTATGTTCATACTTTTTTCTTCTATTATCTTTATCCAGTTTTAGGATTAGCACAATGTTGAGTTCCTAAAATGAGGGGAGTGGTGTTCCTTCTTTTTTCAGCTTTAATTGTTTGATATAATTTATCAGTTAAAATGTATATGAGCCTGCTGTTGTCATATAGGTAGGTTTTCAAGCTAGGAATATACTTTCTTTAATAGGTGCTATTCAAATTTTATATTTCCTCCAGAGTTAGTTTCATTAATTTGTCTTCCAAGGTATTTCTTAGAAGTTGTCAAATTTATTTCAAAAAAGATTTTTGAAGTATGCTTTCTATATCCTTTTAAATTCTGTAAAATCTCTGGTAATGTCTCCTAGATCTTGATATTGTAATTTAAAAAAATGTATAACTGATATTGTGCAACAGGAAGAAAAGTTCTAAAGGAGAAGGGGAAGTGGGAGGGGTAGGGGAAAGGAAAAAAGGGAAGAAAAAAAATATGAGAAAAGGAAAAAAATGGAAACAAAGTCTTTGAAAATAGGGAAGGGTGGGGGTGGGTGAAGGGAGGGCAGGGGAAGGGCAAAAAAAAAAGAATCAAGATACTCATGTAATGGTACAAGATGCCAATGATGAATGTAACTGTATTTTATATCTAAAATGTACCAATAAACTTAATGTGAAAAAAAAAGAAAGAAAATTCCATTAGGCAGAATAGGTCCAAGATCTTTTGCATATATCTCAAATAAATTATTAGGGTATTTTTCAGGGCCTGGATCTTTGGTAAATACTGAATGCACATAATTTATACCCCTGTATCACCAATAGCCCAGTGGATCTTTCTTTAGTTATACTTCCATTCTTATTCTTTCAAGTCGATTTGGCAGACATTCTTAAGAATCACTTCACCAAATGTAGGATTCATTTTTCTGGACTTTCAACAATTTAGTAATTTATTTCTGCAAGTTTCATTGCTTTTTAAAAAAAACCCTTCATATGTTCAGTTTTTAAGAAGGTCATTTTTTGATTGAGAGAGGGAGAGAGAGAGAGAAAGAGAGGTAGGGAGGGAGAGAATGCAGAAGAAAAACAAAACAAAGCAAACAAAACCTTAGAGCATAGAAGACAATGTGTTTTGTTTTGATAAATTGGTTTTGAACTGATTGCCACACAAGCTTTGCGTATAAATTTCAAGCAGGATATAGACTGTGGATGCATTTTTTTCTCTAAAGTTTACCATTCTTAAAATTGCATAAGCTTAAGAAGAAAGAATTAACTCTTTCTAGATATTAGGGAATATATTTGTAACTGCTATAAACCATGGCATTTGTCATTAGAATACTAAAATACAGTTTCACATAAAGCAACATGGAAGATGGATGCTACTTGAGAGCTTAAGTGTAGAAAATCAATCAACCAGAGTACAGTCAAAGATATGAAGGACATATTGTCCAAAATGGGCGGAAAAAGCAATTACATGGATTCATGGGAGTATGGAAGGTATTGCGGATATTATGTTAACTCCAATTGCAAAGTACCATAAAGGCAGTTAAAAGTCCATACACTACTTCCCTTTTGTTAAGCAGCAGAGTTCTCAACCACTGATTTCTTTTTGATAAATAGAACGCAGGTAGTACTTCCAAGGTGGCTATTAATCTCCACACAAGATAAACAATGTTTTGCAATTAGTGTTTCATGCGTTACCTTCTTAGGAATAAAAGATCCTCAAACTAGTCTCTGCTTGTCACATAGATGTTTTAATTTATACATGATCACTTTAAGAAATCAGGATGCACAGAATGGAATGCAAACTTTCATCAATGCTTTTATTTAAGGTAACTATTACAGAAAGACGTGTATTTGATTGGGTTTCTTGTTATCTTCAATTATAGACATGAAAAAAAAGCTGTTCTATTTTAGAAAGTGCCAACTAAATAACTTTTTCATCTTACTAATGTTAACTTACTTTCTGCCATTTCTTCAGCTAGTTTTTGGCTATAATATGCAACCTAGTGATTTTGATTTTAGAGTTAAAATGTGAATTTTTTGAAATAGTATATGAACTTCAACAAAATCTGCGTAATTTTCTTTTCTTTTTTTTTTTTTTTTTGGTACCAGGGATTGAACAACTTGGATCATTGCGCTTGCGCAGCAGGTGGCATAATCACTGAGCTAAATCCCGGGCCCCAAATCTGAGTAATTTTCAATTGTTTAAGTATGTGGATTTCTTTTTATTATCAAGTGCATCATTTAATATCACTTATTTAATTTAAATATCAATTGATAGAGAAAGTAAAATCCAAAACTTGTGTGTAAGTACAATGGAAACATCATAAAATTACATTTGATATCTCATCTAAGTAAGTTTAATTTGATTAATCATCAGCAAGTTCCTTTTAGGGGTTAATAAATATTTGTTCATTATTTTATGATTGATAATTACTAATCTGGGGAAAATAATGCTCAGTCCAGAGATTTAGAATACTAATACAATAATAATGTGTAATAATTTGGTAGTATAATAAGAAACTAAAGACCTTAAATAGTTGGAATTGTTGAGATACATCTATATGTGTGTGTATAAAAGAAGAAAACTCCTTGTTTTGAGAATTCTAGAGCACTTTTCTAGCACTTGTGGATTAGAATCATTTTGGATTACTTCAACAAAGTATTTAGAATGCTTTGTTTGTTTCTGCAAACAGTTGTCTTTTGGTATTCACAGGGCATTGAACCCACGATCACCTGCAGGGCCCATAATCAGAGATGCTCAATTTCCTTATGTGAAACGGAGTAGTAATTGATGACAGTGGTACCCTGGCTAAGGAATTTAATTCATTCCCAAATTCTGGGGAAGATGGCTGGGGCCTTTTTTGCAACCTGATGCAGAGTTGTGAAGGGAAGCTAAATTTGTGAACAGAAGCATTTGTGAACCGGGGCATTACTGTCTAACCTATGCACAGTCTCCTGTATACAGTAACTCATCTCCAAATTAATTCTAGTACTTAATAAAATGTAAAAGGCTTATGAGTAGTTGTTATACTGTATTGTTTAGGGTCATATTTGGTGACAAGAAAAATTTTTTAAATGTCTGATACAATCAGTACAGATGCAATGTAGAAAAACTATTTTCATACATACTCCGTTGAATCTGAGTGCAAAGGAAGTATATCTGAAGGCTATTTACATAACACCTGTTTTGTCATGTCAACATAGATTATAATAAAACTATACATTATTTAAATTGTTTAAATGATTAATGAGCAGTTATTTTGGGCAAAGCTCAGAGATACTGTGACTGCTGCTTTTATAGAATTTACATTAAAACTGGGGGAGATGGAGGATTCGAATAACACTAAAACATTAAAGTGTTAGTTATGAGTATATAGTCAGAAAACAGGGAAATTAAATGAGCCACTCCTTTCCCTTCATTGGGGTGATTATCCATGCTTAAACTTAGGAGGTATGATGCTCAAGGTGTAGTTAATTAGTTCCAGTACCAGCAAAAGAAGAAATGGGAGACATCAGGAGTCAGAGGTCCCCGACCCTTTAAATACGAGAAGCCTCCGCTGTGCTGAGGATCTTCCAGAGTTCCTCCTCCTGGGCTCTTCGTCCTTCTGGTCCTTCTGTCTATTCTTGCTATGTCCTGTGATCGTCAATAAACGTAGCTACTTACTATTTATGGTGAGGCATAATCTTGGTAACTCCTCATCACACACAAGAGCCCAGGATATTTTGCCCCACTCACCTGCAACATTTACGACCTGGGACACGGTTCATATATTTCTATTAGTTAAGGCTGATTAATACATAAATACATGTTCTCATGGATTTGGATGACTAGACATTGTGTAACTAGAGATAATGTCAAAATCTTTATATGAAGACAACGAGGCCATAAAAAACCCTGGACAGTACAACAAAACTGTCAAAAATTTGAGAAACTTTTCCCCATTTGAGAATATTAGAAAAGTTCTATGGCACCAATTTCCAAAATGAATACATTTTAGAAAATAGGATACTTTTTCATTTTAGGAAAGTATTTCACTTGCAATTAGAAATTTTGCTTTCTAACCAAAAAGTAATATAATATTGGCAATAAATTGTAGAAAAGCATTGAGTTGTTAAGTGAACATTGTTTTTAAACACTAAATTCTTGTATTCAAAATTTGAAATGATTAGAATATTTTGGATATAAATAGATCCTAAAATATTTTTTAAAATTCCACTTACAAGTTCCTCATATAAACTCAAGCATAATCTTAAGTAAGTAGTTTAAATGTATGAATCTTTTTTACTCTCTTCGTGCAACATATAATGGTACATGTTGGCTTTGAATGTTGTGTGGTTTTGGTTCCTTATTATGTGTGTGTATCAGCCAGTGCTCACTACAGAAACACATTCAATGTAAGATCTATAAATATATAAGATATATAAGGCATATTTTCTTTTTTTGTTGTTAAATTCTTTTATTGGTACATTGTAGGTATACAACACAATTACATTTCTCAGTGGGAATTGTACCTTTACATAATGCATCTTGGTTCTTATTTTTTTCCCCATTCCTAGCCCTCCCTTCACCCCCTCCACCCTTCCCTATTTACAAAGACTTTATTTCCATGTTTTCCATTTCTCATCATTTTTCCTTTCCCTTCTTTCCTTTCCCCTGCCCCTCCCACTACCCCTACCCCTTTGGACCTTTTCTTCCTATTTTGCATTATCGATTATTCATTCTAATCATTGGTACATTTTAGGTATACAGTATAATGACATTCATCATTGGAAATTTGCACCTTTACATAATCTCTCTTGGTTCTTATTTTTCACCCTTGCCCAGCCTTCCCTTCAACCCCTCCAGTCCTCCCTATTTACAAAGATTTTGTTCCTAGTTTTCCATTTTCTCATATTAATCCCACTCCCTTCTATCCTTTCCCCTAGCCCTCCCACTTCCTTCCCCTTTGCCCCTTTTCTTCCTATTTCACGTTACCTATTATACACTTTAGTCCTATAAGGCAGATTTTCAATGGATGCCTGCAGGTTAGGTGTGAAAGGGTGCAAAAGGGTTGCTTTAGGTGATCTGGAAGTCTGGCACCAATAAAATGAATTTAAAAAAAACAAAAAGTGCAAAAGGGCAGAGTGCCTCTTGGAGAGCAGAAGGATCCAGTGGCTAGATTAGCACTCGCTTAGTGTCCCTCACAGTCAGTATCAGAAGGTAGAAAGATCTGCATCTGAAGGCTGAAGGCTCCTTGCTGGAAGACAAGAGACAGCTTCCAAAGTGAGGGTCCAGACTAGAACTACTCCAGAGAAACAGAAGGAAGCCTTCCATTTGTTCCCTTCTTCTTTGTTTTTCTTTTCCCCTTTTCCCTTTTTTCCCTCTCCCCACTTCATAGTTTCCCTTTCCTTTTGAACAATTTCTTTCTAATCCATAATATCTAGTGTACATTTTGGTCCTTTCAGTTTCTCACACCAGAGTGACAGTATGGTATTTATATAGGTGGTTCTGATTTATTTCACTTAAGAGTAAGATCTCAAGGTGCATCCACTTAGCTATAAATGTCTCAGGTTTATCTTTCTTTATGACTGAGTAGTACTCTATTGTATAAAAAAATCATTTTTATCCATTTATTAGTTGATGGGCATTTGGGCTGTTAAAACTTTTGTAAATAAGTGGGGGGGGACATTTGAAGGAAGTGGAGGGCATTAGAAGAAAAAGAGAAATCATGATATATCATGTACAGGTACAAATTCCCTTTGGTGAATGTGATCGTTATGTATATTTAAATTGTACCAATAAAATTAATTAATAATAAAAGAACTGATCTTTCTTCATTTCTCCCCCCGTCTTTTTTTTTTTTTTTTTTTTTTGTTATTGGGGATTGAACTCAGGACCTCCTGCTTGCCACAAGGTTGTAGCTGCACTGAGCTAAATCCCTGACTCTCTTCATTTCTCTTTTACTCCACTGAAAGGAAAAGCCTATTGGGTGGTATCACCCACACCCAGGGTGGGTCTTCTGTCTTCAGTAAATCCCTTCAACCACTCTCAGAACTGTGCTAAGCCAATTAGTTGGGCATTTCTTACTGAAATTGACACAATTAGTTGACTATCATATTGTGCAATATACTGTTGTATTATTTCATTGATGGTATTACTCATTCTTATTACCTGACTGGAGGATTAAAAAAAATAATATTCATAAAGTTAATATTGACGTATGAGGAGAACATAGTAGCTTGGTTTTGCCATCTATAATTTCTCTACAGAAATATTTTCATTTACACTAGTTATCAGAAACTGTATTCCATAGTTGTGGTTCTAAATATCAATAAATTGATCGAGCATATTTTAGGTTCATTAAAATTGTTCTTTAACAGTCTATATGTCTAGATACTATGATGATCAAGAGAGTAAAAGTTTACTTGAAAGTTTTTGAGGTTTTGTTTTCTAAAAAGTCTTGATTTTCAAAAAAAATCATGCAATCATGAATTTGTATCTAATATCCGTAATGATCTTATTATTTATTTATTTATTTATTTATTTATTTATTTATTTTTGAGGCAGGGGCTCCCTTTGTAGTTCAGGCTGGCCCTGAGCTCATAGGTAGCCCAGGCTGGCCTCAAACTCTTGCAGATCCTCCTGCCTCAGCCTCCTGTGTGCTGGGATTACAGGTCTGCACCACCACGCCATAGTGATCTTATTAAGAGGCCAGGTTTCCCCAGAAGTGGTGAAGTCATTAAAAGTCTGTCTTCATGAATGGGATTAGTCCTCCCTCAGGAGCTTTCACCACCTTCTCCAAGTCAGGACACACTAACAGATATTATTTGTAAAGCAGAGAGGGAATTTTCACCAGACAAATAATTCACTAGTACTTAATCTTTGACTTCCAGATTCTAGAACTCTAAAAAATAATTTTCTATTATTCATAAACTACCTAGTCTAAGACATTTTTCTATCAGTCCAAAGGTACTAAGACAAAAGGAATAGTAAATATGTAGTAGTTTAGGTCATTTTAAAATTTCTAAATTAAAAAATACTGAAAGGTTTCTGCACTCATTTGCAAAGCTTTGAATCATGAATCATTGATGTAAACAAATCCTTAACTCTGAAACCCATGGGTCAATTGTCCTAGTTTCTTTTCGGTTAATGCCATTTCCTACATTTTTTTTTTTTACAGTGTTAGTTTATGAGAGAAAAAAGGAAGACAGAGCACCTCACTCTCCATTCATTATAATGTGCTGATTAAATATGAAACTGCCAAGATTGATATATACATTAAGTCCTTTCTATAGACAAAGAGGATTGATTTAATATGAAGTACAGGACCATAGTATTGGCAGACTTGTCAGCAAGCTGGATCTTACTATCAGCAAAGAATACAGAGAGCTAAGTTACCTTATCCTCTGGAGGTCCTAGAACTTGTATTCTAGATCTTTTAAACAAAGGTATTTTTAAATTTTAAACTGGCTGTTTACTACATATGTGCATCCTAAGTGTCCTGTATGATATTGGAAGGATTATAATAATTAAGCTGCTTGCTGCTGTTAAGAGGCTGGCTAAACATATTACATTGACTTTGTCTTTCAATTCTTACTTTGTTCTTGAAGATTGGCTTTACAGATTGTCTTATAAATTAACAGTGTATTATCAGTGTTGGGTCTCTTTCATCATTTATTTTCTAAAAATTCATTTATATAAGGGTGACTATTGAATGCACCCCCCTCCAAGAGCTAGAATATTGTGGAAAACCATGCATCTATCTACTGAATCTCCACTTACCATGCCCTGATGTCTCCTGTAAAATGAGCTGTTACTGTGTTTTTCATTTTTATCTTTTTTCTTGTTTCAAATTTCCAAAACAAATAGACCTCTAGGATTACATCCAAGCTTATTAAATGGTCCCTTACCTTGGCAATGACCAGCCATGCTATCTTTACCATATGTCAGTGTATCTTACAGCACAAATTTATATGAGGCCCTCTAGTCTTTTTCATTATTCAATTTGTTTAACTCTTTACAAATATACACTTCCTTAATAAATTAAATATACTTTTTTACTTGAACTTGTTCTAGGAAGCAATCCAATCATTGCATCCAATCCTATTCAACAAGAAAAAAAACAAAGTCAAAAATACTATATGTTCCATAAAAAATGTATTATTATTAAAAATGAAATTATTTTTCAGATACTACGTAAGTGAGCAATAATTGTTAGGAAATTGAGAAATCATATTTTCTTTATTATAATAATGCTGAAGTCTGAGTCCTTATACTGAGTTCTGCAAATTATATGTGGAGGTATTTATTCAATTTAGAAAATGTATCATCAGTTTTCTTCTTTTAGCTATGTTAGTACAGGTTTAATCTGGATAATGTTTTTGTTGTCAATAAAATTTGAAAAACCAAAATGAAATGAAACAGAAAATAAGCATCCATATGAAGTTTTCAAGACTCCTGAAGTATGTAATACAAGAGTGCCACTCTCCTGGAAAGAAGGCAAATCTACTGAGGTTACTTAAACAGCTTAAAGCTAATTTTTCTCCTTGGGGGTCTTTTCCAAGTCGTAAGTGACGCAGAATAAGAGGATACAGAGCTTGGCAGGAGACAGCCACTGTGATGCAAAGAAATCAGCAGAGCTTTCAGCAATACCATGAAAACAAGGAGAAAAGAAAATGGAATTTGAGTCTGGCTTCCTTAACAGATAAAACTTGTGCAGCCAAGAACCAGGAGAGAAGAAATGTTCAGAGATTGATTAAGACACTGTGCCTGGATTTTCTCTCAAGTTCTCTTCCAATTCTTAGTACACATTGGAACAAATGCTAACAATCCTTGTGGAAAGTACCTGAAATGCTTCAGGGGTGTATTGACTGTTTCAATGTGGAGTCGTCAACAAGTCTGAAAAAAAATTGGGTGGAGCTTAGTTAGAACCTGGCAATTTGGAATGGGGAAGACCTAAAATAGATCAAGAATTACACCTATGAAAAACAACTTTTTGCCAAAATAATGCAGCATGAATGAAGGCAATCTATATTTTCACTGGGAGCCTGACAGAGCATTGGTTCTCCCTGGAGAGTGAGAACCCAGTCCAAATCCTCAATAACGGTGCATAACACAATGTTTGATACAAACTGAAATATTGTTAGTCCTTCTAAGGGAAGAATTGAGGGACAACACTGACATCAGAAAATATATTTAAGAAAGAGTTGTTTTGCCAAAGGTCTGTTGTAGTTTTCAAACTCTGGGAAGCTGAGGTAGGATGATCTGGAGACTCTCAAATTTGATCTCAGCCTGGGAATTTAGGGATTTAGTGAGACTGTGTCAAAAAACGAAAGAAAGAAAGAAAGAAAGAAAGAGAGAAAGAAAGATAGAGAGAGAGAGAGAGAGGCTAATTATGTTGAAGTAACCCAGATACTGAAGTATCAGACATGTACTTGAGATAATTATGATTAAATAAAGAATATAAAAGATAATATGTTGAAATTCACGAGTTTGAATACAGCACAAAATAAATGAATGTGGTAAAATTAAGGCATAGTGAGGAGCTATAGTAATATAGTAGGAAAATGGAAAAAATGAATGGTGAAGTGAAATAGGTTAGTGGAAACTGTGCAAATTGAAACACTGAAACAAAAAAATGAGAGAAAATGCAGAAAGAAATGCAAGTGGCATATGGATGTTCTAAAAACACAAAATAATTATCTAAGAGATGAACTATTAGAAGAATATGTTCGAATAATAAAAAATAACAATTTCTTAAAACTGCCAAAAGACATTAAGTTACTTTTTCAACAAGTACATAAACTCTTGTAGCATAAATATAAGGAAACTAAACTTTTGCACATTTTTGTAAGGGTGCTAATCTAAAAGAGGAAATGAAAATATGAAAATTAAGTATGGAATAAAAGGGAGGCACTGCCTTCAAATGAGCAACATACAATGGTCAGCTTAACTGTCGAAAAATCAGGGAAAAACAACTTTGAGTATTTGAAAACAAGATATAAAATAGTCAACTAATCTAGAAATCTATGCCAAGTGAAAATCTTATTCAGAGACAAATACAGAATTGGTTTTAGTTAACAAAAAAGAACATTCCTAACTAGTAATATCACAATAAAAGGATTATTGAACAATGATCTTCAAACTTACCGAACTTATGCCAAAGAAATGTATGGAAATGTAGAAAAGAAAGTAACTATGGTAACTTCAGGTAAATTAATAGTGGTTGTACACATCAATGATTATGATGGATTCAGGTGATGAAAATAAATGTAGTAATGAAATATATGCACACGATCACATCAAGAGTAGGAGAAACTAAAAACATATAATATATTCTAAAGTCATAAAATGATCTGGGAAGAAATAATATCACTTACCTAAATCGGATTCTAATGAGTCCAGGATGCAGTTGTATACAAATTTATTAAATAGTAAAATATTTTGCAATGAAAACCTAATAGAAATAGAATGTTTATTATAATTAAGAAAAAGGAAAGATATGATACAACCTCTATAAAAATCAAACAAAAAGTGAGATGCTAAGTATTAATGCAAATAGATGAATTTACATTAAATCTAAGTAAAAATCTTCATTATAAAGTTAAAAATTTTTGGATCAAATAGTGTACTTGTTAAAAAATTCATTCTGTGTGGAAGGAAGATATTTAACGGGACTAGGAACAGTGAAAATTAGAATATTGCAGTAGAGAACAAGAGCTGTTGTGAAAATAATTTATTAAAAAAGAAATCCATACGAGCTATACAGATATTAAACAAAGCAGATCATGACACATGAATTATTTCTAGAGATAATAAATTGGAATATGTATGTCATAATAATATGGGGCCTAATAAAGCAGGGAAAATTAACAATTATAAATACTATGCAATTACTAGCATGGTGTTACAGTCGTGCAGAAATAATTAACGGAAGGGAAGAACCAAATCCACAGTTGTCCATCAGAACGGAGACCTTACTACACCTCTCTCAGGAACTGACAAAATCATCAAGGGAAATCTAGAAAGGACCAAAAAATCTGAACAACGTTATTTAGCAAGTTCACTTACACTCAGAATATAGCGCAGAATTTCAGGTTTCAGGATTTTTAAAAGTAGGCAAGATTTCTACCAAAATTTTCCATGAAGTGTAAAGCTTGAAGCAGTAGTATGAATGTGATATAATTACCTAACAGGCATATGGCTTCATTATGCATTTCTGAAAAATAGTTTACCCTAAGACTCAAATAGCAAAAATGAGACATAAAAATATTTCATTTTCAGGAGTCTCTGGGTAGACTGGAATTACTTTCCTGTTTTTTGGTCTGAGTTTCTTAAACAGATAGAGCCGATCTTGATTAGAGTTTTCCTTGAACTCCAAATGATACAGTGTAAGAGCGGGGCTTTAGAGGGAAGACACAGTAGCCTGGTAGCTCATCTGAGATGTTAAAAAGGGAACATTTCATTCTCCTCTATTCTGTCTTTCCACATGGTTTGACCTTCTTACAGAGGAGTGGCTGAATTAAAAAAGCAAGTGTACCAACTGTAATTCTAGTGCCAGCTCTTTAAGGTAATTTTTTCAAACTTCTATATAAATAATAATGCAATTCTCACTTATGAGTTTGGTTATTCTTAACAAATCCATTTAAAAAATATTTCTACTCTTTGAAATTATGAAATCGAGAACTACAACATTATCAATGAACAATGAATCTATTGCAGCCAGTTACATAGTGCAGAAAAAGGACAATCTGAAAATTTGGATACATTTTATGTTTCAATGTTCACCTTAAAATCATATTTTTTTTCTCAAAAAGATGAGATAAAAGAACTGTTGGGTTCCAGAATGAATAGTACATATACATCTATATAGTTAATCACTCTGTTGAGAAAGTGAATTTGCATTCTTCACTTTGCCTCTGTACCCGAGCCAGATTTTAAGGATGCTCAGTAAACAGGATACACCCTTAAACCAGAATATATTTTATAATGCATGTGTGGCAAGATAGGAAATTGGGTGTGGGGAATGAGAAAGGAAAAGACAGTATAAGAATGGCAACTTTTCTTTACTCTTAAATATAAGTACTAAAAGAAAATGACATTCCATCTGTTCAACATATTTAGATTAAGAGCTAATTTCCAGCATTGATAAAAAGTGAGAAAAGTTTTTTCTCCTAATAAATATATCTACTAGAACACTTAAAGTCATCTGAAATGAGATTGCTCTACTTAGAGTTCTTTTTCTGACACCGTTATTAACAAATTGCTTCAATTTATTTTTCCTCGGACAAAATTGCAGAGCAGAGGGGATAATCATACCAAGTTAATGATAATAATGCAGTTGTTTGGAAATCATTACTTTTTAAACTAAAAGTTTAGGTAAAAACTAGTGTTTTTCAAGTTTGATTATTACTCTTCACTTATAATCTGAAAATGTAACCATTGGGCTTTTAAAATTACTATCTAGAAAGTAGCTGAAGTCATCCTAGACTGTCATGACATTTAGCTTCAGATGCACTCTTTCATTTTATTCTAAATAATTCTTATTCCACGTGAAATACATAAGGCTAAAGTAAGAGTGTTTCCATTTCTTGAAATCATATTTTCACTATAAAGTTGACCTTTAAATGTCTCATTTGTTTAGGCAAACAACATTATTTGAAATTAGTCAGAGGTTTCTTGTTTTCTACAAGTAAAGCTTGATTACAAGTCTTTCTATAGAGCTTGTATTCAGTTTAATAATTCATATGTCTCTGTTTATCAGCTCTAGAATTCTAAAGGAGGCATTTGCCTATAAATCTTTCTCACTGCTGCATTTTATTTTAATACACAGCCACTGAACACTAACATAATTGGTGCAATCTGTTATTTACAGATATGCGGTTAGACGCAGGTGGCAAAGTCTTTTTTAGTGTTGTAAGGAAAAGCAAGACCTTCATCATAACTTGAGTTATGTGAATAAAAATTTTTGCTGGGTTAGGAGAGCAGCCTTGTCACTGTGGGTACTTTCTCTGTCTCTAGTAAATCACTTCCATATGGAATATTTTTCCATCTTGCTTTTCACCAGAATGTATCATTTGTGTTAAGAACATTTATCCTTTTCAAAAGTGGTCTCGTAATGGAATATTGTGAGGTTTTATATATACAGTTCACATCAAAGATCCCGTACAAATTGGCTTATCATTTTGCTTTGACAAAAACTTGGATTAATTATTTCCAAAATCTGAAACATGAACTGTATTTTATTTTTGCCTTCAGCGTTACATCTAGCTTTAAAAGTTTCAAAATTAAATCTCAAATAATTTGTGCTTTTACCACATACATTTTTGACACAAGTCCATAGATTGTTTAAATGAATATTCTGAAAAACCATTTAAAAATAACAACTCTGTAATAAATGAACTTAGCTGAAAGCTACATAACAAGTCCTGCAGTTAGGTAAAATAAACTACCATCCCTGGAACATGACATGATTACAATCTTTAATATGAATAAGTTTCTGAGACCGTATTAAAATCACATGTTTTTGGTCAGTTTTGGTTGTTATTGTTTATCAGTATATTTCAAATGTGTAGGAAAATGAATGGGACAATAAATACCCCCAAATTTTTGAGTAAATATGTGGACACATTGTATTTACTGTCATTTGTTGAGTACAAAGCATTAACAATGGTCTGGGGAAAGGAATTGTATAAAAATATAATAGATTTAAAATATAAAGCCTCAAATTTAGTATTTATTGAAATGTACATTGTGCCACTGCTATCCAGATTGTCTTTTGGTAGTTTCAAAACAAGTTTGAGATACATTTACTATTTTATTTTAATTCTGCATATGTGAAAATTGAGACTTCACAAATTATATCAGGACTTGGGTTTGAACATAGACAATTTGATTTTAAAGTTCATAGAATTAAGAGTCTACATATGGTGAACCTGCCAGCAATTAGTTGATAATGAAATGCAGTATGTACTAAGAATAAGAAAGTATATGAAAACTAGTGAAGTTGTTTTCCTATAATACAATGATTACAGTGGCTGGTGTGATAAAAGACAATTTCCCTGAGGTAGCAGGAAAAGAAAATTCTTGGTGGTTATATGCAAGATTCAGATAATGATGGTTACTTAGAAGCTCATTGAGAGTGATCAATTTCTAAAGGTTTTTACATGTGTGGAACAGAAAGAAAATATTGTACTCATGGTGCCAGAGAAAAAAAAAACTAAATCCCAAATTTAGAAAAAGGCATAATAACAGAAAACACAACACAATGAAACACTTTTTCTCACTCTATGTGCCTTTTCAACTATAGTTACTTTTATATTTTCCCTTGTATAAAATTCATGAGCAGAAGGTTGAATACTTTCAGTATCTACAGTATTTTATAGCCTCATGTTTGATTCTACTGCAGAAATGTTGTCACCATCACTATTGTCAAAGTCATCAATAATGACCAGATGTCAGGCCCAATGATCCATTCTCAGTCATCTTCTTATTCTGTCCCTTCATAGCTCTTGATTAATTTGATGGCAGGCTTATTGAAATTCTTTCACACTTGGCTTAGTACACGTATCACTCTGATGTATTAGTATTTTTCTCTTTTCCTTATTTTTAAGTCTCTCTCATTATTTCTAAGTGCTAAACTGCACATTACTCCCTTTGTTCTCCAACCTTCTTTCCCTTTTCTCTTCTTTCCTTTCCTTTCTTTCCCTTCCTCTGGCCCATCCTTCCTTTCCCTCTTTCTGTTTTCTTTGTGACTCCTTTAAGTTTCTTTTATTTATAGGTGAATTTCAAAGTTATACCCTTGTGTGAATAAAAATGCTGAGCTCAAGAAACTGACAATTAAAGACCTTTATTCATTTCCACTAAATGCTTTACCATATTCAAACACAACTCCACTTTCTTCTGTAAATGACAGCCTACTCTAGTGATCCTCATACTAGATGTTACCATCCATTCAATGGCTCAAACCTATAGCCATTGATAATCTTTATGCTTTCACTCTCATTCTGAAGTAAATGCATAAATTTTAACAAAGGAACTTTCTTTATGTATTTTTAAAATTTAAAGGAAAAATGTATTAATATCTAAACACAAATCCTAAAAGACTGATTTTTCGAGAAAACTGTAACTATGCAGGGCATTGTATCTACCATTTTTTAAATGAGTACTAGGCCCAAATAAATAAATCATGAAACAAGCCACTATTCTTCAACAGTTTGAGCCCAGATAAAATACCTAAAGAATTTGCAAATGATGGGCATCTGAACCGCTGTTTTAAAAAGAGCACAAATGGATGAATGTCTTCAGTTATATACACTGAATTGGACTTTTAGCAGTAGGAATCAGAGCAATTTGTCCTACAGCATAAATAAATAAAAGAGTATATATTTGATATATATCATGATATTTTGAAATAGTACACTTTATGTACTTATTAAATCAAACTAACACACATATCACTTTGCATATTTATATTATTTTTGTGGTGAGAGTACAATCTTTGCTGGGACTTACAAGCATGCGATGTGTTGTTCACTGTAGCTGCCATGGTTGAAAGTGGGCGTCTTGAGCTTATTCCTCTGACTCAGTGAAATGTGGCAAGCTTTGACCCTCCTGTCCCATCCCTTCTATTCACAGAACCTACTCTTCCTTCTGATTCTGAGTTAGACAATTTTAAATTCCACATATAAGTGAGATGACGCAGTCTTTGTCTTTTGACTTCTGGTTTATTTCATTAACATCATGTCTTCCAAATCCATCTTTGTTATCACAGATGATGGGATTTCCTTATTTTAAGGTTGAATAGTGTTCCTTTCTGTGTGTGTGTGTGTGTGTGTGTGCGTGTGTGTGTTCTACATTTTCTTTCTTTACTTTTATTTTTTTCACTTAACTATCCATACATTAGTTCAAATCCACACATCGGCTACTGTGAATAATGCTGCAGTCAATGTTGGAATGGAGATACATTCTCAGGGTTCTTATTTCATTTCCTCTGAACTTAAAAGTAATGCTAATTATAAAATGTATCTTGAATCTACCTGCTTTTCTTTTACTTCTGCCACCCCTGTCTAAGCCATCATTGTCTCTGACATTGTCAACCTCAATGTCAACTTTAGTAGTCCATTTACTGATATCTAGTCTTATCTCCAACTGGCCTAGAGAATAAACTGTTAAAATCTTGGATAAGATCGTATCACTCCCACACATAAAACCTGCTCGTGTTTTTCACCACTATAATAAAGTCTCACTTCTAACTTAGGTGACAAAGCTTCCTATGATTTTATTTCCAACATAAGCCCTTTCCTGGTGACCACATTAGACTCTTGACATTTGCTAAATACAGTAAGTTATCTCCTTCCCCAAAGTTAAATCTTCTTTTGACCCTTGTTTCACACATAAATTCTTCCTCCTCACCTAACAGTTTCCTTCCTTCATTGAAAGCTCAACTAAACATACAGGCATTCATCCAAAATGGAAAACCCACAGAATTCCACCCACTATCTATTTCCTCTGTGTATGTCACTCTTTTTTTATACTACTTGTCACTAATTTAAATTAGCTACATATGCTTCCTAATGAAAATGGATCATGTGCTGTCTGTTACTCAATCTTCAACGTTTTTGAACATGATTTTGAAATAGTTATTATTAAAACTATCTTAGGAGTGGTATTTCAAATCAGTATAAACAAAATATATAATAAAATAAAATTCCTGAGCTTTTCTACTTTTAGTAACAGTATATTGATTATATAAATGAACTAATTTTATGAACAATGTTTAGTATTTTTAAGTATTTTAGTTTTTTCTCAATGTTCATTTAATCAATTGTAATATTATTGATATTGTTACAATAGCTATTCCACACTTTAAAAGTAACAAACAACAGAATAGGGCTTAAAAATTCCCTTGAATATGGTTATCTTAGAATAGTAGAAAAAAATGAATACAATAATAAGTGGTCATATAAATATAATGTTAAGATAATGTATATTAATATTAAAGTTTGCGAATACTGTGACTGTGGAGATCTGTGGTTAGGTGTAGTAGAACTCTTAATTGCAGGGTTAAATTAACTTGAATATTTCAAGAGATATGGCTCAATTTATAATTCAGATTTGAATTAGGACAAATGTATTTTTATAAAATATATCAGCTAAATATATATGAACTTATATTTTAACCACATTAATTATTATACAACTTCATAACAGCTACCAGGGAATAAATGCAACAGTATCTCTGCTTTGGGAAAAAGAAAAACACAAGACAAAACAAAATTTCTCTGTCCCCATTGAAAACATCTTAGGAAAGTTGCTTTTCCTTTTCAAACCAGAAAGTGTGGAACTATTTTTGCAGGTTTTATCTTTGCCTATGTTTATACCATTAAGGGAAATGATTGAAGTAGTAATGTCAGCAAAGTAAATATTTTTGGGTGTTGTGTAATTCAGAGAAGAAAATATATTATTTCTATTTTAACTCAATTTTAAAAAATGGGTTATTTATAGTGCCGTGATAGGTGTAGTCATTGCCATAAAAAATCACATCATAGAGATTTGCTATTATTTACAAATGGTGATGTCTCAGAAAAATCTGATTTACCTTTGCTAGCTTCTTAGACACTGAACTCTAACTTAGCAATGCCAGTGTGCATGAATCATGCTGTTATGTCCACAGCACTGCATAGAACACCCATTGCTCTAATTCAGGCAATAAACTTTCATATAAGTTAACATTTTGAAGAAATGAAATCTAAATTTTTAAACATCAAGCTATTTTTTAAAAATTGCATTTATAATAAATATGATTCATAAATGGAAGAATTCATTTCATGCCTAGACAATATTCAAATAAGAAATATGAAGAATAAAATTAGAACAAGTAGAATGATAATAACTTTTGCTATTTATTAAGGAGTTATTACAATATTACAAAAGTTCGTTCCTTATTTTTCCCATACTTGATCTCATGACAATATACGAGATGTTGACTTGTCTCCTTTTCATAGGTAAGGAAACTAAAGAACAGCAAAATTGTATAATTTCCCACAGTCATTTAACTAACAAAGAAGTTAGTATTAAAATTCAAACAAATTTACATAAGAGCCTAAATCTTAAACTTCACACCCTTTTAAAATTCTCTCCCATTCATTTGTGCACTCATGTCCTTGTTCCTTCTTTAAGAATGTAATTAGGGCCTTGCTATTATATTCAGACCCTCAACATAAGATTCCCCACTTTGCCTAAATTTAGAAGGGTCAACTTGGATGGATTATTTTTCTTTTTACCTACATTTCATTTATAATACGGGAATAGTGAAAAAACCTCTCCTCTCACCACAGAGAAATGAGATGATAGATGTTAAAAGGTACATTTCATGGGATATTATTCAATAGATGTTAAGATTTCTTTTTATTCGAGGAAGTTTTATTAAGCACCAGCAATATGCTACACAATGTTCTTGTCACTAGGAAAGATATAGTTCTCCTGCTTCCTGCTGTTAAAAGCATTACTATGTGATAGTGACATATATTCTTTCTGCAAATTTTGATGCCTTTAGTCTCTCTATACCCATCATTTATTCAGTATATATCTTCTAAACACATAATATGTATTAGCTGTTAGGTATGGAAAAGGCAATTATGTATGTGTCTTAACCTACTATTAAGACATATCTAGGCATGTCTGGAAAACTGATGGAATGAACTTAATTCTCATCAATTTACATGAGGTAAGAAAACATTCGAAAGGAAAACTAATAACTAAAATTCATTAAGTGCTTAATAATGCTACTTTGACTTAAGTGTTGCTCCTAAATAGAGAACAAAACAGGATTGGGGAGAGAGGAAAGAATGGGAAGATATACATTAGAGAATACAAAGTGGCAGATAAGTAGGATGAATAAATCCGCTTCTAAAGTATAATATCAGGATTAATATCAGGTGATAATCTTGTACTGGATATAGAATTCATGTGAATGATAAGATTTTAGTGTCTCTTACAACAAAAACAACAAAAGTAACTATATGAGATGATGAATATATTAATTTTCCTATTATAACATATTATTATTTATATATATTTCTTAACTTCATATATCTTAAATATGGACCATAAAATTATCTTAATAATAAGAAAATAAATACTCATATACTCATGTACACATACTAGGCAGTTTAAACACATATGCCTCTGTAGGTGGCATTCTATTCCTATTTTTAAATTGGAGTTCATATATTAAATGGATGAATTTTAATAGCTTTCTCTAAATATAATTTATATAAAATAACTACACATGTTTAATATATACAATTTTTTTTTTTTGGTACTGGAGATCGAACTCAGGACCTTGTGCTTGCGAGACAGGTGCCAGAACCACTGAGCTAAATCCCCAGCCCCTAATGTATACAATCTGATGAGCTTAGTACCATTGTATTATTGATTTTACATAGATAGAATGTGAAGTCTGGATCTGTGGACTCATAGTCCAGACATAGTTAGAAAGCCTTACAACTTACATTCTTAACCACAATAGCGTGTAATTAATTTTGGACACAAAACAAGTTGTCATAATACAGAACTGAAAAATACTATGTTTCTAACACAGTATCAGTCAAGTAGTTTAGTTCAGAGTAATTCCCTATATATGTCTTCCAAGTTCTTGTATAAGAGAAATGTATGAGTAAAAGCACAGAATCTTCTATTTTTACATTGAAAACTACAACAGTGGAGATCAACAAGCAGTTCTGGGTAAAGAATGTAAAGAATATATTTATAAAATAACTCAGAGAGACAGCCTAGTGCACTATTATCACTCACTGCCACATATTAGATCCTAGCAGGCTTGTATGAATAGTGCCTGGCTAGAGAGAAGAGTATCCAGGGGAAAAAGGACAATAGGGTTCAACATAGGTAATTTTCTCAGAGTTTTTCAGCCAACTCAGCAACAGTCCCCAGGGTGGAGGGAATCATACTCTGGCGTCAGTAGAGTCAGTACTGATGCGAGAATGTGTCACAGTATTAGTAGACATGGTGGTACACATGGAAAGAGCATCAAAACCAACAATCAACAAATTAGGTCTCCTAGTGACTGTAATGAGCCAGAAGTGCTAATGAGCACATGTGTACCATCCACCAGGATTCTCAGGAGTCCTTGTGGAATTATTGTACCAGGAGGAATAAAAGCCAATGAAATAAGGATAATGAGATTGATTATGATGCTCATTTCATTTCTATCTTTGGATAGCCTTGCAAAAACTCCAATTTCCCAAGTCAGCCAGGATCATTACCCCCCCCCCCAAAAAAGAGAGAACACCATAACCTGAAAGGTGAGCCAGACATGCAAATATTTACTTGCAATATGACTCAATAATCAAATCATAAGCCAGTTTGAATCACAACTCAACCAAAAAGACTGTGATTAATTCTCCCCTCTCAACCCACCTTGTTCTGCAACACCTCTCCCCCAAATTTCCTTTTATTGCTCTGATTGCTGGAAGAGAATTTATGTGACATAAATTAAGCCTATGCCTTAGTTCATGAGGGAAAATTCCTCCTACATTTTATTTTCTGTATTTGCTCTGTTTCATTTATGTCATGTAAGAATGCAAGACCAAGTGTATTTCATTCTTTGCCTTGTACTTGGATTCTTTAAAATGTCCACAAACACTGAATTGGCAAATTACTGAAGCTCTGTTGCCATAGCAAATACAGGATTAGCTCCTGAGAGCTTCACAACATTTGCATCAACTGATTGACACACAACTTTTCTTTATTTGTGTTTCCATTTGGTGACTTGTACTAAATATCTATACTTGATCTATTGTCTTTGCACCCACATGTAACTCATGCCTGAATGAAGTGGATCTTTCATGAGTATTTTCCTCACAAGGCATATCACAGACTTCTTTAACATAGGGACACTTAACATCTCAGCACTCTGCTCAGAGGCTACTTTACAGAAGAAATACAACAAAAAGATGAATAGGATGAAGGTAGCAGATAAGGCACTTGTTCATAGTGGGACAGCTGAAGCAAGAAGGCAGAATTTCCAATGACTTTTTATTTGCCTTCAGCTGGGAACCTGTGTGTACAGTGCCATATGTTTAATCACTCTCATCTGCAAATGACCCCGAAAGGATGGCATGTATTGGTTACAAGGCTCTAAATAAACTTTATAAAACAGGTGTATTTGCAAATACAGAACACACAAATAACAAAGACTGAGTGCATTGAATGAACATCATCATTTAATTAATTTCCATATTTTTTTTCACTTAAAAGCTAGTTTTCATTGAGAATCTAATAATAAAATTCAATGAATTTTAATCAGTTAAATGATTTTGACTGTAGCTGATGATAGACAAATTCTTAAAAAATGTATTTATTATTATGTAACAATCAGACTTTCCTATTAGTTTATAATTAGTATTTATGTACCCCTTACATATTGATTTTAACATCCATGGATAACTTCTGAATCTTTTTTACTCTTCACTGGTGATAAGAAAAACCTACACAGTCTTTCTCTGAATAAATTAACCACAATTATTATTTCTCTGAATAAATTATGATGATATACTGTTTATCAAATTAATTTGAAGCACGACTTTCACCACCAATGGTTATAGTCAAATTTGTTTTCATGAGTCACAGCAATCTGAATAGAGAGATCACAATAAAAACTAGTTACCTTTGAGATGGTTTGGGACAAATCAGTTTGATTGGAGTGATCTGTACTCAGTCGTAATGAACTTACCTAGTCATATGAGATATCTTGAAAATATTATAATAGGTTCTCATGAAGAGTATAACATGTGATAGTTGCTGGTTTATATCATATGCTGTTCAATGATTTCTCTATTTCTCTCTTAATCTCATCATTCGAGTTTGGAAACTCCAGAAATTGAGCTATTATAAAATGGTTAACATTGTTTCTTGTGTCATGATATTTCCTATATATTCTTATAATATGCTCCCATTACTAGGGATACACTGTATGTCCTACTGGCACAGCAACTCAGTAGAATCTGAGTGAGACAACTAAGAGCCAGATGGTCATGCAATCAAAGGTGACAATAGTCACAATTCACTTAAGCTTAGGATTTCTGTTCATATAACTCCCAAGAGCTGACTTATTTTGTTTATTCTGCTACTATAGAAGAACAATATAAGTACCTGTATTATAAAACTCCTATGAAAGACTGAACTTCCTTCCATGCCAAAAACCCACTTTGGGAACAGAAGTCAGTTTTATTCCTGTACATGGGCACTGACTGTAGATTACTTTATGCTCATCTATAATTTTATATACTCCTTTCCATCCACAATTATTAAATTAAAAGAGGTATAACACTGTATAATTCACTTGAGGCGGGGAAGACAGTCCATTTCTAAGTAGGCAGTAAAATAGTCACAGATAAAATGAAAATTCATTTTTAACCTCAGGCTTACTAAGCTACATCTTACAAGGACAAAACACTTGACTTGATATTAATCAAGAACAAGCCTCCTTAGGCATTGGAGACCTGAACATGTTGAGTTCCTGATGAGATGCTTCTGAAGTGCCTGGAAATACTGTCACCCCCACTGAGGCTCCTGATGCTGCCACTTCAGATGCCAAACCCTCAGTGTCTCAGTGTTACCATCTTGTTCACACCACTTTATACTCCTGTCCAATGAGCCAAGGAACATACTCATAATCTGCCTTGTGCAGGTAAAATAAAAGCATTTGTAGTTACTAAATTATGAACTGCTGGGCTAAAAATCAGCAACCGTGATTGATTATACCTTGCATCCGGGTTCTAGAAAGAGTACTCCAAGAAGAACAGAAAGACCTTAATAAGGAGCTAAAAGAAAGTCCTCCTCTAAATTATTAGAATGAAAGTCAGAAAAGGGTACTATATCTATGTAATATTAAATACAGGTATAATATTTTAAATATGATAATTTTATGATTGCCTAAATAAAAGGAATGAAATAGATTATAATAGAACAAAGTTAGAATGACACATTTATGTTAGAACAATATATTTATAAGTTAGCTTAGATGAGATATAGGAAAGTCCTTTTCCATTTCAGGCCTAAGTGGTTAGATAAACATACATTTAATTAGTTTTTATAATTCATTTATTTATACAGGCATTACTGTTTGGGATGTCATTGACTCACTTCATATTTTATCTTCCCATTTCCTTTTTTAGAATCAATATAGTACTAGAAATTATGCCATGGTGTTGCTTAAGAGGTAGCATAAGAAAAGTTTGGCTTTTTAATTCTGTATTTAAAATTAGGGATAACACATAGTTGTCTGTTTTAACCAGAGACATAATGTTTTAAAACTTGTTAGCAGTCTGTATGACTACTTAGTTTCAAGTTGCAAAATCCCGTCTTCAGGATGCGGCTAAGAATAAGGATCCAAATCCTAAACAGGGATGCAAGATCGTTCCTGATTCTACATGATTATCTCCCACTAGTTTGGCTTGCTATTCCCTGCTTCAACACTGCTACCTCCCCAGTTTCTTCCATTCCCTAAAGATGAAAGGATTCCTACTGCTCATGATTCCTAGTCCTTTACTGGGACTTTAACATTCCACTATTTTTAGACTCTTCTGGTCCGTCAGATCTCTTAATGTTTTCCATTTTTAAAATCATTGCATCAATGCTTATCTATACTCAATATCTCATGTTCTTTACAAGTGTTATTTCTTTAACACTTACAAAATTCTGTTTAACAGAAATAATTATCTCCGTTTCAAATATGGAAAAAAAGAGGCAGAGAATTTATGTAAAAACTCCAACGTCGTGTACATGAGAAATGATCGAGTAGAATTTTGAGTCTTTGCTATTTCCTAGTTCGATACCCTGCTCAGGGAAATGTTTCCTCCTCTTTCCAGGGGATTATAACAACCTAGCAGACATTCTCCTATCTCCCTGTCCTGTTCACTTCTAATTCTTAGCATAGATCATAACTATACATTCCCTTTGGAGAGGCTCCACCACTGGTAGTTCATCAAGTGATACCCAGAGTCTAACATTATCTGTCTGAAATCTGATTTCTCTACCTAGTAACTGTGTTGGATAAGGTTACCATCTGCAAATGCTGAAAACAATAGTTATGGCTGTGTTTAGATGTCCCCCAAAGCACAACGTGCATGAGGTGGGACTTCCTTTTTCAGAGGTAGTTGAATCTGGAATGTGCGATGCTGGGGGTTGAGGCCCTGTGATTACTAACCCATTATATGTGAATGATTGGTTTGGTAGCACCCTAATCCTGGCAGTCTGGATGGGATAAAAGGGACAGAAAGACTCTGTTAAAGTCCCATGTTACCTTTGCTACCTACTGCCTGCTGTGTTGTTTATCCTCTGAGATGCCTGTTTGCCATCCCTGTCTTGGAGCCAGCTGACTATAGACTGAAACCTCTACAAAATGTGAGCTAAATAAACCCTTTCCCCTTTAACTTTGGGTGTCAGATATTTTGAGGGAAAAGTAACTAACACAACAATATTCCCTAGGAGGTAGAATTATTGTAGGATAAATGGGAAAAATGTGTTAGGAATCCTGTTCTACTTATTTGCAGTGACAAAGGAATGACCTGATTTCCTAAGAGCAGTGTTGAGAAAAATTACCAGGCTATCTTTGGAGGTACAGACCCCGAAGGAGGGCTGATATCTTAAAGCCAAAAGGACCTTAGTAGATGAGTAGAAGGCAACTGCTGAAATGCTGCATCAGGCTTTTGTGCTGTGAAGGCATGATACAAAAGGAAAATGAATCTGAAGGCATGCACAATATAGATTCAAGGAGAGAAGTTAACAGGATGCAGTGAAAGACAGATATGGAGGAAGAGTATGTTTGGATAAAAAAGAATTTCAATGATGACATTTTGCTAGAACTTTAAAGTAAGTTGCAGAAGGTTTGCAAGGAATCATGCTTATGAAAAGAAATTAGTATGTGGAGTGAAGTTGGCTCTACCTTGCACTCCAAAAGGGCTCCCCAAACAGGGGAGCCAGGAAAGTCATTAGCTATGGTAATTCATCAACCTCTCCCCACAATTCTCTTAAGGAGGGAGTAGAAGATCTCAGATTCAGTGATATCAAGACTCCCTCAGGGCATTCCTATAGGCAAACTGTGTGGATCTACTTTCGTAAGGAGTCAGTGTCAGATAAACCTAGTATTCCTCTTCATTTAAATGATTTGCTTGTCTCTTAACAATGGCCTTATGAGGTGTTTCAGCAGTTTGGCTCTATTCTATTCTGGCATTGGAATTGTTATGGGGCAGTCAGGCTGGGGTAGCTCTAGACATCTTGGGAAGCATGAAGGCAGTAGTGTTGGATCGGAGTAGTGTCTTATACTTTTTCAGAGTCTACTGAAAAGTGCTATTATACAGGAGTTTTCCTTCTCAACTTCTATTTCCTCTCTCCTCATTCAGACAACTGATGTCACATAGCATGAGTTTGTACATTTTGGACCCATCAATAAAATATTGTAGCTAATTATTTTCAACATTTTTTGTTCTTAGAATTTTGTAAATGGGGAAAAAATAAGAACCAAGATACATCATGTACAGGTACAAGTACCCATTGATAAATGTAAACATATTGTATACCTAGAATGTACCAATAAAAGAATTTAAGCAAAAAAATATGATATAGGCATTCTTCCAGTGTTATGGTATTCCAAATTTGATTATATATTTACCTTGACAGTTTTATACTTTCTTGCTATTGTTAAGCATTTATATTTCAACTTGACTCACACTCTTTGATATTTATTTTAAGATTCATTTTATTATGATGAAAACCCTCAGTTTTCTTTTATTTTTTGGTAATATCTTTCTCTCTACTATTTCTTAGAAGAACAGCATTGTAGATATGTTACTTTGAGGATTTTTTCCAGCAACTTTGAATATGAGAACTGACTCCTCCTGATCTTTTCCTACAGTGGGCTAATTTTACATGACTTTCTTTGGGATTACTAATTCTTCTTCATGATCAAGTCATGAAGGCAATCTATTGAAATTTTTTTACTCTGTCACATATTCTTCAGCTCAAAAATTGCTTTTTATATCTTTCTTTTACTTTTTTATGATCTTTGTTTTGTTATTTATATCTATACATTATTTTCCGGGTTTTGTTTATTTGTTGATATGTGGTCCACTGAATACCATTGAGATCCTTCAGTGTGTTTATTTGGAATTATTTGCTAAGCAATGTAGATCTACATTCATTTGGTGTGCTTTAGGGACGTCTCTGATTTCTTTTGTTGATATTGTATAGATTTCTCTTTGAATCTATCCATATGAAAGAGCTAATACCTCTTTCAGTCTCTACAGACTTCTTTTTTTTCAGATAAAACCTTTTTCTCTTTGAGTCTCTGTACTAGTAACATTGACTGAAGGATTTCAATACAGCACATTTGGGTCTGGGTTATATTGATCTAGATTACACGACTGCTGCTAGGTTTATAGTGCACTCTGGAGTTAACAGGTCTGTAACCAACCCTTGAGCAGACTGGGTAACTGTCTGATTCCTGGGTAAACTGAATTGCCTCAGGATTTCTGTGAGAAAGAACTGGGAAAGACTTCTTCCAGGAGCATAGATGGGCATGTTTCCCAGTCATTTTAGACTTTTTCTGACAAAAAGATCAGGGTTACAATCCATTTCAGTGTCCACAACTAGGACAAGATCTGAGGTGCTGTCACATGTGGGTCTCTCTCTCCTCACATCCCATCCCACTGTTGATGGTTCTGCTGGAAGAACCAAAGCATGATGGAATTGAATCCAACCCACAGGGGAATGGAGTCATAAGCCTGTATCTGAGACCATAGTCACTGAAACTATTAACTGGGTATGCGTTCACATTCTCGGAAGAGTCCTCAATCTTGGGCCACTCCAGGTTTTCAGTCTTCTACCTAAGTCCAAAAAAGCTATTGAAGTCGCTATGTTTTCATAAATGGCTATCAAATAATTTTTGCTGTGGGAGATTAAGAACAGGGAACCAGAAAATCTGCTGTCTCGCTGATGTTACCAGGAAATAAATTCAGCCTCTCTAGTATTTTGTTATCAGCTTTTTATTGGTAAGGTTGTCAATGAACCTTTCATGGAAAAGGTAATATTATTTATTATTTTAACAGTCACACCACATGATGAGCATTCAACAATTTGGCAAGTGACTGAGTAAATTCATTCATATTGATGAATTAATTGATAGTTCCTATCTTCCATAGATTGTGAAACTAATATGAGTAAATTTCAATTTTAATTGAGACATCAAAAGATATTTGCAGTTATCCCTTTTAAGGATCTTTTGTGCTCTTACACATATTTTATGGCAAAATATTGCCTTTGTTCAATAAGAAGTCACTTTGATAATTATCAAGTATACTTTTAAATTGAACTTCAACTTTATAGTAAAGATTCAAAAGTTCTGTCATTTAATTATAACAAATAGGTCCTTGAATGTTTTTAATTTCTAAAACGTACATGCCTATATAAATTCTTCATCTAAAATCAACTAACTCGATTACCTTTTACAGATATATTTTCTTATTTGAAAAATAGAGTTAAGTACAATTGTTTCTTTCACTTATAGAGGTATATTTAAAAAATAGCATACCGGATATATAGCTCTAATGTAAGTCTTTTCATTGGTCAGTTTTCTATAACTTCCCAAATATTGAAATTCAGTAAGCTGCCTAAAGTCTTACCTCTACGCCTGCATTCTTGTCCCATCTCAATCTGAATTCTTGATCACTGAGCAGAATTACTCCAACATCTGCTGAACTACCCAGGTCCCTCCAGTAAGAGGTGAGGGTAGCTGTGACTGACACTAAAGCCAGAACACCTTGTCCTTTCTGCCTTTATCCCCACTCACATCATTAACCCATTTTCTCAACATTTCCCAGGTCTTACAGCTCAGTTTTGACTTCGAAGTACTGGAAAATAGACTGTATGTTTAGGTCATGCTTCTCTGAATCCTTGACCAAATTTCTCTTGTACTGGGCTCTAGTCTGACTTGAATGGCAGTCGTTTTAGTGTTTAGAATTAAACACTGAAATGTAATATCTTGAAATTTAAATATTTCATTGTGTTGATTCAACTCTTTGTTGTTGTTCTCATTGTTGTTCTGATATCTCCTCCTGTTTTGGAGTTCTGCTTTCTCAAATTGAATACCAGATGTCTATTACATTATGCAGTAATAGTTTTGTGTTGTAATGAAAAAAACATTTCTTTAGCCTGGTAATTTTATGGCTATTTCTACAATTTAACATTTGTATTGACAGAAGGGGTGAAAAAGGCTTTGCCCAGGGCAGGTTAGTGTAATAAATCGATCCCTTTTACTCTCAATATGAAAGTGTAAACAAAAAATAAGAATTGGGCTTCATGTGTATATTGTGTTTGCTATTCCAAACTTCTAGTATTGGTCCTTTGTAATATTTTTATGCATTTTCATATTCCATTTAACTGAAACCATGTAATTTGTATATTTTCTGGGCTTTGGGATGTTTACTAAGCACAAATAATCAAACAATATTATTTCCCCCACAGCCTAAGTCATGGGAATCAAGTGTAAATGTATAGGTAATTCCCTAGATTGCTTTTATGATATCAGCCTTTCACCATTATGATAGCTGTAAATAAGCCCTTTGCATGTCTCTAAGGATAAATGAAGTAGAGTCCTGGAGGAAATAACTAGGTCACTAGAATAAACTCTTACCTTATTCTCTACCAAAAGTTGGCAGATCGATTCTTCTAACATGTACATCTGACTATGAGATTTCTCATTTCCAGGCAGCAGTCAGTAGTATTCTATCACACTCAGGATTCAGCTAAGTATAGCTAATCACTCAGGCTATTTTAGTGTTTTAGACTCAATTTCCCAAGTCTTTGTGTTTTACTACTGATCTCAGCAGTCCAAGAGAAAAATAATCTACACTCTCTGTAACTATAGAAAGGTTTCATGTCTCTGTCAGTTCACATATGCAAGAACACATTTTTTCTGCATCCACTTGTTGAACTCCAACAGCTTTCCAAACTGTCTGTTTATGATGGCTTTTTTGAAACTTTAATAAAGTCAATTTTGAAAAGTTTAACCCAAATCTTTTTTGCCTGAGCTTGAAACTATTCTATTGTAGTGAGTATGTTGTATTGAAAATTTAAAAGATTAAAATTTTGTATCTATATATTTATTAAGGTGAATATTCTTCTCTTATCATTAGGGAACTCATTTTCGATATTGATTATGACTTAATTTTCCTTCCTATTTCTACAATCTATCATAAAACTTGGCAAGTATTGCTACTTTAAACAGTTTGCTTTTTTGTGCATTAAGATAATACTTACTATAAAGACATTGATCATTGACACTGAGCAATTATTTTGAAATTTTTCATTCTCTCTGTCTCTGATATATATTTTCTCTTATAATCCAACTTCAATTTTCAAATACAACTTTAAAAATGACCTACATGTAAGCATCAGTGTTTATATGTTAATTTTTAATTTCTTTGCCCTATCCTTAAGCAAGAATTCTCATTTTAGCTGCCAACACTTATAATAGTTCTTTTATTCAGAACGTATAATGTGTGATTTTTAAATGTCACTGCAGGAGAAGTGTTATAAGTTGGCAAGGTTTAGATTCACCCACATCTTCTTAAATATAAAATCCATACCTAAAATAAGTAAATGAGAATATTCTTAGATTTTTCAGTGATTGCTGAGACTTACTACAGCATTACATCTGATGGATAATGACAATGACAGTCACTGTTGAATTTACTCTGTTGAGCACCAGGGACAACATTATACTTATTCCAGTCTTGGATGATTTCTGGTTGTTTTGACTTTTCCTCATTATGGTGTGTGCGTGTGTGTTTGTGTGTGTGTGATGGGTACTGTCTTTCTGTTTTCCTTCCACCTTTAATTCTTAACTTACAATATTATAACTTAAAATAAGTACTATAAGTAAATAGTGCTTCAAAAGCCCAAGAAACTAAGAAAGCATTCACCGGAATTTAAATTATTTTTTGTGTTATAAAAGAATTTTCTGTGCTGGAAGACAGGAATACAACTAGTCACGTCTTTGCAACCCAAAACACAATCAAGCACTATTTCAGTAAGAAAATAAATTGGTTTCCTAGGAGGGGTAGTTTTTGTGTATAAAAAATTAACAACTCATGTGTTATTAAAGTGACAATCTAAATGAGCCTCTGAAAAGTGTTGAGGAACAGCTTCTTCTCCATAGAACATTCGCTCCAGCAGTAGGTTCCCCAAAGGCATAAAAATACCAACATTTGCCAGGGATTTAGCTCAGGGGTTTTGCCGCCTGCTGTGCAAGTGCAAGGACCTGAGTTCAATCCCCGGTACCCCCCAAAAAACCCCAAAACAAACAAAAAAATACCAACATTTGCCATTCCCTCCAGCATGTAGACACCTTTTTTGGATCTCTTCCTTTCAAAGAAGGAATGAAGAAAAAGAAAGAGGGAAGAGGAGCAGGAGAGGGAAAAATATTCCACCAGTTTTATTTCCTGATTAAATTTTCAGAGTATGAAAAGTACAGAAATCTATATTTTCACCACAGAATCAGTAAAAATGTGTTGTTCCCAGATTATACTCTCTATTGTCATTTAATGTCCCTTCTGGTATCGTTGTCCCAGTTTAAGGCACATGGCATTGACTTGTCAAAATATATTCGAATGCTCATAATATTTGAATGAAAATTGAAAATGCCACATTTGATTGCTAGTAGTAAATATTTTGTTTGATATTTCCATTTGCAGTTTCTTTTATGTTGCCGCTATGTATTTGTTCATCTCAGCTTTCAGTATTTATACATGGTGTACCTCTTGGAATCAGAAGTAATATCGCACCATTTATAGGACCTTGAAATCAAGTGGCATTGTTAAAAAAAGTAGATTATAGCAGCAATGTCACAAATGTGAAACAAACCACATTACTGATGTTACTTAATCCCTCATGGATTGATCTAATCAGTTAGCTTGATTTTGTTTTCTTACACCTGAACATCTTCTGTGAATCTATATTGTCTCTGTGGTATAGATTTACAATAAATAAAGATCAATTTGTTCAACTCTTTCAGATTGCAGCTGAGGAAATTCTCTCTTAAATAGAGAAAGTTGAAACTATTTACCCAAATGTTCAAATTGTCATGAAGAAGTAATGCTAGGTCCAACAACAACAAACAAAACTCCAACATAGTCAGATTCCACTAGAAATTCTTATAAAATATAGACTATATTAGCAGTAAAATAAACAATTCACATTAAAAGTATTTATGCCTCAAAATGATTTGTTGAAATTAAAAAGCTTATTTTCATTGATGAGTAATCTAATTTTCAAAAAAATTTTGCCAGGTTATTTTGGAAGTGGAAAAATAATCATTATAAAAATATAAAATATAAAATTGTATAAAAATATAAAATAATCAATATAAAAATAATAATTATACAGAAACCTCCATGATTTATTTAGTATGTATATTATTAAAGAACATAGCCTCATATATTTATAGGAAAATGCAATATAAAAATAAAATAGCTTACTGTGAAATAGTAAGGAAAGGTCTAAAGGAGTAGGGGAAGTGGCAGGGGCAGGGAAAGAAAAGAAAGGAAAAGAAAAAATATGAGAAAAGGAAAAAAAATGGAAACAAAGAAATTGTAAATAGGGAAGGGTCGAGGCGGTGAAGGGAGGGCAGGGGAATGGGAAAAAATAAGAACCAAGATACATCATGTGAAGGTACAAGACCCCAGTGATGAATATAACTGTATTGTATACCTAAAATGTACCAATTAACTTAATGAAAAAAAAAAGCTTGCTAATTTTATTCAACTTAACTTATACTACTGTACATTAATGTATTTTAAGTTACATAGTGATCTACACATTATATAAAATACAACAAAGCATCATAATTGCAAATATCAACATAAGAATATTATATTTTAGCAAGCATTAGCTTGTTAGTTCACCAGTAAGTAGATGTTTGTAATACAAAGAACAAATGTTAATAGAATATATCTGAAATCTTTGGCCTTGTCTTCAACTCCTATTTCTACTATCTCACTCAGAATTACTACTCAGGGTCATATTTTAATGTACAGTTTTAAGCCTGAACTCCTCAACTTCACCTAACCACTGAATGTTTTCATTTGCAGTCACTTTTAGGTAATCATTCTAAAATCTACAAATTTAAAGCCCTTGCCCCTGGGCCATGGCCTGACCCATTCTGTATGATTGTGATTGTGCACTCTATGATGACTAAACTTTCAGTTGGGGAAATTAGACTAGATAGACTATTCCATAATATGAACAAAGAATATAGATAGCTACTATTATACACAAATAATAAAATACTTCAGAAATTTTCATCCACAGACTCAAGAAAGACAAGTAAGGTAATGCTTTTTGATATTTCAAACTCAGACATATCCTTCACAGATTTATTTATTTCCACATACTGAAAAATATACTCTTCAAAGATTCTTTACTACTTTTGCTAATAACTGTCTTATGTGAGATCCCTTATTGTTTGCTATTTTAGCCCTTAAAGAAAAGAGCTAGAATCATTGTTAATTTCTTCTCTGATTTCTAGAAAGTTCTGTACCCTGATCTTCTTGTTCCATGTCATTTAATTCTCACTTTTGATCCATAAGCAGTCGTCAAGTACTCTCCTTTGCCATTAGTCATCTCTGTTACAAAGTGGAGGAAAACATTCTTCTAATACCCTTTTATAGTTTCCTAAAATATTATAGCTCTCCTTTGTGATTTTTCCCTCCGTTGCCACCTCTATCCCAATTTCTATCATAATTTTCATATGATGATAATAAATATAATAAATTATTAAGGTATAAATAAATGATGCACTTAGGACAAAATATAAATAAAGATGACATTCCCTTGTTCTCTTCCTATCTCATCAATATAAGCCTTATTCAAATACATAATTACCATAAATAAATGGAAATCTGTCTTTTTGAAAACAGAAAACAAAACTTGAAATAAAAATTGTGGCTAATGTATTACTTAGTTTACACAAATATTTTCATTTATATCTCTCATCCAAAGTCACTTCAGTGAAGAAAAAGAAGAACTTAACAAAGTGGAATGGCTTGAAGTCATTCTCTGGGATGGCAAAATATGAATGGTAATGCAGGAGACCTCTTTCCTGTAAGGTGGAGAAGACCACAAATCACTTCAGTCCTGAAGTATGGAGGAGGTGCTGATGTTTCTAAGAACATCTGTGCACACGATCTATTATTCCACCATGAATATCAGGAAGATCTGGCACATTTTCTGTGCCACTATTTGACATTTAGAGAAAAAGAAACGAAAATTCTTTGAAGCAACACCTCATAATGATAAACAATACATCGTTAAGGAATAGTTTTGAGTCTTTTAAAGAGCACAGGGCTTTTATTTTTATTTTGGCATTTTGTAAAGGGGGGAAAAGGTGACATAGACAAGCTCCAAACACCACAACAAAGGAGGAAAAGAAAAATAAGTGATTCAGCAGATACCTATAATTTGATGAGAATTTGAGGATTTTATAGCTCCACCTAATGAAATATCATGGCTGTTTAAATATTATCACAGTTAAAGTTTCATTTCCCTGGAAGTTACAGCTATTCTTTATTTCTTTTAATTTTGCAAGTCAAAACAAAAGCAAAATATAGGATATGTTTCATTTTATTTTGTTTGAAATTTCATGTACACTTATATATTTCCAGTGGAAATATACATTGCTCATTTAAAAAATAGTGCCAATTACTTAGAGGAGTTATTCTTGTTGATATAAGAATAAAACTAATGCCATTTGAGGATATTCATTATAATAACTCTCAGTAGTATGCATTAGTATTCTGTCTTTATGTTTAACCAAATTTTTGTTTAATTCAAATCCTAAAGAATTGATAAAGTTGTGATAATGTTTATATTTGAGCTTTTTGTATGTTCTTCCACATGGCTCAGTACTTCTTTAGAATATCTTGAAATGCTTTGGGTGTAATAATTGTTGTCAAAATGTTTAACAGAGTAACATGAAAAATGAAACATGTAAGCAGTTCAAAAGACATTGTTTCAGATGGAATATGCATAGACTTAATAGAAGTTTTAAAATTTTAATCTTAGCTTTCAACAAGTTCTCAATACTTAGCTTTCTTTCCTCTGAAAGTGAGAAGTATAAAAAATGGTGTCATAGCTTAGATATAATTATAAATAGTTTTTATTATATGCTAAATTATTTTTCTATTCTTTAATTAAAACTCAAATTCAAATGGGACCGCCAATTCTAATTTTTTGAGGAATCTCCACACCCACACTGATTTCCACAGTGGTTGCACCAGTCTGAACTCCTACCAACCATGGAGAACGGTTCCTTTTTCTACACATCCTGGATAACATTTGTTGTTGGTTGATTTCTTTATATTAGACATTCTTTCTGGAGTGAGATAGTGTCTCAGTGTTGTGTCAATTTGCATCTCTCAAATGACCAGTGATGTTGAACATTTTTCATATTTTTATTTGCCATTTGTACTTCTTCATCTGAGAAGTGTCTATTCATTTCAGATGCACACTTTTGGATTGGGTCTTAAAGTTTGGGGGGATCGGACTTTTTTTCAATTCTTTGAATGTTCTAGATATTAGTTCTTTGTCTGAGGGACTACTGGCTAGAATATTTTTTCCTACTCTGTGGGTTGTCTCTTCATTCTATTGCTGATTTCTTTTGCAGTGCAAAAGCTTTTTTATAGAGTGAGATCCCAGTTGTTGTTTTTTTCTATTATTTCCCATGCAGTCCAGGTTTTCTTCATGAAGTCTTTGGCTACCTCTATATCCTCAAGAGTTTTCCCTATTCTCTTTCCTAGCATATTTAGCATTTCTATTTTTATAATTAGATCTTTAATCAATTTTAATTTTAAATTAGTGTATGGTGAGAGACGTGGGTCTAGTTTTAGTCTTCGGCATGTAGAAAGCCAGTTTTTCCAGCATCACTTATTAAAGAGGCTATCCTTCTTCCAGTGGATGTGCTCATCCCTTTGTCAAAGATAAGGTGGCTGAGTGTATGGGTTTGCTTCTGCATCTTCTACTCTGTTCCATTGATCCTCAGGTCCATTTTTATTTTGGCACTACCATGATTTTATCACTGTAGCTCTGTAGTGTAATTTCAAGTCAGAGATTGTGATGTCCCCTACCTCACCTTTGTTGCCCAGACTTGACTTTGCTATTCTAGGTCTCTTCTGGTTCCAAATGAATTTTATAATTGCTTTCTCTAATTCTGTGAGATACACTTCTGGGATTTTGATCAGGATTGCATTAAATCTGTGTAACAATTTTGAAAGTATAGCCACTTTCATTATATTGATTTTACCTACCCAAGAACAAGGGATGTCTTTGCATTATCTAATGTTGTTCTGGAAATCTCAGAAAGAAATACAGAGAGACACAGAATTTGGGTAAAATAATAAAAGATCTACTTGCAAGCAGGTGGGACCACCAGAAACTGGTCTGGTTAGTATCTGGGGGCCCAGTGTTTCCTTTTTATATCCTTTTTAGCCATTATCTCATCTCTAGTGGTCTTTGATGTGAAAATACAATTCCAGTTCCTATTTACTAGTCACAGACACAAGGTAAGCACATATACATCGCAAATTCTCCTAGGCATAGTAACTTTGTTAGGTAAATGAAGTTACTGGGAAAGAGTCAGATAACCATCACCTTAAAGTCACCTTAAACAACAAGAGTGATGGGAAAAGCAAATCTAAAAGGAACACATTACTCATTTTGCTTCTACAACTACCATAATATTCAATCTACTAAGTTATCTAAAACTGTTCTCTATCAAAGTCCTCTTTGATGTTTTTCAAAGTAGAGTAATTTTCCATGTAGAGTCCCTTTGCTTCCTTCATTTGAGTGATTCATAGGTATTTCATTTTTTTTGATGTTTTTGTGAAAGATGTGGTTTCCCTAATTTATCTATCAGTGAGTTATCTTCCCAAAAGAATTAAAAGCATCATACCACAGTAATGTATGTGCACCCATATTTATTGTGACACAATTTGTGATAGCTAAATCTTAGACACAACCCAAATGCTTATCAAATGATGAATGGATAAAAAGGTGGTTTTTCTATTCAAGGAAGTGCTTCTCAGCCATAAAGAAGGATAAACTTGCAGCCTTTATAGCAAAATGGATGCAATTTGAAGCTATATTTTTAAATGAAATAAATCAGACATAAGTGTAAATATCACATTTTCTCTCTGGTATAAGAAAGTGAAAATGTAAATAAGGACCAAAATGTGTAACAGACAATATGAAATAAGAAAAAAATTGTTCAAAAGGAAAGAGGGACTAATGAATAAGTAGGGAGAGAGAAAGAAAGAAGGATAAAGAAAAAAAATAAAAGAAAAAATGGAAACAGGACTTTTGTAAATAAGGAAGGGGAAGAGGGGTTGAAGGGAAGAGAGGAGAATGGGGGAAAAAGGAATCAAGAGACATCATGCAAAGGTACAAAGCTCCTATGATGAATGTGATCATTATGTAAATCTAAATTGTAACAATAAAATTAAAAATTAAATTAAAGATGAAAAAATCTCAAATCCACTTGTTCCACTTACATCTTGATATCTGTTAAGGAAACTTTTAAAAAAAATTACCCAGAAATTCATGTTTACTAAATAAATGTGTGAAATATACTCACATATCATTTTTCATTACTAAAATTAATTAGACATACATTGTTCCAGACCTTACTCCTAGCCATTTTGATATTTAGTCAATACAGTGGTTGCTTCAGCAGCACATATACTAAAATATTTAGCAAATACAAACATTATTGAGTTCACAATTTAAGGGTTAGCACTTAGGATGGTCACAAGTGTGTGGTTCTTCTACAGGTTTTCTGGGTAGGTTCACTAATAACTCTGAGGGAAGCTCCTAGGACAGGTGGGGGCTGATTGATATGGGATGGGCTCATCATGGATGGATTTTCTCTTTTCCATACAGTCTCTCTGACACTGACCAGTAGGCTACTGCAGACACATTTATTTGCCATCTTGGCTCCCACAAACATCACAAGGAGAAGCTGTGAAGTACCACCCCGAACCCCATTAATAGGTATGATCAATGCACATTATGGACAATATAATATAATAGGAGTTAACATAAATGCAATAAAATGGGGCAGAAGTGACCCTGGCAACTCAGAATTTGTTAAAACAAGCTACAGGTCAGTTAGATAGAAGAAATGGAAAAACAAACATCTTGATTGGAGTAAGATCAACCATTGTGGATAATTTGAAAATTCCCCTAATAGTTATTAAGGTATTGTTTTGTATGCTAAATGCCACCATGATTTAGTTGTTAACATGTGAGTTGAGAGTCTTTGATTCCTGAGTGTATCTGCATTTTGCAGAGCATTGAGACGGGGAATCCAGTTCCAGTTAAAGTACCTTTCTTTGTAGGACAAATAAAAAGTTACAAATATGTCAATTAGGAGTTAAATTAACCTTCTTGGTAGATGATGTGATTCTCTACTTAGAAAACTCTAAACACTCCACCAGAAGATGTTCAGATACAAACAAATTCAAGAAAATGCAGGATATAATATCATTATAAAAATATCAATAGCCCTTCTATATATCTTCAGCAAAGCCACTGAGAAAGAAATCAGGAAAACAATTTATTCATAGAAACTTTAAAAAAATAATATACTTAACCATAAAATTAACGAAGAAGGTGAAAGACTGCTACAATGAAAATTAGAGCATGTTAAAAAAATGTAAATGATTCTAGAAAACCAAATGTCCTTTCATGAATGTGGTTGGCAGAACCACATCTTGCTAAAATGGCTTTATTATAAAAGAAAGATCTATAGATTCATTGAAATGTTTATAAAAATGTCAATGACCTTCAAAGAACTAGAAAAAACAGTTCTAAAATTCATGTACAAATGCAAAAGTTTCAGAATAGCAAAAGCTATCCTTAAAAAAAAGACCAATGCTAGAAATATCATAATACCTGATTTTAAAATATACTATAAATTCATACTAATGAAAAGAGAATGGCACTAATATAAAACCTAATATACAGATTAACAGAATAGAAGAGTGTTGGTGGTCTCTCTAAAAGGAGACCTGAGACCCCAGCGAGCACCGACCTTTAAAGAAGAAAAGGAGACAGCCTGGGGGACTAACAGCAGTTTAATTCCTCTGACACTGTTCGACAATCACAAAGGAAAGAAGCAAGGCTTTTATACATGTAGGAAAGCAGCTTAGTTATTCTGGCTATCGTCTTTCTGATTTTAACCTCTGGTAACAAGTGGCTTTAAGTGACTCATAAAAGCTACAGGTGAATTTACAAGTCCCCTGTTTCCATTCACCAATCCTGTACATCAAAGAGCACACCACAGCCCTCTTATCAGATGGTATCAAGAAAGCAGGACGACTTCAGCAGAAATCAAGCCCACTGGCCCACTGAAAACATCACAGATGTGCATAGTGAGTCATATCTCCCTCACCACCCGCGGTTCTCTGATCCCGGGAAATGGTAAATAAGAAAACTGGGAAGACCTGTTTCTATCTCGTGAAAATTTTACAACGTCTCTTAAAGTTCTCTGGCATTCTTTTAACAAACAGACTTGTGAAATTTCCCAGAAACAACTTAATTTTCTCAGTTAACAAATTTCTTGTGATCAATTCTTATAACTAGATAGCTAAATTCTACAATTTCCCACATAAGAGAGGTACCTGAAAAAAGCACATGAAGATGAAGCCATCTGATTCCTAATAAAGGTGCTAGAACCTGAATTAAAGAAAATAGGTACTCTAAAATAAATGAAGGTGAGAAAATTGAATAAGCATATGTAGAACATTGAAACTAAAACCTTATCTCTCAACCTGTACAAAAATAGCTTTAAAGTGAATCAAAGACCTATGTGTGAATCCCAAAATCTTAAAATTGCTAGAAAAAATCTTTGGGAACTACATTAACACATAGGCACAGGCAATAACTTCCTGAGTAGGACTCAACAGTACATGAAATAATAATGTGGTTGGTTAAGTGAGATTGCATGAATTAAAAAGTTTCTGCACACCAAAGAAACAACTAACACACCAAAGAGACGCCACTTATAATTGGAAGAAATATTTTCTAGCTATCTTTCAACAGAAGATTAATATCCAAATATCCACAACATAAAAAAAACTAAAAATGATATATAAAACATATCATATTCATGGATAACCAAATCAATACATGGGCAAATTAAGTGAGTAGACCCTTCTCAAAATATGAAAAGCACATAGCCAATACATTTATGAAAAAATGTTGAACATTTTTATCCATCAGAAAATTACAAATCAAAACTACATTGAGATTTCATCTAACTGCATTCAAAATGGCTATCATTAAGAATACAAAAATCTGGGCCAGGGATTTAGCTTAGTGGTTCTGCTGCCTGCCTTGCAAGTGCAAGGACCCGAGTTTGATCTTGGTTCAAAAAAAAAAAAAAAGAATACAAAAATCAAATATTTGTGACAGTGAGAGGATAAGGGACTCTTACTGTTAGAGGAAATGTAAATGAGTACAGACATTATTGGAATCATTATAGAAATTCTTCAGAAATCTAAAAGAGATACATTTGATCCATAATATATATATACAACAGGGTAAAAGTAGGAATACTATAGAGATACCCAAATATCCACCATGATTGTGACACAATTTACAATAGTCAAGGTGTCTAAACAGACTAGTTGCCAAATAAGTGGTGAATGGACAATGATGTTGTTGTAAATATAACCAGGAGAGTATCACTGAGCCATAAAGAACACCCTCAAGTCATTTGCAGGAAAAGGGATGGAAGTGGATCATATGGAGTAAAATAAGACAGTTGCAGAAAGATGGATACTGCATATTTTCTCTCCTCTGTGGCATCAAGAGAGGGAAGGACACTGAAAGTAGAAATGAAAGTCTGAGGAAAAAGAGTCATCAGGGAGACAGGACAGGAGAAAGGGGAAGGGAAGCGGGAAAAATGGGGTTGAAATACTCAAAGAATGTTACATGCACATACAAATGACCTTAAATGAAAATAATTATTCTGCATAACTTTGTGGACTAAAATTTTAAAAGATATACATATACACAATGAAATATCATCCAACCATAAAAGTGAAGGGAATTTTGATATTTGAAGTGTCATGGACAGAATCGGAAATTCTTATGTTAAATGAAATAGGCTAGTCACAGAAACCAAGTATTGCATGACTTCATTTATATGTAGTGTATAAAAGAGTTGACCTCACAGAAGTTGGGAATAGAATAGTCTGTACTAGATGCTAATGATAGTAGAGATGAGAGTGGAGATTGATCAATGATCAATGAGCACTACGTTGGACAGGAGTAAGAATGTCTCTTGTGCTATTGCAGAGTAATTTGATTATAGATAACAATACTGCAGTTTTATAAAATCTAAGAGAAAGAATTTTGAAAACCTCTATAAATAAATGGTACATATTTGAAGAGATAGATACATTTCATTTTATTTCAACATTGTGAGGTGTACAAACAAAAATAATTTCCTGGTACCCAATTAATGTGAACAATTTTACATGTTTATGTATCAGTTGAAAAATAAAAAAGAAACATAGGTACTTACCACAGTGGTTCTGTGGAAATCTAAAGACCAAACTTAGACAGGAGCCAATGAGAAAACATAAATGGAATAGTCACATTGACCAACCTGCCACTCAAAGTCCTTTGTGATTTCTTTCATTAACTCAAATCAGCATTCAAAAATCCTCCTACCTTTCATTTCAGAGGAGTTGAGTTCAATTTATTTCCCCTATTGTTCACCCTTTCTTAAATATGTCTTAGCTTTCTGTTTTTTGGGTTTATTTTTGGTACTGGAGAGCAAACTCAGGACCTTGCGCTTACAAGGCAGGCATGGTACCACTGAGGTAAATCCCCAGCTCCTCGCATTTCTGTTTAACCTCCACAGACACTCTGATACTTGGAAAAAAAAGTTTACTAATGAAACTCATTAGCCACAAATTTGATTAGCAAATATATCTGCTGTTAGAGTCCAAGGAACTTGATATTTACAAATACAGAAAACTTTTATATATGAAATGAATTTTGTTATTATACAATAAACTACCAACAGTTTTTTCCCATGAGCAAAGCTTAGTTTCAAATCTCAGGGGCAAGAAGTAAACCAAGAGTGAAGCAGAAAGCATAGGTTGGGGTCATTTTTGGGACAGGATGCTGGGGAAGAAGCAGAATGCACACATTAGGTGGGACTTTCAAGAAGGGGACTGCTTATATCAGTCTCAATTGATGGGTGGATCCTACACTTCGATTTGTTTTTTAATTCTTGGTTGCCCAAAAGGGATAGGCAGGGAAGAAAGGTAGAGTTCACCCTTTTATTTAAAATAGAATTGGTGTGAAAGTGATGGCATTTTTTGTTTTACTAGAAATCATGTTCAAATGGGAAAATACAAGGTGGATAAAAATAAGAATTTGTAGAGTGAATCATTTGTATAGGTTTTTGAGGTACAAAAAAAAATCTCCATAAGAGTTGAAAAACTTTGGCAAGCCCTGATCTCTCAGGGAGATTTTTTTTTTCTTATTCTTTTTTTATTTTAATTAAATTCTTTTATTGGTACATTGTAGGTATACGACACAAATACATTTCTCATTGGGAACTTGTACCTTTACATGATGCATCTTGGTTCTTATTTTTTCCCCATTCCTAGCCCTCCCTTCACACCCTCCACCCTTCCCTATTTACAAAGACTTTATTTCCATTTTTTCCATTTCTCATCATTTTTCCTTTCCCCTCTTTCCTTTCCCCTGCCCCTCCCACTTCCTTCCACTTTGCCCTTTTTCTTCCTATTTCACATTACCTAGTATACATTTAGTGCTTATTTACACTTTCAGTTTCTCACACCAGAGAAACTATCCGGTATTTATTCATGTGTGTCCTATTTATTTCACTTAAGAGTATTGCCTCAATGTGCATCCACTTAGCTATAAATGTCTCTAATTTCTCTTTTTTTATGGCTGAGTAGTACTCCATTTTATTAAAAAACCACATTTTCTTTATCCAGTCTCCAGTTGATGGGCATTTGGGCTGTTTCCAAGTTTTAGCTATTACAAACTGTGCTGCTATGAACTTGGGTGTGCATATATCACTGTAGTATGATTCTTTTAATTCTTTAGGGAAGATCCCCAGCAGTGGAATAGCAGGGTCAAATGGGATTTCCAGTCCTAGTTCTTTGAGGTATCTCCATACTGATTTCCATAGTGGTTGCACCAGTCTACACTCCCACCAGCAGTGGAGCAGGGTTCTTCTTTCCCCACAGCCCCGCCAGCATTGGTTACTGGTTGATTTCATGATAGCAGCCATTTTTTCTGTGATGAGGTGGAATCTCAACCTTGTTTTCATTTGCATCTCTCAAATGACCAGTGATGTTGAACATTTTTTCATGTATTTATTTGCTACTTCTACTTCTTTGTCTGAGAAATGTCTGTTCATTTCAGATGCCCATTTTTGGATTGGGTCTTTAAATTTGGGAGGTCTGATCTTTTTAAGTTCTTTATAGATTTGAGATAGTAGACCTTTGTCTGAGGAAGAGGAGGTGAAGATTCTTTCCCACATTGTGGGTTGTCTCTTCACACTGCTGGAACAGATTAGAAGATGCAGAAACAAAGCCAGACACACTCAGCCATCTCATCTTTGATAAAGGAGCCAAACACCCTCACTGGAGGAAAGATAGTCTCTTTAATAAATGGTGCTGGAAAAATTGGGCTTCAACTTGCCAAAGATTAAAACTAGACCTGTATCTCTCACCATGCACTAAACTAAAATCAAAATGGATTAAAGATCTAAATATTAAAATAGAAACTCTGAACCAGTTGGAACAGAGGTTAGGTAGAACCCTTGAAGGCATCGGTATAGGAAAAGATTTTATGAACAAAACCTCAGTTGCCCATGAACTAGCACAAACAATCAACAAGTAGGATCTCTTCTTATTAAAACTGTTTTGCACGTCAGGGAGACATCTTTGTGGTGACCCCGGGAGTGGACACAACTTTGGATTTGCTGCATCAAGAAGTACTTGTGAAAAAACTTGACGAGGACACAGACAAGGGTCATTAAACTGTTGTACTTAGAATTGTAAAACAAATGTCTACGTATTTGGAAATATGTAAAACATGATCTGTGTTTAGTAGTGATGGTAATGATACTGATACTCCATAAAAATCTTAAAAATAATCATATGAAGATAAAACCACAAAATGAATGCATAAATATACAATGTTAATTTTCAAGTATTCAATAATTTGAATTATCTGGGGCACTATTTCAGACACCAACAAGAAAGCATGGATATTATAAATAAGGCTTGAAGTTATAGCAAATCCTGGTAATATATCAAAGTGTTACACAAAAAATGCTTCATTTTATTTATGAAAGAGCTTAGCAAAATCTACCTTATTAAGCAAAGGTGGGGGGAAACATGTATATTCAAAGGATTTATATATTTTGGGAATGACTCCAGAAATAGTGTGATTGAAAAAATAACTTTCATTTTTGTTTAATAAAAATTGATTGTGCAGCTTCATACATCACTCCATTGTAGGAGCTGAGGAGAAATTTTTTGATAAGCCCTATTTGCAGGCACTTACAGCCTTCACAGATACATTGGTTGGAAATTCATCATCACTTTTCTCCTCATTCCTAAATGAGGATTTTCAATGAAAATTTGGTGAAATTTCATTCTTCATTTTTCGAGTTACTGAAGCAAAAAAATTAGATATTTTTCACCTACACTTATCTCAGGTACAATTTGGAGTATTTTTCTGGTGAAGGTCATTGAAGAAAGCTCTAGAGTGTGTGCAGTTCCAAAAGTAGAAAAATTGGGGAGTATTTTTTAATATAAAAGTTTCACTATGTACTTTGGATTTTATAGTTAAAACAATGAATTTTTAAAGCCCTTCAATTTCTATTTGCTCTCTTTGATATTTATTAATATCTCTCAATTATGTTTTCCCAGCTTAGTTCTCATTATTATAATGTGTTTATATCTTTTCTTTTAGGATATTAACATATCTTTTCTTATGTTATGTTGAAATAGAAAATGAGTTCATTATGTTTTTCACTGTAATCTGAAAGTATAAGTGTTTTTGGTTATTATTCAATCAATTTTAAAGGTGATTTCTCTATTAAACATAAATAAGTTTGCATAATTTTACATCATTTTTCACTTGAATTACACTATTTTTTAAACAAACCATGTGATTTCACCTGAAGTACATTTCTAGTTTTAGTAGCCTTTAGATTGGAATTATAAAAACAAGGAAATAAATAAAGGTAAAACATCTCAGTATTTAAGGTCAAAATAGCAACTCAAATAAAATAAGGAAAATAAAACAATAAAATAATACAAAGGCCCCCAAATTCTGCCAATTTACAAGTTTATGGCTTTTCATCAATTAAAGATTCAAAATGTATGATAACATTTTGTGGTTGAATTTTAGACCCAGGCACCATACCAATTCTTTAAAAATTTGAAGCTTTAAAGTAGAATAACATCATCACTGGAGTGAATTTTCATTTTCCTTTTGGCCATAGCAATTACAAATGAACTGCAAATCCATTAGAAAAATAAAATTTTAAGAAGTATTTATGGCCTAGGTTTTATGGGATGAACATACCGACTATCAATAAACAGTTTTCAGGGATGATAAATCATTTGTCTGTATTAGTTAGTTTTTCCCATCCCCAGGCCATAATACTCAGCACTCACAATTTAAAGGAGAGGCTTAATTAGGCTCACAGTTTCAAGGGATTCAGTCTATGTTTCCATGGCAGGAACAGCATTGCAGAGAGATTTGGCAGAGAAAATTGCTCACCTCGTGATAACTGGAAGCAGAACCAGGGAATAGTATCTCAGAAGGAAGGGTTAGGGCCATTCATAGTACCCAGATCATCCTTCTAAGATACACACAGATACACACAGAAGTGTATTTCACTAATCTTCTAGGCATTTCTTAATCCAATCAAATGGATATATCAGGGCTAATTATTAAAAACCACCCCTTGTCAACCTAGTCTCTGATAAAGACAATAAATTGTCCATAATTCTACCTAAAATAATGTAAGCATTCTGCATATAATCAGAAAAAACACTAATTTTTCTCCCCACAGTCTCACGTTTTCCAGCATTTTTCAAAAGTCCAAGTAAATCTGTTCTATGACTCAAAGCTAATTCTTATTTCTGATACTATTTGAAAATTAAATTAAAAGCAAGTTATATAATCTCAAGGTACAATGGCCCAGGGTAAACATTCCCATTCCAAAAAGGAGGAAGAGGAAATAGAAAACAATCAAACAAAAGCAAGATCAAAATTCAATCTCTCTCTCTCTCTCTCTCTCTCTCTCTCTCTCTCTCTCTCTCTCTCTCTCCTTATTGCCTGCAGTTTCCCTTGGCAGATATTCTGTGTTCCTGTCATTTCCAATTTCCTTGGGTCTAACTTCCAGTTCATTCCCACCGCTTCATGCATTGCCTTCTCAGAATCACCTATTCAGGTATCCTAGGCCTTCTTTGGATCTGAGTGGAAGCCTTGTAGATTTTATAACTGCACGCTAGTCAAACCAGGATCACATCATCACTCACAAAGTTGCCTGTCTATGGGACTGGTAGTCAGGCCTTCTGAAACCATGGCTACAGTGGCCTCAGAGTCCCTGGAGTTTTAGGTGCAGTGAAATGAATCACGGCAAACCAATTCTTCAGGAGGCTTTTCTGGAGCCAGAGTCCGAAGGACACAACTGAATCACCCTGAGCTTGATCTTTACCATAGGCAATCCTATTAGCGTTCTAGTCTTCTATGCTCAGGCCAGAATTTCCCATCAAATTTTACTTATAGTATTCAAAACTCCTCTGACAAACCAGTTCTAAAGGCTTCTGAACCATATCATCAGGTATAGTCATAACAACAGTCCCAGTCCTGTATGAATTTTGGTATCAGACAGCTTTCTCAATCTTTCAGAAGTTTCAGTCCAGGGTAAACAATGTTCAAAGCTTGTGAACATCATGGCAGTGAGGATTTGCAGAGGAACTCTTACCTCATGGTGGCTGGAAAGTAAAGTAGGGGACAGTGCAAGAGAGTTTGTAGCCACAGACATTATATAGTACCTAAAGTCATCCAGCAATGGCCCAACTGGACACACCCAGCAGCATGCTTTACTAATCTCCTAGACACTCTTATTTGTGGTATTGTGGACTATACCCAAGGATTTCCCAATGATCTATATCACCAACTCTTTATTTAAAATTTTAATTTAATTTGACACAGGGTCTCACTAAATTGCCATGTTCCCCTAGCAGGGCTTGAATTTGGAATCTTCCTCCCCCAGGTTCAAAGAGTAGTAGAATTTCAGGCATGTCCCTCCATTCCCAGGTAATTCTTAGATGTTTCTATATCCAATTGGGTTTATCATGATTAAAGGTTACAGAAGCAACAAGTGATTCTCTTCTCTGCTGTTGGTGATATTTCTTTCCACCTATTAATGAACTGTACTCTGAGCCATAAAATACATCACTGCTTACCTTATTTTAGTGCTGTAATTTATTGTCAAAAATATGTATGTCTAGCAATGAAATTACAGTGTCCAGTAAATTTTCCAACAAAAAGTTTAGTTTAATATTGTAAAGCTTGCAGACTTGCAGGTCTGTTTGTTGATTTGTTTTGTTACCTTTTGTTGTACTGTGTTTTGGAAACACAGGAACCATTGCATCCTTGGTAAGGTGACAGTTCCACTGTCAGATATTTACCTTTTTCATTTCTTCAATTTTTGCAAATGTCAGAGAGAGAGAGAGAGAGAGAGAGAGAGAGAGAGAACTTCGAACAGCTATGTCTGCAAGCCTGACAGTCAGAAATAACTATTACTGATTTTTTTCTCTGAAAGGATGATATATTTTATAGTAACATTTCACTTGGAGTTACATTTTTTTTTTTTTACTACAGCAATGATGTTACATTTAACCTTAGAGATTAAGGTAAGATTGAAGTACATTTGAAATCATTATGAAGTCGCAATGTGAACTGTGGAAATGTTAGGGCAAGAAATACAGGAGGCTGGCGAAGTTTACTGCTTTCCTGAAAACTGAGTGCCTTCAAAACAAGAAATTATTGTCACACCATTTTGGAGGCCAGAAGACCAATCAAAGACCCTGCAGGGTTAGTTATTTCTGAGAGCTCCGAGATCCTGCTAGTCCATCTTTCTCTCACAGCTAGCTTATTGTGGTTATTGGCAATCTTTGGTATTTTCTTGTCTTTTATCCCTGCCTTCATATTTAAATAGCACTCTCCATGTGTGCACATCTATCTCCAAATGTCTTCATTTTATAAGGACATTAGTCATATTGCTTTAGGGACCCACTTTACTTTAATATGACCTCATCTTTATATCTGCAACAACCTTTTTCCAAATAAGGTCACATTTGGGAAACTAGAAAATCAATATATGAGTGTTCTGGGAATACGGTTCAACCCATATTGAAGGCTGTATTTCACCTCCTTTTAGTCTTTTTATTTTGAAGCTCTAGTGTGGATGGATTTCATGGCATAAAGCAATAAAACAAGACAGTACTTATGGGAAGTAGTAATTAATAATATTTTTAGAAAGGCCAAGAAGACTTTAAGACTAAAGTAAGTATGTGATAACCAATAAGACACTGATACTAGTGTCGTTACTGAGATCCAGTGGAGAAAAACCCGTCAGGCATATATTGGTTTAGCAAAAGGCAGGGAAACTTGATTTCTGTTTATTATTTTTTAGAAACTAGTTTGTAAACTGATAATAATTCAGATTTTTTGACACTTTCAGGGTTAATTTATTAATTGACATATTGATGTCTGACATGCCTATTTTATGTCATGTTGTTTTATGAAAGCCATGAATAACTGTAACTAATCAGATTTATAGGAGTAGAACAGAGAAAGGAGTTTATACACAAAAAAGACAGATGTCAACAATATGTAGAATGTGAAAATATTTAAATAGAATGAAGAAAATTAACGAAAGAAGAAATAAATCACCAAACCAGGTCAGTTATTTTTCTGTTAAGCATCATGTGGTTTATGTATTCTGGTCAAGTAGGAATCTCTTCTTTAAAGTTCTTCCTAATTTTTTTTCTTTTCATTCAAGGCTACCATATTCATAAAAGTGAGTAGATGTTATAATTGCTCTTCATTGTGAAAGGTTCTCAAAGTATGTTTAAAATTTCACCAGCTTCAAATCTTTCTCTAGTTATGTGGGAATAAAAATAAGAAATATTTTGTTAGGCATAATTTCCATGTCTGTGCATTCTGCACTTATTTCCCTAGGAAATTAGTATCATGAAATGTTGCTGAGTTGGCATATGATCCTCTTTCAGCACTCCAGGTAATAATTGAAACTCAGGGTAGGAACTCTATTACAAATCTCATTGATAAAGTTAATTAATATAAACCAAGTTTACACAGGGCTGGTGCCTGAAACACAAAGTTCTAAATACTTTCATTTTATTATTTCTGATCATGTGTGTGTGTGTGTGTGTGTGTGTGTGTGTGTGTGTGTGTGCACATGTGAGTGTCTGTGTGTTTAATGACTGAATTCTTTTTTCATCTTTATATTATCTTGACCTTAGCATTATTTCCAGACCAGATTTAGGCAATTTCTTGTTACATTTCTGATTTCACAAGACACAGTTTTTTTTTTTTTTCTCTTTGAAGATATGTACTTACTTATTTAGCGAAATCACCCTAGAAAGTGGCAGATCACTTTCTTTTAATGGTTGTGGCTGTACTGTCAATAATGCTTTCTAGATTTCTCTAATCTATGGATTTACCACTCGTTTTCTTAGTAGTTCTCAAAGACTTTTAGGCCCTTAGCATGCTTTGAAAGTCTCATACTTTTGGAGAATGCTTGAAAAGATTAACATGAAGAAATAATAACCACACTAGAACCCGGACAGCTTAGTTTCTGTGCTTTTCTCTGACATTGCGTACAGTACCTCCGTGACCTCTGAAGTCTAGATTTCCCATATACCATAGACCCATTTGTTTATATTTAAGCCCTCTTGTCCTGATTTACCTCTTATTCTGACATAACTATTTTATCTTCACATTTTGTGCCAATAAGATTAGATAATAGTAGATGATGACACTTCTAATAAAAATACACTACATGAAATTTGACAGTATTTATGTGAAGGTTTGTCTCCAGCTCTCAAATTTTTTTCCTTTTAAATTGTTTTCTGCAATGCATGAACTCATATTCTCTGGTTGCTTATAAACTTCTGAAAAGTTTCCAAGAGAATACTATATTTTACAACCAAAAAGGAATAAAACAAACTATTCGCTTGGGTTTAATGGTAGAGTGTTGATAGAAAATGATATTTAATGTACAAATTAAATTTAAGTCAGTGTAAGAACAGAAGTAAATGGGATTTTTTGTGGAAGATAAATGCAAGGGATGTTTAGAAAAAGGGAATCTGTTCCACAGATCACCAATATCCACAGAGGTAAAATATTTTTTCTGGATTATTAATTGGATTTTGAAATTCATTCTCTTTAAAGATATGATCAATTTGATTTAGGGAATCAAACTTTAAAATTCCACAAATTATTCTTACCTTGCATTTTAATACTAAAAGGTTGCAGTTTCACAAGTAAAATAGCAGATATAAATACTTCTAGGAATATGATCGGATTTTTTTTTAATCTCAGTTGACTAACCACATCCTCCTAACTCCATATAAAACAACTAAATAATATTCTAGATGGTTCACTTTAATGTTCATAAAAATATCTTTGCAGATATAACTGATGTTGCAAGTAATAATTTTACAGACCAGGGAAGAGCTATGAAATGGATTGAATTTAGTGTTTGATAAATAACATTTTGACAAAATCATAATAGCTAGTTTCTGTTTGAGGAGAAAAGAGAAAAAACCCTAAATATGTATAAAAAAAAAATCCTCAACACAAATTTATTCCTACCTTCATTTAGTGTGTAAAACTCCTTAAAATAAGGTCCAGAGAATTTATAAATATTTTGCATGAAGCTAAATAAGTGTTTAATCAAAGATTGAGAAAAATTAGCAGTATTTTTCTCTAAACAGGAGCATATTTCTAGAAGTCAACCACGTGAACTCTCAAGGCTAGTAAGAATGATGAATGACAATCAAACACATAATGACATAAGCTACTGTGGTTAGAACTCAATTTAATTGAGGGATATATAAGCTAACTGAAGAACATTTCATTTAATTAGAAACTGTTTTGGAATATGCAATGGCTTCTCTGAGAATTTAGACATGATTAAGACCTTTTAAAAGTAGCAACTCAAAATATAAAATATCATACTTTTTAGTAAGATAGTGATATGTGTACAGGAAATATTAGTAGCTTTTCATAAAACGGTCATTCCTGATTATTTACTTATGTTTATTACTTATTATTGTTACTTATGTTTATGTGCTTATCAGTATTTGTACCTCCAAATACTGATGGTTCCCAATTTACCGTGGTTCAATATAAAATATGTTTTTATTTTATGATGGTGTAAAAATGAAGCATTCAGTACAAACCTACTCTAATTTTGATATTTTCCTGGGCTAATGATATGATGTAAGATATTTCGTCATAATGCTGGACAACAGTTACAAACATAGCTTCCGGCCAGGCAAACAACCATGTCAGAAATAATCTATACTCCCCAGTGTACTATATTACTAACCTAGGATATTTGGTTGATTAGGTATATTACAGGTGACTTTTATACATTTTCAATGTAAGATGGCTTTACCAGTAAATAACCCTTTTATATTTTAAGGAAAATCAATATTCTATTAGGTAACCCATAGAATTAAAAGCTGGGGATTTAGCTCAGTGGCACCGTACCTGCCTCTCAAGTGCAAAGTCCTGAGTTCAATACTCAGTACCAAAAAAGAAAAAGAATTAAAGAACCCAATATTGATGTTGAGTATAATATATGTTTCTTTTAAATCTCTTCTCACAATGATGATATCCTAGCATGAAAATCAAGCATGGAGCATAGACAAAACAAGATATAACAAAACAAACCAGCCAAACAAAACAAAAGCTATAGAAGAGGAAACAAAGATATGTCTTCCCAGAATAAGCCAGTCACAATTAGTTGTATTAATTCATGTAATATGGTAATTTGTTTCTTACTGAGCTCATCAATACTCATATTTTTTGAAAAACACAATTATCCAAATCCAAGTGACATGAACATTAGTCAGAAACAAATGTGAAATAGTTTCTATTGGCAGAGATTCAGGAAATGGATGCCAATGTTGCTTAACCTTGATTGTAATGAAAGAGATAAATAATCACACAAAAATCTTAACAGAAGGAGTAGCATATTGTATGTGCCCAATCCTTACGGCATGAGCTACAGTTATTTGCCAAATCATAAACTTTGAAGATCAGATCTTTAGATGACAAGATGTTATTGGTGAGCTTCCTGTAATGTGTTTTTTGCAGAAACTTTGCAATATAAAATCATTTTCTGTGCTCAGAAAATGAAGTTATTCCTAAGGATAAACATAAGTTAAATGTTGACTGGAGATGTTATCTTAAAGTTTAAAGTTTTGGAATTTTTTCAATTAATTACAGCCATAATTCATATGAAAAATTAAAGTCAAGAAGAAAAAGCAAGTCGAGTGTAGTGGCACTCAGAACTCGGGAGGCTGAGGTAGAATTGTCACGAGTTTGAGGCCAGCCTGGACCACATACTGAGTTAAAGTCTAGCCTGAATAATTAAATAGTTAGAACCTATCTCTTTCATACACACACACACACACACACACACACACACACACACACACACAAAGAAAAAGCAGAAGAGGAAATATATTTCACATTTCATAGATAATCACAGTTAACATTTTAACAGAATTCTAGTTTGTAATGTCTTTACATTACATGTAAAATTTCTTTCATTACTCTCTAAGTAACATTTCAAGTTCTATTTTTATCTTTAAACAACATAAGTGAACCATTACCTTTAAAATAGTGTTTTTGATCAATTATGTTTGAATGTTTCTATATTAAAATTTACTGGATGCTTTTATTATGTTTAGATAGCTAGGCACCTTGTTTTACTTCTCCCATATACAACTGGAACAGAAAGATTCTATTTCTAGATATAGTCTATTTTTTAGTTTATTTTTTAATTAATTTTATTGGTACATTTTAGGTATACAATATAATGACATTCATCGTTGGAAATTTGTACCTTTACGTAATCTATCTTGGTTCTTATTTTTTCCCCATTCCCCTGCCCTCCCTTCAACTCCTCCACATCTCCCTATTTGGAAAGACTGTTCCTTATTTTCTTTCCTCCACCCCTCCCACATCCCCATGATACTCTATATAGAAGACTCCAAGAACTGCACCAAAAGTCTTCAAGACTTAGTAACCAAATTCAGTAAAGTATCTGGATACAAGGTCAGCACACAAAAATCAATAGCTTTCCTGTGCATGAACCACAGACTCACTGAGAGAGAAATGAGGAGAAGAAATTCTTTCCCAATAGCATCCAAAAAATTGAAGTATTTATTTATTATTTTTTTGATAGAGGGATCAGGGGAGATATCATGATCATGAAGTATTTATTATTAATATGTCATATACATGGTATATATTATATGCCATATATATTATTATTATTAATATGTCATATATAATATATATTTTATGTCATACTATACTCAATTAGTCATACTAATTTGATTTTCCAATTTGATTCAAGAATCAGCAAAATGATACTGAAGATTTTTTCTTTGTTAATTTATAACCAAAAATTGTACATGATTGTTTTATTTCAAGATATTGAAAATATTTATTGAAAATATTTCTTATATTCCACCTTGTAAAATACTTTTTTTTTTTTTGGTACTGGGGATTGAACTCAGACCTTGTGCTTGTGAGGTTGGCAGCAGAATCACTGAGCTAAATCCCCAAGCCCTAAAACACTTTTATCAAGTAATAGTAACTGGATTTTGACATATATCTCTAAATTTTCTCCCATTTTTTTTGCACTTTTAAAATTTAATTCCACTGCATTCAGAAATATTCAAATTATTCAAATATCTCTATATTGCAGAGCTTTTATATTTTTTATTACAAAGTTTTTCTACCCAGAACTGATTTTTGTTAAGACAAGTTTTTATGAACAATTATCATTTGAATATCTGTTTCCATCACATATTTAAAATTTCATCAGGGCCAGGGATTTACCTCACTGGTTCTGCCACTTGCCTTAGAAGCACAAGGTCCCCAGTTTGATACACAGTACAAAAAAAAATTTATCATGCATCACATTAAAAGTCTTTGATTTAAATTCTATTTCTCCTGTTTGTTTTATTTTAGCTTCACTCTTTTTACTTTATTGTATTTTTGAATTTTTAATAATGCTAAGATAAATCGTAACCCTACATCTCTAATGCTGGTTGAAATAAGTAACATTTGTCACATTCATTCACTTATATTTTCAGCTTGTAAGTCATATTGATGTTATTAATAGTGAGGAATTTGTTAAGTTTTCCTATAATCATCCATCTACCAAGGGACATAGTAATTTTTGAAATTAACATTACATTAAAATATCATTAGTTGAAATTCGTTAGTTTGCATTTTTCATATTTATGAATATTCATGATTTTATTTTGTTTAAATTGCACATATATTACTAAGAAAAGGTTGAATATTGGCAATAGCATTCTTTCATGGTCTTATTATGGCTATCTAATAGTCTAATTAATTTAATCAACTGCTATTTATTTAAATATTGCCTAATTCATTTCCATTCATATATAAATTGAAAATTTTACAAAACATACATTCAAATTTTATTATGGCATTCATGTCTCTTTAATATATTTACATAACTTTTTATCTAATTACTCTAGAATGATTTATGGAATGAAGGAAATTCAAAGCTCATGGATATTCAAAAAAATCCCAATTTTTAATTTCAAATTATGTTATAACATTAACCATTCTACCCTTCAAAAACAGTGTGAGATTTGCTACTTTTCTTGTACTTGCGTCCTTCTTTCTTTTCTTTCTTTCTTTCTTTCTTTCTTTCTTTTCTTTCTTTTCTTCCTTCCTTCCTTCCTTTCTTTTTTTTTCTTTTTTTCCCTAAGTGAAAATTTTTCTCATTTGCTGACTTTTTACATATCCTGTATTTTTAGGGCTAAGTATTTATTAGGTATCTGTCATTTATTTTGGCCACTGGTAATAAAGATAAATATCATGAACTTATACCAATGAGTCTCTTTCAGCTTACATTTAGCAGAGAAACACAAATAATGTATAAATTGACACCAAAGTAAAATGACTTTGATTAGAAGAAAATGTTGTGAAGGAAATACACTGTATTTGCGAAGACTGACAGAAAGTAGCCTATTTGAGCACTTTAATGTTATTCATAGTCTAAAGTTAAAGAACCACACAAATTATTTCTCAGACCAAAAAAAAAAGCTTGTGAAAAGACACTATTTATTATGTCATGTACCTGTACCAATACCCACAATGAATATTATCATTATGTACTGCAAGTATATAATAATAAAAATAAATAATTAAAAAATAAACCTGCCCTCCAATTCCAGTCCAGGTACTTAAATATTAGCATATTTATGAATGATTATTACTTTGGTCTTTTAAATAGAGTAGCTAGAAATTTAATTTTTAAATTGTCCTTTTCTCTTCAAAATGTAGATAATGTTATATATCCAAATAAACCACTACAGAAATTCCACAGAGAATATATAGGTTACATATATGTTAATTGTGTATTATATATTGTATATTGTGCATATATAGCATCTTATGCGTATATTGTATATGTATTGTATACGGTGTATGTTATATATGTTAATTTTTACTTTTGTTAAGTAACTATTATTGTTGTTATATTTATTGTGTTTAAGTTTTTTAAGTGGAGAGGCTCATACACATGCTTTGGAATTGAGTTAGAAGAAATAGATTGATTCTCTACATTCTGACTCATAATACCTCTATAGATTCCTTAACTTATTAAGCCCTGGTTTATTTCATTTATGAAACAGAATAACATAGATTTCTTCTTATCTTCCTGTATATTCTTGAGCCCAGCTTGATAAGGAGTTTCTTTCCACTAAGAACTAGCCTTCCTCTATCATGATATGATAATTAGTTAGTTAATTAGTTAGTTAATAAAATTACTCAACTATTGCAGTCTTTGGTTAGTCAAAAGATCTCAAGATCAAAATGTCTGCCCGGTGTCTTGAATATTTTACATATTTTATTGCTGAAAAATTCCCTTCCTTCTTTCTGACAGCTTCTGACTCAACAAACAAAATGTATGCCTCCTAGACATTTCAAGACATTCCAAATGGCTGGAAAACTGTATTACTTCAGGATTCTGTTTATGTCTAGAATTATATATCAAATATACAAAGATAATCAGTAAAAATTTCATGTAACTCTGAAACAAATGAAATTAAAATATTTTTGTATATCCTGAAGTCATATATTAACATGATAGATAATTTGTCATTTAATATAATTGTTTTAAAAAATAGGTATTTTAAAAACATGCTTTAAAATAAAAAGTCAAAATGACATTAACAGGAAAGCTGTACCTAAATGAATTTCAGCTGAAATTTTTTTTACAAAATTTTATATGAAATTAGATACTTCCATTATTTTATCTTAATAACATTGGGAAAAAATGATGGGTTCTTGGAAAAATATCCACTAATTTTGTGAGGCAATTTAATAATAATAACAGAATATGATTGCAAAAAAAGAAACTTTTTCCAGTGAATATGATGTAGATTATGATACAAGCTTATGAATTGAGTAATCGCCCAGAGAGAAAATGAAGCTAATTGCCACAAGTGGCTCCATTTCAGTTGACACCGTATGAATCAACAAGGGACAGACAAGAGAAATCTATGACACTAGAATATTAAACCATTTCAGTAAGTGATTTAAAACATGTGACTGACAATTGTTTTTAACTTCAATGTAATAGTACTATTTATTTCCAGAGAAATCAGCCACATTAGTATGAACATTTCTTCAGCTTGCATTGGAAGTTTGTAATTTATGGTAATGGATTTTACAAAATATCCTCACTAGAAGTTAACACTGGAGGAACTTTGGTAAAATTCTATTCATCATAAACAGAGGAAAGGGATTTTTACTTCCAAGGGCTCAGTGATTCCTGATTACACAATGCAGATCGTATTTTTCCTGAATTCATGGGCACGCTGACCAACTTGTGTAATGTCCACGATGTAATTATAAATTTTCACACATTGGTATTTAGCTTAATCACCATAGGAGAGGGTAAGTCCAGACCCTTGAGTTTCTTAGATTATTACATCTATTGTATTTGAGGCTCCATCAACTTTTTTCATTGGTTACTTTTTTCTATATTTCATCTCATTTTACCTACATTGTGATTATATTCAAAGCTCAGCATCTGGTCATAAAGCTGTAATTAGATCCTTTTTCCTAAGAGATGAAAATGTAATTGTGTCCTCACCATATTCATCAATCATGAGACACATTTCTATAGGGGATTGGGTTGATTAGAGTGGTCCTAATCATTGTGGGTTTTTTTTTTCTTTAAAACATAGAGCTCAAGCCTATTCTAAAATTAATATTGTGCTATTTGGATCATTTTATATTAGTATAGGGAACTTATAGTTTTTGAAGAAAAAAATAAAAATGGGACTAATAGTTACAGGCTCCAGTAAAATGCTCCATATGTGTAGTTAAGGAAAAGGCACATCAGATGATTATTTAAACAGAAAGACAAAACACATGTACTTGGACACCTCCAGACAAGCACTAAAGTTGTGGAACAATGAGAATATTGCATAAGTATCTCCAGTGTGCCTAGTAAAGTACATATCTTAGTCCTTTTCTTGTAGCTAAAACTTAATACCCAACACCTATACCATAAATGAGGAGAAGTTCAATTTGACTCAGTTACAATCCCTGGTCAGCAGGTTCCAAGACAGAAATGGCACAGTGGAAGAGCCTGGCAGCAGAAGAGAACACCTCACGTCTTGGTGATCAGGAAGCAGAAAGTGAAGGGAAGGGGTTATAACTTCACAGGGTACAACCCCAGCCCCGACTCTTCTGACCAGGCTTAACAGCACCTTCACCACTTTCCCAATAATGCCTCTGTGATCCAAACTCCTTTAAATAAGGGGTTTGGGGGACCCATTTTAGATCTGAAGCCACAACCATACTCAAGGACATTGTAAGGGTAAAATTCTGTTGCCAAGTTTCATTCTGGTGTCTGGAGTTAAAATTCATGTCACTGAGTTTTAGCTATTTAGAAATCCACAGCTGGACAATTTACTAGCAAAAAAAGAGATATATAGATTATTTGAAAATGGAGAAAAGACTTAAAAACATTAGTAAAACCCCAGCTGGCAGACAAGATAGAGGGAGAAAGAAGGGAAAAGACAGGCGACGGAGACAGATGACCAAAGTAGGATAGAGAAAAAGTATTAATACCAGTTTGTCAGGTGCACAAATTCTGTAACTGATGGGCAGGCTCTGAGAGTTAAGTATGGAAGGTATTAAAATTATTACCATGCAGTAAAGATTATAGCGCTGCATAACTAACAGTGCAGAGTAACCGACAGAAGCAAGCAGGTATTCACAAATACATAAAATGAAGATAAAAACATTAAGGAAGAAAACTGAATAAAAAAGAAAAAGAATGATGCATATGCTTTATGTTTCCGTACTAAAAGGCAGTGTCTAAAACAGGATAAATAAAATGTGATGCATAGTGATTGCTACCTATGTAAGAACATTTAGATAGTGTGATCCCATTTAGATAAGCCTGTGTATTTTCCATTACTTAGAAAAGGAACTAAGATTAAATCAGTTTTAAATCTGTGTAGCAATATTTTTGTTTTGTTAAACTTACCTTAACTTTAAGACATCATGATCTTCACAGAATGAAAGCCAATTTAAGATTTCCTTCATTTAGACAGAGTACTGAAAATGGCCATCTCCATGTCCACAAGAAACTGTCCATTCAGTAAATATTTATAAACATTTATTTATTATTATGGATTTGACATGGTATAGGAATTACTTATAAAGTAGAAAAAGCATACGTGGTTTATCTTCTTCCCCAGGTACAGTTTACAGAGGGAGAAATCATTTAAAAGAACCTTTCTACTCATTAGTGTAAGTTATGCAAGTTGTGATATAACTTACAATAGAATAGTGCAAAGTACCTTATAAGTAGGTAGAAATTTTGAAGGGATGTAGGACCCAGTGCCAATGTCGAGGACCAGAAAGAAGGCAGCCCTGAAAAATAATGTTTGATTCAAGGTCTTAAGCAGTAGTAGGAGTCCTCACAGGAGCAAAAAATACAAGGGAAGCAAATAAATATATGATGGAATTTTTAATGGAGTACATTCAAAGCCAAAGTCAACGTAAGGCCCAGAGATAAAACATTTGAATTGGAGGATTGTTAAGAAATCAAGGGGTTCTTGGTCCTATGGTGAAAGAATTACAGGAATGATAATTCTTACTGCAACTTCAGTAAAGGCTTCATGGCAAAGTTCATGTATGTGCAAAGCATCACAGAAGGGTGGGTTTTTAAATGACAAATTGAAATAAAGTGAAAGATGAGGGAAGGGGGAAGATACAAGTTGGATTTTTTATTATCTCAAAGGTCACATTTGGAAACAAGAATGAAGTTTACAGCCTGTTTATTGAAAATTTTGGCTATTGGAAAATCCCGTGCACATGAAAAATTTTTAATTTAATTTAATTTGAGATCAGGGAGTAAATATAATACACGAGCATGATCATTGAGCTTGAGTTGCAGCTTTTCACTTGCCAGCTGTATAAATTTGGCAACTTACCTAATATTTCATTGCTTATTTTTTTCTTGTAAATACAGAAAATAACAATATTATCAACATAATATAAATATTAAATATTCACTGAAAGTACTTAGCCCAGATATTAAAATTTAAAATGTCAATAAACATTAATATTTATTAATATTAATAAAAGAATCCATATCAATATGTAAGATTTTTATATACACAGTATAGAGAGCTTTGAGTCAGGGATGTAGGTCACTGCAGAAAATAGTATATTAAGGGATGAGAATTTAAGGTAAGGATGGCAATTGGAATGGAAACATGTCACCATTAATACAAAGCCAAACAAAATGCAAGTTTGATTCATGTAAAAGTATAAGGGCAGGAATCTATAAGAAGTCAGAAATGACTGTGGTAAGAAATTATGATCATGTTGTGCTACCATTAATTGTAATATTAGCATTGAGGTAAGAAATCTTTGGGAGTTAGCAATTTGTGAATATGAATAGCCTTCACTAACTAATGAAATAAAACATGCCTGATAAGAGATGACACGTTTTTCCTGCAATTCGAATTCAATCTGTTCATGTTCAATCTGTTACCCTTTAAAAAACCCCAAATAAAGCCATTTGGCTTAAATTAACCTCAAGATTTCTTGGAACCTGCTGCTTGAGATAGCCTGATATACATTTCACAACATACCGTAGATGGATTCAAGCAGAATGTGTAAATGTATCTGTTTTTATTTTTCGTGACACACATTGCATGCCACTATGTGTATAACATAAATGTACAACTTTAGAAGTTCTTATAGCATTCTATATGGGGAAAAGAAGCCTTCAGAAGCATCCTTCCATCAGCCTTCTCAACACTTCTTCTTTCATATTCTGAGTTTTATATTATTTGCTCTGGTGATTTCCCTTAAAATTTTATCACCCTTGTCTTTAAAATAATTCTTTTAGCTTGCTATTTTTAAAGTTTATGTAAATGGCATCAACATTATCAATTTTCCTTGCTCGACTGATTCTTTTCTTAGAAACCTGTTTTTTAGGATGAATTGGGGTATTAGTATTTGTAGTTGTTTACTTTTATACTTGTATAGTATTTCTTTGGCAGATATTGCAATTTATTGATTGTTCATAAGCATTAAGGCAGTTTGTGCTATAAATATAACAGTTTACACTTTTACCTGCTAGTACAAAACTGTGCTCATTTCTGTTCCTCATTACAGTTGAGTGGGAACAACTAAGGTAAGTGTATCTTCAATTTTAAAGACAATGCAAACTCTTTTCCAAAGTAATTAGGACCATTACTCACTCATCAGTCACTGATGCCATTGATGAGAATTCCTTTTCTGACACATCAAACCCACACTTGCCACTAAAATTTATTTTGTCTATTTTAAGAGGTGTTCATCATTGTGAGTTTGAATCACATGAGAACATTTTATCAGTTTTCTTCTAAATTTTGAAGTATTTTTGTCATGAAAGAGTATAAGACTATTTTAATACTTTACTATTTATTCTGCTGTTTGATAAAGCTTAATTTTATGTGAATTGTCTCTTACACACGACTTTATTAGCATTGTTCATATTATATTCTAATAAACATAGAAATATGTAAACAATCTCTGCCAATGTATTCTCTTTCTTTCTCTGTACCAATTTTTGTCACTTCTGATTTGGTCATTTCCACCTTCGATCATTTTGCCTTCTCATTTTTACCACGTATTTACAAATAGCAGGCTTTGACAATAAATTTCAGTCATTTTAGTGAGCATCAAAATTTTGATTTTTTTCCATTACATTAGTATTTGTACCTTATTGTCTTCCTAATTTAATTTTTCTTTTCTATCTCATTAATTTATCCCTTTTATTCATTTTTATATATGCATGTAGGCCAATGTATTTCTCTCCTCTTTAGTTTTGATATATGTTAAAGTTTTCATTATTAGTCATAAGTTTGAGGATTTTTCAAGTTTTACTCTGATCTGTTATTTAATTCCATAGTTATATGCAAATCACTTAATTTCAGTTATTTGGGATTGCTTAATTTTACTTTTGTCATGGAATTATGGTTGCATCTCCACACTTAGCAGATAATATTCTGCAAACAGTTTATTACATAGAATTGCTAAAAACATCCTTTATGTCAAAATATATAACATATTTTCTAAATACCATTGTACACTTCAAATACATATGTTTTCTACACTTTATAGAAGTACTGATTAGATGATCTAAGATGAAATATATACAGATGTGGTACACTATACTAATAGCATTGCTTCTAAAAGTGGAGATAATACTAATCATCATTTTATCTTTAATTATTTCAATATATTTATTTTTTAAAAGTTATATAGTTAAAAGTGCAGAGATGTACCATCTTCCAAATTTTTAATTGCATAATATGCTTTTTTTACCTGAGGTACAATATTGTACAATACATTTCTTCAGCTTATTTCTCCTGGCTTGATTGAAAATTTGCCTGTTGATTTATAAGTTCCCATTTCCCTCTACTCCAGCCTTTGGCAACCTATAAACTTTTTCATTCTATGAAATGGATTATTTTTGATATAAATAGAATCATGTAAATCTTCCTTTGGTGACTGGATTATTTTATTTAGTATAAGGTCCTCAAAATACATTGATACTGTAGCATATGACAGAGTCTCCTTATTTTGAAGGCTGATATTCTGTTTTTGTGTGTATATATAACCAATCTATACATCGCCATTTACTTGTACAACTATAGGTACATCCATATCTATATCAACATCTGGGTATATCTCTATCAATATTGTATCTATTAAATTATCAGTTGATATTAGATTTTCCCATATCTGAACTATTATGACTACTAATGCACGGAACATTGGAATGATAATATCATTTCAAATACCAACTCAACACAATACTAAATATTAGGTATGACTAACATGTACCAAAAAGAAGGAAAGGGATCAAACAGTTGGTGGAGATGGGAGGGAGAGAAGGGAAAAGGAATGAACAAAGGAATTAAGATGGGTCTTGTACATGTGCCAACCTCCCACTAGGAATGTAAACATTAAGTACTACCTATATTTAGTAATAAACTTTTAACAGATCCTGATTTAAAATACTTTGGAATAAATATCTAGAAGTGAGATTGCTAGAGGATAGTAGTTCTTATTTCATTTTCATTCTTGTGGGAAGCCCACATGGTTTTCCATCGCAACTATGCTAATTTGTGCCCCCTTTTACAATGTGCTAGGATTCTAGTTTTTTCATAGTTTTGCTAATATTTGTGTTTCATTTTCTTGGTAATATCTGTCTTGAGAGATGGGCAATTATATTTTATTTTTATTTCAATTTTCATTTTCATTTCCTGATTAGTAACATTGAATATTTTCATATATCCATTGGCTATTTGCGTGTCTTCTTTGGAAAAATGTTTATTCAATCTATAACTCATGACTTCAAATCAAGTATTTGTTTTGTTACTATGGATTTATAGGAATTTATTGTATGTTTTTATGTTAATACTTTAAAAACCATATATACTGTATTAAATTAAAGGTTTACCATATTCTATTATAGTCCATATAATGTGTGATCAACAAATATGCTACATGTTAAAATTAAAATTAAAAATAATATTCCTGTAAAAGGCACATCATTTTTAATCCTCCTCCAAATGCTCCCCCTTGCTTCAAACACACATATCTAATCATTCTTTCCACTTTCTGAAGCAGTTCTGCAACTATTCTTTCCTGAGTGTCTTTTTATACATGCCTCAATCTCCTGAATCTATTCAAAATGTCTATGGGAATTTCTGTCAAATGAAAACTTTATGGTGTGTTCTCATCCACCACATTCATTAAATCCAGCACTGTGTTACTTCTAGGTCTTCCTAAACACAAAATACAAAATGGCTTTGAAAATTAAATGTTTTGAATTGATTGTGGACATCAAGGCAGCCATGAAAGCACAACTACAGACCTAAGAGCAGACTTCCAAACCTGCTTCAGAAGTGCTGCAAAAGCTGTCATAAGTGTGTTTGAAGTGAGGGGGGTAATTTTGAGTGGGATGAAAGGCAATGTGTCTTTTACTGTAATAATTATTTTAAGCATTCACTTTATGTTTGATCATACATAGAAAACATCAACTCAAAGTGAATTAAGGTCTTAAAAGTAAAACCTAACTTGTAAAACTCCTAGAAGAAAAGAAGCAGAAAGTTTTTTGATAGCGTACTTGCAAATGATTTTATGGACAAAACACTAAAAGTATATAGCAATAACAACAAAAATTAACAAATGAGAATATCAAATTAAAATGCTTTGCATAAAAATTAAATAACAGACTACCTACAGAAGACAACATTGACATCCTAATGTCTAAAATTTACAATAATGAGACACATTTTAAAAAATTATGACCCCTAAAGTTCATAGATATATAATTACAGTACATTACAATTACACAAAACTCATAGTTTATATTTCTTAGCTTTTATCTAATGTGTTTATCTGTTCCCAAATCCAATGCAGGATAATATATCTATTTGTCAGGATTTTTTAGGCTATTCTTGGTGACAATAGTTTTGCAAATTTGCCTTGTTTTTAATGATCTTAATGTATCATGTAATATACTTTCTTGAAATTTGCTTGATGATTTCCCACTGTTTGGAAATAAATTTTGATTTAGCAGTAAAAAGAGGAAGATCTCAAAGCTAAAATGCCATTTTCATTGTATCATACCATCATTAGGTATTATGTACATAATTTATGGCTGCTGACATTGACACTGTTTATCTGGCTAGGATAGTGTTTGTCAGGCTTCCCCATTCTGAAGTTCCACCCTGCTAAGTACACATTTAAGGAGTGGGTGTTTATGGTCTCCTGCTCCTAGAGTGATAATAACACAATTTTATCTCCAAATATTGACTCACCATAGATACTTGGAATAAATGACACTCCATTTTGCAATATGACTATTTTATATGTTGTTCAATTTGATATACTACTATTTTGTGAGGACGTTTCCATCTATATTCATGAGAGATATTGTGTGCAATTCTCTATTCTCTTAATGTCTGGCTCTTAATGTTTGATATTAGGGTAATGTTTCTCTTGTAGAATGTATAAATTTTGCTACTGTTGTTGTGATTTTCTGCAAGATATTGTAGAGAGCACATATATTCTTTCTTAAATGTTCTGTGGAATCTCCCAAAATTATCTGAGTCTTTTACTTTCTATTTTTGAAGGTGATTGATTATGGACCCTTTCATGAAGATATATAGGCCTGTTCAGATAATATATTTTTCTGAGTACATTTTAACTGTTTACGCCTTCCAAGCCCACTTCATCTAAGATACAAAGTTGTAGACATGGAGTTGTTCCAACTACCCCTTAATCATTCTTTCAATGTCCCTGGTATCAAGAGCATTGACACCTCCTTCATATAATTTATGCTGCTCATGCTTTGTATCCTCTCACTTTTATTCTTAGTTAACTGAGCTGCAGTTTTATAACCATTGTGACCTTTAAAAAAAATCACAATTTTGTTGATTTTCTCTATTGGTATGTTCTCTTCAGTTTTACTAATTTCTACTTTAATTTCTATTATTTTTTTGTAAGCTTTATGCAATATTTCTCTTATTTCTGTAGTTTCCTAAGGTGGATGCTCACATTGATTTTTAAGTTTTTATTGTTTTTAATGTATGTATTTACTACTATGCAAATAATCATATATCACTGTATTACTGCCCAACATAATTTGATATATGTTCATTTTTACTTAAAAAGAAATAAATATATTTCATTCAAGTGTGGCCGAGAACATACTTTGCATAATTTGGAGTTATTTAAGTTTGTTAAAATGTGTTTTATGGCCAGAATATGATTATTGTGGATATAAGTTTTGAAAAGCATAAGTATTCTGATTCTATTAAATGGAGTATTACATGAATATCATTTACATTAAGTTGGTAGATTTATTTGACTTTGATTTTCTCTGGATTTAAGTTTGATAGTTTGTTGTGTACTGTGTATTGTTTTTTTTGTATTCACTCCAGTTAGCATCATAAAATTTTTGGAAAAATATAGTAGCTATATTCATGCATTTTGAAAACTTCTCATATTCTATCTTTTACAATACTGCCATTTCATTAGTATGTTCTAAGTTTCTAATTAAACATGATAGACTTTCTTCAAGATACAGTTTATTTCTATTTTCCTATGCAAACATTTCCAAACTTCTGTCACTATTTGCAGGATCCTGCTTCTTTTTGTTCTGTTGAATGTTCAATTCATAATTTCTCCTAAGCCTTGCTATATGTTATTGAATATGTTCATTGCATCATTAGATTTTTATATTTGCTGCAATAAATTTTACAAAAATTTTTCAATATGCTAAGCATTTTTTTCTTTGTAATCTATTTTTCTTTATAATCTGTACAATTTTTGAGGTTAGCTTTCATATCCTTAAAAATAAACATTTCAATATTTATCTTGTATCTGATAATTCCAATGTGGCTGAATTCTATGGCTCTTTTCTCTTTTTTCTCTTTTCTGAAATTCTTGTTCATGTCATTTTATTATTTCATCTGGTTACATTTGATTGTGCTGCAATGTTACAAATATTTGAAGGAACTTGAGGATTAAGTTTATGTTACCTATCATTGTATTTTTCTCCAGAAAAGGATGGTCATTTACTTCTTTTTATTCTCCAAGGACTTTAGGAAACATTAATTTCCTTAATCAAATTGGACACTTTGAAATTTTCTCAACTATTCATCTTCTTTAAAGCTGAACTTCATTATATGTCAATTCCAAGTTATTAAATTACTCTTTATTCTAAGAATGATTGCTTTGGACTCCAAGAGGGAAATGCTTTCCCACAGTCTATTCTTTTGACTGGAATTTGTGCTTACTTTTTTTGGTTTTGTGTGACTGTCAGTCAAAATTTAACTTCAGCCTTCCAGTCATTTCTTTTGGAAAGGAGAGTACTGAATTCAAGTTTAATTCTAAGTGTTATACGTATTGTACAAATTATGCTTTCTTTCCTTATATGCATTTAAGAAATGACTCACTAGCTTTTTAAATCTTGTTTTGTTTCATCAAAATAGATTTAACTATCTAGAAAGAAGCAATTAAAAGTGCAAATTCTAGGATACTTTTAAATTAATACTCATTTGATGAATTTTCTCAGGCTATCAAAAACTATATCATTAAAAAAATCTTTTAATCTTATCCATTAGTAAGACTAAATTGAACATAACTCACATTATTCTAGTTCCAATTTTGCCATCTCTACATATTTTTAATTGGAAACTGTTTTCACTTAAATATAAAATGGCATATTCCAAAAGAAAGAACACATAGAGAAGATTATTTTCCTAATGTAAAAATACATGAATATTTTTACAATCAAGGTCTGCACAAATATGAAGTATTTAAAATAGGCTTAATTATTTTCAAACTACATATTATAACATACTGCATCATATTTCTAAAAAATTGATATTATCATCAAAATCTTTGCTAGTATTTCCGCTTCTGTGATAGGTGTTCTCCCTCCCTTTCTTCCCTTCCTTCCCTCCCTTCCTCCCATTCTTCCTTCCTTCATTCCCTCCTTTCTTCCTTCCCCTCCTTCTTCTCTCCCCACCCTCTCTTTCTTTCATTCTTTTGTACAGGTTGAATCCAGGACCTCAGAAATACTAAAAGAGCTCTTTACTGAATCTTTTATTACATTATATGCCATTCATACATAATCAACTAAAGTTAAGATGTGGATGATTCAGTACTCTTAACTCTGCCTGATAGGATGAATGATATTAAAATGCAGAAAAGTAACTTACTTTCTCTAGATACACTGGATCAAATAAAAAACATGGAATTTAAAACCTCTTTCTGTATGATACCAAGTCCACTTTTTCATCTAAGAACCTAAAGTATATTAGCATACAATTAAGAAAATTGTTATTAAAGGATAATTTTAAATTGCAATTGAGTGGGGACACACATTTGCTCAAACTGTATTTCAATGAACATGTCTTAAAATTGTATTGTATATTTCAGCAAAATATTTGTCTTTTTTAAGCTATATTATAATAGTTTATCCTACTATGTAAATGATAGTGACAAAATGTTTACATATTTTAAATTTTTCTGATCAATTCTATTCCTAAAATTATAATACATAGTGTACTAATCACTTTCCCATTGGTAGGACAAAATGCTGGACACATGCCATATAAAGAAAAAGAGGTTTATTGTGGTTCACAATTCAATGGATTCAGTCCATGGTTACGTGGCTCCAGGGCAGACATGGCATCGCAGAGGAAAGCTGTTTCCTGCACAGTGGCCAGAAAGCAGAGAGAGAGAGAAAGGAGAAGCTAAGCTAATCATAAGAATATACACTTCCAGGCCAGGGATTTAGCTCAGTGGTTTCACCATCGGCTGCAAGTGCAAGGACCCAAGTTTGATCCCCAGTACCAAAAAAAAAAAAAAAAAAAAAGAATATACACTTCTGACTCACATCTTTATGACCTATCTCTTCCATCCAAGCCCTGCCACTGAACATGACAATTTTGTTGCACATTTTAGATGTAAACCATAACAGGAAGATTTTCAGGAGAACTATGTTATTTTTAAATTTTGCTTCATAATTACTTGTCAGCATCAACTTTCACACAATTGACACTATTCAGATATGTTAAGTGACATGACGTAGCCTGTTCAGCAAAGAGACGGAAAAATGAAATAAGTGCATATTTTCTCCCCGAGGTAAGACTTGAGTCTTAATTTTATTTGGCTTGGAAAATACTAATATTTTGTATATTTAAAATAATTTTAAAAATAAAAATGATTTATTTATCAATAATTTAATAATTGCCATTCTGAGTTTGTGTAGATGTGTTGTGTCCATGAAAGCCCACATTAATTATCTAACAATAGGTTTATTTTGTTTTACATGAAAACAGTTTCTCAAAGGTAAATTTATTTAACATCTAGAAAATGTAGAAGTATAAGAATTGAGATTTCCAATGATAACATATGTTCTTTTCCTATCTTATGTAAGCCCAATTTATTATCAAGTTGATTCTTCATCTAACTTTTAGATATGCATGGTTTGCGTGAATTATTATGCTACATAGAGTAGAAATTGGGATCTTGCATCCATCGAAAATTTTTGTCATAATTTTGACATTTCAATATTAAGCAGAAGAAATCATAAGATTCAAGCAATATCTCATCTACTCATAAATATATCTATTTTGGGTACTGATGGGAATGTATTTTTAACACTTATTCTACTAATTAATGGGAAATACTTGACAAAATAAGAAAGTACAGAACATTAGCTACAATAATATAAGAATAATTTGACTTATTGATGAAAAGTTGAATTTTATAAGGAGTCAAATTGGTTTAGCAAAACTGCAGAAAAGTTTATAAATATTTGTATTTTGCCAAATGTCATATGCAGAAGATAAAATGTAGCAGATAGTGTCCATTTTTTGGATATTTTTCTCTATTAACTTTGGTTATATATTTTAATGAGTATAACTTTTTTTAGAATAAAACATCACTTTATGAAATGAATATATAAATATTCCAGATAGAATATTTTCATTAATTTGAAGATTTTATATCTTACCTAGAATATGAAAAATAGTACTACAAAGACATAAAATGGAATACATTTTGATGGTAAATCATACCTCAGAGCAATATAACAGAAAACATTTAGCCTAGCAGATAAGAGAACTATGGTTTTTGCCATAACTATACTGGCAATTGACTCTGTCACTATAGAAAGTTTGAATCTCATTCCACTTCCACAAACTGAGAAATATAAAATGGATAGTAAATAAATTGTTATTTAACTCTTTACAACATCTAAATTACATGCAATTGAAATGCACACTCTGTGATATGTCCGCAACTGAATTACTCTGCTTAGATTGCAGGACTATATTTCAAAAATTTTTGTCATTGTTCTTGTTAACTACTATAATAGTTTGCATACTGATGATTACAGAAAAAGCAGAAACAAACATTTTTTATGAATAAAAAAAGAGAAAGATTAAAAAAGAAAATTTGCAAAACATATCTGTCAATATGGTTATCCAACCAGATTTTTTTCACCAAGGAAAGGTGAATTTTGAGGAGGAAGACTGGGAAAATTGGTTTATAAACTACCAGTTTCTCTGGGCTTTAGGGAATCTTGTATTTCCTTGTACACAAATGGTGGCGTGAAAATCAGTGCACTGGAGATTGTGTGAACCTGCTCACAAAAAGAAAATGCACGAAAAGCTGAACCTCGGGCAACTTTCCTCAGAAGAGCAGACAGTTAAAAGACTAGAAAAAATATCCATACATATAGAAGTAAATGCAGAATCTGAGTGAAGAAAGCACTTAGAAAGGAATCTTCAACTAGGTTAAAGCTGAGAATTTGTGTACAATGAGATGACTCATTGGCAATTGGATTTCACATGGTTGGTGGAGATAGACAAGATGGGTGTAGAGAAAGATCTACTTGGAATGATTTTAAGGAGATAGATAAGAGGATATGAAGACAAGATAAATATCAGTGACTAAGAGTTTTGTTACATAAGATTGCATAGAAATAATTAGGAAGATAGAATCAGGCAACTTTTTAAAAGATACTAGATAGAATGCCAAGTTTTTATTTAACTGATAATGTTCAAATAAGGAAATAAAAGTTGATGACACAAAACAAATTGCAGACAACTATGACAATGAATTGATTAGTGGGGGAAAATGGGATCCAGAGCACATTCTTGAGATGAGTATGTGAAATTTCCCACCCCAGAGGCAAGATGGCCAGTGGATTATATGAGCATAGTTACAGATAGGGGTGAGGATTGTAGTTAAGGACTTGAGAATGTTCTTTTCTGCTTGGCTTCAATGATATCATAAGTTAAATGAGTCAGAATGCAGAAGAGAATGGTATTATTGGTCATGTGGAGAAAACTTGGAAGTCCCACTAGAGTTTTAGTCAAAAGTAGATTGTTCACTGCACAGCTCTGTACTTTTCTGCTTGTTACAGTTTCAAGTACAGAGAAGGTAGTGTACAGATTCTTGCCCAAGCTTGTATTTTTCCTGCAGAATATGAAAAAGAAGGGTGCAAAAACAAAAGAATGGAGTATGTACACAGGTAATAGTTTTAATAAAAGTCATAAAATAAAAATGGGGATATGAGCAGAGTGACACATTAAGAAAACTTTAGAGGCTACAGAAGAAATAGGTTCTGCCAAGTGGGTTTATTGGAAGAGCCAATCTGTAAATTGAGAACGTAGAAATCACCATGTCAGATATTTTATTTTGAGATATGGAAATGGTGTACTTTTAAATTATTAGGGAGGGACCTCAAAAATGCCCACATAACTGAGAGGCTGTTTGGATGCATGGATCATCTGTATTCTGTATGGACTTGCAACTTTGCGGGGATACTAAGTGCATGTGTTTTTCCTTTGTCTCCTACATAATCAAAATACAATAGAAAGTATACAAGATTTTGAAGTGGATGAGAGCTGGTAATTCAAAGTACATGATAACATAAAAGATGATAGTTTAACTACATGAACTTTCTGTCAGGGGAGAGAGAGGGAGAGAGAGAAAGAGAAAGAGAGAGAGAAAGAGATAAGGAATTAAATTATAGTCTACAAATTATAGCACTGAAAAAAAGCCTCCAGCCTGGCTTACATTTGGGCTACAAATAATGTTCTATATATTTAAAGGGTTATCAACAAAAGAGAGGAAAAAAAAAAGAAGAGAAGGATGCAGAAGCAGCAAAAGAGGCTTTTCATCTGCAGAGCCTAAAGTATAATTCTCAGGCCCTCTATAGGAAAAGCTCTACATTCTCAAGCCTATATGCAGCAATGAAAATTCCATGATTGCTACTGCTGGGCTTTGGAGGTGGGAGTGAGATGAAAGCTACCACTTTGGACAACTAAAGCTAAAGCGATTACCTTTAGATTTATCTTATAATAAATACACTAAGTTTTTGAGAATATATTGGAATAGTATAATGATATATTATGATACAAGAACATATAATGATAAAAGAACCTATGTTCTAGAGACACACTGGAATATTTGTAGGGTCAGTAGAAAATAGGTCAAGTTAAAGGAAGCACTAAAGTACATGGTGAAGCATATCAGGGTAGAGAAAATATGTATTTAGACACTCTATCATTGACTGTTTTGCTGGAAATCTCTGACTTTCCCCATTTTTTGACTTCATAAAAATCTAGGATTTAATAAGTGATTGTCCAGACTGTGTAAAATTTTTTGGACACAGGTAAGTAACTTTCCAATTCAAGAAAAGTAATGTAATCGTAAAGTAGTGAGATTTTTGTACACACCTATGGCAAATGAAAAGTGGAAGAGTTCTTGTGTTTTTTTTTCCTACTCAATGAAAGTTTTTTTTTTTTATTAAGTGGAGCTCCCATACACTTAAATGATATATGAGTCATTTGCCCTAAATTGTATTTTAAAATTTTAATTTAAAAATCAAGAATTCTTCAAGAGTATCAAAATGAGAATTTACATGTTAGTCATCTTTAAATATTCCCTTTTGCTATTTTGTCTGTTTGCATTTTAGTATTTTTTTAATTTTATTTTTACTATTGCATGTCTGCAGTGTAAATGATTACAGTCTCTCATCCTGCAGAGTTGGCACACCTACATAACACATCCTAAATATTTTTTTCTTCTCCTTCCCCTCCCCTAATGCTTCTCTCTGGTTCTACTGTTGCTGCTTTCTCTTTTTCCCAACTCTCTCCCTTACTCTGGACACTGGTGTGATGTGTGTGGGTGTGTATGTGGGTTTATATGCTTGTCTAGAGTCATTTTTTCTAAAATAGCAAAGTGTGGTGGTTAATGACAAAGTATGAATTTTCAAGCAACAACTATGATGTTCATTATGAAAGTAGTATTACACAATTAGCCTGGTTCTTAACATCAGTGCAATACTTATACTTCATGTGTAACCGAATGTTTATTTCTTGAATTTTCTCAATGTTATCATTTGCATCTGTTTGCTTCATAATCGAAGAGCTAGTCTAGAAATATCCATTGCTTTAATTTTTCATAAATTTAAATCTCCTTAAATCTAGAAGAATATCTCCAAAATTTATTTGGCATTAAGAAATTAAAGACTTGCAAAAGAAAACAATGGTAGTTGTTAGTCACTTTTTACCACAGACTGGATTTTTTTGCTGTTGTTGTTTGTTTCTTTACTTACATAAGTGGGGATGTTTATACAAATTCAGTACTCACATTAGAAGTATCAAAACTAGATCTTCCAAGATTAGTTTCCAATTCAATATGATATCTATATTAAAAATAATGACACTGAGTTCCTGCTGAAAGTTCATTTGTGTTGTGTAACATAGTTTAATTAAATGTAAAGTGCTATATAATTTGAGATATTCAGAGAGGAAATATAAACTGTTTATCATGCCCTTTGTCTCCATCAGATTTCCACCAAAATTAAATGAGTTGTGTGACTTAGACAAATAAAAAGTTTTAGTTTGAACCAACTTCTTATTATGTATAAACACTGAAAACAGTGCGATTTACTGGTTAGTGCAATTTACTGTATACTTTTCTCAAATTCAACAAGTATAAATTACTTGACTTTCTATAATGTGTTTTAGTCTGTAAAATTTGGTGTGTATTTATTTACTTGTGATTTCATGGTGTTACACTGTTATTACTCAATAATGACTGAGCAGTTACACTATAATTACTCTATCACTGAGTAGTAATTATCATATAATTGGAGGATCAATTTCTAGTGATTAGAAAAAACATGACAATCTGATCTTTGTAAGCAGTAAATTTAATATAAGTGTATTATATTAATTGTAAATTGTAAATTTAATATAAGTCTAAGATCGTTGCTTAAATATAAAATGGCTTCAAGAAATATAATTTAAAATCTTACAACTAGATTATATGGTAAGTTAAGTATTAATTTTATGAGAAATAAATGCTCTTGTGCTTCTATTAATGCAACAATTATTTACTTCTCATTAAAAAGCTATTAGTAAAACAACTTGTTATTTATAATAAATAATAAAGCACATGATTGAAAACAGTTGGAATTGGGAATTAATAAGTGATAGTCTTTAGTAGTGGGAAAACAGTAAATGAAACACAGCTGAGGAGGATTTCTTCCATATGTCATTATATAAAAATATTATGTACACCAAAAATTCCATGAACAGAAATCATTTGTGTTTCATTGTTTTTGTTGTGAGTTTCCTTGTGCTGCATACTACTATTATACATTTGAGGGTGTGATTTTTCTCTGAATCAGAATTTTACATTACCTCAGGTATTATATCGATCTAGGCAAAATACTGGAGCCATTTTGGATGAATTGTTGATTTACACTACTGTGCATTTATATTAACTTATACTGGGTGTTCCCTCCTCTTATTCTCTTACTGCATATGATATGGATGTGTTTTACTCTTTTAAGGTTCATCTATTGAAAATTTGTTCCTTGGTATAGAAATGTTAACAAGTAATGAGACCTGTAAGAGAAGAGCCATAGGGGAAGTTCTTTGGTCACTAGGGACCAGGACTTCAGAAGAGATTAATATGGTTCTCATGACACCTGTTAGCCACAAATCTCTTGCTTTGGCCTCTTGTCATGGCATATGATGTTGTCCTTTGGCAGAAACTCCCATGTGTTTAATTAAATGGTCCCTTGAATGAACTCTAAAATGCATTCCAACCAAATCAGAGTGGCAGGCTTCAAAGAGTCTAAAAGTGAGGTCTGCTGAGAGAGATGATAATTCTAGAAAATTTTCCTTGAAAAGTTGACCTTCTATTCCCTTATTTGTACGATACTATGTTGGAAATATTCTAAAAGATTACCAGATAGTTATAACTTATAGGCAGATAAAAATCTAGTCAGAATCTTTAAAGAAAATAAAAAGAAGTTAGTAGGGAACGAAACCCAATGGAAATGACAAAAGTAGAATAATGATTGATAGGTTCTAAAAATGATGATTTAGGTGGTGCTACTGGTGGTGGCCTGTCTTACACAGGACTTTGAAGACTACAGATGCAAGGCTTGTACTGATATTTTACAATACATGTTTCTGAGATTCTTGTAGAACCAGATAAAACTGATGGTTCAACAAAATGGGTAATCATAATTTATGGTTATATCTGGGGTGAGATCATAAGAACTGGGTAGGAAAGAACAGCAGAGGACTTTTCTGGATGATGGTCATACTTTAATTTGATAGGGACTTCAATGAAACAAGTGTATGCTCTTGTCAAAAGTAAGGAAATATACCGTTAATATTTCTGTATTTTGATGTATAGTAACCCTGTGCAGAATTGGTTAAGTAAATAATGAACATTAGGTAATAATGGATATACATTGAACTATTCAGGAAGACTATACAGATCCAAAAATTTATATGGAAGGAAAGAAAGAAACATCATTGACCCTAACCTTATTATTGCAATAAAAAAAAAGAATGCACAGAATGGAAGAAAATATTTGCCAATCACATAAGTGAAGAGGAACACATGTCTATAGTATATAGGGTTTTTCTACCACTCCAGAGTATCAACAACAAAAAGAATTAAAAATGAGTGAAGACTATGACAGACATTGCTCCCAAACAATGAACAAATGACCAAGAAGCACATGAAAAGATGTTCAAGATTACTACTTATTAAGGAAATACAGATAAAAATAGAGTAATACTATTTCTCACACATTACTATTTATACTGATTTTTAATAAAAGGAAAAGGAAAATTTGGGAAGGATATAAAGAAAGTAGACTATAAACTGCTGGTGGAAATGTGAAATAGTATAGCTATTGCAGAAAATAATTGTATTGTCACTCAGAAAGTTATAGACATAGGATACCAGGGATTGAGCTCAGTGGCTCCATGTCTGCTTCACAAGCGCAAGGTCCTGAGTTCGATCCTCAGTATAGTAAAAACAAAAAACAAAAAATTTAAAAAAACAGTAAAAAGTTATAGACATGCCTTTTGATCAATCCAGTGACTCAACTTCTAGGCCTACATTCAGAAGAACTGAAAGAAAGAGATAACTCAAAAAAATATGTTTCCACAGCAGCCATATTTATAATAGTCAAAAAGTAAGAATAACTCCAATATTCATTGATGGATGAATAATCAATTTTGAATGTGCATGTGGAATATATATACACACAGTGGCACGTAGGTTCACAAGCTTAATTCCTTCCATAATTCCAGGGAAGATGGCCACAGTTGTGTTCCTCACACCAGGGGGAATTCGAGAACGGAAGGAAAATTTTGCTAAAGGCTACTGTTTGGGAACTAAATTGTTTCCAAACAGAGGTATTCCTGACTGGATACATGTATTTATTTTTTTTTCACATATAAAGTTTAATACATGGTATAAATGAAATAAACGAGGGATAATTGTAAAATATGCTATAATTCCAACTGAATCACACGGAGTAGAAAAATTTATAGATGTGGAAAGTAGAATCTAGAAAGTAGAAAGTTATTAGACGCAGGAGAGGGTGGAATAGGGCATTATTGCCTAATGGGTATCAAGTTTCTTTAACAGAAAATGAAAATTTTCTGGAAGGGAGAGTGGTCGTCATGGTAAAACACTATGAGGATATTTAATGCTAGAGCTTTGTATGGTTAAGTAGGGTTGAAACAATACATTTTACATTGTATATTTTTTATATTATTTATATTTTTATATTTTATATTGAAAGTTTCTCAAAATGGATTTCAAATTAAATTGTAAAATGTAAAAATAAAATTTCTAGAATCACGCAGAGAAAAAAATCTTCCTAGTATTTATTTAGGAAAAAAGTTTTAGGGATAAAACAACATTATAAAATGTTGTTTTAAAAATTAGATGTCAATAACTTAAATATCATCAATAATACAATAATCTTCAGACTTAGTGGAAATATTAAATACAATCATGCAAAGAACTTGTATTCAGAACATGAAGACTTTCTTCATCACAGTAATAAGAAAATAGGTAAACCAATTAAATCATGATCAAAAGATTTACTCAGACATTTCAAAAAGATATGCAAATGGCCAATACATACATAAAAAGAAATTCAACAGCAGCAGAAACATACAGATTAAAAAGACAATAATAATTTTTTAAAAGGAAGAAATAAAACAAAAGAAAATAAAAATGTGTTCATTTTCAGTGGGAAATGGTCTTAATGGTAAAATGAGGGTATATCTTCTCTTAAAATGTAAGCATTCAATTATCAGTCTGTTCAGTATTTCATTCCTAAATGCACTTCTACATCCAAATAAGATAAAAACATATTACACAAAAAATGTTTGTTCAAATGTTTGTTAGCAGGATATGTTACAGCCAGCAAAAGTTTGAAATAACTCAATACCCATTATGATGTGATTGAATTTAAGAATTGAAGTAATATGTAAAATAAAATACTATTTCACAATAAAAATGAACTATTGCTCCACATACAATTACATAGATGGATTTTGAAAGTATTATATACATTAAATGTAGCCAGGAAAAACTAAGTACATAGATTACTATTTCATTTATTTATGATTCAAAAAATGTAAACCAATTTACAATGACAGAAATTAAATGATTGCATGCTAGGCTTCAAGGGTGACTGTAGAATTTGGATTATAAAAGGGCAAAAGTAAAAAGGGTGGAAGATAGACTCATTTATTTTTTGCATATTTTCATGGTTTCTTAGTTGTGTTTATGTGAAAACATATATGTCAAAAATATAAAATATTGCACTTAAAGTAATATAGTACAGCTTACTCTACCAAACATAGATCATTGAAGATATTTCAAATGCTGCTGAGAAATTTCAAAGAGAATCAAATGCTGAATGAAAACGTTTGGAAATAAGCATCTCATACATGACTTATTTCTGGGATAAAGATTTACAACAAGACAATATAAACTACTCAATTTAAAAGATTGGAATGGACATTTTGTAAAAGTAAATATACACCAAATTAGTATATGAAAATTAGCATAACATCATTAGACACCAGTAAAACACAAGTGAATTGCACAGTGACATAATACTCACAAGGCAATGACACTGTCAAGTATTAATGGAGATGTGGAACAAATTGCACTCTCATGTATAATGGGAAAAGTTTGGCAATTTATTAAAAAGTTACATGTATACTTTTATTTTGCTCATCAATTCTACTCTGGTATATTCTCAAGATAAAGAAACATATATATTTACCTAAAGATTTGGATTTAAATTTTTGCATCAACTATAATTTTAGTAGCTAGAAAAATAAAACCTTGCATTTTCTGGAAAATCAATAAACATTGTGGTATTGATAAAAATAATTGTGTTATAGTCAGACAATGCTCTACTATTTATCAATAAAAAGGAATGCAATACCATAGGTGAATCTCAACACCTTTATATTTAGTGGAAGAAATCAGGAAAATTACATTGCATATTATATTAACCCATTTATATAAAATTATGCACAATCTATATTGAAAGATATCATATTAATATTTGCTGGGGTTAGCATGGGGGTAATGTGGTTTTATTTGAAAGAGAAATAAGGAAATGTTTTGTGATGAAAGAAATGTTACATATCTTAGTTATGGTAGTTACCTGGTTATATGTATGTATCAATTATATTGAATTGTACACCTAAAATGAGAAAATAATCCTTATATCAGTTGTGACTCACTGTAACTGATCAAAACAAAATGATAAAGGTAAATGAAATAATAAAAATAATTAATTTATGTTTTCATAGACTATATAACAGTACACATTTAGAATTTAGTCCTAGATTTGGATAAATTGGCTCTTTTGTTATGTTCAGAAGAGATCTGATACCATCAGAAACCATCAAATCTATAGCATAATGAAGACAGGACCAGAAGGGGAAGTGCTAGCATGTGGGAGGCTTTGGTATGACAAATAAACTTTGACTATAAACTTTGTCATCTTCTCATGAGATTATGCCATGAATTAACTTTTTAGGCATCTGGTTTTCAAGGGCATTTTGACACCTAACTTCTTACACCTAGCTTCCTATTTTGCTCACTAGACTATCCAAAAGATCTTTGTCCTAATTGTCAGAAAATCTTAATTTTCCATCTTTTGCAAGTCCAATAAACCGTTTCTATGTCTGATCTTGTCTTGTCACTTGTTTCAGAGATTCATTGAGCTGATTCAATTGACAGGCAATCTTTTTGCCAGTAATTAAGGGTCGACTGAGGCCATTTAGGATCTCCATCTTAGTCTAAATCTCTGCCAATGTCTGCTTTATTTCCTTTTATTTACAAGTTGCAGTGGAATCTAAAGGGTTTCTTAAATAATCCCTCCAAACCCACTTTCAGTATTTTTCAAAAGTGACTTTCTGTTAAAGATTTTGCACTCCTAATTCTGTCTCAGCATCCACTTGCTGTAATACTCAAACTGCAAAATATTCATCCAAGATTTAAGTGTGAATGTTCATAACAGATTTGTTTATAATAAATCCAAACTAGAAACAGCTACATGTCCTTTAATGTTGAAAGAATTAAAAGAAAATCAAATATTGGTACAGTAAAATATGATTAAACTATAAAATGTTATAAATTACACAGTGCAACATAGATAAATTTCAAAGATAATCATGCTGATTAGAAGAGGCGGTCTAGAAAAATGCACATCATATTATTCCATTTATGCATGATTCTATGTAAAATAAAAATATAATGCACAGAGACAGATGAACAGCGATTGTATGGAACAGTGTAGAGATTAACTAATTAAGGGCAAAAGGGAGCTTGATGAGTTAATGGAGATATGCTTATCTATTAATTACAGCTATGAGAATAGGAGCATATATATTTCCAGACAGAAGCTGAAGCGCTTCTCATTTGTTTTAAATTGGACTTGATGTTACCATTTTCATACTTGTTAGGATTTATCTAAAAGATATTAAATATTCACTTAGAAAAGGAGTGTTTTATGATACAGTGGACTCTTGAGTTACGATCGGTATGATACATGAGAAGCGTGGGTTATGATCGGAACTTTAGTTTAAACTTATGAACAAATCTTTGTGTTATGATCTGAATGCCAGCCACTTGTGCTTCCAGGCGGTCACAGAACCAGATTTAACCTTTAAAGAGTTCTGGAAGGAACATTACAACATCCTTTCCTGTGTGGAGTTGAGAAATCCCGGGCCAAAGTCTTTCTAAGGACCCTGAGATGTGCCTTCAAGAAAGTGTGGCCTAAAATTATACAGAAGAGAGACTTTGAAGGCAATGATCAAACCGAGTTACAACTAGCCCTCGGCAATGTATTGATTTCATAGGTCTAGGGTCCACTGGATGTGAAGTAATTTTATCCCGGTGTGTATTCTGATAGATAATAGTTCAGAGTAGCAGATAAATATGTAAAGATATACATACCTATATGCACAAATTGTACATAAATAAGTATATGATTTGCTTTCTTGAAATTGATCCAGTAATATAAAATTATTCATGTAAATATCATCCTGAAATTATAGTTTTTAAGCACTTGCTTTGTATCATTTAATGGCCCATGTAGAGAGTATGTTGAAATGTAAATTCATAAAGTTTTAATTCTCAAGACCAGTACATTACTGGCAAATATAGTTCAAAAATGGAGTAAAAAGCAATGAGATATCATGAAAGATGTGTATTTTATTGTATTTCTGACTGAAAAGGAAATATTGGAGAAAATGCCTGAATGAAATCAAGAAATTAGACTTCAAAATATCTGAACAAGAATTTCAAAGAGGGAAACAAATTCAAGTCTCTAAAATGAATAAAATTGGAAAGTTTCAAAAATAGCAAGGAGGTGAAGATGCAGTTTGTGTAGGTAAGCCACAAAATATAGCAAATGGGATGAGAAACAGCCACTGCAGGCTGTGGACGAAACATTAGATCATGTGTATAATAACCATGGTTCCTTAAGTCCTACAATTCCACTGAAATTTTTTAGGGGTCATCTAAACAAAAAAGTTCGAAGAGCAATTAGATTGTCTTTTATTTACCTTTTATTTTCCTCATCAAAATTCCCAGATCTTTATTTTATTTAGCATTCAGAGATGTGATGAACAATTTTATTGAATTGAAAATGATAAACAAAACATGACCGATAAGTTTATTTACATTAAATATATACCAGGGACAAACCAGTTTCCTAGAATTTTCTTTATTTACTCCCCTTAACTAGTAAACAAAGCAAATAATATCCACATGTTCTAAATGAGGAAGCTTAATTAACTTGGGAAGTTCAAGTTATTCATTCAAACTATGTAAATAGCAAGAACAAAGGAAGGACTCAAATCCATGTCAGTCACACTAACACTACTGTCACTGTATTATAGTTACATTATATTCCTGCCTCTACTTATAAATTAGGCATCTTAAAACTTGCTTAATTCAGTAAAAGTGGTTCCTACTGCTGGAATCTTTTAGAATCATTCCTTAGTGGTTCCTTGAATAGGACCATAATTTTTAGTTAGGAGGTACTTACCTATCAACAGAAGATGGAAATGTACATGTCTTTGAAAGCTATTAAAATATTTTTCAAAGGAAATGCTCTCTGTTATGATAATCAAACATAAATGCAAAAGAATTTCAAACTCCTATTGTAAAAATACAGATTTCAGTAATTCTTTGCCACTGGATATGATTTATTTTGTGATCTAGAATATATGATATCAAAGGACATTCTAAATATCTTTCTTTATAAAATAAAATGCATGCAAATCTCCTTATAATGTATTAGGAATTACTACAGAAGCTTTCTTCTTGTGTCTGTCTCCTAGTTTCTTGAGACTCATCAGCTACCAACTGCACTGATGAAAAGATCCAAGTAGCTAATATCTCTGTCAGGCACTATAGTGCCTTAAAAACCCAGGGATTATTTATTTTGTTCAAAGATGATGGCTATCAGAAGCTTCATTAATTTTTAAAAGGGGAGAAAAGTGTACTATTGGTTTTAGGAGCACAGAAGGTAAAAGCGTTCAAACACCAATGAGCTTCAGAATATATATCAACATAAAATCAATATCTTTCAGGTTAATCTTCATTATGCATTTACAGTACTGAGTGGTTTTGCAAGTGTGCCACCCAACCTTTCAATTCAGGCTAAAATTCATTTCATTCAGTGTGATCAGCTTTCACAGAAGTGTAAAATTATGGAATGGATTGAATTTAACCATAAAATAAGAAAAGCAAAATTGACTACAGGGCTGTCTTATCAAGAAAAGATTAAAGAGAATATGTATTTATAGCTAAAGTAAAGAAGAAGGCTAATTTGTACACATACTTGAATAGGGAAAACAACAGAGTAAAGAATTATTTCTTTTACAACAAGGTATTATGCATCTGTGAATATTGGGATACCACACAGAAAGACATACCTAGATAAGTTTGGAGTGTATGATACATGTAGTCTTTGTGTCAGGGCAGTAAAATTAAAATAAACTGACCTACTTCTAAGAAATGTGCTAGATCTTCTCAGGGAGTGGGCCAAAAGTAGATGATGTGTTTTATATATATATTTTATCTCCACTGCTTCTTCAACAACATTTTTCATTTTTTTAGGCAGGTACTGCAGTCTTTGCAGACCTGCTGATATTCTTGTCTCTACATTTCGAGTAATATGCATCCACTAACAAAAATAATAATATTCACAAATTACATATGGAAGAAGAGCCACTTCGTTTTATTAGATTTGAAATTAAATGACATTGATTGAACTGCCTCACATATTTCAATTTGCAGTATCCTATTATATGGAAAAAATAAAATTTAAAATTTGTATTCTGCATTCTCTAAAAGAGAGAAAAAACAAAGAGTAATAATAAAAATATAATCACAACAACAGCAATGAAAACAATAGAAAAACTATTTTCCAAATCTGAATGCCCAGAAATGAGTTGAGTGGGAAGTGGGAATTGGCTGTAACCAGTTTCGTTTCATTTTATGGACTTTCCACAAAGAAAGTTAGTTGGCTGTTAAAAATAAGCAATTTTTATATAACAGTCTGTGACTACAGGCTTAAGTCTGCACCTTTTGCTAAATTGAAGAAACAGATTTATTTCCACAGTGGTGAAGGAAAACAGGAAATCTTTGAATAATACAAATGAAGATTAAGGAATATGATAGAATAATATTTGTCTACAGACAATAATGATTTAAATGTACACTTTAAGATCTTAACTTCTGTAGCAGAAACAGATTCGCTCTACTCAAATTAAATCTTTTCCTCTCACCATGACATACATACATTTATTTACTCTGTTTATGGAAAGGAAATTTTAAGAATATAACAGGACTATAATTTGCCCAATCATGAGTTAGTAATAAACTAGTTTACAAGAGACATTATTCAATCCCCCCAAATTTCTGATATCCAAGATTGTGTTGTTATTCAACTCCCTGCCAGACTCCCTGACTGAAAATAGTTCCTCATGACATTTCAACTTTAGGGTGACATGCAAGTCATACACACCCAGGAAGACACTGTATGTACTTTGAACTTTAACTTTTGATCATTCCCTAGGCTAGCAATGTGTGGTGTGATACTGTCTAAAGAGGGTGGGGAGAAGAAAGAAACAGTGACCTATGGCTCCCGGTAAGCCCTGTAATCACAGAGGTAAACAAATGATGCCATGTTGAATACTCTGTTAGCAAGATATAATGGTTGGTAGCGAGGGTCCATAAATGCATTTCGACTAAAGCATTACAGTGAGTTTATCAGGATATAAACCCATGGTGACTGAAGGAGCATCTGTGGTTCCCTTTAGTGATTGTCCAACTGAGGAGTGGATCGGAATCACTGAAGTCAAGGGTGTCCCACTTCTCAGCTGTGAGGTTCGGGATGTGACCTACGCGTTTTGAAATTGATCACAAAGGGAGAATTTACAACACAGAAAGAGTCAACCTCTCTAAAGCATGTTTTAACTCAATGATCTTGAGAGGGTCGAAGTAATTTGCATTTACTGCAGATTCAAAATGTTGTTATTGTTTTTTTTTCTCTTTATATGAGTAGAGTTATTAAAAATATTTAAGAATAGAATGTTATACTATATATTTATAAAACCACATTAACCTTGGCTTTTAATTGGATATTAATAGATGTTCAATTAGTTTTTCTTCAAATTTCAGTGTATTGTAGACGATTGTAAACATGTAAGAAGAGAAAATATATATCCTCATCAGTGATGTAGGGAAAAAAGTGTATGTTGGGTGAAATATTGCCATTTTTTCTTAATGTGCAATTTATGTATATTTAACAAGCTTTTTACTTAATCTTAGATTACAATGAACCGTATAATTTATAAACTCTAAAAAACCAAAGTTAATAACTAAACATACATTTTAATTTTTAATTTTTTGTATTTATTTGTATCAGTCATTGTCCGCAGTTTGCAATGATCACATTCCCTTGGGAGGTGGCGCAATCTACATACATATTTGAATTCTCTCTTCACCCTATCCCTTGTCCTCCCTTCCTCCCTCCTTTTTCCAATCTCTTGATCCCCTTTCCATTTGAGAAAGATCGATCTCCTTTCTTCCTCTTACCTGTCTTTCATTTTGCTCCTTATTGATACTTTGGGATTCTCATATAAGATAAACCATGCAGTATTTAAGCTTGTGTGTCTGATTTATTTCACATAACAATATGATCTCAAGGTCATTTTTCTACAAAAGACTCAAGTTTATGTCTCTTTATGACAGAGTAGTACTCCATTATGTGTAAAAACCACATTTCTTTATCTACTCATCAGTTGATGGACATGTAGGCTGCTTCAAGATTTAGCTATTATGAGCTGTGCTAATGGAAACATGGGTAGCCATGTACCACTGTATTATGATGTCATTAGCTCTTTGAGGAAGAGCTGGGTCAAGTGGAATTTCCAATTTTAGTCTTTGAGGCATCGCCATATTAATTTGATTGTGTTTGTACCAGTTTATCTCCCCATTAATGATGTAGAAGTGTTGCTTTTGTGCCGAGGATATAGCTCAGTGGTGCTATTGGCTGTCTCACAAGTGCAAGGTCCTAAGTTCGATCCCTGGTACCAAAAAAAAAAAAAAGAAAAAGAAAAAAGAAGAAAAGAAGTGTTGCTTTTACCCACTCAATCTCAATAGTATTTGTTATTATTTGATTTTTTTGATAATAGTTATTCCTTCTGGGTTAGATGGAAATCTCATTATTGATTTAATTTTCATTTCTCTAATAGCCAGTGATATTGATTATTTCTTCATGCATTCATTGATCATTTGTATTTCTTCTTCTCAGAAGTATATATTCATTTCAATGACACATTTTAATTGAATATTATTTTGAGAAGGTCTAATTTTTTTAGTCCCTTACATATTCTAGACATTAGTTGTCTGAGGAATAGCTAGCAAATTGTTTCATTCATTCTATGCATAATTTCTTCAGTCTGTTGTTTGTTTCCTTTGTTGTGCAGAAGCTTTGTAAGCTGATAAGATCCCATTTGTTGATTCCTGGTACTATTTCCTATGCATTCAGCGTTCTGTTCAATAAAATCCTTGTTTTTGGCTATGTTTTCAAGGATTTTACCCATTTTACCTTCCTATAGATTGTTTCTGTTTTAACATTTAGATCTTTGTTCTTAAGAGCTCTAAGGGGAAACAATGTAACATGTTCACTCACCAGTTTTAACATTGATAAGACATGTTCTTAACATAATTTGTTTAATTTTTTTTCTTTTAAGTTTCAGTGATACATTCTAATACAATAAAAAGTTTATCCTTAATTAATTCAAAATGTTGTTTAAGGCAAAAAGAGAAGAGCTCTAATGTTGTGAAGAATAATAAGATATAATAACCATCAATTATAAAATGTACAATAGTTGGGTGAGTTTATTAGGAAATATCTGTAATAAAATATAATAATTTATAACTGTCATTGATATCCTGATTCAATACATTTTACATTTATTATTAATTACCTCTTGATCTGATGATCGTTGACTCTTTTCTTCTGTTCATTAGGAACAGCCGAGTGCCAGACTCCAGGGTGTTGAGATTGTACACACTGATGACACATACTGTGCTGCAAAACATGATGCCTTGGTGTGCATTTTTGACTTAGATACAGTCATTGCAATTGGTCCTAAAAGATGGTTCATAAGTATGAAGTTCTGCAGAAAAAATGTATTTTAAATTTAGATCTTTTATTCTTGGAGGCTCAAAACAACACTCATTATATAGTGTTGTGTATCTGTGCTTGTTAGTAAATCGTAGATATGGTTACAAGGATCAGATCACAGAGATATTTATCCTACACTCTAGTTTTAGTTTTGCATACCTACTACTATTTGCTCTGTTTTTGATTAGTAGATTTTCTCCAATCTGGCTTTTAGGAGGTGCGAAGTGCATCATTTTTTTCAAAAATTGCACCTTCAAGGAACTTGATGAAATGATTCCAGATTTCTTGGTCAAACCATGTTTAACACTTCTGCTTTGACCTCTTATCAATTCCTGCCTTCAAAAAACATATGAAGACAAAATTCTTTTGGTGAAATAGATAAAGAAATATCTCAGCTGCTGGTTTCAAATGCACAACCATAGTAAAAGTTGATGAGAGAAAGCATGGACATTGCCTTTTGGATACAAATATCTTCATTGCTGGCTGCACTTTCAGTAGGCAGAAATTGACAGCAATACATGAGCTGTTTAGAGAAAGGTTTATAACTTTGGTCTCCAGCTGATGCACTAAGATGATGAGAGGGACCAAATATATTAATAATCTTTTCCTTTTTTTAACTTTCTGTCTTTTAAAGCCAATAGAAATATAGTGTAAAGTTGCAAAGATTCTAAGATAGGAGCAAACAATGATTTAAATGGGTAACAAAGAAAGATGGGAAATTTGAAGCAACATGAGTTCTACCTCTTATAGTAGAAAATATGATTAATCATTTGTCTTTTTTATGCCTACTATATGGGACAGAGAAATTTGAATTAATTGCTTTTGTTCTAATAAGGATACAGGGCCCAAAAAGAAATACCTGTTTGGGTGAATCTGTAGAAATAATATGAATAAAAAACAAGGTTTGGTCAGGCCCTATCCTTACATTACATTATGATATAATTTCAGGCAAGGTGCTTTAGGACTAACTTTTATTATCTCTGTCTTATGCAATGATTACTACAAAAAAGGTCAAATATTCTCATCTGAAATTGGTTAAGAAACTTATTTCCATTCTGTGCTCTAAGATATGGGTGCAGAATTAAATCACCAAATAGAACATTCACAATGGCCAGGAAAAAATTCAGGGAAATCATGGAAGGTACAGTAATAGATATTCTGATGAAATGAGGACTCTATTTCCCAAATAATTGAATTTCAACTTGTAAAGAGATTCTACAAGTGACAGACAAACATGAAGTAAAAGCAAACAAAAAAAGGATCATTATCAATGAGCGAAATCTTACATTCATCTCAGAGAATAAATGGTGTAAGATAGAGGAAGAGATACTACTGATGGAATAGTCATGAAAGTATTTTAATGGAAGCAGAACTTAAGTTCAGTGTTAAAAGAATTGTATCTATAAGATAACAGTGGGGCACAGGGCATTATTCTGAAATGAGAGCTATGACTAATAAAGGTCCCAATATAGTGAAAGGAATAGTCAATTTTTTCCCAAAGAGCTTGAATAGACTGAATGTGTGTATTAATTATTATGTGTCAGTTTGACTGGAGTGAGAGAGGCCTGTTAGATTAAGGAAGTATACTTTTGTGTAGGTCATGGAGGCATGACCTTCGGTGCCACATCTGGCCCTCTGCTCCTTTTCTCTTTCAGCCTTTTCCCTTGCTGTGCTTTCCCATTACTATAAACCAAGCAGTTGTGCTCTAACAAAGCCCTTCCACCATGGAGTGACTTGAAGCTGGCCTACCATGCACTGGGTAACCTGAAATTGGGAGCCAAACTAAGCCTCTCCTCTTTTAAATTGTGGGGTCAGATAGAGTATCCCAGCTGTGGAAGAGCTGACTAACACACAAAATGGGAAAATCTAAGTAAGAAAATTTGAGATGCATTTGGAAATCCAAATCATGGCAAAATTTATATGAAAACTCTCTATATGAACGTCACATTACTGACAAGTATTGGGAATCCAAGAGATAGAGGGTAAAATACTTTTAAGTGACATTTTGTATATTTACATTTTTTCTGTCCATATTGTTTTCTATATTAAATGAGAAACTGCATTAAATAATTTTCTTCAAAATCAAAGCCAATGAAGATTTTCTAGTATTCTGTTATTCTTTATGTTTCTATTATTTCAGGCATTACAAGTTTTCATCCAAAATAGAGAGCTATTTTTGGTGGTTTGAAGAAAGTTCTGCCTCAAGGAAGGAACCAGATAGAGGAAAGGAAAACTTAAAGCTAGTTTTAGAACTCCAAACACATGCTCTTTGCTCTTCTGGATGGAAAACTATTTTATGTATATGCATGAAACAGTTCTTTTATGTATACTGTGAATCTATCTTTGAATAGTAGAATTTAGAATTGGAACATTGATATATATTAAAGAAAAGTAGAATTATTCACAATTCAACTGACACATAAAATTATTTTCAATAAAACTATCTTCTGCTAAAGGTCTCACAATAGAGTAAACATTTTAAGATTCATTTAGAAACCATCATTCAAAGAGGAAAACTAAAAATTTACAAATAACTGTTTTAGTCATATTTCAAGTTGCAGAAAGTTTATCAAAAGAACTTATTCAGCAGATTGACTTGTCATATTTGAAGAGCTGCCAGGTTCACCACTTTTAATTCATATGGAATCAACTCATTTTAAAAATTACATTCTTTCTCTCCCATTATCCTGGCTGAGAAGTTAAATATCAATAGTTTCAGATCTGTTGATTTATTAAGATCCAGTTGTGGTTTTCTTTCCAACCTGGTAAGTGTTGCTAGTTATTAAATGAAAACTAAACAAATTATATTAATTAACAATCAAAACTAATTGAAGTTGCACCAGAATCTAAAAATGTAATATCAGCAGCAAACACTTGAAGAGATTCAATTTAATTAAAAGCTTAAAAGTCAACAAATTAATGTGCTCTGAATGCCAGTTGCTTTGTTCTGTCACTCCATTGCCATCTGGGCCATGTATCATCATTTCTCACCTAAACTATTTCAATAGTTTTCCAAACAGTCTGGCTGCTGCTTTTCTTATTCTACTGTAATCCATTCCCTGTCCAGATGTTATTTTGTGCTCCAGCCACAAAACTTCACTTCCATTACTGAAATATGCAAAGTTCCTTTGGCTGTAGCATCAGCTGTTCCTCTGTTGGGATGTTCTGCCTCCACACATTCACAAGCTTAGCATCTTACCAGTTTCATTTTCACTCACTTCGCTGTGTCTGCAGGGATTCCTAGACCATGCCATAGAAATTCACCACCAACTCAACTTGCACCCTTGCATGTCAAATTTTGTAGACTTCATAACACTTAGGTGTTTATATTTATTCTTCCTTCAGGAGGATAAGTATAATGAAAATAGGAACTTCTGTCTTATTCACTAGGATATCTACATTTTCTAAACAGTATCTAATACAGCAGAATCTCAAATATGATTGCTAAATAAAAGAGTAATCTTATGGAAGAAAAATTTACAAGATAGGAAATTTTATGAGATTTAAATAGTTTCATGGTTGTAATTATTTTCAATGAAATTTTTAAATTTAGAGGAGAAAAGCACAACTGGAGCTGTGTTCTGTCATTAATTTTAATGTTAGTATGTACAGCTGTACAAAATATCAACAATGATGATTATATTAACTAAAACATACAATTACTGGAAAACATAATTAGAATATTATGAACCAATTTGAATTAGAAGTGAATTATTTTTAAGTTTTAAATATCTGTGTATATACAAAATCCTTATAACTCTAAAAAAAGGGAGAAAATGTTCTTGTTCTTTCATTTTTGCTCTAATAACTTTTTGAATAGGATGCAACACTGCCTCCACTTCTGAGGAGCAGAGCCACCCCAGTGCCAAGGAGGAGCCTTCTGGACTGTCATACCACCCAGTGCCAAGGAACTGAGCCTCCACAGTGGCGAGGAGGTAAGCTGCTCAGGCATGAGCAGCACAGAAACCTGCCCCCATTGAAATGAGAAGACATGTGAACAAGTCTCAAAACCAGACTTCCAGATCACCTACAGCAATCCCAAAGGGAAATGAGATGGAACAATCTGATATGCAACCACCTGGATCCACTAAACTGGCAACAAAAAAGGAGCTGTAAAAAATGAAATAAGAAATAATTTCTCAGATAACAGCAGAGATTGTGCCCATAGTACAAGACTTGATTAATAAATCTAGAGAGGGCACAGATAAAAAAAATAGAGGAGCTGAGGAACAGGATGGAATCCCCAAATAGGAAATGAAAGGAATGGATAAAACAGATGCAAACAGATTTCCAGGAGATTAAAAACTCCATTGAAAGTTTATGCAGTGGAATGAGCCAATATCTTCAATATCTTCAATTGAGGATAGAATTTCAGATATAGAAGATAAGATTGAAATTAGTGACCAGGAAAATAATAATTGCTTTAAAATAGAAAGGAACCATGATAAATCAATCCAGTAGCTGCTAGATGATGCAGAGAAGAATGACATAAGACTGATTGGCATCAATGAAGAAACAGGAGAGAGTGCAGATGACATAAAAAAACTGTTCACAGAAGTAATGGCAGAAAATTCCCAAGCACGATGAAAGAACTTGACATACAGATAAGTGAGGCATATAGGACTCCAATTAGCCTTGATCAAAAAAAAAAAATCTACACATAGACATAAAAAAGTTAAGATTCCAGAAACCCAACAGAAGAACAAAATTCTACAAGCAGTAAGAGAAAAGAAACAAATCACATTCAATGGAAAGCCCATCAGAATCACAGCGGACTTCTCAATGCAAACTCTCCAGGCAAGAAAACTTGCAGTGACATACTTCAAGCCCTGAAGGAAAACAGCCTCCAACCCTGATTGATATACCCCGCAAAACTATTTTTCACAATTGACAGAGAAATAAGATACTTTCATGAAAAAGAACACTTTAGAAACTTCATGAATACCAAACCAACACTCCAAAAATTTTAGACAAAATCCTAGGAAAAGACAAATGAGGATCACAACCCCAGAATCCCAGAAAAACGAATCCACTGGGCATGACAAAAAATTAAAAGCAAAGAGGGAGAATCCAACAAAAAGAAAAGGTAATGACAATGATAAGTCAATATGTATCAGTTATAACCATCAATGTGAATGGTCTCAAGTCACCAATCAAAAGAAACAGCCTGGCAAAATGGGTCAAGAAGTAAGATCCAACAATATGTTACATACAAGAAATACACTTACCTTAAAAAGAAACTCATAGATTGAAAGTTAAAGGGTGGAAAACAATACTGTATGAGACAGGAATCTGAAAAAAAGCAGGAGTTGCTATTGCCTTTGGAAATCAAGTGGATTTCAAACCAACACTCATTGAGAGACAAAGAAGGACACTACATCCTTGTAAAAGGAATAATCAAAGAGGAAGAGATGACAATCATAAATATATTTGCACCAAACACTAATGTGCCCAACTATATAAAACAAATAGTAATGGACATGAAAAATCAAATAAGCTCTAATACAATGGTAGTGGGAGACCTCAATATGCCACTGTCACAAAAAGATAACCTAGTCAAAAAGCAAGCAACAAAATACTAGAACTCAATCAAACTCTTGAACAAATGAACTTAATATATCTTTACAGAGTGTTCCACCCCACAAAATCAGAATTCACATACTTTTGAGCTGCACATGGGTCATTCTCCGAAATAGACCACCTACTCACTCATAGAACATATGTAAATAAGTGCAAAGGAAATGAAGTTGTCCCCTGTATACCATCAGACTATAGTGTAATGAAATTGGAGATCAATAACAAAACAGACCACAAAAATTTTACAAACACATGGAAATTGGACAACACACTTCTGAATAACCAGTGGGTCACAGAGCAACTTAAGAAGAAATCAGACAGTTCCTTCAATTAAATGACAATGCCAGTACAACATACAGTAATCTATGGGACACAATGAAAGCAGTTCTAGGTGGGAAATTCATAGCAGCAAATACTCACATGAGGCAAATAGAGCAAGACCAGTTAAACAACCTGATGCTGAACCTCAAGCATCTAGAAAAAGAAGAGCAGGACAAACCCAAAGCTCATACAAGGGAGGAAATTATAAAGATGAGAGCAGAAATCAGTGAAATGAAGACTAAGAGAACAATGCAAAAAAATCAATGAAGCCAAGAGTTCATTCTTTGAAAGAATAAGCAAAATTGACAAGACCTTACCCAACCCTATCAGAAAAAGTAAGAAAAGACCCAAATCCATGCAATTTGGAATGAAAAGGATGAAATTACAATGGACCCAGCAGAAATCCAGAGGATCATCAATACCTACTTCCAGAATCTATATGCCAATACGAAGGAAAACACAGAAGAAATGGACAGATTCCTAGATAAGTACGAATTAACAAAGTTGAATGAAGAAGACTTAAAAATTCTAAATGACCCAATATCAAACAATGAAATTAAAAACGTACTTAAAATCTAAAAAAAGTCTGGGTCCTGATGTCTTCACTGCTGAATTCTACAAGACCTTTAGAGAGGAACTGTTAAAACTCCTGTTTAAACTGTTTAAACTCTTCAATGAAATTGAAAGGGAAGCAATACTCCCAAATTCATTCCTGAAAGGAAGCATTACCTTGATCCCCAAAGCAGAGAAAGATCCAACCGCAAAAGAGAACTATAGGCCAATTGCACTAATAAACATAGATGCAAATATCCTTAATAAGATAATGGCAAATAGAATGCACAAGATCATCAAGAAGGTCATACATCCTGACAAAGTGGGATTCATCCCAAGGATGCGGGGATGGTTCAACATATGCAAATCAATCAATGTAATACACTATATCAAGAGAGCCAAGGACAAAATTCATATGATCATCTCAATAGATGCAAAAAAAAACATTTGACAAAATCCAACATGCATTTATGATAAAAACCCTACAAAAACGTAGAATAGACAATCTATACCTCAATATGATAAAAGCCATCTATGAAAAACAAACAGCCAGTATCATACTAAATAGTCAAAAAGTGAAATTCTTCACACTAAAATCAGGAATAAGACAAGGATGTCCACTATCGCCACTCCTGTTCAATATAGTTTTGGAAACATTAGCCATGGCAATTAGACGAGAAAGATATAAAAGGAATAAAGATAGGAAATGAAGAAATCAAATTGTCATTATTTGCAGGTGACACAATACTCTATATAGAAGACCCCAAAACTCCATCAAAAGTCTCCTAGACTTAATAACCAAATTTTGTAAAGTAGCTGAATACAAGATCAACACACAAAAATCAATAGCTTTCCTTTACACGAATAACAGACTCACTGAGAGAGAAATAGAGCAAACAATTCCTTTCACAATAGCATCCAAAAAAATGAAATACCTAGGAATAAACCTAACAAAAGAAATCAAAGACCTCTTTTCTGAAAACTATAGCACTCTGAAAAGAGAGATTGAAGATGATATCAGAAAATGGAAAGACATCCCTTTCTCCTGGGTAGGAAGAATCAACATAGTGAAAATGGCCAAAACTGCTACATAGATTCATTGCAATCCCAGTTGAAATTCCAGCAGCATACTTCACAATCCTTGAGAAAACAATCCAAAAATTCATTTGGAACAAGAAGAGACCTAGAATAGCAAAATCAAATCTAGGCAACAGAGACATGCAGGGGGTATCACAATCCCCCACTTGAAACTATACTACAAATCTACTGTGATAAAAGCAGCATGGTACTGGCAAAGAAATGGACATGAGGACCAGTGGAACAGATTAGAAGATGTAGACGCGCTCAGCCATCTCATCTTTGAAAAAGGAGCAAACTCCCTCACTGTAGGAAAGGTAGCCTCTTTAATAAATTGTGCTGGACATATTGGGTTTCAAGTTGCCAAAGATTAAAACTAGACCTATATCTCTCACCATGCAATAAACTAAAATCTAAATGGATTAAAGATATAAATATTAAAACAGAAACACTAAACCAGCTGGAATAGAGGTTAGGAAAAACTCTTAAAGACATTGATGTAGGAAAAGATTTTATGACCAAAACCGCAGTTGCCCATGAACTAGCAGAAACAATCAACAAGTGGGATGTCTTCTTATTAAAATGCTTCTGCACAGCAAGAGAAACCGCCAACAGTGTGAAGAGACAACCCACAATGTGGGAAAATATTTTCACCTGCTGCTCCTCAGACAAGGGTCTGGTTTCTAGAATCTATAAACAATTTTAAAAATTTAAAGACTCAATCCAAAAATGGGCATCTGAAATGAATAGACATTCCTCAGACAATGAAGTAGAAATAGCAAATAAACATATGAAAAAATGTTCAACATCACTGGTCATTTGAGAGATGCACATGAAAAGAATGCTGAGAATCCACCTCACTCCAGAAAGACTGAGTGCTACCATGAAATCAATAACAAATGCCGCAGGGCAGTGGGGACACTTATGACACATAATTTGAAAACTGCTTATAATATAAATAAAATTATTTGATGCTGTTATAAAAGTATTTAAAGGAGGAAGGGGGGAATTGAGATGTGTTATGTACATGTACCATTTCCCTACAATAAATATAATCATGTAGTGCAAACATGTACAAAAACAAATTAAAAATTTTTTAAATATATAAAATCTTGTTCTTTGTGTGAGACATAAAAATTTCAAACCTTTGTTTCCTTTTTGAATATTTTCAATTTGGATACATAAATAATAAAACCCTCTGGTAAATAGGTATCTAAGCAACTTTTATGGCTCTCTGCATTCCTCATTTAGCTCATAATTCTAAACTCTGTGATGATCTATAGCACAGGTTATTATTTTCAGAGTTTCAAGTATATAAGTGCAAATTGTTTGCATTGTTGATGAACTTCAGCATAAAATCTACAAATTCATTCCAAGCTGGGGATTGGATTTCATGACTAAGAGCCATGAAAACTCCCTAACAGCTTTATCTCAATGCATATCCCACTTCAATAGAACTATTTGTGTTTAGTGAAGTGCATAGTTCCTCTAAGATGTGTACTTTCCATTCAATATGCTTTCTTAACATTAGCTCATTAATCTGTTTGCCTTTCAAACAAATTATACAAAAGTGAGTATATTCCCAGTGTGAACATCCATAGTATAGATTTAGCATTCAGATGTTTGCAACTGAAAGACAAGAAATGAGGATAAGTGATAATATCATAGCTGGCATTGTTAGGAATATAGCTCAAATGTCATTTGATTATTTCCTTTCCCTAAATAATTATATGGTCACAGTCATTTGAGAGATGCAGATGAAAACAAGGCTGAGATTCCACCTCAACCCAGAAAAAATGGCTGCTATCAAGAAATCAACCAATAACAAATGCTGGCATGGTGTTCGGAGAAAGGAACCCTTCTCCATTGTTGGTGGGAGTGCAGACTGGTGCAACCACTGTGGAAATCAATGTGGAGATACCTCAAAGAACTAGGACTAGAAGTCCTATTTGACAGCTATTCACCTGCTGGGTATTTTCCCAAAAGAATTAAAAGAATCATACCACAATGATATATGTAAACCCATCTTTATAGCAGCACAGTTTGTAATAGCTAAAGCTTGGAAGCAGCCTAATGGCCCATCAACTGGAAACTGGATAAAGAAGATGTGTTTTTTTAATATAAAATGGAGTACTACTCAGCCATAAAGAATGAGAAACTGGAGACATTTATAGATAAATGGATGCATATTGAGGACATACTCAAGTGAAATAAATAGGACACACATGTATAAATACTGAATAGTTCCTCTAGTGTTAGAAACTGAAAGTGTAAATAAGGATTAAAATGATTAAAACAACTAATTGATAATTTGAAATAGGAAGAAAAGGTCGAAAGGGGTAGGGAAATGGAGGAGGGGAAGGGGAAAGGTAAGAAGGGAAAGGAAAAATTATGAGAAAAGGAAAAAATGGAAACAAAGTCTATGTAAGTAGGGAAAGGGGGAGGAGGGGAAACAGGTAATGGGGAAAAATTAAGAACAAAGATACATCATGTACAAGTACAAGCTCCCAATGATAAATGTAAATGTATTGTATACCTAAAATGTACCAATGAAAGAATTGATGAAAAAGAAAGAATTATGCTGTCATAGTGGTCAAAATGTTCCTCTTACAGGAACAATTGCATCAACAATTTGTCCATAGACAAATAAATGAAAAACATTGAAAAGCAGATTCAGAAATTAATGAGACCTTCTTCGAAGGATGACCTGCATCCCTGACTCTATCTTTCTCTCTTTCCCTTCATTCTATCACAGTTTGCTTTGATTTATCAACAATTATTTTTTCAGAATTAATATTCTGAGGAGAATAAAAGTCACTACTGATTCTTCAGTAAGTCTGTGACTTCCAGCCAATTACTTACTCTTCGGTGTGTGAGATTCTCACATATAAAGTGGAGATAATAGCAGTTTGTTCTTAAGCATATAGAAGTGCTGCAGATGTTTCTCAGTATAGAATGCTTGCATAATATGTGAAGGCCTAGGTTTTCTCTCAGCACTGTGAAAAGAAAGAGGAGGAGGAAGAAGAGAAAGAGCAGAAGGAAGATCAGGAGGAGGAGAGGAGGAGTAAAATAAATAAATAAATTTAAAGATTGGTTTTGATATGGATGTTCAGGACATAGTGATTGTTCCAAGTGTCAAGTATTATTTGATATTTTCAATATTGGTATAAATAGTAATGTAGTAATAAAAGAGTACCAGTAAGCACAAGTAATGTCAGTACTATGTTTTATTAACTGCTGTATTTGTGGTGAATCAAACAGACAAGAAAAAATGCTTTTTTCATTATGAATAGTTTCTCTTAATCTGGTTTCCATTTCATTAATTCTCCTTTCAGCAATTTCATCTGTCACTAAAGCTATCCAAGTTGTTCTTACTTTTATTTATTATATTTCTTCAGTTACATCCATTTTATTCTATTTTCTGTTTATAAGATCACATTGTCTTGAAATTCTCTATCTCCTGCTCTATTTTATTCAAATTTTAGTCACAGTTTTTTAAAAGTCTAACTCAAGAAGTTCATACTGCAAAGTTAGTACAAAAATATTGAATAAAAGTTTTTAAAATATTCTTATTTTTCCATGTTCTGGATCATATTGGCTTACTAAAGGACTAAAAATCTTAAATTCCTCAAATCTACCAGGACTGGCTCGTTTTCAAGTCCTCTTTGAACTAGAAATTTTCACATTCAGTTTCTGTCTCTACAATCTAGTGAAATCCAGAGTTTAGGAACTGTGTTTGTTTTTCCACTCTTTCAGCAAGCATTTGTGTCAGTGGGTGAATCAGTAAAAAAAGAGAAGTTAAGTGAATTTTCATCTATTGTTGTTACCATAGCTTTCATGAATCTTGCCCAGTATATTGAGAAATAGAAGTAATTTCTAAAAAATTAGTACAGTTTATATTTTAAAAGAATATAATATTAATATCATAAAATTATATCTACTATAGATATCAGGGAATTCCTTATGTAAAATAAAATGTTAGACTATCTCCCCAAAAACTGATTTGTTTATAATAAATTGGAGAGGATGAAGCCAAATAAATAAAATATTTTGAATCTACATGATTTTAGGTTAGCCCCTTAACTTCTCATTCTCTGAATATCAACATTTAGATCCTGATCCTTTCTATGAATAAAGCTGATATGATAAATCATGCAACCTGCTGAGATCACCAGAGGGGAATGTGAATCGTAAAAAAAAAAAAAAAAAGCATTGTTGGTTATAGAGACTATTTAAGAGATTGCGTCACTGGGCAATATAAAATAAATTTTATAACAATCTAAAATGTTTCTATGTTACACTGATCTCTGCCATCTATACATGATACTATGTTAGCAAAGCTGGCCAGGAAGAGAAAAGCATGAGATGACATTACAGAATTAAAACAGGAAAAGAGCATTTTAACTTTTAAGAATATGGAAATAAATTAGGTAAAATTTTAAACTCTCTGTGGACCTAGACTATTATTTAAAGTGAGATACAAAGTCAAGAAAGCATTGTAAGCAAAAAAAAGAAAAGTGTTGTGATTAGACTTCCTTTCAAAAGAAGTTTTTGAATGACTGTCATCTTCTGAAAGGACTGAAGAGAAAAAAAGACAGACAGGAAGGGCACTAAGAGTTAATACAATCATTTTTGCTAATCTCTCTTATTTCATTAGGAACACAAATATAAGGATCATTCTATTAGGTCATCCTTAAGATTCTATTGGCCACAATAGAGTTATTTGTTTATTTTCAATCTGTGACTACTGTATATCTGAAGTAAGATCTAGATGGGATTTTCAATGGATTCAATAGAATACAGCCTCTATTGGCAGGAAAAATAGGACAAACAATAGTTGGTTAGACCATAAATAATGCTTTTGAGTGTGGGGTTTATATTCATAGTATTACAAATGAATTGAAGCTACTAAAGAAAGTGCATTTGATGTATACAAAACTGAAAGAAGGGAATATAATTAGTGGATGATGTTAATAGTCATGAATGTATGTAATACTATCTAAGGGCTGCTCTTGATTGAGGTAAGAACTAAGAGTAGTTGTGTAAAGGCATGAATGATGTTACTTACATTGGTTTTCCGGAAAGAAAAATTTAAGAAATTAGGTTGTGAATACTGAAATTTGTGTTTTTGTTTTGTTTAGAAGGCAAGTTTGGAAAGAAAATGATGATTTTAGTTCCATTTAATCTACATTTAAAAAGTGGTTGAAAATATAAGTTGTTTTGCAGAAAAAAGATGGCTTGAAGAAAGGAAAATATCAAAGCTCAATAGGTTTTACAGTAATCTATAGACAGTTATGTCAAAAATGTAAAATACATAGTACAAAAAGAATGGTATTGATCAAGATGGTGTTCTGAACAATTATTTAAAGAGAGAGAGAGAGAGAGAGAGAGAGAGAGAAACATAAAGACAGAATGAAAGAGAGAGAAGTGGCATGCAGGGAAGTTAAAAAGAAATTATATGAATTAAGCATTTTAGCAATACACTGCAAATGTTCAGTATTAGAAAATAAAGATCACATATAATGCAACCTTCAGAAAGAAGGAGAAAACACACACCAGATCACATATGAGAACATATTTCTTCGTACCTTCATGTAATTTAAAGAAGTGAACTCTAGAATTATTTCTTAAGATGTGACAGAATGAAATTATTATTTTGTGACCTGGGAAAGTAAATTGGAGTAAAAACAAGTGTTATTGACAGGCCTCTTAAAGGATGCATGCCAAATTTATACACATAAACTTAAAGAGAAGCAAGTCAGCATCTTTGCTTGCTTGCTTATTTCTGCAAATTAGGTGGAATTATTGATGTATTCATAGTTGAGTGTTTTCCAAATGGGTGACACAAAGGGAAAATTGGTTAAGTATTTTTATTTTATTAAATTAAATATTATGGTAAAGGCATTGGTCAGCTTTTCCATCGCTGGGACAAAATACATGACACCTACAATTTAAAGATGTTTCTTTTGGCTTACAACTTCATTGGAGTCAGTTCATGCTCAGTTAACTACAAGGTACAAACACCATGGCAGAAGGCCATAGGACATAGTGGAACAAAGCTGCTCATTTCATGATGACCAGGGAGAATCAACTGAAAAATAGGCAAGTGCAATGAGTAGACATTTCTCAGATGAGAAATGCAAATGGTGGATAAATACATTAAAAAATTGCTCAACATTCCTAGCAATTAAAGAAATGCAAAGTAAAATAACACTGATTTCATTGTCCTCCAGTAACAATGGTTATAATCAAGAAATCCACCAATAATAAATGCTGGTGAGGCTATGAGGAAATAGCAATTCTTCTTCATGCTGGTAGAAGTGTAAACCAATACAATCATTATGGGTATCAGTACAGATATTCTTCAAAAAACACAAATAGAAATTCCATTTGACCCAGCTATTCACTTTCATTTACCTTCTCCAAAGAGTTAAAGACATCAAACCACAGTAATGCATGGATACCCATATTTATAGCAGCAGAATTCATAATATCTATATCTTGGAAACAACATGTATGTCCATCAACAGATGAGTGCATAAAAAAAATATGGTAAGGCCAGGGATTTATCTCAGTGGATTCGACGCCTGTCCTACAAGCACAAAGGCCAGAGTTTGATCCATCATAACCCCCCCAAAAAAGAAAATATGGTATTTATGCACCATAAAGTAATACTCTGAATACAGCAGAATAAACTTGAGTCATTTGTAGGAAAATAAATGAACCTTCAGACCATAATGTTAACTGAAGTAAATCAGACACACAAGCTTGGTTTTTCTTATATGAAAAACTAAATAGATAATTAAAGCATGAAATAAAACACAGGTAATAGGAAAAAAGAAAGAAAGAAAAAAGTTATTATAATTCAGCATTAACAATGTATCTAAAATAGTACCTTGATTTAGTATAATTGTCTAATATATTTTATGTTTTAGCCTATTTAGTTTTTCATCTGTATATATAATAATTAATTTTATAAGGACTCAGATAAATAAGTGAATCTGATGGTGCAAAATAAAGAGTGTAGGGAAGGAGAAGAAGAGAATTGAGATGTGTTATGTACATATATCAATTCCCTACAATAAATGTAATCACTATGTACTGCAAATATGTATTAATAAAAATTAAAAATAATACAAAAGAAATAGCTTGTGGTATGAGCAGATGACATGGGATTCATCAGAGTTGAGATCTAAGAGAATGATGAGATGTTTGGAAGTAAGTAGCAATTAGGAACCAGTAGAATCCTCCTTTGCCTCCTGACCCAGCCTTGAATATGATATGGAAAACCACACAATGCATTGAAATGTAGGCTAATAGGCCAAAGAAGTCACTGGCTCAGATTTAACAAAGAAATGACATGAAAGAATGTGCCCAGAGGAGGTTTAGGGAATAGAAAGTCTGGCCTATAGACCATGTGCATTAGAGGGCATGGTGAAAGAGGTTGAGATTTGAAGATTCATAGGTAAACAAATGTACAGTGGAAACAGAAATGGAAAACATATGCCTATAAGTCTAGGACATTTTAATTGTCCTTTAATTAAAGATGGATATTTGATTCTAATTATAACTCCCGTACTGTGCTTGCTGTGATGTGGCTTCTGATTTCAAGGGTAGCTCAGGTGCTGGTTCCTTATGTCTCATTGAGTGTGTGACACAGCTGGAACATGGAAAGTTGAGCCACAGTATACAGAGCTCCACAGCTTTGTGATATACCAGAGAGTCTGTAACTTTGTAAGCTGCCTTTAAATAAATGTCTCTGCTGATATTTCCCATTGCAGTCTAGCATCATGTACCATCAACCATAGCTAATGGTTGTCTTAGCAACTATGTGTGTGTTATGCCTTTCAAATGCATGCTAATAAAGTGAATTGCTTATGATGAAATTTTACATTAATTTTCATTGCAATAACTTCTTGAGTATAAATTGAAAAATGTTTATTTTAGTTATGCATAAAATAAGGACCTTTACTAACAATGATCACAAATATATTAATACAAACAAATGTATAAATGTTTTATAATTTTATTAAAATCAAGTAAAATACATTTAATAAATGAAATAGTATGAACTAATAGTATATTATAATAACTGTGAACATGTATTATGGTCATCCTAAGTACTAGATACAATCCTGAGACTATTAAATATACCATTTCACCTTATATCTATGAATAACACTCTAAAAAATTTTTGTTATAAATCACATTTACTAAATTAGGACAATGAACACAATGGGCTTAAAGAATTTAAACAGGAGTACTCATGGTTATGTTGAGAAGCCATGATTTAAATCCTGACTCCATATCTAGAACCTTTAGCTATTATGCTATCCCATTTTACATTTAGTATCAGTATTGATATTAAGTTATTAATAAAATTGAAGCAGTAACAAATAATCTATCAACTAAGAATAGCCCAAGTCTGGAAGGGTTTACTTCTGAATTCTACAAAAATATCAGGGAAGTTTTAACACCAATACAATACTCCAAGAGATTTTTGTATGAAATCGAAATGGAAGGAGTACACCCAATATCATTTCTGGAAGCTACCTTTACTCTCATTACAAAACCAGACAAGGATCCAACTACATCAAAAAAAAGAGAACTAAATACTAATCTCTTTAATGAATATAGAAGCCAAAAATCCTCAGCAAAATACTAATAAATAGAGTGGAATGAATCATCAAAAGAGATCATACATCATGACAAAGTAGGCTTCATTTCAAGAATGCAAGGATGGTTCAACACACTTAAATGAATAAACATAATACATCACATAAAAAGAAGCAAGGACAAAACTCCCATGGTCATCTCAGTAGATGCAGAAAAAGGCTTTGAGAAAATTCAATATTTTAAAATATAAAACACTAAAGAAAACAGATATAGAAGGACCTTATATCAACCTGGTAAAAGCCATTTATTACAAACCTACTGTTAGGGGTGTTTCATTGACAAACAGTACTTTCCAGGCTCTTAGTGTCCCATACACACAATTGGTTAGAACAACTGATGAATGTTCAAGTTTAACATTTATTTTAGGGCAAAAAAGAAGATAACTGCAAAGGAAGTGCTCAAGGAGAAAAGGTCCTCTGAAGGAAAAACTGAAGATATGTCCTTCACTAGAAGAATAAGAGGGGAATGGTGGCAATATCCATGGTTGTCATTTTTTTATATCTTCTTTCTGATATTGTATCTAGTCTGTCTCATCAGACAAAACACTGTATCTAGTGCTAGAATATTTGCATCAGGTACAGGGCTCAGCTCGAACTCATGTCAGAAGACTGGTGTCAGGTGCTGGGCTTCGAAGTTGCTGCTGCTCTGTGTTCACCATCCATAGTCTCTCCAATTGACAAGTCATGCCCAGTTGCTCCACCCACATTCCCATGTCTTCATCTCCTGCTTCACTACTGCCAACATCATATTAATAAGGGACAACTTATAGCTTTCCCTCTAAAATCAGGAAAATGACAAGGATGTCCTCCATATCCAATCCTGTTAAACATAGTACTCAAATCATTAGCAAGAGGAATTAGGCAAGAAAAAGAAATAAAAAGAATATGTATAGGACAAGGAAGAAGTCACATGACCATTATTTATGGATCCTCTACATAAATCTCCAAAAATCCACCAAAACTCTCTTAGAATTAATAACCAAATTCAGTAATGTAGCATGATATTAAATTGGAATCAACATGGATCAAAAATTACACATTAAACTTGTGGAACAATAAGATAGGAAAAAGTCTTGAAGTTTAGGATAGGACAGATTCTGAAAAGAACACCAGTTTCCCAGTAAATAGTTCCAAGAATAAACAAATGAGATCATATTAAGTTAAAAAGCTTCTGCACAGCATAACAAACAACCAATACAGTGAAAAGACGACCTATATAATGGGAAAAAAGTATGCCAACAATTTCTCAGAGGATTCACATCTAGAAAATATGAAGAACTAAAAAAAAAAAAAAACCAAAAACCCCCAAAAAACTAGACTTCCCAAAATAAACGCCTCAATCAAACAATGGGGAAGCAAAATGAATAGACACTTCACAGAAGAAGTATAAATAGCCAACAAATGCTTGAAGAAATTTTCAACATTGCTGGTCTTTAGAGAAATGCAAATTAAAACAACACTGAGATTTCACCTTACTACAAAATGCATGGTCATTACCAATAAATAAAATAATAACAAATGTTAGTTATGCTGAAGGGATGAAAGGGTACTTCTACATTGTTTCTAGGAATCTAAACTAGTACAAGCATTATGAAAATCAGTATGGAGATTTCTCAGAAAAGCTAAAACTAGAAATTTCATCTAAACCAGCACTTCCCCTTATAGATGTCTTCCCAAAGAGTTAAAAACATCTTCTTACAGAGATATATGTTTACCCATGTTTATAGCAGCACAATTTATAATAGCTAAATTTTGGAAAACATCCCATATGCCCATCAACAAATGAATGGATGAAGGTAAGGTGATATTACACGTGGAGGACTGCTCTGCCATAAAGGAAGATAAACTTCAGTCATTTGTAGGAAAATGGATGTGCTTTGAGACCATAGTTTTAGGTGAAATAAATCAGACACTTAAGATTAAATATCACATTATTTCTCTTATATGAGAAACCCAGAGTAAAAATAAAGAGTGAAATAAGAGATAGACAATAGAATGTAGGGAGATAGATTATTCTCAAAGAGGAAGGGGATCAAGAAAGTGAGGGAGGTGTGAAACAAGGAAGACATAAGGGATGAAAATAAGAGGTCTGGATGTGCTATGTACATGTGCTACCTCCACAGAAGGAATGTAAACAGTGCATACATTGAGGGGATTAAGAAGTGGGTGGAGGTTGAGGGAGGGAAGGGAAAAGGAATGAAATAAGGAATTAAGATAAGTTATGTACATGTACCAACTTCCCCCAAGGAATGCAAACATTATGGACTATATACATGTACTAATAACAAAGTAATTAATTAAAAAAATAGAATTAAATAAATAAAATCCTGAAGTTAGTGAACAATGAATTAAGATCATTCACTCTAGCAACAGAGTACATGATTGAAAATAAGGGAAAGCATAAAATTATTTTTTAGTTTATGATTTCTCACTGATTCATCACTTCATTTTATCTTATTGCATGACTATATTGATGCTATTAATCTGAGTGGGCCTGATTAAGAAAAAATAAATATGCTACTGTAGGAGACTAATAGATTATATTGCTATGACAAATCTGTGTGTGTCTGTGTGTCTATGTGTACACTTCATTCTATTTGGAAGACCCCAACCACTAGAACTAGTCTAAAACACAGCGATAACTTCTTTTCAAAAAGGGAACAAGGAAAAAATCTTCATGAAAGAATTGAGGTAGGTTGTGCGATACATAATACAGGAATTTCTAATACAGGTGCCAGCACCCAGGCAAAAAACAGTGTATATTGACAGAATGGCAAGTGCTGTGATTTAGCTGGAAAAGAGGTCCATATGGGAAACACTAAGAAGGATCAAGAGGAACAGAATGGTGAAATGGGATGACGTCACTGAAGGTTCAAATTAGAAACCAATCTGTTTCCGCTCTATTTAATATGTACTGGAAGGCTGGGCATTTAGTTCAGAGGTTTCGTCCCCTGCTGCTCAAGCACAAGCACCCGAGTTCAATCCCCGGTACCAAAATAAATAAATAAATAAATAAATAAATAAATAAATAAATAAATAATATGTACTGGAGAATCTGAAAATCTTTGAGCAGAGAAAGGCTGTGAAAATAATAGCATTTTGAGGATATTAATCTGGAAGGGGTTAATATACATATGAACAAGAATTTCTCTATTATAGAATCACTATGGAAATTTTTATAAGTAAAGAAGATCTTGTCAGAGTTTGCTATAACTTGCATAATGACTTGTAGTTCCTTACATTTATGAATATAAGAACTTAGCCAGAAATTACTAATCCAATATTTCAAACCCTTAAATCTCCTGGCAACAATTATAGAAAAAAATAAACCTGAGCTACTACTCACTTTAATGTATTAAATAAATAAATTATTATTAGAATGTACTCCTCAATTTTGCCCATAGTTTATTTTTCTCTTTATCTCAGTTTCCCTCTCTCTCTCCCTCCCCACCTCTCTCTCTCTCCACCTCCCTCCCTCCCTCATATGTGTGTGTATAAAGAGGATTATACAGTGTGATGGATGCAGATTAATTTTGTTATGAAAGAGGTAGTAGTTATAACAATAATGAACATCTCAGTGTACCTATTTTTCTTCAGCACTTCACCATTGTCTTTGGTTAAGTAGCTTTCACAAATCAGACATATCATGACCAAATATCACGTTTAGCAGAGGCCACACATGATCTTCTCAACCGAATCAGTCATACAAAGATAGTTTTTACCACACCTACATCTACTCACCATCTTTAACAATTTTAATTAAGATTATCAATTTTCATCAAATGAATAACAAAAATGTGACAAATTAGATACATCTACATTATTGCAAGAAACGGCTGATTGACCAACATCTACAAAATGCCAATATTTATACTTTCAATAATTTTATATATTTGGTTCTATTATATATTAGGTTACTTAACATCTTCTGAGAATTTACTGATACTGGAAGAAAAAAATAATCACTTTCCAAATCTTTCAAAGCTAACAATTAATAACTGCTCAAAAAGGAATAAAAGTAAAGTCCCTTCCTGAAAAAAAGTTAAACTTACTGTAGGTCAGGCTATACCAAATATTTATTTCTCTCCTTAGTCAAAATGTTTTGTCTTTGATCTATTTATTATTACACAGTGTTTTAGATGATTCTTATTGTTCAAACTATTTTGGTAATGGAAATTAATCCCAGGAGCTTCTATCCATCCTTAAAATATTGACAAACATAAAATTAATTTAGTTTATGATATTTCCTTACTTGGTAACCATTAACAAATGAACCTAAAAGATTCTGGTGAAGAACAGATAAGCAATAGCACTTAGGCCTGATAAGTGAAGTATGCACACCTCCCTAATCTATTATTCTCTTCTCAGTTTGAGATTAAAATCATGACATTCAATGTTGTGTTATCATTTCTGTAATTAAAACATATAATTTAAAAGAAAGAATATATTGTGAATATGGCTAAACAAAACCATCCTTCAAGTGAAGGAGGTAATTAGACATAAGCCACAGAAATTTCTCAGAGCCTGGAAGTGGGGTTTTCTTCAAAATAATCTCTTTGTCAAATATACTTTTAAATGAAGTGTCTCCCTGTTTCCTTTGTTTTTTATTTCAGAAAGTTGTTTGCATATATTAAGTCCAAATATGTAAATGTGTCAAAAATAATGTTTGCAGCAGCTACAAATGTTTCTTTTTTAAGGAAAGTAGCATACATATTTAAAATAAATAAGTTATTTATTTCTATTTGTCCTAGTTATGAACACTACATTAGTCTCTTCTTAAGCAACAACTTTAGCTAGTGCTAAGATTTCTGTAGAAATTTCAGGGTTCATTTAGCCCAGAGTAACCGAGTACTGTAGCTTTCATAGTTAAATTCAGGACTTTTATCTATTTTCTGAATTACTGTATAATTTTTATGAGTAAACATTGGCATTTACTTTCTGGAAAATTAAACAATCAAGATGCAACATGTGTACATAGCAATTTCAAACAAATGAATGTAATTATCATGAATCACAAACATACACTATAATAAAAATAAGAACATTTGATAGTGCTCATAATTTGGGAGAATTTCTGCAAACTTAGTTGCTAAGTCACAATCTTTATGGGAATTTAACAGCCATTTAATCATTTTTATGCCGAATCCTATTGTACCAGGGTTTCTTGATTTCTACTCCACATAAACTGTGTTATGATAATGTTTCTACTATTGTTTTTTGAAATACTCTGTTCTACAACAAATCATAGAAGATAATAATAAAGCTGACAGAAAGCTGTATTTAGGACTGATGATCCTAGGTACAGAAGTTAGAATGAGTGACAACTTCATGAAAAGAAGCAAAACATAACCCTAAAAAGACAGTGTCTCGTGCCATAGTACCAGCACATTTGTTTTCTTCATCTCAGAAAGGATCATTCTGTGATTCCGTTACCATGTTTCTCAGAATTATGTCATTAAGAAAAAGCTAAATAGCATTTCACCTATTGTGTTTAAAGAAGCATAGCAGTTTGTCCAATATTAGGTTAACATCTCTCAGGGGAGAAGTCAGCTATTACATTTTTTAGATTTCATGGCTTAAATGAGTCTTTAAGAAAATTCTCCACAGGCAAAACCTCCTTCCCAAAGATAGAGATTAAAAGTGTGTTCTCAGGCAGAATATACTACTTATTCAAAACCGAATTTGAAATTATTTATCACTAAACATTTTCTGAACTATTTTTACATTTTGTAAATGCTTTTAATATACCTTCTTTTATTTGATGATCACAAATCTGTGGAATATGTATTCATGTTTTGCACACAAGGTAACATAAATCAAAAAGATATAATCAATCACTCCAAGTTACACAGCCAACAAATGGTGGAAAGTGACCACTGTTATGAATGTTAAGAAAACAAATTTGTTTCTGTTTCCTTCAAGAACTGCTACTTTCCATTTTGATCCAGATATTATACATACCAGTATGAATATCTATCACATTATAGACTGGATAAATGCTGCAGTTAAATGAAATTCCCACAACTTACTACAGTAAATCATTGTATTGCTTAGAATTCTATGATGAAATTGAAAATACATCCTCATGAGAAAAAGTCTGTATTACCCCATGTTTCCAGTTCTTGTAAGAGAAGCCTAACTTACAGCACACCAGCTAATGTAGAAGTTTAAAGTATGTTACTCACCCTTCTTTTCTCAAATGACTTCATGTTACTAAGTATTCCCAGAAAGACCAGAGACAAAGGATACAAGGGAAATACTTAAAAGTGTTCCAGAAGTAGATTTCCTAGCTGAAAATCCAGAGACTCACATCCTGTTTGTGCCTTTGAGTAAATTACTTATCACCAATTGTTTTCTATTTTCTTCTACAGATATTTTTTACCTCACAGTCTATTGTGAGAAATAATGAGCATTGACTCACATAGGTTAAAAGCTTTGTATAAAATATTTCTTTCAGGCCTCATGACAATTCTAATTGAAGATGTCTTTATCCTTTCTTTGTAGATGAGATCATTCAGCCTTAGAAACTTAATTAACTTCCCCAATGTCAAACAGGTGCGTGTGACAGAGCAGGAAATGAAACACAAGTTTGATTATAAACCCTCTGTTTTAACTGGTATGATACATTTTAACCCGGGACTAGATGATGCATGGAATGTCATATTCCCTAAAGGACTGCATTATTTAATCAATTCAGTAAGTGTGAAATTATATAAAATGAGTTTTGTTTTCTTAAAACTAGACATTTCATTGATTTCTTTCTTAAAAATTGCCTTTAACAAACACGTTAGAGTTCAAGGCTAAATGATTTATCATAGATTATAATGTTCTATAGTGATTACCCTTACCAAATAATATTAGTTACCATTTCCTGAGCACCTAATATAATTCAGCAACATTCCCACATAGCCACATTTTGTAACAGCAATGTAACACATACATCTGTTTGCAAATGGTCATTCTAAGGTTTGCAAATGTTAAGAAATTTACTTGTGGTTATCCATGTATAAAGCTGCAGAATTGTGGAATGAAACCAACTTGTCCTAGTACTCAATCTTTTTTTATCATTTTTAATTTTATTTGTACAATTTAGATTTACACAATGATCACATTCATCATAGGGAATTTGTACCTTTACATGATGTATCCTGATTCCTTTTTCCTATTCCTCTCCCCTCCCTTCAGGCCCTCTTCCCCTTCCTTAATTACAAAAGCCTCATTTCCATTTTTTCCTTCTTTTTCTCATTTTTTACTTCCTTCTTCCCCCCCCTCATTCCCCCTTCCTATTGAATGATTTTTTCTTATTTTGCATTGCCAATCAAAAAGTATAAACTTTTTATTACACTAAAATGCTACTTATTACAACTTCCTCCAGGAGATAAAACAGTGTCTTGACTATGTTTATATCTATCTAATGAAAATATTTTACTCAAAAGAGATAGTATGCTTGAAATGCTTCCTCATTTCAAATTTAAAGATATTTAGTTTAATTCCTTTAATTTGTCATCTATCTGTATGCTCATCCATGATACTTGCATAAATCCTTATTCATCTTTTATTTCACCTATTTATTGAACAAACAGATTTGGAGTATACCTTAGTGCTAGCATTTTGATTGGAACTATATGCTAAATATATCTGGGAAACACAATGCAATATCTAGCTCATGTGAGAAAAGAATACTCTCTTCCGATGTCTGAAACTAAGCATTTGAAGATGGCAGGTGATTCTATTATAGATACATAAGCAAGGTAGAAATATTATAGGTAGTCAGATAGGGCTAGGTCCTCCATAGAGTCGGGACAAAGGTGAAGCACACCACAGCTCCACTGGAGACACATCAGCTGAAAACCAGGACTCAAGATAAAGACAAGAGGACCAGATCTACATACTTCCTCAAAGAACAAACACTGGGCCTAATGAAGTCTATCAACCACCCTGGTGGGTGACCAGAGACCTCAGACCCACCACTTCCTAAGAGAATCCTTGTTCTTTCCATCCACACTTGTTACGTGAGTTGTTTCCCAATTGGACCACCATTACCTAAGTGACTATACTTGTAACCTTATTGGATGTACATGGCTGTGGCCCATGTTGTACCTATGTGGGTTTCACCCTATAAAACTCATCTGTAAAGTGGGGTCCCTGGTTACCTACTCAGGACCCTTTCTGCCCCTCAAGAGCTTTCCTATCAATATCTTCCTGTTCTTCACCTCCATCGTTCCTAGGACTCATTCTTCAATTTCTAGAGAACAGGAACGGGCCCTATCATGTAATTAACAGGTTGAGAGATATCATATTTCATATTTCATCTCCAGTATTATTTCCTGTAACAATTCTATTTAAGATATCTTTCATCCAAGTTTCTGGGGGGGGCTATTTAGTCTTCTTCACATTGGTGTGTTCTATTTCTTGTCTTGGCTGTTCAACTACTCTCTCTTCCCATGTTACGAATGGGCAGTGTGAAGGAGTATTGGACATCCTTGAATCAGTTGAGAAGGTAGCACCAATACCCTTCCCTATGGCCTTTGGCAGCAAGTGTGGACATGCATGACATAAAGATGAAAAAGTAATACAAATAAATGAAAATAATACATATAAAGAAGAATTTTCATACTATGATACATCCCAAACCAACAGTATTACTATTTGTGATTTTACTCTTCAAAACAAAGCTTCAGCATTTTCCATATCAGTATATTTCCTTAAAACTTCATCTTAACCCTAACTTTTACAATGTTGACATCTAAAGAAGAGAATCAACCTTCCTGTTCACAATAACTTTGTAGGAGATGTGTAAACTTTACAAAATAGAGATATTAACCCCAAATTCTGAGATTGTATAAATATGTGTTTTCATGTGTGTGTATTGTATATGTACTTAACACCTGTTGCATGTAAACATGTTTCTTTTTTTTAATCTGAGGAGCCCTTTTTTTCTAAAGTCTAGATTCTCTTGATTATATTTTAAGAGCAAAAATCTTTTTTCTCCTAGAATTTTTGTTTCTCAGACTTCTTTAATACATGGAATGTTAATGCAAACATGAATTCTTCATTACAATGTATTAATTTCCATATTTTAAGTAGACATGAAGGAAGCACCTGTCATTTATCAAACATTCAGGATATCTAGATTTTTGGATACAGAAAAAATAAAATAGACTAAATAACTTGACCTTATGTTACTTAAATTACAAACAGTAAAGGCAAATAATAAACCAGTGAGGCTGTGGTGATAATTAATGTTTTGTAAAGAACATGTGATTATAGCACAAGTATCTGGGATAAATTATATGATTGAAAAGACTTTTCCAATAGGGTGACATTTAAGCTGGTACCTGACAGCAAATCATGCAGATATTGGACAAAATCTTTTACAGCAAGTAACTTTGAACGACTTGAGGCAATAATTTTTGGCATACTCACAACTGGGTCCATGTTGAATGGAATAAATTGGGGAGAGAAAAAGTAGTGGATATTTAGATGATAGAAAAGGAGAAGGTATGGAGAATATAACCCTAATCATTTGGGGCATTGTAAGCCATTTTTAATTTTTCAATTGTTATAAATTAATTAAATTTATTTGTACATTTTAAGTATACATAAAGATTACATTCATCATAGGGAATTTGTACCTGTACATGATATATCTTGATTCTTATATTTTCCTGTTCTTCTACCCTCTCTTCAACCCCTCTTTCAAGTTAAGTGAATTGAGTGATTTAAGCAAGAAAGTGACTTTGTTATACATACATTTTAATAATTTCTGTTGGCACATATTTGCAGTACATAATGATTCCATGCATTTTGGAAAACTATGACACATTTTGTTTGCATTGTACTATTTGTGCAATATTTAGTAATATTGGTAAAAATAGAGTGAAATTTTAGAATTAAACTTTGAAATCATTCTTGACATACAAAGCATTATTAAAACTAGGTAACGTCATTAACACAAATCAGAAAAAAAAACATGGTAGGTAAGAAGTTTCAGAAAATTTTCTTCAGGGTTCCCATTTCCTGCAATTAGAATTCCATCTGATAGAAATGGCTATGAAGTTTAGTTAAATAAAATATATTTCTATGTCGCTAGGAAATAGCATTTTTACTAAGGAAGATGACATCAATATTCCACTATTGATTTTAAGTGAAAATATCAAGAGCTGTTCTGTAAAAGTCTGCCTTGGGAAGCTATAATATGCCAGAATTTTTCAACTGCTAATACATTGTTTGTTGATTGTATCTATTGGAGGATTATTAGCAAATTTAGTTCCCTGGAGCCCTATAAAGCAATGACTATGCAATGAATGAAATAATACAATCAGATCCTAGAAAAAAAATCAAAAGAATGATTTTAAACCAAAGCTAAAGGGAAGTTCTTTCTATCTTTTAAATTTAAAATAGATTATTGACTGATACATAGAATTTATGTATATATGTATGTATGCATTTATTTATTTATTTATTTGATACTGTGTGGTTTTTTAGTTGCTTTTTCCTGGCTGCCTGATACATTAAGTCCATACAAATTTCATACATTTCACTATCATTTCGATTTTGTGAAAGAGCCAGAAGTCACATGGTTCAAGACTCAATGAATACAATGGATGAGGACATGATATAATATATTAGGATCCTGGCTTTCTGTTGTATGGCACTTGGCAGCAGCATTCACTGTATTTTTGATCATATTTCATAAAGACAGGAAAGAGAACTTCTGAAACTGCCTCAGAAAGTAGCAAAGATGTGTGAAATGTATTCAAAGTGCAGGGTTGGATTTGAGGGGGATTAATGGCAATATGCCTTTTATTATAATAAATATTTTTCTTTGAACATTAACCTCTTATTTTGATCACTTTTGTACTTTCAAAATCCTCTCTCTTTTTTTTTTTTTTAGACACCGGGGATCGAACTCAGGACCTTGCACTTGAAAGGCAGGTGGGGGAACCACTAAGCTAAATCCCCAGCCCTAAAATCCTCTCAATTTTAAGAGCATTTAAATGCCAAATAAATGTGTCTCTGTGTTTGTACATTAAGATTCAAGGTTAAGTGATAATTAATTACTTATTAAAGAAAAGTTTTATGTGGCATCAATAACTTTAATTAAAACTTAAACTTTCTTTAAAATGATGAAACTTCGTACTGTTTCACCATTTTTTGACAAGAATTCATATCTAGAACTGAGAATTTAATGACGTAAGAGCCTTGCAAAACACATTAGGTAAGTTAGGATGCTGGAGGCTTAACATAATGATTCTTGTATGCCTACACTCAAGTTATTTAGAAGCGATGCTTGAATATCTTTGGATGTTTCTGCTTGGTTTTACTTTGTCCTTACCTACTGCAAGTTACAATCTTCAGTTTCTGAATGCCTTGAGTTTTTGCAAGCTGTGTAGCAAATGTTGACCCTTAAAATAGCATTCGTAATACTGAAGTCAGGTTTAATTAAAAAGTGCATATATTTTCTGTAGAGACAATAAGTGGTTCATTGTAAATTATTCACAAAGGACACTTAGAAAATCAGGAAAATTAATCATATTATTTTATTTTTGGTGTAAGTGTATACGTGAATGATTATCTTAATTCTTTTAACAGACAAAAATTCTGATGGTTAAAATTCTGTGTCAGGATTTATTTAACTTTTAAAAAATTAGGAATACTACACTATTTTAAGTATAATAATTGATTTTAATCTTTTTATGTTTAGCTTCTTATAGCCTGATTGAGTGGGCTTTCTTTCTTGACTTCAATATTTTCCTGCTGAGCAATTTTGTAATTAATGTATGGTTGCAGTACCTAATGTTTACATTCCTCTTGTAGAATTGGTACATGTAAATGACATATCTTAATTCCTTTTTTCATCCACTTTCCCTTCCCTCCTTCCCTCATCTCTCTATCTCTTGATCTCTTTCTCACTTGGAAAAAATCAATCGTCCTATTTCCTATCTTTTATTTTTGCTCTTAATACATAATTTTGCATAGAAGAGCAACCAGGTAATATGTAAGCCTGTGTATTTGATTTATTTCACTTAATATGATGGTCTCAAAATGTATCCATTTTCCTAAAAATGACTCAGGTTTATCTTTCTTTATGGCAGAGTTGTATTCCATTGTGTGTAAATACCACATTTTATTTAATCATTCATTCGTTGATGGACATATAGGTTGCTTCTAAATTTAGCTATTATGAACTGTTCTACTATAAATATTAGCAGGCATATATCACTGCAATATGATGAATTTAAATTTTTCCAAAAGATATTGCACCTCAAAGGAGAATAGATGAGTCAAATGGAGCATCTAATTTTAACTTTTATCAATTTTCTTTTTTGCCAGTTGCTTCTTTTCCTTAAAACATTGAATCAGGGTGAGAATAGTATTATATGATAGAATGGCTGTCATAATTAAAATATCTATACTATAAATTATGTACAGAAAACGTTAGTGGGTCTCAGAATCATATTTTGTTTTTACTAGCTTTTGTCATTTTTTTTCTGCATTTTGTTAAAACATACATTATTTAACCCTATGAGAATACCACACATTTTAAACAGTAACTCTTCTGTTTAATGTGTAAAATGTACTATGTATTTATAAAAGCATACTTATTGTTTTCAAATTAATTTAGTATGAATTAAAATAATCTCATCAAAAATATGATCACTATTTGTTGGTTTGATGGGTTTATTTTCAGTCATATTTTTTGTGAATTATTGATATAAAGTATAAGCTTTTATCATCTTAACATTTTAAGGAATTTTCTTGAAAAATTATTACAATTTTTTTCATATAATAGTTGTAATATTCTATCTGGTGAGTGAACCGTTATTTATTTAGGTATCAAATCTATATATAGTTACTAATCTCAGTGCTTGGTCAGCATAAGATAACCACTTTTATACTCTAATTGAATTCTCCCATCAAGTGTATTAAGAATCTTATTAATCACAAGGAAATGCAACATTTGAATAAGCCTCAGTGGTCATTAAAAGAAGGAAAGGTCAATAAAGAAACAAAAAATTCTACTTTTGCATGACAGGCACTGTAAGGAATTATTTTATTTAATCATTCCATAAACCAAATAATCTGCATACAGTTATTATTCAGATTTTACTGATGAAGAAATTTAAGCTTAGAAATGTATCTTCTAAGATTCCATGTGAGATTAGTGAGGAGTACAAGCCTCAAATATACCCAATATGACTGTTCAACCCCTTACTAGTAGGAGAATACATTGACATGTATAGATTTCTCATAAATAAATACACTATATTCCTTATCCCATTAAAAATTTGAAAACTGTCTTTAAAACTCACAATAAGAGTTAAGTTACTAGAGGAGCAGTGTCCTAAGCTAGTAAATAAAAGAAATCTCACTATCATTCATCACTGAAATATTGCATACTTGAAAAGAACATCTGGGAATCTTTATTAAGATTTCTTGTCTTTGGCTTTGTTTCAATTTCATATGTGAACAGGCCAATTGCTTGGCAAGCACATCAGTGAACAAGATCTAAATAATCAAATGTACTCCTACTAAGTGCAGTATAAAAGAAAGGAAGATAATGGAAAGTTACACTTCTACAACTTACACGATTGAACATCTAATTTGTAAAAATTACAGTTTGAGAAAGTTGTAACGTTGCATTTCTTTTTTTTTTGCTTTTTTGACTTTTAATGTGCTGTGAACAAGTCTATTATAAGTAAAATTATTTTATTTGATACGAATAAAAAGATTTATTTGCAATAAGACATAGCCAGTAGCTTATTTTTACTACTATTTAATTTACTTTGCATGCAACATTAGTATTTATTTCTTTATTTCTATATTTTAACCAATTTTGTACCATTCTAACAGAAGCTATATTACTAGAATATGTGTAGTCTAACCTTAGTAGGTGTATGTAATTTTATTCAATTAAACCTTAATGAAAATTTTATGCAATATTCATTCTATTGCAAGTCATTCAATTAGTATATATTGATCATGTCTTATAAACTGCTAACTTATGAAGATGTGGGATAATTAAGAACTTAAAATAATATGTTGTTCACAGTCCACATTGTTTAGTACAGTAAACATCTAAAGAAATAGTGATCATAAAATATGATGCATTCTGCATTAGAATTTGATATATTATAGGGACATTCAAATGAGAGTAATTTATTTTACTCTGTGTTCATTCTGGATTGAATGACTTCATCTCAAAAGTCATGTGCATCTGAAACCCAAGTGAATTGACATTTTGGCAAATAAAGTTTTTGAAACTGTAATTACATATGGTGACTTCGTACTAGATGACAGTAGATTCTAAATCCAGTAGAGTGGTGTACTTCTCAAAGGAGCAAATTTAGGTTGCAGAAACGTGGAGATTCACCTGAATAATGTGCTAGTATAAGGATAGAAATGGAGATAACCGTTACAATGATTCAAATCAAAGAATGTCTGTCGTTACCAGCAATCTGAAGGATCAAGAAAGCATTCTTCCCCAGAGACTCTGAAGAGAGTATGACCTTTCTGACAATTTGATTCTATACCTCAATCCTCCATATTTATGACAAAATAAACTCCTGTTGATTTAAGTCATCTAATTTATTATAATTTTTATAGTGATTTTTGGACACTAATAAAAACTTCAGTACTGGAAGTGTGATGTTTCTATTACAAATATGTAAAAATATTTTACATATTTGAAATAGTAGCTTTGAAATTGGGTTATAATTTGAGAGGACGGAAGATTTTTGAGGTCTATAAATTAACAACAACAACAAAAGAAAACCTGAGATCTGTTATTGCCTGTTGGAGACAATTGACAGAAATATGAATGCTAAGGGAAATTTTGCTTAGGGATCAGAAGTAAGTAAAAACTGAAGACACGTGCTTTGACAATTTCATATACAACAAAGAAACATCTTATTTGATACTGATTGAAATATATTCTTTATTATAAAGGGGTAGAATACATGGCTGAATTGCGTTACAATGTTGAGTTGGAAGTAGAATTTATAAGATATGAAGTGGAATATTTGGCTGAGGAGATTTCTGAGCAATTTGTTGAAGGTGGGGATTAGTTTTTCCCTGTGCTAATAATAAAATGCAAAAGTGAAAGCATGAAAAGAGAAAAAATCTACTTGGTAAAATGATGACTTGAAAAACTATCAGCCTTTCTCAAAAAATGTGCTCTAGAAACATTTTCAAATTTATGACTGTACAAATTCTTTTAGAGGAGATTATATGTTACACATTAGATCCCATTTTAGCAGAAGCCAGAAATAGAAATGAGAGATCCAGGAAAGATATGAGGAAACTCCTCTCATGAAATGGCACAGATTCCCTTGACAAATATGTAAGACTGACAACCATCGTAATAACGTTAGATCAGCAGAAACACTGTTACTGGGATTGAAAGGGACAGAGATAGGACAGAATGAAGGAAGACTGTTACATTTCTGGCATTGTGAAGGTAGGTAATGAGCTGGTATGTTCAAATACAAATATTTACCTCCATTCCAAAAATAAAAGAGATTTCTTCATGCAGAAATAGGGGATACCAGCAAAAGTGAGTGTCTCTGTTTCAGTACCGAAGAAAACCACTTACTCTGATACGGGGCAAAAGATAAAGTCTAATATGGGATAATCAACAAAGAGACAACCCAACCGGCTCTTAGAAACAATAACCAAAATAGGAAAAAAAAAATTTAGCCAAATTTACCAAAAGAAGGAGAGAAAGGTGCACATCAATGGAATTACAAATGGAAAGGCAAAATCAACACAGATACCATTGAAATCCAGAAGATTATAATGACTATGAAAATTTGTACTCCAACAAATTGGAGAATCTGTAAGAAATGGGCAGATTTTCAAACACACAGAGTTACCAAAACTGAAACAGCAAACATAAAAATGCTGAACCATCAAATAACAGGCAATGTAATTGAGTCAGTAATTTTAAAACAATTGCCAACAATTAAAACCCCAGGCACCTGGTGGATTCACTGATGAATTCTACAAGATTTAAAAGGAAATTTTGCCACCAGTAATACTAAAAGACTTCAGTGAAGTTAAAAGGGAAGTAGTGCTTCCAAACTGATTCCTATGACCCAGAATCACTCTGATTCCAAAGCCAGAAACTAATCCAACTAAAAGAGAAAACTTCAGGCTCATATGCTTAATGAAAATAAATGTAAAAATTCCTCCATAAGATATTGGCAAATAGAATGCAAAAAAATCATTAAAAGGATCATGCATCATGACCAAGAAGATTTTATCCCAGGAAGGCAAAGATGGTTGAACATATGCAAATCAGTAAGTGTAATCTACCACATAAACAGAAGCAAGGATAAAAACCAAATAATCACTCAATAAATGCAAGAAAGGGCAAAATACAACACCCATTCATGACAAAAACCCAGAAGAAAAGTGGATATAGAAGGACATTATCTCAATTTGATTTCTAGTCACTATTTTCCATCATGTAAGAGAAGAAATGTTTATGGCTTTAAGCCACCATGTTTGTGAATGTTGATTATGACATGATTAGCAGAATAAAAATGTGGTAAATAGACAAGACAAGCTTTCTTAGGAGAAAATACATTTGAATTGGCTTTTGAAGAGTAAATGTTTTTATAGACATTGCAGAATAAATGTTTGAGATAAAAAGTATACCTAAACCTTGAAAGTAAGAGAGATTTGATTTATGAAACAAAAGATGGCTTCAGGATTTTCTCTAGAGAAACACAAATTTCACCACTGCACAAAACAAGAGAAAGTCATTGGGTCAAATTTACAAAGCAACACTTTCAATGAGACTTTTTTCCTGTACACAGGTTGATACTTTTCTCTAACAGGTACTATTATTCTTTAAATACAGTTTTTGTAGTGTTTGTAATTTTGAGCTAAAAATGATATAATAAAGTGCAAGGATTTAAATTATAGAACTTGATTTTTAAAGATACGTAGATATCTGTGAAATCATCAGCACAATTAAGAGAAACTTTAGTCATCTTTGAATGTTTCCTCATGCCTCTACAATTCTTTCTTATTCTATTGCCCTAGTCTGAGGACACAATATATCTGCCTTCAACTAGTATAAATTAGTGTGTATTTCCTGTAAATTTTTAAATAAAAGGAAACTTGCAGTATATACTCTTGGTATGTTTTGTTTTACATAAACAAATCAATTTGTGATTTATCCATGTTTTACTTTGTGATAGTTTATCACTCTGATTTCTGCAATTGCTGATGAGTATTTGAGTTGTTTAAATGTTTTGACTATCATTAATAGAATTGCTATGGAGGTTATCTTAGGTCAGAAACTAAACTTGGCAAAATCAACAAAATGACCAGCCACAAAGGAATTTAATGTGGAGGCTTATTGTCTACATTAACCACACACCAAGGTCCTGCATCCAGGAGTCAACACCAAATGGAAGAGTAAACAGGCCTTTATGGGGGAGAGGGGTCGAGCAGAAGCATGTGGGTCTGGGAAGGGAGACTGGGTGCTCGTAGGTTCCTTTCTCAGCAGACTCTTATTAGTGGATGCTGTTGCTAGGGATTACTAGGTAGCTGGAGTTTGTGCTTGGAGCTCTTGCTGGGGCTAAGTAGGTAGCTGCAATCTTCAACTGTTTGTGTTTAGACCTAGCAGTGGTGGTGAACCTAGGAAATGGGTGTTTTTTGTTTTTCTTTTAAGACAAAAGATGCTAATATATGAGTTGTTTTTCTCTAAACTAAAACGTTGGTATTCAGATTTAACTGTAGTGTTGGCAGTTCACCATAAGTAGGTTTTGGGATGCAGTTTGAGCACTCTCTCTCTGAAAGTTTCCCTGTCACTGGTGTAGGGTGTAGACAGATAGAGTTCCAGGTTCAGTTTATGGGTAAGGAAAAGCTTGTCTCTAGGGGGAAGGGATATTGGGTTTAGGTCTCACACATGCATGTACAATGTTTGTGTTGGCGTTGTGGACTGAACTGGGTCTCCACAAACCTCCAGCACTTATGAATGTAACTGGATTTGGATATATAACCTTCATAATTCATTAAGTCATGTTGTTATTGTGGGCCTAATCCTATATGAATAGTGTTTGTAAATGATGGAGAAATTTGTAAAAACAGCTGCAGAAGAATGCCCATGGGAAAATAGGAAAATGACCAAATACAAGACAATTAAAAGAGGTTCCAAAGAAGCATAACCTACCTAAAACTTGATATCAGACTCTTTGTCTCTAGAATTGTGAAAAAATACATTTCTTTGGTTTAAACCAATCAGTCTGTTTCTACTTATAGTAGCTCTAACAACCTACAATGTAATTAAATGCTCTCATTTCTTTTCTATGTTACCTAGAAATGTAGTATCTGGGATGTGATTTAGGTTTATGTTTGACTTTGTAAGAAATGGACAAAATGTTTGCCAACATAACAATATTTTAAAAATCAACCCACAAGGCATTAGGCTTCTCCATGATCTTGTTAATGCATGGTATGGGTTGTGTTTTTCACATTTTTGCTATACTTGGTAAGTTGCTATAGTGGTAGTTCACTGTGATGTTAATTTGTGTCTTTAATGATGTTGAATATCATTTTTATATTTTGCATTTAAAAACACAATAAAATAAGTTAAACTTAAATGTAGTAACTGACCTCATTTGTTCCTATTACTGGTATCAAGATATTTATATTTTATAAACTGGTATTTTTATTTACTGTATATCTTCATTCTTGACCTAAGCAACTCCTAGACTTCAGAATAATAAGGAAAAGTGTAAGTGAATATTTTTGCAATTGAATAATCGACCTCTTCGATACTCATTATGGAATTCCTTAATTAAATTCATGTATTTTAAGCTCTTTCAGATATAATACATTTTGTGTTATATCTATGTTGCATGCTAGGTTTTGGATAACTATAAAGGAATAAGCAAATTATTCTTCAATGTTTCAGGGCGATCTCCTCCAGGATTGGGAGCTCCCTGCCATTTTGCTCTAATAATAATATACGTTTCCAGCGTACTTTTGAATAGAAACACTAGGTGGTATTTTCTTAGCTTTTTTATCACATTTAATCAATCCTATATTTCTTTGGCTGACTAATGCCTCAGTGCCCTGAGTGTCATTGCTTTGGATAAATGACAAAATGCTTTATCATTCCAGGTTTCTTGTCTCATCCTTATTACTTACTGGGGAAGAGACCTTGGACAAATTGAATAAATCCTGTGTTCCTCAACGTCCTCATTTGCAAAGTGTGGATAATAATGAAATCTCCTTCTTTGAAAAATTAATCATCTTCAATGAAAAAAATATGTAAGTCACATAGAATATGTGAATTGTACTAAAGACACAATAGTAGGAAGATAAGTTTTTAAAACATTTGTTAATGATGAAAGCTTCTGGAAGTGTATATGAAGGTATCTGATATGTAGGGTCACCTGCTTCCTTCGCTTTCCCATTTCCAAGGCAATATATTTCAAGACATTCTCAAATTGCTTTTGGTGTCTGGTTACTTCAAGTCTAACTTATATAAAGAAATGTTTTTAAAGAGTGGATCTATATTATTTTCCATGACGTAAGCAAGAAAAATATAATGAAAAAAATCTTGGTAGTTTTTTGGTTATTTTCTTAATGTGCTTTTAGTTCGGGCAGGAGTGGCAAAATGCCAATTGTGATTTCCTGGAATATTAGATCACTTAAAATGCTTGTCTCCCACAAAATTGTGACTCGCTATATATGGATACTACAAACAAAATAAATGAAATAAAAATATCAGTCAAGTTTCTTGATTTCTGGAGGAAGGTTAGCATTGAAATTCTTGATTTATATACACTTTTTTATAACTTTATTATCAAACACACACACACATACAAAAGTTAAAACCATTCAAGAAGAAGAACAATGCAAGGGCAAAAAAACTACAATAATATTCAAATACAGTAGAACTCAACCAAAACAAAACTGAAAACCACTAAAACATTTTTCCATATAACTTAAAAAAGCATCTCAAGCACCAAAAAGACACCAGGCTACGTGATTTGTTTCAGAAAGATCCCAAAACCAATGCTGTAGAAGTAGTGGCCTGGAAATAAACTCCAGTTAGCTAGCAGACTCCACATAAGCCAAGCTTCTCCCTAATTTAAATTTCGATACAGTCATATGACCCGCGATGGAAACACAATCCGAGAAATATGTTATTAGGCAATTTCATCAGTGTGTATCCTTAATTACACTTTCAGTTTCTCACACTAGAGAAACTATTCGGTATTTACACATGTGTGTCCTACTTATTTCGCTTAAGAGGTTGGCCTCGATATGCATCCATTTAGCTATAAATATCTCTAGTTTCTCCTTCTTTATGGCCAAGTAGTACTCCATTTTATATAAAAAAAAACCCACTTCTTCTTTATCCAGCTTTCAGTTAATGGGCACTTGGGCTGTTTCCAAGCTTTCACTATTATGAACTGTGCCGCTATAAACATGGGTGCACGTATATCGCTGTGGTATGGTTCTTTTAATTCTTTTGGGAAGATACCCAGCAGGGGAATAGCTGGGTCGAATGGGACCTCTAAGCCTAATTCTTTGAGGTATCTCCGTACTGATTTCCACAGTGGTTACACCAGTCTGTACTCCGACCAGCAATGGAGAAGGGTACCTTTCTCCTCACACCCCTGCCAGCATTTGCTATTGGATGATTTCTCAATAGCAGCCATTCTTTTTGGGGTGAGGCGGAATCTCAGTGTTGTTTTCATCTGCATCTCTGGTATAACCAGTGATGTTGAACATTTATTCATACATTTATTTGCTACTTTTACTTCTTTGTCTGAGAACTGTGTTCATTTCAGATGCCCATTTTTGAATTGGGTCTTTGAATTTGGAGGGTCTGATTTTTTCCAGTTCTTTATATATTCTAGATAGTAGTCCTTTGTCTAAGATACAGCTGCTAAAATTTTTTCCCACATTGTAGGTTGTCTCTTATCTCTGTTTGTGGTTTCTCTTGAATTGCAGAAGCTTTTTAAAAAGTTGAGATCCCAGTTGTTGATTATTTGTGCTTGTTCCTGTGCCACTGAGCTTTTGCTCATAAAGTCTTTTCCTATACCAATATCTTCAAGAGTTCTACATAACTTATCTTCCTGCAAATTTATTGTTTCTGTCCTAATATTTAAAACTTTAATCCACTTCAGTCTTACTTTAGTGAATGGTGATTTGTATGGGTCTAGTTTTAATCTTTGGCAGATTTAAATCCAATTTTTCCAACACCATTTATTAAATAGGCTATCTTTCCTCCAATGAGGATGGTTGGCCCCTTTGTCAAAGATGAGGTGGCTCAGTATATCTGGAGTTGTTTCAGCATCTTCTAATGTATTTCACTGATCCTTGGGTCTGTTTCTTTGCCAGTACCATGCTGTTTTTTTCAAAGTAGTTTTGTAGTATATTTTCAAGTTGGGGATTGTAATACTCCCAGCCATATCTCTCTTGCCTAAAATTTCTTTTGCTATTATAGGTCTCTTCTGGTTCCAAATGAATTTTTGGATTTTTTTTCTAGTTCTGTGAAATATTTTGCTGGAATTTCAATCGGGATTGCATTAAACCTATATAATAGTTTTGGAAGTATGGCCATTATCACTATATTCGTTCTTCCTATCCAGGAACAAGACATGTCTTTCTCTTTTCTTATATCCTCCTCAATCTCCTTTTACAAAGTGCTATAGTTTTCAGTGTAGAGTTTTTTGCTTCTTTTGTTAGATTGACTCCTAGATATTTCATATTTTTGGATGCTATTGTAAAAGGAATTGTTTCCCTAATTTCTCTCTCAGTGAGTCTATTGTTTGCATATAAAAAGGCAATTGTTTTTTGAGTGTTGACCTTATATCCAGCTACTGTATAATGTATCATACCATCAGCAAACAATGACAGTTAAACTTCTTCCTTTGCTATTTTTATTCCTTTTATTTCTTTCTCTTTTCTAATTGTTGTGGCTAATGTTTCCAGAACAATATTAAACAGGAGTGGTGATAGTGAGCATCCTTGTCCTGTCCCTGATTTTAGTGTGAAAGTTTCCAGTTTTTGACCATTTAGTATGATGTTGACTGTTGGTTTTTCATAGATAGCCTTAATAAAGTTGAGATATAGACCTTCTATTTCAATTTTCTATAAGGTTTTTATCATGAATGGGCACTGGATTTTGTCAAATGCCTTTTCTGCATCTATTGAGATGATCATATGGTTTTTGTCCTTGACTCTGTTAATATAGTGTACTACATTTATTGGTTTACAAATGTTGGACCATCCTTCCATCCCTGGGATAAATCTGAGTTGGTCAGGGTGTATGATCTTCTTGATGACCCTTTGTATTCTGTTTACCATTATCTTTTTGAGGATTTTTGCATCTATGTTCATTAGGGAGATTGGTATGTAGTTCTCTTTTTTGTTTGTGTCTTTCCCTGGTATTGGAATCAAAGTAATACTTGCTTCCAGGAATGAATTTGGAAGCTTTGCTTCCCTTTTAATTTCCTTGATGAGTTTAAAGAGTAATGGTGATAATTCTTTTTTAAATATCTTGTAGAATTCATCAGAGAAGCCATCAGGACCTGGGCTTTGCTTTGTTGGTAAATTTTTATTACATTTTCAATTTCACTCATTGTAATTGGGGTGTTTAGAATTTCTTTATCTTCTTCATTTAACTTTGGTAATTCGTGTGTATCTAGGAATCTGTCCATTTCTTCTGTGTTTTCCAATTTATTAGAGTACAGGTTATCAAGCTAGGTATTGATGATGCTTTGGATTTCTGCTGGCTGTGTTGTGACTTTACCTTTTTTATTCTTGATTGCATTGATTTTAGCCTTTTCTTTCCTTTTTTTGATAAGATTGGCTAAGGGTTTATCAATTTTATTTATTCTTTCAAAAAACTAACTCTTTGATTCATTAATTTTTTGTATCATTTTCTTGGTCTCAATTGCATTAATTTCTGCTCTGATCTTTATAATTTCCTCTCTTGTACGAGCTTTGGGTTTGTTGCTATTCTTTTCCTAGGAGCTTGAGGTTCTGCCTTAGGTTATTTATTTGAGTTCTCTCTGTTTTCCTAATGTGGGTATTCACAACTATGAATGTCCCACGTAGAACTGCTCTCATTGTCTCCCATAGATTTCTGGATGTTGTACTGGCATTTTCATTTAATAGTAGAAACTGTTTAATGTTTTCTTTAATTTCCTCTGTGACCCATTGGTTGTTCAAGCTGGTGTTATTCAATTTCCAAGTGTTTAGAGGAGTTTTGCAGTTTCTCATGTTATTGTTCTCCAATTTTATTGCACTATGACCTGATAATATACAGTGGGATACTTCAATTCTTTCACATTCACTTAGACATGTCCTATGAACTAGCAGGTGCTTTATTTTGGAGAATGACCCATGTCCAGCTGAAAAGAATGTGTATTCTGATTTTGTGAGGTGGAACACTCTGTAAACATCTATTAAGTCCATTTCTTCAATAGCTTGTTTCAGTTCTAAAATTTCATTGTTAAGTTTTTGTCTAGATGATCTGTCTAATTGTGATAATGTGGTATTAAGATCCCCCACTGCAATTGTATTAGAGCTTCTTTGTTTTTTCATGTCCATTAATATTTGTTTTCTATAGTCATATTTGGTAGATATATATTGATGATTGTCATCTCTTTCTCTTGGATTGTTCCCTTCACAAGGATGTAGTGACCATCCTTTTCTGTCTTAATCAGTTTTGGTTTGAAATATACTTTGTCTGCAAATAAATTTGCTACCCCTGCTTTTTTCTGGGTTCCTGTGGTGTGGAGAATTGTTTTCAGTTCAGAACTTTTATTTGCAGTCTATGTACTTCTTTTTGAGTTAGGTGTGTTTCTTGTATACAGCATATTGTTGGACTTTGCTTCTTAATCCATTCTGTCAGTCTATTTCTTCTGATTGGTGAATTGAGACCATTAACTTTGATGGTTATAATTGATAGATATTGACTCATCCTTGTCATGATGTTTTACTATTGGTGGTCTTTTATTTCTTGTTTTGTTCTGTTTTGTTTTTCATTTCCCTTAATTTCTTACCTTGCCTGTTGGCTTCCCTCTGTTGGGCCTCATGGTGTGTGATTTTCATTGTCATTTTTTAGGATATTGCTTAGGATTGTTTGGAGTGCTGGTTTGGTGCTCATGAAATTTCTCAAGTGTTCTTTGTTGTGGAAGTATCTAATTTCCCCATCAATTTTGAAAGATAATTTTGCAGGATACAATAGTCCATGTTGGAAGTTATTTTCTTTTAGGGCTAGAAATACTTGACTCCAGGCTCTCCTTGACTTAAGGGTTTTTGTTGAAAAATCTGCTGTCATTCTGATGGGCTTTCCTTTACAGGTGATTTCTTTTCTCTAACTCCCTGTAGAATTCTGTTCTTCTGATGGGTTTCTAGGATGTATATTATTATGTGTCTAGGTGTAGATGTTTTTTGATCATGGCTAGTTGGAGTTCTACATGCCTCATTTATCTGTATGTCCAATTCTTCACCTCTATCTGGGAAGTTTTCTACTAGTACTTCTGTGAACATTTTTTTTTATGTCAATTGTATTTTCTCCTGTTTTTTCGTGGACTCCTATCAGTCTTATGCTATTCTTCCTTGCATCATCCAGCAGCTGCTGGATTGTTTTCTCATGGGCCCTTACTATTTTTAAGAAATCTCTGTTTTCATAGTCCTTAACCACAATCCTGTCTTCTATATCTCATATTCTATTTTCAGATTCCCTTAATCTGCTATGCATGCTTTCAATGGAGTTTTTAATCTCCTGAATGCCTGTTTGAATCTGTTTCATAGATTTCATTTCTTTCTTATGTTGGGTGGTCATGGTTTCTATTTCTTTCTTATGCTAGGCATTCATTGCTTCCACCATGTTTATAAGCTCATCCATTTTTTTTTTTATCTGTTTCTGTTCTAGAGCTTCCAATTATGTCTTTCACTCTGTTCACCATCTCTGTAGTTATCTGGGAGATTATTTCTGCTTTGAATTTTTCTAGAGCCTCATTCATCTGTTTTGTTACTTTCTGTGCTATCAGTTCAGGGTGTACAAGTGGTTGATTATTAGACTTTTCCACCTCGTTTTAACCAGAAATTGCCTTTTGAGGGGTGGAGGTCTGAGTTTGTGACTTGCTTAAATGTCTTCTCATTTTTATTTTTGGTACTGTCAGTTGTAAGTCAATGAGTCTCAGTAAGCCAGTCACAGACCTGTGAGACCCAGACAGACCTCTGGCTGCAAGTCCCAAACCGATCTCCCTGTCCTCTTGCAGGGCCAAACTCCACAAGATTCCATTACAGGTTCCAGCTGTCCTTCCCCCGAAAACAGTCTAGGTTCAAATGGGAGGCTATGATCCCTCCAACTTACTAAATTTGGTAATCACTTTACAATGGCCTTGATGTCCCCCTGTGCCTCTGCAGTGTGGAACAAGGCGGGGGGGCTCATGGTCTGCTGGATGTAAGTGGGTGGGGCAAGCCTTATATACACTTTTAAAGGTAAGCCACAATACTGTGCATGAAAGAGTAAAAGCACACACTAACATGAATGGTGGTTAGTTAAAAGCAAATTTGATGAGAAATTTGATGTTTTATTTTTTATTATTTGGAGAGTTCTTATCTTTTAATAAATTATTAGGACAAATTCTTATTTCAATGCCTTATTAGATGAAGGTATTGAAAAAGAGGATGAACTTTATTTAGAAAAATATTCAGATGGAAATATCCCATATTGTTCTCCCACAAGTAATTTTTTCTTACAAAGGGCTTTGTAAAAATGTATTTGGCAATTTTAATTATCTGACCGTTAAAAACAAAGATTTTCTTCAGCAAGTAGCTAAAAGAATTTCCAGTGCTTTAATATGTTTAGAGAATCCAAAACAAGTTATTTCCTTTTTAATTCAAACTTGGCTTAGCTTTGGTCCTGTAGGAGACATACTAGAAGAAATTTCATTCTGAAAAGACAGTAAGAATAATAATATTAAGGGTTTATGGTATCTACTAATTATATTTCCTATCCCCAAATCACTGAAAATGCCTTGTGGTGAATTGTCCAAATATTTGCAAGTGCCAAATGTGTCAAATACTCACCTGCAGATTTCCACCAATGTGATTGCGGTAAGCTTCATGCTGAGAAATAGATGGTGGATGCAATCAAAACAGATGGACCCAGGGCAGCTGGAGTCTGAGAAGAGAAATAAAAATAACAACAAAAACAATGGCAGCAAAAATCTGGCAAGTGTTTCAATACAGTTATCATCTTTCATTGGATTATGGAATGCAGTATATATTTTCAAGATCAAATCATGAGTATCTTCATTACAAGTAGAAAAAACAGTTCACAAGCTATGCAAATAAATAACACATCTAAACTAGCACTGGTCAATGACATATAATTGCAGGTATCTCTAAAATGCAGTAAGTGAGGGTCTCCTAGGCCCAGTCCTCAACTTCACCATTAACATTACCTTCTCGAAATTCTTTATCTGTTTTAGCCTTTCATCAGGTTCTATTGATTCTTCTTTTACTTTGATTATCTAATTACAGAATTTTCCCATTCCTGTAGCCACCATTTGACTTCCTCCTTATTTCAAACCTAGGCCACAGATAAGACAAGATGGCATAATGGATATCATGCAATAAAAATCAGGCACAGTTTTAAATGTCTTGAATATTTTAAAAAGAACATATGCAGAATGTGAAGTAAGCCATTGGGAAGGTTCATTCGTCAAAATCCACTAAAGAAAACAGCTAAGAGAATATGTGTGTATAAAAATACTACAAGGAATTAGTCCACATGATAGATTTTGTAAGCTATACCTGAAGGTTCTCTATCAGCAAGGTGCAGGTACAAGGCAGCTGATAATATATAATTCAAGTATGAATCCAAAGACCTAAGAAGCAGTAGGGGCAATAAGTTCCATTTCATTTTCAGTTCTAAAGTCGAGAAGACTATAACCTCGGGTCATTGATAGTCGGGTATATAGACAGAATTTTTCTTACTCCAAACTCTGCTCTTACTCCAATTTTTGTTCTTATTACACATGACCATAGCTGATATTTATAACTACTTTCATCAGTTTATCTATCCATCTCTCTCATATAGAAACATATTAAAAACAAAATAAGGAGGAAATACTCAAGGCCACTCCAGTCTTTATTTCTGAATTGGTGAGTCCATCACACTAGTACTTAAAACTACTTTCATTTGTAATTTTTCTGTATTCCTCTTTGCCTTCAGCTAACATTTCAGCTGGTCTTAGATTTTTTTTTAACCAAGGATCAAACTCAGGACCTTGTGGTTTTGAAGCAGATGTGGTGCCACTGAGCTAAGTCCCAGGCCCAAGACTTAGATTTTTTTCTGGAAGAATTCTCCAAACCTTATTTATTCTTGAAATATTTGAACAATTAGTGTTGCTACTTAGATTGCATTAATTTAGTTTTCCATTGACCTTAATCACAGAGGATGTGGAATACCAGCCCAATTACCACTTGGAAGACAAGATCAATCATTCCAACCAGCACAGGGAAAAGAGGAGACCATAGTATCTGGGTGGCATTTTTTACTTCTAGTTCATGGACTTTTGTCTCCTCATGGAAAGATTCTTACTTTTGAAACAAAGACCTCTAGCACAGTAGAACACGAAGCCATAGAAACATGAAGAAAAAATATCCGAATGTATCACTACAGGTGGCTGTTACTGTTCTCATTTCCACCTCTTGAATTCTGGACCTATGGATCAATTAGACTGGGTGACATAACCAATATGCATTATACATTAATTTTATAAATTATAAATATATAAATTTTAAATTTATAAATATAAATTATACATTAATTTTTAGTAGTTGCAAAGGTTGAGAAGTCCATTGTAAATATACTGGCTGATTTCTGGCTTTAAGGTATCTGCCTTCTTCCTTTTTCATCATAGATAGACGAGAGAGCATTCATTCTCTTCCTTTTAAGATTAAAATGTCACTAATATCATCAGAAGGTCACCCAGTCACAACCTCATCTAATTCGAATAGTATCCTGAAGTTCTATCTACAAGAAGTCTCATTAAGGTTAAGTTTCAAACAATATTTTGTGGAGATACCATTCAGCTTCCAGAAGAAAGGACAGAAATGGGGAGATTCACAAATAGTTCCTAAGAGTCTCATTCAAAGAACATAATAAAAAGCTAAGAAATTTGGAAGCTTGAAATATTTGAAAGAAGAATAAACTTAAGGGACAAATCCATATAATATCTTGAGGAAACCAAAGATACATATTTTCACACATCTACATACTCAACGTGGAGACTTTTCCCTTTCTTGTGATATTTTTATTTCTGAATCATTGTAGGTTTATAAGAAAATTATAAATGGACCAGAGAATTTATATATAATACATTTCCAATTTTTTTCCTATTGATAGTATTTTATATTAGTGTGATAGATTTGTCACAACTACTCAATTCATATTTTTCTTTTCCTTTCTGGTCACTGAGACACAATACTTGACATCCACAATTTAAAAGAGGAACGGTTTATTTTGGCTCACAATTTGTAGTGCTTTCGGTTTATACCCAGGTAGCTCCATGGCAGGATGGCAGTGTGGAGGAGAAGCAGCTCGTGGCATGGAGTTGGAAGCAGAGAGAGTAAAGGGAGAGTAGGGAAGAGATCAACTTTTCCAAGCCCTGCCCCTAGTGACACACCTTATCTGACCAGAGAGCACCCCCTAACAAGGAGTCAACTGTATACAACTGTATACTCCTCTGTGCTCACGCACCCCTATGATGCAATCATCTCCCCAAATTCCCACCTATGGGCACATGAGACTTTCGGAAAACAACTAGATCTAAACCATAACAATGTTGACACATTATCATTAGCCGTTGCAGCATAATTTATCCAGATGTCCTTAGTTTTCTCATTTGGTGGTACTACAGGATATCATAGTACATTTATTCATAATGTCTGCTTAGACTTGTATGGTGGTGATATTTCTCAAGATTTGATTTTGATGACCTTAGTAGTTTGGGGGAGTACTGAGAAGATGTACTCATATTTATATGACAGTTTCCTCATATTTAGACTAGTGTTATCTGCTTGCTTTTTTTTTTTGAAGAATATTATAGGGTAAAATTCCATTTTCATGTGCGATACCAAGAGTATATTCTGTCAGCATATTTTCTTATTGCTAGTATTGACATATATCTGTCCCAGATTTCTTACTGTAACACTATGGATTTTCTCCTTTGTTGTACACTATACACTTTGTAAGGAAGTTTCTATGTGCAGCTTCCATTTAATAAAAGGAAAACTGTACTGGAATACCTTGAGAAAAAAATAACTACATGATTACATAGATTTTCGGAATTCTTCTGCACAGGGCATATGTCTGTTTTTACTCTATTTTGTTGTTTATGCATGTAATTATTTGCATAAATATGCAATATGAACTCATAGGTATTCATATAAACTTGGAGTATGATCTAGTACAATATTATTTATTTTGTTTCTCACATTGCCTAAACTTTATAATCAAGATATCTTCCAATTGTCTCCCATGCCCTTTGGCAATATCTTCGTAGTTGTGTGGTTTTGTTTGCTTTTGACTTTTAAAGAATTTCCTGTTTTTCTGGTACTATAACCACTATGGAAATCAACATATTCTTCAATAAACAAAAAAATAAAAATCACATTTCACCCAGTTATATCTCTTTAAGGTATCACCCCGCCCCAAAGTAAAAGAGACCATTTTACAGTGACCCACGCATACCCACATTTATACCAGCAGAATTCCTCCTACTTAAATATTGGAAGAAGTCTGTATGCACATCAAAGATAGATAAAGAAAAGGTGGGATAAACACATACTGGAGTACTATTCACAAGGATAACTTTGAGTCATATATCGGAAAATGGATGTACCTTATGAACATAATGCTAATTGAAATAAGACAGAGAAAGTTAAGTGTCACATGGTTTCTCTGATATGATAAACCATATATACAAATATATAATTTAAAGAGAATAAAAATGATAATTGATAGAAAACAGGAAGATATACTTTGTTGAAATGAGAAAAGGATCATTGGATAGAGGATGATAGAAAAGAGGTGAGGGAAGGGAAGGTAAAAAGGATCAAGATATGATTTGACTGACATATATATGTACATATATAAAATTTCACAATGTATATATTTATTATATATCATAAACATATTCTAATTTCTAAAATAGCCCAAGGTAAAAAATAGAATATGCCCCATTTTATCTCATGTAACCCTTATCCCCTTTCTAATATCAGCTGTTTCTTCAAGGATCATGCTTTCTTTTATTGGAAACCAAAATCTGTCATTGCTACTGAGATGTCGCTGCTTCTGTAACTGTCAGCTGACAAAGCATAACATACAAACAAGAACCTTGTACTTGTAATTACCAGAAATTTGTAATTTTCCTAAGCATATTTCAACCTTACTTCTATGTTCTTTTTAATAAATATTTCACTATTCTCTATTTATGGATTTTTACATTATGATTATTTTATACTGTGTCATTTTAATTTTAATACTTGTTTGCATTTTTATCTTTCTCTCACATTATATATGTATATGGTGATTTACATATCACATTTTACTCTTTCCCTAATCATATCTAATTAATTTAGAACATTGTATTAAAAACATCATCATTTCTCAGTAATTAACTTGAAAGAGACTTGTTCTGAAAGTAAAATGAATTATTGCAAAACAATAGATGAAGGACAATAATATAAATGAAAACAAGTGAAGAAATTTGAATGATAGATAACAAACAAGAATACCAAGTTATCAAATATATAAAAACTTACTCTATTTCATTAGCTCAAAAGCAAATGAAAATTAAAAGTACAGTAGGATACCATTATATAAAAACCAGAATGATTAAAATTTAAAAGACTGAAAATATTTAATGTGTCAGTTAAAACACAGAGCCCCAATAGTTCCCATTGGCTACTCTGGGTAGGCTTACTGGTACAACTCCTTTGAAAAAGCTGTTAGCATTAGAACTTGAGCATAGTCAGGAATACAGCAGTAAAAATGAGTACAAACGTAACCAAAAGGCATTTATAGGAGTGAACACAGCAGGTGTAACAGCCCATCTTGAAAGATAGTTAAATATGGATTAGGACTAGCATAAAGAAATGATTATAAGATATATATAAATATATATAACAGCTTATTAAACTGTAATGAATAATGATGAAAATATACAGAACTTTTTAAAAATCACATACTTTATGATTTCATTTACATAAAGGTAAAAGATAAATATCCCATGAGTAATCAAGGATTACTCACAAAAAAAAAACCCAGGAAAAAAGAGATTTAACATTTACAAAGAAAGTGTTATCTTTCTGTCACTGGAGATCATGGGGGCTGCGGCCTGTCTCCACTCCAAATCTAAAAATGTTTACCTTGGGACAAAGATGAAATTTAGGGCTTTGTGAGATGAAAAAGCCATGGCATAGTCTTTTGAAAGAGTACATTTTATTTCAGAGCAAAGAATTAAAATAAACTACTTGTACTCTCTGATTAAAGTGTGATTTTTGTAAGGATCTGGAAACAGTCTTTGGGTCCTTACATAACATCTTAATATGAAGAACATCAATAAAGGTAATAATTACAGAGTTTACAGTTTATAATACTGGTATTAAGAAAATCCATCTGGCTCTTACATTTATGCATATTTAGATAGAAACACATAGAATGTTGCATGCCAAACACTCACAATGCATTAAAAATGCGTTATTATAAGACAAAATGTTTTGATTCACTTTTAAAGACGTAGCTAGTAGTAAATATGTCCACTTCGTTAGCACTCCTTGAACTTTGGTGACAGATTATTTTATTTTGTGTTTAAGATGTGTAAAGTTTATTTTCCTAATAGTATGATATAGTTCACTTTTCCAATATTTGCAATTATAGCCTAAGCATAATACCCTTTATTACTATAGTGGCAATTTCCTGACTTTAACAGGATAGTGAAGAGGTTTCTTTTGATAACTCCTCAGTTGTATATGGTTTTTCATACCACAATACAGCTGGTAATTCATTTTAATACCTTATGACACTTTTTATATGACGTGTCCAGAAATCTGTAGAAAGTGAAATCCAACTAGTGATTACTAGAAGCTGCGAAGGAAAAGAGTGACTGCCAATAAAGATAGGGCTAATTTGGGGGTCATAAAAATGTTCTGGAAAAATACTGGGGATGGTTGCACAACTCTGTAACTATCCTAAAATATCAGTAAATTGGGTAGCTCACGCTGGTGAATTTGTGGTATATAATATATAATATATATATATATATATATATATTTTTTTTTTTTTTAAACAAGGAGTGAATTTAGGACCTTTTTTCAAGAAAGGCACTGTGCCACTGAGCTAAATCCCGGGCCTATGAGTTGTATCTTAATAAAGCTGTCATTAAAAACCAAATAGATGAAAGAAGAAATACATGTGATGACTAAGCATTGTAGTCACTTAATAAAAGTTAAAATTCAAATTGTTACAAGCGAGTGAGTTTGAAAGAGGAACATATTCTATAGCTGACATGGCTGTTGTAGTCAAAGAAATTAGGGCCTAAATCCACGTCTTATATTTAGCAAGTATGTGATGCCGACCAGCAATTTAGTTCCGTTGTCGTTGATGATCGGTTTGTTCCAAAGCACAGATAATGCACCCACTTTATTGAGTTACTGTGAGCTGTAGAGTTGATACCAGTCAAGCGCCTCATGGCAAACATGGTGCAGATTGTTTTCAGTTGCCAGCAATGAGAGCTGATACGTTTTGGTTGGCAATAATGATATCCCAATGAAACACAGTCTTGTATTCCCAATTCTTCCACTGTGTGCACTCCTGGGTTAGAAGCCAAACAAGGAAGTAGAGTAAAAAGAGAAAAGGAAAAAAAAATTTAAAATGTGAAGGTAGATTACCTCAGTCCACACATAAATTCTAAGAAGCCCTTTCTTTGTTGCCATGATTATTCGTGGATTTAGGTCTGCAGATGCAGAATGACTAGAAAATAACTTTTATGAAATATGTTCGTTCAATATTTCTTTGTATACATTTTCTATTTTTCTATATATGTTTGTATGTGTTATAATAATATGAAAGGGTAATATGCTATTTTATTTAGATTGTCATCATTTTCTAAGAAGTAAATACTATAAAGGCTGGAGATTTAGCTCAGTGGTTCTGGTGCCTACCTCACAAGCACAAGACACTGAGTTCCATCCCGGCACCCTGAAAAAAAAAAAAAGAAGAAGTAAATAGTCCAAAAAGGAATTATTGAGATTTCACTCATAGCATAATTTTCTTGAGCTTTTTCTGAGAATTATTTTTGAGAGTCTCAATGGACTTACATCTATTGTCCTTGTAATTCTTCCAGATATCTCTTGTAGAGAAAACGATGCAAAGTAATCTTGAAGAGTAAATTAATGCAAATTAATGTTCATAAGATTATTTTTGGAATTCTTCATGAAAACAACACAATTGCAAAGAGAATAAATGATTGTTTAGTAAGTTGCATTTATCTATGGAATGTGTGGTTGATAAAAACATTCAAAGGATCAAAGCTTTTGGAAGTTTGTTTCCTCTATCTTAGTTTCTAAATGCTGTACAAAATGGGCTATTTGCAATGATGGCAACTTGACATTGAACAATAAAATTAAGTAGGGTAAAATGTGTAATCAGATGATTATAAAATAAAACAATTTCTAACTACCTGTTTTTACAAAAGCAAATACAAAAAAGATGAAATTCTAAATTAAACTTCCTGTTTAATCAGGTGAGTTAATTTTTGTAGTTTTGTTTTCTATTTTGGCTCCAGGACCTATACCTGTACAGCTTCTCTTTTTTTTTGTTTGTTTCTGGTACCAGGAATTGAACTCAGGACCTTGCTCTTGCGAGGCAGGCGCAGCACTACTGAGCTAAAACCCTGGCCCTTACCTTACTTTCTTAGAATTGTAGCTTTAACAAAACAAAGCATTTGTGCAACTTATAGAAAAAACTATATAAAATGATGTTTGTCTTTCTCCCAAGGCTACATGAATATTTTCCAAGGGAAGATAATTTCTTAAAGTGTGAATAAAAAGGTCTGAAATACTTTTCTCATATTTTTTCTTTATACCTTTTCTTCGTATTTCACAATATCAATTATACATTTTGATCCTTATTTACACATTTAGTTTTTCACACCAGAGAAACTATTTGGAGGGGGTGAAGGGAAGTCAAGGGAATGGGGAAAAATTAGAACCAAGATACATCATGTAAAAGTACAAGATCCCAATGATGAATGTAACTCTATTGTATACCTAAAATGTACCAATACACTTAATGTAAAAAACAAATGGTCTTAAATCTACATAACATAGCAGCTTTTGTTATAAAGTCCTGAAGATTCTTTATTGCTTCCAAATGAGAAAAACAAAACAAAACTAGGAGCAAATAGGAAGGAAGATTTATTACTGTCACGGAAAGTTAATGCCATTCTATCATCACTTTCATTGGAGTAAGTCTTGTTGCTTTTTTAAAGGAAAAATTATATCCCAAAATGGCCCAGGAAACTTTTTTTTAGTGATTCATAAATTTATTTATTTATTTAGCTTAAATTCTTTTATTGGTACATTTTAGGTATACAATATGTTTACATTTATCATTGGGTGTTTGTACCTGAACATGATGTATCTTGGTTCTTATTTTTTCCTCATTACCTGTGCACCCTTCACCCCCTCCACACTTCCCTATTTACATACTTCGTTTCCATTATTTTTCTCATAATATTTCCTTTCCATTCTTTCCTTTCCCCATCTCCTCCCACCACCCCTACCCCTTTGGACCTTTTCCTATTTCAGAGTATCAATTGTTATTTATTAATCCACTTAATTGTTATTTACACTCTTAGTCTCTCACACTAGAGAAACTATTCGGTACTACACATGTGTGACTTATTTCACTTAAGAGTATGGCTTCAATATGCATCCATTTAGCTATAAATGACTCTAGTTCTTGTTCTTTATGTCTGAGTAGTACTCCATTTTATTAAAAAACACATCTTTATCCAGTTTCCAGTTGATGGGCACTTGGGCTGTTTCCAAGCTTTAGCTATTACAAACTGTGCTGCTATAAACATGGGTTCACATATATCACTGTGGTATGATTCTTTTAATTCTTTTGGGAAGATACCCAGCAGGGGAATAGCTGAGTCAAATGGGACCTCTAGCCCTAGTTCTTTGAGGTATCTCCTCACTGATTTCCATAGTGGTTGTACCAGTCTGCACTCCCACCAACAAGGGAGAAGTGTTCCTTTCTCTCCACACCCCCACCAGCATTTGTTATTGATTGATTTCTTGATAGCTCTTTCTGGGGTGAGGTGGAATCTCAGTGTTGTTTTCAAATGCATCTCTCGAATGACCAGTGATGCTGGACACTTTTTCACATGTTTATTTGCTGCTTTTACTTCTTTGTCTGAGAAATGTCTGTTCATTTCAGATGCCCACTTTTGAATTGGGTCTTTGATTTTAGGGGGTCTGATTTTTTTCACTTCTTTATAGATTCAAGATAGTAGCCCTTTGTCTGAGTTACAGCTGCTAAAATTTTTTTGCCACAATGTAGGTTGTCTGTTAGCTCTGTTGGTGATTTTTCTTGCAGTGCAGAAGCTTTTTAATAAGATGAAATCCAGGTTGTTGATTCTTTCTGCTAGTTCCCGTGCTATTGCGGTTTTGTTCATAAAGTCTTTTCTTATCCCAGGATCTTCAAGAGTTCTACCTAAATTATCTTCCAGCAAGTTTAGTGTTTCTGTCTTAACATTTAGATGTTTAATCCACTTCGATCTTAGTTTAGTGCATGGTGATAGATACGTGTCTAGTTTTAATCTCTGACAGGTTGAAATCCAGTTTTTCCAATACTATTTATTAAATATGCTATCTTTCCTCCAAGAGAGGTTGACTCCTTTGTCAAAGACGAGGTGGCTGAGTATGTCTGAAGTTGCTTCTGCTTCTTCTAATCTATTCCACTGATCCTTGGGTCTGTTTCTTTGCCAGTACCATGCTATTTTTATCACAGTAGCTTTGTAATATAGCTTCAAGTTGGGTATTGTGATACCTTGAGCCATGTTTCTGTTGCCCAGAATTGCTTTTGCTATTCTAGGTTTCTTCTGGTTCCAAGTGAATTTTTGGATTGTTTCCGCTAGTTCTGTGATGTATATTGTTGGAATTTTAATAGGCATTGAATTAAAACTATATAGTAGTTTTGGAAATATAGCCACTTTCACTATATTGATTCTTCCTACCCAGAAACAAGGGATGTCTTTCCGTTTTCTTATATCCTCCTCGATCTCCTTTTTCAGGGTGCTGTAGTTTTTAGCGTAGATGTCTTTTGCTTCCTTTGTTAGACTGATTCCTAGATATTTCATTTTTTGAATGCTATTGTAAAAGAAATTGTTTCCTTAATTTCTCTCTCAGTGAGTCTGTTATTTGTGTATAAGAAAGCTATTGATTTCTGAGTGTTGACCTTATATCCAGCTATTCTACTGAATCTGTCAATTAAGTCTAGAAGTCTTTTGGTAGAGATTTTTGTGTCTTCTATGTAAAGTATCATGTCATCAGCAAATAATGACAATTTAACTTCTTCCTTTCCTATCTTTATTCCTTTTATTTCTTTCTCTTTTCTAATTGCTGTGGCTAATGTTTCCAGAACTATATTGAACAGGAGTGGTGGTAGTGGGCATCCTTGTCTTGTTCTTGATTTTTGTGTGAAAGTTTACAGTTTTTGGCCATTTAGTATGATGTTGGCTGTTGGTTTTTCATAGATAGCCTTAATAAGGTTGAGATAAAGACCTTCTATTCCAATTTTCTCCAGCATTTTTATCATGAATGGGTGTTGGATTTTGTCAAATGCCTTTTCTGCATCTATTGAGATGATCATGTGGTTTTTGTCCTTGATTCTGTTAATATAGTGTATTACATTTATTGATTGACTAATATTGAACCATCCTTGCATCCCTGGGATAAATCTGACTTGGTCAGGGTGTATGATCTTCTTGCTGACCCTCTGTATTCTGTTTACCAGTATTTTGTTGAGGATTTTTGCATCTATGTCCATTAGGGAGATTAGCCTATAGTTTTTTTGGGGGGTTGTATCTTTCCCTGGTTTTGGAATCAAAGTAACACTTGCTTTGAGGAATGAGTTTGGAAGCCTTGCTTCTCTTTCAATTTCCTTGATGAGTTTAAAGAGTAATGGCATTAGTTCTTCTTTAAATGTCTTGAAGAATTCAGCAGTGAAGCCACCAGGACCTGGGCTTTTCTTTGTTGGTAAATATTTTATTATATTTTCAATTTCACTCATTGTAATTAGGGTGTTTAGAATTACTATATTTTCTTCATTCAAATTTGGTAATTCATATGTATCTAGGAATCTGTCCATTTCTTCTGTGTTTTCCATTTTATTACAGTACAGGTTCTTAAAGTAGGTATTGATGATCCTCTGGATTTCTGTTTCTTCTGTTGTGACTTCCCCTTTTTCATTCTTAATTGCATGGATTTGAGCCTTTTCTTTCCTTTTTTGATATGGTTGGCTAAAGATTTATCAATTTTATTTATTCTTTCAAAAAACGAACTGTTTGATTCATTAATTTTTTGTATTGTTCTGCTAGTCTCCATTGCATTGATTTCTGCTCTGATCTTTATAATTTCCTCTCTTGTGCAAGCTTTGGGTTTGTTATTCTCTTCTTTTTCTAGGAGTTTGAGGTTCTGCATTAAGTTATTTATCTGAGTTCTCTCTGTTTTCCTAATATGGGCATTCACTGCTATGAATTTCTGTGTAGAACTGCTTTCATTGAGTCCCATAGATTCCTGTATGTTGTACTTGCATTATCATTTACTTGTAGAAACTGTCTAATTTCTTCTTTAATTTCCTCTGTGCCCCATTGGTTGTTCAGGAGGGTGTTATTCAATTTCCAGGTGTTTGTGGGAGTTTTGTAGTTCCTCATGTTATTGATCTCCAATTTTATTGTACTATGGTCTGATAATGTATAAGGGGTAATTTCAATTGTTTTACATTGACTTAGACATGTCCTGTGAGCTACCATGTGGTCTATTTTGGAGAATGACCCCTGTGCAGCTCAAAAGAATGTGTATTCTGATTTTGTGGGGTGGAACACTCTGTAAATATCTATTAAGTCCATTTGTTCAATAGCTTGGTTCAGTTCTTGAATTTTGTTGTTAATTATTTGTCTAGATGATACATCTAATTGGGATAGTGGGGTATTGAAGTCCCCCACTACAACTGTATTAGTGCTTATTTGGTTTTTCATGTCCATTAATATTTGTTTTGTATAGATGGGGGCATTCGTATTTGGTGCTATATATTTAGGATTGTCATCTCTTCCTCTTGGATTGTTCCCTTCACAAGGATGTAATGACCATCTTTGTCTCTCTTAATCAGTTTTGATTTGAAATCTACTTTGTCTGCAAATAAGATTGTTACCCCTGCTTTTTTCTGGGCTCCTGTCACTTGGATAGCCATTTCACTTCCTTTTACTTTCAGTCTATGAATTTCATTTTGAGTTAAGTGTGTTTCTTGTATACAGCATATTGCTGGATTTTGCTTCTTAATCCATTCTGTCAGTCTACTTCTTTTGATTGGTGAATTGAGGCCATTAACGTTGATAGCAATTATTGATACATATTGATTCATCCTTGTCATGATGTTTTAGTGTTGTTGGCTCTTATTTATTTTTCCCTCTTTCCCTTTAGTTTCTTACCTTGCCTGGTGGCTTCCCTCTGTTGAGCCTCATGGAGTTGTGACCTTCCTTGCCTTTTCCTAGGGTATTGCTTAGAAGTGTTTGGAGTGCTGGTTTGGTGTTCATGAAATTTCTCAGGTGTTCTTTGTCATAGAAGTATGTAATTTCCCCATTGATTTTGAAAGATAATTTTGTAGAATACAACAGTCTAGGTTGGAAGTTATTTTCTTTTAGAGCTTGAAATACTTCACTCCAGGCTCTCCTTGATTTGAGGGTTTGTGTTGAGAAGTCTGCCATGATTCTGATGGGCTTTCCTTTATAGGTGATTTGTTTCTTTTCTCTAACTGCTTGTAGCATTTTGTTCTTCTGTTGGGTTTGTGGGATCTTGAATATTATATGTCTAGGTGTAGATTTTTCTTGATCATGGCTCAGTGGAGTTCTATATGCCTCACTTATATGTATGTCCAAGTCTACACCTCTGTCTGGGAAGTTTTCTAGTATTACTTCTGTAAACAGTTTTTTATGTCAATTTTACTTTCTCCTGTTTTTTCATGGACTCCTATGAGTCTTATGTTATTCTTCTTTGCATCATCTAACAGCTGTTGGATTGATCTCTCATGGTCTTTTACTATCTTTAAGCAGTCTCTGTTTTCACAGTCCTTCACCTCAATCCTGTCTTCTATATCTGATATTCTATCTTCAGATTCTCTTAATCTGCTGTGGACACTTTCAATGGAGTTTTTAATCTCCTGAATATCTGTTTGAATCTGTTTCATGGATTCCACTTCTTTCTTATGTTGGGCGATGATAATATCCACTTCTTTCTTATGCTGGGCATTCATGGCTTCCAGCATGTTTCTGAGCTCATCTATTTTTTTCATCTATTTCTGTTCTAGATCCTCTAATCATGTCTCTCACTCTGCTCACCATCTCTGTAGTTATCTGGGTGATTATTTCTGCTTTGAATTTTTCTAGAACCTCATTCATCTGTTTTGTTACTTCCTGTGCTATTAGTTCAGTGTGTCCAGGTGGTTGATTATCAGACTTTGCCACCTCATTTCCCCCAGAATTTGCCTTTTGTGGGGTGGAATTCTGGGTTTGTGCTTACTTAAATGTCTTCTCATTTTTGTTTTTGGTACTGTCCTTGGTTTAGTTCCTGGGTTGATATTTTGAAGTTGTTTATTGTAAGTATCTTTGTTGATGTATTTAAACTCTTATGGAATGATTTCTTCTCAGAGGTGTCTTCCAGATATAGCTGATCTTTAGGTTTTGAGTCTCTAATGACTCTGAGGCTATCTCATTTTCATTATACCAGGAAGAACCACTGTTTAGATCAATCACAACACCTTAGCCCAAATGATACAATCAGCAACATCATGGCATCAAATACAACTTAGAGAATGACAATTTGTGGTAGTTATTAATCTATCACCTTTAAAAATGAAGGGCCTCCTTCAGGGTATGTCTCTGCTGCCACAGTAGACAACTTGGGCAGCAGTGTGCATTTATAAGTCCATGAGTCTCAGTAAGCTAGTCTCAGACCTGTGAGATTCAGGCAGATTCTAGGTTCTGATGGGAGCTGATGATAAGTTGAGCTCCCTACCCCTCCAATTTAACAGTCATGTTGGTCTGGTGTGCCTTTATTGCAGAGATTCCCTTCACTTTTCCAGTGGACTTGTTTGCATCATGGAGCCTGAGGGAGGCCCTCTCTCTGTTGTTCACTTCTGCCACTCAGGACAATGGCTTTTATGTCTCCCTATGCCTCAGCAGTGTGTAAGCAAGTAGCCTGCCCTGGTGGCAATCTGGTGGGGCTAACCGGAGGAAGCAGGTCCCGGTCAGCTTGCAACCACTCAGCCTCACTCCAGGAAACTTATTTTTTAACTAAAACAAAACAAAAAATCAACAAACTGTTTCCAAAATAACATTGATTTGGTGCCTTAGAAATTTTTCACTTATACATTTTTTTTCCCTTACTGACCACAAGTTTAAAGTAGATATGTGAATAAATTGTGATGGAAATTTTGTGAAAATAATTGCATGTTAGAACATTGTATTAGAACATTAACTTATAATTACCTTTTTGGAAAATTTAAACACACTTTAAATAAAAGATTGTGACTTGTAACTGTCAAATTCTTGTGATAGCCCCGGGGATTTAGCTCAGTGGCACTGTACCTGCTTCTCAAGCCCAAGGTCCTGAGATCTATCCCTGGTACAAAAAAATGAAGAAAAAAAAATTCTCATGATAGGTCTTAAAACAGATTAGATTTTTTTTATTCTAAGGCATAAGTTAGAGAAGAGAAAAACACTAAAGTATTTTATTTATGTTGCAGCGTAAGTTGTGTAGAAATTTTCTCCAACAGTTTGAAATTAAATATAGACTGTGGAAAAACCCATTTAAATTTCTTTATATATGTCTTTCTTCTGGCAATTAAGATGAAAACAAATGGCACCAGAAAAGAAATTATACACATATTCTTATTTATTTAGAAATATTTAAACAGACATATCTAAACAGGAAAGTAGACAAAATATTTTCTTAAAATATTCAAATTTCTGCTGGACACCCCTGATAGATATGGATAGATAGTATCACTAGATAAAAGAAAAATTCATGGGCCCAGGTAATAAAATGTCCTTACTGTGTTAGCAGGCAAGTGTAATTGTGATACTTTGTTATTATTGTAAGTACACTGTGCTCTTCATAAGTAGCACACTAATTGTTTGGAGCACCAGACAAAAATGCCCCCAAAATGGGAGAATAAATATGCTTTTAAAATAAAGAAGGCAAACTTCCTATGACCATTAAAAATTTATTGAAATAGGTGGTGTGAGCTGAAAATTTAGACTTTCTTTGAACAAGATTCCTACCTTTGTCTCTGTCTTCCTGCCTATTTCCTCTCTGTATTTATTTCTCTCTCTTCTCTCTCTCTTTCTACATGTTCATATGCATACATATATATTGTGATGGAAAAATACTATGAATGTTTCAATTTTAAAAATTATTATAGTAAAGGATACATTGCCATTAACCTCCCTCAATATACTCTCCCTTGCTTCAAACACACTTATCCTATTGTCTTTACTACTTTCTGGAGCAATTCTGGAAGTCCTCTTTTATGGGTGTCTGTAGTTGTGCTTCCGTTGCTACCTAATGTCCTAAGTCTATTCATAACATTCAACTTTCACAGTCGTTTGACTTACATGAAGATCCAGAAATTGCATGGTGCCAGATCTGGTAAATAATGTGGATGAGGACACATCATTTTAGCAGCCTGCATTTCAGTTGGATGGCATGTGGCAGCAGCATTCATTGTCTAATGACATCTCCTAAAGACATTCACAAGAGGACTTATAGGAGTGCTTCAGAACATGGCAAGAATGATAGAATAAGTATATTCCAAGTAAGAAGGAGTATTTTAAAGAGGATTAATAACAATATGTCTTTTACTGTAATTTTAATTTTTTTTCCTTAAATTCCTTTATTGGTACATTTTAGGTAAACAATACATTTACATTTATCATTGGGTTCTTGGACCTGTACATGATGTATCTTGGTTCTTATTTTTTTCCCCATTACCTGTGCACCTTTCACCCCCTCCACCCTTTCCTATTTACATAGACTTTGTTTCCATTTTTTAATTTTCTCATAATTTTTCCTTTCCCTTCTTTCCTTTACTGTAAGTTTTAAAAATGTAAATATTCTCTGTAAAGTTTAAACACACTTCCCATATGTATTCTTCAGTATAGATTACTGATGTGCTTAACTTGGTTGTGATATTGCCAAAATTTAGCCCTATTAAAACATTGTTGGGATAATAATGAAAATAGTATCATTCTGATCTTCAATATCATTGCATATACTATGATATATATAGCTTTATTTATCACATTTTATCACATTTTCTGCAATCCCGGATAATGCTGGGTCTAGTTTCTTGTGACTTTTATAGATACCCCTTTTGATTTTATTTTATGACTTTAATTGAAGTTAAGGTATTTGGAATCAAGACAACTGGCTAAGGTATGCCCTGTCTCTGACCTCAGAGTTTCACGTTGACCGATATAACATGCTTTCCTTTTATGGATTAACTTTCCCAAAATACAGTTTCAGTGGATGAATGTCTTTGCTTAGCTACCTTTTCCATTGTTTGATAAAAGGATTTAATATTCTTAGTAGAGCCATAGAGAAACTTCATAATCTGATTCTTTTTTATTTTCTTCCAAACTCCGACCATTCATCTACCTAAAGGAACTTCATCACTCACTTTCTTGCTGTTTTCAGAAGAATGGAACTTCTCAGAATGATTTTCAATAGTATTTCTTCATCATTTAGTAGCCAATCTTTCACAGATATATTGCCACATATTGATCCATTTGTAAAAATGCACTTGAGTATCTAAAACATCATTTTTAAGATAAAGTCTGTCAAATTGTTTAGTAGAGGTGCTCACTCAATGAGGGATAAGCAGGCAGTGATTTCCTTTAAGGTAGATATAGGAAATGTAAAGCCAAATGATCTCCAAGGACAAATCTTGTACCCTAGATCAATATCAACAGCATTGTGAAAACATAAGAAATCTTGATCAGGGCAATACAAAACTGAATCCAAACAGAAACAGCAGACTGAAAGAACACCAATTCAAGACAGCAATAACCACAGATGCCTTTATAGACAATGTGGGGCAGAGTGCTGGTGATTGTGGTATGTTTATTCTCTTATAATGTTTTTATGAGATTTTAAATTACTTTTTGTGTGCAGTTAAAAACAATCTAGTGTTCTAAAATGTGCTGCAAATGAGAAACGTGGGTACCACTGCCTGGCCAACCATTTTTCCTGGAAGCAATGCTCCACTTTGCTCCCTGACAATTGACTTCTTTTTTTTTAAATTAACTTTTTAGTACTTTTTAGGTATAAAATATAATGACATTCATCATTTGAAATTTGTACCTTTACATAATCTCTTTTGGTTCTTATATTTTCCCCATTCCCCTTCCCTCCCAAAGTGTCTTCCTCAAAATCACTTTCAGCATCAACATTTCTGGTGGGCATTTTTATTATATTTTTTCTAACATTTTAAAAATCCTCTTCATGTATATTTTTCATTTTATTCATAGAACTGGAACTTCACATGGGCGTGGTTCTCATCATGATCATTTTTATTTCTGCATTCTCAATACATTCATAGTTCATAACACATAGTAAGACTTGAAAATTGTTGTTTTATATATATTTGCATTATATATATGTAAATTAATAATTAAGGATATCCACTTATTTATTTATTTTTTTAAAATTTTCCCTATTAAGTTTCTTGGTACATTTTAGGTATAAAATACATTTACATACATCATTGGGATCTTGTACCATTACATGAATATCTTGGTTCTTTTTTTTTTCCCTTTCCCCTGCCCCTCCTTCACTCCCTCCATGCTTCCCTATTTGCAAAGACTTTGTTTCCATTTTTTTCCTTTCCTCATGTTTTTTCCCTTCTTTCCTTTTCCCTACCTCTCCAACTTCGCCTGATTCTTTAGATCTTCACTTCCTATTACACAATATCAATTATACATTTTTTAAATTAAAATATCAAGACCTAGGAGACATTACTGCAGATTTTACAGAATTTCAAAGGATATAGAAAGCATATTTCAAAAATCTGTTTTGAAATAAATTGGACAACTTCAAAGAAGTACCTTGGAAGACAAATTAATGAAACCAACTCTGGAGGAAATATAAAATTTGAATAGCACCTATTAAACAAGGTATATTCCTAGCTTGAAAACCTACCTATATGACAACAACAGGCTTGTAAAAATTTTTGTTTGTTTGTTTTGGTACCAGGGATCAAAGTCAGGACCTTGCACTTGAGAGGCAGGCACTGAAACCACTGAGCTAAATCTCCGGTCCTAGGCTTGTACACATTTTAACTGATAAATTATACCAAACATTTAAAGCAGAAAAAAAAAAAAAAGAAACACTTCTCTCCTCATTTTAGGAAATCAACATTGTGCTAATCCTAAAACTGGATAAAGATAATAGAAGAAAAAGTATGAACACAGAGAGAAATTTGTTTAACAAAACAAACTATTAGAATTCTGTCAAATCTGGCAGTATGTAGAAAGTGGTTTTGTTATAGGGATGGCAGTGTGGTTCAGCATTGGAAGATCCACCCCCAAAAGTTATCATTTTAACAGAGGAAAGGAAAAGACATATGATCCTGCCACTAGTTGGAGAAAAAGTATTGGACTAAATTCTACAGCTGTTCATTGTGAAAGCTATCAGGAGACCAGAAGTAGAACAGAACCTTCTCAACAGATTAAAGACATATACTCCATCCTTCCAGTGAGAATGCCTTATATGAATGGAGAAAATACAATGCTTTCTCCTTAAGGTGGGGAACAAGGGCAGATATGCTTACTCTTTATCTTTCCATTAAACTTTGAAATCTAGGCCTTCCAAAAAATATTCTGGCAATAAAATGACACAATTAAAATAGGACTGGCAAGGTAGAAGTAAAATCTTTATATGGAGATGAAATGATCATCTACAGAGAATATACTAAGAAATCTCTAGGAGCCCCTAGAACTTGTATTTGAATTTAACAGGATTAGAAAACACAAGGTATATATAAAAATTCAGGTCTATGTATCCTTGCTATAAATGAAGAATTGGATATTGAAATTTAAAAGTTATGTAGGAGTACAAACTACCTAGAAGAGTTAAAAAACAACAAAAAAAACCAAACAACAATAAAAACAGTGTTGGGCTTGCTGGTTTCTATTTCAGAGCTTTGCTACCTTTTGCCTGCCAGGAACTGTTTCTTCTCTGCAATGCCCCTCTGCCATGCTACCCTGCCTTGGAGCCAGTCAAGTATGAACTGAAACCTCTACAAACTGCTACTGAGTGATGCTCAGCTGGTCCCAACACCCAGAAGGAAGCTTCCCTGCAGCCATCCCAGGCTCCTAGGGCCCAGAAGGTGAGCCGGTCCCAGCACCCGGAAGGAAGCTCCCCACTTCCATCCCAGGCTCCTAGGGCACTGAATCTCGGCTGCTCCCAGCACCAAAAAGGAAGCTCCCCTGCTGCCATCCCAAGCTCCTAGGGCACAGACGGTGAGCTGCATGGGCGCCAGAAGCAACACCCCACCCCCTGGGGAAATGAGAAGACACATAAACAAGCCTCAAAAACAGATTTTCAGATCACCTACAACAACCCCAGAGGGAAACGAAATGGAACACTCTGATACTCAACCATCTGGACTCTCTGAACTGGCAACAAAAGAGGATCAGGGAAAAATGAAATCAGAATTAATGATTCAGATAACAGCAAAGATTTTGCTCATAGTGCAAGACATGATTAATAAATCTAAAGAGGACACAGACAAAAAAAATAGAGGATCTGAGTAACATGATGGAATCCCAACACAGGAAACAAATGGAATCCATAAAACAGGTCCAGACAGATTTCAAAGAGATTAAAAAGACCATCAAAAGTCTGCACAGCAGAATGAACCAATGTGAGGATAGAATTTCACTTATAGAAGATAAGATTGCAATTAGTGAGGAAGAAACGAAAAATTGCTTTAAAATTGTAAGGGAACATGAGAAATCAATCCAGCAGCTGCTAGACAATGCAAAGAAGAATAACATAAGACTGATTGGAGTCAATGAAGAAAGAGGAGAGAGTGCAGATGACATAAAAAAAACTCTTCACAGAAGTGATGGCAGAAAACTTCCCAAGGAGGGGAAAAGAACTTGACATACAGATAAGTGAGGCATAAAGGACTCCAGACAACTTTAATAAAAAAAATCTACAAATAGGCATATAATAGTTAGGATTCCAAAAATCCAACAGAAGAATAAAATTCTACAAGCAGTTAGAGAAAAGAAACAAATCACATACAAAGGAAAGTCCATCAGAATCACAGCACACTTCTCAATGAAAACCCTCAAGGCAAGAAGAGCTTGGAGTGATGTATTTCAATTCATCAAGGAAAACAGCCTCCAATCCAGATTGATGTACCCTGCAAAACTATCTTCCAAAATTGATGGAGAAATAAGATACTTTCATGATAAAGAGCACCTCAGGAACTTCATGAATACCAAACCAGCACTCCAAAAAATTTTAGACAATACCCTTGGAAAAGATAATGAGGATCACAACTCCAGGAAACTCAGCAGAATAAATCCATTGGGCGTGACAAATTAAAAGCAAAGGAGGAGAATCCAACAAAAAGAAAAAGTCATGACAAGGCTTTTAAAACTTTTGACTTCATCTCCCTAATGAGTGTATAATTCAATCTTATTATTGTACTGATTAGTATTTTTCTGATTCTAGAATTGCACACCATTGCTTGTGCTATATTGGCTATTTATCATCTTCTTATGTCTACATTTTAATTGGGTTGTCTATAAATGAGTTCTAAGAATTCTTTATATATTCTGGTCATAGGTTACATGCATTGTAAATATGGTCTAAGGACTACTTTTCATTTTAATGATGTCATTTAATGTTCTAAATTTTGATGGAATCTCATTTTTTTTTATTTTATACATCATTTTTTTTTATCCTAGGTAGTTCTTGCCTACCCTGAAGTCATAAATGTTTTCCCTTATAACTTCTTCTTGAAGTTTTATATTTTTAGGCTTTCTTATTTAGGTTCATAGATCCCTTCAAGTTACTTTCATGTATGGAAAAAAAGAGTTGGGGTTAATTTTTTATATACGGATACCAGGTGTTCTAGTGCCATTTGCTGAAGACAATATCTCTTCCTTGGCTCTTGAATTGAGTTTATATTCTATAAAATGCTAATATTAAATAATCTTTCAAAACTCAGTGGACCATATATGTGTGGTTCTATTCCTAGATTCTCTGTTTTATTCAAATCATCTATATGTCTTTCCTTACACCAACACTGCCTTGATAATTGTAGCTTTAGAAGAAGTCTTAAAATTGGCTGCTAAACGTCTTCCAATACTGTTTTTGTTTTTGGCTTTTCTGAGTCCTTTCTACTCCTACATAACTTTCAAATTTCAATATCCAATTCTTCATTTATAGCAAGTATACACAGACCTGAATTTTTATATATACCCTGTGTTTTCTAATCCCGCTAAATTCAAGTACAAGTTCTAGGGGCTACTAGAGATTTCTTAGCAATTTCTAGGTAGATGATCATTTCATCTACATATAAAGATTTTTGCTTCTGTCATGCCAATCCTATCCTAGTTGTGTCATTTTATTGCCAGACTATTTTGGTTTAGACCTATGTTTCAAAGTCTAATGGACAGATGAAGAGTAGGCATATATGCCCTTGTTCCCCACTTTAAGTGGAAAGCATTGTATCGTCTCCATTTATAGAAGGAGTTTTTGTTGGAAGTATGGAGTACACGTCTTTTATCTGTTGAGAAGGTTCTGTTCTACTTCTAGTCTCCTGATAGCTTTTACCATGAACAGCTATAGGATTTAATCCAATACTCTTTCTCCAACTAGTGACAGGATCATATGGCTTTTTCCTTTCCTCTGTTTAAATGATGACTTTTGGGATCTTCCAATGCTGAACCAACACTGCCATCTCTATAGCAAAACCACTTTCTATATTCTGCCAGATCTGACTTCTAATAGTTTGTTTTGTTAAACAAATTTCTATCTATGTTCACACTTTTTTCTTCTATTATCTTTATCCAGTTTTAGGATTAGCACAATGTTGATTTCCTAAAATGAGAGGAGAAGTGTTCCTTCTTTTTTCTGCTTTGTTTGATATAATTTATCAGTTAAAATGTTTATGAGCCTGCTGTTGTCATATAGATAGGTTTTCAAGCTAGGACTATACTTTCTTTAATAGGTGCTATTCAAATTTTACATTTCCTCCAGAGTTAGTTTCATTAATTTGTCTTCTAAGTTACTTCTTAGAAGTCAAATTTATTTCAAAAAAGATTTTTGTAATGTGCTTTCTATATCCTTTTAAATTCTGTAAAATCTGTGGTAATGTCTCCTAGATCTAAATATTGTAATTTAAAAAAAATGTATAACTGATATTGTGTAACAGGAAGAAAAGGTATAAAAGAATAGGGGAATTGGAAGGGGTAGGGGAAGGGAAAAATGGGAAAGGAAAAAATATGAGAAGAGGAAAAAAAATGGAAACAAGGTCTTTGCAAATAGGGAAGGGTGGAGGGGGTGAAGGGAGGGCAAGGGAAGGGGAAAAAATAAGAACCAAGAGACTCATGTAATGGTACAAGATTCCAATGATGAATGTAACTGTACTGTATACTTAAAATGTACCAATAAAGTTAATGAGGGGGGCAAATAAAACAAACAAACGAACAAAAACAGTGTTGGAAGACATTTAGTACCTAATTTTAAGATTTCTTCTAAAGCTACACTAATCAAGGCAGTGTTGGTGTAAAGAAGGACACATAGATCATTTGAATAAAACAGAAAATCAAGAAATAGAACCATGCATATATGGTCCACTGAGTTTTGAAAGATTATTTAACATTAGCATTTTATAGAATATAAACTCAATTCAAGAGCCAAGGAAGAGATAGTGTTTCCAGCAAATGGCACTAGAACACCTGGTATCCATATATAAAATATTAACCTCAACCCTTTATTTCCACACATAAAAATAACTTGAAGGGATCTATGAACCTAAATATGAAAGCATAAAAGTATAAAACTTTAAGAAGAAATTATAAGGGAAAACATTTATGACTTCAGGGTAGGCAAGAACGACCTAGGATAAAAAAACATGATGTATAAAAGAAAAAAATTGATAAATGAGATTCTATCAAAATTTAGATCTTTAAATGACATTATTAAAATGAAAAGTAGTCCTTAAACAGACCATATTTTCAATGCATATAACCTATGACCAGAATATATGAAGAACTCTTACAGCTCATTAATAGACACCCCAATTAAAAAGTAGACACAAGAAGATGATAAATAGCCTGTGCAGCACAAGGAAAGATGTGCAACTCTAGAATCAAAAAAATAGTAATCGATACAATAACAAGATTGAATTATACATTCCTTAGGGAGATTAAGTCAAAAGTTTTAAAAGCCTTGTCATGACATTTTCTTTTTGTTGAATTCTTCCCCTTTGCATTTAATTTGTCTTGCCCAATGGATTCATTCTGCTGGGCTTCCTAGGGTTGTGATCCTGGTTGTCTTTTCCTAGGATACTGTCTAAAATTTTTTGGAGTGATGGTTTGGTATTCATGAAGTTCCTGAGGTGCTCTTTATCATGAAAGTATCTTATTTCTCCATCAATTTTGAAAGATAGTTTTGCAGGGTACATCAATCTGGGTTGGAGACTGTTTTCCTTGAGGGCTTGAAATGCATCACTCCAAGTTCTTCTTGCCTTGAGGGTTTTCATTGAGAAGTGTGCTGTGATTCTGATGGACTTTCCTTTGTATGTGATTTGTTTCTTTTCTCTCACTTCTTGTAAAATTTTGTTCTTCTGTTAGATTTCTGGAATCCTATTATATGCCTATGGGTAGATTTTTTTGATCAAGCCTTCCTGAAGTCCTATATGTCTCACTTATCTGTATGTCAAGTTCTTTTCCCCTCCTTGGGCAGTTTTCTGCCATCACTTCTGTGAACAGTTTTTTTTATGCCATCCGCAATCTCTCCTCTTTCTTCATTGACTCCAATCAGTCTTATGTTATTCTTCTTTGCATTGTCTAGCAGCTGCTGGATTGATTTCTCATGTTCCCTTACAATTTTAAAGCAATTTTTCTTTTCCTCCTCACTAATTGCAATCTTATCTTCTATATCTGAAATTTTCTCCTCACATTGGTTCATTCTGCTGTGCAGACTTTTGATGGACTTTTTAATCTCTTTGAAATCTGTCTGGACCTGTTTTATGGATTCCATTTGTTTCCTGTGTTGGGATTCCATCATGTTCCTCAAATCCTCTATTTTTTTTAATCTGTGTCCTCTCTAGATTTATTAATCATGTCTTGCACTATGAGCAAAATCTTTGCTGTTATCTGAATAATTAATTCTGATTTCATTTTTCCCAGATCCTCTTTTGTTGCCAGTTCAAAAGTCCAGGTGATTGAGTATCAGAGTGTTCCATCTTATTTCCCTTTGGGGTTGCTCTAGGTGATCCATAAGTCTGTGTTTGAGGCTTGTTTATGTGTCTTCTCATTTAGAAGGGAGGGTAATTCTGTCGCCTGGGTGGCTCACCTTCTCTGCCATAGGAGTGTGGATTGCTGGCAGGGGAGCTTCCTTCCTGATGCTGGGACTGGCTCAGCTTCTGTGCCCTAGGAATGTGGAATGGCGGCCTAAACTCTGACCAGTAATTTCAGTGCAAAACCTCCAAAATGATATAGAGGGAAGAGATGTAACTCCCAAACCTACTAGATATCTGAAACACAAGATTGTGTTCTCTAAATTTGAAGAATGAATTCTAGGAACTACAGAGGTTAAGTGTAGGAAAAATTTATTGACAGAAAGAAAGCTTCTGCCTAAGAGAGACAGAAGGGTGACTGGAAAGTGGGTTGCCCTAAGGATATCCATTTTAAAAATGAAAATACATATATGATTTATATTTTGAACACAATAATCTCCAAATGTTTTTATATAGATACAATACTACATTTTTGTCCTAAGTCAATTGATTTTTTATAATCAGATTCATTTAATCATTTCAGGCTCAATCTGTATATATTGTTGGTACAGATGTGAACATATCATTTCAATTTTCTAATGTATCATGATATCCATTCCATATTTATCATAATTAGATAAGATTTATTTTAATTTGAAGCATAGTTTTGACATTTTAGTTGACATATTTTTGAAAATTTGAAGGGTTCAATATATAGCGCAATTGCAAGTTTTATGTTCTCTCTGTTATTTTTAGTGGGAATGATCCATTTATGTTAGATCTTTTCCATGTTTTTGCAGAAATACTTTCTATTCACTTATTTCATCTATTCTTAATAAAAAATGTATTTTTTTCCTACTGTATTATCTGCTTTTGAGTGTGCTTAATGTGTTTCCATCCTCTTTCATCTTTGTCCCTAAAATTCATGGTGCATATAAAGCAAGATTACTGAGGTGCTGTCTATGAAATCACTACAGTATACACTACAAAACCAGAGACACCATGCCAGAAATGTCCCTGTGACAAATATGTTAAGATAATTTGGAAAGTTTGTCTTATGTTTCTATGCAAAGAATAAGACAGCTTTTTCTAGCCTCTTCACCTCAGGAGTGATATTCAGTCTTTGATCAGGACAGGAGAAAGGCAGTGTGTGTGTACCTGTGTGCATGTGTGTGCTTGTGTTTGTGCTTGTGTGTATGTGAGTTCATGCATGTATCCATGCATAAGGAGGGTGAATATCAGCATAACCTACATCATCTATTTGACAAAAATTTACTGAGAATATTCTCATATTTATTGAGCAAACTTGTCAGGCTTTTCCCAATGCAGAAGACATACCTTAGAATAAGAAAAAGTTTCTTCTGCCATGAAGTTTAAATTCTTGAAAGGTAGGACATAAAGACATGTAAAGGACAGGTGAACAAATCATATAAAAGAGGATTGTTATCAAGGGTGATGGTGACGGAGACAAAGCAGAATTACTTGTCTTTGGATGGGTATCTAGGAAGAGTTTACTGAACAGGGAATATTGGAGTTGTACCTGAAATGTGAGGAAGAAGCCAGACACATGAAACTGAGCTGGATTAAAGGGCACTCTGAGTGTAAGGAAAGGTAAAGTGGATAGACATAATGTTTGGTAAATTTTATTTTTCTTATGAATTAAAAAGAATTTCAGCATAATTTGTGTGGGTAGAACACAGTGAAGAGAAAAAAGATTCAGCCTATAGATTCTTAGCAGTTACAATAAGGGATTCAAGTTTCATTGTGAGTGGATCTAGCAGTATTTGAGAAAATTTAATATATGGAAATTTAATGTGAATAATAAAAGAAAAATAGAGAAATAAAAAGGCAGAATTTGTGTATTGGACAGGATGAAGGTTTTGATGATCTCAAAATAATGTCACAATGGCTCATTGCTGTCACACTTAACACCAATGGGGAATTCGGTGGTTAGTGTTCAAATTCTAGGGTTTTCTTTCACAGCTTCCTAAATTTTTTTCTTCATACATTTAGCCTTAATATAATATTGTATCACAACCTAATAAAACTGAAACCATATCTTTAGACTGATTTAAACATTCAAGATGTCTCAGAATAAGGTCAGGCATGGATCATATCTGGGCAACTATCCTTATAATGACCAAGTATCGTAAACAGAGGAGACTTTAAGTAGCACAAATATAATATATTTCTCCAAAATTTGAATGTTAGGAAATCTAAGCATGAGGCATAAGCAGATTTAATGTGTGGTGGAGCCCCTTTCCTCTCACCTTGGCTTGGTCTTCTGTTAGCATATGGTAAAAGGAGCAGGCCAGGGCATTAGAGCCTTTCATAAAGACACTAGTTTCATGTGTGAAAACTCCACCCTTAAGGGGCATAACGACCTCTCCAAATCCATGTCCTAATATGAAAATGTTGAAGGATAGTATGAAACATATGAACTCAGGGAGAACACAAACATTTAAAACATTAAAAATAGTATAGTCTAATAAATTTGTACTGTAAGGTTTGCCAATAAACCCTTACAATACAATATTACAACCACTAAGAAACTTATAACATGTTAGGAAATGCTCATGAACTAAATGATGAATAATAGTGAAATGAAAACAAAAACTTAATGTCAAATTCTGCTCTGTATATTATGAGCTGATGGATCTGTAAATTACTTTGTTTATTGTTTTTTTTGTGTGTGCTGGGGATCGGAACATGGGACCTTGTGCTTCTGAGGAAGGCAGAGAACCACTGAGCTAACTCCCCAGCCCCTGTAAATTACTTTGTTACTGATTCAGTTTTAGATTGTATAACAGCTGTTTCCTTAAAGTACACTCTATATAAATATATTATATATTTATATTGTGTATTTAACTTATAATATAGAAAATACATACATATTATATATATGTATGTATGTGTGTGTATATATATATATATATATATATATATATATATATATATAGTCCATGCAAAAATTTATCTCAAGATTAGCTACTTAACCCAAACAAACAAACAAAACTTTGGTACTAAATATTTCTATCTTGAAAGGAGTTAAAAGATAATGCTCAATGACTTCCTGGTTTTAAATGTTGGGTATTGAGGGCTTGTGAAGTGAAAAATATGATGCCAAAGTCATGAAAATACTTTTAGAAGTGACAAGACTAAAGCTAAGTCCTTTTATGTGTCAAATGCATCATCTTCTTTTTAATTTTTTATTAGTATATGTTTGCAGTACATAATCATTGCATTTATCATGGGGAGTTGGTACATGTATACTTTAATTTGATTTTTTTTTCGTTCCCTAACCCTCCTATTCCTCCCTCCTCCTTCCAATTCTTGGCTCCTTTCCCATTGGCAAAAGCTCTATGTTTAAATTTTTCCTTCTTCAACTCCTTTTTTCCAATCCCCTTTCCCTCTATATCTTCCTCTTCCCTTCATCTCTTGTCCCTCCATGCATTTGAAAAGTTCTTTCCTACCTCCTATTTATGTCTCTTCTATTTTACTCTCTCACCCATGAGAGAATCCATTTTGTATTTAAGCTTGTGCATCTAACTTTTCTCACTTAATATTGTCTGCAGGTGAATCCATTTACCTGTGAAGGTCTCAAGTTTATCTTCCTTTATGACAGTGTCGTACTCTATTGTATGAATACCACATTTTCTTGATCCATTCATTTGTTGATGTGCATATAGGCTGCTTCTAAGATTTAGCTATTAAAAAGTGTGCTGCTATTAACATGGGTGTACTTATATCCCTGTAACATGATTACTTTAAGTCTTTCAAGAAGATACCTAGAATAAAGTTAGGTCTTTTAATTTTTTCAGAGAAAGTTTTATGTTTAAGATGCCAAAAACAAAGAAAGCATGAAAACATGATGTTATGAAAGCAAAGAGTGAGGAGAGAGAGAGAGGGAGAGGAGAGAGAGAGAGAGAGAGAGAGAGAGAGAGAGAGAGAGAGAGAGAGAGACCCATATTTGTATAGTCTAATAAGTTGCTAAGCAAATCTATGAAGTGCAAGGTTAAATGTGTAGACTTTATCTAAATGGATGAACACTAGCAACTCAGATTCCTAGAACAAATATAAAATCATTTTTTCTGGTGGCATTTATTGTTATATATAATGATTATCAGGTGTGTAAAAAATTTTATCTCAGATAATGATAGTTCTTGACCATTTGTCAAAACTATGCTAGCACTTAGACTTTATATGTCCCTTTCTCTAATCTGTAATGCTTTCTCCTTTATATTTTGTTTTATACATTGTTAAACCCCTAAAAACAATGTAGCATGTGCACATTTAGAAAGGACATGTGGTGTTAAGAATGTAGTAAGGAAGGGACCCCCAAAGAATAACTGTCAACCCTTTATGACCCCAACTTCAATAGCTTCAATAATATTCCTACTGGCAGCAAAGAAATCTCATTTATACAGGCTTCCCTGGAGACAATATCTCCAATCAATTTGATTACTTTTTCATGCCATATATCATGCAGAATTATTAACAGGAAATCTACTATTTACTCATTCCCATGGCCTACTTCTTGGTAACTTCATTACTCTGCCCTTAATTTTCAAGTAAATAACCTATTAAAGATTAATCAGAACAAAGAATAATTTGGAATTTAGAGGTGAAATGAAAGTAAAATGTTACAGACTACTTTATAAGAAACTGTGTCTTGGAATAGGTTTAAATTTCAGACCCTCGTAGGAGGAAAGAATTAAGAAAGATTTCCTTTAGATATTTAATATTTCAATAGAAATGAATCTCAGATTCAAATATGGAGTCCAGGGCAACATTTCATCAGTGGACTCAACAAAATTTTTTCCACCACTTTTGCCCATAACATTTATAAGATGAAACAGCATGGGGAAAAATATGGTGTGTGTGTGTGTGTGTGTGTGTGTGTGTGTGTGTGTGTGTGTTCTATAGTTAATAAAATATTGAGTAAAATATGTATTCTTCTCTTCACAAACATCTTCAAAGAGCTTGAAAGATCAAGTTTATGTTTAGAATTCTCAAAGTCCTTTGTGGATCATAGAAAGAGAGCTAGCACTGGGCTCCTCAGTCTAGTGATTTTCTTTTATTGCATCTTTTATTGCATCTATCTCTGCAAGGGGCATGAGATGTACATGGGAGCTCACATATTCTACACATAGTCCCGTTCTGACTGTCAGATGTAATCTTCCTAATTGTGTTCTTTTAAATCGACACTTTTCCTTGAAAATGCCCATAATTTTCTATAACATGCATAGTCCCATTGTAATGTTCTGCTATTTCCAAATAAATAGCATTATACTGAAGAAAAGCTTTCTCATTTTTTTTTCCAGGTTGACACTTTCATTACCAATATGCAGATGTTTTTGTTATTCTTAAATCTCAAAACACAGTTTTGAGAATGAAAAAAAAAGTGAAGAGAATGAAACCAGGGACTGGAAGAACCTAAGAACTACTCAAAATCATTTAACTACCAAATTGCAGATTAATTTCTCAAGTTTAGATATTTGTGAATGGATTTCCTTAATGTTATAAATTTTGATAAATTCTGATAAAATTACTTGAACGGTGCTTTTAATTTTCTTATTAACTACAGACTCTAACAGAAAATATTTACAAAGTTGGATGTAGGGACTTTGAGAGGTCAGTAAGTAACAACCCACTTCTCTACCCAAATTCTACCTCTACTAAAAACTAACACTGATATTTAAGAATGTGATTTAGGATCTCAAGATGATTGAAGTTGTTAGTACTGAAGCAAACAATTAATGAGGCAATGATTCATTTATTACTCCAGAATTACCCCACAGAATATCTCTGTAATAAGACTCACAACTTGAAGGAGCAGGGAGCATCTTCGTTATTTAAGCACATTATTCTTTAGGAGCCTGATATAACTGGAATGGATATTTCTGACATTTAGTATTTCTAATACTTAATATAAATATTAATAATAATCTAATAATCTAAATATTCTAAATATTTCTAATATTTCTAAGGAAAATATTCATGGATTTTATTTGATTCTTCATAGCAGCTAAAGTAATGCAGAGACTTTAATATATGTGCAATAAATATTCACTCATTGCTAAAAATGTAAGAAGAGACAGAAGAGAAGGAAAAGCTCTTGGCAAGGTTTAAGGCCTTCCATTCCTTGAATGACAGGAAGCAAAGACATTAAGATTCTTGACTCAAGGGGTTGGCAGGGCCATGCATGCTTTGAAATCTTTCTCTCTTCAGGCTTCTGGTAGACCCGAGGGTTCTTTGACCTATGATGGCAGAACTTCAGTCCTTGCCTCCGGCTTTACATGGTCACATTCTGCCAGTGCCTCTGTCTGTATGTCCATCTACCAATCTGTAGCTCTATTCTTTCCTCTTGTGAAAAATTGCAATCATGTTAGATGAGCACCCACAGTTCTATGATCTTGCTTTATATTGATTAGAACAAAAAGACCTTAGGGCCGGGGATTTAGTTTAGCGGTTTCTCCGCCTGCTGCGCAAGCGCAAGGACTGGACTTCAATCCCCGGTACCAAAGAAAAAAAAAAAAAATCGGCCAAGGATTTAGCTCAGTGGTTCTGGCCCCTGCCTCACAAGCGCAAGGTCTCGAATTCGATCCCCGGTACCAAAAAAAAAAAAAAAAAAAAAAGTTGTACTTATTTCCAAATAATATGATATTCGGAGTTTCGGAGTACTGGGGATTAGGACATCCGTATATCTTTTAAAGGGACAGTTCAAGTTGCAAAAACATAGTTCTTTTATTTTAAATTCCCAAGTGGCACACCTAAAATTCTTAAATTTGTGATATTAAGGAAATCAAGCTTTTGATCTATTTCTTTCTCAGTCTAAAAGAGGGCTTAGACATACCCTCAGATTTCATATTATTTTCAAAGGAACTGGATTAAAAATCTTTTTTTGATTTAGTAAAAAAAAAATACTTATTTTGATGTTTTTAAACTGAGGAATTAAACTATTTATAGAGGTGACTCTAGAAGATAGAAGCAACTGAATAATAGCCTCTCATTGTGATGAAAGCCAGAACAACTACAACTACTTTGGTATACTCGAAACTTACTGATTCAGATTCAAAAGAATACTGCATTGAAAAAGATTTAATGGGCCATGAGAACATAAAAGTAATGTATTGTTTTATAATCCATTTGAGCATTCTTAGAAGAAAGGCTCTTCGTGCTCGGTGAGTAGTTTATGGGTCTTGGAGGTCCCAGTAAATGTTTGTGTTGATTTCTGTTCTTTTGGAGGCAGCTGCTTTCATTAGGAAAGGAGTTTGGTTTTGAGGTGACAGATACTATGACATAAAATCAGGTTTTCTTCCCATTTTAAAATGTACTTCTACACTTTGCAGCCAAAAATTTTCAAAGAAATATTATCATATAAAAATGCTGCACTGCTGCACGTATTTATTCATTCAATAAGTATTTATAGACTGTCTAAATGTGCCAAAACTTTAGCTAAAAATTAAATGTGGCAATACATTTAAAAATGCTGCAGTAACATGAATATTTAACTCTATGTTGAAAAGTCTTACTTCAAATAGAGTGTTACTATTGGCAACCTGAACCTTGGAGTAACAAGGCCTGCCATATGAATCCCTGAGGTGGCACTTGCCAGTTATCTACAATTATGTAATGTTTTAAAGTCTCAATTGGATTAAAAGTGAAAATCATAATTAACAATATTGATTTCTGTTAACATTCTTATCTTAAAATACTTAGAAAATTCTATCATATGCAATATTTGTCAACTGTTGCTATGCTTATTTAATTTTAGTTATTAAATCATTTAAAAATAACATCTAAAATTCTTAAAAGATAAAGATAGAAAGATAGATGCTTTTCTAAGATGACTATAACAATTTCAACAAACTTGAGGGCCTTAAAACAAAAAAATATATATTCTCAGAATTCTGGGGTCTAGAAATTTAACACCAAGGTGTCTGTAGGTCCATGTTCCTTGCAAAGACTAGAGAGGAAAATCTTCCTTTGCTTTTTCTAGCTTCTGATGAATGCTGGCACTTCTTGGTATTGACTCACCTGCACCATTCCAGTCTCCCCCTTCACTTTCACCTGGTATCCTCCCTCAGGGTCAGGGGCTGTGTCTTCTTAAAAGCACACCAGTAACACTGGATTTGGGGCCCAGCCTAATCCAATGAAGCATCATCTTAACAAATTTTATCTAAAGACTAATTTCCAATTAATGCCATGTACCTGGGTTCTGGATAGTGAAGAATGGTGGAGACAGGGATTACTAAGCCATAAATACGTGAGTGGATACAAGCCCATATATATTGTCATTGTTAAACATAAAAAATAAATTATAAATTCTAATTCCCAAAGCACTAGAATTGAGTAACTCTGTGTAACTAAGACTGTGTAAAATGATTTCATGAGCCACAGTTGAAAATTTAATTCTTTCGTCCTCTAATTTACTATGTGACTGCTACTATTTCCGAGCAGCTCAGAGTGACCTGAATGAACAGGATATCAAATGTTCTCAGGCTAGGCAAATATCTGACCTGACACACTGAAAAGACATCCCAGAATCAATAAAATGTATGAAATAAGAGAGAGATTACACTGAAAGAGACTTAGCAGTATACTCCACATCACTTCTCCCCCTGACTAAATACATCTTAAGATATCTGTAATTATAATCTTTCAAGGTCCAGATTAGGATATGACAATACCTTCTTTTATATGAAGTGGGAAATAGTGAAACAGAATGATTTGATGCAATAGTCTCCAAAGTTGGGGTTCAGAAGAAAATATTTTAAAATCTGTTAGTCATGCTTATACAGTTATGTTTTTATTATTTCATGATTTCTATTAGGACAGAAACACATATGTTATACATCATATACAGACAAAATGTATTATATACACATACATACACACAGTTACATAGTGTCATAACTATTTTTAAATTGAAAAATAAAATTATATATATATTTATCGATTACATGTATTTTGAAATGTGTTTATAGACCTAATATTTTTATACAGATGCACGCTAAACACATGGAAACTGTTGCTTTAGAATATGGTTTTGAATTAATCTATTCTTTTTTATCTTTACTTTTGTTTTATGACACAGGATCTCCCTAGGTAGTGCAGGCAGGCCTTGATTTCACTCTGTAGCCTAGGAAGGCCTGAAATTCACAGCCATCCTCATGCCTGGTGCTGGGGTAATAGGCATGTACCACTATGCCTGGCTGTTTTTGTCTGTTTATGTGCTTCTAAACTTATTCTTTTACCATTTATTTAGTGCATGAATACACCAGACTGTAATATAGGTATAAAAATATCATACAAACAGAACAACATATTTATATCATTTACCTTTTAAGGAAAGATAGAGCTAAATACCAAATATTTATGTAGCCATAGCAAGCTATAATACATGCTAAGTATAAAAGAGAAGCAGAGAACATAAAGCTATGATGCTTTAAAATTAAACAATGCATAATGTGGACTTCATCAAAATTGAACACTTCTGGCCTGTGAAAGCTATTAAGATAATTAAAAGACAAGATGAAACACTATCATTTGCACAACATTACATTAAAAGCATACAAAATAGTAAAAGTCCAATCTTAAAAATATTTTCCATCTGTGGTTGGTTGAAGTTGCACCTGTGGAATCTGCTGATATGATGGACCATTCTATATGTACACGTGTGACTTAGTATATGCACATACATCTCATTATTCTATCAACAGAAAGAAACTAGAAGTTATGATACCATATTAACAATGAGTACAGCTAGCTCTCAGATCTTAATATCTGATAGCATTGTCCACTAGAAGGAATGAAGCAGAACTCTTACAGAACTGAGGCAGGAAATATACTGGGTGGTTCTGAAACACTTTCATCCATAGATAAGATCATAAATTGATGGCTTTATTGCTAGATGATCGAAACAGAAGGTGCAGGTGAGTTGAAGAAATAAGATCATGGGGGCATGAACTCAGCATCTTTCTCCTTGGTTCATTATCTTATTGTTTCTTAGCTGCCATGAGGTGAGCAGCTTTTTTCTGCCACAATCTTCCAACATAATATTCTACTTCAACAGAGGCCCAAAACACTGATGCCAGTAGACCATGGAGCCAACCTTCTGAAAACGTAAGCCAAAAATCAATCTTTTCCCCTTGAAATAGTTACTGTCAGGTATTTTGTCACAAAGATGGAAAGGTGACTAACAGGACTAGTAATTCCCATAGATACAAAGAGGCAAGACACAGAACACAGACTCAGATGCAGGTAGGTGAGTTAAGTGATAAAGGCAGCATGTGAGACACCTTTTCTAATTGCCCATATTTATTGCAAGAGGTAAGAATCACGATCAATATCCATAAACAGAAAAGTTGGAGATTGGAGGTGACTTTGGATGCTTGAAGAGTAAATAGAATTTTTTACTAATCATTACTGTAGTATAGAAGAACGAATTAATTAAGGAAATTGAGTAACATTGTCAGGAATTATAGAAGGAAAACTTGATAGCATTGATAAGGACATAAAGAAGGAAAAGATATTTAGAGATGATGTAGTCCAAACTCAGGGATCTTACTCATATATATAGGTTTCATGACCAGTTGGGGAAATTACTAGTTGTATAGTTAAAGTCTTTAATCTTGCTAATCCTCAACTTTATTGTTTATAGAGTAAGGATAATAATTGTACTTACTTTGGAGTAAAAATAACCCTCAAAATGATGAGTATAAAATTTGTGGGACCTAATATTATTGTAAGAAATGTATCTATAATGTGGTCTATATGCCCATTAACAGACAAATAAATAAAGAAAATATGGTATTACACCGTGTAGTACTACTGTTCTACAAAGAACAAACTTGAGTTATTTGTAGGAAAATGGATGCAGCTTGAGACTACATTGATAAGTGAAATAAATCAGACCTACAAGCTAAATTGCACATGTTTTTCTCTTATACGAGAAACCCAAAGTATAAATAATAGGAAATAATGAGTTAGATCTTCTGCAAATGGGTGGAGGGAGCTGAAGGGAAGCAGTTGAAAAAGAATAAAAATAGCTTATGTACAAGTGCCAATCACTCATAAAGAGTATAATCATTATGTACTGCAAATACATACTAATATACATTTTAAAAAGTTGGAAGAGAAGAAATATGTGTAATAAATAATAAAAATCAGTTAAACTCCATATAACTATATTAAGTTAATAAATAAACACATTTATTTAGAAATTTGGTTAAACTCCATACTATTATAGCAAAAAGTGTTCTCTGAGGGCTGGGGATTTAGCTCAGTGGTTTCGCCACCTGCTGCGCAAGTGCAAGGACACGAGTTCGATCTCCAGGACCAAAAAAAAAGAAAAAAAATGTTCTTTGCTTTATTAGTTGTGATTATTATTCCCAAAAGGTAAAAGTATTGATACGTGAAACCAGACAACAAAACCCTTATAAGACATTAGCTGAGCAGCTAGGAAGCTGCTTTCTTCCCATTGCTCCTTCCCCTGCCTCAATCCTGCTCCTGTTAGAGTCCCCATGCTTACAAATTTCTGGTTTGTGACCTCTATTAGGATGGCTAAAACTACAAAATTTTATCTCATTAGATTTTCTCGCACTGAGTATTTATGATAGCTGGTGACCATGGGATGGTTCGCCCCCGCTTGTACTCTCTCTGGATTGTTGAATCATTCAGCATTCCCTGGATGTAAAGCCACCTATATAATTGGTGGGGCCTAGGGCAAAATGAAATGTTCAGAATGCAGAAATATACTCCTATTAAATATAAAAATATAAAAAAATTCCCGTTTCTTTGTGAATTCTCTCTAATTGCTATGATACATTCTATTGTCTTTTTAATGTCTTGGTAAGTGAAAGAAAAATTAAAGTTTTGTATAAATTTTACTATTTATATATATTTACATTCTGTTGTCTCATTAAATAATGTAAAAGTCATCTGGACAATTATTATACTCATAAAATTAAAAGTGAAACTCATTTTCTTTTAATTAAAGATCAATATTGAAAAAGTGTGTTTAAATATAAGAAGGCATAAGGACATTTGTTTGACATTCCAAAATGAAAATAATCAGCGAATTACTGATCACTGATAACAGAGTTGCAAAGATGGTTAAGATGTCTCACCCAATAAATTCAGAGGAAAAATTATTAGCAAAGAATATCCTTCACTCATTCAAAACTAAGTTTTAGGAGTCAGAGGCTTCTCCCCAAGTTCTAACTTTATCTTTTAATAGCTTTTAAAAAAAAAACAATTCATTAATCTCTTAAAAACCTCATTTGTATCATCTGTAAAATGTAGAAAATTATGAGAAAATATTTAAACATTTAAAACAACCTTTGAAAATTATTTAAAATATTTAATGTATTTCTAATGCAAAAAACTATTTCCTGCCAATATTTTATTGCCTTACTTCAAAAAGCCTCCCTTAACTTAGAGTCCTCAATATATAAGGATATTAAAATAGTAAGATTTATAATTCTTATTAGGCCACAGCTAAGCTACATGGAGTTATGGCAATTTAAATGACGACATTGTCCTCCTCATGTTTTTTTGTAATTATATTGCCATAAAGGAAAATTAAGTAAATGAAACACATGGGGATGCTTAAATATTCTATTCTTATGCATAACTGCAGTAGTCAGAATAATGACACCTATGCCCACCCTACATACTAAAGATGCTACTCCCAATTCTTGTAATATATGAATATGCTAATTTACACCCCAAATGGGCAATGTGTGTGTAATTGAAGGAAGAATCTTGAGATTAATAAATTATCTTGGTTTAGCCAGGTGGGCCTAATGTCATAAAAGAAAGCATGGTAAGGCAGTCACTCTCTCAAAGAAGGAACCAGAAAGGTAAAAGGAGTCCCAGAGAGATTGCTGGCGTTGCAGATGAAGTAGGACCCCATGCACTGAGCCAAGGAAGGTCGGTGGCTTCTAAAGGGTGGAAAAGGCAGCTAGCATCTGCAGGAGCACAGTTTACCAAGGCATTGATTTTAGGCCAGCGAAATCCTGTTCAGATTTTCAACTCCAGCACTATAAGATAATAAGTTTCTGTTGTTTTAAACCAGTGAGTCTGTGCTAATTGGTTACAGCACTTCACTCGGATAGAAAAATTAATAGAATTAATTTCTAATGGTATTATTACAAATCTTTTCTCCAAAAGAGGATTAGGATGAGGTGAAAATGTTCCTACTGACAAATCATATGACTAGAGAGGTTTTTTTTCAACTTTTAATTCAAAATTTGCAGCAAATGAAATGGAGGAAAATTCTCTGAAGTAAAGGACATTGTACTTTCAGCTAAAAATATGAATTTCACAGTGCAGAGGGTGGGACGCAATTCTCAGTGTTTTAATTTTTGTTTTAACAGAATCATCTGCCAATTTTTTAGTTATAATTTAGTCATAAAGACTATTTTTTCTGTCTTCAATTCTATTTTACCTTTTCAGTTTAAATATAAAAATTTATGATACTACTACATCAAGAGTGTAATTTAGTTTTGGTTGTTGTTTTGGTGGAAGATTCATTTATATCATTTTGCTTGCTTGAAAACCACCTGCCAAAGAAAACAACAGCGCCAAACAAAAATAGAACAAAGTGCAATAAAATACCTTAACAATCTTACTTCCCTGTTTAAAAAAGTAATGTTCTGTCTGCTGTCTTTTTTCATTTTTTCTTTTATCAAAGGCTAAGTGTCTCAGCTGAAAATAATGGTTTTCAGATAATGATACATATTTTAATATAGACATCACTTCCTTGAAGATATAATTAAATGCCATTCAACCAAACATTTTTGTTATATGGATTCTCATGTTCAAGAATAGAGAATAGAAATTTGATGCATACTCTTATTGTGAGCAAGTGCTTCTTTTCATGGCAAAAATAAAACTACCATATCATAATTTTATCTTGTATTGTAGAAAACAAATTCTATTTATTTGAGTGGGTTCTAAGTATATTTAACTTCGATAATATTTTCCTTAAAGGAAAAATCTTTGTTGTATATTTTCAAACAACTTGTCCCTAGGATATTTTTATCTGTCCTAAGGATACTTTACCATGATGATCTCCATAGGTCCAAAGAAGCAATGAATATAACAGGTTCACAAACAAATAAATGGAACCCCACATTTTAAGGGTTTATTGAATAAGAGAAATCCTGGACTTCAGGTAGAGATACATAGTTGTTTTAAATTTGTAAACTTATATTCTCCTCAATCTACACTTACTGATATGCTAAAGAAGAAGAAACTGAAGATGTAGATGATAGTAGCTAAACTGAAAAAAAAATCAGAGAACTAGATTGAGTCACTTTTACAATTAAAAAATTTCAGCGAGGGGTACAAGAAAATCACTTTTATATTGTAGAAATACTTTTCTAAGAAATTTCTTTTTAAATAATTATTTATTTGCTTTGTAAGTCTTCATTTTTTCTTTAACAAGATACCATACTTGTACATTTTTATAGGATATATTTATTTTAATAGAGAGGCTTTGACAAGATATAGCAAAAGGAAGGACAAGGATAATTAAGAGATGCCATTGGTCATACTTGGCATTAGTCCTCATTCCACTGAGAACCACAGATGGTGTCTACAAATGAGTAAACGAGGTATCTTAAAGAGAGTTTGAGTGGATATAGCTTCAGGAAGGACTGCTTAGAAGGTACTAGAATTTATAAGATACAAATAAAGTTGAAAGGATAGTAAGTGTAAAAAAGGTAAATCATACGGAAAACTCTTCTACAAATTCAATCTATCAAGAATAAAAAATGGACACCAAATCCATTTACTTATAACTTCTTGAAACTGGTATAATTAGACTGAAAACATAATACATGCCTGAATATCCTTTAAGTCCTTTACTGGAAATCAACATAGAAATAAACGTACAGTCCTAGAAAAGTTGTGTGGATGTACACCATGATAATGACACACTTTTTTTTTAGAAAGACACAAACATAATTTGATATGAAGTCTATTATTTTCCATCACACAGTTTTTCAGAATTTTTTTGTGTTTGTACTGAGAAAAAGTAATTTAATATTTTATTTCCTTATTAAAAGAAGTTTAGTAAAATCTTTGAAAAGTATTAATTGCATTAACAAAAGCAATACACTATCTTTAGACAAATCAGCAACAGGAAAATTCTTTCTAAATATTTATAGTAAAGTAGGATTTTTCAAGTCTCTGATTAATAACTGTTGGATCATCAATAAATTCTCTAAATAGAAAATAAAGGTTTTAAATAACATTGTTAACTGCTCCCATGATAATACATTATGTTTTAATTTTAGGTTATTCATTAATTTCCTCACTTCATCTCTGATAAATATATAATATTAAAGCAAATATGTATTGGTACTATTTCCAAAAACTGTATCTATAAATGTCCATTATATTTTATTTGATAAAATAATCTTCATTTCTGTAGTCATGTTATTTTAACTGGCCTTCATCACACTTTAAAAAAAAAATCTGAATATTCAACATTTTTCTTCTGTGCTCCCACAGGGCACCCTCTTAACAGTATCATTACCATCATGAAAATAGGAAAAAATCACTTTTTTGAAATTTATTATTTCATTACCAGATTTGAACAATCATGTCATCTTGTGGTCAGAACTTTTTCTTCCTTTTTTTATACATGAATGCCAATATCAGTGTGTGACACAGCAAGTTCTCAAGGTAAAGGTCTATTTAATAAATGAATTAATTATTTAAGTGACGAATGTATGTTATTAACTTAATTAATGAATTTAAACATTTTAATACAGAGATAATTGCCATTAACAAAATTTCAGCTTTTTTATTTTAAAGTCATTGAATGATTGTAATTATCTTACCATCTTTTAGTCAATAGGCAGGAAGGCAAAAATATTTAAGAAAAGTTTAAAGATCTACCTACAAATAAGTTTTGTGTTCACATAAAACATATGCAAAGCAACAAGAGAATACACATGGATAACAGGTTAATAATATGGTCAAGTAGTCATTCAACAGAAGTTAGAATAAGAGAAGGCAGGTTTAGGAGGTTTAGCTCAGACTACATCAAGAAAACCTGAGGCTCAGACCAAGTATTTCTTTGGTTTTAATGTTGAGCTCAGTGCCTTTAATTTGTTTGAAAATGGCCACCATTCATCTTCTTCATGTGGCCTGACTGTTTCAGGGCCCAAACCCAGTCCACTGGCTTTGGAGGAAAGATATTGATGCTTCACTGCCTTTCAGACAATAGTGGAGTCATCTTTAGCATAGATTTCCATGTTCCCTTGCCACTTAATATAAGCTACCCAAAAATCACCATGCTGAACTGAAGAATGCATCTCTTTTCTACATCTTACTCTACATTTTGGTGTCTTAGCAATGTTAGATGCCCCAAATTATCCTTTTCTCTTTGCCCTTTGTCTAATTTATTCAGTGTTATTGTACACAACCAATGAACTCTTTAATTCAACTCTTAATTTATTACATTTGCTTCTTACCCTCTATTTTCCCTATACAACAAAGTAGAACACTACTTGAATAGCATCTAGGATGTTAAAGTAAGCATTAGTTCCTTCTCGCTCTAGACCTAAACTTTACATCATGTCTTGTAAGAGCTTTCCATGTTTTGTGACTAAAAGTTATGCTCACCTGCTCTCTAGTGCATTCCATGATTGATTATAAACTAACTCTTTGATGAGATCAAGGAGCATTTTATTTTTAGATTTTAAGGCATTTATGTCATTCATAAGTGAAGAATTAATTTGGGAAATAAAGTAGTCAGATGAAGAGTAGGGGTGAAAATTATAGTAAAACAAAAATAGAACCAATAGTGGTAAATTGTTACAATAAAAAACTTAGAAGCAAGGATCTTAGTCAATTTGTTTGTTTTTATTTCAGGTGTTTGTGATTGCAAATAACAAAAATTATAATCATTATATTAAAAAATAAAAGAATATTGTGAGTAGAAAGTATATTCCATATATCCAAAAATAAGGAATGTAGGTAAGTCATGGGAAAATATGAATACAATAGATTAGAAAAACATCTAAATACATTCCAATTCTGTCATCTTTTCCCTCTTATTTCCTCTCTTGAAAATTTTCAAAACCAGGCAATAATTATTTTCTTAAAATGAAAGTATTAACACTTAATATGAACTTATTATGAGTCAAGTAGTGTTCTAAGCATGATATTTAAAATTAATGCTCAAAATAAGGCTATGAGGCACTTTCCTACCATTAGCATAGATGATGAGAAACTGAGGGCTGCAGGCCTGAGGAATTTGTCCAAGTGTACCAATGAGTAAGCAGTAAAGTTGTGTATGTGCAAGTGAGCATTTTGTCTCCATTGCTCACACTATTAATTCTGTTTGCAAAATTTAAAAGACAGCTGTAGGGATATGAAAAAGAGGACACATGTGTCTGAAGGACATTATCTTCAGAAGATTTTGATTCAAAGTATACATTGAGGGTTAGAATGAAAGAAACCTCAGATATTATCAAAATTACAAAGCAGATAAACTTTAATGTAACCATTAAATAAAACTGAGAGTTCTAAGGGAGCACTAAGTTACCCACCCATTTATTCATTAAATTTTCTTTTCAAAATCCATTATTGATCAAACCATGTCCTGACACTGGAAGTACAGAAATGAATGAGGTAGAAAACTTCATTCTCTCACAGTCTATATTTAGATGAAAAATATATTACAAACAAATGAAAAATTAATGCTGGTGCTAATACGGAAAAAGAAGGATAATTCTGAAACAATAATATAGCAGGATTCAATGGTGTTGATAAGATGCTTACAGTTTTAAGTAAATAATGAGAGAGAATTCCCCTTTAAGAGATATTTCAATTTTGAATTAAAAATGGATAGGAGTTGGCTTTGGGATAATTGAATATACAAGTACTTTTAACCATGTAGAGATTGAGTCATTAGGTGAGAACCTGAGTAGCAGTAAAAATTAAGAATATAAGGAAAATTGAAACAGCTATGGAGGTCAATGACTCTGATTGTACCCTGAAATTAACAAAACGATTGTCTAACAAGTATGGAGGTCAGGAAAAACCTATTTATCAATTATAATGATCAGAGTTAATGATATCCAGTTATTTCAAACTAAAAGTTTTATTTGAATACCAGTGAAATAGAGAACATAATGTAGGTTTTGATAAGAAGTAATAGATGAATTAAACGTAACACATTGCCAATTTGGACAAATCAATAGGAACTGAATAATGCATTGGAGATATATTTTAATATTTACATACATATATAATATATATTTTGATAAAAATAAGGAAGGGTATAGAATGATTTTATATAATATGTTTGGGAGACATTTTCTTAGTGTACTTAGTGTACATCTATTTTAATAAGTTGGCGGATACAGGTTCTTAAAAGTACATGAAATTTATATTAATCAATTGAAATAACTAGAAATGCTAGATAATTTTAGTTCCAAGTTGGGAGAACTTCAACAAGTGCTCAATTCATTATGGGATATTACTCATCCCAAATGACAGTAAATAACAACTCAGGCTGGCATGGGATTATGCTATGATCAACACTAAAATTAATCAAACTTTCTTGATTAGTCAAAATTACATATTACCATCCTGATTGCAATCACCTATCAAAGAATCATTTTCCACAGTAATTTGTATAAAACATAATCAGCACCAATAAACTAAAAGCTGGAATTTGGTGTATCTAGAAAAACAAAAACCTAGCTTAGAATGGACTGTAACCTTTCCCCATACCAAAACAAACAAATATACATACAAATATATGAACAAACAGTAAGATGAACAGGAGACCTACTTCAGTTACTGCTTCACCCTGCAATGGAAACAATAGAAACATTTTATTCAATTTAACAGAAAATAATCTTATTGAAAACATGTCCACTGACATTGTCATCTGATACTATTGTCACCTCAAACAGATAAATTTGCAAAGACAGTCCATTTTTCATTATTGTTGAGTGGTTTTAATTTTTTAATATTCTCATTTCATTAAAATAGATTTGACAAGCACAGAGGATCTGTGTAGCTCCATTTTGCTTAGTTCATATAATTTCACTGAGTGTAATTCACATGAGTTGAGTTAGTTCTTCTAAGGATTCATATTCTTTCCATCTTACACCAGAAAAAATGGCAAACAACAAAAAGTCAAATAATAACAAATGGTGGTGAGGCTGTCGTGAGAAAGGAGCACTTCTGTATTGGCGGTCAAAATGTAAATGGGTACAACCACTATGGAAAACAGTATGTAGATTCCTCAACAAACTAAAACTAGAAATTCCATTCCACTCAGCTATTTCCATTCCAGATAACTTCCTCCAAAAGTTAAAGACATCATATACAGCAAGACATGCATACCAATGTTTGTAGCAGCACAATTCCTAATAGCTAATTCTTGGAAGCAGCCTATATGTCCATCAACAGATGGATAGGTAAAGAGAATATGATACCTATACATAACAGAATACTATTTGATCATAAATAATGATAAATTTGAGAAGTTTTTAGGAAAATGAATAAATTTGGAAAATATAATGTTAAGTGAAATAAATCAAACATACACATACTTAAATACTGTATGGTTTCTCTCATATGAGAGACTGAAAATACAAATAAAGAATAGAATAAGAGATTGATAAAAGGAAACAGATATGGATCTTTTGCTAATGGGAAGGAGACTAAAACTCTGAGGGTGGGTAAAATTGATGTAAAAAGATTTAGGGTGTTATATCATGTACATGTACCAATTACCCACAGTGAATGTAATCATTATGTGTCACAATCATGAACAAAAAAGAAAAAAACCTGAAAGAAAATAGGAGGAAAAGATTTAGAGATGGAGAGGGGAAGGACAATGTGCAGGGGTAGAGCAATACAAGTAATTGTAATATGTTAAGTACATGTACCTACTCCCAAAGATGAATGTCAACATCATGTGCTACAAGCATGTACTAACAAAAAATTAAAATTAAAAAAGGAATTCATATGATTTTTTAAAAAGCACCATGGAGGACCTGAAACTGATCTTATTCAGCTAAAAAGCACTAAAATCAACTAGTTCTATGACTGTTAGACAAAATAAAATGCTAGGACCCATAATCCTAAAGGACCTTTTAGCTGATAATAAATTAAGACATGCAAAATAATGGTTGACTGTAAGATAGAAACTGATTAAAATGGAATACATAAATTTCCTTGAGTTCCATTCACCAACACATTGCCTCTGTGAAAGTTTAGATTTATTCCATTCAATGCATTCTAGCATAGTCCTTGTCTACCTCCAATGAATACATCCCTAAAAGAAACCAAAGAAGTGCAACAGAGCTATGGATTCGAGAATTTAACAGCGAGTGTATCATGACTCTAGGGGGTGTTGGTCGGGTGAGGGCAAGGTGTATGGTACCTGATGAGATGAAATCTGGAGGGAACAGAGAGATAATGGGTCAAAAGAAAACCGTCTTGCTCTTTTCTTGCCTCTTCTATGTAGTTTTCAACCTAGAGAAATTCACAGTAGTCAGCAGTAAAATTGGAATACAATGTGTTGAGCTTCAGTAAAGACATGTACACTAGAGTCTATAAAATAAAACAATTAACTAAGTCTAAGCAATGTGGAAAAGGTTCAACAAGAAAGGAATTATCTTCTAACTTTAAAAGTAAGTAAATATTTCCTGAGTGGACAAGGCCCTTTGAGGGAGACTTGTTCAAGACCAAAAATGCAACGCTATCAATGTAATGAAGATAGGATGGTAGTAGCATGTATGTCAGCTGAGGCCCTGATCCTAAGTTAATTACAGTCAGTGAAAGACAGCAGCAATAGGCAAAAACCCAAAAACAAGAGTGCAGAGTAGAGAGATAGATATGGGATAATAAAGTCCCTCAAATTTAATACTGAGGAGTACTACTTTGGTCTTAATAAAAGATGCACACATCTACATATGTAGGTGATATTTATAATTGTCATTGACTTCTACAAAAATTAACATAGAGAATAGATTAAAATGAGGGGAAATTTGGAGAATAGAGGCATTTAATAGGGAGTTTTAGTGATTTATGCAGGAGAAATATTGAACAACACATGAAATAGGCATGATCTTTAATGATGGTATGTCAACTCCACCTGAGGAAGAACTGCTCAGCAGATGAGTGAAGTTCTGGGTGTGTCTGCAGATGACTGATCACTGAGTCTGTAAACTAGGGGAAGATGACCTACTCTGGATAAGGGTGGTACTAACCAATAGGCTTGTAGCCTGGACAGAATAAAAAGGGAAAGAAGGAAGTCTTTTCATTTTAGAAGAGCTTAGTCTTTCCTATTCCCTTGGCACACTGGTCTCCATCCAAAGCAGACTCATACCAGAAAATCTGCAGTGAGTTTCAAGGCCTTTTATCTGTGACTCTGGGCCCATCATCTGGCTCTCCAGCAGGCAGAACACCATTGTAGATTTGTCTGCCCCTGATGTGTCAGTTCTGTTTATCTAGAGACCCCTACCACTAAAATAGGGATGGATAAAGGGAGGATTCTTGATTAGATCTAAAACCTCAGGAAGAGAGCTGTGTCCAACATGAACTTGTATTATCTAACACAATATTTAGAATCCAGCAGATGGTTAATATGTGCTGTAGGAAGAATGAATTGCGATTTCCCAACTGGAAGATGGATCTTGTCCAGAACCTTTACTGCCACTTGTCTCCCCTTTTCATCTCAATCTAAATATACAGGATTTCAACCCACTCTTCTTCAGTTTCATTTCTTGTTAACCTGCCATTCCTTCTCTCTTCCTCTTCTATTCCACAGTTCTGCTCCTGACTCTACCTTGTGCCTATAACTCATGATCACAAGTAATTCTATAGAATAAGGGTCTTCAGAAAAATTACTTGAGTCATGAAATGTGGTTAAACTACAGTTTCCACATAGATCAAGGATCTGAATCAATTGCTTTGGCTAGAAAAGATATTCATAGATTTTAATATAGTACATGAAATTTTCCACCATATACCTTCTTCTTGTTGGAATTATGTTTTCAAAGTTGATGTACTAATCACAAAACTTTCAACACAATTTTACAGGTATTGGCAGCTAGCATGTGGAAGATGCTCATTTCAAATCTGCCTGACAAATTGATATGGTTAAATGTAATAATGGCATTGAAGTAGTAACAATTAGTAGGCAAAAGGAATAGTTAAAGGTAGCCCAAAATTATGCAAATGAAACATGATCAATGATTATTAAAGTATTAGAATCATGCGATAGTTGAACTAAAGCAAAACATGGAATTCAAAAATGTCATTTCTATTTTATTGACTTCAATCAAGTTGGTTATGCTTTTGACAGACTTTTTATACACATCCATCTTCATCCATTATTTTTCATATGGAGTCATTCTGCAGAAGCAGAAAATGAGATAAGAAAGTTGGACAATTTCTTTTCAATGAAAGACTTTTATTTTCCGACTTTCCTAACTTCCTAATTAACTTGTTAACAATTTGATTGCTATTAATATTCAATCAGATAGAATCACTGGATTATACTCCTCTACATGTTTTCTGACAAATTTTCAAACATGTCCAGTACAATATTTTCTGGATTTGAAAAGTATTTTTGAAATTCTTGATAATTCTTAGGTTATCATTTTCAAATTGTGAAATAACAGACATCAAAACAATAGTAACATTGTAGATAATGCAACTTACAAAGTAATCTGGTCTTTCAAAATTCTTTGATTGACTGAATATCTTTGAAATTATTGAGTACATTTACAATATCTTCAGATGGAATGTTCTGTGACCAAAAATAGACACCTTGACAAAAAAAATATAAGAATGCAAAACAATTGCAAAGTTATTTTCTATATATTTAAATGATGAAACTTCAGTCAACCATTGACATCTCCTATGTGTCCTAAATTTTTGAGGGGTTGGAGTGAGAATAGCACAACATATATTCCAATGTTTCCTTAGAGATTATGATAGGGAGAAATAACCAAAGCAATTTTCAGTGTGTAGAGTTTTATTTCTTTAATTCATACAGATAGCCCAATTTCTTCATCTACGAAATGGAAAAATGGCTATCTCAGTGATATACGAATAAGTTATGTGCATAAAATAATAAAGATTATTGTGAACATATTTCCAAATACAATGAGGCTTTAAAATGAAAAGTGCTGCGAATTTTACATGTCTTCTTATAGAACCTAACAAAAGGTTGAGCTGATCTTTCTTGTATTGTCATCCTGAAATTTCCATTCTGGGGCCTTATTCTTAGATTTCACAACGGGAGGTCAAGCAGCTCTGGCAACCTGCTGAAAAGTCCTTGCTGCACAACTGGATTTATTTCATCTCTCAGATTCAATACAGATCTCCTCACCCTCCCACTTTAATTACTGTCGCGGTATTACAGAATATTTTAACATTGATCAAATATCTTATTGTCCTAATTGTTAGGGTGTGTCTCAAAGCCTTATAAATATCCTACAGCTGAGCACATTTGTAGAGATGGAGAAAGGATTGCTTCTCAGCCTTTTGGCTAAGATCAAGTGAGATGGAGAAAGGAACCCTGCATATTATAAGTTCTGTGATTTCCATATTATCTCAAAATTTGCTTTTTGTTTTCACTGAGGGAATCTTTTTTGCCTTTATTTCTCCATTTTATTATCTATATTGCTCATTGTCTGAAAATATTTCATTATGTAACTTCTGTCAAGCAAAGAATGTGTTTACCCTTGAGAAATAAAAAATTCATTTTTTCTTATTGTTTTTCTCTTCATTAGGAAGAAAAAAAGAATATCTTGAGTTTTGTTACAGTTTTGTAACATTCAACACTATATGTTTATTATGAATAAATAACTTCTATGGGTCCTTATAAAGGCAATGATATTCATTATTACAGAGGTAACTGAACTTCATGATCCCCTGAGATCGAGATATGAATAATTAAAATCAAATAAGAAGAAGCCAGTGTCAATAGAAGTCTCCAGAAAGCCATGGATTTTCAGTGTTTTTTTTTATACCATTGCTGCTCAAAATGTATACTAGGGAATGATTTTGTAAAATAGCTTATCATAAATAAGCTAAAAATATAGTCCTTCAACTCATAAGAACTGCACAATTTGTACAAGCAATACCTCAACACAAGAATTTTTTTCCTTTTCTCATATTAATTCTATTCCCTTCTTTCCTTTCCCCAACCCCTTCCCCTTCCCCTTCCCCTTTGGACCTTTTCTTCCTATTTCACATTATCTATTATGCCTTTTAGTCCTTATTTACACTTTAAGTTTCTCACACCGAGAAACTATTTAGTATTCACACATGTAGGAAAGGAAAAAGTGGAAACAAAGTCTTTGTAAATAGGGAAGGGTGGAGGGGTTGAAAGGAGGGCACTGAATGGGGAAAAATAAGAACCAAGATATATTATGTGAAGGTACAAATTTCCAATTACGAACATCATTATATTGTATACCTAATATGTAGCAATGCAATGAATAAAATAATTTAACAACATTAAATTAGTCTACACCATGTTTTACAACAAACATCCTCTGATTACACTTTTGAAAGTTGCAACAAAGTCATACATTTTCCATATATGTATTCTTTCATTTTCTGTACATGTTCTTCTGCTACACACAGTGTTACAAAAGAAAAGTAACACACAGTTTAAGGAAAAATGAGGTACTACTTGGGTAAGGGTATTATTGAAGCAAAATTAGAAGTATTCCTTGAGGAGCAGGGGTGTAATTCAGAGATGAAACATATGTTTATCATGCCAGGGGTTCTTAGTTCAATCCACAACATGAAAAAAATGTATTCCTTGAAAGCAGTGATAAACAGTCTCCTTTCTCTTGAGATAAGGGGTAATGCATAAATAACCTATAAAAATGTCTCCTTGGTGTTGTGATAAATATAAACAACAGACAGCACTGACATTTTCCAGACTTCTACCTTTCTCTGTGCAAATAAGAGTTATCTACAACACAGAAAACCTGCCAGAGTGAGCCAAGAGCCTTGGAAGTAAAAACAGCTGAGGGTTAAAAACTCATTCAACTGATTCCCTTAATAATACCTGAGCTTTTCACCAGCCACTCGACTTTTTTGGACTTTATTTCCTCATTTATAAAATGAGATGAGGAGTTAGATTATTTGCTTAGAAAGTTATTTTCAGTCTAAAGTTGCAGGCTCATATGCCCTCAAGTAGCATGTATGATAGGGCAGTTTCTGTATCAAAATAAACAAGTCACAATTTCTATATGTTTTCACTGGATTTTCCACAAGGAGTGTAGCTCATCATTTATGGAAACATTACCAAAAGTAATAACATGAAGCAGAAAATACTGGCCAATATTGTAAACAGAGATTTACCAAAACATTAGTTTTTCATTAGAATTGTGAATCACACTTGAATCTCTTAAATTTAAATATATGAGTTATAGCACTCTGAAAAAAAATAGAGTTTTGCATCTAGTGTGTTTAAATCTCGAGCTGATTTTACGATCCACCAGATAATTACAGTACAGAGAGTGGGGATTTGGAAGCAATTAAAATTCTTTTACTCTACTGGTTTCCTGGAGAAGAGCTCACTAAGCTTTATGATATGTCTTCATAAAGAAAGAATGAAGGAGATAGAAAAATAATCACCTGAAAATAATGCAGAAAAATGTGAAGGATGAAAGGGCTAATATGAATCGCTGTCAAGACTGCAGGAGAAAATAAGACTTCCCATGAACACTAAAACCATATGGGACTCCAAGGCTCATTGTGTTGTCCCAAGAGCAACTAGAGAGAATACACTGAAAGAACTATTTGAAATTGCCCGCAAAAATCGGAAGAGAAATTTGCGAACATCCACAAAAAAATGATGGATTTGATAAGATAAGTGGAATAATTTAATAAGGATTTAGAAAGATTATTCCCTAAGCATTTTGTTGGCATAAGATAATATAACCAACAGCATTGCAATGATATTAAGACCATACCTCAATTTGAGCTTCTACCCAAATAAATTAGGTTCATTCAGTTCTAGAAAAATTGCTTCTAAATATTCTAAGGTAATAATATATAAAATGCCTTCTATGTTTTCTGTACACCAGGAGAACCTGCAATGTTACTCACTTCTATTGTGTATTTCCTATTGTCTAGTTCAGCAGCTTAAATTGTTGGACAGTTCCAATAGAATAGTGTATTCATGAGTGAATGACTTTTCTTGGTGCTGGCAATTTGAGCCAATAGTTTCAGCTAGAGAAATCTATGGAAATAATGCCTTTGTGTGATTGTTTTAAAAAAGATTATCTCTATCATGGATCATGTGCATTAACTATTTAATCACTAGAATTCCTTGGATAAAAGAATATTGATGAATTATCTGAATAAGCCATTTAGACACCCTAATACAATTGGCAATAAAATATATTATTTTATGTTTTAAAATGATGTATATGATTATCCTTAGAATCTAAAAAAGGATTGGATTTTAGAAAGCCCACAGACACTAAGATCTGCAAGTGCTCAAGACCCTTATAAAAATTAATGTCATATTTGCATAAAAAGTATGCATATCTTCTTTGATATCTTAAATTATCTCTGTAACTTGCTCTAGATTTTTTAAAGTAAAACATACAATAAAAATGCTGTATAAATTTTTATATTGTTAGAAGATAATGTCAAAAAATTATATATATATATACTGTAAAGATAATTTTTTCAGATATTTTTTATCTGCATTTGGTTAAATAATCAGGTGCAAAAGCCATTGATAAAGCAAGCTGGCTGTATCAAATATAATGACACAAATACCTGTGTTTATTCTGATTAATGTGTTTGAGTTATTCATTCAATTAATTGTAAATAACATGAATCACTGATGTAAGCACAAGGAAACCTTTCATATGTATTTGTTTTTTAATTATTGGTATGTCAATGATCCATTTTCTTTTGCCTTTTTTTCTATCAAATTTATTGTACTCAAAACTACTAGAAAAACGTTTCTTAAACTATATTTTCATGTTGGCATTTACCTATTCAAGGTGTACACTAATTTAAAATTTAAAGTTACATTAAATCCACTTTAACATTTAATTCTATAAATGTATTGTGAAATATACTTCATTTTTGCACTTATTTATGCTCCCCTGTTTTTTCCAGGTGAATGCTCTACACCCAAGACATTTTTTTCAGGCTTTATAATGTACACCAGTTACATGTACCAATTTCTGTCTTCTCCAAAAATTAATTTATGGCTTATTCCATCTGATTCAGAATTACTTAGCCTCAGCATTTTTTTGTTCAGAGATGGACATGAAATAAGTTAAATGATGCACCTCAGGTATTGTTACCTGTGGTTTAAATGGCTGAATTTAAAAGACAAATTAAAGAAAATATGGCATCTTAAGATCAAAGACAAGGCAAGCAAATTTTCTTCATTAACACTCAGCTAACAAGGGGTGAGTGGAGGTAAAACTTACTTTCAAAATTTTCTGTGCAGCATTATTTAGAAATTTAATATGGTTTTCTCCTTTAAATCAAAAGACAGTTTTGTAAAATAAATGGCAAGCAGAATTTAAATGACAATCTGCCTCTACAGGAACACAATATTAGTTTTACCAAAATACCACACTAACTTCTTAAAAATATCTGTGTTGAACCTATTCCAATGTGTCCTCTGCAATACAGTAAAAGGTACTGTGCTATATCATCCCTCAGAAAAAAACTATGGCATTTGGCACCATGTACCTAAAACATCCCATTGCATTCCCAAGACTCTCATTGCATCAACAGGACTGTGTAAGTAGACAGGGAGTGGAATCCGGATGAGTCTTACCTGAAAAGGCACTGGTAACTAGGCCAACTGAGTCATCCATAGAGAACCTATCTTCTTGCCCTGCCGTATCCTGAGTCAGCTTTTCCTTGGAATACTGGTGACACAATGGAACAAAAACAAGACAATGATGTTTGTTATGGGTTATATCTAGGTGTTCCCCCAAAGGCTCATGTGCTCATAGGTGGGGGTTTTAGGAGGTGACTGGATCATGGGTTTGTGATACTGGAGTAATCCACTGATGAACTTATAGCTGAGCATGATGTGGGAGGTAAAGACAGGTAGAAAGAGGAGGATCACTGTGGGCATGGCTTGGAAGGGTATATAGCCATCTTCTTCCCATGATCCCTTTCTTTTTCCTGACTACCAATGATGTGAGCTGTTTCTTCTCTGCCATGCCCATCTTCCATGCTAACTTGCCTTGGAAACAGCTGACTGAAACCTCCACACATTCTGAGCCAAAATAAATCTTTCTAATTTAACTTGTGGATGCTGAGTATTGTGTCTCAGCAGTGAAAAGATAACTAAGACAATGGTGCTGCTTTTGTATCTAACACATGAAACCCTTCTGGCTGAGGTAACCAAGTGTGGAAATGAGCACTGTAGAATGCTATAGACTAGCTAGCCACCTCTGGGCACTTTGAGAACTGTGACAATATCTCTGTCCTATCATCTGTGGACCTTCTGTTTATTTACTAGAAAGCCTGCTACCATTGGACTCTACCCTCTCCTGCTACTTTCAATTAACCCTATCCTTTCCTGTTAATATCTTAATAGACGTTATCTCTCAGGTATTTTCTTTTGTCTCCAATGCCTTGAAACAGGTGTGCCATTGCCTCAATTTATAACTGTAGCTTAGAAACATCATCTAAAGTGTACTGAACATAAGATTATTTCATGAGTGGCACAGTCACTACTATCATATCTTTCCAGACATAAAGTAAAGTAAAGTAGCAAAACCTATGTAATTCTTAGTTCTGTTTGGAAATAATTTGTCTTATTTATTTTCTTATTGCTGGGACAAAATACCTGACACAAATTAAAAGAAGAAAGGTTTATTTAAACTTATAATTAGTAGACATTTTTTTTTCCTAGAAGTTTTAGTTTATAGACAACTGTCTCTAAGTCAGGGAGGCATGGCAGAGAGGCATGGCACTGGAGTCCATGGCAGATTAGACTGGAAGAAGCGTGACTTCCTTCTTTTTTTCCTTTTTACTCCACCCAGGCTGCAAATCTATTGTTTGATGCCACCTCCCCACCAAGATGGATCTTCCCTCTTCAATAAATTCATCACCCTCACCCAAAATTATGTCCAAGCAATCAGTGGGGTAATACAATATCACACACCCATGATCCATTATCATTCATCCATGATCTAGTCATTCCCAAAAGCCCCATCTGTGAAAGCATGAGGCTTTGTGGGGGCATCTAGATCCATGCCATGCTATAATTTTTGCATTATTCAACCACATATCTCTTTCTTATGTTTAGTGGATCTACTATTTACCATAAATGAGATGATGATAAGGGTTGCCCTTTGACAATCATAGGCAAAAAATTTGACTCCCCAAAATCCTCTATCCTTTTACTGAGGCATCATGTTTTTAATATAACTACTGCTTTTGACACCAGTCAAGGTAGTTATATTAACTGCAAATCCTGATCATTCTTGTGATTTAACTATATCTTTATCACTAAAAGGTGAATGGAGAATCAATTACCTTACATACCCACATTAGTACAAATGCAAGTATCCACTTGAGTGACAGTTTTCCTAAGGGTGTAAACATTTTTAAAAAGCATCACACAAATACACTGCCATAATTTATTCAAGGTAGGGCCCATATATGAATTTATCTCACTAGCCACATTTTTATTGTTAGGAAACCTCTATGGCAGTCCCTAGTGCCATATGTATGAATTTCTACACTTCCTAATATTCATATGCAGATGTAATAGCCTCCGCTGGGCTGGTCTTATTGACTCTCATGTAACAAAGGAACTACGAAAGAAGGAAATAAATGTTCCTGCTGATGTTAGCTTACAAAAATGATAGTTACTACTTAAATTTTTCATGCTGAGTTTCTCTTATTGCTTTCCCTGAAGAAGCTAGCTACTAAATCATTAGGGAGCCCTGTGTAGAGATACACATGAAAAAATGTTGAGTGGGTCTGAATACTGCAAATAGTCTTGAGAGCTGGATGATGATCTTTCAACTCTGGATTTTAGGTGATCATACTTCCATCAATAATTTGATTGCAGTTAGTTAGATAGTTTTAAATCATGGGGAGGCCAGCAACCTGGACTCAGATTCCAAACTTCAAACCACAGAAAGTATGAAATACAGAATCTTTGCCAATTTTATCTACCTCATTTGGGTGTAATTTGTTACAAAGCAATAGATAATTAAAATAGTCACTTATTCCAGAAGGATGGTGATCTAAGAACAAAGAGCTAATTATGTGAGAATAGCTTTAGAACCAGGCATCAACAGAGCCTGAAGGATGTTGAATAACTTACTACACAGACAAAGCCTAAATTGCACTAAACCAATTGTTAAGAGACACCTAAACTTTATGAATGCTCAAAATGAAGGCTCAAAAGGAAAAGAATGCACACTTGCTGGATACTAGCATGAATTTAGCAACAATATTGCCTATATTTTCCTGGAAAGTAGAGAATATATTGAACAAAGTAGATGATCCAGCCAAGACAATTTCTAAGGAAAGTGCTGAAGGTACCACACTGTTTCTTCTAGTGTCCACAGTAAAACTTTAAAGAGAAGCAATTGGAAGTATTATTACAAAAAAAGTGCTAAGATTTAGTTGTTTTATAAATTATTATTCTTTCCAAGTGTCAAAATTTAAAAATAGCTTGCAAGGAAAAATAAAATCCAAACACACACACGCACAAGATCTTTAGACCCTGGAATAACATTAATAAAGTTGAGGCTTAGAGAAATAATTTGTTGCAAACAAGTGTTACTTTTCATGAAAAAGGAAAAAATCACTTCTGAAGGCAAAGCCAAAAACAATGAAATATTCCAAGCATTAAGAATTAATAAGCCCCATTTGACCCAGCTATTCCCCTGCTGGGTATCTTCCCCAAAGAATTAAAAGAACCATACCACAGTGATATATGTGCACCCATGTTCTTAGCAGCACAATTTGTGATAGCTAAAACTTGGAAACAACCCAATTGCCCATTAACTGGAGACTGGATAAAGAAAATGTGTTTGTTTTTTGTTTATGAAATGGAGTATTACTCAGCCATAAAGAATGAGAAACTAGAGACATTTATAGCTAAATGGATGCACATCGAGGTGATACTCAAGTGAAATAAATAGGACACATATGTGTAAATCCTGAATAGTTTCTCTAGTGTGAGAAACTGAAAGTGTAAATAAGGACTAAAAGGTATAGCAGAGAATGTGAAATAGGAAGAAAAGGTGCAAAGGGGAAGGAGAAGTGGGAAGGGTAGGGGAAAAGAAAGAAGGGAATGGAATTAATATGAGAAAAAGAATCGAAACAAAATCTTTGTAAATAGGGAGGGAAGAAGGGGCTGAAGGGAGGGCAGGGGAATGGGGAAAAAATAAGAACCAAGATGGATTATGTAAAGATGCAAATTTCCAATGATGAATGTCATTATATTGTATACCTTCAATGTATCAATATAATTAATAAAAAACAATCATATATATCTTATATTATTCTTTATATATACTATTTATATATATCTTTTATATATTTTATATACATCATTTTATATATCATTTCATATTATCATGTAGTATTTATATATTTCTTTATACATAATACGTATGTACTATTTTATATATTATTTTATGTTATACATATTTTATATGTATTATTGTAGGCATATATATGAATTTATCACAGAAACTTAAATAATAAAGATTTTCACTTTTAAGCCAAGAAATGTAAAAGAAATTCTGTGGAGTAATAAATAACTAATAAAATTTTCTATATCATCCGCTTACCTGATTTGCATGCTGAAATACAAATATTCTGGAAAAGTTTTTCAGGTTAGATGAAGGAAACTCAGAAACTCCTTAATAAAAATAAGTAATTAACTTACAGCTAACTGAATCTGTATTTGTGTTATAATTCTCTTTTGGTTTCAAAAATATATTCTTCTAATATGTTTTCTGTCGCTAGTAATTTTATCACTTTCTTATAAATTTAAGTATAAAATTCAGACTGGAAAATCTAGGTTTGTACAAAAACTCAGGTACTAATTTGAGTTAAATTTAATTATTAGGAAAAAAATAACTCATATTTTTGCATACATTTCAAGTTTTTAAATGTTTTATGTTATAGGTAAGAAAAATCTCATTTTCACTTTAAAATACATTACAAGGTATGTACACAGTGATAAATAAATGATTTGTTTTTCTGTAATTATTAGTATTGCTTCTTCAGGATTAAACAACAAATGCCTATGTAGGAAGAAATGTGAAAAGGTATACTTTAACAAAATTTTTTGCCAGAATCTTGGCAGGAATAAAAGAAAACTCAGGATTTCAGGTTGTCATATCATTAAATTCTCCCTATGTAAATAAAATGGATAAAATAAATAATTCCAACATCTTTAGTTGCTCAGTGAATTGATCTTGGTTTATGCAACACAAAATATATGAATATTTTTGCCGTGTCTGGTGACAACCTTGTGCATATAAACATACATGGAAAAATTTTTAAAATCTTAAATTATATGAAATTTAACATACTTATTATGCAAATGCCATAGAATAAACACTTACTTTCAACATATTTTTAAAAATTACGAAAAATAATTTAATATTTTGTGGGTTACTTGTGCAACCAGATTTCAATAAAGGGAATAGTCATGTTACCATTGAGCACTCAACGCAGTATCATGAAAAGAACTTTTTTTCCACAGTTGGGATTTTCTACAGAATTTCAGATACATGGAGAATTAGGAGGAGAACAAAAAGAAGAACATTAAGAAATGAGAGTTTGCACTGCATGTTGGAGCAACTGACATGCACTGTTCTTCTCTTAGTCTATGTAAATAGGTGGAGGGGGTGAAGGGCGCACAGAGAATGGGGAAAAAATAAGAACCAAGATACATCATGTACAGGTACAAGCACTCAGTGATAAATGTAAATATATTGTATACCTAAAATGTACCAACAAGAATTTACAGGAAAAAAAGATAATATCTAACTTTCCTACATTCTACCTAACTGGGAAGTCTTGATTAAGAGACTCTTATTCTTTATTCATGTTATCTTCTAGATCACAGAGATCGAACTGATTGGTTTGCCTGGGCCACTCTGAGTGAAGAAAAATTATCTTGGACCACATATAAAATATAAAATAAAATGAATATACCTAAGTAACAAAACCACCTTAATTTAAAAAAAAATATTATAATCTTTCTAGTAGTATTACCAATGTTGTATATATAAATATAAAAATATGAGCAAAGTATTATTTATCAAATAACCTTTCTACACCACAGCTGCTAAAAGACTATTTGAACTTGTTAAATTATTTTATGAAATAAGATAAGCTTGAATTTAATAATTAAAGTGCCTAATAAAAATTTAACTTTAATAAAAATTTTAATGTTAAAAATTTTTGACCTTCTAAGTCTGCATTACGGCCTATCCATGAGCTGCAATTTGGACAAGCCTCTTGTCATTGTTGTCAAATACAATATCCTGTGTTTCCTATTTAAATAGAATGTATCTGTGGTTTTATTATTTCTTTTTCCTTTGGAACAGATTTATTTTGTTTTGTTTTTCAGTCTGATTCCTTTACTGGACACTGAAGTATCTGAATACAAGAACTTAATCGACAAAGTTTTCTAGATTCCTGTCTGCATACATCAAACTAGCATTCATGCTAAAATGTTCTCTGAACTTCTCCCACATAAAGTCATAAAGTAAGGAGATTGTTCCAGATGGCTCCGGGAGCCCAGCTTTTTCTGTAATCTTACAGTTGACTCATCACATTACTCTCATGAGAAGATGAATTTTGATTTTACAACAAAAAATGTGGATCACTTTTAAAAAACAAAATATTACAGAGAACCTTTATTGTGTACTATGAAAGCATGAGATGTTATTTTTGAAATTATTTTTGAGAGCTTATATTGGGACTTATTGATGATAAAGATTTTTATTCCCTTTTTTTCTGCTTAAGAGATAGGGTCTTGTTACTTTGCCCAACCTGGCCTTGAACTCCTGGTTCAGCCTTCTGAATAGCTCAGACTACAGGCATCTAGAGGCATGTTCTACAATTCCTTGATGGTCCTATTTTTTCATTTTTTGTTTTTTTTTTAGATATTAATGCTCACAGTTTTTAGCTTTACTTCAAATTTCTTATCATGTTACCTCACATCTATTCAGACCAATTAAAAAAGCATAAATACCCCTTCCTTTGACATTGAGAAGAGAGTCAAATGTTACAAGTCCTTTCCCTATGAGATCAGGCCCTAACCACTAAACACACAGAGCCCCAAACATTCAGAATCCCCCACTCTATCAAGTCAGTTTTCCATCATCTTTGGAACTCTACCTTGTTTTGTCTGAGAATCCTCAATTACATAAGTAATAAACTTTTCGTTTCTTGCTGGGATGTGTGTAATAGTGTCTATTCTGACTCCAAAGTCAAAGTTTGGGTGATCAATTCAAAGATTATTTAAATTGATGCTTCAATTTTCTGTATATACTCAGGGATAAAAGTGGTTTTATTTAACTTTGTAAAAACAGTAGTAAGATTTTCAGACACAAATATATGATTGGAATTTCAACTTGAAACTCCACTTGAACAACCATATTAAGGCCAGTAGTCATCACTGGGTACATTTTAGCAATCTAAAGAACATGAACCCAGGTATTGCCTACTATCATTAAAAGTACTGATTCTATTTTACTATTATACATAACTTTTACAGGCAAGATGTTAATTTTATAAAACTTTCTCCCCAAATTCTCATAATTTCTTTGGTTATTTGGTTAGCCATTGCTCTATCTCTGACATGAAAGATCTAGTAACTAAGCACCCACAAATTCTTTTAGTTTAGAAGATAAGTTATTCTTGTGTAGAATTTTTACTCAAGACTACATACAGTGCTACCTGTAAAGTGGTTCACTTTGAATTGATCCCTTCCAGTAAGGGACCTGGAACCTGTCCAGATTGTAAGACAACAGGAATTCCATCAGTGCTCCAGACAGAGTCTGTGTCTCCGAGGGAACTGGATATCATCCTTCCATGGCTCCTGGAATATCTGAAACACTAAAGATACCCATGAGTTGCCTCAGCAGTTCTGGTGGACATCATTACCCTCTTCCATGTTTAAAGATACACCACTAACATGTCAAATGCTGACCATAAAAGTGTCTGTCTGGGATCCTCAAGCCTGAATCACTCTGCACCTACCTACTATACCTGTGTCACAGAGGCAGCACACTGAAGACTCGGCATAACTACTGAAGATTCCTTCCTACAAGATGGAGCCATAGTTGAGCCCTCAGCATTTCCTAACTGTAGGAAGAGGAGGTCCCCTGTCCTTCATCCCTTCTCAGATGTCATGTTGCATAAAGTCATTCTTCTCACAGACCTAAGGTTTACCTGGGCTGCCCTTGACTGAGTTAAATACAACATGAATTCATAATTTTTATGGAATGTATCCTCAGCACCTCACATGATAGAACTTAGTGGAAAGTTGTTGCTTTTTGTTCTTTAAACATTAGTCTCAATTTTGAACCACAGTTTGAGCCCGTCATACTTCTTTGGTCTGTCTATTAGGGTGATATCCTCCATTTATATTTATCAAGAAAGAATTGTATGTCTTTCTACTAATATTTAAAAATACATTAAATTAGCATATATTTTTTCTTTATGTTGCTACAACTTTTTCAACTTATTACATGTTGTGTTTCATTGAAAAACATTGTATATTCCTTGGAATAAATATGGTTTGCTTTTGAGTGCTTGTTAATAATCTTCTTCAAAACCAGAAATATCTTGTGTTTTAAAGAAGACAACCTCCAGCAAGTAAATACAATAATTTGTTTCCCAATACATTTACATTGACATTTTTTTCTTGTCAATTATATTTCCTTTTTTAGCATGATATGGGAAGAGATTTAAATTTTATGATACAAAGTAAACATCATTTTCAAGTTTTGAAAAAATTCAAATCTTCAGAAAATTGCCAGACTAACAATTGCAAGAATTGCAAGATTTGTACTGAGCTATTTAAATTTAACTGCCCACATAATGCCTCGTTATTCAGAATATTCTTCTATAATAAGGTAACTATGGAATATGATTGACAGACTAATTTGTTTCACTATAGCAATCACTTCACTGTATATTAGCATGTCAAAATACCATGTTATATTGTATACTTGAAATATAAATAATAAAAATACTGGAAATGCAAAAAGAAATTCCTTTTATTTACATCTAATGCACCATCAATATATGGGAACTAATATGATTTCTATCGTATGATTGAAAGACTTACTTTAAGCTTTACCCATTGTTTCAATAGTCTTATCATAAAAAAATAATCTATTCCAAGATGTTTCTTATTTAATTGTCAACTCTTTTGGAGTCCTTCCATCTGGAACACCTCAATATTCTTTTGACTTTTACAATTGAGATTAATTTTAAAACTTTACCAACTGCTTCATAGAACGTGCCTACATTTGTTTTGTCTAATGTTACCTCATAATGAAGTTCATAGTAGCATCTTTATGTAAGATTATCACAGAAGTGCTGCTGTGTTCTTCTAATTGCATTTTGTCATATGGCACATGATTTTCATTTGTCCCAAACCCCATTTGGATTGCTCTCATATCAACTTTGATTACTTGATTAAGAAACCCTTTCAGTGTTTTGCTTTTGAAAAATTACTCCTTTTACAATTATAATTAAGAAGTATTTTGTGAGGAAGGATTTTATGACTGTTTAATTACCCAATTACTTTTCAAAATACATTTATTTTTTAAATTGACAAAATATTATGCATTTACCCTGAACATGATGATATTTGGAAATATATTTTGTGTGGAATGGGCATATCTAGCCAATTAATATACATATTACCTCATATAGTTATCATTTTGGTAATAAGAACACTTAGCATCCACTGTCAGTATTTTTCAAGATGACAGCATATCATCACTATGGTTAGCATGCTAAAGAACAGTTCTCTTGAGCTTACTTCTTTTATCTTTGGAAATTTTGTATTGTTTGGCCAATATCTCCAAAGCTTCTTTCCACAGTGCTCCATCCTCTGATAATTACCATTGCACTCTCCATTTTTATGAGATAATTTTTAAAAATTTTCCTATATGTGAGTGAGATCATGCAGCATTTGTCTTTCTGTAGTTGGTTTAACATATCTTCTCAGTTTGTCTATATTATTTATAAAGGCAGTATTTTCTCCTTTTTACAGCTGGATAATATTCTAAGATATGACATTTTCTTTATGTACTCATTTACTGATGAAAACAGCACTTTATGACTTACGGTAGTTATTATAGAAAGATAAAACTTATTCAGTTTTTTTAATTGAACACACATGTTTTAGCAATCATCAGTGTTAGTTGACCGAATTAATCATTATTTGATAGTTGTCAAATTGTGATTATCTAAACCAATCATTCTATTTTTAGTCAATAACATTTTATTATAAAAGAAAGTTCCCCTACTACCTATTAAGTTTCTTTGTGTGCATATATATATATATATATATATATATATTTTTTTTTTTTTTTTTTTTTGTACTGGGGATTGAACTTGGGTCCTTGCACTTGCGCAGCAGGTGGTGAAACCACTGAGCTAAATCCCTGACCTGTATATATATATTTTTAAGAGTAGAAAAAATTTATTGTGAGAAAGAAAGCTTTTGCCTAAGAGAAACAGAAGGGAGACCGGAAAGTGTGTTGCCCCTTCTTTGTATATTTTTATCATCATGGACTCAGGGATTCTTGCTTTGTGCAATAGGTTATAATTATTAATTTTTTGTTTAATATTACATGTAACTACTTTGAGTTTGTTCAGTGAATAACCTTTCAAGTTGCTGAACTTTCACCACTTTTTCATCTATATCCATTGCTTTTCAAGGATGTTGGCATTTTAAAACACAGAATCATATTCAAGGATCATCTTGTATATATTTTTAGCTTAGCACTGGAATTTACTGTGTCTTCACATTGTTTTATTCCTTCCAGCAGAAAATCAAGTTGAGATCTGGGTAATAGGTTGGTTGGGAAATATGTAAATGTGATTACTATAAGACTGCCGAAGTAAACACATATGTATACATGTTTGTCTGAATTAATTTTGAGAGATATATAGATATATCACAACTGTGAATTATACAAATAATTCTCAATTTAGTTTATTCTAATTTTCTCCCTTTTTATATTTACAATTACAGCTCATAAGACTCAGAAAATAGGATTTATTTATTTGATAACCCTCCTTTATATAAACAATCTACAATCACTTTGAGTATCTGTGGACCACAGGTGAGCCATCCGCATCTACAAAAGCTTCCTCGCTCCCTTCCCTAACACATAGCTGGATTTCTTTTGCTACTTATACAGTTATGTCACACACAAATGGATCTTGTTTAGCAATCCCTCCTCTTTGTGGACATCATTCTTCTTCTATGCATTTTTGCCTTCAACATGTCATCGCACACAATGCCTTCCCCTTTCTGAATTTCTCCTCATCTTGCTCGGCCTGGATTCCCGCACTAAGATACTATGTTTTCCAGATTCTCTCATCCTTTTGGCACACACTTCACTGTTTTTGAGCTCCACATAAGAATTCAGGCTACAGCAATGAGTCAAATTAAAATATCTTTCTCTGTCTTTCAATGTCTTTATCTATGTAAAGTAGATGTTTTGGAAATTTATCTCTGGTTAATTCCTAAATGCAATTTCAGAATATTCAGGATTTCACCATTAAAAGAGCAAAAGTATTTTTTAAAAGAAACACAGTACAGGAGCAGGGAGATTTGTAATTTTATTTTGAAATTACATTTTAAAATGTGTCATAACTTTTCAGCATATGCGTAGTCCCCAGGCATTGTTAATGCCCATGAATACTAATTAACACTGAACTGCTTACTATAATGTTTTTCTAGTAGGCAGCCTCAAAATGTCCCATTATGGTGATTAAATATTTATTGGACTTGAAATGTGTCCTCAACACTCTAAAGAAGGTGCAGGAAAAGTTTCTTCTTCAAAGACATTCTTGGACTCAGAAGAACATCAAGGCAAGTTTATGTACCCAGGATTTTTTCTCGGGTTCTATTATACTTGATCTGCATTTATGAATGGTTGCTTATTTAATAAAATTTTAACAATTTAAATAATTTTTCTTATAAAAACATTTCCTAAGAAAGTATTGACAGTGACCAACAATAATACAAAATCTGCTCATATCCTTTATCTCCATTATAATAGCTACTACTTAAAATATTTCAATCTCTCTATGATCTCTAAAAATGAACTTTTCAACATTAGCACAGTTGACATTTGGTTGAGATTATGCCATGTTATGAGGCTGTCCTGTGTTTAATGGGATATTCATCTGCATCCCTGGCTTCTATTCCCTAGATACTAATATAATCACCCAGTCTACCACCCACAATTGTACTAGCAAAAATATCTCTAAATAGTGCCAGATGTCTCCTAGTGAAGCCAAAGCTCCCAACACACTTTTGTTACTTGAACAAAAACGGAGGCTGCTTTGGAACATTAGAGTGTATTACTTGTTATTTCCATGAAAGATATAGCATTTGATAGAAATATAAATAACAGGAATCAATGCAAAAATTAACTGGGACAAGCAGGTAGGGTAAGGTAGTGGAAACTTTCAGTAGGGACAATGGCAAGCCGGGAGTTTTACAATAACAAGATATCTGATGCTGAGTAAAGTTATGCAAAAATTATTGTTATTATAAAACAGTTTTGGAAGCCCAAGTTTGAGGGGCTACACCTCGTGATGGCCTTCTCCTGGGTAGAACATCCTGACGACATGGGGCATCACATG